>NC_064539.1:16308018-17585518 GCF_023856365.1 Brienomyrus brachyistius | reverse complement strand
AAATGGGGGTTTATATTGTGTGGACCGGAAAAGTGTCCTCAGACGTCCCCACGGTACGCTGAGCACAAAGCCAGGCGTGCCGACCAGCGTCTGCAGCGACGATCAGGGTGCCGACCAGCGTCTGCAGCGACGATCAGGGTGCCGACCAGAGATCAGGGTGCCGACCAGAGATCAGGGTGCCGACCAGAGATCAGGGTGCCGACCAGCGTCTGCAGCGACGATCAGGGTGCCGACCAGCGTCTGCAGCGACGATCAGGGTGCCGACCAGCGTCTGCAGCGACGATCAGGGTGCCGACCAGAGATCAGGGTGCCGACCAGAGTCTGCAGCGACGATCAGGGTGCCGACCAGCGTCTGCAGCGACGATCAGGTTGCCGACCAGCGTCTGCAGCGACGATCAGGTTGCCGACCAGCGTCTGCAGCGACGATCAGGGTGCCGACCAGCGTCTGCAGCGACGATCAGGGTGCCGACCAGCGATCAGGGTGCCGACCAGCGTCTGCAGCGACGATCAGGGTGCCGACCAGCGATCAGGGTGCCGACCAGCGTCTGCAGCGACGATCAGGGTGCCCGCGCCTGCATGGCGCTGCTGCCGGTGGCTGTCAGGGGCAGGACCGCCCTTGTAAACGGCTGTGATTTACAGCGTGGCCCTGGGCCTGGGGGGCCACCACCGGGGCTGTTCTGCCTGTCGGCATGTGTTTTATAGCGATGCGCCGCGCTACATTAGCCACGCCTCATAAACCAGTGGCTGTGCCCCCCCCCGATGCCCGCTGGTGCGTAGCGGCGGCACAGGGAAGCCCACCCGCGCTCTGTTGTGTCACTGTCGCGGGGGCTCGCCGCGTTCACGTCCATCCGACGGCGAGGGGCCTGCGTGCATGAGCGGACGCCTAATTCGGCAGGCGGGAGCTAATGCCCCTTCCGTCCCGATAATGTGCTCATCCATGGGAGGAGAGCCGGGGAGCCCCCATTCTCAGGAGGGGTGGGATAGGCACGGACTGGGGCGGGGGGGAAGCGGGCTGACTCTCTACCCAGCTGGGTGTCTTGCCTCTCTGACCCTTAACCCAGCAGCTTCAGTCAGGTTGGGGATATTGTCAGTGTGGGGGGACTCGCACATTGTGAAGAGGAGCTTGGAGCTCAGGGGCCTCATTCGAATTAATGGGGGAGGGGGCATTTCTGAGATTTTCCTCAGTACCTGTCAGCCTGAAGACAAACACAGACTGATACTATGATGTGTGTTTATGTGTGTGAGGTGTGTGTCTGCGTCCCTGTGCCCCATTATGGGGGGTGGGGGGTGGGGGGGGGGCGAAGGCCGCTGGTGAGTCTCTGACACAGCTGCCTATTATAAATGGGTGTCACCTCCATGCCCAGTGCCCTCCTGCAATGGAAACGCGCTGAGCGATCGATTCATGCTATACCATGGAGGTGAACGCCATTTTAGGACATTGTCTAAACAAATGCTTTTAATGACTCTTTGGGTGGGTGTTTAGTGGGGGGGGTCGTCTATCATCCTCAGGATTTTTGTGTCGTTTCCCATCCTCACAGAGGTCCATCCGCTCATTCGGCAACGATGACCGTCACGTGATGGCGAAGCACTCTGCCATCTACCCGTCGCCGGAGGAGCTGGAGGCCGTGCAGACCCTGGTGTCCACGGTGGAGTGTGCCCTCAAGCACGTCTCCGACTGGCTGGACGAGCTGAACCGGCCCGCCACCACCTCCCAGGAGCCCGAAAGCAACGGCTCGGACGACGGAGCCAAGTAGGCGGAGCCACGCGCCGTCACCGCCTCAGTTGTGATTTCTGGGTATTTTTGTGGGTCCGTTTACTTAAGTTTTTTTGGTTTTGGGTGTTAATGGGGGCCGAGAAGCTCTCTGTATGGTGCTGCCATGGCATGACGGGGGAAACCGTGTGTAGCCCCTGACAGCCCCCGTGTCACTTGCTGCCCCAAGTAGGGAGCCCAGCGGGGGGCTGCTGTGCGGCGTGGTCCGGGTTGGCCTGGTGGCCAAGGGCCTGCTAATCAAGGAGGACATGGACCTGGAGCTGGTGCTGATGTGCCGGGAGAAGCCCACAGAAACACTGCTGCAGACAGTGTGCGAGAGGCTGCCGATGCACATCAAGGTAAGGGCCGCGCGGAACCAAGTGCTGCGCCCGCCCACTGTACCGGGACTGGGACCTCTCCCCCTTGCCTGGGACACGCCTGCAGATTATACCCGGAGCGCTGGCCCGAAAGAGGTCCGATCCCCCACCCCCCGCACGAACACATGGAGCCGAAACATTTAAAGATCCGTTTGACGAACAAGGCACTAATTAGTGGCGGCTCCAGAACGGGAATGTGTGCTGCCAGTAAGGGGTATTTCTCATGTGCTTGCCGCATCTGCGGTCTCGCCGGGGTGGGGGCTTATTCGTAACCTGAACCGGGGAGGGGGGGCGGCTTGTTTACGTGGAGTCCGGGAGAGGCACTGCATCACATGCAGCCTCTGCTGACACACTGGAATTTATCGTATGGACTGTAATGGGAAGAGGATCTTGAGCCTTGCTCAGGGGGCCTGGCCTGGGGTGGCACGGGACGTCGCTGTACACTCAGCGTTCGTCACAGAGTTGGGAGCGGCCTGCGGGCCGGGTGCTGATTAGCGATGTGTTCAGGGTGTGTATGTACGTCTTTCTGTGTATGTGTGCTAGTGAGCGTGTCACAGCTAATGGCAGTGTTTGTCTGAGCACACCCCGCTTCCCCCACACCCCCTGACACTGGCTTCCCCCACACCCCCTGACACTGGCTTACCCCGCCCACAGAAACTGACCGAGGAGCCGTATGAGGTGACACACTCGGTGCGGGAGGCGGCCATCTTGGTGCACGGCACCTCCGAGCCCAAGCTGACGCTGAAGGTGGCCCTGACCTCCCTGCAGATGAGGGAGGAGAGCAGCCAGGGGGATGAAGGTAACCAAGGCGGGGGCGTCGTCAGAGATGGGAGGGGGCCACGTGGAAGGGCTGGGCTCCATCTGGCATTTCGGGGTAGCTTTGATCTCTACACTTAGCCGTCCACGTTCCCTTCAAATCTGCTGAACACAATGCACAGGCATATATCTGCCCTTAGCCGCCTCTGATTCATGTTGTAGGCTTCGGCCCTGAGCTGCCTCCTGCTGGTCAGTGTTAACCTCTCCCTAGTTCAGTAGAGGTATGGGGAACATAGTGGGACAACGAGGTAAGGGGTGAGGAGCTGTACTGGTCCCGTTTCTGTCAGGTTGACTTACCTAAGGATGCAGACTCGAACTCGGCACCACCTGCTGGCGAAGCAGAAGAAGGTGTGCCTGGCTTGGGCAGGATTGCCTTGTACCTTTGACCGACTGGCCTTCCTTGGTCTCCCCTGCGGTGTGGGAGACCTGCTGTGCGAGACCTCGCTTCGTCCTTCTCGCGGTCGCTCCACTTCACGCAGGTTGCTCTCATCTCTTGGTTCTCAGGCAGAGGCGTGCAGATCTGACCTGGGAATTGGCTCTGTCCGGCCTCTGGACTCCAGGTTGTTGCATGGCGTGGTGCTGTCATGCCCATCCATGTGGTGCGTCAGAGACGCCTCGATCGTATCATGACCCACTGCGGATGAAGGGGAGCTGTGAGCCTCACTAATCCTCCGTCTTAATGGTGTAAAAACTGGGGACGTGCCACCACACTGGCCCTGCCCACTGTGCTCCCGTCACTGTGGGAACGCATCGACCCGATGCTGGGCCTTCTTAAATGCTTCAAAGCTGGCATTGAAGTTTCTTCAGGGAATTCCCCGATAATCTGCCCCTAGCTGATGGAAGAGCTTTTCCGTGTGTGTCTGTGTGTTTAATAAGCAGACAGTGTTTCCACATTCCGAGCTCATGCTGTTAGATTAGACCTTAAACTCGGCAGCGTTGGCCAGATAGCCCCTATCTACAGAAGCGTAATTAGATTACGATTAGTCATGAGGGGGACATGATCAATGGTGTGTACGTCTCCGTGCACTCTTAATGGCTGTGGCTGCTTTCCTATTCTCCTCCGGCCTCCTGGGCGCCGATGGGGAGACCCTCCTGCATGCCGCGTGATGTGTTTCAAGCGGCCCGGCCTCACTGGTCCGGTGAAGGAGGTGCGCTCCTTCTCCTCCTCCTGGGCATGCAGACCCCCGTCACTCGCACGCAGAGGGAATCTGAATCCGCCGGGGATGGCTGTGTCCTGCCCGTTTGACGCAGCGCTCGGGGAGGGGGGACTCGCCGGGGGCTCACTGGGACGTGCCAGATGAGCGATGAGACAGGGGGTGGAGTAAATCAGGCCGAAATCCCTGCTCTCCAGGGGCCAGGTCAAGGGCCTTGTCAGCGACAAAACCAGCTCATCTTCTAGCAGTCAAACTGGGACGATTCATTATTGCACTGGGAGCAGAGTCTGCCTGCTGCTTGTTTACAGACTGGCCTCAGATGAATTTTAACGTCGTTTTTTTTTTTTAAATATGAAGCCATTCTGAATTGACATTTAGCTACAAACGCATAAAGCGTTGGCTTCAAACACCACTTTGGGGAGCTTATACCATTTTGTAAGTGGCAGACTGCCATGATTAAAATAGTAAGTCACAGGCTTGAATTAATGATTAATTATGCTTTTTACGATTGGTTATGCATGTATTTTCTGCACTTATTTGCAGTGTGATGTAATTTAACTCTTTTCCAACGACCAGTTCCATCTCTACTCACTGTCTAAGGGCCAGACAGAGTCGCTCTATCAAATCCAATTACCCACCTGCCTTTTTGTAGTTTGGGGAGTCTCTAGGTTATTCGGGAAGTTTGTTTTAAAAAAAATCATTATTTATTGTTATTTTTTGCTGTTTAGGCATTTTGTGCCCCCAAAACTGCTGAAAGTGAGGTATCTGCGGCGGTCTCTGAGAACAGCGCGTTTGCTGTGTCTGAGCTCCGACTTTCCTAGCTGTCCCCGGAGTTGCCAGCGTTCTGCTCCCCCCTCCCCGTCGGGTGACATGCTGACCTGGTACAGCTGCAGTTGCGGCTGCAACAAATATTTCTTTGCTTAACGAAAGAAGAAAGAATAGAGCTGGCGACAGGACTGTGGTGCTGCCACTGCCGCCGTCCCCGTGCTCAGGCTTCTGTTCTCTTCTGCTCTTTCCCCAGAAGAGCACACTGAGCCAGCAGAAGCTCCCGACCTGCTGGACCGGCAGAGCTGTCTGGTCGCTCTGGCATCTCTGCGACATGCCAAATGGTTCCAGGTTGGCCTCCTCCTTACCTTGCTCCCCTCGCAGCCTCATGGTGCTGGCCAGCTGGCCCGCCTCTCTGCCGGCTCTCTCTCAGTAGCCCAAAAGATAAACACACAAGGCTACAAAAGCAGAATTTGGCACATTTCTCCTTTGGCTTCCTCTTTAAAGCTGCACTATTTGTGTGCCCCCCCCCCCGACTTGTGCTCCTGTGCCACCTCCAGCTCTGTTTAGTGTGTGGTCGCCTGTTCTGGGCTGTGTGTGGGCATTAACCCCCCCCCCCCCAACCTCTAGGCGCGAGTCAACGGCCTGAAGTCGGGTGTAATCGTGCTGAGAATCCTGCGGGACATGTGCAACAGGGTGCCTGCATGGGAAGCTCTCAAGGGATGGGTGAGTGCCCTGGGGCATGCTGGGAAGGCAGAGGTGCATGCTGGGATGTTTGAGGCCCGGACTCCTTCGGTCAACCTTCGTGTTGGCCTGTTATGTAACGGCACACAATGGAGAATGGCACAAAAATGGAGATAACATGCCCCGAATTGACTGTTTTGCTGTAGTGGGTATTTACTGATCTCTATCGAGTAACTCCTCATATCAGTAATGTGTGTGTGGCAGCAGGCAGGATAGAGATTGATAGCTACCCGGCTGCCCTTGTTGTACCTCACTGTAGTGAATAACCTGCGCTGATTGAGCAGATACCTGCACATGTAAGTGGCGAAATAGATTAAGTGTGTCACCCTCCCCCCCGCCTCGATGACAGCCCCTGGAGCTGATCTGTGAGAAAGCTATCGCCACATGCAGCCGGCCGCTGGGGGCGGGCGAGGCCCTGCGCAGGGTGATGGAGTGCCTGGCTTCCGGCATCCTGCTCCCAGGTAAGGAGCAGCGCGGGCAGGACGCGGGAGAATCGCATGGCTATGGCCTGCTGGGGCTCACGCTTGACGGCAGTGAGTTGCTCTTTGCTGGATACGAGGGGGATCTCATGTCCTCTGGGGGTCCGGCCTTGTAGCCGGACGGGAGGTGACCGGATGCCGGTTGTCTCTCCAAGGTGGCCCAGGCTTACACGACCCGTGCGAGAAGGAGCCGACGGACACGCTGTCCGCCATGACGGTGCAGGAGGCCGAGGCAGTCACCGCCAGTGCCCAGGTGAGAGAGGGCCGTCCCGGATTCGGGCAGAGGGACCCCCTTTTCCATAGCCCTCTCTGCAAGCCAGTCGCTGCCCAGCACAGATCCTCCCCCGCCTCGCACCCCGGATAGCGCCATGCCATGTCACCGCGAGCCTAAAGGTGTCTGGCTGTGTGTAGAGAGCAAGCCGGTTTCCCATGAGGCCCTGGGGCTCTTACACTGTAGTCAAAGTCGCAGTGCAGCTCTGCCCCCACGAGTCTATAATCTAACGATGCTGAGGGGCTCCTTTACCCCCCCTGGTCTTTGTGTAAGAGCTGTATAATGCATTAATGCCAGGCTCACACGGTGTTTGTCTCACTGGTATATTAAGGCCCCCTGCAGCATCTCTGTCATACTGTTCATGCCAATACATTTTCACTTGGGCTTAAAATTTCATGTGGTGTTTGTTGAGGGGATTCCTAAATAATTGCCTTTTTCTCCCTTAGTGGATCTTACCAGTTATGTCTCATAATTTAACGCTGTCAGCTAAACAGAAATAAAATTTGAATGCGTGTCAATTTGAGCTCTACTGTTTAAGATAAATCTGAGCGCTACACTTGTAGGAATGTCTGCGGATCATTAGTGACGTGTTCTTTGTTTGGGTCACTAAGGACCAAAATAACATTGTTTTTGTTTTGTGGATAACAAGTCACGCATATAAGCAGTCTAAAAATGCTGGACTTTAAAGTATCACAGGAAGAGCACCCACGTCTCTTCCAGGTATTTAATAAATAAATTTCCTGCCTAGAATTTGGTGTATTTTTGGAAAGGGAGCTAAATCTTTAACTGAAGTTTGATAAATGTGTAGGTCGTCAAGTCATTTTTTCCCTCAGGAGTCCCGTCATACCAGCTGGGGGTAAACGGACCTAAAAATGAGTTTGCACCTTATTTCCGGCCTGTTTGAGCAGAGAAGCTAATAGCAGCGCTTCCGCCGCAGTGCGCTCGCTCACCGCGCCGTTTATGCCGAAGACGGGCTCTCGGCTCCCGGCTCCCACCTCTCGGCTCCCGGCTCCCACCTCTCGGCTCCCGGCTCCCGCCTCTCGGCTCCTGCCTCCCGCCTCCCGGCTCCGTCCTGGCCTACTGTCCTCTAGCTTCTTCGTTACCCAAACATGGCTCCCCTTCCTCTGCCCCTGCGTTTCTGCAGATGAGGGAGTTGCTCATTAACCCCCCTGCTGGCCTTTGTGTTTCAGCACGCCCTTCGGTTCCTGGCTTTCGGTCAGATCTACAAGGTCCTGGAGATGGACCCTCTGCCATCAAGCAAACCCTCCCAGAAGTACTTGTGGTCAGAAAAAGAAGGTACCTGTCTGTCTGTCTGGCTCTCTGACTGTCTGTCTGCCTGCCTGCCTGCCTTCCTGTCTGCCGGTCTGCCTGCCTGCCTGCCTGCCCCCTATCTGGCTGCCCTCCCCATCTGACAGTGCTGTGCCTATGGCTCTTCACAGGGACGGGTCTGAAGAGGCCTTATGAGGATGGCGTGACGGATGACAAAGACCTCATCAAGAAGATGAAGCGCAACCTAAGGAAAGGCAAGTGGCGCCCTCCAGTGGTGACCATGCGGTAGGCCGTTGGGCTCATTATCGCAGAATGATGCCAGGCTGCCGCTAGGATGCCTGGGGGGGTTCCTCACTGAGGGGGCAGGGGGAGATGCATCCCAGACAGGCACACTGAGGCCAGTGACAGAGGAAGGGGATATGCATATGGAGGCAGAGAGGTCATGTGGTTTCGTTGCTGTGGGTGACTTGCTATTGGCCCGGAGCCTGGCTATAATTACTCTCAGAAAAGAGTGAACACCAGGGTGCACCTTGCTGGGCAGAGGGACACCCTCATTATCCCTCCCCATGCCTGATCCCACCCCCCAGTTCATAAGCATTACGCCTGGAGACATGGAGACGCTGTTCTCACAAGCCTTTTGTCACAAACACCAGGCCTGTAATGCGTGCTTTTCGTTTTCAGCTTAAACCTCACCGATTTTGCCCTCTACTTTTTTAACTTCTCAGTCTTAATCCTGGATTGTCATTTTTGACTAAACTCTTTCTCTAAATAAAAATCCTCAGCATTTCAGCAGCCAGCTTAAATCCTTTACATTTTCAGCAGACCTCATCACAAATAATCTGGGATGAGGTCACGCATCTGTCCCTATGACGACAGCCACTCTAATGCCACGTATTGCTCTTACATCAGCGATGTCTGATGCTGGCTATTGGCTGCCCTGCCTCATGCCTCTATCCTTGTTCTTGGGACTCCCTGGGTACTCCCCCTCCCTTCTGCTGCCCCCCCCCCTCCCTCCGGCTCACTTTCCCCTCTCTGCAGTCCTAGACAGCAAAGCAATAGACAGCAATCAGCCGATGAACGCCCTGATGCGGCTGAACCAGATCCGTCCGGGTCTGCAGTACAAGCTGCTGTCGCAGTCCGGTCCGGTGCACGCGCCCGTCTTCACCATGTCCGTCGACGTCGACGGCACCGTCTACGAAGCTTCAGGCTCCTCCAAGAAAACGGCCAAGCTGCACGTGGCGGTTAAGGTATGGGGGGTGTGGCCACATGGTATGGGGGGTGTGGCCACAGTGGATTTGGTTTGGAATTTAGCAGATCGCCCCAGTTGACATTAATCATGTGGTATTGCTGGGTTAATCACGATCCCCTAAGGGAGCGGTGCTGGGAGTACTGGAAGTACTGGGAATGTGGGTCAAAGGGAGCCTTCTCTTAGAAGTGAAGGGGCGCATCAGCGTTGTCACTGTCACTCCGGTCTCGCCCTCGCCTGCCAGCTCCTGGTCACGGACGCCATGAGGGCGCAGCAGCTCTCTGTGGCAGCCTCTCATCTTTAATCACCCTTCCCATTTTCAGGTTCTGCAGGCCATGGGCTACCCCACCGGTTTTGATGCCGACTTGGACTCCATGAGCGCGGACGAGAAGTCGGACAGCGAGGGCAAGAGCGAGACGTCCTCGAACCCGAGCAATAACGCCACCAACTCCGCCACAGATGGCTCCAACACACTGGAGGTGCGGGGCTCCCGCCTCTTAAGAACCCGAGGACTCCTGGGGACGCCCTGCCCGCTGTCACTGGGGCGCCTGGGGCTCTGACTGGGCCGGGCTGTCGTGTCGAGCTTGTGGCGAATTGACACCAGTCTCGTTTGAGACTCATTAACCAGTACAGCCAATCAGATTGCATGCTCATGCCTGATGTATCAAACTTCCTCTCTTTCAAATGAGTAATTAATAAATCTTATTCTTTGGTGTTTCGCAACCCAGTCCTCCGGGACTCCCAGAAAGTTAACGTTTCTGAGAGAGAGCAAAAATGTGGTCTTTCTGACAGGGAGCGAAAACATGGACTGTCTGTGGGTCCTTGAGGACCGGGTTGAGAATCACTGTAATACTCCATTGGTATCTCAGCCAGCCTGTGCTGCTACAGACGGTTCGGATGGACTTGTAGGTGCTTTCTAAAGGGGGCTCCTCACTGCAGCCTGTCTGTGTCTTGCAGCTACGCACTCAGGGTCCTATACTCACCGCCAGCGGCAAGAACCCGGTGATGGAGCTGAACGAGAAGCGGCGCGGCCTCAAGTACGAGCTCATCTCCGAGAGCGGCGGCAGCCACGACAAACGCTTCGTCATGGAGGCGAGTCAGCGGGCGTCCCTCCGCTATGGGGCGTCTCTCCGCTATGGGGCGTCCCTCCGCTGTGGGGCGTCCCTCCGCTGTGGGGCGCCCCTCCGCTGTGGGGCGCCCCTCATACGGATCACCCACTATCAGCCGTACTGTGGCCCACCTGCCCGCAGTCCTACCCTCGGCTCCACCCCCTCCCCCCCAGCTCCGCCCTCGCCCCAGCCGCCAGCTCTGCCCTCTCGTCCCTGCAGGTGGAGGTGGATGGCCAGAAGTTCCGTGGAGCCGGACCCAATAAGAAAGTAGCCAAGGCCAGCGCCGCCCTGGCTGCCCTGGAGAAGCTGTTTTCTGGTCCCAACGCCGCCGGCAACAAGAAGAAGAAAATTATCCCTCAGGTCGGTGCCGTAGCACATGGCCGAGATGCGGCTTCCTAGTCAGCCGGCTGCAGCCGCCTTACAGAGCCGCTTAAGCATGTTTTATTCCTGTGTGTCTGTGTGTGTCTCTCCTGCCCGATGCGCTGATGTTCTCACACGGATCTTCACCACACCACGTACAGCACGCACACCTTCCCTAGGCAGTGTTTCTCAAGCCAGCCCTCAGACACCCTTAGACAGGTCCCACCTTTGCTCTCTCCCAGCTCCCTGCACACCGGAACCACACAATCAAGAACCCAGACACACATGGGGTGTGTCCAAAATCACGTACTTACACAGTAGGTACTGAATGTCTCCAGAAGCCTACTACTTGACAGTTAATGTAGTACACACTATAAGTCTGCATGAGAACAGTATGCCTGCAGCTGCCTTCTTGCATATAGCCTAACCCAGTTATGACCCCTGTGAAAGTGAAAAATTGTTATAAACTGCCAACAAAAATAGCACATTCAAATGTCTAACTGGGTCTTGCTTTTTACTTAAGGTGGTAGAGAAAGTGTTGTCTTTGTATAAATTTCACTCAAATTTGAGTAAGTGACATTCTTCGTCTCTGATTGTAGTGCCAGTGGCCTTGTGGGATGGCTTGGCGTCAATCATTTTGCACATTTTGGAATTTCGTAGAATGTACCACGCCATCTGGCTGCCGTTTGCATATGGTCATACCTATACTGAGAATTTGCATATACTGCTCACTTTGCACGCTATATTTCGCCTGCTACACAGCAAACAAGTATGCGATTTCATACCTACCCTAGACGAAGCCAGACAGTCAAGAACATCAAATACCTGGTGTAGGATGCTGGGAGAGAGCAAAAATGTGCCTGGTCAGGGGAACAACGGTAGCTCAGCTGGCAGCGATGCGACATTCCTGCGCTTATTGGCTGGTTCCTGTTGGTCACCTGTGTTCCGTCGGACGTCCTGCCCTATGTATGTAGTTATAGGAGCGAGTAGGCAAGAGAGCTGAGCCCATGTGTGACTGCAGAGTAACGCAACCGTCTTGACCCTGATGGGGTGGGGGTGTCCTCTGAGGGATCTGCTCGCTCACTGTCGCCCCCTCAGGCGAAAGGCGTCATCGCCGCAGCAGCTTCTGCAGCGGCCCAGGCTGTTCGCGGCCGAGGACGAGGAGCCCTGGCCCGGGGGGGCTTTGTGACCGCCGCCGCTGCCACGCCCGGATACGTCACTCCAGGTGCATGAGCGCCCCCTCCCTGCTTTAGGACACCACTGCGCCCACTGTCCCCGCCACTAACGCGGCTGATATGTGCTTGCAGGCTACGGCACCCCCTACGGGTACAGCGCGGCTGCCGCCGCTCCCGCATATGGTACGTAAACACCCCCCTCATCTCAGTCCAGCGTCACAAATTACCGCCACAATTTCCAGACAGGCACAAGAGAGAAGCTGATGGCAGCGACCATCCCAAAGAAATTGAGTTTTTTTTAAAAAGGGAGGGGGGATGAAATCAAAATTGAGAATCCCGTCTTTTGTTTGAAGCAAATGAAAAATGGAAACGGTCATAACCTTTTGGTTCTTCCTGTGGTTGGAGCAAAGCCTTGCTGTGCTTCGCCTGAGTGTCCAAACTGCTGCTCGCCAGTTTGCCTGCCCGCCCCCCCCCCCCCCACCCCCCCCATTCTGACTCTGGACATTCCTCCTCGATGTCTACAGCCAACGGATACCCCATTCAAAGTGGTGCCAGCAAGCATCTGGTGGGGTGGGACTCCAGTGCCATTCTCATTTGGGGGGGGGGGGGGGTGTCACACAGACCCAGCTTTGGCCATGTACTTGCCACCACCACTCACATGACAATCGTACCCAGGCTCTGCTGTAAGGAAAGTTTGGCTTCGTTTTTGTGTATACATTTAGTATGGAGTCATTGTCGATGAGGCCAATTGCATTACAGAGCAGCAGTGCATGTGACACACTCTGCCGAATAATATTCAGCATAGGGGCAACAAGAATAACCCCAGACCTGGGGGGTGAGCCAGGGGCAGTAGGAATAGCCCCAGACCCGGGGGGTGAGCCAGGGCAGTAGGAATAGCCCCAGACCCTGGGGGGTGAGCCAGGGGCAGTAGGAATAGCCCCAGACCCTGGGGGGTGAACCAGGGGCAGTAGGAATAGCCCCAGACCCGGGGGGTGAGCCAGGGCAGTAGGAATAGCCCCAGACCCTGGGGGGTGAGCCAGGGGCAGTAGGAATAGCCCCAGACCCGGGGGGTGAGCCAGGGCAGTAGGAATAGCCCCAGACCCTGGGGGGTGAGCCAGGGGCAGTAGGAATAGCCCCAGACCCTGGGGGGTGAACCAGGGGCCGTAGGAATAGCCCCAGACCCAGGGGGTGAACCAGGGGCAGTAGGAATAGCCCCAGACCCTGGGGGGTGAGCCGGGTGTCTGTCTATGGAGAAAACAACCCAGCAGCTGCAGTTATGCACCTGTCCACCCACCAGCCCACTGACACCCCAACACGGGAACCCAACACACAACCGAGAGCTTCTAGGGCACCCCAAGGAAGCGGGGGCTCTTTCTCAGATTGGCATTGGGACCCCCACCTTCCAGTCTTCCTGGGCACTTTGAATGAGCCTTATGTGCAGGGGGAGAATATGGAGCCATTGCACTGTGGGGCGCCGTGTGGGACTGGGCTCCTCTGCCGTCCCTTTGGCGTGGGCTGGGCGGCCAGGCGCCTGCTCTCTCCCTGCCACATAAAGACGGTTCCTTTTGTGCCCCACGTGTGGCAAAGCAAAGCGGGACAGCAGGTATTTGGCTGAGCGATAACAACACGTCTACTGCTTCTGGAAGTCGTTGCATGTCGGTAATCCCACGAACAGCCATGCGATTTATCTCCATCCTAATTTGATTTCGTTATCCGTGGCGTTCTGCCTCCTGTTGCTGCTTTGTGATTTCTCGATGGGGGGTGGGGGTGGTGAAACAACGTGAGGGAATTGCAGAGCGGCTGCGGGCCGCCACACCCAGGCCACAAGAACACGCACACTGCACACTGCACACTGCACCAGAAAGGGGGCTCGGCGTTTGCTAGGCGAGAGCCCAGGCGCAGGCCGAGCGAGAGTCCTCCAACAAACGTGACGTTATCTTCTTTCCTGAACATCACTCTCTTTGAAGAAGAGACAGGTTCTCTGCACACTAAATATTACTATAAAAGGTATCAAAAGATCCATGTTCTCAGACTTTATTAAAAACTTATATAAACTTATAAATACATGCTGCGTCAGGTATGAAATTAGATTTATTTTATTAGTCTCACAGTTTCAAGCATAATCTTGAGTAGAGTCCTGAGTATTGATTTAAAATGTAGCTGTTCATTTCAGAATGTCAGCAGAAGGCAGTATCAACATATCGACTTGCAATCTGCTCGTCTTCCTTAAATCTCCTTCCAGACGTCCGGGCTTTTTTTTTGTTGTTTAACGTAAGTTGGATCTATGCTGATTTCTAGATGATTCAGCGAATGACCTGTGAGATAGATGTGTAGTTGGTTCTCCTTCCACGTTCACTCGTTCCTCAGATGTGCCCTCCTGTGGAAAGGCTCACTCACTCGTTCACTCTCCCTCATCGGTCTGGTTCTCTCCTTAAAAGCACCGCTCTGGTTTGCCCAGTGACCTGCCCGCACACGCAGACCTCTCTCCATTTTTCTCTCCTAGGTCTGCCCAAGAGAATGCTTCTGTTGCCTGTCATGAAAGTGCCCGCCTACCCAATCCCTCACTACTCCTTCTTTTAGCACTGAGGGCCCCAGGCCGCCCCCCCCCCCGTTACTCAACCCAAACTGTACAGATTTTTAGAAGGGGATTTTTGTGCTTTCTTTTCTACTTTAAAACATCGTTTTAAAAATTTAAAAAGCAGGTTTGTTCATTAAAATTTTGAGGATTTGTACTGTGAAATGTTACCTCAGTCTTGGAATATAAATTATACAGGCATTTTTTTTTGTTGTTGATGTGGTGTTTTTCTCTGGGGGGAGCGTTTACGGGCTGTAACATTTGACTCTGACACACACTGTAAAGGTGACCAGCTATGTGAAGGATGTATAGACGATACTGCCAGCATTGGTGAATAAACCTTTGTATCTTACAACACCTGAGTACTGACTGGTGTATACAGCCCTTTAGCATCGTAAGTGCATTCTGGGGCTTTAGCATTAAGGCTAACACTGGTATTCTTTGCTGGTACTTAATTGCCCAGTACGGTGGTGGATCATAGGAGAGGCTAGATGATTTCTGGTTGTCAGCTTGGCAATTTGGGGCTTTTGATCTTTAGCTGCCTCTCTCTGACTTTTGCCTTTCTCTTAAAACTCTTCCAAAAATGGCTTCGAAGCCACAGTTGGCTAACATATGTAATGGTTTACTGCTTTAAATTAATTGTTAAGCCCTAGAAAATGAACAGATTACAGTACTGCTCTGCACATACACAGCGAACGACAGCAACGGACAGAAAACGTCTTAGCGACGAAGGATAATATTGATGAAATGAAATGTTCTAGACTATCAGGACCAGGCCTGGGAGGATTCTCTGACTGATTACCCTGTCCGAAATCAATGGATGATGGAATTAATCAAAAAAGGGAAAACGATTGTGGCCTACCTTTTGGCCAAGGCAGAGCTCCTGTTTGTGGTCCTGATAGCTGACCGCACACCTATCACACGGGGTTCTTGTGGCCTTCAGTTGCATGTGCGTCAAACGCGAGAGGCCGCTTGGCTGGTTCCCCCCGAGGTTCCTGGCAAAGGGCCCAAACACACGCACACTCCAGAGAGGCAAGAACGCAGCTACTCGCGGCGGAATCAAAAGCAGCAACAAAGGTCCACCAAGACTTGCTACCTAACTGTCCCATATTTTTATTTTAATTTTTGTGAAGTGTCTGTGTGAGCTACAAGTCTGTCTTTTCCCATGAGGCCAGCAGGTACCTCACAACACACCTTCATCTTCCTCCTGTCATCTTCCAACGCCTGATGGTTCATGTATATAAGATGGTTTCCCCTCTGTTTTGATGAATGTTATGAGTAAAATCTGCCTTTCTCATATTAGAAGGGATAGCCCAAAACTAGCCAGAAGACCAATTTCCAGCCAATCCCCGTCTCCCAAACTCCCTACCAATGCTAGGCGCGGCCCATTTGGAATTCTGGTCCTTCTGGCAGCTTTGGGTTGTTTGGGGCTGAAGCTCAGGAGTCTGGGGAGTTCTGATCTGTCAGGATAAGCTTTTGCTGGCCCGTGGCTGGGACAGGGTCATCGCTGACGAGAGAAGGCACAGTCTCTCCTCCAAACGCAATTGTTCGATATCAAGCAATACCATGTTTTGATTGGGTTGTTTCACTTTGCAAAGGGGGATGGGAGCACTAAGCCACCGCCCCCAGACCAATGAGGTTACTGTCCCTGCTGCAAACTCTCACCCAAGCTCGCCCTCTCTCGTCTTGATGGCAGGCATTGTACTAGATCTCCAAAATCACCCTTTAATTTATCTCTCCAGAGTTACTAACTACATTGTCTGAACTACAGAGTTATTGCATACAGTTTTTACATTTCTCTGCTTTATCTCGAACGAATGGGCTCCACGTTTTTTTTGTTTTGTTTTTTTTTTGTCCGAATTGGTAATGTGCAACTTCAGTTGTTGATGTCCTTTTTATTAACCTGATACGCCCCGATGCAATGAAAACCCCACATACAGCTGAAAGAGCAGAGATTTCCAACCTGGAATGTGTGATGCTGCCTCCTGCAGGTCCGGACATTAACTGCAGTCTCTCTGCTCTTCTTCTCACTGTAGGTGGTCTTTTCATTGACAATCCCTTTTACCAGCCGCGGACCATCGCACCTTTTATTATTCACTTGGGTCCTCAAGATCTCTTCTCTGACTTCTAGAACCATCAGGTTGTGTGGCTCTAAACACTCTTACCGCTTTCGGCCTAACCAGGCTATCTCCACTGTACAGAACAGTCAAACTATCTCTACGTATAAGGCATATACCCCAACAACGGAAAAGCAATATGACTTTAGTTAACTTTAGCAAAATCGAAGGCTGAACTTGGTCTTTATTATATAGCAATACACCTGAACTTTTAGCTTAAAGCTTACTTGAAACAATGTGAATGTTCAATTGAGTCTTACCCGAAACAGCACTGCAATATTTAATTTTAATTGTATATTCACTGTGTGCGTGTGTATGTGGGATTATACTACAAATGTATGCATATATATTTATGGTGCTTATTACTATAAATATATTTGTAGAAATGATATTATGTGTGTATATAGTTTGGATAAATTATTTTAGAGTTTCTGAGTATAACGTAAGTATAATCAGAGTAGAGCATTCTTCCAATTTTTTATACGTAAAGGTAGTACTCTGTGGCGAAGCAAGGACCTTTGAATGTCCTGTACCTGTAATTGTAGTTTAGTTCGGGTTGCCTCCGCTTGTTTGCCTGGAGTAACATTCTGGGGTGTCTTACCACTTTGAGCGTTTCAGAGCACAGCCTTCAATGTCCGCTATTTGAGGGTAGGAGTTGGGCCTTCCACCTCTCTCCTTAATGAAACGCTCTCCAGCGGATGGTATGCACGGTGCCGTCTCACAAAGCACACCTTTCAGTAGACAGCGCATCCTGCTGACTTGCAGGTTACTGTGGTGTACACTGTTTCTCTATGGGCAGCTACTGAGCTGTACCCTGGACCACCATCAATTCAGTCTTCTGTGAGGTTGTGGCTAGAAGCACAGTGCTTTTTCTCCGTCTGTCTGTCCATTACGGTCCTTTCTTCCCATAACTCCACTGCTTAACTCGTATGATAGAAATGTCAACAACAGTCCATTCTACCACTGAGTGAGCAGTAGTAATGAAGACCAGTCCATGCTTTGATGGACGTGCTGGGCCCCGTGTCCCCCACGCACGTCGTACTCCCGAGTACGTTGCTGAAGGGCTGCAGGCGCGGCACCCCATGCGTTTCTGCTGCAGTCAGATTGATCCCTTTGGTCCTGCATGTCGCCGTCATTGCTTTCGGCTGTTCCACAAACGCACACGCTAACATTGTGAGCTGGTTTATTTGGAACCGAAGCTCACAGACGTCCCTCACATTCTGGAACATGCTTTATGTAAATAAATTCATATAAAGTCTCTCCTTGTGGAGACACACAGCCGCTGTTATCTGTTTAAAGTAGATCTGGGTCTGTAAAGGTCTACATTTCTTTTCCCTTTCCTGAAGTAAACTTTCATGATCTGTCACATAAACTAAAATTATCCATTTTTTTTCTAATTAGGGGAAATGAATAGGCTGACCACATAAAACTTTGTATATTGTCGCAGAAAAAAACACTTGGTGGTATTTTATTTTGTTTATTTACTAGTCCTCGGTACCACAGAAGCAATTTTAAAGACCAACGAAATTAGTTGTGTGTTTAATTTAGCCGCGTGGTCAGTGACTGCAGGGAAGTTCTCGGATTAGTTTATTGTAAATAGTTGACTTTTCAAAGCTGCTGTGCCGTAAGCAGATCCTCTGCTCATCACTCCTCCGCCCCTTTACCCACCTGCGAGGTTTTCCATTGCTTACTGATGTATTTGCACGCGCCTTATGAATTTTCAGTTTTATTTACCGATTTCATAACTGTCACATAGCTGTGTTTTATTTTCAGAGTTTAAAGTCTGGCGTCAGACTTTTAACCCCAACACATTTATTCCCGTGGAATCAATCAATACAGGCTAAGTTAATTAGAAATGCTATTTTTGGACAAGGCCGCCTACATGGGGGTGTGTATTTATCGTATGCAGTGCCTTGCGTTTGCAGCAGATATCAGTGTAGGTGTCTCTTATAGCCATGCCCTCCATTTATATACATTTTGGCACACATTTAATTGCCAAATGTAACCTCGTCAGAAGATCAGGCATCGGGACGTTTCAGTTTGCTTACCAAAGCTAGCGGCCGTGTGCATGAAGTGGGCCCTGAGTGTGAGGGTGAAAGCTGCTTCCCCCAGGACGGCTCTCCCTCCAGCTCCTTTGCTATCTCACAATCAGTAGGCAGGAAACACTCAATTGTACTGCTGTAACGTATAATTGCTAATGTATTTTTCCTAGTTTCAGAGAGGGGACTTTTCATAGTAACCCCCAAAAGGCAAATAAACTTTCTTCAATGGCAAAACAATTCTATGTATATCTAATTACTATAATTGCGTTGTATTATATATATATATATATATATATATATATATATATATATATATACACACACACACACACAAGTTTAGAAAATGGAATAGAAATGGTTAGTCATTTTTGTTCTATTGCACAATTGAATTAGTTTTCACTATATAATATACATATTTTACATAAACATATATATATACACACACACACACATTTTAAAACAATTTTTGTGTTTCTTAAAGATCAGCTATATTTGTTTACAAATGAGAACTGGACTTTTAATTTGTAAAGTTTATTTTCTATAGTAACCTCGCAGTTCCAGACGCCTGTAATTTGGATGTAGAACTGAAGGTGAAACACATTCCCTCATTTTGGTGTAAGTTTGTTCCTCATCTGTGGTTCACACGTTTGTTCAAGGAACTTCCATGTATTTTGTTACTCTGAATCGGGTTCAAAAAATAAATAAATAAAAATATATATAAACAATAATAATGACACATGAATGTGAGACAAAGGCACGTCTTTGTGCTGTTAAGAAATACTATTTATTTTAATCTTGCTATGTAGGAATATGTAGTAGTTTTCCAAACCCTTGATGTGTAATTTTGAGAGTTTCATGCTGTTCCTTCCTACATTCTTCCTGGTTCTGTCTTGACATGTGTCGTTGTAAAGCTGCCATCGCTTCAGCCTAAGATGTAGGGATCCTCTGTGGGACGCAGGCTTCAGCTGCTCGTTGGCGCAGTGGGGGGAAGAGCTGCTCTCTCTGCATTTACTGCATTACTGCTTTTCAGTGTTGCGCTGCAGAGCTGGATGTAAATAGTCAGTTGAATGTATTTGAGTCTTCCACAAACACTAACTAAAAGTAGCTGTTAGAGAAATAAATCAGGCTTCCATGTCCTCAATCACTCAAAATATATTCTTAAGGGGCACTAGGACTTATTTCAACATTTCCGTGATTTCCTTCATTCCAAAGTCACTTGGCTGAACGTGTAACCAAAGGTGTTAGTGACACAGTTGAGATTTTCAGTGGAATATTGATAGAATCTGCTCACAGAACCATCTGACACTTTCTGTATTTCTGGTCTATATGCTATAAATAGTATGTAAACTAAGCTGGGTAATTTTCCTTTGGAGAGAATAGAGAGTATCCTTTTTGATTCAAAAGGGCAAAAGCAAATGGTTAATGTCTGCGGTCCACAGTGGTAACAATGGCGAAAAGAAGAGTTCAATAAAGGGGCGAGGGAATTGTATTAATTCAAGATCTGCAGACAAAACTGGCTTGTTTAGTGAGATAGAATGGAGAGTCTTTTTCTTTGTTTGGTGTGCTGAGTCTGTCTGGGAATGCTGGGATAGAACAAGCACAAAGCCACACTAGCAATACTGAAACTCAGGGCTAATGAACAGCCAACTGTCTAACAGGGCCCCGTGCGGCCTGAGGTCAGTGCGGCACACAGCGCCGGTCCTCACCCTCTGCCATGCTCACAGCAAATGCTGGAGCCCTCCTGGCAGCCCCAAATATTTTTTTCCCAAAAATTCTTGCCTAAAATAAGTGTTTTAAATAAACAAGCACCTTATTGTCTACCCCATATTAGCACCAGAATGTTTTCAGCAGATTCCTGGAAAAGGTGAGCAGCGGTACAATGTTTCCTTCAGCTTTTCTCATATGTCTGTAGGCTTGTGGCCCCAGCTGTGCGGATCTAACCCAAGCTACCCGATGAAATCTATGCCCAGCTGGGCATATTTACCAATTCCCTGGTCCCAGTTATATTCTCTGGTAATTTTTTCTCACTGAATGTCCTAAATTTTTAGCATCATGATTCCCCCCCCCCCATATCCCAAAGACTAAGGAGCCAAGCTGGTCTGTTGTGTTTAGACTTCTCACCTCTGTTTTATAACCGCTTACCTGCGCTTACTCCATTCCAGTCTGTCTTAGTGTAAATATTTAAGAATCTTAGCCCTTCAGTATAGCGATAAAGGTCCACATGTAGGACTAGGGTTCGGATATCTAGGAATTCAGTTTCTCCGTTCAGCACAGAGGTGCTGAAATAGAACGGGATCCTGTTTCGGCGAGAGCGCAGTGTTGCTGAATTTCAAATTTTCTTCATGTTTGTGCTGTGAGCAAAGCACAAGTGTGACCTCGTGGTGAAGGCGGTCCATCAAACACGTACACAGACAGGAAACGGATTTGTGCTTTTAAAGCTTTTCAGTGGAGGCTCCAGGCTCCTTTTGCAAAGTCTGCGACTGATTGAGACTCGCGGGTCGGAATGTATTCTCTGTTGTAGTAGAACGTATGAATGTATAATTTAGAAGAGCTACATGCGTATACTGTTTATGTAAATATATAATACACATAAAATATATACTCATACATTTTAAATACTTCTGTGTTTCATAAGACCCTTTTGTGTTAACATTTGTTGCAGTCATAAATCGTGAAGTCTGGCGAGTGAAGGGCTTCATAGTGCTGTAATTAATTTAAGCAGTTTGACTTGCTATCGGCGACAGCCGAGAAGTTTGGCCAAACTGCCCCACCTCCATGGACTTGTTAAACAAAATGATACCAAGGAGTTCCTTCAAAAATGTTATTTTTGAAACGTAAAGGAAAAAAAATGTGATATGGTAAATCTGTGCACAATTTATGCGAGTGAGCTCTGCAGGCTTTGAAGCCCATTGAAATCACTGCAGCTGTTTGCTAGTTCTGTGTTATGAAATTATTAGCAGCGAAATCACCGTGGTGATGTTTGTCATTGTATCTGCCATAAGTTATTGCTTGACAATAAAGTGCTGAGACTCGTCAAACTGCCTGTCTTGTCCTTCTGTCAGACAAATATAAAACAATGCTGTGAAACTGACGTCAGCAGATTGTAATTCAGGAGACGATGAAGTCTTGAGAAATAAGTCTGCCCGCTGAATACTGAGCAACAACTAAACTATTTTGCATGAATAATGACTGTAAACGATGCTGCCTCACCGCACTCAGCAACCTGGCATCTAAAATAAAAATCAGACAGAGGAGACCTGGCAGCTTTACAGAGCTGGCTGTGCCGGACCAACATGGATCTGCTGGGATTTCAGGAATCGACACCCATGGCACCTGGGAGACTGCAAGCCAAGGACTTTGGAAATGGCTGTCAAGATGTCAGACGGCAGCTCGTTTTACCTTTCAGTTAATTTAAGGCAGTGTTCCTCAACCCGTTTCTCGGGGACCACCAGATGGTCCATGTTTTTGCTCCCTCCCAGCTATTGGTAGCCTGTCTAGCTGTGAGGGAGCCAAAACATGGACTGTCTGGGGGTCCCAGAGGACCCGGTTGAGAAACACCGATTTAAAGTGATGGATCTGCCTCAGAAAATACGTCTTGCTTCACTTATAGCATTGTGCTTCATAAATAAAATCAACGCCATCTACAGACCAGTTCTGAGACATCAATCATTGTACAAAAACTGAAAATTGATAGCAGCAGGAAATTTATATGGTACAGTCTCCAGTAACCTTGTGTAGATTAGGAGCCAATCTCATTAATGGGTCCTTAACAAGACTTTTGATTTGATTACCCACCTGCAGCTAGTGCAGCTATTTTCCCCTCATAATGCTGGACATGCAGCACAGTGGCTACTGTATAACATTCTGTGATCTAAGCAGTTAGAGGAGGGTTGATTATGGAGAAATTTCCAGATCATACTCCAGCCACACAAGATTCCAACACCTGCCAAGAGATGACAAGATGGACTTAAAAGGCGCAAAGGAACCTAAATTATGCATGTTGCAGCGTAATCAGTTCTGTAGGTGATGCTAGGGGCTCCTCGATCATCCGCTGGTGGGGCGGTACGGCTCCGAGGAGAAGTGATGCTGGCAGCCAACAAGCCGATAAATCAGAGCCCGGCTGCAGGAGAGATGAGCCGTTTATAGCCGGATTGCATCAGGGAAAAACAATCCTGCAAAGCTTGCAATGTCTCCCTGTCTGGAGGGTAAGCAAGTTCAGCCCTATTTTGGCCTGAGGCATCGAGACAGCGTGAGAGCGAGCAGCTCGCACCTCTTCATAGGAAGACTGAGCAACACCACGACTTACCAAGTTCATTCTGCCTACAAGCTACTCTAGCTGCCTGCAAGTATTTTTAGTGCAGAGAGGAACAGGGACTGTGGAATTGCATAACGCTGATGCTTCTCCTACTATTTAAAGCTTTTTTAATAAATTAAAAGTGAGAACCAGTGGAAGGATATTCACTATGGCAAGTTCGACTATTTAAATCCATCAAATATCTGGGTATAATTGTATGGTTTAGACATCATCTATCTGCAAACCAGATTAATAATTGAACAAGATATCGAACAAGTGTTTAACTGTCAACATGACACTTGAAGGGAACGCCGAGGAATGTGACATCTGTACAATGAATTTTATATTTCGCTCATTAAAAACAAGTATCAGCTAACAGGTGATTGAGCATTTTGAGAACAGTGTGGTAGTGTCCCACCCCCCCCCCCCCCCCCCAGCTTCTGGGCCTTCATGGAACATGCTTTGTTTACACCCATAAGGCAGAAAGTCAAGCAAACTTAACCCTTCAGACGCCAAGAGAATTTTTGATGAGCCCCTTTATGGAAGGCTAACATACAGCTTAAGGATTTTGGATTTGGGGACACAGATAATACAGAGTGAGTGATCACTCTATAATGGACCCCCTTTATCCTTCAGAACCGCCTTAATTCTTCACGGCATAGATTCAACAGTGCTTGAAACATTCCTCAGAGACTGTGGTCCAGGATGACATGACAGTGTCACAGACCTGCTGGAGATGTGGTGGCCGCACTTTCATGATGTGACTCTCCTGTTCCACCACATCCCATAGGTGCTGTACTGGATTGCGATCTGGTGACTGTGGAGGCCATATGAGCACAGTGAACTCATTGTCATGTTCAAGAAACCAGCCTGAGGTGATATGGGCTTGGTGACATAGTGTGTTAGTCTGCTGGAAGTAGCCATTAGAAGCTGGGTAACACTGTGCTCATAAAGGGATGGACATGGTCAGCAACAATTCTCAGGTAGGCTGTGGCATTTAAATGATCCTCATTTAGTACTAAGGAGTCCAAAGTGGGCCAAGAAAAAAATCCCTCACACTAAACACCACCACCACCCGGAATACAAGGCAGGATGGATCCATGCTTTCATGTTGTTGATGCCAAGTTCTGACCTTACCATCTGAATGTCACAGCAGAAATCGAGACTCTTCTGGCCAGGCAACGTTTTTCCAGTCTTCCATTGTCCAGTTATGGTGAGTCCATACCCACTGTAGCCTCAATATCCTATTTTTAGCCGACACTGTTCTTAGCGGTGCGGTCTTCTGTTGCCTTTCTATCAGCTTGAACCAGTCTGGCCATTCTTCTCTGACCTCCGCCATCCAGGCATTTTCACCCAGAGATCCGCTGCTCACTGGATGTTTTTTCTTTTTCGGCCTTTTTCCTATAAACCCTAAAGATGGTCGTGTGTGAAAATCCCAGTAGATCAGCAATGTCTGAAATCCTCAAACCAGCCCACCTGGCACCATCACCAATGTCACATTCAAAGTCCTTAAATCACCTTTCTTCCCCATTTTGGTGTTTGATGTGAACATTACCTGAAGCTCCTGACCTCTATCTGCATGATTATATACACTGTGCTGCTGATATAAGATTCATTGATTAGATATTTGGTTCAACAGTTGAACAGGTGTACCTAATAAAGTGACCAGTGACAGTTACAGGGATAGACTTTAGATGTAAAGGCATTCTAACTATTACAGAGCCTTATTGAATCACCTAAGAAAATAAACATACCTGTGAAGGTAAAATCCTACCCAGTTAAACCCAAACCATAAAATTGCTGTAAATAATGCAGAGGAAAGCAGATGTATCCAACAGGCTGAGATAAAAAGCGGGAACAACTGTTTTTAATCTGTGTTACAAGTTCATGCAGTACAGATAATCTCAGCAGCTAACAGGGAGCAGGGTCGGGATTTGCAGGGGCGTTATGGGGTTGAGGCATGCAGCAAACGCAGGGTGTGTCGCTGGGGAGAGCTTCACACTCAGCTTCACACATAACAGCATCCTGGACTGCTGTTTGATTCTTAATCTGGACTGCTATTTGATTCTTAATCTACCTTCGTGGTTAAAATTATGGGCCACTTTAAGTGCGGAGTTATTCCTGACATTTGCAGCATGCAAACAACATGGCTAACCAAGTGCTTTGGTTTCCCATCCCGGTCCTCGGGGATCGTCCTTGCTGGGAGGGAGCAAAAATGTGGACTGTCTGGCAGGGAGCAAAATCTTATTAGGTCATCTCTTTCTTAGACGTTGCTGTGCAGCAGCTGATCTGATGCTGCTTACACTTGCGCTTGGTCATTAACTGGAAGCTCATGCCTAATTGTCTCCTTCACTGCATGCACGCGGTTTCTGGTCCAGGTATATATTCAGTTGTAGAAATGCAAGCATATAGAGTTGATAAAATGGATCAGCGCATATTTGGTCTGATGACTCTGCTGTGAGCCATTCCAGCATAACACAGGATCCCAGCCACCGAAATGGCAGTCAGTCTGCAGCGGTCAGTCTGCATTTGCCAGCCCTTCTTTACATGCACTGTACTACACAGCTCCTCCAGAGATTCACCACACTTCGCCTGGTGCGTCACTGGGGAGCCTCTGGTTACATTTTTCATTACTAATCAACTGTATGGATTCCCATACAGATTTTAAAATCTCGTCCTGTGTAACTGGTCTTGCTTGACTTGAAAGTGATGTTTCTCACCCCAGTGCTCAGGAAGCCCCAGACGGTCAATGTTTTTGCTCCTGCCCAGCTCCCAGTAGGGAGGAAAAATGTGGACTATCTTTCAGGGAGCTGAGGGGGAGCAAAAACCTGGACCTTCTAGGGGTCCCCGAGGACTAAGTTGAGAAAGACCACCTTTGAGATTATGGTACTCAAAATACTAGATGATTAGCCATTGAAACACTCACTGAATACTCATATTCACTTCAGTCAAAGTCAAAGCACAGATAATTAAGGAAGTTTTTTCAGCAACTTAAAAACAACTAAATGATGCAAACTCCTGAAGAGCTACTGGAGTGTCTAGAACCCTGAAGTTTTAATCCACTATTTTTGGTGGAAAACCCATATTGGAACATTAAAACTGGAATGTGGTCAAAAATGAAATTTACTTCTTGGAATAGACAATGTGAAGAAAATAATAAAGGCAAAATCTTTTTTATTTGATTCCAAAAATCTAGAGAGCACAATTTTAATATCTGCTGCTCAAGAGTTCCAGCGCTGCATTTTACCAATAGCAGAATTTGCATGTTCTACAACAATGTTTCCCAACCTTGTTCTCTGGGGCCCCCAGACTGTGGACTGCCTGGCATCAAGCTGGGAGGGAGCAAAAACATGGAGCGGCTGTATGTCCCGGAGGACCGGATCGGAAGCACTTCTGTACAAACCTGGTTGTTTGCCATGAAAAGCCTTTCTGGAGTGCACCCGATACCACACATACAAACTGATGTTCCATTTTATGGCTTGGCAGAAACAGACAGGCTTCATTAACGGTGTTTTTCTAGGGGTATCACTATAGTCAAATTAAGACACTTAAAAACTATTTAACAGTCTGGCTTACCAGCTTTGTGAATCAAAAGCTATGCAGGCATGCAGGTCTTGAGTGTGGCAGGAGGCTTCATTTAAGCTGCCCCCAAGCAGGATGGAAACTGCCTGGATGGATTTGGAAGCTTAAGGGGTCAATGAGAAATGACTGAGAGAAGGACTGTGAAAGACATGGAGGGGGATTCGGAGACCTTCACATAATGGGATGAGGACGGAAAAAAACAAAGACTACAAACAGGTAGAGATTTGTGTAGGAGCGCAGTCATCAATCACAGAGCCGCTTCACACGCGCCTCGTTACGACTCTCAGCCCATTAGAGTCGGCCTGTTCCCTTTCTGCTGGTTGCTATGGTTTCCCTGCCTTCTCTTCGCACTTATTCTGTTTCACCTCCGTCTTTTGCGGCGTCCGCACTCCTCGAGGAGCACGGCAGGAGTTCTGAGGACTCCCGAGAGTCACATCCGACCCAGAATCATCAGCTGGACTCTGGAGAGAGTCAGCACTAAGAAAGAAGAGGCTTCTGCGAGAGGATCAAAGGCGAGGACAGAGAGAGGCGATGGCTTTAGAGAACAGCTGGGCAGGCCGTCAGCCGAGAAGATGGGAGCGTGCTGGCGGTCTGCATCCTGCATCCTGGTCGTGGGTTAGGCGATAAGCAGAGCACAGATTATATGATGCTTTCATAAGCGTCATTAGACCTTTGTTTTAAATTACACAAAATGATGGGACTTCCATTTCGTTTTGTGTTTCTCTGTCCGTTCACAATAATATATACAGACAAGACTATTAACCATTTCCTTACCTTTTAAAATCACTGAAATCAGACATGATGCTGGACATCGGCCCAGGCAAACACCAGCCTGAACACCAAACACTCTCTCCTAAGCTCCACCTAAATTATATTTAGATGGTGTTAGATGTCCCCAAACTGCCGCTAAAGCGATTAGCTGCTTAGACTCTAATGACCGTATAAAGCAATGACTCTCCCACCCCAGGTGTCACCGGTGGCATGAAATTTAACAAAACAAAAACGAGGGAGACATCTGTTAATCTGTATTTATCACTTCCTTAGTTTATATTTAAATGCATGAATTATACACAATGCAATCTATTACTATTACAACATCCACACTTCCATAATGCTGGATGAAGGTACATTTTGGCATGTAATGAATGTAACAGCGGTTTGACATTTCAGACAAAAAGCTTTGAGCATCGACATAACGGATTACGTTAGGCAACATTAGTATAGTTACCGAGGAAAACAGGAATACAAAATAAACAAACTCATACGCTTCTTATATACAAACCAATGCCTCTCAAAGTCAGCTTCCGCAGTACAAGCTCTCCACTAATCACAACGGCAACGTGAACCAGCAGTAACCTATTATAAATATGTTTAAGGTGCAAAGAGCTGCTGCTCTTCTGCTACAGCACACCTGAAAGAGACCCTCTGCACGCGCACAAACACACGGCCTTACATCCCCAAATCCTTATCAAAGGCTGTCTAGACACACCAGCCCTTAAATTCTGCTTCTTAGTAGCAGATGCCAGAAGTCACCTGGGCCGAGACCATCTCTAATCCCGCCCTGCCACCCATCCTAGGAGCACATGGTCAAACGCGGGGCTCAGAATCTAGCGGGGATGCTGGCTATCATGGGTAGAGGTCCACTGACTCGCCGACGCCCCCTTGGCTAGTACCCGCCTCGCTGCGGCACGCTGACGGCCTTTTACAGTGAAAAGAAGCCCCCAAGTGGTGGACCAGCATCAAGTAATGATCAGAGTGGCGTGTTCAATGATTATAGTGACTGTCAGTGAGTGCAGCGATTCGGCACGATCGACGCCAGGCCTTCCTCGCGGTTTCTACAGCCTGAATGGCACCGACCTCCATTTCCACATGGTAAAAATGTCAAAGGAGCCCCATTCAGTTCATACACACAGACACGCAGACTCACGCACACATATCTATACATCAGAACGTATGTACTTATGTAAATAGAAAACAAAAAACAGCATTGTTAAACAGAATCAGAAAAAGCTCACAAGTTCAAAAAGGAGGCTGTTAGCACTTGTACCTAGATTTCAACAGGAGTTTTGTGCAAGTAGCCTGAAGCAGGAGAGCAGGTGGAGTGCCCTCCTCAGTGGTAAGAGCAGGTGGAGTGCCCTCCTCAGTGGTAAGAGCAGGTGGAGTGCCCTCCTCAGTGGTAAGAGCAGTCCTGGCTACTCCACAGCCACATCCTTACCTTTTAAATCAGCGTTTTTCAACCCGGCCCTTGGGGAGCCCCAGTAGTCCAGGTTTGGTCCATCCCAGCTCACGGTAGGTTGGAAGCTGGGAGGGAGCAAAACGGGGGACTGTCTAGCAGGGAGCAAAAACCTGGACTTTCTGGAGGTCCAGGACCAGGCTGAGAAACACTGTTTTAAATAATCAGTAGTATATTGACTCCGCTAAAGTTAAAGCCTTTTTAATTTTAAGTACATCTTGTCGTCTGGAGTTGTTGTACCCTAAGAATATTGTCCTTTTTAAAAACCCCGTTGAGTATCCACTCTGGTCCCGGGAGTGAGCGTGGAGGGGGGGGGGGGGGGGTAGGAGAGGGGGCACTGCAGTGGCAGCCTCGCTCGGCCTGGCCCCTCCCTCTAGCTAGGTTGTCTCTCTTCCCTGGGTGCCCGTCACAGTCTTGATGGAGCTTAACGTCCTGTTGAACCAGGTTTTCTTTGCGGCTTGGACCTCGTTCAGCGCCAGACCCAGGTGGTGCTCCAGGTCCTGGGGAGGGACAGACACTGCTGAGGGGGGTGGTTTTATGTGCCAGGTCCTGGGGAGGGACAGACACTGCGGAGAGGTGGGTTTTATGGGCCAGGTCCTGGGGAGGGACAGACACTGCGGAGAGGTGGGTTTTATGGGCCAGGTCCTGGGGAGGGACAGACACTGCAGAGAGGTGGGTTTTATGGGCCAGGTCCTGGGGAGGGACAGACACTGCAGAGAGGTGGGTTTTATGGGCCAGGTCCTGGGGAGGGACAGACACTGCTGAGGGGGTGGTTTTATGTGCCAGGTCCTGGGGAGGGACAGACACTGCGGGGAGGTGGGTTTTATGGGCCAGGTCCTGGGGAGGGACAGACACTGCGGAGAAGTGGGTTTTACAGGCCAGGTCCTGGGGAGGGACAGACACTGCGGAGAGGTGGGTATTATGGGCCAAGTCCTGGGGAGGGACAGACACTGCTGAGAGGTGGGTTTTATGGGCCAGGTCCTGGGGAGGGACAGACTCTGCTGAGAGGTGGGTTTTATGGGCCAGGTCCTGGGGAGGGACAGACACTGCGGAGAGATGGGTTTTATGGGCCAGGTCCTGGGGAGGGACAGATACTGCGGAGAGGTGGGTTTTATGGGCCAGGTCCTGGGGAGGGACAGACACTGCGGAGAGGTGGGTTTTATGTGCCAGGTCCTGGGGAGGGACAGGCACTGCTGAGAGGTGGGTTTTATGGGCCAGGTCCTGGGGAGGGACAGACACTGTGGAGAGGTGGGTTTTATGTGCCAGGTCCTGGGGAGGGACAGGCACTGCTGAGAAGTGGGTTTTATGGGCCATGTCCTGGGGAGGGACAGACACTGCAGAGAGGTGGGTTTTATGGGCCTGTCTTCACGCCAATGTGTAAAATTAAGGTAAAGCAGCCAAAATCCATAATCTGACAGCCGTCGTTATTGTTTGATCTGATTAAGCTTGGCAGAGCTAGGCTGGGGATTGAGGAGCGTAATGCTGTGTGGACACGGGGCAAAGCAGGAAGAAATCATGAGGGCAGCTCAAAGACCCACGTCGCCCCCTAGGGGTCGAGGCTGGGCCTGACGGGAATACCTGGATCCTGCACTCGGCTTCCACCAGCTGCAGCTTGGTCTGGGCCAGTTCCAGCTCCATTTCGCGTAGCTGGTTTTTCAGGGCCTCCTTCTCCTCGTCCGTGTCGTCCTCGCTGCCTTCCTTGGTGGCACTCCGCTCCTTCAGACGGCCCTCCTTGCTGAAGAGCACGCTGCACTTCTCACAGCCCTCCACCTTTTGCTAAGAGGAGAGATGGGGGGAGATGGGGGGGCGTGAGTCTCGGAGGAGGGGTGGGGGTGGGAGCAAGCAGCCACTCGTCATGTGGTGCCAGGTGCAGCTGAACTCTGAATCGGAGTCGTTACTTTGCTATAGTGACAAGGACGCCATTATCCTGCTTGTCACCTCGGAGATGAGGATGACAGTGGTGCATTTAGGCTGTCACCATGGAGACACGCTACACAGAGGCCATGCTGACCATTACGACACCTGTACGGGGAGGGCTCTTGCACTGAATCTAGGGCTCCCCGTCACAGTGCCCCTCCCTGCCCACCACCGGGCCCCCTCCTTATTATTCCTCCTCCTGCCCCCATCTCTTTGTCACTATTTGCACTGCAAGCGGCACACGCCACAGCTGCTTGCCGTCAGACGGAAGGCAGATTGTGGAGACAATTGTTTATTCTCCCCCCCCACCCCCCACAATCGCTACACACATGAAGAGCAGCTTCACGACGTGGGCTATCAGCGAGACAATAATGAATGAATCCGGTGGGTGGAGCCAGCTTTCATCTGGGTTCCGAATAACAGCCCAATGGACGGACAGCCGATCTTCACAGAGACGATGCCTCCTCAGTTCCCAGATGGGATAATGAGCGTCAATCCTGGGGCACCTAAATCTCCGCAGCCATTCAGAGGAAGCACTTACTGCCAGCTCTTAAACTCCCTATACATCTTCATGTTGTGACGGGCTGGGAGGCCCATCGATAGGGACCATGACTGGATGCAGAGGATATCGATGGGCACAGTGATGTATGTGTGACCGGGGATAACTGCCGTGTGTCCAGTGGTTGGACAGGCGGACTCACCCGGATCTTCTCCAGCTCCCCCTTATTGGCCGCCTGCTGCTTTTCCAGACGCTCGCTAAGCTGGGAGCAGATCTGCGGGATACGGAGGAAATTAGAAGGGTGCTTTTAAAAGGAGGTGACCTTCATTCCAAAAGCGATGAAACAGGGAGGGGTGACATCATCAACATGGCTGTCAGGCCGACATGTGAGCAAGTTCTCCTACTCTGGGCAATACCGGGCTTTGACACACAGGCCCATGACACTATTTACAACAGGCAGGTGAGAAGGAATCATCCAGTGCTATTAAACAAGTCTTCAGGGGTGATAAGTCTCCAAGGAGAAGGAACCATCTGAACAACTTCCAGATGGAATGAAGTAACCTTTCATGAATGCATGTTTGCAGCTTCCCAACACTGTACGGCTCAGGATCCCTGTAACCCGGGGATTAACTCTGAGTCCACAAAGGTCAAAGATGGATTAAGGTGCAGATTTTATGAGGAGATAATGTTTCGTTTATCAACGGCAGACTTGATCACTTTAATTCTCCAGTCAAAATGATCACAAGGTTCCAGAAGTTCACTGACTCCTAGAGAGCAGAGAAAAACTGACCTTTATTTTTCACACTAGATAATGAAACACTTCGAAGGCGGTGGCAGGGAGGTCAGCTCTTCGATAACTGTTGTCTCTCTACCCGAACCCGCCCCCCCAAATCGTGCCATCTTGTCTTTCCTACCTGGTGGCTGTTTGTGGCTCCATCTAGTCTGAGCTGCCATCTTTTCATGCCATGGAAGGGAAGGCAGACCTCTACCTACGACCGCAATAAATCATCCTGCCACGGCAGCCATTAAAATGTGATCATAGGGGAGAAGCCAAATCCACCTTTAATGAAGCACATTTTCCCTGCTATCTGACTTGAGAATTATTCACTTATAGGAGGAGGCGTCCCTGATAGCATCGTTTGTCTGCGATGCCTTATTAATTGGGACGTCGTCACGGTTGGCCTGAAAGGAAGGCGCGGTTGCTCAAAAATAGCTAGAAAATCGCTTTTCAAGTCAAGTGTGTAGTGCAAACACCGATTTTCCAGTGCTGTGCTCACCACTTCAGCGTGGAGGCATTTGGCATTACATATCATGTTTTAAATGTATTTGTGAAAAAGAATATTTCAGCAAGACCCTGCCGACGATAAGGGTTTGAATGATGGATGGGTGTTTGGAAAGATTCTTTCGAGTACAGGGTGCCACAGAATATCACAGAGCGCCGTTAGTGTACAGCCCATCCCAGGTCACACACGATAAGCTAATGAATACATTGAGCTTCCTCATATGGGCCACATTTCCCGCTGCCTTCCCACACCTTTCAATTATGTAGCCATAGTGCAAACATACAAATGATAGCTTTGAGTAATAACCTGCTTCAAGGCTTCCCACACGTCAATCTCTGTTCTGGAAACTGGCAGAGGAAGTACAAAGGAAACTCGCATGCTGCGGAATCGCGAAATGAAACCGAGACTGGGCCGGGGGGCTGATTTCTGCTGCGTCCGTTACGGGGGTGTATTTGCAAAGCGTTCAGTGGCGGCCAGTCTGACCTGCTTGTATTCACCGATGATGGAGCCGTTCTTCTTGATCTCCGACTCCGACTTGTCCAATTCCCGTCTGCACATCTCCTTCAGCTGGAAACAAAGTCAAGTTTGAGAGAAAGATGAGGGATTGACCTCGACACTTTCCTGCAGACCAAACCACAAGGGAGACCTCATTCCAACTGCATGACCTCGGTTGGTCCTTACAGTTGACGCACTGCAGCCGACACACCGTGTGTCGTGTTTTACTGTGTTTGACCCACTGCAGAAGGACTGTCTTATCATGCTTGCCCTTGAGTAAGTCAAAAGGCAGTTGGTTTGTGGCCACGTTTTCACAGAGGATCGGTGGCACTGCCGTATCTTCTCAGTAAGTGCTAAAGCCCACTGGACACCGAATCTGCAAAAAGGACGGTGTGTGTGTTCCCCTCGCCAGGTGCACCTGTGCTGATTCCTCCTCTAGTCGCCGCTTCTCATCCTCGGAGTCAACCAGCTTCTGCTTGGTCATCAGCAGCTCTTTGTTGAGGGCGTCGGCCTTCTCCTCCGCCTGCCGGAAAGGTTACCGGGAGAGACGGGGTGGGTGAGTACAGTTGTAGGGACTGGCAACTGGGCGACAGGTTAAGGTGGTCTGGGAGGAAAGATGCAGTGCATCTCCATCGCACTGGAGCATGATGGATAGGAGGTAAATCTGAGCAGGGAGTGAACTGGGCTCGTCACGTTGACGGGGATCTCACGCTAGCCAGCCACTGGCTCAGCACTGCGGGGAACACTGGGAACGGAGAGGCACACAGACAGCTTACAGATTAACTATCAGCGTGACAGTCGCAGATAAATAACCCCAGCCAGCTAAGCCTTTGCTCCCAGGGATCGGCTCTGCTGGTTTCATGAACACTGCAGGCCAAAGACCCGAAATGCAGGTTCCAAGCCAGGCAAACCAGACTCCAAACCCAAGACAGAAACAGAAGCTGCGGCGGGGGGGGTGGGTGGGGGGGGGCAGCACTGCTGGCCTCTGAGAAGGTGCATCTTTCACCATAATATCTGATGCCTTTTTATCTTACATGACAGGCACTGACCTCTTACACTGCTGCATTTTCCAAACTGTTACGCTTAAGATGGCGCCTCGGGGACAAAGATGAGCAAAATGATGCGGCCAGTTCTGATTCTGTCCCAAGTGTGATCACTCAGATGACTGAACTAGGAAGTCATCACACAGTGACCAGATGTCATCAGCAGAAATCTGTGGCTACCGCCTTCAATGCAACTCGCTGAATTCAAGAAGGGACGCTGCTGTCCAAGCTCACGTCAGGAAGCGGCACGCTGCTGTCCGCGCTCACGTCAGGAAGCGGCACTCGCCTGTCCACGCTCACGTCAGGAAGCGGCACGCTGCTGTCCAAGCTCACGCCAGGAAGCGGCACGCTGCTGTCCAAGCTCACGTCAGGAAGCGGCACTCGCCTGTCCACGCTCACGTCAGGAAGCGGCACGCTGCTGTCCAAGCTCACGCCAGGAAGCGGCACGCTGCTGTCCAAGCTCACGTCAGGAAGCGGCACTCGCCTGTCCACGCTCACGTCAGGAAGCGGCACGCTGCTGTCCGCGCTCACGTCAGGAAGCGGCACGCTGCTGTCCGCGCTCACGTCAGGAAGCGGCACGCTGCTGTCCGCGCTCACGTCAGGAAGCGGCACGCTGCTGTCCGCGCTCACGTCAGGAAGCGGCACGCTGCTGTCCGCGCTCACGTCAGGAAGCGGCACGCTGCTGTCCGCGCTCACGTCAGGAAGCGGCACGCTGCTGTCCGCGCTCACGTCAGGAAGCGGCACGCTGCTGTCCGCGCTCACGTCAGGAAGCGGCACGCTGCTGTCCAAGCTCACGTCAGGAAGCGGCACGCTGCTGTCCAAGCTCACGTCAGGAAGCGGCACGCTGCTGTCCAAGCTCACGTCAGGAAGCGGCACGCTGCTGTCCAAGCTCACGTCAGGAAGCGGCACGCTGCTGTCCAAGCTCACGTCAGGAAGCGGCACGCTGCTGTCCAAGCTCACGTCAGGAAGCGGCACTCGCCTGTCCACGCTCACGTCAGGAAGCGGCACGCTGCTGTCCAAGCTCACGCCAGGAAGCGGCACTCGCCTGTCCACGCTCACGTCAGGAAGCGGCACGCTGCTGCCCACGCTCACGTCAGGAAGCGGCACGCTGCTGCCCACGCTCACTTCAGGAAGCGGCACGCTGCTGCCCACGCTCACGTCAGGAAGCGGCACGCTGCTGCCCACGCTCACGTCAGGAAGCGGCACGCTGCTGCCCACGCTCACGTCAGGAAGCGGCACGCTGCTGCCCACGCTCACGTCAGGAAGCGGCACGCTGCTGCCCACGCTCACGTCAGGAAGCGGCACGCTGCTGCCCACGCTCACGTCAGGAAGCGGCACGCTGCTGCCCACGCTCACGTCAGGAAGCGGCACGCTGCTGCCCACGCTCACGTCAGGAAGCGGCACGCTGCTGCCCACGCTCACGTCAGGAAGCGGCACTCGCCTGTCCACGCTCACGTCAGGAAGCGGCACTCGCCTGTCCACGCTCACGTCAGGAAGCGGCACTCGCCTGTCCACGCTCACGTCAGGAAGCGGCACTCGCCTGTCCACGCTCACGTCAGGAAGCGGCACTCGCCTGTCCACGCTGACGTCAGGAAGCGGCACTCGCCTGTCCACGCTCACGTCAGGAAGCGGCACTCGCCTGTCCACGCTCACGTCAGGAAGCGGCACACTGCTGCCCACGCTCACGTCAGGAAGCGGCACTCGCCTGTCCACGCTCACGTCAGGAAGCGGCACTCGCCTGTCCACGCTCACGTCAGGAAGCGGCACTCGCCTGTCCACGCTCACGTCAGGAAGCGGCACTCGCCTGTCCACGCTCACGTCAGGAAGCGGCACTCGCCTGTCCACGCTCACGTCAGGAAGCGGCACTCGCCTGTCCACGCTCACGTCAGGAAGCGGCACGCTGCTGCCCACGCTCACGTCAGGAAGCGGCAAACGCCTGTCCACGCTCACGTCAGGAAGCGGCACGCTGCTGCCCACGCTCACGTCAGGAAGCGGCACACGCCTTTCCACGCTCATGTCAGGAAGCGGCACACTGCTGCCCACACTCACATTGTCCAGGTCCTTGCGGAGGGCAATCTTGCTGCTGACCAGCTCGTGGGCCAGGTCGTCGTTCTCCTGCTCCAGTCGCATGTTGGCCTCCTGGAGTCGCCGGTTCTCCCTCTGAGGAGGAGAAGCCAAGAGGACTCGGTTTATTCCCTGTTTATGCCTCCCCCCCTCGGCAAAGGACCCAGAACAGCCGCCCAAAGATATTCCTCGATGTAATATTTAACAGTTCTCATAAAGAAACGGCCTTTGAGAACCGCGCCTGAGATGTTGATTAAAAATTGACCAACTCGCTGGATGCCGAGTGCACTCTGCAGGGTGCCTTTTCGGTGTTAGCCAGACCACACAGACCACTCTGATGCCACAAGATACCACAAGCCGCCTAAAAATAACCGAATGTAAAATTGCAGACTGGACACCGAAACTCAGGGAGGACACACGTGTCCCAGTGAGGCTATGGGAGCTGACAGGAGCCCGGAATGACTGATGTGCATGTCTGTGCAGCCCAGTGACACCCACCTGCCATCTGCACCCCCACGTTTCCCAAAGTGCCAGCGAGACAGGCTTGCCTCATTAGCAGGCTCATCCTCATGGCCGGGTGTGAAACCCGCCACTCTCTTAGGACGAGTAAAACACAGGATGTACAGGGAGACCCTGTTATTCTCATATAGAAGGATGCCCTCTGCTGGCTAAACAGGCTTCCCATCATGCATCTGACTGACATGCCACAGAAGGGCGGAGTGGGCTTGACCCTGGCATGACCATAGAAAGGGGTCATCGGCACGTACCTCGTATCTCTCGATGGGCGCCTCCTGCTGGGCCTGCTGCTCCCGCATGGCATAGTACTCCTTCTCAAACTTCTTCAGCTTCTTCTGGCTAATCTATGGCATGGAGGTGAACGACTGTCAGGAAAACAAGACGACACCAGCACCAGGAGTACCCCTTACGGCTGCAGGAGATCAAAAGCAGGTGCCAGAGTGAAGTCATGACAGGTACTGGGTTCACCCAGACGGGTTAATCCCGTTCCCCTGCCCTATTTCTGCCATATGGTAACTTGGCCTAGTTGTTCCTCCTGATGAGCGTTCTGGGGTTCGGCAAAGAAAGGTCTCGCTCAGAGATCCGGGGTTCACACCCTAGGACCAATTAACAAGAGGGTGTTTTACCTCTAAAGTTTCAGAGCTGTGAACTCCTTTGAGACCCTGACAGAGGTCACGTTGAGTATTAGGTGTGGACAGGCAAGGCAGCCTGCAGTGGGGCTGCTTAAGGGAGAGACCTCACCTCGGGAGACCCTGAAGCGGCCATCCATCACCAAACTGCAGAAATCTTTCCTCTCATTGTCTTTGTTCTAACCCAGTTTTCTGCAATTATACTGCTAGATACACGCATTTGTCACGTTAAGCACCTCAATCAAGGGGAACTGCCAAGGGCGTAGATTTCGGCGTGTACAGTACTGTGTTTTTGGGGGTGGGGGGAGGCGGGGGTTCAGGGCTGATTTGATTTGATGTGGTGTGATGTCGAAAGCCATCCTACGCCCTTGGGCACCACAGTGAGGCCCAGAACTGGGGGCAGTATCACCGGGTCACTTGTCTGGCATCAAAGGAACCTTCGGCTCCAAACCGCTTGGCCTGACGACACCCACGTCCTTCACTCAGCAGGGCAATGTGATCGCTTAAGCTAATGGCTATTTTACCGAATTAATGGGCCAGAAATAAAACATATATTCTAGCCAAGGTATGACGCATATTAAGGTTCGGGGTGAAAAACACTACCTTCTATTCGGGTCCATGTTTTACTTTTAGAAGCCGATTGAAATGGCATAACAATCACACCGTGGAACTTTTTTAGACACATTATTTTAAATCAACTATTAGTGTAAATTGCCCTCAATTACTGTGAGCGGCACAGAGTCTGGCCCGCTTGGCGGTAGCTGCCACGCAGCGGCAGTTCAGCTCCTCCTCAGCCACACACTTTGGCTTTATTCTGATCCCTGTGGGGCCACTGAGTCAAAGGCGACTGAGATACGAGAGCCAGCGAGCCTGTGATTGGCTGTCTGTGTGTGTGTGTGTGTGTGTGTGTATGTGTGTGTGGGGTGGGGGGGGGGGTATCCATTCTTCGCAGCATACTGGAGAAAGCCCTATGCCTTTGACCTCGCACTGCATGCTGGGATACCGACGGCAAGCCCCGCCCTGAGTGGATGAAATAAATGTAGGGGTGGGGAGCAGGGCTCAGCGGGAGGTGAATTTATTTCTGAAATATGTGCCCTCCGTACCGCCCCCCCAGGAAGCCGGGACTGTTGGGCTGCTAGATCTCTAATGAGGAACAGTCGCTTGTGAGAGGACACCTTGCTCACAAAGTCAATCTCAGTCACGGGACACAAAGTCCTGCAAACTTCATGTCAACCCCCCCCCTCCCCCCCCACACAAACATAAAAACCACAGCTACAGCTGAATGTAGGTGGTTACAGGAGATGTTTGTTTCTGAGACTTAGCCTTGACCGCAGGAGGTGTTGATGGAGATGTACTGAGAGGAGCTGTATCAGAGTAAATTGGAGCAGATCAGCGGGGGGGGGGGACATTACTTGTCATGTTCCCCAGTGCTCGACTGACAGCTGTAGCAGGAGAACAGCAAAAGCGGGACGAGATGCTCCCCGAGCCTGGAATGCGGAGGGAGCCCTGGGGACAGCGGGGGGGGGGGCGCTTTACATTTAAACACCACCACCACCACATGAAGGTGTGAGCACAGAAAGCTCCCTGCACAGAGCAAGCCGGGGCGGCCTGCCTAGGGAACAGCGCGCAGATCTGTACACTGAGCAGGGGACCATGTTCCTGGCCACAGAGAGGCTTTCCGGCTCCATCTAGGGCCGCATATTTAAACATGACTCCTTATAACCAAGGTCAACGCATTTCAATGGGGTTTCAAAGCAAAGCTTCTCCAAAGCAAGCACCCGACAGCCAAGAGATTAAACACCTTTTAAAGAGCAATATTTACCTTTCTGCTGAATTTCGCCAGAGACCCTTAAAACTCTTGATTCTGAGAAATCGGCAATGCTGCCAACATTTACCGTGTCTGTGGTCACCCGTGAATCAGCCTTGCTGAAAAACCAATGACGGATGCAGGAGGGAACACACAGGACACTCTGAGCCACACCCTAACGATGTATTAATTCACAGCTGCGCAGGTAACGCCTCGCCCTAACACTTCTGCGCCGTGTGCACTGGTGACACCAGCCCCCGCCCACAGCAGCTGGCAGAGGCGCAGACAGTCCTCCTTTATTCCCCTCTATCGCAGGCAGGAGCGGCTAGCTGGGTCGCGTGAAGCATATCCAGAGAGCCACCTTCTCCCTGCCGGGCTCCGTTTCTGCCTCGCTTCTGGTGGGGAAATGGGAGCGGGTGACATCAGCGGAGAGGCACTGGGAAGCAGCGGGAAGCAGACGCTCGATGTCAGGGAGGCTGTACCTCCTCCCCTCAAGCGCAGGAGCTCTTTGTTCCTGGGCCTGATCACTCTCACCTGGCTGGGGGGGTGTCACTCACCAGGGGCACCAGGAGGGCCGGGCATTCTCCCACGGGCCACTAATCTCCCTAATCCCTGTCTAAGGCTGACTGTCAGGCCCAGGCAAGCGGACCGGGTCTCCGGGGACAGAGGTGTAAAGATCCAGTTTCAGCTGCCGTTCTCTCTCAAACATGGCTGCCTGGCCACTATCCTCAATGTCAGAGACAAAGCTCTAACTGGACAGATCATACACAGGAGTCAACATGTAAATCTGCACACGACCACGTCCTCATCAGAGCCCGACAGGGAGCCACGGTGGGCCACCTCAGTGATGACTGAGGCTTTAAATCCCGCCAAAGTGACGATGCCACATGACTATTCGGTGAACGTCCTTGAGGACTAGTCCCACAAAAGTGCCATGAATGCCACACCCATCCTGCCGCACCCATCCTGCGCAGAAGCAGAATGAGCCTGGTCAGTCCTGAGGTTGGGGGGGATCTGGCTGCGGTCGGACTACGCCCTCTACTGGCAACCCCAGAGAGCATCAAGCATAAACAGGAGAACAACCACTTCTAACTACCAGACAAACAACCTGCCTGGATTATCCCAAAGAAAATATTCACAGATTTTTTTAAGGCAATTAAATATCTCCACGGTGATATACCTTAAAAAAGCACTGACAGACAGCAACGTGCATGTCTGTGACATACTCTGCCAAGGGAATCCTTTCTCTGCAACTCCGGAATAAAGTCTATTTTTACACGGCTCACAGACCTCCAGCCTGCTTTCCCGATGTTCCACATCGGTGAGTCGGGTGCACCAGGGCCGAGCTCCTGACGGAGATGCGCAGTGAACACGCCGCGTTCCCAGATGTACATTAGCATTACCTTCATGCTGCAGGCCAGCTCCATCAGCTTCTTGGCGTTCTCTTCAGACCGGTACCGCTTTGGGACGGGGACCCGAAAGAACTTCAGCGCCCCCTCGAAGTCCGTCTGGAGGAGGTCATCCTTTGAGGTCTGTAGGGAGGGACATCGGAATGGACTGTAAAGCGGATTCTGGGCTGACCGAATCTTGGGGGGACGTGGGGGGCGCTGGCCCACACACATTCTCTGTGTGGGCTCGGCATGGCACTGACATCATGGCCCGTCGCCGTGACAACGGGGCTCTGTGGCCACACAGCTGCACAATCTGGTGGGAAAAAAAGGCATTTCTATGGCCTGAACACTGTTAGCATAACCACTGCGAGCCCCGAGAAAGAGGCATTAGCGTTTGCGCTCCAAGCCACAAGAGCCCTTAGCATTACTGTTCTGAGCCCTTAGCGTTAGCACCTTGAGCCCCCAGAAAGAGCCGTTAGCGCTCTGAGCCCCCAGAAAGAGCCGTTAGCGCTCTGAGCCCCCAGAAAGAGCCGTTAGCGGTCTGAGCCCCCAGAAAGAGCCGTTAGCGGTCTGAGCCCCCAGAAAGAGCCGTTAGCGCTCTGAGGCCCGAGAAAGAGCCGTTAGCGTTAGCGCTCTGAGGCCCGAGAAAGAGCCGTTAGCGTTAGCGCTCTGAGGCCCGAGAAAGAGCCGTTAGCGTTAGCGCTCTGAGGCCAGAGAAAGAGCCGTTAGCGTTAGCGCTCTGAGGCCAGAGAAAGAGCCGTTAGCGTTAGCGCTCTGAGGCCAGAGAAAGAGCCGTTAGCGTTAGCGCTCTGAGGCCAGAGAAAGAGCCGTTAGCGTTAGCGCTCTGAGGCCAGAGAAAGAGCCGTTAGCGTTAGCGCTCTGAGGCCAGAGAAAGAGCCGTTAGCGTTAGCGCTCTGAGGCCAGAGAAAGAGCCGTTAGCGTTAGCGCTCTGAGGCCAGAGAAAGAGCCGTTAGCGTTAGCGCTCTGAGGCCAGAGAAAGAGCCGTTAGCGTTGGCGCTCTGAGGCCCGAGAAAGAGCCGTTAGCGTTAGCGCTCTGAGGCCAGAGAAAGAGCCGTTAGCGTTAGCGCTCTGAGGCCAGAGAAAGAGCCGTTAGCGTTGGCGCTCTGAGGCCAGAGAAAGAGCCGTTAGCGTTGGCGCTCTGAGGCCAGAGAAAGAGCCGTTAGCGTTGGCGCTCTGAGGCCAGAGAAAGAGCCGTTAGCGTTAGCGATCTGAGGCCAGAGAAAGAGCCGTTAGCGTTAGCGCTCTGAGGCCCGAGAAAGAGCCGTTAGCGTTGGCGCTCTGAGGCCCGAGAAAGAGCCGTTAGCGTTGGCGCTCTGAGGCCCGAGAAAGAGCCGTTAGCGTTGGCGCTCTGAGGCCCGAGAAAGAGCCGTTGGCGCTCTGAGGCCCGAGAAAGAGCCGTTAGCGCTCTGAGGCCAGAGAAAGAGCCGTTAGCGTTGGCGCTCTGAGGCCAGAGAAAGAGCCGTTAGCGTTGGCGCTCTGAGGCCAGAGAAAGAGCCGTTAGCATTAGAACTCTGATGCCCGAGAAAGAGCCGTTAGCGTTAGCACTCTGATGCCCGAGAAAGAGCCGTTAGCGTTGGCGCTCTGAGGCCAGAGAAAGAGCCGTTAGCGTTAGCGCTCTGAGGCCCGAGAAAGAGCCGTTAGCGTTGGCGCTCTGAGGCCTGAGAAAGAGCCGTTAGCGTTAGCGCTCTGATGCCCGAGAAAGAGCCGTTAGCATTAGAACTCTGATGCCCGAGAAAGAGCCGTTAGCGTTAGCGCTCTGATGCCCGAGAAAGAGCCGTTAGCATTAGAACTCTGATGCCCGAGAAAGAGCCGTTAGCGTTAGCACTCTGATGCCCGAGAAAGAGCCGTTAGCGTTGGCGCTCTGAGGCCAGAGAAAGAGCCGTTAGCGTTAGCGCTCTGAGGCCCGAGAAAGAGCCGTTAGCGTTAGCGCTCTGAGGCCCGAGAAAGAGCCGTTAGCTTTAGCACTCTGATGCCTGAGAAAGAGCTATTGGTGTTAGCAGCCCAAGCCCTGAGAAAGGGCATGTGTGTGACACACAGGACTGCTCCGGAGTGCTGGATCCCTCACCAGGAGGGCAAGCCCGCAGGAACACACAGGCCTTGGATGGATAGACACGGACTGACTTACCTTCAGGAGCGCCAGAGCAACATTGAAGATGACGCTGATGCCCTGGGGGAAGAAGGGAGAGGAGGTCAGTGGGCCACAAGGAAGGTATGAAGCAGGGTGAGGAACTGGGCAGGCAGAGTGAGAGGTGAGACAGGAGCGCTGGGGCCCGAGGAAGCTGCAGCGTCACACTGCAGTCACACTGCATAAACGGCACCTTTATACTCTATAAACAGTAGGTGCGCAGACTCTGACTGTTACCACTTCCTCCTAAACAAAAACACTCCATCCCATCTGGCCTTCATTAGCAAGTAACCCACAGCGCTGGACCCTCCACAGACTGCACCTATCTACCGACCTTCTATGGTGCCCCCCAGCAGCCAATCAGGTGGGCTACACACCACTGGGCGAAGCACAGTATATGTAAAACCCAAGGCATCGTATGACGCCCTCCCCTCCTCACATACCTCACAGAGCAGAAGGTCGATAATGTGGAAGACCATGTAGAGGGGGAACTTGGCAGTGAAGAGTGTGAGGAACCATTGAGAGGCATACATGTGGGCCTCCAGGCTGACGTTCAGGAAGTGACTGTACAGGTCTGGGATGTATTCCTGCGGGGGGAGAGATGTGAGAAAATGTTTCTCTAAACCCCCCCTGCCACGCACACACACGTTTACCAATCAATCATTACATGCAATTGACATAGTCGTTAATAATCCATGTATGATTCGTTCATTCGTTTTTCCATTCAAAACCAAAAAGTTTAAATCCAAAATGGGAAAAACAAACAATGATCACTCATATTCCATTTTGGTATCGTCAGTCCAGTACACACTTTGCTTTTGTACCTATGACAGATGTTGAGGTTAAGAAAGAAGATTTCTTATACTGTTTATTATACTGTAGTACAGTGTAGTGTTGGGCAATATGACCTAAAATTAATATATCATTACAATTAATGAACGATTACTTGCCTTTACAGCAGATGTCAGAGGGAAGCAGATTCGGGGGCAAATAGGGATGGATAAAACAGGCTAATGATTACACGGAATTGACGACATTTTTAAAACGGCGTTTTCATGATTGGTCAGTCAAATTAATATGTAATATTTGAATTTAAATGGATTAACGGTTTGATTTAAGCAGCTCTAATTACTAGCCTTTTACTACCAACACGAAGCCATCCATTTCACCACTGTGAGACCACCACGAGTAACAGTCACTTCCAGGTTACACCATTTGCACCCAAGTGAAAAACCAAAATGGAATATGAGCGATCGTTTTCCGTTTTTTTTTACATTTTAGATTTGAGAGCAAAACGAATGAGCAAATCATACACGGATTGTTAAGGCATTAATATTCTCAATTCCATTCCTACGACACAAAAATACTTTTTTTTTTTCTTGGCAGGAACACTCCTAAAATCCACACACACACACACACACACACACACACAAACCAGTCTGTGTGGGTGTAATACAGGCACTCAAATTCATTACTGAGCCTCACACAGTATTATATAATCAAGGGAATTAAAGGTAACCACTAAAAATTAAAATTGAAAGCGGCATTCAATCTGCTACTAAAGGAAAGCCCATTAGTTTAAGCGCTCGCTCAGGACAAAGAGCAGAACACAGTGTGTGATCTGAGGGTCAGAAGCCTCCATAATCCCATCATCTCATGAATAAGACATGAAAGCACCTGCCTGCCTCCCCTCTCATTCCCTGGCTTCTGGCGAGCACAACAAACACCACTGTCAGCCATTAGTAAGCCGAACGAGACTGCGGGAGGATGAAAGAGGGATGCGGGGCTCTCGCGTTTCGCATGAACAGAAGATGGGCCCACAGCTCCATGGGCAACATCCATCTCCATGACCACAGAATCATCTCCATGACCACAGAATCATCTCCCCTTCAGCTCCACACAGGATTGAGGACACCCCACCTGCCTAAAACTGTAACTTACTGTGCCCACATGCCACACACAGGATTTCCAGGGTGGCTTGCCCCCCTGGCAGCGTCTACTCACCTGCATGAGTCGCTCCAACTGGAAAAACTTGCAGTGAAGGTCTTCGAAGTTCTGCTTGAAGAGCTCCCTGAGTCCGTAGTCAAACATGATCTTCACCAGCACGCTGAAGGCTTGTTCCTCCGGCATCTAGGGGAAACGGCAACACGGACAGGAGCTACCAGGACCGTCGGCCGCAAAGCCAGTCCCGCCCCCCACCCCACACCGTGGCGAGAGCAGGGGGAGGGCACGGCGACCCATTCCGGCCGACGGCTGCCAGTCTGATTAAACCCGAGCCCTAAGCTAAGGGGGACATACACAGCCTGCCTTGTTAGCATGTGTAATGATAATCATGTGCTGATTTTCTCTATTAAAAGAATCATAAATATGAATCTTACATAAGAATCATCACACTGTCTCCCATGATACAACATGTGCCTGTATGTTACACTGGGCCACAGCGCGCAGCGATGCAGATCAGCTCTGGGGGGAAAGCAGTAAACAGGTTGTCCACTAGGTGCCAGTATTGCTCCTGAGATTGGAACCAGGAGACATCAGAGACATGACATCACTCCGCAGGAGAGCCCATTGTGTGCCGGGGAGAATCCATTTGATGTGGAGAGGAGGAGAGAAGCGGAGGACTCACGTGTAGCAGCAGCACGGCGGCGAGGAAGGACTGTCCCTGGCAGTAGCCGATCTCCTCATCGTACACGGAGTACGCCTGTGGCAGAGAGACCAGCACAGCCTGACATGGGAGCGGCCAAACCACGGCTAACCGGTGTGTGTGTGGGGGGGGGGGGGTTTCAGGCTTCTAAGTGGGGGCTTAAGCCTCATTTGTTAGCAGGGTCCAAGAGTGCAATTTCTCTGCTGCCTTTCGGTACAAATATCAGCAAGTCTTTGAGCAGGAAGCAGGCCGGACTTGCAGACACACGCGGCCTGCAGCCTGGGCATGGAAACGGGCCTGCTTAGGTTTGTTTGCACATCCCATATGTCCAAAATTCATTCCGGCTTTGTCCCTGCATCATCTGCTCAAGGAGAAAAGCTCGGAGAACCCAGAGGAAAACGCTGAACAACCAGCGTGCGAAAATGAAGGCAGTGCATGTATAAACGTGAGCTTACAGAATACAGACTCTCCTCACACCTTGTCATCTGCATATACTAATTCAGATTCAACATATTCAAATGGTCAGCATTATGCAAATTACAGCACATTCAACCACTGCATGCTGTTCCTTTTAAAATCGCTTTTAATGGTTTTAGCCAGAACATTAAAAAATTTACATCAGAGGGAGCAGAATATCCACCCCAGGTTCCCTTTAACAGGCAGAACTCAGGCCGTGGCACAGAGGGGGGCGTGGCTTAGCAGAAACAGCCCAGATGATGCCACTTTCCATTAGAATGTTTAAATTTGCTAAAACCGCCAACGTTCCAAACTGCAGACTGAACTCCGCCTATCGACCAGCAAGCAATGAGGCTTTCATCTCTGTTCCTGTGTTTACAGCCCAGAATGAGAAATGGCAGGTTCCTGGTTTCTCTGGAATATGTCCGACATTCTCAATCATTGTGCCACTTCACGCATTTTTACAGGAAACACACCCATTATAATGAATCCTACTTTATAGTGAAGTAACGAGCGCTAAATGAGAAAAGCGATTCGGCCCAGATAGGCTGGGTAATAAATCAAGGCGTGGTGTTCAGCACGCGGTCGATACAGACATTCCCCCCGCAGGGGGACCCGCTTGGAGTCTGAAATGACTTATGAATTATTAATGGGAACCCGTGTGTTTTTGCCCCCAAAAAGCCGTCGATACTCACGATACCATAACAACTTCACATAAATATGTGATTACATGGTAGCACTCTTTGGTGTGTTTAAATTCGATACGTATTCCAATCGTGGAAAACATACAATTACATGTGACATACTGGCCTCAAACCAACTGCCTACTGCCTACAAACCTACAGCCTGCTCCACACATCATCTTTATGTTACATTGTGCTTAAAGTGTATATGTAGAAATACTTTTTTATAATGTGCAAGTAAAATGCTCTCTGGTAAGAGCTGTGAAAATTGCCTGTTTTCCTTTGGACAAGATTAAATGAATCTCTGTAACTGGGACGGACGATCTTAACCCCATTGTATAAAGACATCCTCACTTATGGTGGCTGAGAGTGAAACGGCACATTTTATGTCGTTAATTACAGCTGGGTAGAACGTCGTCTCACCTTGCAGATCTTGTAGAGGGAGTCCTGGCCGTCGCCTCCCGTGTCTTTGAAGTAGTCGTGCGCGGGGAACGTGCGGTTGATGTCCCTGGTGATGGCGCTATCCTGCGGGGATTCCTGAGCAGGTCGTTGGGAGACACAAGAGTCGTTAGGGCCCGTCCCACCGCTGAAGTTGGGGGCTTCAAACCGGCCTCTGAATGTTTATATATAAAATTAGCAAGTATTGTGAGGCAGTGAATTATTGTTTGGGGAAAAAAGGGTTTAATATTTTTATAAGCTGAAGGCAAAAAAAATAAAAATCAAAAGGCATTTGTTTAGAGAGTTTATTCAGAAAACTAACCAAAACTGTAGTAAAATTATACAAATATGAGCCAGGCTTGTCCTAACCGCTGGCAAAGCATCAGGAAATGTGCTCTGGTTTGATAACAGCATTAATACAATGTGCCCCAGCATTACAGCACATTCAACCACTATATTTTTGGTTACACTCCCAGCTACAAGAAAACAGCTATGCATGTTTCTTTGCCCCCCACTAAAAAACTCCATTTCATTTGCAACTACAAAGTCCAGGAGCGTGTTCCACTAAACTAACGTGTGGATGTCTGTCTGTTTGCCCTCATTCCTTTATTTTATTTTTTAGTGTTTGTCAGGCCTGGACTATTAAGCAGTGACTGGGAATGAGGAGAGAGGGAATGAAGAGTAAGTGCCCTGGACACTCCCCATCAGCAGGGGAGCAAACCTGTACAGGGCTCTGGGCTGCGCTGGGCCCAGAACTCCACAGCCTGAGGTCTGCTAGCTTAAATTAAGGGAGAAAGGCAGCCTGGAGCCCTGCTGCTGCCCAGGCAGCAAAGGGTGAGGCAGCAGAACCCTGCCAGACACAGCTGCACGCAGCCGCAGACAGGCGCACACAGTCACACCACAGCCACAGACAGTCGCACCACAGCCACAGACAGCCGCACCACAGCCACAGGCAGCCGCACCACAGCCACAGGCAGCCGCATCACAGCCACAGGCAGCCCCATCACAGCCGCACCAGAGCCACAGACAGCCGCACGACAGCCACAGACAGCCTGTGAAATACTGATCTCATGTTTGTTCATTTAATGAATCGTGATGCATCTCTTGACTCAAGCAGCTACTAGATTTCATGATTTGTGCTTCAGTAATAGCTGAGAATTTGTGTCCCTTCAAGTAAAGTTTCCACTTTTTCCTTTTCAATAAATTTAACTGAAGTCATAAGCATCTGCAGGAACGAGCTCAATGCTGCCACCCGTCACCTGGTCAGCGCCAGGCATTACTTGGCATTGTAATTTTTTTTTTTTGCTTGGCTTACTATGTCCCCCACCATGACTGCGATAAAAGCCCTTGTGTTATCCATGTAATACAATTACTGAAGCAGTTAACACTCAAGTCACTTCTGTGGACTATATTATTTATATAGTTTATATTTAAATAGTATTTGATGCTTGGACCTGATGGTATCATTGTATCAGGTCCTTAACCGCTACAACGCTGGGCACAAAGACAAAATAATAATATCTTAAACATCAAATAACTTTCTGCAGATGAGAGAACAGATTCTTGCAGACGCCTTAGGCCCTTGCCCAAAAATATGCAGGCCACACCACTTAGAGGATACAGGCGAAACAAAACAGCTATTCAGACAAGCAGTAAACAGCACAATCACAGGATAGCGTAGCAAACGCCTTCAGCACGTCTTACAGGACAGGCCACACTCACACCAGGACGTGGATGAACAAGCATCCTGTATGACAGTCTCCTGTCCTGGGGGTAGTTTTCTTTTAAAGGGGCCTCATGATCAGTGTATGACCACATGACAGGTAAGGGACCTTTGGAGGGGGACTAGGTCTATTACATTATATCACATATATTTTTAAAGTAGGACACCTTCCTAGAGCCTGTGATCTAACAAATGATAATACACTGCAGCTCACCAAACACAAAACACACTGAGGGTAGAACTGGAACATAACATTTCACCTACTTTCTCAGAATAAGCATAACTCTGGTGTGGCCAGGTGCTGCCAGAGGAGTTAACAAGCTTAGCTCAATATTCCTCTTCATCTTTTTGTTGTAGAATAAAAGAAACACAAGTTCTTCAAAATGCATAATTCAAAACATTGATATATTGATGAGAATATGGGTATTGAAACAATTTCTCCTCATAAAGACAGATTGGTATATAGTAATGTATGAGCTGGGCCCTAAAAAATGGGTAGTGCTTAGGAAAGTTCAGGAGTATAAATACGACTTCTAATGTCAGAGAATGGCTCACAGAGAACGGTATGTCAAAAAATGACAAAAAACATGCAGAAACAGCAGAAGGCAGCCTGGGGGCTTCTCATTCCAGCCCCGTGGTCTGTCTCAAGAGCACAGGTGCAGCACAGATGAGCCACAAAACAGAGGCACTTTGCTATCTCAACGAATTAAATCTATCCATCTGTCCATCCTCCAGGGTTGCAGGGGGGCCTGGAGACTAAATTATAGACCATTTAATAGTAATCAGGCCCCCATCCAAAGGGACTTGACTTTCTCCTCACTCAGAGCTCATTACAGCCCCCATGGACATTACTCTCTTCCTGTAAAAGTGATTTATGTCTGCTATCAAACAATTCCAGCGTCACATTATTTATTCACTGTATAAGAGCCGGTGCGCAGGGCGGCCTGCAATAGGGACACTCTCTCTCCCAGACTCTCACTCTCCATGAACGCTAATTACATCCCCTCATTTAAATTTTTCAGCACCTTTCTCTCCATTCAGGTTTGGACTGGGACAACTTAGGCCGCGTCCACCTCATAATGGGGGAAGGGGGTCAGAAAGGGTGACCACATGCCCTGCATGCGTGCCCCACCTCAGAAATGTAACCGGTGCACCCCCTAGGTCACCAACGGAGCGCCAAAGCTCAGTTCTGGGGGCTTTCCCATGGCCGGAGAATCTGGATAATATTTAATAATGATTACAGACTCTGAATATATGGACCAGATTGATAGCAGTAATGACAGCGCCCTCTTCCTGCAGGCCTGACTGTGACTTGGCAAGTTTTCCGGGCAGGAATGAGAGCGTAACTCTGGATAAACGCAGACAGCGCCCCCTTCCTGCAGGCCCGACTGCAACTCAGCATGTTTTCATGGCGGGAATGAAAGCTTTACTCTGGATAAGTGCAGACACGTCATTACCTTTGAACCGTACGGCACTGCTCACTGTAACACAATAAGCTCCATGTTGTTCCCACGGCGTCCCCTTCCTGCAGTGACTCAGCATATTTTTGGAACTGGCCGTTCCCACGTTCCCAGATGTATCCTGCGTTCAGCACTCCGTAAAAGCCATCTGCGGGACACCATGCGGATTCCAGCACGGGAGGCCAGACATTTTCCAAAGGTTCTCCAAAACCGGTGTGGGACACAGAGGTGGATGCATGACTGCTAAGAATTACCTGCTAAAGGGAGTCACTTTTCAAAGATTAATTACCCCTCCTTACATTATTCATGCTCTTTTTATCTGGGGCAGAAAATAAAGTCTCTAAATAATAGATCTGTGGAGCCAGAAGCAAGTAGTGCAGCATCCGCTCTGCCACCGCACAGAGAGCCGGGGAACCTGACGGGTGCCGGGCCCCGCATTTGGCCACCACACAGAGAGCGGGGAACCTGACGGGTGCCGAGCCCCGCATTTGGCCACCACACAGAGAGCGGGGAACCTGACGGGTGCCGAGCCCCGCATTTGGCCACCACACAGAGAGCGGGGAACCTGACAGGTGCCGGGCCCCGCATTCGGCCACCGCACAGAGAGCGGGGAACCTGACGGGTGCCGGGCCCCGCATTTGGCCACCGCACAGAGAGCGGGGAACCTGACGGGTGCCGGGCCCCGCATTTGGCCACCGCACAGAGAGCGGGGAACCTGACGGGTGCCGGGCCCCGCATTTGGCCACCGCACAGAGAGCGGGGAACCTGACGGGTGCCGGGCCCCGCATTTGGCCACCACACAGAGAGCGGGGAACCTGACGCGTGCCGGGCCCCGCATTTGGCCACCGCAGCTGGTTATCATTTACTAGGATATGATACTACCAAAAATACATTTAAAAAATACTGATACAAAAATCTGCTTTTTTTCCATAAAAAGGAGCTTAATATGCCATATGTATTTGAGCAAAAGTAAAGATATTTGGCAGGATATTCCGTGCCTGTTAGCTTAAATGATTATACGAAGTGTGCTGATTTTAATCGTTCTAAAAAAAGCGAACGCACACCAACTGGGATAACTGTAATTTCCTGAAATTAACTACTGACCAAAAAGCAAAATAGAATTCCGGCAGTTTCAGTTGTTTTTCAGAAAATGTCATGACGGTACTTCGGTATCGGATGGGTGGTCTTCCTGGTCAAGACTCTCCCCGAGAGGAAGACGTGAAGCGAAGGAAAGCTCAAGAAGAAAGACAGGAAGAATGAAGAATAAAACAACAAGCTCACGGTGGGTGGAAATCATGAGAATGACCGTGTTCTAGACCAGCCCCCGCTTCCCAAATGCCGCCCCACAGAGAGCCCCATACTGACACGCCCCACCCAGCAGGGGGGCACTGGTTCTGATAACTATCAATGTTTATGGACCTGGGATATCTGGGCTCCAGGAGCACCAAAGGCCCAGCCGCTTGGGCTGATTAGAGAGCGACGTCCCTGTCAACCCTTTGCGTGCGGCGGAGAGAATAACAGCAAGTGCAGGAGTGACTTCCATGGGAAACGCTCCGCTCTGCCCCTCCCCCGTCATTGTTTATAATGGGCATTTTTTTTGGTCACATAACAATGGTTAAAGTGGCATTTTGTTTTTCTTTCGGGCTGGCTGCTAGAGCCCACGGCGGGCCGATGAAAACTGGCTGGCAGGGAGCCACGGAAGCCGGGTCCTTATCGCATCTCGGGCATTGCGTGGCTCGGGGGCTGGGGGTGGCCGGGCTGGAGCCCCGGTCCGAGATCAGCGAAAGCGTGGCAGTCGAAGAATAAGTGGCCCTGTGGAAGAGACTTGTACTGCACTGCATTCCCGGTGATCAGAGACACGGACAGCGCGGGGTGCTGTGCCCCTCCCACCCGCATCGCCCTGATGCTCCATCAGTGAACACCGAGCGTGGACAGTCAGACACTCATGAGGCAAAGCATCAGAAAACAGGAAAGAACCCTTTAAATAATGACATTTATTTCGTCAATACAGATATGACCAGTATATAAATATATTGTTGACATGTGTTTTCCCAAACGTACAATACAAAACAAGGTACTATTGCAGCCCATTTACACACCATGGAAGACGTCAAGCAAAATGTCGGCCTCTGTGATTTCTAAAGGAAAGTATTCTGACTGTATTTCACAGAGCCCGACCACGGCCCACGTCGGACACACAAGTTAGTACAAACCCCTTGCGCTTTGGGACATTTCAAAACCAAAACCATAGACTGTTTGCTTTCATTTTTCCCCTGATACGAAATTTTGGAGCTAAATTTCTGGACCAAGAGGACTCCATTAAAAGGTTGGCTTTTTGATGTGAAAGCCAAAGCCAATCGGCTCATAAGAAAAGGCGTCACGGAGAGTGGACACAATGATCCGGGAGCTTCTGACCCAACCGGGGACAAGCTGTTCCGGCACAAATCTGTGTCCCCTAGAATCGGGGTCCCACCAGGTTTCATGTCCTAATATGGCACTGAGGAGTAGGTCACTACCAGAGGGCAGGCCCCTGGGCCCCCGGGCCCCCAAGCATCGCAAACCTTTGACTCCGATTCTCAGAGAGCAGAGTTTTCCCACAGGAAAAGGGGAACCGACTACTCGCTGGCATGAAAGTGTCCCAAACCGCACACTGAGGGAAACCTTGCTCTCTCCTTGCTGCAATGGACATTCTGGGCCATCACTGCTTTCCACCCCCGAGACTTTAATAAGCTCAGCATTCCGTCTCGGAGGTACGCACTCACAAACGAGCATCAGCACTCGTTCAAATGGTCCAAAAGGCATTTTTTGTGTCAATGGAGGGGAAAAAAACAACAACAAATCTCTTGTCGAGACTGCTGAAGGTCACATCAGCACAAGAAATTAGTGCAAAGTTCACCATTCAAAAAGTAACAATACAAACATCAGATCAAGATCATCGGTTTATTCATAGACCTTATTTTAAATACAAATGAAGGTATGACCGATGCAGTATTGCTCAACATTGGACCTTCAGGACTCGGCCGAAGTCACTCGCGCTGTCAACTGTACAGGCACACGATGCTGTGTGGAAATTAATTCTTAAGTTACAACAAATGTAAGTTCACAGGAATAGCACTGTAATTCAAGCCTCTGCCCATGACATCGTTTTCCCCTGCTTGACATTTGACAACACAAGACTGATAAGGGATACTTGTTTTCAAAGACACAGGAAACCGCCAAAGCCATCCGAATGGGGGCCATCTTGGAGTTCCGATGTCAAATATTTACTGTCATGCCTCACAAGCACAAAATGAGAGAGAGCTCAGTGCCTCACATACACAGGAGGAACCTGCAAGACACGTGTATTATTAAAGCACTATCAAGTCTGGTACAAGGCTAATCTGCCCGAAAATATTTTTTTAAAGAAATCAAAAAGGAGCAGACAGACACTCCTGGATTGGCACCTGCTATTTCAGCATCTACAGATTGATACCTCCCGTTTCGAAACCCACTGGAAACACTTTGGAATTGCACGAGAACGAAAAGCCCTTTTCCTATAAACAGGTGATATGTTTTCGTCGTCTCCAACAATAGTCCTTCGGTTTGGAACACATGAAAAGTATTGCACTGTCCCTTGCAACAGTATAGCGATAGAAAACAGTCTGTGAGCCCATCGTGAATTACGCCCAATGACTACTCACAGGACCGGGTTTAAATAAAAATGCTCCATGTATAATATGCTCCATATATATAAGAAAACTGTAAATAGACAAGAAATTCAACACATGCTAAAGACTGGACAAAAAACATCAGTCGCATTCAAAGGTGCCTAAAGTATCACAATAAATTAAACCCTTCTGAAGAAGACAATGAAAGAGGAGGTGACTATGCAACGATATTGCATTCCGAGGCCTGAGAAGGAGTCATGATTAAAGTCTATCAGACACTGGAAGGTAACCACACATTCTCCTCTCGACCAAGTCAAGTACAATTTTTAGGAGAAATAAAAAAAAAAAAAAAAAAAAAAACCCACAGTATTAAATCATCAACTTTGGTCTATTAAAAAAAGTGTAATACTATCGTGCACTTAATGATGACAAGCACCAGGCTAAAATGGGATTTCAGTACAGCAATACGTGCGCCGTTGTAGAGCCGAGACTCAGCGGGGCGCTAATATGGAATTAATGCCCCCCCCCCTTATCAGCAACCCATTTCCACACAAAGACGCGAGTGTGAATCACTGGCTACAGGCTGCCTGTGTACGCCAGCGTCCTGCTCATATGGCGCATTGGACCCAACCATGCCTGAGCTATTCACTCGCCAGAGACCTACATACAACCTGTCCGGTGGCGAGACTGCCAATGAATGAGAGTGGAGCCAAGGATTTACTGGACAGTGCCGGCGCGGGCATGCCTGTGTAACAGCGGCTCCAGCTCTGACACGGCTGCCCAGCAGTCTAGTCGTCTAGTCGCTTCCCAACATGCAAGGCAGACTCAAAGGCAGAATGTCTGCAGGAACGGCACACACACTGCAATTCAACCCTCGGCGTCTCTCCCCGTCATGCATCTGTTCCATCGGTTGCGCGTCGGCTGGGAGAATCGTCCGAGATGCTGCCTTCTCAGCCATGACGCGTGCTACATAAAGCCTTCACGGATAAAAGCACTTTCACAATATGAATTGCGGGCAATCCAGACTCTCAACACATTCAGAAATCATCTCAGAAAAACAGCCTCAGTCCTCATGATTAAATTTGCAGTGTAATCGCGGGTCGGAAAGTGGCACGCTGATGGGCGATGACGCAACGCCGCCCCAAAGCTTGACATATCAACGGGCAGAAAATAAACTCCCATTTGAGAGAGCAAGTCAATAAGATTCTACAGAAAGACGTTGTGGTGCAAGTCACCATCCATGGATCAGCTAGAAGCTGTTCTGAGGTAAACAGCTAAACAAATAAACATTTATCCTTCCTCTGAGACGTTCCTGGATCGTTACTAACACAAACTAAATACAGGGTGCCAGCCAGCATAAAGCACAGCATGCTTAAGACAATGGGACAACATTAGTGCAGTCAAAGGTAACCCTCCTCTGAAACACAACACTCTGTAAACAATAACAGCTATCCTAACTCCTAACAGTGCTATGTGTTCAGGTCCAGGCTAGAAACACCTTGGAATAAATAAAACAAAAAATAAATCTGCCAAATGTTTTCCCGTCCTTTTTTGCCGAGCAGTAGGGATTTCACATCCCGTACTGTGGAGTCCGATGTGCTTGTGGTATGCCTCACACAGCCATGCCCCAGAAATCAGAACATGGGTACACAACATCAGTGAACGAAACCTTGGAAAAGTACACAGATGAAGACGTTAAAGCCATCACAATAAGTTGTTTTGAAGTTAAACAACTAAATACTCCATCCAATGCAAAAGTGTCTTGGAGAGTAGCACTCTGCAGTCAAACATTGTCCTTCGCATCCCAGAAAGGCCTGGCAACGAAACAAGGATGTTTCACACAATGCTAAGACGTACTTGTAGACGGTAGCTTGTTTTTTTGCAGAAGGCTATTGTTTGAGGACTACAGAAAGTGCATCCCCAATGCTGTGAGCTTCGCCCTCTCGGTTCAGGCGGTTCGAGCCCATCCAACGCCGGCCTTCCCGCTTCTGACTGGGGTGCACTGCTGCTCCCCCAGCAGCCTAAGGACGGGACGCCTATTGCCAGAACCAATGACTCCTGGAAAACCCAGAATCCCCCGGTTTGGCTCATACGTGACAAGTGGCCCTGGGACCGGCGGTGCCCTCGTGTATTCCTGGGGGCTTCTTGCTCTCCACCCGGTGCAGGCAGAAGGAACACAGGCGCTTGAGACCCTTGCGGAAGGCGCTATTGGAGAGGCTGTAGATGAGGCAGTTGCAGAAGCTGTTGCTGATGGCCAGCCAGGTGGTGAGGAAGGAGACCACTGGGTTCTGGTAGATGTCTGCGCTCTCCAGCAGGAAGTAGATGATGTACGGCAGCCACAGGATGTAGAAGACGCTGGTGATGCGGAAGAGCACCATGGCGTATCGCTTGTCCGTGCAGGCCTGGCCCTCGCCGGTCGCACCTTCTTGTGGGCCAAAGCGGGCGCGGCGCTCGCTGATCTCGCGAGTGTGCTGTTGGCAGATGCGGAAGATGTTGCAGTAGGTGAAGCAGACCGTGGAGGTGGCCGGTGCGTACAGCAGTGCCACAATGAAGGAGGTGAAGGGAGGCTTGGTCCTCCATGACTCGGCACACCACCGGATGATGTCGCCGTGGTAGCCAGGCTTGCCCATGCCGAAGAAGGATGGCAAGAAGATGAGGCTCGAGTAGAGCCAGATGAGAGTGATGCAGACGCGGAGCCGGCAGGGCGTCACCAGCGTGGCGTAGGAGAGCGGCCGCGTGATAGCGATGTAGCGGTCCACACTGACACACGCCAGCGACGCCATCGACACGCTTTTCAGCACGGACACCATGTATCCAAACACCTTGCAGGTGAGCTCCTCGTCCAGACCCTCCAAGTAGTGCAGCAGGGACAGGCAAGGGATCAGGCAGCTTACCCCCACCAGCAGGTCAGCGTACGTCATGGTCTTGATGAAGGAGCTGGTGGTGTGATGGTTGAGCAGCGGCGCACAGTGGAAGACAAAAATCACCACTAGGTTTCCGGAGATGATGAGGATAGTGAGGAAAAGGATAATAGCCATCTCCAGGATGCAGGTATCAAAGACATGAGGGTAGCCCACACCCAAAAGACAAAACGGAGTGCTGCTCTGGTTCATATCCACAGTAGAGTTCATCCTGAGGTGGGTCTTTAGCTCTCCCAAGTTCTCATTTTTTGGCAAGGGAATTTTACTTCGGGTGCCCTGGAAACCGCCCGCACTCCCGCCCCACCCCCCCGGCCCCCCTTGCAAGTCTGTTTCTCTCCCCCGCCTCTACCTCTCCTCTTCCTTTCTCAGCAAATCCTGACAGCTGACGTGCCCCAGCGAGAGTCCGCAGATGCAGGGGCATACGGCACCTGCCATGTCAGCAGCGATGCAGCGAGACCCGGAGAGGAGGCCCCCCCACAGGCCCGGCGCATTCCCAGGAGCAAGCGAGGAGCGGGCGCCGGGATGGAGGCTGCGCTGGCAGTCCTGGCCCGACTGCGTCCTCTGGGAGTTCGCTCCTCAGTGTCACGGCCAGGTGCCGACCAAGGGCAGAGGGAGAAAACAGCGGGATGGAGAATCCAGACGGAGACCTTATCTTTTCAGTTAGGGGAAGCCGCTGGCCTGTTAAAGGAGGAAGGTGTCGCCACGGTGATGGCAGCGGTGGCTGGAGCGTTCAGGCATGGTCAGACGAAGCCGGCGCTCCGCTCTCTGAGACAGCCCCGAGGCTAGAGATGCAGCTCTTTATGACTTTAGCAGGGAAAACCAGTGGAAAGAGTTCTCCTCACTGACACGAAAATAATACCAGTGATAACGATACTAAAATCACAGAATGAAAAGACTAGTTGAGAGAGTTGCAGACAGACAGCGGTGCACGGAGCCTCGAAGACGTGCAAATCCCCCAGAGAGGCGGCGGTGTCTGGAATGTAAATGAGGGAGCCCCGCGCCCGAATGCAGAGAAGCAGCTTTCCTCCTTTGCTGTGGCCCTGATGCAGCTCTGCTCCCTCTTTCGCTCTGTCTCACTCCCTCCCTCCCCCTACCTCTGCTTCGCTCTCTCTCTCTCTCTCTCTCTCTCTCTTCTCTGCTTCTCACCCCGTCTTTGCAGCAATGGAGGCAGCAGAGAGCTCCACCCCCAAAAAATCCAGCCAGTGAGCAGCTGAAGCAGGAAGCGTGAGCAAGGAGGAGCTGCATGCCGTCACTCACTCACACAGAAACACAAACACACACGAGCGCACAGACACAGACAGACATGTACACACACATGTGCGCACGCACGCAGAAGCGCAAGCGAGCACACAGACACAAACACAGACCCAGACACACACAGACATAAACACACGAGTGCAAGCACACACAAGCGCACGTGAGCACACAGACACACACACAAACATTACTCACTGTGCCACTGAAGCTTTTCCAGGACCTCATGCATCATGTATGTGAGAATTAGACATAATACTCGATGCACTGGAGTGTTTACCCCCCCCACCCCCAACCCCACTCCCACCCCCAATGTGTTTGAGCAGTAACACACTGTTTGCTGTCACACCCAGCCGAGCAGAGTCTAGCCGGGAGGCCGGTCTTGTGCTTGAAGGTGCCAGAGTTGAGCCATATGAGGTTCTGGGTACGTGAGCGTATCCGTACATCCGTACAGCAGGACGAGGCCCTGTCCCTGCCCCTGTCCCCTGACTCTCGGCGCTCACCGGCATCCCGGGGACCCACAGCAGCTGGCTCCTGTCTGTGGGTCAGCAGAGGTCACCGTCTGACCTGACGGTGGCGCTGCGAGCGGCATTGCAGTCTGGCCGGCTGCACGTACGCTTGGCAGGATCTGTGCCTTGCGAGAGTGGCCTGCTTGTTGCGGGGGGGGGGGCAGCAGCTTTCCCGTGGCAGCTCGACAGATGCCCGCGTGATGCATGATGAGACACTCGGACATTCGCCGGCCGGATCTATTCCTTTCTCTCAGCTTCTCCGCTAGGATTTCTAGGGGCTCTTCACCGGAGAGGTTCAGCGACAGTGTGGCATTCACTCCACATTTAACCCCTTCCTCCTGGAGCATCTACAGTGTGGAGGTGAGGGTGGCATGTGTTACGGAGACAGCAAAACGGCCTCAGATGAGCGAACCGGTATCGATTTCCCTGAACGAGGAAGCTGGTATTGGGCATCCAAGCTCTTGTGAGCTTTGCTAAACCCGCCCCCATCTAGCTGGCTTTAGCTTGCCGTCGCTGCTTCTTTTAACCCTACGACACGTTGCGATCGCGAGTCAGCAGATGGATTCATCATTCGCTAAAAAATGTGGGGGACCGAATAACAAAAAAGCGCTTTATTCCGTGCTTGTCTTGCTAGTCGCCACGCTGTCCGCGCTCGCTCCCATGTGATAAGCCAAGGAAGATGGGCTTTAGGGGACTCGCACAAGACGATCAAAGCCTGACGCTGGGGCGTGGCCTCAGCTCTGATCTGTTCATGCCACAGGCCAAGCTGAGCCGTGCAGGAAGACCGGCGGATGCAGGGAGGTACAGCATCTGCCAAGTCATTGTCGACATCATCACCCAGGGAGGGCGCCCCCTGCAGGACAGGTGCAACTCCCAGAGCTGCTGGGGGTCTTTATTCGCAGACAATAAAGAGGATCATTACGCTTTCTGTTCTGGGGTTGGTTTTAGAATGTGAGGTTTTAAGAATCCGGGTGCAAGAAGAAACTAAGAAGAGCCAGAAATGAAAATTGGCAATAGGAGCAGCCGCGTTCTGCAGAGCGATTCGCAAAGAGAAAAGGCAAGAAAAAAAAAAGCGTGATTTATATAACAAAGCTAATGGGAAACATTATGCCCTGTGGCTAACAGACGGAAGCATTTAAGAATCTGTGAAGCATGCAGACCTGCGGGACATCTCGCTCGCCGCCTGCACCTTCTATTCAAGGATCTCTGTTTTTGGGAGGCTTTTCCTGCAGGTTTATTCTGAGCAAATAACGAAAGAAAGATAAAGGGAGGAAGCAGCATCAGACCGCCACAGGGGCACAGGCTGGGTCTCAAAATCACAGGCTGAGAGCGGCGGTCGCACCACCCTTGTGTCTGTCAGTGAGGGTCCCTAACATATGTTGGGAACGACAAGAGAGACAAGCAGAAAGAATTACAGGAGAATCGAATGAACCGGGAAAACGGACGGCGGGAAAACCGTCTGGACAACTGGGAATTTCAGTTATATAGTGAGCACAGGTAACCTGCAAGCTAGCAAAGCAGTTTACAATCAGTTTATAAATACAAACTGAAGAACATGTTGACTACACAGTATGTCTGACTTCGGAGTGAGTTCACACCAAAGCAGGCTGGCCTTACGCTCCGAAAGGCTGGTATGCTCACTGTAGCAACACTCCTATTTAGGGGAAACCAAAGCACAGAACTGCTTGCTCTAGGAATCTCCATTGTCAGCTTATTAATCATGGGCACCCACGATGCAGTAACCTGGTAACGCCACTGCCTCCCTTTATGCTGAATAAGGCTACCCCAATGTCATTTTAAACTAAAGAGTCGATCTAGCTTTATTTCCACTGATAGGCAATTCTCTCAGGTCCTTCTGCACGGTACAGACAACCACAACATATCAGTTTTGAGACAAAACTAACCAAATGATCCAATCCGCTTATCAGACTAGCCGCATGTTTCAGAACAGAATCACACAGGCAAATAATTATCCACCACATCAGTGAGGAACAGCAGTCCCCAACGCCATTAAGACAAGGGCTCCCTTAAGGCACGCGGGGTAGCAGCCTCTCCTGGGCGTGAAATGACCTTCCAGGAAGCCCCCACGAAAGAGCGAGAAGCCTGTCCTCAGCAGAGAAGACCGGCAGCCTCTCAGGCTTCAGGGGAGAGTCTGTTTAGATGCTGGGTGTTGAGGCGGCTTGCAGACACCTGGAACTCTCCGGCTGGAAGCGACCACAGACGACATGCTGCAGGCCGGGAAAAACACGAGACTGACGAAACAGCCAAGTCCAAAAATGCCGAAGTTCCCTATATGGAAAATTCCCAGATACTTCAGCTAAAAGAGCCCCTGTGCTATTATTTTAGTCATAATAATAGCAGTGGCAGTTTTATTTAGCCGACATCTATGTAAGGCAACTTACAAATTCGGCATTACAGCAAGAAAACTGCAGAACGTGGTGCAGGAAAACCTGAAAAGTCACCTGAATACACAGCACTGTCGCACATATCTTCCTAAGCTCAGGTCTGGCTTCAGAACTCGTCCACACGGTAACTGGCCCACGTACACCCGGCACAGCTCCGTGCCGTCAAGCCGCCCCACGACGACCACGACCTTCTGAATGACGAAGAGCTTTGCCGAACAAGAGCCAAACCAGCTGTCACCTGACAGTTAAATCGCGTTTGGTAAATATAATGCAGACACCCAGAACAGATTAATGCTGGAATCCATTTAGAGAAGGGGCTGTTCTGTTGTCGGGTAACCCGCAGTCTGCCGCTCAACCCAGATGTTCAGGGCTCACCATTCATCCTGGCTGCCTTCACCTGCACCCGTACACTGGGCAAGATGGTGGTGCAGGAGGTAGTGCTATCGTTCAGCAACTAGAGGGTTGCAGGTTCGAGCCTTGGTTTCTCCTGACCCCATCAAACTGTCCATGAGCAAGACACTGAACCCCAAGTTGCTCCCGGTGAGCAGGTTGGCACGTTGCATGGCAGCCTCCACCACCGGTGTATGAATGAGTGTGTGGATGGGTGAATGTGAGGCATGAAATGTAAAGCGCTTTGAGTACTCGTAGGAGTAGAAAAGAGCTATATAAATGCAGTCCGTTTACCATTTTTACACCACCGGGGACCGCCAGCGTGTCACTTCCCAGTAAAGCACATACACGCATGTATGTGTGTGATCTCAATAAACCCAGAACTTTCAGACCACAACTCAAATGATCTTTCCAGTCATTTTCTCTCGTTACTTTGTTTAAATCAAATTATATCATGATTTCATGTTCTAATAATAATTTTTCCAGTTTTTTTAAAGAATATTATTTGATATTTAGATGAAGTTTTACAGTTTGGTTTCATATTTAGCTCTCCATCTAAATAACAGAATAAAGTATAAAACAATAAATACAGGCATCCACTGAACTCGCCCCCATTACTGGTGTCCACGAAACAACAAAAAAAAAATACCCTATGAAAAGTTGGACGTAAAACCCCGTGACTAGGCATATATATTGAAGATTGTTGGTCGGCATTTAAAGGCTTCTGCATCAATAGAGAGCTGTTAAGCACTGAATGGTGATGTGCACAGACAGAAGGGCACAATGGGGTTAACCTGACATTATACAGCAGGGTTTCCAATCTTCTCCTCAGGGACCCACAGTTACTTCGTGTTTTTGTTCCCGCCGAAGTTCCTTGGCAGACAGTCCATATTTTTGCCCCCTCCCAGCTCTCTACTGGGCAGCAAAAACATGGACTGTCTGTGGGACCGCGAGGACCGGACTGGGACACACTGTTACAGCATTACTGTGTGCTGTGTGTGGTCTGGGCACATTTCTGCCTGAAGTCACTGAAGGTCACGTGACCACAGAACCACAAGCTGAAGAACCGCCCTCCCAGCTGCCCCCAAAACAGAACCTGTGCAAGCTGAATGACAAACCACAGGGAAATCAGACGAGGGCCATTCCTGCAGACTGGGACATACTCAAGGGCAGCAGCCTCAGCACCTCTGTGAATGCTTCTCACACCCAACTGCAGAATAATGGGAATGATTAGGCCAGCGGGTAGGGGCGGTCATGGGCGGTACGGAAAGCAGGCAGGGCTGTGTGAGGGGAGGGGCCAAGGGGGGCAGCTTTGCCACACACATGGTGAGGCTCGTTAGCTCAAGAACCAGATGTCCGCTAACCAGTAGCTTACAGTCCCTCACATACAGCTCCTGATGGAGGGGCCTACCTTTGTGATGAGCGTGCGGTATTCCTCCACCTGGTGGTCGTTGTTATGGCAACCAGCCAGAAGCTGCCAGACCTCTCCCCGAAGAGCTTCCGGGATTCCGCTGCGGACGAGCGCGGGCAGCTGCTTCGGCCGAACCGACAGGTTCATGTGCCTGGACCCCCCCCAGAGAACCCCGCAACCGTCAAGGAGGTGCCGACTGCAAAATGGTGCATTCATAGCATGCCGGCGGCCCACTCACAGTCACTGCATCAAAAGTCCAAAAACACCAATACCACATACCACATTGTTTTCTGAGTTCACAACTGTTTTCAAGCCGGTGGTTATATTGTGTTTTAGCAGCAGGCTTTTTGCATACTCGATCGACAAAGAAAGTGTCTCAAGTCTCAACCCAAAGTACCAAAGTGATACCCCATCTGCTTTGGCACTTTTGGTACTGGAAGTTTTGGGAAACGGTACTTGACCGGAAGTCAACGGAAAAGCAAAAGTACCGAAAATATGTTGGAAAAGTGCCCCTGGAGAAGCATTGAAACACATTAAACACAAATATAAACAAGAATAAAAAGATTTACTCTAATTTCAACCCTGTTTCTATATATATCAACAAATGATATCAGGTCTATCCTTAGAAACACAGAAAGCGATACACATTTTAAGTATTAATACCCTGTGCTGAATGGCATGGGTGTGGGTGCCCTTTCAGTCCCTTGTGTCCTGAGTGTTACCTTCAGTGCAACTAGAAGAGGATGAGTCACTGTATCCATGGCCTTTAAACCCAATGGAAACGTAGCTGCATCTCAGTGCCACAGCTCAATGCGTCCCTCAATTCTACGGACTAAGAGAACGTGACCAAGCTGATGAGTGACCTTTGATGGCGGGGCTTTCTGCTGAAGCAGTTAGGGCTCTCAGATGACACGCCTCTGCATAAGCCTCCCGTAATAGAAAATGACGAGCTTGACGAGGGCTCCGTGCGGGAAAAGCTGCATTGTTTTGGCAAAGCTTCTCATTTTACCAAAGGAATAGGACATGAGCCACAGTTGATGACCTGTAAGCAGGACACCGGCTACCGCCCTGTCCCAGCCGAGTGTGGAAACGTGACCGTTGTTACCCGTGTTTCACACACCAGGACGCCTGTAGGAGCATCCAGAAGTACAGATGGCGGGAAGAGAGACAGACAAGCCAATCTGCAGGGTGGGTAGACGGGCTAAGCTTCCGGGCTGAACACGCCCGAGCTTCTGATCTGAATTCATCTCGGCGTGTAATAAGGACAGTAAGAGCCTGCAAACAGGCGGGACGCCTTATATCTGGGATCCATTGGTTATCTAATGTCTCATTCTGAATGAATTCTCCAAACTGCAAAGTGTGTGTATGTGTGTGTGTCCTTCCGAGGATTCTATAACGTGAACCTTATCTCTGAGTATTACCCAGCAAAACTTGGGTAAACTGCACAAAAAACATAAACGTTTGCCTGTAACATGAACAAATCGGACACACTTGTGAAAGTAATTCTACCCAAAGGCTGACAACTCATTTCCTACGGCCAAAAAAAAACAGAGTGGCATCGACGGTGCGTACAGTACGTGGTCTCGGTCCCAGCGCAGACTTCAGGCCGCGGAGAACAAACTGACACTGGAGGAAGACCTGAAGGAAGCGTGAGGCTCAGAAAGGATGGAAGTCGCCTCAGACCAGCACCAGGAAATAACAAGGCGGATTTAGGGAGAGTAAGAATCACGGGGTCCAGCGAACGTTCTACGGACCTAATCATATCGACGATACAGAAAACCGACTTCCTGGTCACGCCTCCCGTCGGGAGATGATCCAGAGATACGCAGAGGTCGGGTTCCATCAAGCCGATTCTTACCGACCTGCCTCCACTGGCCTAGGAAAGGCTGTGCCCCATAAATTGACTCAAACTCAGTACTGTAAAAGTCACAAGGGGCGCCGGTGCAGCACATGTCAGAATCTGAGCCTGGAGCACAAAGGACACGAAAACGGCCAAAAGACAGGAGCGGGGGAGAAAAGGCCAAGTTTAATGTCCATCTGTTCCATTTAAAATGGTAATATGTGCTGCGGGAAAGGATCCGTAATGCTTCACGGGTCTCTGTCCGGCTAGATGAAGCCTCATCGCCCACGTAAACCCCACTGCTCATCGCCGACGGCAACACGAGCGACAAACACACCCACACCCGGCGCGGCCTTCAAGCGCCCCAGCACCTTTTGCGGTGTCCACCCCCCAAAAGCCCGAGTCCTGGCTCAGATATTCAGGACAGGCCAAATGGTACAGGGAGGTTCAGCTGGGGGTCACAGAGCATCGGAACAGATGTGCCCCCCCAGCACAAGATTAAGGGGGGACATGATCCAGGTATATAAGATTCTAACAAGTCTGGATGCTGTTCAGCCAAGTGGCTACTTCAATATTAGTTTAAATACTAAACTTGTAGCCATAAGTGGAAATTAGCGGGAGAACATTTTAAAATGAATTTGAGGAAGCACTTCTTTACACAGCGTGTAGTTAGAGTATGGAATAATCTTTCTGCTAGTGTAGCGCAAGCTAAAACCCCGGGATCCATTAAATTAGAGTTAGATAAGATTTTAACAACTCTGAGCTATTAGTTAAGTTCTCTCCAAACGAGCTTGATGGGCCGAATGGCCTCCTCTCCTTTAGTAAATTTCTTATGTTCTTACAACCAAAGGTGAAGCCGTCCTCCAGAAGCAGCTCTGAAGGAGCCACTCGCCCATAAAGCTTCCTGGTAAGTGACTTGGGGGGTGGGAGGTTTTTAGTGGCCTATTGGACGAAAGCGTACCTGAGACCAATAACAAAAATGTCTATCCAAGGGTCATTGCTGGAGGCTGGGAGTGTGAGCGAGGCTGCAGTCAAATGGAACCGGCAGACCAGAGAAGCACTTGGCATGTGTGATGAAGGAGAGGTGAAAGCTAACGGTCAGACAGGAGAGGAGTTCAGGACACTCACCACTTGGACAGCAGCTCGCCCCAGGTCTCCAGGATCTTCTCGGCACACTCCTTGGACACGTCCCCTGACCCGCTTAGCAGGGGCTCATCATTGTCTGAGGGGGAGGAAGAGCAGGGTGAGCGGGGGGGGGCTAGGACAGGCGCACAGTTACGGTGGACAGAGCACTGGAAGCACTGATTTTAAAGGCAGGGGTCGGGGTGGACTTCCCGGGCACCTTTTTGTCCACCCTCCCCCATGTTATGTTAAACCCACTTCCATACCACAATAAAGACCCTGCTAACCTCAGTGTCACATGATCCGGTCCCCCCCACCCACAGCAAGACTCGGGCTCACCTTCCTCCTCCTCGTCCTCGGGGGGTGAAGGCACCATGGGGCCCTGTGACGCTGACGGCAGGATGCTGGGGCTGGCTGTGGTCTTCCTCTTCTCCCGCTCAGACTCGCTCTCCAGGCTCACCACCTCGTACAGCGTGTCCGTGTTGCTCTTCCTGTCCTTCCTCTCCATCTGGGATGAAGGAGAACGGCAGCAGCAGGTTATGGATGTGGCATGCTCCTCTGCTTTGAGTCCAGGGGCACTTTGGCCTTCACTGCACTCGGCCTATTAGCTGGCACCATGCAGCAGACTGGAGATGCAGCCCTGACCAGTGGAATCCAGAAGGTTGCTTAGCAGAACATGATGCAGCAGGCTAATGACCTCAGCGTAGATGGAGACCTCCCACTCCTGGAGAAGATGCTTACACCTCCTCCCCTGCCTTGAAGAGCTCTCGCCCTCTCTCTCACAGACTCACATTCTCACCTGCTTGAGTTTCAGGTAGAAGGTCTCGGTGTAGCTCCGCTTACTGAAAGGCCAGAAGAGCCTCTCGTTGGGGGAACAGACTCGCACCCGTGTCTCTAGCAGGAACCTCACGGGCTCCTCCACCTCCGTGATGACCAGGTCCACAGCCGTGGTCATATACATGAACTTATCTGTGGGACACAAGGGGGGCATATCAACGCAGTCCTTCCAGGCAGCGAGAGGAACGCCGTAAACAGCGTCTGCATGCCATCTCCTTACCTTTGGGGGTCTCCTCGTTGACGGACTGGAACTGAGGGGTGTTGGGATTCCAGCTCCCTGTGATGATGTAAGACTTGCCATCTGAGCTTTTCCCCATTGACTCCTGTGGTGGCAGAGCAGGGGTGTCGACACGTAAGCGACAGTGGGGGGAAGCGGGCCGGGCCGAACCGACAGGAGGGAACACTCACCAGGTCCAGCAGGTGCATGTCACTGTTCCTCACATCTTTGCCTGGACTCAGCAAGAGACCAAAGCACCTAGCAACGAGAAGCAGCACATGATCCACCAGCGAAGGCTGGAGCTACACAGTAACCAGGCGACATCCGAACAAATGCAGCCAAGCGTTCCCCTCTTCATCATATCCGTTAACGACTTTATCAATAGGGTGTCACCCAAAGACATCAACTGAATACTACACATATATACAGTGAAAGTACTATTAAAAAAAAACGTAAAAAAAGTAATAAAAAAAAAATAAAAAAAAAAAAAACACACGTCAATAAGTGATGATTGGCGTTGTGTCACACATGAAATATTCATGGTTAACAGACGAGGTACGGTACAGCTACGAGTGAGCAGAAAGCATTCACCTCTCTATCGACAGCTCTTTGTTGGAGGTCTGCTGCACGTAGATCACTATCTTCTTCTCCATCCCGGGCCGCAGCTTAAAGCACTGCTTGTCTTTGTCTTTCGACACAGCGCTGAAACAGAGGCAGAAACGGTGTTGGTACAGCACTGTGCAAAAAGGCTAATGGCCGTCAAGCACCATGTTGTTATGGCGATCTTCATGCGCCATCTGAGCTGCACTGCGAGAATACGTCCTCTAAGCCAATTCAAAATCTCTCCTCGAGTCGCCGCAGTATTTCCAATACACCGGTATGCAGTGGCAATTCAGTACTGGAACTCATTAGAACTCGAGGTTGAACAAACCGGTTCGAAAAAATTGACCTGGAACTCGATCTGAATCTCAGAAGTCGAACCGTGAACGCCGACCTAAGATAACTTGTATGCGCAGGGAAATGCGGCGCGTCTCTCAGCGGAAACGGAGGGTAACGCTTCAGTCTCAGCCTCGCGGTCGCCGTGACAGCATCGTTTGTTGGTGACAGGGCTTTTTTTATTGAAAATATCAGGTCACACACTGTACTTTATATCATTTTGGTAGCCATTGATTTCCATTTACGACTGATATATGTTACAGTCAACACTCAGCAATGAATGACAGAGCCGCAGCCTGCAGATCACTGCTCCCCCTGCTGGCAGACGCGGTGAGACGCCCCTGCCCTTCCCCACCCCTGGAACGTTCACGGCTTAATTCGAGACTACGGCGAATATAAACAAAGTCTGGTTTCAGCTCCTGCGGATTATGGATGGTCACAGATACATGGTGCTGTATGAAATGAGATTAGTGCATGAATGCGCCAGCCTTCCCTGAGGGCAAAGGAAGATTAACCGGAGAGCTAATCCAACAGCTTCATCAAAGGGGAACCAGGGATGGATTGATGGCGTCCTCAGGAAGGCTGCATGCCGTTTAGCGCGCAGAGTTACACATATAAACCGTTAACAACAGTCCTTGGTGGGCTTCCGTATTCTTACCAACAGAGCAGACGTGACTAAGCTCCGTAAACAGACACAATAACAGGACTCTACCCGCTTTCTGAGTCTCCCCGTACTGACTTAACACCGCTGCTCACATCCTGCCTCAGTGCACAAAATCACGGATCAAAGATCCTAATCACTAATGCACTTTGTTCTCCAGGAGACTAAAAATACGCTTCTTTTGTTTCCAAACAATTCAGAAGATCGGTCATTTGTGAGGTAAGGAAAACATCGGTATTTCTATTTTTTTAGTAATGAGCAGCCTATTTCCACTCCAACAGGAAGTCGGAAAAAAAGCAGCCAGGCCGAGCTGGGACCTGCTGCTCGTTCCCAAGATGTCGATGTCTGGAGAGGCGGCACCTAGGGGCCTATGAAGGTGTGGGGACCCGAGACTGACCAGAGGAGCCTGCACCACGTGATGTTCAAACTGCGACTTAACAGTCCCTACATTCCTGCAGAATCACACCTCATTCAGAGTCAAGTGGGATGGCGAATCTCAGGATGTGCAAATGAGCAGAATCAGGACCGGAATCCGCAGCAGTCCTGAGCCCTAACTGCGAGCAGCTAAAGCAGCCCTGGAGGTGCGAGGCAGCAGTCCTGAGCCCTAACTGCGAGCAGCTAAAGCAGCCCTGGAGGTGCGAGGCAGCAGTCCTGAGCCCTAACTGCGAGCAGCTAAAGCAGCCCTGGAGGTGCGAGGCAGCAGTCCTGAGCCCTAACTGCGAGCAGCTAAAGCAGCCCTGGAGGTGCGAGGCAGCAGTCCTGAGCCCTAACTGCGAGCAGCTAAAGCAGCCCTGGAGGTGCGAGGCAGCAGTCCTGAGCCCTAACTGCGAGCAGCTAAAGCAGCCCTGGAGGTGCGAGGCAGCAGTCCTGAGCCCTAACTGCGAGCAGCTAAAGCAGTCCTGTCAGGTCCTATAGAGTGTGAGTGGGACACTGATAAGGGCTTTATGGAAAGCACACACACTCCGGCGAATGGGGCGATATCTGGCCTTTATCAGAGAGTACCCCCCCCCCCTCCCCGGAGAGCAGGGCCACACACGGTGCTCTCCCTCACCTGTAAGAGCCTTTCCCATCATCCTCCTTGATCTCAAGGCAGACGGTGAAGGTGAAGACGTCGCTGTCAGGCGTCAGGGGCGGGGCCTGCGCCGCCTGCAGGGGCTTGCTGGCCGACCTCCTGAAAGCACTGGCGAAGCTGTACAGGATCCGACTAACCTAGAGGATGGCAGAGGGCAGAGGTCAAAATGGGGCAGATTCTGATCCAGAACACAGCCCTAAGGGAATATCAAATGGTATTCAGGAGTGGATGAGACTCAGTTCAGGAGTAGGGGACTGGAAAGCACCAGCACAGAAAAACACATAAACACACTGGGCCTGGCACTATCATTGCTAGCAGATAATGTGGTGATTGAGGCTGAACTGATTGGATCAGTGCTTGTGATCAGAAGGTTGCCTTGAGTGAGGGCCCTTAAAGGACAGCAAAATGGGATATGTGAAAACTAAAGAAACAGCAAATAAAGTATCATTTCAATCATGTCTGCAAAGCATACCCTGGTGACAGCATCACGCCCAGAGCAGCTAATGTGTGTTTCCCAGGTAACACACCAGCTGTGGTGCTGGCAGCCAATCACGGAGTTCCCCATGGTGAGAACAGGCATAATTTAGTGATGGGTGGCTACTCAGACCATCAGCCTCTCGGCGCTTATAACCACTATGGGTGATGCTGCAGAGAAAGTGCGTTTCCATCAAGCCCTCACCGCCTCCTGGATCTCGCAGCGGAAGACGTGGATGCGGAAGATCTCGGTGTTGTAATGGCTCTCGGTGAAGGCGAAGCAGTCGCTCTCTGGGGTGCCATCGTGGCCGCGCACACAGAACAGGATCTTGTGGATGGGATAGTTAGCTATTTCCGTGCTCGTCTGGGGATCCAGCAACCTGTTTCAGACACGGAGGCGTTCAGACTGGGAGCTGAGATTACAATCAGGACCATCCTACTGGGTCTCAACATGGCCGACAGACATGGGGAAAAGGCGGTGTCGAGCCTCCCGAGGTCACACACTGGCGGTACAGGATTTCTCCGGGCCCCCAGGTAGCTCTGAGCGGCAGGTGGTCCCATGGCATGAGGCTCAGCTGAACTGAACAGTCTGTGTGTGTGTGAGCATCCTGTTAGGGGAAGATATCAGCTGTGGTCCTCTGACAGGAGGACGGGGTGGGGTGGAGCGGGGCAGGGCGGGGACGGGTGGGGTCGGGTGGGGTGGAGCAGGGCAGGGCGGGGCGGGGGGCCTGTCTCTTACCTGACGGTGCCCTCGGAGACACCAGGAACGGACAGCGTGACGTCCAGGGGCATCTGGCACTGGCCCCTCAGGATGCTGATCATGCGCAGTGCCTCCAGCTCACTGCGGGGGGCGTTGACGGATGCGCAACCCAGGTACGTCAGCTTGCTGAACACAACGCTGTCCTCGTCTGGCACTGGCGTGCTGGGGCTGGGCTCCGACGAGTCGCCAGGGGACCTCACAGACAGGACGACCTCTGTGGCGGGGGGGGGGGGGGGGGGCACAGTGCCAAGAGTGTTAAGAATCATGCAGGGAATGCGGGAGAAAGGCGGGACAGCACAGCCAAGAATTACTCTCAGCTAAATGACTATCCCACACTAGCAGGGACTGCTGATATTACCCATAGATCAGCTATTTAGATTAGTTCATTTTAACACTTCTAAGGTATGGTTTAGCCAAAAATCCAGCACACAATAGAAATGGGCGATTCTGATGCTTCTTAGGCCGAGCTAAACGTCCCCACCTAACATACACCGCTAGATCTCGTACGAGAGTCTTTCTCAAACCCAGGGACAAAAACGTGGACTGTCTGGCAGGGAGCAAAAATGTGGACCATCTGTGGGTCCCCAAGGATGAGACTAAGAATCGATGCCCTAAGACCAGCGTAACAGCCCTGTCACTGGAGCTGCACTTCCTGATCTGGTGCCCCCACTCACCTTCATACATAAACTCGCCTTCCTTGGCGGACTGGACAGGCAGCACCATCTCCAGCTTGGGCTGGGCTCCTGGGGAGGCAGACATGGCGCCCCCTACCTGCTCCCCACTGCCGGCTGCCTGCTCGGCCATGGATGGATCCATCAGAACATCTTCCAGCTCCCGCCGGAGCTGCTGCTCACTACCGTTGCCGACGATCTGCAGGGCAGGGGACCGGGGGGGGGAGGGAGGTGGAGAGACCAGCATGCAAGCACAGGCGCGGCGTCAGAAGGCGGCAGACGGCCCACGGTCACAAAAACTGGCACGCAGCGTTACGGAGCCCGAGGGCACCTTGGCCGGTTCTGACTCCTTCACCCTTTTTAAGCATATCTGCTGGAATATGACCTAGGCGTCCAGGATATCAGTGCAGATACCAAGAAAACAAACACCCTGCATGATTACCGGAGTCTCTGTGATTGAAGGAAGCATGGTAATGACTAATTAAACATATTAGCTTAATGTTAGTGCACAAAGACAGAAATTTTTGGTGATATCCAAGAATGAGAAAAAGTTGTTTGGCTTGAATTAAATAATTCGGCTTCTTTATTTCCTCAAAACTCTGCAATCCCTCAACTGAACAGTAGGTGGCCGGCAGGCTGCTGCACACACGCATCTGAAAAGCAGCTAATGAGCGAGAGAGAGAGAGAGAGAGAGAGGCAGAGCACACGGAAGCCCGGGCGCGTCTACGAGGCGACCGCAGCGAGGACAGGCTGCGGCCAAAGCTGCTATAGCGCTGAGCAGCGCCGAGGGACACGGCTCGGCTTGGGGCTTCCTGCCTGATCGTGCGAAAGACGAGAACATGATCCGATGGACGACCAAATGATAACAGACACACAGTACAGACAGCGTCACCACAACAGAAAAGAGACGGGGAGAGAGACTGACCTTCAAGCTGACACCTTCCTCAGAAATTACCTGCGTAACAGACAACACGTTTAGAGACGTCTATCACACTCCTCCGTGTCTAACTGCACAGGGGGACAAACATCAGCATGATCCTCATGTTTCAGCAGATAGAACTGACACAGACGTTCCGTGAGCCTTTACTCTCCTTTGTAATAGCAGTGGAGTGTAGCTGGCCTGGCAGAGGGCCACATAAAATGGGAACAATGTGTTCAAAAGGCATTCCTGAGTATGTGTAAACAGAAAGTGAGTCCTATGGATTGTAACTGTCAGTTAACACAGGTATAGCTCCCTCTTCTGGCAGAGACAGGCTAGTGATATACGAGTCCATGGGATTATACAGCACACATAAATTACAAAACAAGGTAGATGGGTTCCCACAAAGCACCGCCTTGCTAATTGAAGAACCTGAAGACCCCAGGGAACTTCAGCAAAAACAAAACAAAACAGGCTCGGTATATTTACACTGAACACTATCATGTCTCAAATATGTACAGCTCCAACGTATGTGGCAACTCTGTGTACAGCACTGACTGATATTATAAAGCTTTAAGGGCTGTGTGGTCAGAGCCCTCAATCCCTAGCGGTCAGACCTGATATTATAAAGCTTTATGGACCGTGTGGTCAGAGCCCTCAATCCCGAGCGGTCAGACCTGATATTATAAAGCTTTATGGACCGTGTGGTCAGAGCCCTCAATCCCGAGTGGTCAGACCTGATATTATAAAGCTTTATGGACCGTGTGGTCAGAGCCTTCGATCCTGTATGGTCAGACCTGATATTATAAAGCTTTATGGACTGTGTGGTCAGAGCCTTCGATCCTGTAGGGTCAGACCTGATATCATAAAGCATTAAGGACCGTGCGGTCAGAGCCCTCGATCCTGTGTGGTCAGACCTGATATCATAAAGCTTTATGGACCGTGAGGTCAGAGCCCTCGATCCTGTGTGGTCAGACCTGATATCATAAAGCTTAAGGACCGTGCGGTCAGAGCCCTCGATCCTGTGTGGTCAGACCTGATATCATAAAGCTTAAGGACCGTGCGGTCAGAGCCCTCGATCCTGTATGGTCAGACCTGATATCATAAAGCATTAAGGACCGTGCGGTCAGAGCCCTCGAACCTGTGTGGTCAGACCTGATATCATAAAGCTTTAAGGACCATGCGGTCAGAGCCCTCGATCCTGTGTGGTCAGACCTGATATCATAAAGCATTAAGGACCGTGCGATCAGAGCCCTCGAACCTGTGTGGTCAGACCTGATATCATAAAGCATTAAGGACCGTGCGGTCAGAGTCCTCGATCCTGTGTGGTCAGACCTGCCACTGCTTACTCTCCCTTGCGACCAGCGCAGAATGTCTGACTCTGTTCTTCGCTCTATGAATTAGGGGCTCAAGCTGCACTGGGAAAAAGAAAGGAAGCAGTGTCTGTTACCATGGAGACCTACCACTGGGCACTCCCCCGCCCCCCGACCCCCCCAGGCTACGCGATCCTTTCAAGGAGTCATTCAGATCGCCCTCAGATGCCGCAAACATTGGAAGAATCTTCCAGTGTCTATCTTTCAATGCAGGATTTTTTCCTGACTGTGCTCTTGGTTGCCTAATGGTTACAATACAGTCCTTCAATAATCTACATGATCCTATTGTAGCCAAGAGGAAATAAAGATTAGACAGCAATCAGTGTGGTGAGAAAAGGGCTAACAGCAGACTCTATAAATTTTATGGGAAGAGACATAGGATTTAAAAGGATAGAATTTTAGCCACAGGAATCAAACAATCCACAATCATTTGGGATACATTTTATGTCTGTCAGTCATTACTGTGGAGTAAACTGAAAAACCTGCAATGTGTATCTGGTCTTCTCTGAGGGAGACAATGTGACATCATAAATGGGGGACACGGAAATGAGCAGCTCATCAAGGGATTCAATCATTACTGTACCGCAAAGAATAAGGGTGACTGGCACAGAGCCAAAATGCTCTTGCTCTCCTAAAGTTAGCATTACCATTAATTTAAAAGTTGTAACATGTTACTGTCTCCTTGAGTGTGGCAGCCATGCAGTATTTTAATACCTTAATGTCGGAATAATTTGAGCAAAGATTTTTATAGAGATCTGCTGTATTCCTTCCTGGTTGTACACAAAGTCAGCATATCGGTCGTAACGTCACACTGGATGCCAGAAGGCACAGCTAAAATCAAAACATTCAGTTAGTGTCTCACGGGGAAGCCAATGGAAGGAAAGCTCCATACCAAATGTCACAGGGAGCATCAGCAACAGCCTGGAGTGGGGCCTCCGAGACATGCTCACTCAGGATTCCTCCACTGTAAACTGCCCTAGCCGCTCAATAGCCTGTGCAAACCACCTGTGACACGGTTCACCCTCTGCAGCCCGGGTGTGGCTGGAGACAGCCGAGGGGACCCGCAGTGCTTAAACAGTGCCGATCAAGCTCATGGAACCTAAATACACACCAAAGGCACTGATTACAGTGCGCGCAGCTTACGTCCACTATCACCATATAAAGAGTCATGTATAAATAAATGCATGTTTTCTTGCTGCAGTGACTGCTTATATCCACAGGGGACATGCCACCAAGGTAGTGGTTGATGAGCTGCTTTGGTCACCTGCCTAGCAACGGGCTGATTAGGGATGGCCAGGCTAACAAGCAAATTAGCTACCATGCCATCCCTACTGGAGACTCTTCAACTGCCATCAGAGCCATAACAAAGCTTCTCTATTACAGCTAACCCTCATGGGCTGGACCAATGCATCTATTCATACGGATAAAGGAACACAGCAGTTAAAACATGTACCACTGTAAACTTCTGCAGACAGCTACAGTAAATGTCATTTAATATAACAAAAGTTTTCCAGTTTTGTTTTAAACAAATCTCTGGGAATCATCTCAAATCACGTTGAGTTGTATTAATATCAAGGTAAAACTGAAAAATCAGGAAAAAAAGTTGGGTAGGATTCATGTGCTCATTCGGGTCAGGGACACAATAAAAATAGGTGCTGCAGCCAGCTCACGTTCTATATAATTTGTGCTTAAGCACAAGAAACGTAATGCATGCCAGTGTAGTATCTGGCATCAGCAGATGTGCACAAACATGATTTGTTTTGCTGCAAATAAGCTGCATAGCACTGCAAACCGCACTCCATTTACACACTGTAGTTCTTGTCACTGTGAGGTCTGAGGGTTACCTAAGTCACCATTATGAGCTGTAACTGTAGGCCAGCCTCCTTTCTGAACCAGACAAAAGGGGGTGTTGGTTACAGTGTTACCGCCAACCCCTAGCTGACTGCACCCGAGTAGCTCACTGACTATGTGCTTTCACTATCACTATATTTGTGAGCACTCTCCTGAATAAGCTACAGCAGGGGGTTGCAAACAAAATGTAATAGCTACATAGTACAGCCAAACCAATTACAGCTGGCTGATAAAGTTGCCCAATATTAAGGTTTCGCAAATTTATCAGCAGCGGCGGAAAACCCATCACTAAAGCACCGATAATGTCTCCTTAAACATTTATGATGAGAGAAGCAGCTCTCTGGAGAAAATGTAGAGAAGCTAAGCTTCCTGCTAGCACTCTTAACCCACGGTTATTAGTGAGTGTTACAGCTCAGTCTAGAATATGTGTGTGTAGCCATATATATGACAAAGACCAAAGGAAATCCTATTGTCTGAGAGATGGGCGACTTGCGTCAGACCCACTTTTCACCAAAACAACAAACAAAACATGAACCTAAATGTATAAGATCGCCTTCTTTCCTACAAAGAATGAATGTAGGGGAACAACACTACACTACACCTCACTCAAAACCACACAAAAGAGTGAAGAAATAAGGGCACCCAGGACCTACTGTCTAAAGGGGAGAGGAATTAACACAAGCGACAAACAATGCATGCGTTACACCACCAACCCCACGCTTTGACAGTCATTCGACACAATTAGTTACAAGATGGGTGCACCCACCATAAAATGGAGCTAGAGAGCCTGGACAATGGTGCCGTTCATAAGTAGGCAATTTGCAGAGGTAAGACTAAGCCAAAGGGACAGAGCAAAGACACCCCCCTTCCAGGTCCAGATGGAAACTCAAAACAAAACATACCTCAAAACAATGATAGGAACCGAGACAAGCCCACGGTACGCAACAGAAGCACAGCTGGGCTTCACAGAATTCTCTTACCTCCAAAAAGCAAATGCATAAAACCTGACAGATTTTAGATTGATTTCAAATGGCCATTCTAGAAGTGATGGTGTTTCATTCTTCCAAGTGCTGTACATGCAGGAAAGCTCAACGCAATGTACGTGCAAACTTTGCAGCCGAAACAGTCAGAATTACAGATACAGGAATTCTCACAGACTGACCTTCCTGTTTTAAATCACAGTATTAACACTATTCTATGATTTCCTGCCAAAGATTCTGTGTGTTTTCATTCATTTTAAATGGTTTAACATCCTGGCTTGATGTAAAAGACAAATCATAATATTTTCAGGAACCAGACAAACTTCTGAGACTGAATTACACAGAATATAAGCTGTTTTTTTGAACACTGGACTGTAATTCCAATTGAAACTTGAATCAAACCTTATCATTACTTCCAAGCTTGCTGGCAGAACACAACTCCATCATATCTATTTGTGGTATTTGAAGAACAGAAAATATTATCTTATAAACCCAAAATAATATGCAATTTGCCAGAAACATATTGTACTGAAACCCTACTGACAGTGTTTTCTGAAGAGAAGCTCAGAACAGTTACAAAAAGGGCAAAATTAAACCCTCGTTTAAAAAAAAAAAAAAACAATTCTCTTCTGAAAGTCTTCTGCCAAACTGTCAGAAGCGTGAATATTTGAGTTACGCTACTAAACAGGTGTTCAGACTGCTCTGGCTCCACTGGCCCTCGACGGCTGAGAGATACAGAGTAAAATACCAGACCGCTCATTTATCGAGGCAGACCAAAGACGACACTTGCATTCTTACACAATACCCACCTGGACTTGGAAATGTCAATCACATCAGCACCCACATATTACAAGCCATTAAGGCAAGAAGCAGTTAGGAACACAGAGACAGAGGTGGGTCTGGTTTGGATTCACCCAGCAACCGTGATCCACAGAGAGACCAGATCCTGTAACCACAGGGCAACACCCCCCACCCCATCAGCATTTCAGGCGCTCTTACCTTCAGTCCTGTCTTTTCGTCATCGCTACCGTTATTAGTGGAAGGCGTCTCGTCCCCCTGGCGGGATACCAGCACAAAGTCCTCACTGTTGAGGGTGGAAACCGAGTCGGACGACACGCTAATTTTCCCAACCGAGGCCTTGTCATCCATGACTGCTAAACCAAGCGCAGCACATGAATGGGGGCTAAATTATTAAAACCACCTAGAAAACAAAACCATAAAAAGCCATTTAGCGGGGGCTCTCCGTATACTTCATGACATCACTGCTACGATTAAGGTTAGAATACTGGATCTTCAGCCATTGCCAGGAAGGGCCTCATGGTCTATGTGTCTGGGAATCTCCAGAAGCCGCGTTTTGCGACCAGGTCTGGAGGTGAGCACACCGTGAGCAATGCGAGGGGCCTACCGAGTGTGTTCGTGGGTGGGGGGGGGGGGTGGGGGGGGAAGGATGGGGCCGCTACGTCTCCCCGTCTTTATGCGGTTGGGTCTCTCGTTTCAGGAGCTGCCACGTTCGTCAGATTGAAAAATGTGATGTAATGGCAGCACAAAAGAAAAGCCCCATGCAAGCAGACGGTGAAGATGAAGATGAGGAAGCGGCTGGCTGCGTGGTCACATGGGCGGGCCAGTGGGTGTACTCATATTCCTGTTGCTATGGCGCATCCAATATCCTAACCTTAAGGCATCTTCACAAGCATCTTAATCAATCAACTCTAACGGAAGATTCTAATCTTTAGAACAATAAGACAGTAATACACATTTCTTAATGGAATAAAAATAAAGCAACATTTTAACACAATCCATGAGTAGAAAACACATAATTAAAAGCACTATAAAGTAATGCTGGAAATGACATTTTCAACTAACATTTTTGGGGCAGTGAGCCCCAAGCTACCAATTTCTAATCGGTCTACTATTAATCTACTTTAATGATAACAGCAAAGCAAAACTAAACAAAACAAAACAAAAAAGAATAACAAAATTAAAACACAAAATAAAATGTACATCAATAGAAAAAATACATAGAAACTGCTACTTCTGCTTTCTATGTTTATTATCATTGATCCCACACTATTTCTGGTATATTACTATCGATACAGTTTATTATTTTTGCTGTTATTTTGTTTACTATTATTAATTATTACTGGGTTTATTACTATTAGGCATCCAGCAGACTGCAAGTACAGCACGTCTCCCTGCTTCTCCTGAAGTGTTCATCAAAAGCAGCTAAGGGACCCTAATGCTGGCGATTCTCTTAGCTTCGGACCGGTTAGGCACATGGCATCCCTGCTCCCCCCCCCCCCCCCCCAACCCCAACCCCTGTGTGACTGTCACGGGCAGCACTCTCTCTCTCCCTCACTGGCGCGACGATCCTTTGCCGTGCAGGGACACAGTCTGCGAGTGACAGCGGTTGTATGTCTGATTCTTTCCCCTCCCCCAGAGGCCCCCCTTCCGCCCCCTGCAGGGAAGTCTCTGACTGGCACTGGACAGGCATGCGATTCATGCCACAGGAAGAAAACAAAACAAAACAAAAAAAAACCTGCAATCAAATCAGTGAAGCTGGCTACCAAATGGAGGGATGGGAAGGGGAACCAGGAGGTGGGAAGTGCAGCCACAGTCTGACGGAGCCCTGGCACCCGGAACCATGTAGGAAACCACCGAGGCCAGCAGTTCTCACTCCATCAAAAGATCACATTACACTTACAGAACTACCAACACAGGGGAAGTGGAGGGAATCGATACAAAGCCACTGAGTGAGGATGGAAAGTGACTGATTGGAGGATCTGAGGTCTAACTGCTCGCAGGACAGGAAGTGGGATGAACAATGCAATGAAGGTGGCGACTCTGAATCCATGTAAAAACATCCCACGCCTCGCAGCCACACCACGCCCCCCCTCAGCGAAGCCCAGGGGAACCAGAGGAACCTGCCTGCGAAAGCAGTGGGCACCGTTCACACTTCCTAAAAGCAAGGAACAGCCACTTACACACAACGCTGTTATGATGAAATTCTTTGCTCCCTGCCCCATATCCATCATAAGGATTTGTAAGTAAAAATTAAAAAGTAACCTTACTGTAAAGTTTGTAATGTAAAGTTTGTTGTTTTTTTTTACCTTCTTGGACTATTTGCCTTTATTAGCATCTAATCCAAGCCCAATCATCCGCAGAACTGATTATAGATGCTAGTTGAAAATGAAAACAACTGAATAAATATGCACCAATGTTTTGAAACCCAGGATGGTGAAATCAGCGCATGTTGTCATCTGCTGCCTGTTTAAGTCGGAAGGGGAATGTTAACCAACAGGAAGGGGAATGAATCAGCCCGTAATTGACAGCATAACAGTCCCACCCCCTGTTGTGTCTACAGCCTCATTTCACTCACGAGTAAACAGCACACAATGCACCGATCACCAATCCAAAGTTTAACCAAAGCATTCTAGTTTACTCATGTGTACTTTTACGTTTATGTTACAGGTGAGAATAGGATTTTAATAATACCTAGTGGCACAGGCAGCAATAAATTTTAAAATTAATCTCCCGCTTTGCATTACAGCTTGAATAAATCATACGCTTGAAATTAATTCAAACCAGGCACTGTACATACAAAAAAGTACAGGCAGTCCTAGCATTATGAATGTTCAACTTACAGAGAACTCATACTTAGGAACGGACAGGTATAAAGCCTGTTATATAAAAAGTCAGGTTAAAAACAATGGTTCATAATAACAAACGCACTACATTGCGAGATTCGTGACAAAACACTGCATGGCTTCAGTGGTTCGTCAGCTCAAGGTAGAGTACAGTACTTCAAGTACTTTAATTATTACTGTATAATTAATTATTATTACCTACATATTCAACTTAAAGACAGACTTAGGAAATGAATCGGGCTCATTACCTGGAGACTGTCTGTAATGTGCACATATAATGGAAATGTGCATGTGTAACAGTAATTAACATTTATGATCATAAAGAGAATATTCAATGTTAATGTTGACGTACTGCACTTTTTTGCATGTAATAAAGAATAAATGTCTCAGTGTTTTTAATGATCAAATTATACTAGCTGCAATGGAACAGTATCTGCAAGACTGAATAAAAAAATTAAGTTAGCATGTTGAAATGATATGCACTGGACATCTAAACAGTATTCTGATTCGTGTTTAACATTCAAAAACATTTCATATCTGAGCAACAACTTTAAGGGAACATCTGTGTATTGACAAATTGGCACCAGAACATCCATCCATCCATCCATACATCTATATTTTTAAAATACTGTTTTATACTGAGTCTGGGATATTAAGAAATAAATGTTAAAAATATGTGACAGAAAACTGAGAATCAGCTGGGAAAACATGACAGAAAAGAGCTGATGGAGTTCAGGAAACAAAGTAGGAATGGCAGATAATCTCAAGCCACAGATGTGATGTCACAGAGCAGAGCTAGCCCTCGTCCCAGACACTGGGCGACTCACTAGGGCCCAGTGGGGTGCAAGCAGCTATGCACAGCCCGCCTTCACATTCACCTATGCAGACAGACCCAGAAATCTCAGCCTCGTAACGCTCAACGGGTGAGAAGCTCAGTCCTGAACTTAAAGACCACAGGACCCATGGGGTGTGAACAGTGCTGCAGCCTAAGACCAGCATGAGACATGTTACACTACACCAGATCCGGGCTGTAAATATGCTAGCCCAATTCTGCAGCGTGCACAAAACGAGACATGATAAAATGATATAATGGATATCACAGGTTTAGTGCATTACACCATGACACAAAATCTAACTCATAATCGCTACTGAAGCAGGCTGACTACATCTGGCCAACTTGCTGGCAGGTACAACCACCTGTTCTCCATGTGATATGCAGGTGACACAGAACAACCACATGGCAGACTTCCCTTATCCAGCAAAGCAGATGAATGCACAACTGCAGCTTGCATTTGCCCCATGAGGGAGCATTCCTTCACCATGCAGGGAAGCCAAGAGAGTGGCTTCGACATGCATCCCTTTAAAGTAAAGCTTGCATGCCTACATTTAGAGGCAGGAAAAAGGTTTTTGAGACAGAAGCTGACCCCAGTGACAGAAACCTTCATGCAACTGTTGCTGGCCAATTTCAGAGAGCTAACAGGAAACCTCATGTTAACCATCACACACAGCAGCAGCCATTCGAGGTTCTTGGGGTTCTCTGCACCACGTGGAGGAAACCCAGGAAAAGCTATACGTAACTTCGCTCTGAGAGCAGCACACAAGTGGGATGTGTCCCCAATGCTAGAGAATGCTAGAACCCATAACAAAACGATTGCAAGGTGAATTTAAGATGATGTTGTATTACACTGAAGTAACATGGCAAAAATAGCGTATAAACAACCAGCACTAAACAGCTGCTATGTGATGTTTCACAACTGGAATTTTCAAACTGAAGATTTTCAGATGTGCCAACTTAGATTTGCACATTACCTTGGTGACAGAAAACTGAAGTACTTTAAGTTGCAGTGTGGGAGAGGAACTGAACAGAAAGGACTGATGGTGCAGAAATCAGCACAAGCACGACAACAGTTCATGATTTCCCAACAGTTCCAGCCACGAATTGTATCATTAGAGCGGTAGAACGAGTGTGGACACACCAAGTCCCATCCTCTAGAGGGCCCCGCTCAAAACCGAAACTTGACAAAATAATGATAATTAGTTTTTCTTTTCTTTTTTTTTAATTGAATGTATGCAGCCACATTTCATCTGAATATGTCATTTTAGTATTAGGTATTAGGACTGTACAAGTACATGCATTTATCATGCTTCCATTGGTGCAACATTTTCAGTTCAGTACACAAAATGAAATGAATGAATATATTTACTGAAATGAGCAGAACTTAAATTCACAGGTAGATGTTAAGCACAGAAAAAAAACTCCTGAGTTGCTTATGGCTAATGCTGGTAACAGTCAGTTATTATTGATGGTTTGGGAACATTTCGGTTTTCCAATATATTACACCAACACCAGAGCGAGTGTAGTTGAAAATACCTAAGCTGTGTTTAATCTACTGAACTCAGATATGCTGCTGAAAACACAAGTGCTAACTCATTTGAAATGAGATCATCCAAATGACCAGAAGAAGGCAAAAACAACCTCAGCGAGTTAGTCTCCCTCTGCCATTTAAGGAGCTTTTGCCAGTAAATTCAGACTGAAAAATAACTATTGGCTATAGGGGTGTTTATCGTTACAGATATGCAGCCATACTGGGAAGTAGAGAACATGCAATCTAGATGATTGTTATGGTATTATAGTTTTTTTTATTTTACTTGTTTCTACATTGTGCAGACAAGTATCTCTTAGGTTTTATTCAGACACATTTACAAATGCATTGCCTATGATCTTCAGCTGTTCCTAATTGTGTTTGCAGTTTTTAGCAATTTCAGAGCAAATTCTGTTTTTCCGTGCTGTACTGATAAGCTGTGAATCCAAAACCGAGGTCTGTACCAAACCATGAGTTTTGTGAACCACTACACCTCTACTAAATATACACTTGAAATACACTTAACCTAAATCCTTCAAAAATAGCAAGATGAAAAACACTATGAACAATCTGGCTAATTAAATTCACCTCAGCATGTTTTTGAACTGTGGGGGGAAACTGGAATATCCCAAGGAAACCCCACAGTAGCACAGGAAGAACACGCAAACTCCACACACACGGAGCCAAGGCGTACTCAAACCCGGGGCACAGAAATGTAAGGCAACCGTTCGCATCACTGCACCACCATGCCATCCCCTTTTTCAAAGTGATTTTCCAAGACATACATTCAGACTTCAAGGGGAGAGTCCAATTCTTAACCTGAATCCTCACACCGCTACTCAGCGCAAGGCAAGCCAGCAGGTACAGAAGTAGCCATGACGCAGAGGGTCTTATGACTGGACAGCACATGGGCTGGGTTGCACACAATGGTTCCTCACACTGAAAACTCAAACTGGAACAGTCTGGCAGCATGTGTCGCCCTACATGAGCTGGAAGCGTAGATGCTTCCTATTAGCACGACATACAGTCTATTAAAACACCACTGACATTTGAAGTTTAATATTTCCGAGCACTGTTCCTACTGGAACACTAGCCCCACTGCAGGAGAACGTATAAAATATGAGCACGTTCCAATCGCTGTCCTCTCAAGACAAAAAAACTTGTCGTAGGCCAGTTTTCTGAGCTGTGATACTGCAGGAAGAGAAGAGCTCAGCTTGAAAGATGAGTCATGACAGTACAAAGACTGGGAAAGACTGAAATAACATGACCAATTTCAGATTTCATGACAGCCATCCTTGTTCTGAAGCTAATGAAAATGCAATGTTCAAAAAGACCCAAACAGCAGCAAACAAGAGGTGATGAAGCTTCTTTTTTAAGCCAAATTCACTGCCAGAAAGACAGTGCCATCTTTTCACTGGCAGCCAAGAACTCGCCTGGCGAGTGCGATAAGAGACACAGTGCCACTAAGCAGTGAGGTCAGGTGGTACTGATCTCTGCTCAGGAGTTACTGGTGTTACCTGGCAGTATTCTCCAGAGGCAGCAACTTTCACATCTTGAAAAGAAAAAAAAAAACCCTCCAGTGGTCTCACTGGATGGACCTGTTCCTCCTCAGAGCTGCAAAACTGGCAGTGATGTTTCCTCATTGTTTATGCCATAAAGCTGTGCAGTGTGCCCATGGATACCAGCCAGAGGAAAAAGGCACGCAACTCCACCCCAATCCATGTGACTTAAGAAGTACTTCCGGCATAAGGAACTCATTTCGTTTTCAAAAATTTGCATATAGTATTGCATTGTACTGTAGTTGAGCTGAACTTTTAGACAGGAAGTTGGCTTGGCTTTGTTGAACAACAGGTCTTCATCGTTACGGTAGCATCAGTTTAACTCTGCAGAACCTGCCACTTATTTTTTAATGCCGGTAGACTTGCTCAGAGGTTTGGAAATCTGAGACACTGACGTTTCACATATGACGATTGAGGTCTTTTTGCGTTTATTTTTGTTAAGCTATGCAAAACTGTACCGACAAGTTTGAACCTGAGATTACAGAGAAGCTGATCAGTCTAAACGATTGTCCCCAGCAATTACGCCACTCGTTTTCTGCAACTCAGACTAACAAAATTATAAGATACATGCAAAAATTAGCACAGGGCACAGACACACTTTATTGCACCTCTAATCGATTAATTAAATGCAGACCAAAACCTCGAGTGAACCGCACACACAGGGGCGGCGGCGGTGTATACCGAACCGGGGACACCCTAGCTGGGGGGGCGCTTTAACTAGTACCCACAAATAACCAGACAAACTCACGCGTACAGCGCTTACGTCACTGGTTGCCTATGCAAAGATGCTGGCTGTCGAGAAAACTGGCAAAAACGTCGTCCTGTTATTTACCAACGATTATTACTTTGAATCACACGACGCCATGGTCATGAATATTTATCGTACAGGGGTGACTGAGTGCAGAAATCACGGTGCTACAATGGCGAAGGAGCGAGACTGGTTTACGAATGAGAATAGTTAGTCTCCCATCCTACTGCAACGGTTAACCACCTACCACAGCCTGTCGGCCGTTATCACACTTGGGGCATTTAATCGCCCTCAGATGGGATTATCTGCCTTCAAACTACCGTGAAACGGAGGAAGAAAATGTCTCCTGTGTCGGTGGCCGCGCCGGAGGTCCTCTGTCAGGCTGCTAAAAGCACTACGTGACGGCCATTTATTCGACGATGCTGTGACTTGGGGAGCTCGGTAGCTGCTAAAGTGACATTTTAAGAGCCGGTCATATGCCTCCACACATGCCCGGTCCCGTTAGCTCGGCTGCAGGAGAACAATCAACGGTCCCCCGTACGGACACGGCGGACAAGCCCCTTCGCATTTACCTCACACACGACCCGGCTGGCCCGAGTTTACAGCACTCTCCAAAATGCTTGCCACAGACGACATTTTAATCCCGTAAGGCAAAGGTATTTGCGGCAGCCGTGCTGACGGTCAGCAGCCGGAGGGAGCGCTGCATGGCCTGGGCTCACAGGCGAGCCTTGTCGCTAGCTACCCTCCTAGCTGCTTGCTACACACAACCCTTCTTTAACAGGAAGAAAGACGGTTATCTTATGTGGTAACGGACAGCTTCATTTCCTGCACGAAACGACATTGAGCTCTCGGACGTCCTACCTGTTTGCTGTATAGAGCTTTTAATTCCGAAAAGGGCTGTCATAACATTGCGCTACATTACAGTGGTCGGGCGGCTGTAAACACAAACCGAACCCCTGGAAGTGCGCATGCGCACCCCGCAAAGGACGCTTCGCATAGCCGAAGTACATGCGGGGTAATTGTCAGATTATATGCTCCTTTATTCCAGTGCTGAACATGTGTTTTAAACGTTAATGTTCCACACCAAACTTGGCCTTTGCGGGCAGCTGTCGTATCCACATAAGAAAGGTATTTCTATGTGTTTACCACCAGGGCTAATGCTTCCGCCTGTCAGTTTTTCGTGAATATTGCACAAATCAGGGCCACATTTCTGGTATATGTAATAATAATAATAATTAATAATTCTTATTCTGTTTTACGCCATTTATTTCTTAATTTTAACATATTATTTTATATATTTTTTAAATCATGCCACTTGCACTGAACTAACCATTTTGAAATGTTTGTGTTTAATAAACTACAAGAGAATTTGAGCACGATAATAGTTTTACATTTTTCCCTGAGCCTGGTGGGCCTTAACTTTTAAAAGTCTGACAAAAAAAGTAAACAGTCGCTCACTTTGATTTTATGCATACATGCAAAAGCGGCGCGCGATCGCTATTTAACCTATTTAACATTTCTGGGGCAACAAGTTCACATTAAAACCACGACGGGCTGCTAAATTTGTACATGCAGTACCTAATAAATAAGGTATACAAGCTGTACCAGTTTCATTTAAAAATTAACAATAGGAAATATATCAGTGTACTCCTTGTTACTGTAGTACTTTGAATCATTCACACTGTAATGCTGCCTGAGATTGCTGTTTTTGGATTACATCATAGCCATAAAACACAACGTATAACATTTTATATTTCGCAAGATTAATACTTGGTTCTTTAATAATATATGATTACATTAAAACTACGTTTACATTTAGACGGGGAATCAAAATGGTTCCTGCGCATTAAACTGCTGAAGTATAAAAGGGGTTGTAAGGAGTCAGTTCCAACTGAGGCGTCCGGGGTTGGGAAGTTAAACATTAATGTTCTTGGCAACTGAAGTGATGCTAATTTCGGTGAACACGGTTCATATAATGCAGTTTTGTGTGATATATGACTTGTTAAGCAGGATGACAACCAACACGCCTAGGTGTGTAATTGGCATTTTGTTGTTTAATTCCCTATGTACTGTAAATAGGTTTAATGATAACTTGCTTTTTATGTTTATGGAATTCAAGAAATCGGTGGTCAGTTTATGAAACATGAAAGTTAAAGTAGCAGTAGCTATATCATCAGTGGTAAAAATGCAAATCAAGTCATTCTTCCTTTTATTCAGAACTGTGGGAAGATGTTCTACAAACCCAGAAACTGCTTGATCCCGTCTTGCTGGAGAAATGAAGCGACACAGTACTTGCAGTACCGAGTTGAACCACTAGATGCCCGTGTTATACATAAACAACAGGTGAGTTGCAGCCCATAAGAATGTAATGTACACAGAGCGACAGACGCAGTTACACTGGCATGAACTTTTTTGCATCTTTATTTTTATGCATGCAAATACATTTCAGATACTGCAGTCTCCTTTTATTTCATATTACCGTTCTGCTCCATACAGGAAAACAGGCCTGTTAGTGCTAGAGCAAACATTTAACAAAAATAATCCACTCTTTTTTCTATGTGCCACATTTTAACACACAAGCCAGAGGCCATCTTGCATTGTAATCCAAAATGCAAAATCAAAAACCTTCACAGGTGGTAAGAAAAAAGAAATAAATGGAATAAAAATCATTAATTTGGGCATACCCCACTTTCCTGAAAAGTTTTTTTTTTTGTTTTAAATTATATTTATTTTTTTATATTTTATATATTTAAATATAGCTGATTATGTCATAAAAATGAGCAGTAAGTCCATCTAACGATGGTGCCAGCTGTATACAATGACGGATGTGTACCATCTTTTATTTCATTTACAATTCAATCGAACAATAGATTTGCAAAGAAAATGTCTAATACAGACGTAAAAATATTCAAACATCAGCTCCGTTACTGGTTGTACAATTGACAAACAAGCTTCTCGTCTTTCCAACCCTAACTCCAGAACAATCACAGCTAAGCAAATTTTTAAAATTCAAACAATACAAAAAGAGGACTTCTTTTATTTCCAATAAAATACTACCAGTAATAATAATTATGATATACAATAAAACATTATAAAAGCAGACAGTAAATGCTGCAAGCTAACCACGATACATGACGTGGCCACATAGTGGGCATGTGCAGAACATGTACAACGGCAGGTGTGTTGTATCACAACTACAGAATAATGTCTTCCATCGCCCAGCTAAGGGACAGCATGCACAACGTCGCCTCGGTCGGCCCGGGTCCGCATCCACAAGGACGCGGCCTGGACTCCGCCCGCGTCGGGGTGGGGATGTGTGTGACATGGCAAGATGAAGCGCTGCCTCGCTCTCTGAATGCGAGGCCTTGGGCCTGGAGCTGCAATCAGGATCAGTTTCGGTCAGACGGAGCGGCCTCGAGTTCTACCCGGTGCACTCGTGGCTCTAAACCTCCAAAGTCCTGCACAGACGTTCTGTAAACCCCATGTGTTCTATGCAACTCCACATAGCATAAACCTTTTCCAGTGTAACGAATTAAAAAAGAATAAAACTCTTCTTGCTGTACAGGGTGAATTCCGAAATTATATACACAGTATTAATTATACGTAATATTTGCATTGGCCTTCCGTTATTGCTGAGGATGCTGTAAAAAGGAGGCTCTATCCTGAGGGTTGTAGGTACTTGGCTTTGGTAACCCCTGCGATAATCAGCTCCAACAACCAGAGGCAGAACTCTGGTCTGGATGCTCCAGTTTGCACTCAACTTGACCAATCTTCTGGTGTGAGTGGTTTTGCCTCGTGTATTTTTTTTTAATTGCCTTTCTGCCTGAGGTTTTGTATGGCACATACACTGTTCCATGATACATAAAAAATCCTGATGTCAGAGTAGTAATAGCAACAGTAAAAACAATTGTGTTCTATTAATGTTTCCACACACTGACAGCCATGAGTTACACACTTCACACCAACTCTAATTATGAACAGTATGTGTTATATGAGTAGAAGTGCTTTAGTTTCAACAGATGAGATCAGTAAGACTTACTGAAAACCTGAATACTGCAGTTAATATTTAATTCCACAGTCCCATTTTCTTTTCATATAAAAATGTTTCTCATTGCAATCTATATGTTTTGTCAAAAAGACAAATTAAATCTCTCTCAGTACCTACCAAGTTGTCTAAAACTCATATGCATTCACATAACAGCTTAATGCAAAGGTTCATTGAAAAAAGTGACTGTACCTCGCAATGAAAAGGACACACAGAATCATACATATGCAAAGGATTACAGCAGAACTGCTTTGATAAAATTCCATGCACAGTCCAGAACAAATCAATATATTTAAAATCTCAGATCATGCCTGTAAGTTTTAGCAAGAAATTTACAGCACACATAATGAGCTGGTAAATTCCATACAGGAGCATGTGGCCATGTATATCCTGAATAAGTAAGTCCTGGAACATCCAGTCTCCAGGAATGTGTCCAGACCACACAGCATAGCATACATGAGCTCATCTAGGGTCAGTTAACGGGCCTGTGGAGGATTGGTCAAGTTGGTTCTAACCTTCCCTAAGAAAGTCTACGATAAATGTTTCGCTCAGTACCTGGAAATTCAGCTTCACCTTCAGGGATCCCTGTTGCCCCTTCAGGAGAGAACCTCCTCCGAAATGCCACATACACAATCCCAGTTAAGTTACCGCTAACCCTTCGGGACATGTGTGATTGGTCTGGTCAGCGCTATGATTTCTGTGTTATGGACCATGTCAATCAGCTAGCAAGAGAACCACACAGAATCAGCACGAAACACAATTTCAAAACATGATGGAAAAAAAAAATCCTGATACAAAATATCTTGACGGACAACTTCACGGAAGTTAGAATGTTTTAAAATACAGAAAACCCAGAAAGTCAGAGCAAATTTTTCCAGAGCGTTGGGACAGGGCAGCGGTGGCCGACAGTGACATGGCTAGGGGGCAGACGAAACGAGGGCGGAAGCTATAACGACGACTATCTGGTTTACATCGTGGTACACATTGGTTTCTGACAGTTTCTGCTCAGCTTCACGGTGACTTCTGGTGTAATTCCTGTCACCCGGGAGGAGCATCACCTCACGAATATAAGCATATGCTGAGGCCTAACTAGAATATTAACACATTCACAACAACAAAGCAGTCCGTCCTGTCAGAGTGATCGCGGAATCCGCTTTAATGCTGCCGGGCCGGATGCACGTAATGCACGTAACACACCGTCGTCTCTGCTTCCCAGTGGAGTTTCTCCCCTGTCATCACATCACACCTGCACGCATACAAGAAGCTCTGAGTGTGCGCAGCGTGTCACGAGGGCAGTTCGAGTAAAATAAAAAATATCCAGAACACAGATATTCAAGTTTTAAATATGCTTTTGGTACTAGTGATGTTTACAATAACCTTAGATACTTCTTGTGGCTACTGTGATAACAGACAACGCTGCCCCTATAGGAATACAGAATACACATCATGTGCAGCCTACATATACTCATTAATGTTACTCAATAACCATTTTGAAAATGAACATCAATATCTCTATAATTTAAGAATAAAATCATTACTCCTGTTCCTGTTTAATGTCAATAATGAATGCACTGTATTCAGCACAGAATCTACAGCCAGGCAGGTTATTCTCCATTAGCTGTTAGTGCCGTGGTTATGTCCTGCATTTTTGCACAACAGTGTAAACAAAGAACCGACAATCATAAGCAATTAGCAACCATTAAGAAACTGTGCAAAAGTCTAAATAGCATCTGCTGTTTGCTAAATAAGTGCTTTTAAGAACTTCCTCTCGACTAGCACTGAAAACGTACAAGTCGGATCAAATAAGGAATATGAACAAAAAAACTAACGAAGGACGAGCCTGAAAACGGCTGACATATCTACTGAGTTGCCTAGCGGGTACAGGGGTGCTGGACTGAGGGTTCTTTCTTGGTTACACGTGTCACATCTGTCCCCTGAACATACTGTCTGTCCCAGTCAGACAGCTCCTCCCAGCCACAGAGATGGAAAATGCTTGAAATGTGCAAGAACATCATGGCGCAGAAAAAAAATCCTTCTTGTCAGGGCTGTAAGTGTCATGGCTGTTTATGCATTTGGACAGTGTTTCCCAATCTCGTCCTCAGGGACCTGCAGACAGTCCACGTTTTTGCTCCCTCCCAGCTCCTGGTAAGCAAAAACGTGGACTGTCTGGCAGGGAGCTGGGAGGGAGCAAAAATGTGGACTGTCTGGCAGGGAGCTGGGAGGGAGCAAAAACGTGGACTGTCTGGCAGGGAGCTGGGAGGGAGCAAAAACGTGGACTGTCTGGCAGGGAGCTGGGAGGGAGCAAAAACGTGGACTGTCTGTGGGTCCCCGAGGACCAGGTTGGGAAACACTGCCATAGGCGCAGACACGTCCTGATGGTGGGAAGTACCTGTTCTGTTGTTGTTAAAAATTCACACAAATATGACCACTTTATATCCAGAACACACACTTAGTAGTACTGATTTAGCACGAAGAAAGGAAGTTATCCTGTTTTCAAGACAACATCCATTGATCTTTGTACCCATTTTCCAAACAATAATCCGGTACAGGATTGTGATAGCCTATCCCAGCCATAGGACACAAAGTGGTCAATCATCCTAGAGGGCACAAATAGAGTGGAAAGTTATCAATAAAAAAAAGTGTTCATTCACAAAAACGTATTCAAAAATTTTGTAGTAGATAATGATTTAGTTTATAATATATATAATGCATCATTATATTTAGATGGATCGTAGACCCATTAACTGCTCTTGATAAAGAGAAAAATAACTATGTCTTTAACAGCAACAGACCAGGAAAAGAGGAAAAAAAACATAAAATCTGTGGAACATCAGAGATGTGACATGCCCCGAAAACCAGCCATGATGAACACGCCCCTAATATTCATTGCTTGGTCATGCCAAATTGCTGCAAAAACCAATCTTTTCTTAAAATTGCTACTACTGTCCCCAGAGAGGGCGCTGTTTTCCTGAACAGACAATGAACAGAAAAAAGTAATAATAATAAAACACACTATCGATGAGGAATATGATTGCAAAGCCCCGCTACTTTAAGATCAAGCCATCCAGTGTTTGAAAAGTACACCAATGGTCAGCAAAGCTCGTACAGCACTGCTAATATCATTGAGTTCTATGGTAACATCCAAGTTCTGTAGCTATTGGAAAGTGAATAGGCAAATACAGTTTTTTAAAAAACACACTCCAAGGGCCTTTTTTTGTGTAACCAAATGACCCACAGTAAACGGGGAAATATGACGCATTTTTGAGAATGCAACACTACGTGCAGCCTACACAGCACAGTCGCCGTGACAGCAGGGCTGTGGGTCATCCATCCCGAGTTACGTGCCAGGCCGCGCGACATCGCAGGTTGAGTCTTTGCGTGGCCCCGCCTCCCGCCCCTCCCCCCAGCCCTCAGCTACCATTGAGCAGCATCTCAGCCCCAGTGCTGGGATGGGGGACATCACCTCGCCCCGTCTTCATGACTAACTTGCTGACGCAGAGCCCAGATGAGCCGTGCCTGTCGGGAGAGACAGGCTTCCTGAAACACAGAGGCAGAAGAGTGCTGTCAGTTCAAAGAGGGCGGGCAGGCCGACCGCTATGGGACCCGTCTCTTCTGTGAAAGCGAGCCGGAGCTGAGCTTCACCTGAAGGCCATCTTCTTCAGCAGGTGAGCCCCCATCTTGTCCGATGAGAGTGGGTCCGGTTGGCTCCTCTGGTGCCCATTGCCGGACACTGGGCCGTCGGGGAGATGGGTACCATGAGAGGATGCTCTTAGCGACTCCTGCATCCAGAGAAAAATAGAAAGCACGTTTGGCACAATATGTTTGGTATATGTAAGTTTGGCACAAATGCTATCCTGAAAACTCAAATGATGCTTAATAATCATTCAAATCAATGAAAAAAATCATAAACAATACAATAAAATAATTAGAAGCAATTATCCTGCTGTGTCGGGAGAAAACATGTAAGCTGACGTGCCCTTCAGACATGGGCTGCCGAAGGACACAAGGTCCCTCCAGGAAGACAAGGCTGGTACTGAATAAAGAAAGTAACCGGCTTGGCAGCCAGCATTTCTGAAAAGTACTGCTTGTGCCTTTGCAGCATGTGGGCGGCTACCGAGGGAGGGGGGTCAGGGATGTACGGCAGATAAACACGCCTACGAATCTGAGAAGAGATAGCGAGGAGTCTGGCAGAGGAGATGCACCTGGGTCTTGTCGTCCTGCGAGCCGGCCTCTTCGATATCGAGGGCGGACAGCTCCAGCTCAATGTCCCTGTCCGGCTCGCCGTCCACGCCGTCCGTACAGACGTCAGCCTGCGGAGAGAAGGGGGGGGCTAAGCTGGTCTCATGCACGTAAGCGACTCCCCTGCCCGCTGCACAGGCCCCTTCCTCCCCAGCACACCTGTAGAGCGTCTGCGCTGCGGTTCTCCTCGGCGCTGGAAGACTGGCGCTGGGCTCTCAGCCCGGGGACTCCCCGCTGGTCACTGCGGAAATGTGGCAAGCTGTCACAAATGTCACCTTTACGCCCGCACTTCAGTCAGCAGGCACTTACACCAACAGCCAGATGTCGCTAATGACCAGAGGCCCCTGGGCTTCAGCCCGGGGAACCCCGTGCGAAGCCACTAATGTGGACATGGTGCATGTATTCATAAATCTCCTTTTACATAAAAGGCATGCAATACAACCAGTCGCTAAACTGGAAATAACATCATCGAGAGATTAGAGGACTACAGGATTAAGGCTCACACATTATCAACATGCATCAACAAGAATAACAAGCAAACTTCAACAGGAACAGGCCTCTCAACTCTACTCGCTGGCCCTTCTAGGCTCAGCCTGTTACTGGTTAAACCTCACCTAATGTTACAGGTGTGAAGTAAAGAGGCAGGTGAGTGCAGAGCCGCACGCGGCTGCAGGGGAACGGGCCTCGTACCTGTCGAGGAAGCTGGAGGGGCAGGGGGGGTCGGAGCTGTGGGAGCTCCACCTGTAGTCGCAGTGACTGATGTAGGAGCCGTAATCTGCAAAGAAAGGCTGCAGCTAGCATCCTTCATCGCCATGCGAGTGTCACGAAGGCGCTGTAACGCAGCGGCAGCTTATGGGGGGGGTAATCTGAACGCGAAACCTCGAGCGGAGATGAAAGCACGCATTTCGTTTATATTCAAACCCCAATTCTTCTGCAAGAAAAGAGGATTCATCACTAACTGCGACTCTGAGCTTTTTTTCCCCTCACTGGAATGGAAACCCAGGAGATATGAGGGATTTGCTTTCAGTTTATGTGCATAAAAATATTCCATAATTAAAATTAGCCCCACAGAACAGGGCCTTTCATTTTACCGGTGAATTTGGGTGCGACGCCTCGCTCTATAATGTAGGAAATTTTGACACTTCCTGTCTAAGTTCAGGTTAGGTCAGGAGTGACGCTATAACAGAGCGAGGAAATCAGCGCATGGAATCATCTCTGCCCTACATAAGGGCCCCAGCCAGAGAAGCTCCCCACCTCGGAAGCTGATGGGAGTGGTGGTGGCACCCCTCTGGGAGGCCGTGGCCTGCACGGGCTCGGTGGTGTGGTACTCCGTGCGGGAGGCCCGAGAGATGGCGCCCCACTTGGAGATGATGGGCCCTTCTCCAAATGGGATGATGGGGTCCTCTTCTTTGGGCCTGCGGTAGGGTTCTGGGCCGTGCAGCCTTCGCTTCACGCTGCAGCCTTCCAGGTCCTGCTGGACAGCGGATTACATCACACCTTATAAATCCTACATTCATAATTACATCCATCCATCCATCCATCTTCCAACCACTTATCTCAGACAGGCAGTGGGGAAGCCTGGAGCCTATCCTAGGCAGTACAGGGCACAAGGATGCCCATCCATAACAAATGATAATAATAAAAATAATAATAATGCATTTCTAGTGTAATACAAATATAAATGTTATGTTTCAATCTATTCCTGAGATTTAAAGAAACGGTAGTTTTTAAATGAATATCTGTGAATATACCGAGAAGCCCAGCATTGTATTCAAATAAAATGTATTATATTGCACCTATAATCAGTATGAACTAATAACCGTAGAGTTAAATAAAGATAAATGTTTGTGTCTTGGAAAGTGTTTAAATCTTAATTACTTGGCCGTTTTAATGCATCATGTGTCATCCACCAAAATGATGCATTTGTTCTTGAATGCAAGTTCTTGTGAGTATGGCTGTAAAGGAACTGGGGATTAGAGCAGTGTCTGCGACCCATGCGAGACTCAAAGGGCCCCGGCCGGGAGACGCCGGGAAACCATTCCGGAGACGTCCGTTTTCATAAACCACTCACCGGCAGCTCGGAGACATTCGTCGCCATGACGCCCTGCAGGTCTGACTCCGCGGTACTGATGCAGGAGCTGATGGTACCACAGGACCAGGGTGAGTACTGGCTCAGGCTCTCCTTGCATCCCACGCAGTCTTTTCCCACGCTTTCTGAGAGCTGGGAGATGGAAAGACCGGCAGGGGTTTGGGGGGGTCAGGCATGGGATGCTCTATTTTTCTTGCTCACTCCCACAGATGTTCACGCTGCCCTGGAGACAGCTTCCACCAATCACATTTATTTAAAGCACATCCAAGAACTGCGGAAGCGTGGGAGAAACCCCACTCAATCACATGACCAGGTTATACCCAGTTATGTGACAGGTTAACAGCCTAATGGCCTTCCTCACACGCTGCTGTCATTTCCAGTAAACATACAAGAAGGGAAACAGGAAACAAATGATATGAGTATCTAGCTACTTCGTGAACATGTTTTGCATACATTTTTGTTCACTGATAACTACTAACTCTACTATCTGAGGCTATTAGGAGTCTTTGGAAGACAAGCACCAGTAAATATATTTGCTTTACCCTGGAAATTTCCCCATGAGAATATGTATACGGGTAAAAATTGTGACCAACGAGCAAGTAAGACTGATTTTTAGAATAATTTAATACATCCATCCATCCATCCATTTTCCAAACCGCTTATCCTACTGGGTCGCGGGGGGTCCGGAGCCTATCCCGGAAGCAATGGGCACGAGGCAGGGAACAACCCAGGATGGGAGGCCAGCCCATCGCAGGGCACACTCACACAGCATTCACTCCCACATGCACACCTACGGGCAATTTAGCAACTCCAATTAGCCTCAGCATGTTTTTAGACTGTGAGGGGAAACCAGAGTACCTGGAGGAAACCCCACGACGACATGGGTAGAACATGCAAACTCCACACACGCGTGACCCAGGCGGAGACTCGAACCCGGGTCCCAGAGGTGTGAGGCAACAGTGCTAACCACTGCACCACCATGCCGCCCATACTTTAATACACAATAAAAAAAATATTTTATCTGCCTGATGAGGCAAACTAATAATTTTGTAACTTAGAAACATTAAATACAGAAAGCTAAATTAATTGTTTATCATGGCCAATGAAGACTATGTGGGAAGGAAAGCCATGCGATGTATGCAGAGAAAGACGGCCGAGCACACCTCTGGTGTGAAGTCGACTGTGAAGAGGGGCGAGGACGGGGAAGGCCCGGGCCCGTGCTGGGAGGCCCACTGCTCCGGCTTGCGGCGGACCAGCTCCTCATACCCGAGGGCCACCCTGTTGTAGGAGTCCTACGCAGGACAATAAAAAAAAAAAACACCACCACTGACACGACTTTGCAGTTTTACATTCCATTACAAATTCTTGACTAATAAAACTGTCAAGCCTATAAATATTGTACTTCCAGTTAGCCTAGTACCCCTCTGCGCTCAGGAGGCCATAATGCCCTTAAAGACAGCGAATACCCCAGGCTGAGTACAGTAATCAGCCCTCCACATTTTACACGATGATGGGGAGCTGCATTCACAGGAGTCTGCATTGCCTGGGATTCTACTGTTTTGAGCTTGTCACAGAAAGGCTGTAATGACCGTCAGCAGTAAACACAAGAGGCTATTCCCGGCCCCTGTGTAGCTGCCCGAGGGCATGCCTGTAACTGGAGTCAAATTTTTACGAGGGTGAGTCACATGCTAAAATGGGCGTGGTCAACAATTCCCACAACATGAGGGGGTCAACAAACAGCAGCAGAAAGAACACATTTTTTTTTTGACAGAAAGAGTTGATAAGGCTCCACTGGCTTTCTCAGGGTGCCTTGTACAGATTCTCAGTGGGATATAGAGGCTTTCTGCATTGTGCATTGTGGCTTTCTGCTCCCCAGCAGTGCAGTATAGGTTGGGGTTAGGCTCAGGGTTAGGGTTAGGCTTAGGGGCAGCCCTATAAGTGGAGAGCTTACCCTCTGCAGCGTGGCCCTTTGCTCCCCAGCGGCACAGTAAGGTCCGTCCAGTGAGTTGAAGCGCTCCCTCAGAGGCGGTTGGTACACGGACGAGTGCAGCACCTCAGGGGGCAGGGAATTGCTGCGAGCGTCCTCTCGGTGGTACATCTGCGGCCGCCAGAGGCGGCGGCTGTCGTACACGGGGGCGTAGATGCCGTGTGCTGGCGCCAGCTGGCCGTACTGTGGAGCGGGGCCGTAGGGGGGTGGCCTCTCCCGCAAGGAGAAGGACGGGGGCTGCTCAGGGTATCCGGCCGCGGCCGGGGGCAGTGAGGACTCGGGCACGTTGCTGGAGCGCAGGAAGCGAGCGACACACGGTTTCGGTGGGGGCACTGCGGAGGTATAGTAATTACCTGGAATGATGGAGGACAACAGTGAGTTACTGCCATAATTATCAACAACTCCAACCAATCACATGCTCAAGGCGGGGCAAATGCCAACCAACCACAGATTTTTAACCGTAAACAGCATGTGAGTAAGCCAAAAAATGTTTGGAACCCCCCCCCCCCCCCAGCCCGCACATCACATCTGGGCTTGCTGTAACTATTATCCTGAAGTTCCTGATGACCTTCATGCATTGCTATTACTATTCCTGCCAACATTCCTCAGTGTTCCAAGAAAATCCACACCTTAGGTTACAAGAGTCACACGCATCGGATCACAGCAGTTCCTTCAAACCTAAAGACGCTTGTTATTACGTCCGTGCTTCTCCACTACTCTTACAAACAGAGACAGACCAAATTTAAGTGATCGGACTTACTGGATTGGGGGTACGACGGTGTATCAAAAGATGCCCTCTGTTCCTGGTAATAAACGTCCGACTGCGGAGGGTACAGGGGGCCCCTGAGGACGTAGGGCCCGTGTTTAGGGTGTGGGGAGCTGCTGTCCGCGGTGGAGCTCGGGACATGAGGTGAGGTAGCTGAGATGTGATTGACCGGTGTCTTCGGAGGAGATACGGTCTTCCTGGAATGGGACAGCACAAGTGGAGGAACTCAAGCAAGAGGAACTCAAGGCGTCATGTAATGAGGCTATAAGGTCAAGCTGGGCCCTGAGCACTTCTGTGACCAGGTACATTTTAAGGTCTCAGGGACATAGGGTCTCTACTGGAGATTGTACCCTGAGCTACTGCACAGCCACATCTCTCTCTCCTCCCCTCTGACAAAGGATGAAGTATCTTAAGCAGTCAGTCTACAAGAATCAGTGAATCAGGGTCCTCCACAATAAGAGGTAATTACTCAGCACATCCTGCTGAATGTCATGCTCTGACACTTTACTCCCCAGGCTGTACTGCCAATACACTTCATACACATATATGACAAGCGTCTGTTTATCTAAGACAGTGTTTCCCAATCCGGTCCTTGGGGACCCACAGACAGTCCATGTTTTTGCTCTACCGGGAGCTGGGATGAGGTGCTGTTATTTTCTATTATTTCTTATTTATGATTATGTATCATCAGTTGTTATACTGATCGTCATATACATGTGGTGCTTTGTTCTACGGGAAACAAACAAGTTTCAATACTATTTACTTACTACATACTTATTTTGTACATTGTACATGACAATAAAAACATCCAGACCTTTGAACCTTAGTGGCCTCCCCCTGTTGCCTGGCCCAATGCGGACAGGATCTAGCAGCCAGACATAACCTCACACGCTTCCTCATTCCCTCATTTCTGTCAATCAGATCTAAGTCTCTGCTGAAGATTTTCAGAGCCCAGTGGGCTTCCAGTCGACTTACACTATTCCTGTTCTCCTGTCATTTTCAACATTACTTTCTGCTGTCTGTTCATTTACACATAGTGTTGCTGGAACGCATGAGCCGCATGAGCTGCTGATATACAGTCATGCTGGACTCCATAAGCATAACTGAATACATGGCTTGCATAGAACACTGTGCTAAACTCCGTTCATATAAAACTAGGGAGGAGCCAATCCACATGATCTCAGTTCTGATCCGATTCTGATACTGCCAATACAGATTCCGATACAAGAGTTTATTTAATTTTAATATTTTAATATATAAAATATATATTAGAAATATTTATACTTTATATATTATTGTTAATATTTTGAAACTATTAAATACAGTTCATCTTTTTGAGGCATTTTATAGTTCAGTGTGAATATCTTCCAAGCGAGTATACACAAGTGGCGAATGCTTAAAATGCCCCACAATGTTTCTCCCACTGGCAACAGCGTCACTTACACTTCTCTGCGATCGCAGCCCCTTGTGTATCACAAGCAAGCGACTCCCAAAATCATCCATAGCCTTTTTCATATTACTCGCGTTGTCTCGCACAAGCACGCACATTTTCTTTAGTGGGATTTTCCACTAAATGCTACTCCCACCTCTCAAAACTGTTTTTACAAAGTTTGCAAATCGCTGTGCTACAAGGTGCTGTTAAAAGCATAAAATACTGCCAGACCGTCACATTCTTGTCTGTTGTTTTTACGCTTCTCCTGCAGCGAAGGGTATGCGCATGACGTCACAGCAGGCGGAAGTCACCACACTCACACCCAGTGAGGGGCAGAAAAACTGAGTGTGTCAGCGTTCAGCTTGAATGCCCCAAAAACACAACTAAAATAAGAAAACGCTTTCGTGCAATTGATTGTGCAAATAGATTTAACACAAAATTGGAGCTGTCTTTTTAGAGACTGCTGAAAACTAAATAAGTAAAAGTCTTTATTGAGACTCTATGGTAGCTATCTCCCTATAATATTGAGACTCTATGGTAGCTATCTCACTATAATATCGAGATTCTATGGTAGCTATCTCACTATAATATCGAGACTCTATGGTAGCTATCTCACTATAATATCGAGACTCTATGGTAGCTATCTCACTATAATATCGATATTCTATGGTAGCTATCTCACTAAGCTAAAGTTATTTAGAGCTCATCGGGTCAGAAAGGGATGTCAGTGCTTCTCACACAAGTGACGGGGCCTTACTGCTCGCTCTGGCTGGAAGAGGGGCCACCGGGACCAGCCGCTCCATTGGATCCATTCCGGACCGTCCTCTTCTGTTCATCCAGAGTCTCCCCACCCCGAGGGATGAGCTGGGGAGGGGCTGTGCCCTCCATCAGCAACACTCCTTTCTCTGCGCTCTCTGAGCCCCCTGGAGAAACCCCCCCTGCAGGGGTGCTCGTCACACTGCCCCCCCCTTTGCCTAAAGGCATCTGGGCAGGTGGGAAGTTTCTGCCAGTGCTGCTGATCTTCTTGTTCCTCATCCTGAACCTGGCACATCGGCGGGGAGAGAGGGGAACCGCGCGTTAGAGACTGAGGTGCAGGGCTGTGCATGAGCTCGCCGTGCTTCAGAGCGTCTCCGCGCCCACTCACTTCTCAAGCTCGTCCTGGGAGTGGGCGAAGGTGCAGTTGGTCCCCCGGGGACAGCCACCCTGCATGCGCAGGTCGCGGCACATGCTTGTCTTGTACTTGCTGTTTGGTTGCGGCTGGAAGGAGAACAATACAGTGACAGATGGCTGCAGAGTCGCATGCTGCACTGTTTCGCGTCGCTCGGTCTCAGGGGAGGTGGGGAAACACTCAGAGGCAGCGGCTACCTGTGGGGTCTCGTGGCTCTTCTTGCTGAAGTTCTGGATGAAGTCTACCAGACCGTGGACCACCACCTTCACTGCCAGCATCACCTTCTCCAGCTGGTCCCACGTCGGGGAGGCGGCATCTTTAGAGCCAGAGCGTACACAGGAACGAAAGGTCACCTCTCGGTGAATTACAGAGAGACAGGCTTTTTCCACACCCAGCTGCCGCTGAAGGTCTTTTCCACTGAAGTCAGAACATCCGAGATGTTACCTGGATTGTGATCGATGTTAGCCAAGAGCTCCAGCTGAGGTCTTAAGCTGTTCAAGTTGGCTGGATCTCCCGTCCTCTGAAGAACAATGGTCAGCTCCTGGACACTTTTTGCAAAGGATTCTGGGGACTGCAGCTTAAATGGAGCAAAGCAAAAACAATTCAGTACAATTAATACATTCAGTTATTTCTACTGTGACATGAGATTGAAGTCCAAAGAAAGAATGACTGGGGACAGCACGTATCAAACATGACAGCATATGGAAGTTATGTCAGTTTTATCATTTTTACAGTAATTATTCAGAGGATACCCAGAGAAAACAGACTGTTATTTATGCGTGAGGCTCTGAAATCACAGCATTAAAGAAATTGTTTTTTGGGATCCGGTGTCCTGAATGTACAGTATAGAAATCATGGCCTTTACTCTATGGTAGGAGTCGGCAACCTTATTAAAGGAAAGAGCCATTTCATCCTAAACATTTGACCCAAGATTTACAAAGAGCCGCAATGGGTAGAGAAAGGGGTTTGAAATACGATTTTTTTTATGCAATATTGGTATATATGCATTTAACACAAAAACATAACTTCAAAACGGAAGGGAGCGTCTCTGTTTTAAATCACTTGGACGCGTAACAGCACAAAGGTGGCTGATATTACAACACTGATAAGTTCTGTAGTGATAGTCTTCACCTTCACCCCTCCTTTCTTGAGTAAAGTCCATTCGGCTCTGCAGTCGTTTGGCCTTCACTCTCAACTTCACTACTGTAACTGTGCTGACTGAGCAGTGCAAAATGTACTCACCACTCCAGACTCAGCTGGCTATAATCAGAAAAAATTTAATAATATTTACAAAGACCTGGGAAGGCGTGGTGGCGATTTACTACAAAAAAGTATATGAAAGAATTAAGAATCCCAATAAAAGTTGAAGCGTACATCCAATCTCAGGTACGCTCGAAAACTCCGGAATGCATATCATTTGACTGTAGACATAATTTCTTTGAAGAGAATTACTTTGAGGAAGATGTAGATGATGCAGTTAAGATGTCACAGAGGGACGCGACGGACTGCCTAATTCACAGCTAAAGAAATATTTAAATGAAACATATTAACCCATATATAATTTATGTTTACAAAAGTATTATCAAAGAATTTGTTAATGTGAATGCATCTGTCATTCTTAGAAGAGTCGCAGCCTCATGGTCAAAGAGCCACGTGTGGCACGCAAGCTGCAGGTTGCCGACCCCTGGCCTATGGGATGGAGGAAGAGGCTCAGACCTTGTCGATGATGGACTGCATGTGGGACTTGTGCACGAGGTCGCCATAAAGCAGCGAGGACCACTGCTCAGGCGAGATGCGCAGGCCTGCCTCCATGGCGATGTGGACGATCTGGGCGTCGTGCTCCCGCCGTAGCGCCTCATACGTGCGGAACTCCTCCTTCAGCTGCATGAGGGATGAGTCCTCATCGCGCTTGGTCACCTAGGAGGGCAGCACGGCCCGCAAGTGTGCGTTAGCGCACGTCTATCATGAACTCGTAACTGACCTATAAGCGCTTCACAGGTGTCCTCAGACAATGAAGACTCAGGTCAAATCAGGTGTGAGAACCAGTGTCCTCCCACTCAGAATCTGCCCTATGAGTGATCATCATTAGACACCAACTTATTACAGACGCAGAGATGAATTCCAACATTGATTTGCCAATGGAAAGGAACCTCATAGCATCCTGGTTCTGAACCTTTTTCAATCACCATGGCCCTTGGTATGCGCATAGAGTGTCCCGACCTCTTCCCTCTCAAAGACATGATGTGTTGTACACACACCCACTTGGGGACCCTTCAGAAGCTGCCCTGCAGGTCCATAGTAGGGCTGGGTTTAAAAAAATCAATTCCCTGGTCTTCATTTGCATAATCCAATGTCGATTCATAAAATCCTGAGATCGATTTTTTAATATATGCCTTTTACAGCCTGTAGCCTTGTCCCATAGAGGTGTGACGCTTTAGCTGCGTTAATTGCATGTGGCCAGGATCTGACGACAGGATCTGGTGACAGGATCAGATAAAAGACATGGGAGCCGCCCCACTGAAGGTAGGGCTGCACAATATTACATCACAATTATTTAAAATATTGCGCTGCAAAACAAAGAAGAAATTTACTCAAAATAAACTACAGGCAAACAGAACTCATTATTATCTACCAACAGAGTGTGTCAAATAAGTGTTTCCACGAGTTGTGTCAACAGCCACAAATCAGTGTCGACAAATGAAATGTGATTACAGGGCTTCAGATAGCCAGTGTAAAAATTTATCCAGACACTGGCTTTTGGGTATTATACGGACCTCTACTTATGCCCATAATCTGCTAAGCAAATTAGGAATATGCCTGAAATATTAATAGGAGGCGTACTGTGATGCCCAAAGTTCAGCATATCCTTATGTTTAATAAACGTGTCGGACATAAAACTGTACAAAGTACCACTGCACCACTGACGCCTTTTTACCTTGTTTATCCACAATATCTGAAGTGAATCAATACCCAGCCCTAGTCCACAGACCATGGAACCCAAGTTACTGAAGAGCTCCACTAGCATCTAACCCTCCAGGCGCAGGGAGACATGGGCAGCACAGCCTAAGCCTCACCCCAAATGCTCCACTGGCAGAAAAACAGCCCAGCTGTTAGGCAGAGCAGCCCCTTCTGCTGGAGTAACACTCAACATGGCCGGGCCTTGCAGCTGTGAGATCTGTTGCATCTGACCAAATATAGCGCACTGGGGCACTCTGGGAAAACAGCCTGGATTCCTATGCCGCTACCCATGCCAGACTAAGTTAAGCACAGTTAATGCATCATTTATCAGTACTAACACGTTCATTACTATTTATTTTCTCTTTCTGAGTGGAAGCTCAAATGATGCACTTAAAAACTACTAGTCATCTGATATTTTTCACATATATTTCCCAGTCATAAACTTTGATGGTACAGTACAGCATTCCAGTTTTCCTTCTACTTGTGAAGGAATAATCATTGTATAATAGTCTGATTCTTCCCAGTCAACTAATACAAGAAGTTCCAAAGGGAACTTCTCAAATTGGAAAGTGTTACCTTCCATATTCCAATATTTGTCATTTTATATTTACTGTATGTTAAGTGTACAGTATGTTCTTCTGAAAACACAAGTGGTCTCCTTTTGATGAGAACAGTAGTGGGTGTTATAACAAATTTTATTGTGACTGGCTGCAGCTGTATGCATAATAAGCATTTCAGTGATTGGATACTGCACTACTTGACACTATTATTATAATAACAGAACAAACCAGGAAGTACCTATAACATGATGTCTGTATGTGCAACAGTACAACAACAAAAACAGATCTAAGTGACAGAAAGCTATTCCAGCCGAACAACAGAGCACTGCCCGTGTTCCTCACTTTTTCACAATTGTCTGTCTCAGTGGATCTCAACTTAGTAAGTAGATCTTACTAAACTGGTTAGAAAAAAAGAAAAAAAAAATTAAACTTAATGTACCCGTTCAAGCTGAAAAAAATACTTTTTTTTTTTACAGTTTTACAGAATTGCTGGTTAATTGATTATATGGTTAATTAACATTACTACATGCATTCCAGTTTGGTTGGTTTGAAAACGAATCATGATCTGTATCATGGACTGTGATTCTAACCAAAACTTTCGGGATATGACATTGCAGCCCACCCCTCGATGAGAGTTTGCCTCACCTTGAAACAGGATGCCCGGTACAGCAGCTGGACCACATGGCCGATGCTGGTTTTCGAGGCTTGGGGGAAACGGGCCCCAAGCTTCTGAACCACGAACAGGACCAGCACCTTCCTGGACAGGGCCGAGCCGTCTTCCAGAGCCAGCAGCACCAGCTTCAGGGCGTCCTCCTGCATGGCTGATGCAGACACGGGACATACATACTCGGAATGGTAACTATGGCAACCAGTACAGATACATACACTTAATCTATTCAATTGAAAGCAGAGGAAGGTGGCTGGGTAGCTGGAATAAACTGCCCAGTACCACAGTACACACACGAGATTCATTCATATGAGCCACTGGTGAATCTGGCAGTGCCACTTTGTTAAATATAGACGGAAACTGAGACTGGCTGCATCGCTTCCTGTCACCTGTAGCTTCTAACATTCTCAGAGCCTTGAGCACTGAACAGCTCTGCCAGTGACGTCAACACAGGACTGAGGTCACCCGCCTGTCCGGGACAGAACCAGCTGCCTGCTGCGGTCGGCGAGCTAAGCGGGTGGGTTTGGTGGGCTTGCTGAAACGCAAGCACGCCGACCGATTATTCTACATGGACAGAAATCTACGGCAACCAGTGGGTGGCGTGGGAGTGATCTGGCAAACCGCTGCCTGGTGGTGCATGAACACACAGGCACATGCGCCACACACAGGCAGCCCACGTCGGCTCTCTTCCGCCTGCCTCACACACACGTATGTTTAGTCACTCCGACCGAGCAGACAAAAGGAAAACAACAACAGGGAAGGAGGAGGCGGGACTCACCGGGCCCCAGGAACTGGCAGCCGCGCGCCCGTACCGCCGCCCACAGGTTGGCGGACAGCTGCTGGGGGTTCTGGTGCTGCAGGATGAGCTCGGTGACGGTGCGCTCGCCCAGGGAGCGGCCCGCCCGCACGGCCCGCACGCGGCCCTCCTCCTCCACCAGCTGGCAGTTCACCAGCATGACCAGCTTGCGCTGCATGGGCCGGCTGAGCGTGCTCTGGCTCAGGGTCGCCACACCTGGGCCGGGTGGGGAAGCCATTAGGGAGAAGGCAGCAGTTACATCAGCTAGTGCCAAGCAGCCACTCTCCTCTGTGTAAGCATGCTGGAATACTCTGCGACAAACTGGTGTCCTGTCCAGGGTGTCCCCTGCTTTGTGGCCTGCCTCCCCTGGTGGATTATGGGGAGGGGGCGGGTTTAAACGATAGATGCAGGGTCTGGATGCTGAGACAGCACCATGCTGCACTTTGCATTGTTTTTCCGTAACAGGCCATAAATCAATAACCTGCGCTTCAAATCACGACAAGAAGCTGGCAGGCAGGCAGGCAGGCAGGCAGGCAGGTTCGTGCGTAATCGAGGCGGCTCCATGCATCACATGGTTTTTCTCATGTTTCTCCGCTTCGAACTGCGACAAACCATAAAACAACAAAGGGCAGGAAGTACCGCCCCATCCCTGCCCGCGAGGCCAACTATCTGGCCAGAAGGGGGCAGCGCCATACCTTTCCCTCCACTGAGGGGCTTCAGGTACAGTGCCAGGTCCTCCACGCACTGGCGACATGCCTCATAGTGTTTGTTCTCACTCACACTGCTCAGTGACACCGGCTGGCGGTCTGGCACCTGGGTGAAAATACAATGTCCACTCACAATGGTAACTTTGAGTAACTTACAACACCATAAAATAATCAGATTAAAACATAAACAGACTAATAAATTTACACTTCTGAGACACTAAAGCGACCGCTCAGCAACTGCGACCATAAACCGGTGTCCCTGTGTGCTGTAATAATCATTTGCATATATTTGCATATATCAAGGCCGAGTCACCGCTATTGGTCCGGCGGTGATCATGTGACCGACCTTTCACACTCACCTGAGCTCCAACCAGTTGCAGCAGGGCGCAGTTTACAGGGAGCAGGTCAATGTCCGTGCTAATGGCTGTCTGATCGAAGGGACAGGCCTTGCGGTGCAGCTTGTGCAGGCAGGTTTTGCAGACGGTGTGGGAGCAGCCTAGACTGATGGGCTTGTGGCCACTCCCATCAAACTCATTGTAGCAGATGGGGCAAGAGAGGAACTCGGTCCACTGAGCCGCCTGCACCGGCATCCTGTCACCTGCTGGTGGGGGGGGGCTTGCTCAAGGGGATCGCATGCTGCCACACCCGGAGGGCTCATAGACAGCTGAGGGTTGGGGGAGAAGCCAGAGAGGAGACCTCCATTAATAGGCTGGAACGCATTTAACACCACACACACGTGCCCCACTGCACTTCCTTACAGCGTTTCAGCAGCAGCTGCCTGCTATAGCACCTGCCATGTGTTTCGTCTATTTTTGTTGCTTTACATACTGCATTATATCCCCGCAACTTAACAAGTAACAGATACCGGGCTTCCCCAAAACACGACCACATGAGGCAGCATGCGGAGCAGACCCAGTCCCCCCCATCCCACCCCCAGTCACAAGGTATCTGAGCTGCTTCCTGCGAGGTTCGGCTTTCTCTAACCGCGTGAAGCCTTAGCTGGCGTCATGCTCTCTGAATTCACCCCTGCTTTGCCCTTCACACCTGCAGACAGGCCAAGATCACAGGCCAGCCCACCCGAACGTGCCACAGAGCAGGCACCCGGGGTCCTGATCTGTACACCAGCACCTCTCAGCTCTCACTGTATAACTGGGTCTAGGGAGCTTGGTTTATGACTCATTTAGTTTAGGCACATGGATTATGCTACGATTATGCTACGATCTCCACAATGAAGGTATCCATAGTGATTTTCCTTTCTGGGAATAGTGTGAGGGTCTCAGTGTATGCAGTGCACAGCACATAATGTAGACTCCTAGGCACCCCCCACACACACACTAACAGACATACTCACGCAAACATCCAGGCCCGCCCTTGACTGCTCCCTCTGAACCATGTGGGGTTAGAGACAGCTTCCGTCTCAGAACAGGCCGATTTACAAACCGCACGTCACTTTGATTTACATGTGAAGCTGTCAGCCACTATAAATAGTCAGGGGAACCGAAGACGGTGAGGGTTGAGGAGAGGACTGACAGGAACGGTGTGTGTGAGGCAAAGGCAGGGTCCTGTGTGCTGTTACTCTAATAACACACTCCTTACACTGTGCTATGTGCATACTGTTATTCTATTAACTCACTGTTTACACTGTGTTAACTGCATAATGTTACTCTACTAAAACACTCTTTACACTGTGTTAACTGCAAAATGTTATTCTGTTAACACAGTTTACATTGTGTTAACTGCATAATGTTACTCTACTAACACACTCTTTACACTGTGCTACCTGTGTGCTGTTATAGAAATATATAAATCACCTTCTTTTTATAATGAGGCATTACCACAACCAAATGTACAGTACAATGTTCTTAACTTTAATTCTCCATCAGATAATAACGAGATCAATAACCACAGCTCACATCCCAAGATAGGATGTTTAAGCCTTTCCCATCTGTCTTTCTTCTATACAAATGAAATTGCATTAGGCACATTGTTTTCTCAACTTTGAGGAATCTTTTAAACCAGTAAACCTCACTTCACGCTCCATGAATTCATTAAAATATACAGGAAAGTAATAATAAACCCTATGTGATGCCTGGCTACTATACACAATGGATACTGCAAGCTAAATACATGAGCACAACTCCAGTTTCACCGGACAAATTGAAAAAGATCCACGAAGATGAACTGAAAAACAGACGGATGTAAGCTGAAAAAGAAAACCAACCTTACATGTTTATGCTGAATAGGAATACAGTAAACCAGGGAGAGGGCAGTAGATATTGCACACTGTACATTTTACCAACCATATTCAATTCTACTTCACTAACTCGGGATTACTTCATATCTTTTGATAACAAGATGAAAATTGATTCGCTTGTCGCGCGAATTCATCATCCCTGTTATGCAGGGTGTCACTATAGCAAATGGTTAAACGTCTCCGGTCGATATTACAGCAGCATGTTTGAGAGGCATGAGAAAAGCAGATCCCGTGGGAAAAGCCAATGGACATACCGTGCCGAATAACCCGGGCACTCCAACACGGCCTGCGAGTCCCAGGCAGCTCCACGCTCATCCCGTCAGTCATGATCTCACTCCGGAGTACTGAACAAAAAAGGCGCCTCACGTTCAAGGTGGCAGCTGCCTTAAACACCGAGGGTGCTGGTGACGAAACGTGCGCAGAGGGAAACGTTCTGTGGCGGAAGGGCGGGCTCTGTGAGGAAGTTGGTATATGGGACACAGCCGCGCTGTAAATAACGCAGTGCGAGCGTGATTCACATTCACATGGATGACCACCTGCCGTTTCCTGTTATCTGACCTCTGCTAGGTGTGAAAAAAAAGCATGTACCGATTTCTACGTACATTTATAAAACCACATAAAACTCTACAAACATATACTGCATATAACATGGAAATGGTTCCAGAAGGACACTCATATTTAAATACAGTCTTTTAAAAAATCCCAAAACGGGCACATTCCTATATGTATGCGACCACGCATGCTGTCGACATTTAGCCCACATACTTGTTGTGACGCCTCTCAGAAGGGTAATGTGATACGAAGCTCGTACACAGACAGGCAACATGTTCCCATAGCCTCTGCTTCCCCTGTTTGTACAAGGATACTAAACTGCCTCATTAAACCAACCAGCCCTTTGTGAAATGTTAGGCACCCTCTGGTCATAAAGCGATCATAAACAATATTCTTCAGGGGAACCACAAAATGAAAGTGAGAAACACCGTGCAAGTAGCTCAAGATTATGTCAGGTCCGAACCAACGTTCAACTGAAACGGCAATAACATCAAATTTATTATAAAGTAGAGTGGCCCACAAGTCCTTTAGACACAGACCCCTAAGATTACGGCAATTATGAGTGAAAACAAAATCCCCCAACCATCTACAGTTAACAAAAAAAAAAGAAAACAGGAAGCTTTGTTCACCCTCATATGACAGGCGTAGCTGTGCTTCTGAAACAGTCCCACACTCAGAAAAAAAAAATTCTCAAAGGGCAACTTTCACAGATGCAAATATTATACTGCAATTTTCATAGTCACATGTTACTTAATCATAATTATCCAAAATTATACCACCGTAACTTTTTTTCATTCACGTGCTTTAAAGGTAATGACCAAACTGAGAGCTGGTAAAGGTCACAAAAACTATATTAACACTATTTACCGTTAAGTGTACCCATCACATGAGCGCTGCTTAACCCTATTTTTCAGTTTCGATTTTGCAGAAAAATTAAGCAACAACAAACTTAGGTACAGGTAACATTGAAGGATGCGTTGCAGTCCAACTCCTTTGATACTGAGGGAACAGCGCATCCTCACTAACAATGGCAGCATGTGAACTGTGAAAAACACATATATGTCGGTACCTTAAGACCTCAAGGCTGCCTGCACACATGGCCTGGTGACCATGGTGGACCCAAGAGCATCGCCCATTTACTTGGGGCACAGAACAGGGATGCCAGGTAAGAGTCAAAGCCCTTGTGGTCCCTGGCACCTTCTCCTGAGAAGCTCAGCGTGAACCCCAGGTGAGCTGCTGAATATAGCTTTTCATGGTCTGACATGCAAAAGTATCCCCCACCCCATAAGATAAAAACTAAGGTGACACAAGTACCTGTTGGCTCAATACTCATGAGGAAAAACTGAACAATACACATAACAGTTACAGTATATGTGATTTCTAGCATTATGGGATCAGCAAATGATTATTATTCCAGGTTCACTCACAAGTGGAAGCACAACCAAAACTATGTTGTCTATAATTAGGACTTACAAATAACTTATAACACAGCCTATCAGTTATGTGCATAAATACACAAAGCATTTGGCAGAGAAAAAAAGCATTTTATTGCTGTAAAATAGTCACTAAGTGTAGGAGCATGTATTCTGGCATGTAGATTTTCATTCTGTATCACACCAGCAGGCTCAACTAGCACTGGCCTAATGTAATCTAATGTATATCTGTTATCAGTGAAAGGACTAAGTATCTTTATAACTTTGAATACACTAATTATTGTTCTACTTATAAATAACACAGAACCACAACCTACATGACTGCAATTACTACATCTACAAATCTTCCCTAAAACCCTACAAAAGTAGCACAATACAAAAATATGAAGAGCTCTGAGAGAATTGAGGAAAGGGTTAGTTAAAAATGTGTATTCGTCCCACAAATATGTAATGACTATAATACTGTTCACACTTTTTCCCAATTTTTATTTTGTTTTTATATTTACTGTACTGTTGTGGCTAGCATACAATTCAAAAAGAGGGAATACAAAGACATGCTAGATAACTGAATGAATTAAAGCCTTTTTATAAGAATCTGGAGTAAAAAAAAAAAAAAATCTTAGAGAATGGTAAAATACGTAGAACTACCTACATACTGTATATGGCCCATGCATAAGTTTATACATATTTCATTTACAGTAATTTTAAAATACATCAAATGTACATAATGTAATGTATATTTCAGACGAGGGAGAAAGTTTATGTTACAATCGTCATCGGGCTCAGCAAAGGATATCAAAGTTACTTTGAATGCAGAGATCTGTGTAACAATTGTTTTGTTACATTATTAATAACATGTTACTGGCAACTTAAGCAGCCCATACCAATAAACTCCGAACGATCTCGTGGCGCGACTTATAAATGCAAGCGAAAGTGAAACAAAAATATTATAGTAACCGTGTAAATTGACATTAATATGGATTATTAGCCTGTTAGACGCCGAATCGGCTTTGCGTGGCCTAATTAGCAGGTGTTTTACTTAACGTTTGAGGTGCACTTTGCACCGTGCAGGGCAGTATGCGTGTACCGCAGTACTGAAGGGGGCTGTAGAAACGTTTTTAAACGGGAACTTCCCTTCAGGGAAGCCTTATGGAGGCAGTTCGGATGCCTCCGTAATAAAGAGCGCCACTACAACGGTTACGGCGCTCAAAACGAAGGCTTCGCCCAAAGGCTCCGGGCTACGCAAAGCTGCCTGGCGCTGGCATCGTCTCGGGAGGAATTTCTCCCCCCGCAGCGCCAAAAAGTGCCCCGACTTTCCAGCGTGCCAAAGAGGCGACATTTTCGCGAAATTTCTATCGCCCGTTTCTGATCGCGGACCCTCTGCAGGAGGAACTCCGCACTTGCTGGGGTGTTACTATACATACTCTCCCAGGATGGAGGTGCTCAGGGCGCATCTGACAGCTGCCCCTAGCTCTTATCGATCCACCGGTGCCATTGATTATGTTATATAATCAGTGTCAGTCAGAGGCGTGCATCTAGGAGCATGCGACGTTGCTGGAAACCAGCGACTAAAGTCACGACTGTCAAGTCACTTACCTCAGGCACTACGGTAAGAGAGTAACATCCATCGCTTTTCTCGACTAGGAGAGGAAATGGTGAATATACTTTTTCAAAAATCAAGAACAACTTCACAGAAGCGACAAAAAGCCGCGGTTCTTTTCACGGGGCTACGTGTCATGACATGATATATACCCTGTCACGACAGTAATTTTAACGTACATATCGTTCTGATTTTAGTCGCGTCTCCGCGACGACGCGACATCTCCGCTCAGTTTCGCTCCCTTCGATTGACAGCTGGAGAGGCTCCCCCGCCTCGTATCCCTCCGCCGGCACCGCGCGCTCGCTGCGCGCCCGGGCCAGATGTGCGCAAACCGCCGCGGCGGCAGCGGCGACGCGCCTCGACGCCGACACCGCGGGATCGACGGAGCCGTTTAAATCGCGGCGTCCCGCTCGCCGAGTCGAGCCCCTGTGTACGTGGTACTATTTTCATCGGGTGGGCAAGGATAAAGATGTAAAGGGGCAAAGCCGGAACAAGCCGCTTTTTGAGGCGTAGGCTGCATCTTTTTAAAGAGACAAGGATGCCATTATAACGGGTGCAGTGTGCACTGCGAATTTGGTTTTCAAAGCCTTTCTGTCATCGAAGTTTCAAAGGAATACTGTGTTGGACTCCATCTCAACGGTGTCCTGTACAATATTTTGAAATGTGACGTAAAAATTGTTCGTTTAATTTCTATGGCAATTCATTTTAACTATTGTAGTGTTAACGGTTTTCTGACAATTACCTGCAGGCCTTAGGCACGTTTCTCATTCCTTAACCATGATTCATTGACTGACATATGGGATAGGCATCTTTTATATTCTGGCATGTGTTTTTAAAAATGCAACGATCTCACAGTCAATTCAACACCTGTTGCCAATACTGGAAAAAAATTAAGCAAATAGCCAGCATAAGTATTCCTTTTGTTTATCTCTAGCAAGGTGCGTGGCTTGACTAAAAGGCTCTGAGCAGGCGAGCATATTCTCCCTATCTAAGTTAAATGGGTGTGTTGTATGATACATTGCTAAACTGGGATTCTGTCCATTATTTCTTGGAAATGTATGAGTAAAATCTGCTATACACATTCTCAACCCTAAAGTCGGGGGACATAACCTCTGGGCATAATCCTTTAGTCTTGTGTCTTCTCATTCTTCTCGACTTGAATCAGTAAGCAGAGAATGTCTGCAGGAGACAGGACAGTGAAGCTAATTACTGTCGCACTCTGTTCCGTTAATAAGTCACTGATGCCAGCCCAGCATTGAGATGTAATAACATGCAAGCTTTCAGGGTTTGTTTTATGGTAAGGAAGAAGCCACTTAAACTAACAGGTTCTGCAAGTGCAAATTTCTCATAAAGTTAAATATCACACCAGGCTGGCATAGTAGCTCATTGGACAGTGTCGTTGGCCCACACCTCAAGAGCTGCGGGTCAGACCACTAATGCTGGGTCCCCCGTGTTACATCGACTTCCTCCTAGCACCGCTAACATTGCCTATAATGTATGAGTGTGTGTGTCCTGGAATGGACTGGCCTCCCATACAGGGTGTATCCCAGCCATGTGTCATATGCCGCCTCAGATGAGTTCCACCCTACCCCTGTTCAGTATCTGTGATGGATGAATCGACGTACTTCTCGATTTTATCTAGCACAATCAGCATGAGATCAGCTGCTAAAAACCATTTTGCGTAAATTGTTTTTCCAATTCCGTAAGACTTTTTCTTTTCACCCACAACAAAATTGTTGTTTTCGAAGGACATATAAAGTGTCCAGTCATATACCATCAAACCAGAACACTGACACTTCCAAGTACAGAAGCATTGACACAAAGCATATCTGCCCCACTTCAAGCTCAAAACCCTGTTATTTACAAACGAAAACTTCTGAGTTGTTTTGACACATTTTATCCACAAAAAAACCATATCAGCTGAAGTCATAAATGATCAGCAAATCATTTTTATTATGATGTCTTTCATGACTTGACTGTGAAGGCCACGCCTATATAAACATACATCTATCCATCTTCTAACCTCTACAGGTTCACAGGGTTACTGCCTTTGTATTAAGGTCGCGTATCAGATTGTCTTTAAGTGTGTTGGAATTCTACCTAAGCTAAACGCATGCTTCCTGCCGAGTCATTTGACACCTGTGTTGTTTGTGTAACAAAGCAAACTGCCATTTTGCATGCTTATAGAGGAGCGGGTGATATCCATTATCTTATCCGATTTTTTTCCCCCCATCTATTCAATTATTTACCGGTTACCTAGGACAGAGTCACTGGGGGCCTGAGCTTGTCCCAGGTGGGACAGTGCACAAGGCTGGGGAACCTAAGCGGGATGCAAGTCCATCGCAGGGTGTGGGTGTGTCACACCCACCAATTCACATAACTGCGTGTCTTTGGACTGCAGGAGGAAACTGGAGTGACTTTTGATCATGCAGGAGCAAAGCACACATTTTTTGGATTTATTTACAAGCTGACTTCCTCAGTCATCACTAGGCTGTGGGACACCTATCTCAAGGCATAAATTCCCTGACATGCCCACATTTCAGTGCATGCTTCCTTACATTGCTTTAAGTTCACATTGCTCAAAATGTATTCATTTCCACAACAGGGGTGACGGGAATTACGGAAAAATATACGAATCTATCAGTTTTCAATAGCCGCTTACGTATCGTAGGGTAATGGTGAGCCTGAGGCAGTCCTTCACCCGGCACTCATCCAAACACACAGTCTAATCCACTTAAACCACATGTCTTTTGCCCGTGGTAGCAAAGCCACACAGAAACGGGCAGATGTTGCAGAACTGTACACACAAGGCAGATGCTGTGAATTGAAGCCCCAGCTGTGGAACTGTACGGTCTCGGTGCTGTGCAGACAGCCCCCAAACCTCCCCAGGATATATTCAATAACAGTTAAACCTGGTTTTTAACAAATAAATGCCAGTCGTAGAATAATAATCAATCATACTGTTTTTTTTTTAACAACATACAGAAGCAGTAACAACTGATTTCAACAATTCATGTTGATCTTTTCCCCAACACTGGAGAAAACTGCGTATGCAGTGTGTCAAATACAAGGCAATTTTGTATATATGAGCTCCAGCAATGTGTGAACTTGCCCTCAATGGCAAGAACATGGAAATGTCCACAGGACAAGTGATGGACAGCTTCCCCACTTTGCCACATTTCCTCATTCACAATGTGATGCACTCAGAAACACAAACACACGAGTGAGGTGAGTGTGCTGACCTACTTACGACACGCTCTGCTGAGGGCTCCGTCCTTTTGAGATCGGTTATGGATGGCAGGTGTAAGAACTGGGAGCTGTGCCCGTTTTCATGTGCATGAAACAATTTCTTAGTTGAAAACTCTTGTGTCAACTCATGGTAAAATTACTAGTGAGATTCTAGATCTAAATAATGACTCTTCAATCATCAAAGAGTCGTATTTATCCTTTTACTCTCAATCATCTTGTAAGTGTCCTCGTAATAGAAAACTTCTATACATTTGCTATTCGTGCTGTTGAGGTAACTGTCAAAGAAAATCATTTGATTTTTAATTATTGTTCACATTCATATAGAGGTGACGGATATCTGCAAAAGCTTGGTTAGCCAGTCAAGGGAGCAAATGGTCTTTTGGGTCCAATAGTGAAGTCTCTCTCTCGATCATGGCATTTTGAACCAGCAACCTTCCGATCACAGGTACCGAGTCGCAACCCACAGAGCCACACAACACCCCAATAGTGCTTAACATAGTACTATTATACTGGTACAAATAATACGACCGAATATTTTGCCTCGGCTCCTCTGAAAGGTCTTTAAATTGACGTAATGCTGACGATTAGTACGTCATGGTCCCTTACAGCAGCCAACACAAATTCTGAAGCCACAGTGCCTTCCAAAGCCCTTCCAAAGAGCAGCCCTGTAAGGGCTCAGTGGACATATCCTGTGCTGAGCTGAGTGAGGGTGACATTTCTGGAGCAGACAGCAAGAAAGGAGGAGGCCATGTCAGGCATTCCAGCCAATGCATTTCTAATGTATCTGTACTCACTGATGCACTCAGATAGGTTACATTGGGGGAACGGGGCCCAGCCAACCCCCATATCCACTTCTCTTATACCATCATATAATCTTTTCTTCAAACCTCGATCTGGAGGAAAATAAAGCATATAGCCTCTAGTAATGACTGAATCATTAACACGGTAAGTAAACCCAACACTCCAATGTTCGCCTCTTGTGGGATGCTGAAGCAACACATATTTCCATTAGAGACACGGCATGTGGGATATCCATCCATCCATGCATCCATTGTCTGTACCCGTTTGTCCTATGCAGGGTTGCGGGGTTCCAGAGCCTATCCCAGAACTGACAAGGCAGGGAATAATGGGGATAAGCAGGAGCAGGTGCCAATTTGTTAGTTGCTGGTATTTCATAGTCTTACTTAGATTTCGCTTGCACTTCCCACCCCGTTACATCTGAAAGCTGGAAGGCGGAAACACAAGGGAGTGACGTTCCCTGGCCAAGCACTGAAGCCGATCAACCGTTATTGTGGGAGTTGCACAGTTGCAGGCATCTGTCCCACACACTCAGCGTCTTCGTGAGTGGAACACAATGCTCTGCTCAGCCAGAAGCGAAGAATGCTGGTGGAGAAGAGTGCATGATGAAGTGACACTTATTATGTTCTTAACAGAAATAAACAAACGCAAAATAAAAACCAACATAAACCAACAACGCTCATAAATATGACCTACAGCATTGCTATGTAAAAGTGTTTAATATGCACAAAATACTGTTATATATATAAGTGCACAACTGTGTTATGTATAAGTCTGTGCTTTTATACACTCAGTGGACTCTCTTCTGGGTACAACCAGGTGAGCCTTTTTGCCAAAAGGAGATTTTGCCTCCAGAATCACTTCAACAGTAGATGACTTTTGCATTCATTGAATTCTTTCTGCACACCATGGCACACACTGTTCTGAAATTTGTCTTTCTTGCGCTTGTGCTCTTCCTGTTAGCATTAACGAGTCTGTCCCGTCTCTTCTGGCCTCCCTGATTAACAAGAAATGCCGTCACGGGATTCCCTGTAAACGTTAGACACCGTACACTGTGTGCATGTCAGAATTCGGGCAGATGCCAGCAACGTGACACGTCGCACCACACTGAAAATAAATACGATCAGCCATCAGAGCCGTTCCGGTGCTTTGTCAAACAGTGAGTGGACTTCCTGACCCTCTCTGCATGCTGTTTGCATTCAGCTGCAGTCACGTGATTGGCTGTGTGGAGGGGGCCGTTTGATTTGGCAAGCAGGCATAACTAATAATGTTATCTCTCATTGTATGTCTAATTTAGAAGTCATTCATTCCGGCTTCAGACTACTTATGGGATGCCATTCCATCACAGGGCATAAACACTCACACACTGACACAATTTACAGGCAATTTAGAGACATCAATTAACTTAACTGCACGTAGTTTATGTACTTAGGCCAGAATGCCCAGAAGAAATAGGCATGAGATTATCTTTAAGTGTGGAGGTGGTGACTGAACCCTCAGCCTTAGAGGTAAGGCGACAGTGCTACCCTCTGACTCACAATTCAAAAAATACAATCTACATTTAACCTGACTAGCAGCCAAAGCGATGTATGTTTTTGAGAAAGTGGGGGTCAGACAGTCACTGGAGTATCTAGAGCTCGGAGCCATGCTCAGGGGCCCAATGATGACATCACTCTGCTGATACTGAGATATGAAACAGTGACCTTCCAATTCCACAATATACCCCTTGTGTCCTATTCAGGGTCACAAGGGGGTCCAGAATCTACTGGAGCAAGGCAGGGGACACACACACACACACACACACACACTCACCTATAAGCAATTTGGTAACTCCAATTAACCTCAGCCTGTTTTTGGACTGTGAGGGGAAACCAAAGTACCCAGAGAAACTCATGGAGAAACTCCATGACAGCAGAGGGGGAACATGCAAACTCCACACATGTGGCGGAGACTCAGAGCCTGGGTCCAGAGGTGTATCAAGCACTACGCCACCATGCCGCCCCTCTGCTTTCATCAGCTTAAGAATAACATGCGGCTTCCATTTCAAACAAACACGTACAATATATTTCAGATCAATTCTAAAAACTACCAAACATGGCAAGAACCATAATATGAAAGGAACCAATGAGAGCATCCAGAGACAAAGACTGCAGAGTAAGTGGGACACCAGCGGAACAGTGACACGGTCTGACAGCTACTGACTCGGACGGTGCAGTGGGGGAATACAAGAGGCCTCGAGCTAAATTCAGCAAGCCGCAAGGCTTTCAGTAAGCCCCAAATACAGGGGCAGCTGATTTAAATAGTGCAAAGAAACATCTCTGTAGGAAGGCCTTGGACCACTACCCATCTGGGAAGAGAGTCAAATAATCTCCATTATTCATGCCCCATAAAAAGAAAAGACAAAATAACAAGGGATGTTAACATAATGAGCTGCTAAGTATATATACACTGATTAATGTAAAGACGTATCCTGGGACATATCCACATCAAAATATTGGTGAGTAGTATATCACCCCCACAAGCCTTTACTGGATAAGTGGTTGGAAGATGGATGGATGGAGTATGCCTCCAGCGCCCCCAAGGGGCCAAATGAGAAAATGCAACTTATTATATCTATCATGAAGTTCGTCACAGAAGACCGAGGGGCAAAGTGTGTAGTATGAAAGCATGGCAGTCCTCACCAGGAAAATGAGATGACAGATGGACGGGCCTTGAAATATGCCAGCAATTTCATGTTTTAAATAATTTCTATTGTTCTATATTGTAGAAGTTTTAACCATATTTGTTATTGATAGTACTGCTAAAGCAAGGCTCCAGTGCACCTTCCATTGCAACCCTGCAGTGAGATTTGAGGATGGATGGATGGATGGATATACACTTTGACTTTGCAAAGAAAAAATAGTACTGATGAATTGCTGATGGCACAAGCAGGTTCCGTATCTTTACAGAATAGTGGTTATAAACCAGCCCCTACTCCTTCTGTGTCATCATTTTTTGTTCACCTGTATGTGTCACATGGGCTTCGCTGAACATGAAGCTGCCTCGGGCACGTTCTCCATCCTGCCTTCCCAGTGACCTTTGCTGAAGTGGAGTGACATGCAAGGCTTTCATCTAAACTGCGTCGTGCAGTGGCTTCACTCATACTGTGTCCCCGTATGCGAGATCCAATAACGGAGATGGCGGGGGTCAGAGAGGTGTCCACCCCCAGGTCCATCATAGCAGGGGGGTCCACCACTAAATTTACCAAGGGGTAAGCCCAGACAAATTTAACCGAGCGCCCCTTTTGCAGATGTGGGTAAATCAGATCCAGAGAGTAAAAGTCCAGACCAAGATTTTGTTTCAACCAACCAGTTGAGTATAAAGGGTCACAATCACAGTGGACTCAGCTCGGTGGTTGAAACTAAATCCTGGTCTGGACTTTCACTCGCTGGACCTGAGCTACCCACCTCTACCCTTTCGATAACAGTCACACAAAACCTGCACCGATTTACTCCCCACCCCCCGGGTCAGCAAATTTGCCCTGCCGTATGACCCCTGTAAGGGGTCCTGTCAGACTCCCCTCTGCCCCTGACAGGGTCTCTGAGCTGTCAGGCTCCCCTTCCATGGAAAGGTTAGTTTTAGGTCACCAGAAAGGTGAGAGGCTTCGCGGTGGAGTGCGAGCTGGAAAGGCTGGATGCCTGCTGGGCGCCACAGGGTCACGGCTTTCGCTCAGTTCGCCCCCCGCTCCTCTCCAGACGCCACCCTGATGCCAGCTATATGAGCTGTGGAAGGAGACCTTTGCACCCCTACTGTGGAGGATGCCAGTTCTCGTTCACTATTTCCTGAGCCTGGGAGTTCTCTGTCAGGCCAATCCTGACAGAGAACTACAAATAGTTTTTTTTATAATGCAAAACCAGTGGTTGGGTTTCATGTAAATGAACTGATCCTGCTCTTTGAATTCAGCTCTAAAATGTTCCCTTCTAAATTTGGGGACACATTTTTTGGCAGATTATTGTGAGAGCTCTATCTGGACCCCATTGTACCAGGTTAGCACCAGATAGAATGGGCAGTGGGAACCCAAAGAGGAACCGGTGGCTCTGCAACGAGAATCCTCTGCCGGATAACGATGACATAGCGAAGCTAGGAGTGAGTTTGCCAGGAGGGGACGTAGTAGAGCATGTCACTGCCGGGGGCTGTGATGAATACAGTCAACCAAATGAACAAACCTGAACAAAATTAATAATGCATAAATGTAATATTAATATATAATACTTTATAGATTGGAGTAGTGAATCAATTGTATTGATTATTCATTAACCTTTATACTGCTTCTTCCATGCAGGGTCACAGGTATCTCAGAAGCATTTGGCACCATGCTGGGAATAGCACAGCACAGGGTGCTGGATAAAAGTTACAGTGCACAGTAAATAACACATATCAGTAGCAATGTTTCCGTGTTATTACTGATGCTTAATCAGAATTGAAAAACACATACAAACACAGAAATAAATTCGGTAACACTTAACTTGATGGGGCACAAATAATATAGTATTATACTAGGAGGCTAGGAGACAGAGGCTAGGAGAAATGTGGGATTACAGCGACACCTGCTGGCCAAACGGGGAAGACACACAAAGGACAGGGTCAAACAGACGCTGGTCCTGACAGCAATTAGTCAAATTAGTTTTTAATTTTATAATTTTCTATTTCTATCGTTCCAAATGTCTTAAAAATGACAGTGATGAATGGTGCTTTCTTTGTTGGTGGTGGTGGGGGGGGGGGGGGGGGGGGATTAAGCACACAATTTTTGTTGTCGGGGGGCTTGGTGCCATACAAGCTAGAATCACTGTTTAGTGTAATCTTGGTTTGTAAGGGGATGAAACAGAAGCCATACAGAGAACGACTTAAAGAGACGAGACGCAATGACTGCCGGGGTCACTGCCTGTCCCTCTTTGGAAGAGATGTGCTTCATGAAATATATTGATTTTGTTGGGCATCTTGGGCAAGAGATGAAATTAGCAAGATTAGAAATTAAAAAGCGAAAAAAAAATCATTTTCAGTTTGAAATTTGAAATTATAAAGTCAGAAGTTTCAGTTCTCAGCCAAGGATAAGAAAAAAGAATCCCTTTGCACGATGTCCACACACATTTTACATAGCCTACATTACCATAAAACTCATTTAACTAATTAGTAAAGCATTATCCCCATGATCCTAAGTAGTTTGAAAATTAAAAACTGGGTTCTGATCTAGGATAAGGTCTAGACCTGAGCCCAGATCCCCTAAAAGCATAAAATTCTTCAGTTCAGTTTAACTTTTATTGATTCTCTTAATATGCATTCAACACTAACAAAGCTTATTAGTAACACACGTGTTTAGTGTGTTTTTTTTTTTGATATTGCGAAGGTGTTACTAACTAAAATCACCCAATGAGACCGCTTGTTAATTAACTTTTTAACTTGGATAAACTCTTTATAAACTTGAATTTGAGTTTTAATTACTTCTATTTGAAAGGAATCAGGTCAGGTTAGGGAGCCTGCACTGGTACAGTGTGTTCCTGTATCCACCACACAACAAAACACCTTAAGATCCCGGTTGGCGACCCCCTAGGCCGACACACAATCCAGTCCATGCAAAAAACCATCCTTCCACTTCTATTGGAAAAACCCTAATCCCAGCCCTAACTTTAACCAGAAGCAATCCAACAAAATACTCGACTTGTGATAGTTTCCCTTTGTCAAAACACGCTACGGCCACTAGATGTCAGCATTTTCTCGTCAGGAAGAGCTATCGTGAACATATTGGAAATATTGCGACGGGATCAAATGGATTTTTCAACGTCTTCTGTTCTAATTCTCTCTCACGCGCTTCCCTAACGAGGCACACGTGTTTGGGGAAAAACGCAGGCCCTGTAATGTGCTTATCATTTTTTTTATTACTAATTTTTATTTTATTATTATTATTATTATTATTTTATTTTTTTTTTTTGGGGGGGGGGGAATTTGTAGACTTCAAAGTACCATGAAGTGGATCCAAACAATTGGAGCCTTAAAATATATAAAGACTAATGACAAAATTAAAAGACTTATCTCGAGATAGCGTGTCACATTTCTGTGGTATTTTTGGACAGTTTTTTTGCCTTTAGGGTGGTTTTTCTATGGAAATTTGCGTTTCTTCATAATTTTAACTATGTTGTCCGTCCTGAAAAATACCAGACAAACACCTGGTTACTGAAAGAGATGAAAGGAGTAGCTCTGTGATGCTCTTGCGGTATTTAAAGGGTACAGCTGGACGTTCTTTTAACGATCTCGAGAAAGAACCTGACAATTATCTCAGGACCTTTGCACTTTCTACCAAACTATCCTGAAAGGCAGAGTCAGTATATGAGATGGTTTCTCACAATAATAGTGTATTATCTTTTTCATATAATTGTTAACGGACCATAAGGGGGAAGAACTCACCAGGCATTATTTTAAATGATGCTAATATAGTTGGGTTTCAGTTTCTACAGGTGTTACCTTGTGCGTTTGCTATTTAAGTTCAGCTGAAACTTAAGTGCTTGTTTTAAAATGATGTGAAGCGAATTCAAGTGGAAATATTTACGTCATATAATTGTAAATGCAAAAGCCTGGAATAGTGTTGAGTAAGTGGAAGTCAGCTGCAGTTGGGAGTTACTGACATACTAACCCTTTACCCGTAAAAAAACATCTGTATTTAAATATTTAATATCATTATACCTGCTTGAGGCCAAACGCAGGTGAAGCAGTGATCTTACCCACCCATTATTAAAGGGTATGATGTGGTGTGTTTCACTGCTTCAGGGCCTGGGAGAGTCACAATATTTACTCATGCTGTCATCCTAATCCATTGAAGCAGGCTATCATGTTGTTATGTAGTGAAGATATCTCCAGTAATCTCATTCCTGTGAAGTGGTTTACCCCAGTCTCTCTGTACAGCTCCCGATGCTTGCCAAACGGGGTGGGGAAGGAATCTCAGCGTTTCGGAAACCGTAACGTAAAATTATCCATTGTCACTTGTTCATAATACACTTAAAACTTACTGGCATTGCGATCATAATTACAGCTAGGCCTAACGTGCACCTTTGCATGCATAAAGACTATTTAAGATTAATGACACTTCATTTTTACACTTGATATTGATTTTTATTACAAGGGATTCAAATAACTCAACTGACGGGCCGCTGTTCAGCTACAGAGGAATGGATGTTTCGATAGTTTTTCTGTAAGTGGTACTAAGTACCCTTCCAGAATTATAGATCAGTATTTGGTTGCACGTATGGATTCAGGGCCATTGCTGTAAACCCCTTTTCCTTTCACGGACAGTCAGATTGCTGATTGCTTCCATGAGGCCTCAGGCAAATATGCTGCTATGCCTGACAAAACAATGACTGTTACTTCTGGAATGCGGTTTGAGGCACAAAACGACACACATGGCTGTGCCAAATTGTCACAGTCCTACTGAATGGGTAGAGGAATATCGATACTATCAGGGCGGAGACATCTTCACGGCTGGACGCCCTGCTGAGTGGTGATACTTTCTACTCTTCTATATTAAAACTGAGACAGCTTAGTCTAAAATTCCTCCATGTGACAATGACAGGTTCTAGAACCTTTTGTCTTTAAGAGTTTAGGGCACAGTATTTGAAAGAGGATGTCTGGAGTTTTTGACCAGATTTTATGTGTGCACGTTTCATTGTGGAGTAGGGCCCGCTCTGCATTTGGCCTCCCTCGCTGTGGGGAGAGGGCCCATTATCCGAATCAGGGAAGCTCACAAGACCCAGCCTCTCCGGCTCTCCATCACAGCATGATGATTCATCTTCAGTGCAGGGCAGTCATTCGATTTGTGACCACCATCGTTGAAACGCTAGAACTGAATGTCAGTCTGAGATTTCTTCATATTTCTCGGAAGTACTATTACGACTGCGATTTCTAAGCCTTTCACTTACCTGCATGACATGATGGTGTGTGCGATTCTGGAGAAAGTGTGACATCATCTCAGTGTAAGATTTCTGTTGGCGCCCACAGCTGAGAAAGAAGCTGAAAACCGTTTGGGGCAATGTTGAACTTTTGGATCATGAGAAGCATCCATTTCTTGCATGACACAACATGGACCGTAGAAATTCATGTCAAGGTGTGTCATGATGCACAAACTGTGTGACTTGAATTTCACGTATTATATATTTATTTTACTTTCATAATAATTAGTCATTTTAATACATATCATTAGCTGGCACTTCCAGGTGTGACGTATAACAGTCTGGAGTTAGACATCCCTCTGAGACTCTTTGTTTGTTCATTGTCAGAGGAACACACTCCCCGCTGCTCGCATGCTTTAAAAGGTCTTTCCCTTTAGTCTATTTCACGCGGTGAGTAACGAACAGGTCTGCACGAGGAACTGAATTGTGGGACTAATTGATGGGAGTGGCTGAAGTTTGTGTTTCTCTAAGATGCTGTGATGGGCTTCAACTTGCTTGAGAATTCCCAAACCCTTGTGGCCTTTTTGACACATCGATAAATGGTACAATTTCCACTGAAGTTGAAACGTGATTCTTTTTCTTAAATTAATGATTATTCTGCGGTTTTTCGTTTGATTTGCACAGACACCCGCAGGAGAGTTTCCTCTGCATCCCGCGGAGATAACGGCGTGCTCTAATTGCTTTCCTAGCTGACTATAGAACCTGTTTTCTGAAATTTACGCAAGACGCAGGACATTTCTTTATTGCGGTTGTACAAACGGACTGATCTCAGTTCTGCTCATCAGGGAAGGATTCACAAATGGATTCATCCAGACACCTATAATTAGCTTACCTTTGTATATTCCACATTTTAAAATGGATCTAATGCTAATTGCATTAATATAAACAAATTGCCTATATCACTGGGAGGTCCATTTGTACTATCACCCTCTGTAATGCAGCGCTTATCACATTGTCACGTCGGTTATCACAAAGCTTAACATGGGTTTTAATGCTTGTAAACTTATAGTAAAGTAGTCCCCATTAAAATACCGTTTTGGCCTGAATATTAGACGGCCCCGATTATAAGACGATCCCTAACATTTTTTGGTGACTATTTTTGGAGAAAGTTATATAAGAAGTTCAGAGTACCACTGTTAAAAAGCAGCCAGAGGTAATCGCATTACAATACGTAAATAGCAACCATTCCAATAAACAAATGGAAAGGATAGATCAGTATTACAAGTACGACCCTGAAGGGCACAGAAAGTTTTCGATGCAGTGCATCCACATAAAGAGTGAAAAAATGAGGGCCTATTGTGGAGAGTCATTTTAATAAAGGACTGTCACCCCCTTTACTAAAATGGCTCCCCACGATAGGCCTATTATTCAATGAGAGTTACTCTATTAACAGCCACTTTTGATTTAACACTAGCAGCTGAACAAACAGGGAAGCCAACACGATGCTCACAGTTACACGCTAACGAAACACATGCATCCCACAGCAATCATTTCACAGTTTTGATATATACAGTAACTTAAGTACATGAGTATGTGTATTAATATGCAGTATTTAAAGATGCAAGCGGTATATTGTGCAAAGCATGTCAGTAGCTGCATAATTAGTCCTGGTGACTAGCCCTTGGCATCAGAGTACATCAGCTAATCGCAGGTAGCTGGGGGGGGTCATAACAAAGGAAAAAGCCCCTGGGACGATGCAAAGGCGTCATGCCAAAAATGGTGATAATGGTACAACGTCGAACAAGCAGGTAAGACAGCTTCGATTCTGTCGATTACATTTAAGCATATGACCAGGAGGCAGATCATTTGTGCTGTTGTATGACATTTACATTGTAATCCTTTACTGTCCAGACGTTGACAAGTTTGTTAACCTTTCACAAAAAAAGAACCTGAAACTGAAGAATACAGAAGAAGAGAATAATTTTTTAAAGAAATTTAATCATGCCTGACGTAGTCACATGAAAGAACGGATGCAAATTTGGTGAATTTAATCACATTAAGACAAGTGACACAGGTATTCTGACCCTGCACTCAGACACCAAACTTCACTCCCAACTTTGAATAGGCCTAAGCTCAAGGCCAGCTCCAAGCTGTGATCCACTTCTGATTCTGCTGGGCCAGCTGGAGATGTTACCTCTCAGTAGACATGTTCTTTCTTGTCTGTTTCCCGGTACTTTATCCATCTGTGCAGGTCACCTTGGATTCCTGCCGCTTTTAATTTTATTGTCAGTCTTTTATTTGGAATTTTATTGAAATTGATATTCAGAGTAAACGATAAGCCTGGTTCTGTCAGCAGTTTTTGTTGCACGAATCCATTCTGGCTATCTATCAAAGGCACTCTGTATGACTTTACCAAAGGCAGATCGGAACTGTAAACTCTTGTACCTTGTGTGATACACAGACCATTGATGTCTTTGCTAGTCTCCTTGCCTTTCACTTTAATCCCTGGTCATTCAGGCTTTTTCCACCTTCATTTTAAGAAATAAATCTTATAATGGATGATTGATTTAGAATAATGTTTAAGGTTGCTTTTGCCAAATACAATGGACCACCAGTTCCTGGAACTGGAGTTATTACATTAACTTTCTGTTTCTACCAGAAACATCCCACACCTCGGGAGAAGTCAAGGTTAAGACCTAAAAAAGTATATAATCAGAATGCAATTTTGATCATTTACCTGCATTTGTAAATGTTGTGGATTATCAAATTATGTCGTGAGAACATGGATTTAATTGGATGGAAACTACATTAGGGATGTATGAATGATTTAACGGGGCTTATCTGAGCCCACAGCTTCTGTTGTGTAAAGACAGTAGGTTACTGTCAAATTTCTCCCCCAGTAATCTGAACGCATTACAGTGCACTACAGTCTCGGTGTCTCTCGCACTAAGGAAACTGTCTATCTTGCACGAGGGCTGACAATTCTATGTCACAGAGCAAAACAATGACTTCATTAGGATCATTAAATGTTACATAACTGAATGCCCTCTGAACAGCTGCCAAAACATGCATAATTGCCGTCTGTGAATGAGGGCATAATCCAGCAATTGAGAAAATTGCAGCTGAAAGTATACCTACAGTCCGAAACTACTGTAGCCCTAGTGTTAGGCTGTGTATCAACAAGCCTTTTTAAGCAGAAAAACTGTCAATCACTTGAAGACTGAGCATAACAATAAACAATGTTTTTATCTTCAGGCCGTAAATGCCTATTGTTCAGTAATTAAATGCTAATGCAGAGTGTCTGTATAAGAATACAAGCAAATTGTTGCAGTCCAGTTTATTGTATGTATGTACAGTACTGCCCAAAAGTCTTAGGCAAGAAAATGTTTAAATGATCTTCCTGTTTGTCACGATCTGGGGCGAGCAGACAGGCGATCGTGCGGGTCGGCTGGTAAGGAGCAGGCGGACAGGCAAATATCGGGGCAAACTCGGGGGTTATTTAGGGAACAAGGACTATGAACAGGGAACAGGTGGGTTACCATCACCAGACCACAATGACGGACAAGGGAGACAAGCAAGACTAGGACTTAAATAAGACAAGACTGAGTAAAGTAATCGGACACAACTGGAGACGATCAGGGAGGCACACGTGGGTAATCAGGGGGCGTGGCACACACGAGGAGCGGACGAGCCGGGCATCACACTGTTGGTGTGAAACTATTGTGTCGTGTCTGTCAGCTTGGCCCTCTCAAAACCTCTCCTAAAGCCACCGCAGTATCTGCAGTGACTATCCAAAATGGCCATGCGATTTTTGACTGAAGCACCCCCACTTTGTTCAGCTAATCCGTACCTCTTTTAGTTATTCAGCTAGCTAAGGTAATTAATTAATTGAGCTGCTGGTGAAATGTAATGAATATGTGGAATGGTTGAGGTGTCTCTGAGGAGAAGATTGGAGACCAAAGGGGTGTTTATCTAGCCAAACAAAGAGAGAAAGTCCGAAATGGTGAACGCAATTAATTATTCTTACTTTTTATTGTCACTGTTAATGTGCATTAACGTGTTCTGTTGGATGCGTGTTTTCCTCCTGAGCAAATATATACTTACTTCACACAAAAATAGCTCTAAACATTTTCTTTGCCTATGATTTCTGCAGAGTTCTGTAAATCACTTTGTGGGAATGGGTGTTATATAAGGGCAATGAAAAATGCAGTCCCTATTGAAGAAGCAAATGCATGGTTGTGGGAAAGTTCCATCTGCATTTAATGCTGATGTCGGATTGCTAAACAGTGCAATTATTTAGAAAGTTCAGAGTCTGGAGGCGTTCCATGCGGGATCAGTGGTGCTTAGATTGGGGTCTGATATCATTATAAGATAAGGCAATATTGCACTGATTAAATATAAAAATTAACAGTTCTATTTTGAATTTAAAGCTATTATTGCTTTGGAATAAAAACCATTTTAATGTGTATGAAGCATGATTAAATTTGTTTGGCAGCGTCTGTGGGCTTGAATAGTGTCCTGTAAAATGCCCATTATGAGACCATGTGGGCCCAGTGACCCCCCCCAGAATGGTTGCAGGTTGGTGCAGGTGCAACACCATGTTAAGCAGCATGGAAGAGATGATGTGCATTAAAGGCTTCTTTATACTCTGTCCAAAAATAAATACATCCAAATGTAGGAAAAAGGTCAAATATGAATCCATTCATTTTCTGTGCCCACTTGTCCTATTCAAGGATCTGAAGTCTATTCAGGAAGCTACAGGCGCAAGGCAGGGACCAGCCCAGGAGGGGGTGCCAACCCATCGCAGGGCACAATCATTTACATCACATACTTGCATTCATATCTTTAATTTATTTCAATGGGCAAAAGCGTAATCGCGACCATGAGAACCTTGACCAATATCCAGCCCAACCTTAACCATAAGTAACCAAACAAAATACTTTAGACTCTTTTAGTTCTTTGATTGCAGTCACGGATTTTTATACAATGGAATTTCCCCTTGTGTGGACTGAAAAAAATGGTCCCCACAAGATCAAAATCACAGATTATTATCATATTGTGGGGACACAATGTAATATATACATAACACACATGCACACACACGCACAGACAATGCGGTCTTGTCTCCTGACCAGAGAGTATACCCTCCAGGATTAAGGAGTTCCTCAAAACGCTCTGTCCCCCACTGTCCCCCACTGTCCCCAGAGTTAGTCAGCACCTCCTCATCCCAGCTAAACACAGTCCTCATGGTGCAGTGACTGAGGCCTTGAAGAGGCAGTGTGCTGCTTCGGACAATATTCTCCTGGGAAATCCTTGGTCTGGTCGTTCATATGGATGTTCATCTTTCCACCAGCAGCCTACCCCTTCATGGTAAAACTATTCCCTGATGGAAGGCCTCTCCTTCAATACTGCGCCCTGCCACACTGCATTCATTGTTCAATTGTTGGTTTAAGGAGGTGATGCTCTGGTCTCCCATTTCCCCAGATCTCCATCCAATCGAGCATCTGAGGGATGTGCTACAACAACAAGATTTGTCATGGCTTCACCTCGCAACTTACGGCACTTAAAGGATCTGCTGCTAATGTCTTTGTGCCAGATACCACAGGACACCTTCTGAGCTGTTGCGGAGTCCATGTTTTAGTCGCTGTGTTGGCAGTACCGGTGTGGTTCCCTGGGCGAGCATATTTATGCCAGGGCCCTGTATCCAAGGCAAAGCGAAATTGGCAGGCAAACTGGCACCCCCTCAGTAGCTGGTGCCCTAGGAGGCTGCCCATGTCACCTATAGGATTGACTGGCTCTGTCTGGTAGCACGCAGAGGAGCATCAATGTATTATGCAGGAAATAATAATTTTTTGCCTCATCGGTCAATGGATTCTTCCTCAACATTTTCATTCTTACATAAACATTAGCAGGTTGAGACTTTCTACTTATGTAATGGTTAACGAGACACACTTATGTACTTTAACCCAAAGCTGAGGTCCCAAGAACATATGCTCTGTATCTTTAGGAAAATGTCAGCTGAGTTACTAACGTAAATGACTACAGTCGAGCAAAGACAAATTCAGAAAATATTGACTAGTATAAAAACGTCAGCAAAGGTCATTTATAATCGATGATAAAATGCACTTTTTTCGCGCATGACCCTGTACAGGCGGGCCGTTATGGAGATGGATGGATGGATGGATGGATGGATGGATGGAATGATGGATGGATGGATTGTGTTATTTCATTTGCCCAATATGTCTGTGGAAAATTTCCAGGAGACAGTGGCTGACTGAAATATTTTTTTATTACATTCATTAAATTCATGTAATGGAAACCGGAATATTCCTTTGACTTCATTACCATGAAATAAATATTTAAAACAAGAGCTACACAGAAGTCTTACAGGTTCAACAACACTTTGGTATGAATGTTCCAGAAAGATCTCCGGAACTATGAAGAAACTGGGCACTTCGGGTGAAGTCTGGGAATGAAGCAATTACGATTCTTTTATTTCTTCTTCTCTTCAAAATGTTCGACCTCGCTGGACTCGTCCACCACCTTTCCATTGACCATGGTCTGGGTGACCACCTTGACGATCTTCCTGGTCCGAACTTCCGGTTGCTCTGCAGAACAGCATGAAAGAATGTGCTCAAGTGCTTGGGCTGTGTAGTCAGAGCTGGGAAAACTGCCACAGTGCCAAAGGACTGAGAAGTTCTCTGACAAAGCAGCACACCCGTGTGTGATGATGGCATGTAGCACAATTGTAACGTCATTTTACTTCCTGCCTGGATCTCGGGAAACAATGCATTGGCTTGGGGAAGAAAAGAACATGATTCAGAGCTGTAAGCAGCGGGCGGAGTTTTATTTGAGCTTCTCCCTTTTAGGGAATCAAATGGAAACAAAAGTAGGGAATTCAAGAGACTTAAACAAAAAGCAGCATTTTGGTGGCTACGATGGGGAAGGAAAAAGGAAAACAGGACTCCTACTGCTCACGCATTCGCTCTAGATCTATCTATAGCTCTGGGCCAATTTACTCCCAGACTGAAATACAAAAAGGCCAAACAATGTGCAGGTGGTAGGAATTAAACTATGCCTGACTATGCCTTACTGCCCCCTGCAAACATACACACTTAAAAACTAAAAGCATTTCTCAAGATTGTGATTTTGTGTGTGTTTTTTTTAGCTCTACGGATCAAACGAAGTTGTTTAAAGGCCAAGGAAGGAGAAAGGGAACTAGTAACTTATTTGTATGCAGTTGCTAAGGGCTACTCTGTTTTGGGAGGGTACTTTGTGTACAGTTTTAATTAATCTATAATTAATTCTGTGCCCCAACCCATTGTCTGTTCCATAATGGAGGGGGGGGGGTTTGACAAGAATTCACTAAGGTTGCAGGTCACAGGTTAACAGCAGACAAGACTAGGCTGCCTTAGGTCTCTTGCTCCTTCTGCTCCAATATATTATAACTTGTAGCATTGCATTTGCTCTGGGAGTGTCTGCTTACTATTGTTTAATTCACACAATGACATCATACCTGTGAGTCATGTGAGGAGGCCATGACAGATAGGTAAGTTAAAGGCTGGCTCGGTGCCAAAAGTAACCGATTAATTGCAGTGGAATGTACACAATGGCAGTCTGATAATCAGAGTCTGAGAGAAATATATAGCTGATCTTCACATGCTATTGCATAGCAGCCCTGGATGAACTGGCTGTTCATGCAAACGTAACGCTCCTCATTTCAGCTATAATCCAACTGTATTGTTTTTATTGTTTTTAACTTTTTTGGAATAAATTTAGGACTAATTGAGCACTACTTCTTTAAGAATATATGAAAAATAATAGCTCTCAGTATGCAATTGCATAGGTATTTCTATCTCTTGATGCTTCGGGATATTTTGAATTTCATGCGTTCGATTTCTACAAAGCGATCTCTGTTGGTGCTGAGAGCACCTGCATTGGTCGCTCGATATTACTGTGGCATGTACCCTGAAGTCATGAAAGACTAAAAAAATGTTGCATTCATGAAAAAAAGTACTCACTTTTAGGGACTTCCTTAACCCTACAAAAAAAGGAAAAGATTATATTTATTAATACATGCTTAATGGCTTACAACAGGGTTTCCCAATTCCAGTCCTTGGGGGCCTGTCTGGAACACAGTTTACAGATTTCCCTGCTCAAACTCACCTTATTTAGCTCACCAGCTAATTAGCAGGTCTATAAGGTATGTCTGAGCCGGGAAAACTGTGTCACAGACTGGATCTCCAGGACTGGAATCGGGGAACCCTACTTACATCAATATAAATACTATTGTTCAAAACCCAAGAACAGGTTATCTGCACAGCATCTTACGTAAGGTTTCCCACAGAACCCAATGTGAGCCACTACAGCTTGTCACGACTGGCACCATCCACATCGGTGCAGGGACTCACACTTCCTCCCCTTCCAGCAGCCTCCTGTAGGTGGCGATCTCCATTTCCAGGTTCTGTTTGATGCGCAGCAGTTGCTCGTACTCCGTCTTGTTGCCCTGCATATCGAGGCGCAGCTGCGACAGGGTGTCCTCCAGCTGCGACAGGGTCATCTGCAGCTGCTCCATCTCCACAGCGTTCTTGTGGGTCACTTCGGCCAGGTTACCCTCTAAAGCTGCTACCTGCGGGGAGACAGGGAGAGATTGGGTGTGAGCGAAAGAGGGAGAGAGTATGAGGGTGAAAGAGGGAGAGAAGGAGAGTGAGAGAAAGAGGGCGGGAGAGTATGAGGGTGAAAGAGGGAGAGAAGGAGAGTGAGGGTGAAAGAAAGAGAAAGGGTATGAGAGAAAGAGGGAGAGAGAGAATATGAGGGTGAAAGAGAGAGGGAGAGAGAGCGAGTATGAAGGTGAAAGAGAGAGAGAGGGAAAGAGAGAGAGAGAGAGAGAGAGAAGCCGGCATCACACACCTTTGTATAATGCAGAGAATGTATAAACAATTAAAAAAATGTCCTAAAATGAAGATATTGCTGTAGCTGTGACTATCTCAGGATTCCAGTGAGGAATTTAGTTATCAAATAACTAATGTGATTTAGATGTAAACACTGCAGCACTGCACCTCTCTACTCATTAACAGTTGTGGAAACTTCCCAGTTTACTGGCAAAATGACCTTGAGAAGTTTCTATCTGTTTAAATGTGCCTGCATATTAGGCGTACTATGCGTCTGATCTCCTTTCACTCAGATCAATGAAAGATCATTATAGTCAGTTACATTTCACCTTAAAACAGAAGTGAAGGGTTGGTCAAAATGCCAGAATAGTTTGCTGGTTTCTTCAGACAAGTATTTCGAGAACCACCAGCAATGTTTTCAAAAAAATGAACACATGACAAGTAACAGTCATGTCCGCGGAAGCATCTGAGATCAGGTGTGGGGGGACACTGGAGTGTTATTTAGACTGGGTTAGGCCAGGTTTAATAGGGGTGGGGCTCCATTGGGGCAGCAAAAGATCTGGGCTTAGCAGGCCCTTACTTGTTTCCGTAGGCTCTCCAGGTCCACCTCGAGGACTTGGAGGAAGCGTCTCCTCTCGTTCAGCTCGTTCTGAGCATTGCGGAGAGCCTCGCTGCCCTCCTGCACCTCGTTCTGCATGGTCTCGAGCTGTAGAAACACAACAGCAGCCGCAATGCGAATGATGCATGTTATCGCACTAGCTGTCAATGCACGCAATGGTGAGGGAAATTAGCTCATCTGCTGTATACATATTTTTTGCGTGTATCACAGTTAATGATGATTGATTAATGCTGAGTCAACACTGGCTGCAGAACCACTGACCTTCTTCTTGTACCAAACATCGACATCGTCCTTGTTCTTCTGCACAATGCCTTCGTACTGCGACCTAAGGCTGGTCAATATGGCTCCCAGATCTGGACCACGGTTGGCGTCCACCTCCACGTTGACCTGGTCTGTGGCCAAATGAGCACGTAGCTTGGCTATCTCCTGTAGCAAGGAAGAAAGATAGGCTACAGATCGTATTTGTTTCTGCGTGTTCTGAAAGCGGAGAGAGGTTTTTTGTGGATATCGTGGAGGAGGGAGCTGTTGAAAACTCCTCCTTCATAATTAACGCCCTTAGCATGAATAATTGATTGCCCACAGTAACAGGGTTGATAAAGGTCAGATTACCAACTTTGTGGCATTATTACACCACACGTATAAATTTTAAGCCAACGACACACCAAAGGATAACATAAAGGCCAGGGTGTCTGCTTGTCGCATGTCTGCACATGCAGCACCACTAACACCACCGTCCACAACTCTCGTGTGAAAACATAAACATAAAACCAGTAACAATGCATCGCAGACCTATGCCAGATGTCAGTGAGATGGTTCTAGAAATGAAAACAGAACCCTTTCCGAACCGAAAAACAGATGCATTGAGAGTGAGGTTTTCTAAATTATATCATATGCGTTGGATAATCTGAAGACAACTTGTGTGATTTTGCTGATGAAAAATCAATGATTGATGAGAGATCAATATGAGAATCTGTGAGGGATGGAGGAGATCTTAGATCTCACTCTTCCTGCTGACCTGCGTAATGCACCCAGATCCAGGAGATATGACTCACCTCCTCATGGTTCTTCTTGAGAAAGTGTAGCCCGTCCTGAAGGCTCTTCATGTCTTCTTTCAGTGTGGCAATGATTTGGTCGTGGTCGGCTTTGGCCTTTCTCAAGGCGAGGCAGTCGGCCTCCACAGACTGACTCAATGCCATCTCCGCTTCCCATCTGCGCAGACAAGCAGACGTGTCACGCTGCGCACAGCCGTGCACGTGCCCACAAGCCCTCGTCCTTGTCCTCTCAAAACACACCGCCATTTCTACTCTACCACCATCATCGATATAAAAGCCCATGTCTTGTTCAATGCCCATGGATTAAATGCTTGGGATGTTATGTAAGCCTATTATCAGACAAGTGATTTGTGAGACCAACCACACCCTAGCAACAGACAGGATCAAAATAGTTTAATATCATTATAACCTACAGTAGAGATTATGTGCTTAATGAGACTATATCACAAATACATTACATCAGTTTTAGCAAAGCCAGTCAATGCCAAAGGAAATAGGAGTAAAAAAAATATCTTGCTCCCAACCAATTAAAGTCTTACATTACAAGAATTTTGTAACAAAAGAAGTATCCAGTTGGAAGGGAGTTTGCTGCTGCATTTCCAGCACAGGTAGGTTCCCGCGGACAGACAGGTACTTACTTGACTCTGAAGTCATCGGCGGCCAGCTTGGCGTTGTCGATTTCCAGCATGATGCGGGCGTTCTCCAGTGTCTTCTTCCTCACCTGAATTGGGAAGCGAAATGTGAGATGAAGCCCTCCATCTGCTGGGCTCTGCTTCTCCTAATGTACCTGCTTTGTGTTGCTCTCCTTGCAACATAATTCATTTTGTCTTCCACTTTAGGATTCTGCTGTCCCTTACAGAGCTTTGATGCCAGGAACCAGAATGCAAATGTTGTTTGTTTTAAGGCTGGTCATTTATCCCACAAGCTAACGCCAACTAATGATTAACTGGAGTTTGGAACCAAAACCAGTGCTTTGGATGTACAACGTACTGCTGTCTAAAGGAATAGACTCTTCTAACTCTATATGGATTTGGATTTACATATCCAGGTGTGTTCAGTCTTGCCTGTGTTAAATTTGCTAGGATTAAAGGATAGAGTCTGCAGCAATTACATTTTATTTATTCAATTAGGAGACCAAAGCCTCTATCCAAAGTGAAGGATCAGTTTAAGTGTAGATCAGAGAGGAGGGTCAGACAGTGTCCCTGAGGCAATTAGGATTAAGGGTCTTGCTCAAGGGCTAAATGGTGACTAGACTCTGATTTTAGCACGGCAATCTTCTGCTCACCAGTCCTAACCCCTAGAGCAGGCGTCTCCAACTCCGGTCCTGGAGGGCTACTGTCCAGTAGGCTTTCTGTTCCACTTGGCTTCTGATGAGCCACACCTGTTCATGGTATTTATCTGAGAACAGGTGTGGCTCATCAGAAGCCGGGTAGGATAGAAAACCTACTGGACGGTAGCTCTCCAGGACCGGAGTTGGAGACCCCTGCTCTAGAGTCACGCACCACTCGTTACATTACATGACTAGTAATGGTTCACACTAAGGGGTGCTGGACACTGACCTCCTGTTCAATCACGTGCACCTTCACCATCATGGCTTCTATGTCGCGCCCTTTCGGAGTTCTCTCGAGCATCAGCTGTTTGATCTTCTCCTCCAGGTCGGCGTTGGCCTTCTCCAGCGAGCGCACCTTCTCCATGTATTTGGCCAGGCGGATGTTGAGGCCCTGCATTGCCTCCTTATCATTAGCCCCGGCCTGCATGGCATCGAGGGAATGGCTGCCGAGATTGTTGAGATCTCCACTCATGGAGAGGGAGCGGACGGAGAACGTGGCCGGCGCCCTGGAGAGGGCCAGCCTGTTATCTCTGAGCGACATGCTGGAAAAGGAGGGTCTGCGGCCGGCTGAGAGACTCTGCACGGAGTACACGGACGTCATGGTGGCCGCTGTGGAGGGAAGCAGAGGCGAAATTCAGCGATGAAAGACAAGAGCAGGCAGGCGCTCACTTCCGTCCCGCACTGATGACACATGGAGAGTATCCTGTCAATCTGTACGATGGTTACTAAGAATCCCAAATTCAAACGTATTAGTCATTTCTAGATTAATATAAAACACTGTAGAAATTGTTCATAAACCAGAGCAGCTTCGTGAACTTTAAGAAAGAAAAGCCTAAATCTCATTATATAGGTGACAGACACATTACCTCTAGGATATCTCCCACCTCATGTTCTGTGCCTCTTGTGATAGGCTTACCGTGACCATGTTCTAGATAAGCATTTATGGAAAGTGGATGGATGGATGGATGGATGGATGATAGGTTTATCATGTATTTGAATTTCAAATTTGACATATTGGATGTAAGCCTCTCTCTTTGATGCACTAAGTGACAGCCGGCATAGCACCGGAAAGCTGTGGTGAAGCACAACTTCATTTCCAAAGTCATTCTTATTGTTTTTCACGTGCTGTTAGCTGCAAGGTCTCTCTCTGCTTCTGCTGAAATGAAACCCCCTGCTTGTAAAGTGATGCACGGCATTTCTAACGCTTCCCTGATTGGAACGGGATCATCTTGTTTTACTCTCTTGTGTTATCTGTAACAGCACTTGTATGCAAAGGTATTTTCATACGGTAACATAATCTCAAAATGCAAGAATGGCAATGAAACTTAAAATACAATGGAACTGTACCTGTAATACAAATGTGAACGACGGCGATAAGAGCTGCAGATAGGAAAACAGGACAGAGGTGTTTAAATAGCGACCTGCCCACTAAACATGAATAGAGAAGAACATGCATTATTCCCACCTAAGATATAAGGATTTTAATTGGTATTTAGAAGGAGGGTGTTTTCATGTACTTTCATGTACAAAGTTCTCTCTATCTAAAAGTATGTTTGACTTTCCCATTATCAAGCTGAATGTGTGATCAGACAAATTTCTCACGAGAAAAAGTCGAAACAAAATCCATATATATATATATATATATATATATATATATATATATATATATATATATATATATATATAAAACATATAAAACACATATATGTAATCCATATATATTCATAACACGCCATGCGTATGGATTATTTGAGCACAACTGATTTGGCAGTTTTCAGAATAATCAAATCACTTATAGCTTCATAGAGTATATAAATAAAAAAGTACATAGGTACACTGACCTGGAGGGTGACTGATTCCTGGAAGAGAGCTCCTGGTGGAGGTCTGGCTTTGTTCTGGCCCTGATGATGCAGGTGTTCCTTTATATGGCACAAGAAATAAGGGCTGAGCTAACCTGCGTGGGGGGCGGGGCCTTTGGCTGAGACCGAACACCAGCAGCCCCCGGGGTACAAGGAATACGACACCGAAGGGGATCAAATATTCATCACTTCAGTAGCTGGAAGAAGAACTGAGACTCGACTGGACAACAGGCTGGACTTGTATTTAAGCTTGTAAACGTAAGCTGTTGTTGCTGTGGTTTTCTAGTCGTTCAAAAGTGATCCTGAGGGAATTTAATATTCAATACTGGTGTTAGAATGGGGCTAAATTATCAACTGGTGGGATGTGAGCTATTAAATCCGTGCTAAAGTCAACAAGTTTCGCCACAACTGCACATGCTTGGTATGTTTATTTTGGAAGTCAGTGAGTCTTTCCCTGGTTAAAAAATACAGGCATAAACATTGTATATTTTGCTGCACTGGAGTCTTTACTGAGAACAAACAAACTGTATGCTAGCAGCAGTTGCACCCTATATTAGAGTTAAATCATGGGTACACTGGCCATTTCCTACATCATTGTCTACACAAGGGGTACTCAGTTGGCTGACCAAACTGTGTGGTTAAGCTGTTGGTGAAATCTAATGAGGGGGAACCTCTGTCCGTGTGTCGCTTCCGGAATTTGGACCTCTGGGAGAAATGGTTGAGCAGCCCTGGTCTACATGCTGAGCCAATTAAGACTCATATCGCAGGTTTGCTACCAAAAATCAACGACTATATCTGTGTTCTGGCGGGTGACACCCGGCCTGCATCACAGGATGCAGAGGGCGTGCTCGCATGTGACGTAAACGGGCTTAGGTCTGGGAGGGGACAGGCGGGGAGTAACGACAGTCCTGCTGGGGAATGTATTCTGCCCCCCCACACACACACACAGCATTTGTCAGTCAGTGACTCACCGGGAGAGCTGCAGGAATGGCCAGGAGGCGTGTGTATGTTTTACAAATCACCCCCCTCTCACCCGTTTTCAGTCTGACAGACATTCCTGACAGGTGGGAACATCAAAATAGGGAAATGATGATGGTGCTGTGATTCATGCCGCCTTCCGACACGAGACATGAGCGAATGGCAGAACAGGGAAATTATGAAGAGATCATGATTCACACAACTTTTTGGGGCTGTGTCGTAATCACATTGCAAGGAATATCACATCATGTTATTCAATTCATTCATCGATTTATATATATTTATATATATAGACATGTACATAAACATAAATGGTTTAAATGGTCAATTTGAACTAATAATTTGCTTTATGTTTATTTACACCTCCATCACAAAATCTTTAAATGCTACTGATTTAAATTTAAATATTAATATTCACTTAACGTCTAAATAATATATATCATACACACACAGACACACACAGGTTTATAATTATATAATTGTAGTTATCACACAGGTTTGTAATTGGGATTTTTATGCAGAAAATTCTAATCCCAACATAATGACCTAATGAACAAAATACGAAAGTTTTGGCGTTTTTAGTCATTGCGCACTGCAATTACAATGATGCTGTTACGAGTGCAAATCCCAACATGATTTGGTAGTTAGATAACCTGCATAAATGACAAATATTATATTCCACCGAATCCTATTTGGCCACCAAATGAGAAAAGCACGTCATTTGCAGTAAAAATACCAGACACACCTGATTAATGTTCCCTACAAACTACAGACACAGGTGTCTCTGCCACTGACTTCCTGCAGGTCATGCGGCCACATGGTAACACAGCATTACCACACACTTTCTTCTCATTCAGTACCCTAAGATAATTAAGAAGAACTATAACATACAATGGCATCCTTTATTTGAAGAAAAGAACACCAATTTTATCATTGCTTAATCAGGAAAATCTGGAAATTGCCTTTAATAACATGTTAAGTGAAGTCAACACAAAACAAGGTACGTAGAACTAACTACAAGAATAAATGTCATTTTCACATTTCTTATACCATACCAGCCTATACACATAGAAGGACCCTGTAAACTTAAGGAACACAGTCAGGCATCACAGGACGGCTGCGGATGGACCAGTGGCTTATTTACAGTTTGTCATTTTCTGGTACGGATTGGAACGGGGTATGGATGTAGCCAGCGCATGACAGCGCAAGAAGAAAGTGAGGAGAAACAAACACACACAAGAATAGAAGATACCGGAAATGATACCTAAAGAGATATTAATATTCAGTTAACTGAAGAGCATTTTAGGTGGAACTGCCATTACATAGATGCTGTAACTAGTGTGAATGCTGACATGAACAGTCGGACGAAGTGCTTCAGTCAGGGTATGAGACACGCCAAGACAGACACTGCTCACGACAGTGATAGTATAGTTTTTTTTTTTTAGTTTTTATTTTCATATTAATTTCAATTGTCATTTGAAATCCAGTTTTGTTTCAGTTAGTTTTCTGTGTTTTATTAGCTTTTATAGATACAGATATTATTAGCTTTTAAAATATATATTTCTGTTTAGTTTTTTTATATATATTTCAGCTTCTGTTTAAGTTTTAACAAAATTTTAGAACTGGTACCTGTGTCTGATCTTTAGATAATTCTATACAAGTACACAGCACACATTATGTACAAATTTCCTCAAAACAGGTCAAATACGATCCATATTTTATTATTATTAATGCTCATTAAAGATAAATGATTACTTTAGCTAAATAGTTTTTAAAAATTAGCAGTTGATGTTCGTTTTTACTTCAGAAGCAATATTTATAATTTTTTTAGTTGTAGGTTTGTTTCGCATCTTATTTTATTTCAGATTACAAAAATGCTTTCTTATGGTTTTAATTAACAATAATAACCCTAACCCTAACCTAACCCTAACAATAATAACCCTAACCTAACCCTGACAGAACAGTGGTGCTGCATTGATCCCCAGGATGGAATTCCCTTTTTCACCTCATCTCATCCTGCTTCATCTTTCGCCTTGTCTCATCTCCAGAAGACACACAGACACACATGCGGGTGGGAGTGAGCTTGGGGTCACAGCGCAGGGTCAGCAAGTGTGCGGCACCCCTGGAGCTGGGGGTTAGGGGCCACACTCAAGGGCCCATGGCAGCATCAGGCCTGGAATGCGAACTGGCCAGGGCCCGATGAGAGGCATGAACTCCTGCGCCCCTGAATCACAAACAACTCGCAGACAGGAACTTAGTGATCAGTGTTTATGATGCACAAATCGAATTAACACTATGAGCACAAGGCAAGAATTTGTCAATGGAAGTATATTGTATATATTGTAAAATACTTAGTACGCTAGGGAATGAATGGCTAAAAAAACTATATGTTACCATAGATCTGATGAAATGGGGAGGGGTTTAGGTGTGTTATTGTACAGATTACCATAAAATACTAACTGAATAAATGGCATTAAAAGAACATATTTTCATATATAAGAACATCTTCCTAGGAGATATAGTCATTTATCCAGATTCTATTACTACTTTCTTACCTTTTATGCTCAGACATTGTAACTGATTTTATTACCCTTAAGCCCTGGTTTGTAAATGTTTAATCTGCCATCTGCTGACTAGAACTCAAACAAAAATACTCCAGACCACTTTCAGAAGTTCAAAGAGGTTTTTACAAAATCGTCCAAGATGCCTATTTGTGATGACTGTCACTGGGCCGCAAAAAAAAGAGAACCAAAGAATTTAGAATTTAGTCCTTTAGCAGAGCAGCCAGTGACATTAATACTAATGTTTCACACATTTCACAATAATAGTCTTGCTTAGCTTCCTGTCACCGGACTCTTTAGACGACCAAATTACTTTTTTCAAAGCCGAGCAAACAAAGCTGGCATGCAAAGAAAATTGTACATTGTGGAGGTGGACAGCTCTAAAGCTCAGTGATACCTGATAATCCAGCACTGAGTATGCATGAGATAATCTTAGGTTAGACAAGTATAGGCTGTAATAGTACACCATGCAGAGTGTTGCACGTCGGCAACTAAGGTGGCCGCCTTTCGAGAATCAACGGCAGTCTACAAGAAGAGTCTTCAAAACAACTCAGTGAACACGTTTTTGGTTTAGAATTTTTCTTACTTTAGCCAATATTCAATCAGAGTTCTCCAGGCACTCTGTCTTCCATTGTTATGCGTGAGAAGCACAGAACTCACACCAGGAATGAGAAATATTGCATCCCATCAGATCTGAGAAAGCAGAATCTAGTAAAAATCTAGTAAAAATACCAGGCACACCTTAGTGCTTGCTATGAAAAAGAAAAAAAAACAGCAAACACCTGTAGCAATGTTCCCAGCAAAGAACCAACGCAGCTTATTAACATGTCTATAGCTGATAGCCTGCAGGGGGGTCATCAGCCTGTGTTCACATGGGCAAACAGGTCCGCGGCAAGTCTGCCCTGCGTCCGCTTGAGGAGAAGGAAAAACGCGACGTAAGCTACATTTTTAAATGCCATGTCTGCGGTAAAAACCGCATTTCGATCACAATATCTTTCAGAATCCCGCCATCGTTTTGACACCTGCCCCAGAAGTTGCGTGTTCGCATGGCGACAAAACAAAGCTCACACTTTCTTATGTCTAGGTACCCACACCCAGACAATTAAGAAGAATTAGAACATAAAATGGTTTTCTTTATCTGAAAAAAAAACTGTCATTCACCATGGACTCGTTAGTTAAACTGAGCCAATTCCAAAAAATATGCAGGGGGCCCAAATAATAATCATGTTAACTTAGGTAAAAACCTGGTATTTGCTCTTTACTTTTACCTGCCTTCGTTTTTAAGTGTGTCACAGTATGTTTTAATACCACTGAGATGGGTATTTGAAATTTCACCGGATTATGTATCCAGTGACAATAAAGGCATTGTCATCTTCGTTTCAGAGTCCTGTCATTAATTACTCATTTTATAAATGGTATAAATGTATCTCATACCAGAATATACAGCAGGGAAAATAAGTATTGAATGCATCTTCAGCACCCTGGTAGATAGTAGCAGATTCTTAGATTCTCAGAGTCTCGGCACGTTTTCCCATTCATCCTTCCTTCAGTTACAGGAAGTCTGCCGGCACCACATGCTGAAAAGCAGCCCCACACCACGACGCTCCCACCCCCAAACCTCACTGTGTGTGTGGTGTGGTGTTTCTGGGGTGATGTCGCAAAGTTCTCACAGAAATGAGAACCACAAAGAGAGGCGTCTCCCACACCGCCCTGGTACCTGCTCTCCTGGGAGATAAGGCCTACAAGTTAGGCCTGATTTAATCATTTTAAGTGTTAGAAAGTCACCAAAAGCAGTGACCAGTGAAGAACGCTACTGGAAAACAACGGCAAACACGCCTGACAGGTCACTCTTTAAACTGGGGGTTCCCAATCTTTTGATGTTCATGGACCGGTCTACATTGTACAAGATTTTTTGCATACCGGGGTGTGGGATCTGCCGTTGAACTGATCAGTGATTTCATAAATGATATCTTTTCTTTTTTTCCTAGAATTGAAAAGAACATGGTAACATGAGGGGTGGTTACAAATGAAAACATTTAGTTTAAATTGAGTAATCCTTCTGACCCCCAGCCCTCTGCGGCCGGGCGGAATACAGCCCACCGAACTGGGCGTGGGAATCCCTGCTTTAAACCGACAAGCTCAGCAGAGGGACCATCTTGATCAGGAGGTCATACAGGTTTGATAACTATTCCCACCTTCGGGTCAGAACCGTTCCATTAAAATATGGGCTGAGTTTCATTGGATCCACTGAAATTTCCTGCTGAGCGAGAAAAGTCAGTGGTAACTGATGCGACCCCTTTTGTTCGTAGGAAAATGGGGCTAAAAGACACCAGACTCCTGTCTGTCTTCCCCAGCTGTGGTGATCTTGACCCACCATGCAAGCCGACTATCAGTCAAACTGAGCCAGTTGGAATCCTGCCCAGAGATGAATTAGAGGTCCGAAATAATAATCACGTTAAAAAAATGCCTTGACTAATCAGTCTTCGGTTAATTGTTCAAGGACTGCAAAATTGATAAGCAACACGTTTTAATTATAAATTAATTATAAAGACACACCATTGTTTACATGTCAATATATTATGTCAATATTCAATTATATTAATTACAAGGGGCCGCTCAGTAATGTGAAATGAGTGAAGGGTGGTTTTTATAGTAGACAGAGACATTTCTGAAAGTTAGGAGGAACACCCAGAGAGGAGGGGCTTTCGGGAAGAAAGGGATCAGACGGCGGAGACGCGAGGTACAAAACACGGTGTTAAAAACAAGGTGTTAAAGGAGGTGTTAAAAACAAAGTGGTTATTACTACACCTGTGATGTGTTTTATGACTGATGGAAAGTGCAGAGGGCGGTATGGGGTGGAGAGGAAGAGACTGACACAATCAGCAGGACTCCTCTCCATCCAGGTGGTGAGCTGTCGGAAAGAGGCAGCTGGAATGAGCGATAAAACTTTAAGGCTGTTCATGACTGTCAAGGTTGAGGTTTGAATTCCTCCCGTAGCTCAAAGACCTGCAGTTTGGGCATATCGACGTCTCTAAATGGCCTGTGGTGACTGGTTGATGCAGGGGTGATGCTAGAATTTGACTGTTACGGTGGCCATATTCAGTCTGATGAAAGTATTTTTCAGAGGGGTTGAGACAAAAAATTAGCTGGCTGGACCTCTGCTGAAAAGGGCCTAGAATGAGCTACGGTGTAAGCTGTGAGGCCCAAGGTGCAGATTGCCATAAACATCCAGGGATGGCTTCCAGATTCACCACGTCCCTGGTAGCAGAACACAGATGAAATCAAAAACTACACTAGAGGTGTCTTCCCATAAATCTAATAATTAGCTGGCGAGTGTTTTTCTTATGGACGAATGTGTGTTTACGGCAAATTTCTCAACACCTTAATCAGACATTATTCTCTGCGGTGGCTCTGTGGTCAGCCTCAAGCAGAATCTCCGGCGTTTTTCATTCTAATCAGCATACATTCATGCACGGCACGAATTACCATGTAAATCTTGGTTTCTGTGGAAACACAGCCGTCTGCCTTCAGAGGTAAAGCTGGCATGGGGGAAAAAGCACAGAGCAAATACATATGTTGTTAATGTATAGCTTTGAATTCATAATGCTTAGCTGTGACATCAACCTCAGAAATGACAACTATTATTATCATTATTTATTAGTCTCAGTTACTCACAAGTGTTGCAAAACACTACTTAAAAAAATCAAACAGGATTATGTGATGACTTTAGTTTAATGCCTGTTCTACTTTCCCAGGATATCATACTGAGATTTTATTTGTAATTAAAATTTTTACTTATTTCCATCTGTCAACATGCAACAGACACACTCTCAGAAAAAGGGTAACAATTTGTACCTTTGCTTATCATTGGTAATGTACCCTCAAGGGTCTGCAAAATTGTACCCTTAGCTGTAGGTAATTTTACCTTTTAAGGTAGAGAAATGAGCTCTGAGGAACATTTCTGTACCGCTGATGGTACATTAATGCTGTTTGCACCTTTGGGGTGTTCCTCAGAGTCCATTTCTCTACCTTAAAAGGTACAATTACCAGGGTACAGCCCCCGTGACAAGCAAAGGTACCAAGGTTTTGCGTATTTGCTCAGAAAGCAAATGTTTGTCTTGCGTGAATTAGGTCAGAGTGAGAGAGTAAGCAGGAAGACCGGATCAAAAGGGCTCTTGGGGGTAAGAAGAGCTGAAGCGGTCCAAGGTGCCAGGTCTCTGGGTGAGCCTCTCACCTGGCAGACTGCTGGCAATCCAACAAAACTACCGACGCACATCTGCACCTAAATAAATGCTCCAGTGTTTGTGTAAAATCCAGCTGCGATACAGAGGCCAAAACAAGCTAATTATTTTCCTGTCTGCTGCTCAGCACTCTGGGCGATTCCTCAGCTTCTTAAAACCCCTATTTAACCCCTAATCTTTCCACATCATTGAAACAACATCTTATCCTGAGAAGGGTCACCGGATTACTTTACTAATTCCTTGAAATATATTGTTCTTTGTGCACAGTAACATAATTCTTCCAAATACTATTTCTTGAGTCCCGTCCTAATACGATCTCCTTACTTACAGTATGTATCACCACCTTACCGAAAATGCGCATCTTTTTTTCAAGGATTACCTTCACATAAAAGGAGACAAATGATTTCTAGTTTGGCACTAGAAAAGTGACGGGATCTCACACGCTTCTGTCGGGAATCGCACTTGTATATGTCACATGCCAACTTTCGAGCGCATGCAAAATATGCAGAAAAAACACAACAAGCCGCTGCGATGATGGTATAAAAATACATCACCTGTTTGAATTAGCATAGAATCGTTTCAAAATACTGTCCTCAATTACTCTTAACATGCCGGCTGGTGGAATACGCAATTTTTCTGGTTGCTGAAGCTGTCTTGGGGAGCAGCGCCCTCAAGTGGCCACAAGTGTTAGTGGGATAAAATTAAACTAATGACCTTTTTCCTTTCCCTTCTTTCCCCCATATTTCCTGTAAGGTTAATTATTAGCGCCAGTTATGTGATAAACTGACAGCTGTTGTCAATAAGCTTGCATAAATAGCATACATGCAAAACTCTACCCGACGATGTGATATGCATACACATTAATCTAAAAAGCTAATTGCTTGAGTTCAACAGTTCGTGTAATATCAACAATTCATGTAATATTCATTTCTCAAGCAAAAAAACAACCGCAGAACCTTCCGCAAGAGTTCAGCTGTCATCCATCTGTTTGCAAACGAACTCTTTATTCACGCTACAGGTCTGCTGGCTCTCCAAGGCCGAGCATTGATGCATTTTATGCACATTAATGCACCGTTCCAATCAGGCAACTTATTTCTACGCTGGCAGGCACTGTGGACACTTCAGACCTCATTAAAGAGAAACCTAAATAGGGCCGATGGCCACGGCGGAGCCCTCTGCTCGGTGCCCCGGCTCCGCCCGCCGTATGGGAGCGCTGCCGGTGGCATGATGCCTTCAAGATGTGGCCTCACCTCCCGTGGGAGAACGAGCCAATCTTTAATTAATCATGCTGCACTGGAGCCGGATCTTAAGAGTCACTGTCGCCTCGAAATATAAAGGAAACAAAGGAGTTTGCTTTGAAACGCAGACCTGTTAGGCAGCCACGTGTTTATTTTGCTAAAGTATTTCTTGCCGGAGATGGAGTCGGACTCCGTGCTTGTCAGAGTGAATAATATCGGTGATTAGCTACAAGTTCTTTGTTGTGGTTCCTTCTTGTGCTTGGAAATAACGGGTGGTGGGGGGTTAAAAAGAATTAAGAATGCTTTGCTTTTGAAGTTAACTATTTCAGTAGCAAAGCGGAGCCGTTATTCTGAACGTTACCTTTTAATATTATGCTGGCTCAGTTTCAGCAGATGGCACTATTGCCCTGTGTCAAAACCAACGGGAGGGAAAAAAAGTCTTAATATTTTTATTACATCTTTCTGAAATAAAAGCAAAAACTATACCCTATTATAAGAGTTGCGATAATATTGCAGGCAGCTTCCCGTGAATAATTTTCCTGGAATATCTTAAACGGTAACTTGAAAAACGTGATTTTTTTTTCATGGTGAGTGAAAAATCCTATTTATGATTAAAAGAAAATATCACCAGGCAGTCATTCTGACAAGGACCAAATCCAGGAATAGGGTTAGCAATGCAGCAGCCCTGCAGTGTCACCATTCTGCACCTGTCTCTGCAAAAAATATATATTCCATGAAAGACTTCTTGAAACCAGTAGTAACATTAAGGCAATAGTAGCTGTAGTGCTGCTTGCTCTGTGGAAGCCTTTTATTGCCATATATTCGAGCAAGGTGTTTAACAAGCAGAGCATTCTGCTAACAATACAAAGGTTGTGGGTTCCAATCCCAGGCAGCACACATAAACTGCAACCCTTCCGTCTACTGCAAGTTGCTGTGGATAACGTTTGGTCAGATAAATGAATGAAAATAAATAAAACTGATAGTTACGTAACAGCAGTGTGCTGTGGTAATAATAAATAATAAATGTATCTGCCATGATGGCTATCAGATGCGACAGCTTTCCCCTTCATTTGACCTTTGAGCAAATTGCAACATTCACCTCTTCCTCCGCACTATCCCCTGGGCAGCGCGGTTCAGCACGGCGGGATCCCGCAACCTTGTCGAGGAACGCAGAGACCAAACGCTATCGCCAAAACCTTGATGGAAAGTCTAACTTTCACAATTTTTTTTGTTGTTTTCTTTTTAAGCTAACTTATGCAGGCAAGGACAATGTTTAAGGCTATTTATCCGGGTAGAATGTGTATATTTGCTTTGTAAAGTAACACGATTTTAAATTAGAACTTATGAAAATGAACTACAGTGCAATAAAAATCGCAAGAACTTTCTTCTGTTCTCCAAAAAGTGACTGGTTATCTTGCTGGACGGCGAGATGAACGCCGCTTTGGTCCCCAAATCTCTCCTAAAGATAAAGATAATCTTTATTGAACAACGAAATTGAAATCTGGGTCACTTCAGCCATTCCATGTATTTCACCAGTAGCCCACTTAATTAATGAACACGATTAGTTGAATAATCTGATGACGCATTGATTAGCTGATGGTGAAGTCAACACATAAATGGGTACATTGGGCAGGTGATTTTTGGAGTGACGATTGGAAATGGTTAAGCTGACTCACTTTGACAGACATACTCGTGAAATCATCTTTATGCCAGCTACACTGCTGCACCAGCAACACCAACACCAAACCAGTACCAGAAATCGCCCTGGTCTCTGCTGATTTTTTCTGCGGGGTTGGCAGCCTTGCAGTCCTGTATACGGGCAGTAATGGGAGTGGTTAGACGCGGTGAGCCTGTACTGTGGGTGGCTTCCGCAAGTCCTATCTGCCCATGTAGGTCGTGTTTGGCAGCGTGCTCTCAGCTGCTGGTATTTTCAGGTCACCGTGTGCCGGGTGTCTCGCACCCACAGGTCACATGACCCCCCGTCACGCCGTGGTTTGTCTTCCGCCCCTCTGACCGCACCGCATCCCGAACTGCGGCTCAGCTTTCCTGGCAGATCGATTGTGCCGACTCCCCTTGATTGGGGGGGGGGGGGGGCTGCGGGCTGGTGTCTTGTCCGCAGTGTTTGATCAAGGCCTTCATTCAGCCGTGCAGCTCCAGCTGGGGCAGGATGCAGCTCATCACCCCACTTGACCCCCTGCCATCTCTGATTACACGGCCACCAAAAATTAGTCCCAGAGAAGGGGCTGCACCCAACACGACGACAGTGCCAGTCTGCTGCTGGGGTCACTGTGAACCACACACTGCTTCCCAGATCCTTCCAGAATGATGCTCCTGAAGCTCCAGAAGTTCTGCTTTTTAGTCTCCTAATTTGATATATATCTCATCCTGAAACCATTTATTTTAGAATTAAAGGAGATTTAAAATGTAGTCGGCCTTTATAATAAAAAATAAGCTAATTGTGTATATATATATATATATATATATATATACTGTATATATATACACACACACACATATATATATATATATCCATCCATTTTCCAAACCGCTTATCCTACTGGGTCACGGGGGGTCCGGAGCCTATCCCGGAAACAATGGGTACGAGGCAGGGAACAACCCAGGATGGGGGGCCAGCCCATCGCAGGGCACACTCACACAACATTCACTCTCACACACACACCTATGGGCAATTCAGCAACTCCAATTTGCCTCAGCATGTTTTTGGACTGTGGGGGGAAACCAGAGTACCCGGAGGAAACCTGCAAACTCCACACACATGTAACCCAGGCAGAGACTCGAACCCGGGTCCCAGAGGTGTGAGGCAAGAGTGCTAACCACTGCACCACCATGACAAAACATGCTATCTACATTTACAAAAGCGCAGAAATGTAGAAGTACCACAAATTTAGAAGACAAGTTTAAAAACATATAAGCGCTGGAAATCCGCTCACAACACAGTTGTGAAGTTTCTGGGTGACAAAGAAACAAGACGAACCAATTATGGCTGGACTGTATATCGAATGTTTACGAAATGTCGATATAGAATATCGATATATCAGGATATAGAATGACACACTACATTATATCAATCAATCAATCATTTAGTCGCCATTAAAGATTTATAATAATATTCCTTCCTTGTTATAAGTAACGCGAGAGCTGCGGTCTTGAAGTTGCACAGACTCCCAGAATGTATAGAAATTTTTTTTTGGTCTCGCAAACCAGCTTCTAAGTCTTGATTCAGTCTTATGCACTTTCTGTTTTTTTTTTCATTTAACCAGATTCCATAGAAACCAGTAAATGATTAAAAATAAACCTTTTCCATTTCGGAAAAGCACACCACCCAGCGCGCCCATGTTCATCAGTGTTCGGTTGACTGTGAGGTCTCTGTAAAGAGTGGGTTTATAGATACGCACATCGGTTAATGTTGCACTGATAGTTAAACTTTCCAGGAATTCCAGAAAAGAATGTATATTGAGTGCATGTCAATCGTAGGTCGAAAGTTCTGTGTGAGTTTAGGCCATAACAGAAGATATGAAAAATGCCGGTGGGGTGTTTACTATTTACACTGAAAATGCACCGAGTGCACAGTTCAGCAGAATTAGCCTGGTGGTATCTGCAGAGCCAATCTCCGCAGCGTTCAAAGCTGCAGCACTGGGCTTCGTCCGCAGCTGGGCCAGCATTGCTCCTGCAGCCTTTGATTGGCTTCCAGTTTAGCCAGGGAAAATAGCTCAATATGCCAACAAATCAGCGATTGAAATCTTTGGTGAAATTGCAAACAGATACAAAAGCGATGTGAACAATGGCGGGGGGGGGGGGGGGGGGGGGGAGTAAGCACCTGCGCTCTCTGACTTCCCTTCTTATTTATTGTTTTTTTTCGGTCTACAGGTTGCTCGCTCATTTGTGGAAAAATAGCTAGTCGCTTAAAACGAACACAGGGCCATAGGAGATGTTATCAGTAGGTCTTAGTGGTCGCTAAGGTATGAGTTTAAATGACAGGAGGGTAACTAACAGAAGAATTCCTGTCCGGGAACCTAAGGGGAACTCTTAACAGCGTTGTGATGTGGTGGAAGATATAATTTTCAATTTTCTGTACAAATTACACAGCAAGATTAAAGCGAGCAACATACTTGAGTTCTCTTTTAAATGTGTTTTTCATAAAGCTGCCAGGACGAATAACAGAACACAGTGCCGCAACAGAACAATCGCAAACTGAAAAGGACCCCCAGACACCTTCAGGCAAACAATAGGTAGGGCCATGCAGTCATCTTCTCGGAGTGTTTCGCGAATACGAAATGACATTTCCCGGTGACTGTGACCGAACAGTCCCGCTATGTCATCCCTCTGTTCCATGCAGACGGGGGCTTTCTGTCAGACTGAGTCTATCCAGTCTACGTCTCTCCATGACCACAGGATCTACGTTTCAGACTAAATACGGCAGCAGGCTGCCTAAAGTAGCATACCGCCACACAAACACACTGACACATGCAACATAATACGACAGAAATCACAAGGACCTTTGGCATCTACTGGCAAATGTTCCGGGGGATTCTTTTGCTATCTGGTGTGAAAATGCAGATCACAGATTCCCCACAGAAATAAGCAACATATGATTTACACAAACAAACCTTCGTCCAAATAAATGGCCACGCAGTTATGGTTCTTGCACACATTGTGCATGTAAGTGACAGTTTTTAGCTATCAGCTGCGAGTCTGTCCAGCCTTCCTGTGTGGGCCGTGAAAATATCCGCGGAATATTATCACCGTCTGGAGGGTAAGTAAAAAGCTCATGAAGACCTATCTGACCGTTAATCAAATTTTACGCTACATTACAAAAACTACAAGTGATCCTGCCTTTCATGCTTGTCTGTATGGCATTTTAAGAAATATGTCAATATTCAGAAACACACACGTTCCAGTTTTTCACAAAAAAAAGTGAAAAAATATTAACAATTTGTAAATAAAGAAAATATATTTATATAATATGCATTATGCATTAACTGATAATTACATTCACACACACACAGGTTTGTAATTATATCTTTGTGGGGACTCTCCATTTATTTCTATGGGGAAAACTCTAATCCCAACATGACGACTTTAACCTCTACCCAACCCTAACCTTAACCATAAGTGACCAAGGTACAGGACTTTTGGCTATTTTAGTTTCTTGATTACAGTGACATATTTATAAAATTAAGTTTTCCCTTATGGGGACTGAACAAGGTCAAAATAACAGGTTTTTATTGCATTGTGGGGACATTTGTTATTTTTCTCCCATTGATTATAGAATCTTTTTCGCACTTCCCTAATTGAACTGAAATGTCATTCATACATAAACTTCTGGGCTTGTCTTGGAAGGTGAGCAACATAGTATTACATGCTTGAAACCTGATAAGAATATTCGGAACAGTGACATGCAGCAGCCCTGATAGGGGTGACCGGCCTCCCATTCCAGCCTACGGCAGGATTCCTCTGCTGCCCTGTACTGTCCTGACTGCATCTTTCTTTTCTCTAACATATTGAAGGTAATAATCATCACTAAAAAGGGCTTTAGGTGCATGAGAAGAGACACGAGACTAAAGGCGTTATACGCGTATAGCCGAGACCATTTTTAGTCTGTTCTTTGCGGTGAAACTAAATGAACTTTGTGTCTGACTGTTCCGCCAAGAAGCAGAAATACTGCTTATTTGTTAAAGTCAGACTTTCAATGAATACAACTTGGAACTGTGGTTTCAGCAATTGAATCTTATGCTTTCTATACTGTGAGTATTATGAGTATGTTTGTATAGGCTTCTGTGTTACTTAGTACCCTAAGAAGAGGCCCTGTCTGCATGTGGTAATTACTGCATTGTAACTACAGTGTAGTTTTACAGAAGGAAGCAGCTGACGATTTTGCGCGGGCAACATCGTACGCAGGTTTGCTCCCGAGCATCGCATCACACTAATTATTCAATGCGAATAAAGAAACGGTTGTTTTTTTTTTCAGCACGTTAACAGATAAAATTTCTCATAATCTACGGTCTTATGACAATGTTCCGGTTTTCAAATACAAAGGAAGACCCTGTCTTTTTTAATTACCAATAAAACAAGGGCTGTTTCTGCTGAAAGTCAGGCCGTCTGCACAAGCTTCCAATTAGACTGTAAACATGATTATCACACCCTCGTGTCTGATTGATAACATCCATTTCTTCAGAAAGAAGCGCTGATTACACTGCTGATTACAGTCCAAAGCATAGGTGATGCTTCAGTTCCTCTTCCTTTAGACAATGTATATTAATCATGTAACACAGGGTCCTCTCTATTTTTGAAAGTCGTATTATTATTTTTGCATAAACATATTTAGAAGTACAATGAATTATATTCATCTGAATTAATTTTGATCAGTATTTCAGGTGTTGCGTCTATATTATTTTTAACATTAATAGTAACAGTAATATATAAAAGTCACCAGACACTTTTAATTATGGCAACTTTCAATTTGTAAGACATCAGTGACAATGTTAAACTCAATAAGAGTTTAATATAAAAATAACAATATAAATTTACAATTAATCTATCTTTGAGAATGTCTGTATTTATGTTAAAACCTAATCCTGATTAATATGGGAGGAAAAATAGAAATTTAACAAGAAACTGCGATTGAGCCCAATACTAAGAATTATACCTTTCTAAACAATATAATATCTACAAATAAAGGAAATGATCCCACTTTAGCAAATATATTATCAACTTCCTCGGCAACACAATTCTGTAATAAGAATTGATTTAAGTATGGCGTGACCTGGAATGCAGAATCCTTTGCCTTTTTTAATACCACAAAAATTCTGTATCTCGTTTGAACTGCGTTCTGCCAAACTGAAACGACACTAACAGCACAACACAACGACTGATACAGTCATGTTTCATTCATTCTATTAAATTCTATAGTAATAATTTTTAAATACATAAAAATGCTTTTAGCTCCTCAAGACAGCGTGGCACATCTTAAATAAAGGATCACATTTCATTTTCTTACAGCAGAATGTATCAGCTTAAGAATAGCGACAATAAAGGGAGGGGGAGAGAGGGATACCTTGATCCGCAGACAAACGAGAGTTCACTTCGGCTAGCTTTATTTTCGGCCTTTGCTGGAGTTCGGGCGTTGATGCGTATGCAAAGCAGCGCCATGAATATGCAAGGCAGGCCGGTAATTGCACGTCACTGCGGCAGCGTTGTAATTTGCCGCTCGGGATCCTGCAATCAGTGCTCTATTCATTAACACGGGAGCTATTTCATCCGTACACACTTGAGTCTGCCAATCATCCTTGCAGACACATGACATTACAAAAGCGAAATGAAAAAGTTTCAATCACCAGCCAGGCCACCGTGTGGTATAACAACCCTAAACACTATATTTAGGCTGCTTTATGCTCTGAATGGCTGTTACTGCATTGTCAAAGAAAAGGGAGAAAAACTTAATGAAACAAAATAATCTCATGCATTTATATCAAATTTTGCTGGACTGTGGGCAACAACACGAATGCTTATTAGCTGCTATTTATCCTGCACCGACAAAGACAATTGCTTCATAGTACAATGCAAATATCAAATGGGACGGTGCAAAAGCTGGCAGCCAGTGTCATTGTCTCCATGTAATTCCGTGCTTTGGTCTTAGGGGGAGCCATAGGAGCAGTACAAACACAAAGGCTTCTCAACCTGCGTCTGCATGCATTTCCCTGAACAGAGGCTGCTGTATCACCTATCAATGATGTTGCTCACTGTCATTTTTTGCAAGTTTTGTCGATATTAGCTACCAACATAGCACATATACATCTGACCAGTGTCTGCTTGACGTGCACGAGTTACATCTAAGTGAAGTAATGCTTACGTCGTTTTATGTGTTAAGGGTTTTTAATGTATATTTTAACTTTATTGTATGCCAATTTCTATGTAAAGCGCCTTTGAGTACCTTGAAAAGCACTCTATAAATAAAATGTATTATTATTATTATTATTATTATTATTATTATTATTATTATTATATATTCGAGGTTAGTTTTGGATCTGCAGCGATCGTGGCCTATTTGTGATCTTCCTGCGATGTTTTTAAAGTTGTCTAATGCGACTTTGCCTTGACGTCATACCAATTAGCACACGGCTTGAGTATTACGTTGTTTAGATGTAACTTACGTACCTCGGGCAGATGTATGTGTGCCATCAGGTTATTTAGGATGAAATATTGGTGGTGGCTTTGCTTAAGTTGTTATTATAACTCATGCAACATTTAAATGAAACCAAAGGTACTGTTTTGCAAAATGCAATGCAAGCAAACTGCAGTCTTTTGAATTGCTTTCAAGAGTCAAGAGCTGAAAAGATGAACATGAGTAGATTTTTGTTGCGTGTCATGGACTGCAATGTCCTCGAAGGCTGTCTCCAGCCCTGTGCTTCCTGGGGTGGGATTCACGCTCACCTCAGCCTTGTGCTGGAGAAGGAGTTATGGAAGATGGGTGGTTGGATTTCATTTTGTGCTGTCATATCAGCCTTTGGGGGGTCTGTATAAAACCTGAGCATTTGGAAGCCTAAATGACTGTCTGGAGGTCTGTATGAGAACTCACCTAACCCTAACCCTATCTGGGGTTTTATCTGAGAAGATCTTGTTCCTTCCGTGGTCCTCAGCCCTTCGTATTCTGTGGGATTTAGCACTATGCTGATTGATGTCCACCTGTATTCACCTCCTACTTCCAGTCACCAGTGCAAGGGCTGTTCACATCGCCATCTTTGGTTCAGATATTGCAGACATCAGATAATATTAGGTTGAAATTGCAGCCGGTTCTCCATCCACTCATGCCAGAGAATCTCTACTCCTGTAAACCTCTTAGGGGATGTTGGAACACTACCCCGCTTTGACCCTTGTGGCCCCAAGGCCAAGGACAGCCTGGGGAGCCGGGTTCACAAACTCACATTCACATCACCAATAGTAGGCATGACCTCTGGGGAGGCCGTGAAGCAGGGTCATGTGACCCAACAGCATGTTGAGGCCCAGCTTGACCTTGTCTGGGTCCTCGGACCGCCAGTGCTGAAACGCACACTTAGACGCTTCAGGAAGGGAGTTCCCGGCCGTAGGAAAGAGGGTTCTAGAATAATGATCCCCCCACCCCAGTTCCAGGGACACCCCATGCCGTGGATCCTCTATTGTTCGACCTGACACCAGTGACCACGCGTGCGTTTCCTTCGCCATAAATCTGCCCCAGTCCTGCTCCAGGACGGTCTCCACACTGCCCGCCATTGTCTCCCAGAGGAAACTCAGGCCAGGTGGAGATATGGGTGTCCTCAGCGGTCCCTCCCCCATCCTGGACTACAAGGGTAGGGATGCAAGATGGGAAACAGGAGTGTTGCGATGAGCCGCACTTCTCAGAGGGTGTGGCCCTGAAACAAAGCTTACACCTTCACTTTCCCCAGTCCGGTCACACCCGTCGCTGGACGATAAGCCCCTCTGAGCACCAGGGTATTGTCTGTAATGTCCATTAATTATGTTTTTTCTTCTGCCTCCTATACGATAGGAGTTCAGCATGTGCAGTAATCCATCTATCCATCTTCTGAAACCACTTCAGGGTCACTATTCAGGGTCGCGGGGGGTCCTGAGCCTATCCTGGAAGCTACGGGCATGAGGCAGGGAATAACCCAGGATGGGGCAGCAACTCTTCACAGGGCATGCAGTAATCCACTGGGGAAAAAAATATGCAGCAAAATGAATACATCCGTAATTATAGCTAGAATTAAGGAGAATTGACAATTATTCTAAAGCAGGCAGGAGTTCACCAGACAAAGGTTAGAGTGATACCACGGTAAAAGTTTGAATTGTGCCCATCTGGGCCTCAGAAGCTCACGGCATTTTCCTGATGTGGGCACGAGGCCGACTCACCTACTCATTTTCTTGATTGGACAAATGGAGCTTTTTCTCAGTCATTTTCCAAGACTCGTCAGTTTAAAGGGAGATAAAAACCCGCTGGCGTGCAGCTCTCGGGCGTCCCAGCTGACGTGCTTTGATGTAGAGTGAGGCTTCCTTCAGCAAGGAGCAGAACCGAAGCCGGGCCATGTAGGTCAGGAGCGTCGTGGCTGAGCTTCTTGCTTCGTTACGACTTCCCAGCATTGTTATGACAGAACAGCCATGTCTTACAAGGGGCTCTGCGCAGACCGGGCTGCGGCGACTGCGCTGCGCAGACACAGCAAACATGATTTGCTTTATGTGTTTCTTATATTAATACTTTGACAGGGCCCACAGGAGCGAAAAGTGGAAAAGAGGGGTTTCAGAACTGCAGGAGTATGTAATGTATGCGAGAAAAAATAAATCAGGGGTAGGGGTGAATGACTCGGGCCGCTTCTGTCTCCTGAATGGAGGCGGCTGGGCCGCCGCGTCATGTCGCTGGTGGGGGGCCCCCGTTCCGACCAGCGCTCCCCGGGACCTACCTGTCACGCCTCCCTGCCGTGGTGGGTGGCAGTGGAAAGGGATCATTTCGCCTGACAGCCGCTATTTCGCTAATCCAAAACAACAGCTGTAAGGACGAGGGGGAAGGAGCGAAAATTGAATCAGCATGTAGCCCTCGGGGATAGAACCTAACACTCTGGTTAAGAGAGAGTGGCCTCGGTGCCGAGCACAGTACCGGCTCGAGCTGACACAATATCGGCGCTGCCGGCCGGCCAAACGGGCTGCGATAGCGGCCAAAAGCTACACCAGAATCAGATATTAGTGGGTGACTGACGGCTTCTGAGGGAAGCCCAGCTCCAAGCTACCGGATAATCCAAAGAAAGGTACCACAGGGCAGGTGAAAATCACATCAAGCCTAATCGCACCCCAAGGTCAATCGCATACAATGAGGCATCTGAAAATTACAGACAGTAATATGCGCGAATGTATAATATGTAGATGGGAAAAACCTACATCTACATAATCTGTAAAATAGGGTGCATGCAATCACGCTGGCTGATAGGAGGACAGTCCCAGATTTGGGGTCCATTTCATGTACGGTGGAAGAAGCATTATGACATCATAATAGGAACAGGTCATAGGTGTAAATATTCAGAATGTAGTGAGAGTTGCTGTTTCTGCACGAGGTCTTGCACATGCAGAGCACATGGTCTTCCGAAAATGGTGTGTACTGCCAACCGTGGGTCGCCTACGGGACCGCGGCGGGCCAGGCAAGACAAGGAGCAAGGTCGATCCTCCAGTGTAACAGGCCACTGACCTATAGCATTCAGGCACACTGAAGGCAATCGAGACATTACTGCCTGTAAAGTTATGAGCTGTACAAGTGTTCAAGGTCTCTGACAGGCAGCTCAGAGCAAGAGCCACATGGTCATAAAATTAAAGTGTTTGTCTTTCAGCATAATGTGAGTATGGGAGAAAATATGCTGAGTATGTTCCAGATTGAATAGAAAATTGAAATTATTATTATTATTATTATTATTATTATTGGGTGCCTTTAAGTAAATGCCAACTCTTGGTGACCACACAGACAGCATCGCGTACCACACTATAGCCACACTGTTAAATATTCCAGGCTGAACATGCCCGAATATTTGCCTTTAGACACCGTTATACTTTTAATGCACTGGCAAAGTTCTTTCTACCAAACATGTAAAAGAAATCCTAATGATTTATTTCATCCTGTACTTCCTTATATTCGCTGTCTGGCTGAACTTATCTCTGATCTTTTTTTCGGGATATTATAACAGGATATCATTAAATATTAAATGATAGAGTCAGCCATATTCCCCATAAAATGAACAATACATTAAGAATGAGTTAAGATATTATTAAAATGCTAATAAATTCAACTTTTTTGCAGGTATGGACTGTATGAACAAAAAACCGCAGGGACCTTAGGGTCCAACAGTGAGGCTACTCCGATTCTGTATGTTTCCTTCCAGATTTTGACTTTGAAGACCCTGCCATTCAAATCTGATTGCAGAGGTCCTGTTGCCTCGGCAACCCACACAAAGCAGCCCTGCATCATGGACGTAACTAGCAACAGATGCCGTGCTGACCTCAGCTGCTTCCTGGAAACGCAGATTTGTCAAAATACAAAAAAAAAACCTCAGGTTACTGCAGGGGAGAGTCCTTCCTGACCAAACAGCTGGGGGAGGGGTCTGGTGGGGTGTCATGCGTTTTGGCCGCTGCTCGGGCCATGCATATCAGCACTATAATATCTCCCACCCCGTTTGCACGCCGCATGGATGGCTGGGGGGGGGTGGCAAAGAGAAACCAAAGCCAGGACAAGACAAGAACTAAATAAACCAACTACAAATCAGAACAATGCAGAATGACAGAAGACAGTGCGGACAGGAGCACGAAGCCTTGTGTGAACCTCAGGGGCAACAAGGACCAGCTCTCTGCTTAGGAGACGCCGGGCCGGGTTAATAAAGGCCCGAGTGGTGCTCGTGGGTGTAATATGATTGGAACCAGAGATGGAAAGTTCAGATCCAGAAAGTAAAAATCCAGACCAATATTTTGTTTCCACCATCCAGTTTGAGTATAAAGAGTCGCAGTCACACAGGACTCAATTGGTTGGTTGAAACAAAATCCTGGTCTGGATTTTTACTTTCCGACTTTCTGGACCTGAACTATCCACCTCCGTTAGGAACGCATGGTGGACCTACGAGTAAGCTGTGAGGATTTCTCTCATGTCATTACTCATCCACCCCTTTTCCCATAACAGCAGACACAGGGGAGGACATGCAACACATGCAGAGCCAGGAATGGAATCCTGGAAACCCCAGACCATGATGCATCCCAGAATTTGGGAGCCTGTTCTCGGGTTGTTCGCTGACTGGGTCCAAGTGGCTGCAGAGACGGAGGGTGGTAGACGTAACCACGGCAACGCTAGCCCCGCTGTAAAACGGCCCGGTGGCTTGCATCCAGGCGTTTCGTAACGATAAGGGCCCCGCTTTGATGCCTGCTTACGATCTAATGCCACGACGCCTCCGCCTGCCCCATCTGGCCGATCCGGACTCCCGCGGAAGCAATCAGCGTATCAGGAGAACACTTCTGGCCTGGCGATATCGGCAAACTGGGGAAACACGCGCTGCTGCACTCAGATGCGACCAATTATTTAGCATTCTTGCGCATGGAATTTCAGCTATTAGCTCCAAAGCTGAGTGTATTGTGGGGCTTTTTGTGGGGAGGGAATGTAAATGCCTGCAGAATAAACACATCTTAGTAATAGGGCTTTGGTAGCCGCACGGATCGGGCCGCGGTGTCGCCCCCTCAATGCAGTATTGCTGCTGTGTGTGGCTGTGGCCCCATAAGACTTAATATCCCCCCCCCCAAATAGGGCAGGAGGTTCTCCCTAATCCCGCAAACTCTGACATCTGCTTGTCTCCAGGAGAAGAAGCAGAGGAACCTTTGACAGGTGAAGTTTGCCACTCAGCGTCTCTGTTTCCGTCTCGCCAAGAGTGTTGACAGGGGGAGGGGGCACTTCTTTCTGGTAAAGGGGGGCTCTCTGTCCTAGCTGGGGGTTTTTTTCTTCTCAGAGTCCAAGAATGTGGTCTACAGGACAGGTAGAGGTTCCACTGCAACGTCTCACTTCCCAGCAAGAGCTGAAAGCTGTGTGAATTCTGCACTAAATATAAAAGCAGCCTGCTAAGACCCCGTGTCAGCCTGCTGCCATCCTCTCCTATTGCTCTGTGGCCCGGGGGGGGGGGGCAGGGACACCCCCTCTGCACCACCATCTTGGCCATAGTCATTTGGCACCGCGTCCCATAATGGGTATTAAGCAGGCACTTGCTATGCATCACCTTATCCTTCCCTTTAAATCTGAATCTAAATCCGTCTTAGATTCCGAGATGCTGCGTATAACGGAGGTCATGTTTTCACTTACTGACTGGTTCGTTACGCACACCTGCCTGTTAATGCAAGCGGCCTGTGCCTCGAAAAAAACCCATAAATATATACAGAAGCAGACAGGGTCAAGAGGTTCAGACTGTCCAGCTAAGACGCCTGATCTAAGCGATTTTGATAGTGGTGAGTGTTGGTTCTAGCATCTCAGAAACAGCCACCTTCCTGGGATTTTCACACGCTACGATGTCTAGAAAACAAAAAGGTCTACGATGTGATCTACTTAGATTTCCAGAAGGCCTTTGATGTTGTCCCCCACAAACGGCTCTTGCTTAAGCTCAAAGCTGCAGGGATTTTATGAACTGTAGCAGCTTGGATCGAAAACTGGTTAACAGACAGGAAGCAGCGGGTAGTTATTAGAGGCACAATGTTACAGTGGGCCTGCGTTCATAGTGGGGTACCGCAGGGTTCAATTTTGTTTCACTATTGTTCCTAATTTACATTAATGATATTGACACCAATACGTACAGTAAACTGGTTAAATTTGTAGACAACACCAAGGTGGGTGGTGTAGCAGATACTTAAGTAGCAACACAGAAGCTACAACGGGATCTTGATTTAATTAGCAACTGGGCTGATACCTGGCAGATGAAATTTAATGTAGATTAATGTAATCCATGCAGAGATGTTGGGTTACATCTCTAGGTGTGTGGAGTTTAAGTCAATTCCTTGGTAAGACCCCACCTAGAATATTGTGTGCAGGTTTGTCACCATACCTTAAGAAGGACATTGCTGCCTTGGAAAGGGTGTAACGTAGGGCTACAAGAATGATTCCTGGTCAGAATGTCTTATGATGAGAGGTTAGCTGAGCTGAGTCTGTTCAGCCTCGAGCAAAGGAGACTAAGGGGGGACATGATCGAGGTATATAAGATTCTAACAGGTCTGCATGCTGTTCAGCCAAATGGCTACTTCATTATTAATTTAAATACTAGAAGTCGTGGCCATAGGTGGAAATTAGCGGGAGAACATTTTAAACTGAATTTGAGGAAGCACTTCTTTATACAGCGTGTGGTTAGAGTATGGAATAGTCTTCCGGTTAGTGCAGCGCAAGCTAAAATCTTGGGTTCCTTTAAATCAGAGCTAAATAAGATTTTAACAACTCTGAGATATTAGTTAAGTTCTCCTCAAACAAGCTTGATGGGCCAAATGGCCTCCTCTCGTTTGTAAATTACTTATGTTCTTACTGTATGTAGAGTTTTGTGGCTGAAAACATCTTGTTAATGACAGAAGTCAGAAGAGAACGAACAGTCTCGTTAAAGCGAACAGGAAGGGCACTAGTGCTAAATGAACAGCTCAGTACAACGGCGATATGCAGAAAGGCTTCTCCGAATGTACAACTTTTCTGTTCTGTTTTCAGTTCTGGAGGCAAAAGTGGTTCCTACCTAATACATAAAATCTCCCGAGTATTTAAAATGTAACTGTAATAAGCAGCAGTGATCCATTTTCTTGTAAAAATGAGCCATTAAAGCATTATAATTGAATTTCATGAACCCGTGAGTACAGATAATAAACTGGTGGCAGTACTTTATTTGCCCAACACAACATCAAAGACAGTAAAGGTCCTACTCATCCCCAAAGTCCCCGTCTTCTTAAGGGCTTCATCACTGGATCCAGCCGGGATGTGTTTCCAAATCGCACTGTACCTGATCTTCCTTAGTCCAGAAGTGGGTAAGCATGATGACACTGGTTATCTGGAGATTACAAAGGCAGCTTATCTCAAATGACTCCACCTCTGTGATTTTTTTTTCTGCCGCTGAAGCAATCACAATTCTCCACGCAATTCTCTTACAATTGCTGATTTCCATTTGTTCTGAACAAACAGAAAATACACCGGACTCTCGAGATCAATCCACCAATCTGAATACCATTCCCATTTGCTCATGTAAATGTGGAAGGTATGATTGTAACAGCTCTGATTCTGAATATCCGGCCTAGGTGCGCACCGCGCGCGCACACACACACACACACACACACACACACACACACACACACACGGACACACACACACACGGACGCTCATGGAAGCACGTGCTCCTGACTCAGACCACTGAACCTCTAAGGTACGGAGACGCACACTGTCCCTTAAGCCACTCTGCGGTTTCTCTGCAGAGGTGTACAGTAGCTGTCCCTTAAAAGCAACTCTCAAGCACAAAGCCCAGATTGGGGTTTACTTTCATGAGGTTCTGATTTAAGCTCTGAGAATTTTATATGGGGTTTATGTGGGTATAGAGGTGGATTTGCACTCGGTGTGACGGGGGGGGGGGGGGTTTGCGTAAGGGACAGGTGTAACAGCACACTCCAGGCTGAAGCCAGTAATTCTCAGCACTTTCACCCCTTGCCTGTACATCAAGTCAATCTAATTGCCCCCAACATGGAGATGGTACCCCCAGCAGACCTTGTATGATGTGGTGAGGGCCACTCATGAGGTTACATTGAAGAAATGTTACTCCTAGGACATCACACACACTCATGGTCACTGTTTAAAGAGTATATAAGGCAAAGGGGGACAAAAAAATGAAGAAAGCATGTTAGATAGACAAAAGGGCAACATCTCGCAGACTATTTGTCAAAGTTCTCTAGTATTGGAGCTTGGATGGCTAGGAACCTGGCATTCTGGGCATTTTCCCAGGGGGCTGTTGGGCATGTGGAATGGCAAAATTCATTATATGAGGCACCTCCCCTCCTTGGAGAAAGTTACCATGACGCTGTGGGAGCCCCAAAGTCCGGGGCCGAATTTATCCCCAGTTCAGCCATGCTTGGAACTGCAGGACGGTAGAGTTGTCAGCACTAGCTCTTCTGCGAACCATATACAGCCTTCTTATAGATCACTGTCTGCAACCCTCTCCCCCCAGATTCGGATCCACGGAGCACAGGTTGGGGCCCCATGCAGACGTAGGGCCCGGGGCCACACCGGGGCCCTTAACAAGGACATGAAGATAAACACAGGAACTTTCCGTCGTTTGTGCCTTCTGTTTATTTTCGCCCGCGTTGTTTTCTCAGTGTCGCAATGCATCGCCTGACGTTAGCCAAGCAAGTTCGAGTCGCGGCGCATCAGCTGAAAGCAATTTAGTGCTGCACACAGCTGCCAGGAGGATAAGACTTTCCTCCGTTCGTTTACTTTGAAATGCTTTTTTTATATCCAAAATACACAAGGCAGTCAAATTGCTGACATGTGTGCAAAGAGGCAGCAGGACGCTGCATTCTTTCATGCCCCTCTATGTAAAACTCTGTGCTGTTTATTTAAAGAACACAGAACACTTTAGCACTATTAAGAAACATGTCATACAGTAAACTGAAGGTTTCCTCTCAAGAAAAAATCCGTGGCAGTTTATTTTTCTTTGTAAAGTTATTTTAGTTTTCACTCACAAACTCCCTGCATTCACAATTAAGCAATGCACTTTAATTGGGTTGTGTATAGCGGGACGCTAACAGGAAAAGCTAATGTGGAAGTTATGGGTTTACTGGTGTGGAGGGCTGGAGAGCAGCGGCGCGGTCGTCCTCCAAGAGAACAGAGCAAAGTCACAACGTAGCTGTAGCTCCGCCTCTTACGCCCTCTTAGAATACGATGAGGGTCGGGCCAAGCCTGCCGTCTCCCTCTCACTGAGCCGCTTCTCTCATTGCCAAACACAGCACGAGATGCAGTTTCATGTTTGGACAGCGTGACCTCATGCATGCCAGGGACTGAGTCGTCGACGTTAAGTTCCTCCTTGACAGACGTTCATCTCCCGGGCGACAGTCACAAATACAGCCATTAGGAAACGTCACTGAGCGATTTCCTGCATTATTTCCTGCATGTAATAGTGTACATTTGCATTTTAATTGGTTAAAAAAAATCACAAAACATGTCTTTTCTATCAAGAAGGGTCCAGTTTAGTTGATATACAAGTAGTGCCATAGTAATAGCAGTGTCATCCATGCATATATAACCATCTCCAATTGAAGTTACAAGATCCTTGTTTGATCTGGTTGGAAATACCACAGGGCAGATGAGTAAATAGCATCAGGGAGTAACTGATTACATGTAATGGCATTATGTAATTAAATTTCAAAATACATGTAACTGTAATACAGGTAATAACAGGTACTGAGAAAAATACATTACAACTTTTAATCAAAATATTGGTGATTACAAAGGGATTACATCTGAATATATTCATTTCGGTAAATAGCTTATATGCAGAACATAACATTTACTTTGTTGATTTGCACCTTTTCTCTGTGCAGAAATGCTTTCTTTTGGCATATTTCCAGACAAGCAAAGCCTTTACTGCCCAGTTTAAAACATTCGTTAGAAAAGTAATCAAAATGTAATCAAATGTAATACGTTGCATTACTTTGATAAAGTAATCAAAATTGTAACATCACTTATTACCTTTTTAACAGGGTAACTAGTTATCTGTAACATACTGAATTTAAAAAATAACCTTCCCGAGAGAGGCTATGCATAGATCCTTTAGTTAAACAAGCAGAGTGTTATTTTAACAACATGGAGGTTGTGGGTTAAAATCCATATGAGTCCATATATAACCCTCTACTCCATATTGTTTTAGACAAATGGTTAAAATGCTGTGTGTAGCTGCTTGTTGGGGTCCTTACATATAGAGGCATAATTTACCAGTGTTTAAAACCCAGTCTCTTCATATTCCCCCATCCAATACAGGATAAGCAGTGAGAAAATGAGATGGATGGATGCACAGCCTGATTTGCAAAATGTTGTGAATAATTTCTAAAGTACCATCTAAGGTCATGCATATGTGGAATTAAAATCTGACTGTACATTCCGTAGGGTTGTGAATGATGTGTGAATCTCCTTCATGGAAACTGCTGGAAGGAAGTGATGCAGATTCAGGACGGGTCTCATTGTGAAAGCACGTGCGGAGATGATGTCACTAACAATGAAAAAAAAACACAATAATATAACCACCTACAAATAAAACATGATCTGTTATCTAAAGATCGCAATTATGAAACATTATTTTCAGGACTATCTACATTATTTTTAATTACAATGAGCTACATTCTGTTATAGTTTTATTAATGGTGTGTTACAGGTTTGTTCCCCCCCCCCAAAAAAATAATGCATTTCTAGGGCAGCTTGTGAAGGGTTTATAAGGTTATCGAAAACAAAGACACTGGTTTTACAAAGTCAACAGCCAGAAGGACTTGCCTTTCCATTGTGCTCTGCTTATCTCAGTTTTTGATGCACATTTGTCTGCATTTTTGCGCCCAACCAAATGAATAATCCATATATCCTGTTTCTAATTTCCAGGATGAAAAGTTATGTCTTCCTAACCTAACACCTGATGCAGTGAAGACATTTCCAGACAATGTACCCAAGTGACTAAATCCTCTAGTTCGCTTGCCAAGTGCAGATAGCATTGTGCATTTAGCAAGCAACTAAGGTCCTGACTTCCTTCTGCGGACTGTAAAGACACCTACGACAGACTTCCTAAGTCAGCTGCATTAAAAGTATGAGAAGTAAACAGGATTTAACTGCCCCCCCCCACTATCCTGTCAGAAAATACACACACCTGACAAAAGGAATTCATTCAAATGACAGAACATCTAACTGGCGGGACGGACAACAGGAAATTCAGATCTGCACTGCTAATATTTTAGTCGGTATAAGATAGAATAAGATCACATTAATATATGTTTATAGCTTGCAGCTGTTTGCTTACCATATCTGGGAATTTCTAATTAATTTCTAAGGTATATTAAAAAAAAAATCTGAAAATCCATTTCTTGTGAAATTATACTCATTTTTTTAATGTATACAGATAATCAGGAATAGGGCAACTGAATAACAAGTTCCAGTATAATAATAATAATAATAACAATAACAATAATGATGAAGGAATAACGGTGCATGCGAGGCTAGGCCTTCAAGGGCCCTTCCACAGCCTTCTGGTAAATGTTCACGTGTGTCATACATGACAAAAGCACGAGAGCACTGCATTATAAAGCCCCAAATATATCCTCCTCATCCTCCGCGAGTGGATGAAGCAGCATCGCTTTGCACACGCAACTACTTCGGGTGCCAGGTAATGCAATCAAACAAAGGAAGAGCACATGGAACGTGAAAATGAATTCAATTAAACCCTGGACTATAATATATTACACACATTTAAAATGAATACTGTTGAATATTAATTATGTACAATTAATCCTGGACATCCCACTGTTTTGGAGAAAATAGCAGAAGTTGTGTGACTGCTTAGCCCCACCCACAGCCCCTCCCATCATGCTATGCTCCATTCTGTTTTGTGTAAATTGACTATATAAGTTGCTATGGAGAAAATTGAATGTCACGGGCACATTTCCTATCTGACAACGTGTTCTGTTATCATCAAAGGCAGATTAACGGTCATTACTGAAACAGCCAAGACTTCATCAGTGATTTATTGGGTTTTTATCGAAGCAGATGCGGTTTTTATCTGATTTCTTTTGCAGAAAAGCTGCCACCTGCTCAGTTCTCTCAGAGAGACTGCAAATGTATCACTGCTTGGAGAATATCGCCATTTTGGAACTATGCTCCAATCTGATGCTTCGCCAGCAGACATTGCATGGATTTAGGTTAAAATAATTGTCTTTAATAGACACTGTTGGGGCCGAAGCCAGCTTGTCATGCCAGCGTAGATATAAGAAAACGTTAGGAACATAATCACAAAAAAAGGATTATATTTGTTTCGAATGCTCCGAGCTCGATGTTTATGTTAAGTGAAACATGAAGAATCGATGCCAAAGACTGGAGAGACTGGAAAACTCAGGAAAGGAGGTAAAGATTAGAGGCGAGCTTGAGTCTCAGCTGTCAGTGAAGATGGACGAGGAGGATAAAAGCGGAAATTTGCCTCAACGTCGCGAGTTTCCCCCAATGAGGCCCAGAGGAGATAGCAAGACGCTAACGAAAAACCAGCATAAACACAGACGGAGAGGAATAAAATCGGACATGAAATCCCAACACTGAGGGAACCTGAACGGGGGAGCGTGCCAGCAAGGCTGAGGCTCACAGGATGTGGGATGGGAAATGCAAGGCCCCCCCGTGGCTGGAAGCCTGGGGAGGCCGCGGAAACCGAAGCCGGCGGTTGAGTGTAACCCACCTTGACATGCGTGCAAAACGCAAACCCTACAGCGGACGGCCAACAAACAGATACGCGCCACCAAAGACGCGCCGCTTGTGCGCTCTTTCAACTAAATGTGTTTAGATGAGCGCACCGAGCAGGAATTTCTCCAGAGTCTCTCTACTGCCCCCCACCCCACCCCCAGGCAGCACTTGAACCGCACGCAGGCTATAGCACAACAGCATCAGGAAGAAGAAAGCCACAGAGACAGGGCGGCCGGCATATGAAACGTGTCCTTCTAACCAAACAGCTGTCGTGAGCTTTTACGTTTACGTTTACGTGAAAGACACATGTTGGGAAGGTACCGATAAAACCAGACCAGTTAGCTGCATTTGACTAGGACTTGTTAGCGACTGCCTGGTAGGGCTATGATGCTGCTCCATCGTCCATTATCTGCTGGTGGCACAAGCCCACCATACACTGCCCTTCACAAACTGTCCTCCCACGGTACAAAGATATGAGGTTAAGTGAACTGGCTTGTGAAGAATGTCCATTCGGTGATATTTTGTGTGTGTGTGTGTGTGTGTGTGTGTGTGTGTGTGTGTGTGTCTGTGCCCTGCAAAGGAACTGGCATCCTATCTAGGATGTACCCTGTGGTTTCTGAGAAAGACCCCCCCCCCCCGCCCTCCACGACCCTGTACAGAATAATAATTTAGAAGATGGACGGATGGATGGATGGATGGATGGACGAACGGACCAGGATGAATGGATGGATGGATGGATTGACAGACCAGGATGGATGGATGCATGGACAGATGAATGAATAGACAGATGGATGGATGGACAGATGGATGGATGGATGGAAGGACGGATGGATGGACGGACAGATGGATGGATGGATGGACAGATACATGGATGGACATATCACATTCACTACAAGTGGGATCGGTGTTGTCTATTAGCTGCCTGACTTGAAAAACAGACACCAGAGGTCAGCAGATAGGAGATCCCATACCGGACATGGCCTGAGTTCCCAGACAGCAAGCTCACCATTCTTCTTTCTTAAACAGAAAATGAATCAAGAATGAACTTTGAACAAACAATGCCACATATGATACCAGCACACTGGTATGAAGGGAGGGGGGGTGCGGACATAGTTTGCACAAACGCTGTGGGGAGCAGCAAACACTTCTGGGACCGTATCATATGAGGAGTGATGAAGGGCTGGTCCCTGCCTAAATAAAACAGCCGCTTGCCCAGGGAGGATCTGCCCCATTCAGCTTTTCTTTCCTCCTTTTCAAAAAGAAACCCCCCTTTTTCCCGTTCACTCTAGCCCTCCCTCACACAGCTCTCAACAGCTGGACCTGTCAGTCACAGGGTAGGGTGAAAAATCAGCTGAACGAGATAAACAACGTAAAGCTTCACTGTACCACATATCTGTGACAACAGGCTGAAGAAGTGCATAACACCAACACATATCCATGGAAGCATTTCCCCAAAACGTTTTGGATCTATGTCTTTACACACATACGTATAGATATCAATAATGTCTTTGCGGTTATCTTCCAAATGTTTACATACAAAATAATCCCGCAACGCATATTTCAATCACTGTTACAATTAGTGCCAGAAAGCAGAGACCACAACTTCAGCATGGTCTCAAAGGGTTACAACAACTGTCAATCTGCCAAGGAGCGAGACAGTAGCTACACCCCAAACAACAGCTCAAGGGCAAGCGAGCAATTATTAAACACCCCGTCATTATTTACTTAACATCTGACTGGTTATTGCTGTTCGTTTTTAAAGAGGTATTACTGGACTTTGAAAGAGTGGATAAAACTAGAATCAGAAAAATTTGGAAAAAAAATTGCATACATGCCAATCTAACTGTATTGAAAAAGAGTGAGATGGGTGATTTCAAAAAACTGTAAAAGTTGGTGAAAAGAGTGAGCCATCAAAAAGAGTGGGATCTCCTTAATTGTTGCTGAAGCCACTAAATTAAATGAAATAGCAAAATGAAGTAAACCATGAGACTTCTGGAAAGCCATTTAACTAATTTCTAGAGGATATCACAAATTCATTTCTAACAATTCTAGCAAATTATTGAAATCCGAAGTCCAATTGCATCTAGTTATAATGCATATTTCTGATATCAGAAATTTGATTTTCGCTACTTAAAATGCAAATTCTTGATATTGGACATTTTATTTTAGCTAGTGAGATTCAAAATATTTTTCTCATAAATTTTAATGGGAGTTAGAATTTAAACAAGTCAAAATGTACGTTTTTGATATTAGGAATTCAGTTGTAACTAGTTACAATTCAATTTTTGTAATAACTAGATACAACTAAATGTCTAATAAAGAGTTTGCATTCTTACTAGTTAGAAATGAATTTGTGATATCCTCTAGAAATTAATTAAAGGTAAAACATCCTTGCCATACTAAACAAGGTCACATGTATTAGGCAACAATAAAAAACATCGCAGAAAGATTGCAAACAGGTCGTAATTGCAGCATATTCAAAACATCGCATAGATGTCTTTCCAGTTCATGGTTTTCAGTCATGTGACTGGGGTGTTTCTCAATAGCAAGAAGGCGAAGATCGTATTTGTATTCTTGGCAAGACTGGTCTTGCTAATTTGACTCCCAAGACGAGCTTGGGGTGCAATGAATCATGGGTTTGTTTCTTCAAAATCAATGTGAACACCTTAACTACATGCACTTCTATAATGCTCAACGCACTACACTCAGATTTTTGTACACGCCATTTGTTTAAATTACTCACCTTAGGCAACTGGGCGAGCTTAATATTCAGATCCACAAAATCATAGTTCGCCATTTCATGGTCTATGTGCCAATTTGTTTTTTATAATAACTTTGTCGATTTTCAAGACATTTCAAAACTTCATCAGACAGTAAAATTGTACGACATGGTTTGTATGGCTCTTTATATACACATTGGGGCTCTGGACATCATTGTACAGTCATTTTAAAGCTATATGGTGAATGCTACTTAGACTTCTTCCTTCCATTATGAATCCGAAAACGAGCTCATGTTGTTATTGATTACTTCCAGTTAAACATGTATTGTTGTGAAATTTCTCAACCCTTTGGACAGCGACCGGCTCAATGAGTCGTCGGCTGATCTGAAATCTCAGAGCCCATTTATGTAACATAAAGTGAACTACAAGCAGGTCTTAAGAAGACTGGGGTGCAGGCAAAGCTAGCGAACTGTGCTGTTCTTGTAAAAATAATACTTAAATGGTGTAATAATAAATAATCCTTATGTACTAGAAGTGTTGTCTATAGGGAAAATTCATGCATGCTTTTCAAGCGAGAGTTATGATATAAATGACCGGCAAAGCACCCAACTGGGAAGCGAGACATCAGCTGTATCTAGAGGCCGTATCCCAGAACCTGGATTATTTCTGGGATTTAAGGTAGTCTGGGCTAAATGTAAGTGAATAAAGAGGACTACCTTAAAAACGTAAGTTATCCGGCTAAGGGATATGGCCAGTATCGTGATACAGGCCCCTGGAGGAGGCGTGTTTAAACAAAGCAGACAGGCCTAACCACAAAAAACTGTGCAATGCTGAGGCCTTTTATATGAAGCTTGAAATATCCATGAAGAAAATAATCGAGAAGATCCTAACGTGATGCTACCACTGCTTATCATTAGCTACTTTGCAGAAACAGTCATCGACATTTGACGTCCCACTGATTAATAATCATTTAGAAGTATGTAAACCATTCGCCACAATGTTATCAAGGCAGAACATCCCTCTGCTGTCTTGTTCTGGCATTTTCGGCAGTGGCCGAAGCAGAAAGAGTGAAAATGTTAAGCAAACATTTCCACTAGTAAACAAACATTTCTGCAAGAGGTAAATCACATATAACACGAGCAATAATATCTGCAGTCTCCAGTGCTAAAAGTCACAGTCAGACATTAAAAGTTATTCTCAAATTATTTACAAGTGTGCTTTAATAAGGTGGCTCTGGAGGGAGCATTGTTGCTTTATACCTTCAGGGCTGGGGGGGGGGGGTTGAATTCTACCTCTGCTCTGTGTGTGGGGTCTCTTTGGGGTTTCTTCTTTCTTCCTGCAGTTCAAAAACATGCTGTTGAGCTAGCTGGTTTCCCAGTATAGCCCATGGCATGTGACTTTGTTTTCGCCCTGTGATTGGCTGACATCCCGTCCAGGGTGTCCCCCAGCCTTATGTTACTTGGGATGGATTTATTTCAGTGTTCAAAATCATCTTTTTAATGAAAATGAATTTGAATTAAATACTCAGGCACAATGGTGTGTAGCTGCTCCTTGAATCTACATTTCATCCTTTCTCATAAATTATCCTGAAACCCTAAAATTTCTATTTTAATGTGTAAGAAAAACCCAAAGCTGGAAATATTTGGCAGGCTCAAAGGAAAGTAATCAAATATTCTGCTTCCAGTTTTAAAATATGTAAATTTAAAATATATAAAATGTAATTAAGCATGTATCATGGTGAAGCTTTACTAGATACATGGCTATGGATGATGGATGCGTAAATTAACAATGTATATAATTTATTAAGAATTGGAAATGGTAATAAGGATTATATAAACAACATTAAAGTTCTCGAGGAAAGGACATATACACTTACAAACTTAATATGGGCTCTATGTTTTGGCTTTCAGGAGTTTAATCGTCCTCATGAAATATCATTTTGTAAAGATCCTTATAAATCTTAAGTCACGATCCACAGATGATTATCCACTGCGGCCCAATAAGATTGCAGGATAATGACACACATAATCTCTTCTGAACAGAACGACATTTGCATGAGCTGTGACCAGCAGCGGACAGTTTTCTCTTAGTCTCTGTTGTGTCTTTGGCAGTTTTCTTCATTCCAAATAGGGCTACATCAGCCAGCAAAGATTCAGACACGACGACTGATGTTAAATAGGGAGGCGAAGGCTTTAAAAATATGCATGCTGATTCAAACGCCTCTCTAGGTGTCTTTCAATTGCAAAAACTAAACAATACAGTCTGACCGCAAGGTCGAGAGCAGATATTGTCTCCAATGTCAGCGTATGAAAAATATTACTGTCAATTACACTGAGAATCCAGTGTAAACTTGAATAACATAAATATTTTTGCTCGTAGTCTTTCCTGCCCCATGACCCAGTACTGGACAAGCGAAGATGAATGGATGGATAGTCTTTCCTGGGAAAGTACCTTATGAAAATGGGCAAAGCAGGTCCTCAAAAAGAAAATAGAAGAACTTAAACCAAAGTGCATGCACTGCATGACCAGTTCAAACTCTCTGGACCTGATGACTGTGTGATAAAGGGGCAAATGGCAAGACGTGCTCAGGCCTGCAGTATTTGTTTAATCATGTCAAAGTCAGCACTGAACAATAGGAATATTGACTCAGAACACGATGTAGTGGGTTTGTTTGAATGTTCTAGCATGGCGTTATCCCGGCTGGACTGTTGCTTTGTGAAAGTCCCATATTGTATTTCTTTCCTTGGCCTGAATGTGCTTCCTGCTGCGGGGCAGAGTCAACTGAGAGTGACCCCCTTTTCCTGAGTCAGGGCCCACCACCAGACCCCCAGCCCTGCCCGCACCCTCCCTCCCCCACTCCGCTGTACCACCCCACACACTACGCAGGTCAAGACCACTGCTGTCACACGCTTCCTGTGCCGGCCTTCGGCCAGGACCACACCTCGGCGAGTCGGCCGGCGTAATCTATCAGAAGGACCTCCCCCAGTAGCGGTCAGGCTCACAGTTCACACGCGTGTGCTTCACCCAGGACAAGCACATTTCATAGCTGCAGTTCAAGGTGCTGAAACTTCTGGATGTCTGGACGCTTGTGATTCTTTGAAATTTACTCTCATAGTTCAAGGCTTATTTCTCCATAAACTAAATTTAACTCCAGACCACCAGCAAACTTGTTTCCCTTTTTTTTTTTAAATTATTCTTTACACTATTTCATTTTGTCAACATTTGAAGAAATAGTCTCACTAGAGACATGCAAGCTACTCAAGAACTATTAAGAAGTATTTGAAAGTGTTTCCTTCAGCTTTATTATAAGATCAAAGGGATTTTTAGAACATTACTTGGCGGATTTGAGAAGTTATCTGCCACTAAAGTACTGGTCTGCCCCCCCCACCCCCCGCCCCCCACCTTCTGTGGTCAAAGTGGAAGATCCATCTAAATTTTAAAAGTGCCCACAGGTGCTTAAGGTTAAGGGCGTTTTATTTACAGTGCTGATCCAACATGAGCAAGTCTTCTTGATTCCGGGTGTTTGGTTTCCCTTGATCTGATACTTTAAGCAGCCCCAGGGTTCGGCTCTTGTAATGTGTGCCATGGCAGACAGGCTTCTCTGCACAGTCAACATACCCCAGGCGCTCCCCCCCCCCGCCCCCCCCAGCCGGAGAAACATCACGCTGAATTGCGGAAGGGCCTCTCCAACTCTGCACTGACGTTGGCTCGCTCTGGTGCTTCACAGGGAGAGACTTATGTGAAATGACAACTGGCTGGTAAAGGGAAACCTGTTTAAGATTTGTGTTCTGAATTTGCCCACACACACATACACCCGGACACACACGCACACACAAGGACACACACACACACACACGGAGAAACACACGGACACACACACACACACACACACACACATGGACACACAAACACATACACCCGGACACACACACACACGCACACACACATGTAGGGTATACCTATCCTTATGGGGCCTGCTCATTCACTTCTATGGGAAAAATGCTAACGCTAACTATGACAACCTTAACCCCCACCCAGCCCTAACCATAACCATAAGTAACCAAGCAAAATACAAGAGTTTAGTTTATTCATATCAGTCACCGATATTTATAAAATAGAGTTTTCCCTTATGGGGACCAGTTTCCTGTTTAACAAACTGATTTAGTTTTATATCTTTTAGCAGTTACCTGTTCTTTGTACTTGAATTCAGTTTATTTCAAACGATAAAATGATTATTATAAACAAATTTTATTAGTCAGCCCCAGTCTCCTTCAGGGAATCTTCTAATGAGACAAAAAGCACAACCAGAAATAACAAATTATATTAGATAAAAATATTAACATAATATCGCATCAAAGTCGTACAGTAGCTAGTTTTACAAACTGCTCACATGGAGACGCACCGCAGCCTAGTAACCATTCTCATTCCTGCAAAGCAAAATGTCTGTATTTTTTTTTTTTCAAAAGTGTTTGAACTCAGATGGCAAGACCAGAACGACACAAACCTGAACCGGTGATGTCGCTTAACAGGAACGCGGTTGTGCGTTGAGGGAGGCATTTGTCCATTAACAAAGAGATCACCGTTACTACGGATACTCAGAATCGCCATGAAAAGTAAAGAAGCAGATTGGAGTAGATTGCACAGGATGCAGTGAAACTGAGCTCTTAAACCCATTAAGCGTATTTCTGCTCGTCATACATGTTCTGTAATAGACTTTTAAGTGGAAATGATTATATGGATTTTTGAATGCTGCACACATACTGACCCACACTGTATCCTATTCGCCGCCACTCAGTTTCAAAGCCTTTTTTAATGTTTAGTATTCGAAGACGAACCATTTGATGTAAGGAATGGCGTGTTTGCATTTTATCGTCTGCACAAACAAAATAAATAAATAAAAACTACATAAAAAGCTGGGTTAGAACCCAAAAGTTTTATCGATCAATTTCAGACTAAAACAGAAAACTATAAGAATACCGATTCCCCATTATGGTTAAAGTGTGCATCTTTTTCACGGATATAACTGATTTAAAAATCCTGATAAACAAAAATTTAGACGTAGTCCATTACGTACTGATAACGGAAACGGTATGAAGTAATAAAATGAATCACCGTGAGAATTAAAATTTTAAACTGAAATCAATAATAGCAGTGACCTTCCCCTGTTTGTGGCCCCCAGAACATTTGATTAATTATTTTAACAATATTAACAATATTGGTCATTTATTCACTGTCTGCTTCTGCGTGCAAATTCATTTGCGTAACCTATTGCTCTTTATCCATAAAGACTGATTTTTTTTTCATTCATACAGCTGGATGTCTTTACTAGAGTGGGCTGGTTAAGTACCTTCCTCAAGGGTACTAGTAGCAGGATCTCCACTGGGACTTGAACCGACAACCTTAAGGTTAAGGGCCAGTGTCCTGGAGAAAGTTAAGCACATGTACATGTTTTTGAAATGTTTGGGTACTAAGACAGAACTTTTATGATTTTGTCATAAAATGATTTATGTATCTAAAGAGTGTGAAAGGGACGTTTGAAGAATATAATGCTTGTAGCTTGATTGGAATGTGTCTTTGAACTGGTGTTCTGGTGTGCAGAGTCGCCTACAAGTCATCTTAAGGAAGTGAGGTTAGAAGGACATTGGCCCAGGTCTATGGAAAATGAGTCCTGAACCCTTTCCCCTGCCCCCGGCCCCCTTAATGAGTATGTTGACAAAATGCAGATAGGTTTTAGCCTAAACATGGAACCAGAAGAAAGGTACGAGACAAGTTAAGGTATTGGCTTCAAACATGTACAGCTGCTCCTGAAAAGCACCCGTCTCGTATAATATCATGGAAGGATAATAACAGCCTGGTTTTCTTGGTGCTTTGAGGTAAAATATATATGCTTTTGGTACCAGCTGAGTCAGGTCACATTTCCAAATGTCCAGTTAAAAAGTGAAATCTGCTAATTAAAATCAGACCGCGCAATAGAAATTTACTTCAGTACGACCACATTGACATGCACTTACACAGACTTATCAGTCGATTACAAGGTCGCTCTGCAAAAAAAAATAGAAAAAGTGAATGTTTCAGTGAACAATATGAGATCTGCAGTCTACATCCCCAAAAATGGTTACGTAAAACTTTGCAGCCAGTAAACAATGGTTTATGGTTCACGACGATGATCTTGACATGCATTGGATAACATGTGAAATACGCAATTGTCTAAAAGTTAACATATACAATGAAATATTTTCATAATATACACAATGACTGTATATTATGGCCTTTTTAATTGTCGTTCATTAAGATTGCAAGTCAGCTGTCACACTGTATGTTAGTGTTAACTATGTGTAAGAGATTAAATGTGATGCTGTGCTAGAGAACCTACATTATGATGTCACAGAATGGAACAGACACATGTAAGACATAGTGATCAAACCATTTCATTTTTGGGATTTTGAGTTATTCAGAAAGTTACATCACAAAGAATCCGTCTGTCATTTTCCTAGAAAAAGAACAAGCACCAATAACTAAAAACTTAGAGAATTTTTCAGGAACTTTATTAATAAAACAATAATAATCAGTTTTGGTTTTTGCCAGGAATTCCAGTCCATCCTAACAGAGGACAAACACAACGTCACTTCTAACTTCTAACCCTAACTTCTAACTTCTAATCCTAACTTCTAACTTCTACCTTTCTAACTTCTACCTTCTAACTTCTAACCCTACCTTCTACGTTCTAACTTCTACCTTCTACCTTTCTAACTTCTACCTTTTAACTTCTAACTTCTACCTTTCTAACTTCTAACTTCTACCTTTCTAACTTCTACCTTTTAACTTCTAACTTCTACCTTTCTAACTTCTAACTTCTAACTTCTACCTTTCTAACTTCTACCTTTTAACTTCTAACTTCTACCTTTCTAACTTCTAACTTCTACCTTCTAACTTCTAACTTCTAACTTCTGTTTTAACGATACAAAGTTGCCTTTAATCCCCTGGAGGATTTTTTTTCTGTTTTATTTTCCTCTCCAACATTTTTTCAGATTTTTATTTTTTACTTTTTCTTACTTTTATACACAGAGTTCATTTAATCTGCAGTGCTGTTTTGTTCAATATTCGTTAATTGAATTTGATTAACATTTTCATGCTGCATGCCTTTTAATGCCCTGATCAAACTATTTCATTTTCAGTTTAAAATACCTATATAAAAGCTCAAAACCAGCACTGAATACACACACTATGATACTTTGAATTCCTACATTTAACATACAGCCCCACACAACAGTCTTGGCCTCCTTATATCTTGCCCATGTTTTAGATTTTCAGCCCCGATAGGCTGCCCTGGTCAAGTGACATCCATGCTTGACCTCAGGAAAATGCAACAAACTCCCAGCCCAGGAGAACGTCCTTCTCAGTGCAAGATCCTATATTTTCAAACAACAAATGTCATGTAACAACACTGATCATATTTTTTTCCAATTTTGCTATTGGCTCAATGGCAGGAGAACTTAGAAGCATGCGGAGGAGGAACAGTGGCGATTAACAAGGAGGCCTCACATCGCCGAGCCTGCGGATTCATTTCCTGCTCTGGCCCTCATTGCAAAGGCTGCCTCTTCAGGTGGGGTTTCCTCCAGCCGCCCTGGTCTTCTCCTGCCATTTAACGTGCCATTTAGGTGAAGTCGTCTCTCTAAATTGCCTTCCGAGTTGAGCCCAGTGCTTAGTGTGACGATATGCTTGACAGGCAGATAAAGAAAATGAATAATAAACAAACTTCCAAATCTTACATTTCGACAGGACAGAGTCTAGTAGAGGAAACATGAAAAGGAAAGTCAATAATCAACTGTAGTTCCTCTAAAGCATACAGCACCTTTCTCCTGCTGTACCTGGCTATTTTTATTTGATGCTATTCACATACTTCCTGCATGGGAGCTTATGTTTCCTGCTAATATTGTACAAAGCAACCCTTTATGCCTTCATTAAATTTGCTCGTTCACGATACCAGTCAGCAGCGCGGCAGGAACGGAGTTTGTTGTTACAGCAAAATTACTTTCAATAAACACAGGCTCCTTTCCTCTCCGTGACACAAGCCAGACCGTCTCACTAAGCTTCCTCTATCTGACAGCCAGCAACACACCTCCCACCCACTGCCTCGGTGTTTCGAAGCAAACACTAAGGAGAGAGATGCAGGGGGGGGGGGCTTGATCCATACATTCAGCCATTCACCAGTCTTGGTACAGCATGACCTACTCTGTCAGTCATTGTAGATGCTGAATGTCTTTCTAGTAGATGTTTCTTGCTTGTGTCTCCTCTCCGTTTCTCCCTATTTAGATCTAGCTCTCGTTCTGGTGGTGCCACTTTACAATAAGGCTGCCCATATTAAGGGTTTATGAATGCTTTATAATCTGGTTATTAATTAGGGCGTAACACTTTGTAAATTATTAATAGACAATTGTAAACAATTTATAACGCAGTTTTCTTTTTTTAATGAGTTACTACCATTTACAAGTGGCTGAAGGGACCCTAATTGTAAATGGTACCGTTCTGGTTTTACCCACTTGCCTTTGTTTTCACGCCCCCCCCCCCCCCCCTTCTGTTACTGGCTCATTTTGTATTCATTTTACCATGAACTTCTTTTGCTGTGTTAAGCCTTTCAGTGGATCATCGTTCACCATGCCCCTTTGCAAAGCTTATTTTATTGACAAAGGTTTAGTACACAGAATATGAACAGACGGGATGTGATCGGCATGTGTGGCACCGAGGTCGGGTCCGTTTGCCCTCCGGTCCAGAAAGGAAACATTGAATTCCATCAAGGCTGCTTTTTGTCTCCGCTCCCATGTCTAGAGTGTGTCTGCTTTAACAGCGAGAAGCGCAGGTGACGCCGAACTAGGTACTTCATCAGATCAGGATCACCAACGTTCTCTGCAATGCGTCACTTTTGTGTGAGAAACAGCAGGACTGAGGTTATTTTCCAAGCAAATCTAATCAGAAATGTTCCAATCTGACACTCGTAAGCTATGAATTACAGCACGCAATCACTGGATTGGGATTCTTAATCCAAAAGGTAATAGCGATAAGAGGAGTCCGCCACATTACATATTTTATCAGAAGTGTTCTTTCCACAGTATATGTCCCAGTCATCAGTTTGGGAAAAGAATCGAGGCATGCTAAACAAATTCAAAAGAAAGCCATTTTAACGTCAGGCTCACATGATAAAAACCAGAAGAAAAAAGTCTGACTCGATGACCCTCCTTGGCAAACCCTGACCCTCCCCACTTTGGGGTTTATCTTTTTCTGCAAACATAAGTTTGATTCCATCAAAAGATTGAGCTGAACTTGAGGCATAATCCTTTCAATTAAAGATTATTGCTGCTCTCTTATTTTTTAACTGTAACCGAGTCCAGCTTCAGTTTATGACAGACATGACTTGGGCTCTGTTTCTCAATATGCTTCCATAAAACCTTATCCAGCCAGCATAACCCTAATGCGTAACGCTGGTGAATCCGTACAAAAAACAGCGGCCAAAATGTTAGGTAAACCTGTCACTCTGCACATTCAGTGACATTATTTCCGTTCTTTGAGACCCTTTCTATAATTTTTCACCTCTCACCTAAAGCAAATAAATTTTCTGCTAGCCTTCTTGAGCTGGTGAACCGGTGAGGGTGAGGAGGGGTGCAGATTAAACGCTCACCTGTTCTAAAGAAATACATGATATTCGATTTTTTTTTTTTTGACTATCAGTACAAATCACGGTTCGCGTATTCCCCTATTATGACACCGGAATACGTTTTGATTAAGAGGCAGAAGTTTGGTCTTTTGGCAGTGTTTATTTATTTATTTATTTGTTTGTTTGTTTGTTTATGTTTATGTCGATGACTTGTTCTAGGCATTACAAGAACCTTGATGTAACTTACTTCATGGGTATACAGTGTCTCACAATGTAATTTAATGAGTTGATAAACAGTAGGTTCAGTAAAAAAAAACAAAAAAAAAACAATGGGAGGCAACCTTGCAGCGAGGACAGGCAGAGGTGGTTACTATGGAAACGTGACGCCGCCGCGGCTTGATCGTTCGCCGTTATGGAGTTCGCGGGTAGCCGCTATGACGGAACCTACAAAAACGGCAGGTAAAAGTATTCATCTTCTCATTTTCCCCCTTTCTATAACTTGCAACGGCTAAGACGGACGTGATCGCGCTCGCTACGTTAAATTCACCAAATTAACCTGCTTGAAAGCTGATCCGCAGACTCTCTAATATTTCACGCTAGGAAGTAAAGTAACCTATTCGAAAGCCTTGTTAAGGGTCTGTAATGACTTAGTTATCGCCAGTGATTTGTCTAATAGTACAGGGAACGATCACAGAGTAACGTAGAAAATTCCCTGTTTAGCAAAGCACGTCCCATGACCAGTTAATACATCGACGAAAAAATGTAAACATTATGCTGATTGTAAACATACATCGCGGTTGATGCTTTAATGGTCTGTTTGAAAACAATATTAGCCATGTACTTTTGGAGCTAAATGTCTTTATTTTGAAAAATTCAAGTCCTCACCATGTAATCGATATATACATTCCGTAACCAGTAATCATTTTGATTATATGTACTTACATACGTTAATGTATCATATTTTATTTAAAAATTAGTAATCTAAACAACTTGCTAATTAAATGAAGATCGGCAAATTATATTATATTGTATTTGAGATTTTTTAATTTAATCTACTTTTGTTCGGTGAGATTTATATTTGAGACTTTTGATAGCACTTTATGTTTAAATCTGCATTTATGTGGCAGTGAAGAAAAGAAAAAACGCTTCTTCTTTCTGCTGCCCAAGTGTGTTATCTTGTAAATCGTCCCAAACGAAACGCGTGTCAGTCAGATTAACCACTCGTGTGCCCTTCTACCTCCAGGATGGAAGGTAGAGGAGAGTACACACTGCCAACAGGCACACGATATGTTGGGGATATGAAGGATGGATATTTCCATGGAAACGGGGTGTTGCATTTTCCCAATGGAGGCAAATACGAGGGTACCTGGGAGAAAGGAATATGTAAGCAGGTGTGTAGCATGCTCTCTGAGTTCAGGTGGAGGCTGGATTGGCTGGCCTAGCAGACCCCACCATAAACAATCATTCATCATTATAGAAGAGCGTTAAATCCACACTTCAATCATACATTTCTTATATCACTCTTATTGTGTTAAAAATGTTGTGTTAAAATATTTGTTACAATTTAACAAAAATGTTCTGTACTACCGTTAGCTGTTATGAATGATCTGTTTATTTATAATTATCATATATGGATTAGTGAATTCACAACAAATCATAAAAACTGTTTGCACGGGTGGGGGTAGCCCACACATAAAGGACTGGGCATTTTCAATGCATTACTTCCAGCTGTTTTGATGTGAAATACTGTGTGAGAGCTTATATACATATGTAAGCCTGTAACATGATGTCACAATGGCTATAACCCAGATGCCCTTTGCAGGGGACATACACCTTCTCTGACGGACTGGGGTACCAGGAGAAACACTGGGGGTATTGTGAAGGACATGACAGGCGGTTCTATACAGAAATATGCAATGGACTGAAACCAGCAGGTGAAATCATGCCTGATCTCTCTTCCTCCACTTGGCGCTTCCTAACCTGTGGCATACTCAATGAAACACCTTGTCCAAATACCGTCATTTTTCACTTTGATTATTGCTGTGAGGGCAGCGCAGTAGTGCAGTGGTTAGCACTGTCGCCTTGCACCTCTGGGACATGGGTTCGAGTCCCCAGTGGGACTCCATGTGTGTGGAGTTTGCGTGTTCTCTCCGTGTCATCGTGGGGTTTCCTCCGGGTACTCTGATTTCCCCCCCCCTCCCCCCCCCACAGTCCAAAAGCATGCTGAGGTTAATTGGAGTTGCCAAATTGCCCATAGGTGTGTGTGAGTGTGTGAGTGAATGGTGTGTGATTGTGCCATGGGTTGCCTTGTGCCCTTAGCCTCTGGGATGGGCTCCAGACCCCCCCCACGACCCTGAATAGGACAAGCAGCTTCAGAAAATGGCTGGATGGATGGATGGATGGATTACAGCTGTTCTTTCTCTACTGAAGGTCTCTCTTTCTGCAGTGAAGAGGGAATGTTGATGTATTCTTTCTACATGCTGGTTTACAACCACATTTTACATTTCTGTGTAGCAAATTCCCCGTAACTTGTTCAGTTATCTTCAGTGTTATTTTTCCTTACAGTACCAGGTTCACTTATAATTCTTTATTCTTACCCCTGAAATGAGGATATAACACAGGATGTAAATTCATGCTTGTTTGAATTTATTCTGTGGAGAAATTCGTACTAGACAATTGCTTGTCTAATAAGGGATCACGTTTCCTTGAACTTTTTATCTCAGTTTGTTTTCATTCTTAATTGAATGAAATAAATTATCCTCTATAAAGAAGATTGCACGCCTGTTATAATTGTACTATAATTTTATTATTACTATTGTTTATTTTATAACAAGAATGCTACAGATGTTAATCTTGTGGACTGTCTTATTTAAAATTCAGATTGTGAAAGACTGAACGATATGACAGGCAATGTCATTTGAAAGTATAAAGTCATTTCAGACTAAGTCGTGTCTAAGTCAGTAACTTTGCGACTGTATTTTGGTGCTTTTTCTTGAATGTTTTCCTTTACGTGATCGCTGAAGATGGATGGGTATAATTAGTGTTTGTTTCAGCTGACACGCGAGGTGCTCATTCGACCTATTTACAATGACATTACAGGAGAATCCCAGCTGACCAATCTGAATCCTACAAGAGTTATCCCAGGCGGCTGTTACGACTGCGGGGACGGATTTTACAACCCCAAAACTCGAATTATCGCTGATTATGAACACCGCTTCCTGAGAAATGCAGGTGAGAGGATCAACGACACAGTAGTGATAAAGCAAATTTTTTTTCCCAAGTTTTTAATGCTAAAAGCTAAAGCTAGCCTGTGGATCGACGCAGACCTAATTCAACCTGTGTATACAACCTTGACCCTGATCCTTACTGTATAACTTGTGACATATAGCACCTGTTCACTATAAACCTTCGTACCATCAACCAAGCCCCAGGGCTCTGTTGATTCTCCTGTTGGTAAAGGCAAAATTTTATTTAACCTGTGGTAGCAAAGTGATTAAGAACATGGATTAATATCTAGGGAACTTGCTTACTGGCCTAGGAAGAGGCTGTACTGTTGCACCCTAAACTGATTGAATTAAATGATTGTGGTGGTATTGTTATGTAGTAATGCTAAGTTACTATGGTAGATGTGCTAGATGAACTACATTTTAAAAACTAAAAATGAAAAGGGCGAATCAAATGCCCCTTATGGAACACAACAAGGAACCAGAAACCTCGCCCAAAAAAGGGATACTGGGGCCCCATCCTGGAGCCAGGCCTGGGGTGGAGCTCATTGGCGAGGGCCTGGTGGCTGGGCCTTCACCCATGGGGCCTGGCTGGGCACAGCCCGAATGAGCCGGGTGGGACAGTTCTGCAGTGACCCCACCACCTACAGGAGGAGCCATAATGGACCAGTGCGATGTGGAGTTTGGTGAGGCCATGGAAAATGACTTTTAGTTGGCCTGAAAGAGATTCTGGCAAACTGACAACTCGGGAGAGGGGAACAGGGCTCTTCCCATGCTGGTTACAGCAGCGATGGAGTTCATGGACATCCTGAATCCAACCGACACACCATACTTAGAAGAGTCCTGTGGGGGAGGGGGCTTCATGAGTATGAGGTATGGGGTCCGTTGTTGTGGGCCATCAAGTCCCTGTACAAACGGTGTGAGAGTTTGGTTCGCATTGCCAGCAATAAGTCACACTCATTACCGGTGGGTGTTGGACTCCACTAAGGCTGCCCTTTGTCGCCGATTCTGTTCAGAAATTTTATGGATGGGATTTTAGGCATAGCCAAGGGGCGGAGGGGGTCTGGTTCGGGGGGCTTAGGATCGCGTCTTTGCTTTTTGTAGGCGATGTGGTTCTGTTGGCATCATGGGGCATGTGACCTTCAGCATGAACTGGGGAGTGTGCATGCTGAGTGTGAGGTGGCCGGGGTGAGGATCAGCACCTCCATGTCTGAGGTCATGGTTCCCGAGCGGAAAGGGGTGGATTGCCCCCTCCAGGTTGAGAATGAGTTACTGCCTCAAGCAGAGGAGTTTAAGTATCTCAGGGTCTTCTTCACGGGTAATTTGCTGAACGATCTACGTCCCAACCGTCACCTATGGTCATGAGCTCTGAGAGAATGAGATTGTGGATACAAACATCAGAAATTAACTTCCTTCACAGCGTCTGGGCTCAGCCTTAGAGATAGGGTGAGACGTTTGGACATTCAGGAGGGGCTCAGAGCGGAGATGCTGCTTCTCTGTTTCGAAAGGACCCAGTTGTGGTGGTTCGGGCTTCTGTCTAAGGTGCCTCTTGGACACCTTCCTAAATAAGTTCTGTGGGCATGTCAAATTGGGAGTGCAGATCCAGGGCACACTGGAGAGATTATATCTCTCAGCTGGCCTGGTTAACGCCTTGGTATTCCCCCAGTGGAGCTGGAGGAGGTGGAGGTGGACATCTGGGCATCTCTGCTCAAACTGCTTCCCCTGTAACCTGGACCCAAATTAGCAGTGCAAGATGGATGGATGGATGTTCTAATCTATCATAACTCTATGACATTCTCCACTTCATTCAAATTTATATACTGAAATTACATTTCATGTCCAAAGGAAATACAAAACACATTTTGTCAATTCTGGATTTTTGCTTTGAGGTCATTTTAGTCATTTTTAAGGGGAAAATAAAACAGAGTTTCAATCTCACGCCAGAATCCTATTTCCACACCAGTGTACATGCTCAGTACTTTGAAAGGTTGTGGTTTACGTCTGTCCACAGCTGTGAAAAGGAGAGATCGGGCTGGAGGGTATTTGTTCGTCTGAACAACCTTGACGTATTTTCAAAAAGTCTTGTCTTATCTTGCTACATGGAACATGATTCAAACCAGGGTGCAATCGGTAATGTCAGAAGAATATATACACTAGCAGCCAAGTGTTATACATCATAACAGAAGGCAGAGCATGCAAACCTCTTCTAAGTACGCCGACAGTTTATCTGAGCCTACACACCTAAAGTAAAATGAAGACTGTACATTTTGATTCCGATTGTCTTATGCTGAACAGTTGTAGCTGGTGCATGATTTTTAGCGATTGAAATACATGATACTAATTTTTTCCTTTGCATGTAAGATGAAATGAAGAAATTTGTGGGATAAGCACTTTTGTTAAATGTTAGTCAGGCAGATGATATCACTTCATATAGCTGCCTCTGCATGTTTCGCTTAGCTAATATCTTCAGCCGAAATGACTTCAGATTTCCTCTTTTATTACAGCCGAATGTCGGACCAGGAAGAAGCTAGCATTACACCTTGTCATTAAGTACTGAACTAGCAGCTGAAGCATCAGTGTGATTATGCTGCTAATTGCGTCGGCCTCCAGAAGGTATTGGATTGAGTTTTGCTGAGCAGAGCACACTTTAGCAGTCGGAGTTATCTGAAAATCAAACATGCCACGGTTAGAATATGGCAGGGATGTCATCTTCTACTGGAAGTGACAGTAATCAAGAAGTAACATCAGCAACACACACCTACAGAGATGCACAGCTTGTCTCTCCGTGCTGGACTTTGGAGAGAAGTAATTTAGGTAGTAAATTTAGAAGTAATTTTTAGTTTGAAGAGTAAACATCACCAAATACATGTCCGACACCTATTTGTGCCACGCGAACATTTTCAGTTCCATGATTTATTTTTGTCTTCATGTGGCCAGTGTTTATTTGTCAAAATGGGTGTGAAGATAGAATTTATTGCCAATGGCTTCCGTCCAGGATGAGCAAGCGTTCACTGGACGGACGCTTGCTGGAGACAGAAAGGAACTGCTCTCCCAGTGGGGGCATTTGGGAGGGGGCTGGCTGGAGGGTGAGTCAGGCTGCAGCTGTGGGGCAGAGGAACTCGGGGGATGAGGGGGGGGGGGCAGAGAGCTGCTTCTGGGCTGGGCAGGAAGAACCAGGGAAATACCCAGGCTGGCGGCCAAGTCCTGAAAAGCAGCAAAAGCAGATGGGAGGAAGCCCCCGGGATTCTCCATCCACAGAAGCCATGGCAAGACGTATCAGCCGAAAGTGACTTAGACCTCGGCGGGTCAGGGAGTGGCCGTGCGGGACGCCCAGCAATGCTGGCCTCCTGCCCGCAGACGCACCGGGCAAATTCTCCACACTGACCCCTGTGGTTACCGCTGAATATCTCCTCCTACTTTTGGAAGCACCAACAGTTAATGTCATATTAGCAACATAAAGACGTGCAAGCAAACTAGACGCATAATACGAAGCCTCTCTACCTTCTACTAGCAGATTATTTAAAAGGAACGTTGAATCATTTCTTAGTTAAACCGCAAAGGCTACATGCTTCATAGCCTCAGCAATGATGCCAACCATCTGTAAAATCAACGCAAGGCAAGGTTAGGGTATCAGGGCTGGAGAGTACAGCTGCAGCCGTCCGGGGGGGGGGGCACGGGGTGGACTGCTGCCGGTCAGCAGTACACATTCTTAGTAAGTGAAAAGTTTCCTAAACTGCATTGGGTTCCACCCAAAAATGATGCCCCCACCCCCTGATAATACCTAAAGTATCCAAAAGGAATTCAATTTTGCACTCTGTTCTTAGAAAACTGGGCATTTATTTTTATTAAATGTCATTCAGAGAAATTTGTATATTCCAACTGAAATTCCTCCTTAACAGATAAAAGCCACAAACAGTTGTATTTCATTTCAAACATTACACAAGGTGAATCCTTTCCACTTGGAACTTATTAAAGATGCACTTCTTCCAAAAAAAAAGTATTTTCATACACCTCCATTGTTCTTTAACTCATCTTATTGCACGAATCGATCCTCCGTTGTATTTTACCTTAATGACAAATAGTTGTGTAAGTGGTATTGAGCCCCGTATATTGTTCAGAGTGGTTTCCTGCTTCTGCTGTAATTGCCCCTTTGAAACCTACAAAGGTTCACATTCAAAGCATTACACTGCCAACAAAAACAACCTGTCTTGGACGGCTGCCATTTTTCCCCATTGTGCGTCACACTAAAAAATGTCAAACAGCTTGTATCAGTATAATGTTCACGTGTTTGTGCCAAGACAAAAGATAGTCTGCAGCCCCAAGTGTCACTGCTGAATTTCATAAATAAACTCCTTCAACAACAGTTCCTTAAGCCCTTCACGTCACGGTAAAAGGTCTCTGAGCGGATTTACGCTTTCATATCTGAGGGCTGAGGGGCTCCGTAGCCCATTAAGAAACACTCTTCCTTTTCGAAAAGGATTAGGAGCAACACCTTCCAACAAGGTGCCATTACTGCGCTCCCTCTCGTGCTTTGAATTAAGTGACAGTTTGTGCATTTAGATCATTTATTGCTTTTCCAGCTTGCAACAGATCCAAGATGTAAATTAAAGCTGAAGCTGTAAATGGTTTGTAATAACCTACATTTTAGATTTGTGTGTGATTTTGTTTGACAGTTTATCAACCGAGATAAAATATTTACTCGCGGTACCATCGGAAGATGTAGATATACTTAAGTGCAGTGAAGCTCAGTATAGCCACGTAGAACACATTCCGCATTATACATCAATGTACAGCATCAGTGAGTATTATTTCCTACAAAAATATGACGTGCGAAAAAGTGCCCAGCCAGGGAGGGAAATGAAACTTGCCCACTTGGATGGTGCGAATCATTTAGATGAAGGGCAAGTACAAAAATCTCAACACTAGCCTACTGGCTGGTAAAAAAAAAAGTTGTACGGTGGATTACATCTTTTTCCGAATTAGCCCAGTTGGTTAGTAGCAAAAGATCCACCCCTGTGTACAGCTATAGACTTTGAAGTCAAATATGACTGACTTATGAGTGAATATTGACCATATAATCTGATTTGACGTTAGTATAATATTTTGAGTATGTGGTCTTGCTGTTCCTGTGTTTGACTCTTTTGTGGTATTGTGATTTTTATTGTTCATTACCGGCCTTTTGGGGAGTGCTGGGTGGGCATCCAGTGTTGATGTACGTTGGCAGCTAGACATGGACTTCAGGTGTATTCGTAACAATTTGGACTGCTAAAGGTAAATAAAATACAAACCTCCTAAGACTGGGAGGGGGGTAGCGGTAATGAAAAAATATATCAATTCTGCTGTGATTGAAGAGCCCAGAAGACTACAATGGAGGAAGAAAAAGATCTTCGGTGTTTGAAAGGGCGGAACGCGGACAGCGTGCAAACGTACGAATGTAGCCTCATTACCATACATGCCCAGGAAACGATAATTGCAGTCAGACACCATATAATTGCCGCCGGTGGAGGAAGCAGAGGTATTAATTGGTTTAAAATAGTGATGAAATGTTCTTCTCAAGCATGACCTCCGCGTGGCGGGATGGTGGCAGGGAGCACAAGAGGAGAGTAGAGCCTTTCGTTAGCATTCAGCTGCCGCGGCGCCTTTCTCGGCCGCCCGTGATTTCAATTGTGGAGTGTGGTAGCCAGGTAGAGTACCATGAGGCGAGTGGAGAGGCTGTTAGGGCCATTGCAGGCAATTACTGACAATCAGAGAGAAGCTTAAGACCTGTTCGCAACAATGGGGCCCGGCTCGCCTTGTTCCCGGGGTGAGTTCTCAAGTGCATGCAGCTGCACGACGCGATTCAGGGCCCCGCGGAGCTGCTTTACCTTCTCCCTCTGCAATTAGCAACTCCTTTCAGTTCTAAGCACCGAAAAACGGCATATTTTTATTGACTGTTTTTACTCCCAAAAATCGTGGAAGGAAAAAAAAAATCCCCGTCCAGCGTTGGGAATTATCAGCTTGACAAGTACTGGCAGCCTTGGAGGACATGCGGATGCACCGGCTAATCACGCAACGTGATTTATTAAGGCCACAATAAACCCCGAAGACGCGAGGGCCGCCGGTTTTTGGGTTCGTCCTGCCATTTCGGCACCTTTCCTGACGAATGCCCGTTAAGTCCGAACATAGGAGCCGTTCCTGAGCGATTCCCACCCTGGCATTTGCCTGTTTCCGCAGATGACGAGGAGCACAAGTGGATTGTGAGCACCTGTCGGAAGAGCTGGGACGAAATTGCTGGGCAGTGACAGAAGAGGAAGTGTCTGAGGGAGGGGGGCCTGGTGGACCCGGTTCAGCCATCATTAAAATAATCCATGTGCCACTTCACAGGACTGAAGGTTTTCATCATTGTTTTACTGCAGATTGTCACTGAGAAGAAAATACATATATGTGGTTGTTTATGCTGCAAAATCATACCTTTAACCTTTAACATACCTTTAGCATACTGACTTCCATTTTTTTCTGTTGTGCATACTTAACCTTATTCACTTACAGCATTTTATTTACCATAAGAGGACACACTGGTCATTTGCACCATAATTTACCATGTAAACAATAAAATTAAACCATATAAAAAAAAATTACATTAGTATAATTTTAGCTATCAGTTATTTTCTACAGGAACAATAATACTGATTATTGAAGTACTGTTGCAAAAGCATTAAACGTGTAAAAAAATAGTTTTAAATATATTTGCTTGCTTACAGCAATATCACAGGCTGAAAACAGTAAAACCGTATTATAGACAAAGGCAAAACAGAGAATATAATATGAAATAAAACATTTTGCTATAAACAGAGCTGGCTTAGAGAAAAATAACACCGATTTTAACCGTGTCAGAATATGAAGTTCATACTCTTTGTTGCATTACATTGTTTGCATATATTACGTTTATCGTGCTGTTTATCTAAACATGGTGTATTTTTAACGGTTCTAAAATTAGCTTTCCCCTTCAGGAATAGTATTGTGCTGTTAGTATTACGTAGAAGGTGGGGACACTAGCAGCCAACGCTCTTTCACGATGGAGTAACATGTGTCATTGTTCAAATGAAAGCATCCTCGTCTATGAATGTTATATGAATGTCAGATGCTTGGATAAATATAACAGCAAATCTCAGTGACCCAAAAAGTTTTGAAATCCCTGTTATTATCGCGAGGTACAGCACCGCATGAAATTAAAGTAGGCGACGCAAATGATTAACGTTGCGTATCAGCCTTGTCAAAAGGCGTGTTTTAGCTCGTTGTCATTAACTTTAGCTTTCAGTGTATGTTCCAGGACCTTGGGTAACATAGATAGTAGAACACAGATAGGAAATTACAAACAGATTTGAATACTTTTTGTTTGATTGCAGCTTATATTTAATGTGTGCAGTGTTTAAGCTGAATGATGTTTAATAAGCTCCACATGGCACTTTGGATAGGACGTCTTCCTTCGTAAGCTCGTCCAGCTCGAAGCTCTTCCCTGCAGCCTGATTTCTAGCCGAGTCTCACGTCAGATTGGCCGCACTTTGTTTTGGGATTTAGGAGCTATAATGAGCTGGATTACGGATGACTTTCTCCTCAGTGGAGACAATGAGGGTGACACATTCTCCATTATTCAGTTGTCTTGCTGTATTTTATAATGGAAGCGAAAAAAATAACCAATATTTACTTCAGATATGCTTATCCTTTGGGCATATTATACATATGTATACTCATATTTTATTAAAGTTCTTTTTATGGGTTTCGATTTCCTCGTGATGTCTACGTATAATGTAGATTTAATCTAATTGGGATATAGATAGATTCCTTTAATTGTCATTGTACAAATATACAAGGAAATCCCATCGCACACACATATGGAACAAGTATTACCATTTTGGAGGATAATTCCTTCCCATATATTATTACGTTTACAGTCATGTTTTGTCACACATGGTACAGAGCTGTTTAATGTGTATTTCACAGGCTCCAACTCCTTAAAGCCTCACAGAATTGATCTTGAAAGGCAGCTGAAATGCCCAGAATCGAGCAGTTAACCATTTGAATGCAGGTTAAATACGAACTAGTTCTTAATGAGTCAAACGGCCCACATGCACTTTAATGCTTTTTGTTGTTTGGACTGTCTTGGCGTGCCTGAGTGCAGTCAGGCCACGTAATCAATATCAGATCATCTGCGTAAGAAGGCCTGATGAAAGCTCTAGATCGATGTCGTAGACGGACCTAAATATGCTGCATTATCCAAAATGATAATTGGAGGAAAATGTCTTTTCCATTACACACACACAGAGTAAATCTGGTCTCACTAGCTCTGGACTGAGCTGAAATTCCTTTGAATATTACTGTAAATGCTACCTGGGATTTAAAAAAAAAAAAAAATGCTGTTTTGCCCCCATCACGTGGCTGCTAATGATCTGTGTGTGCGTGTGTGCATGCGTGTGTGTGTGTGCGCGTGTGTGTGCATGCGTGTGCATGCTCTCAGGACTCAGTTACGCTCCCTTTGAAACAAAAGCCTGTATGAGATCAATCCCATGATGCAGCCTGACAGTGACTTCCTGTCTGTGATGGCGGAGGGACCAACGGCAGAGTCATTACTGCACACAGTGACCCGTGGAGGTGCAGCCAGCGGCCTGTGATTGTTTCCTGCTCTGCGCTAGGCGCATGTGACAGATCGCCAATGGCCCCCCCAACACACACGAATACCTGCATGTCGCAGGCAGACAGACACCCACCCACCCACACACACACACACACACACACACACAGGACCTTGTCAAGTACTGCAGAATCTGCATATTTAGTGCATTATAGAACACAATCAGACCAACCTGTTTTCAGTTAACAGCAAAATAAAGCTTGTGTGTTTCACTGGAGGCATAACTTGATGTGCTGTCTGAATATTATTGTAAAAGTACCTCACAACCAGTCATCTTCCAACAACACATCCAGGAGAGGTTCTTTTGTGGGGGGGGGGGGGGGGGGGCTGTACGAGGCAGCATAGACCACAAGGCAGGGGGACATTTACATTTATCTGACACTTTCATCCAAAGTGACTTACAGTAGGGGGGTTGAAATGTGTGTGCACTCCTTGGGATTTGAACTCACAACCTCTGTTTTGTTAGTTCAGTTACACAAGCTACAGCCTGAGTGTTATGCTACTGCATCACAGAGCTGTAGAAATATTACATTTTCCATCCATCCTAGCATTCTAAGCATCCAGGTGAGAGTCTGAGGTGCATCACAGGACACGTTCACCCTCTCACACAGAACCGCACCCTGTGGGCGTCTCAGAGATGCCAGCTAGGCTGACTCCATGTCTCCGGACGGCACGAGGATCCCCACATAACACAGGAAGAACATGCAAACCACACGCAAAGCAGAGGTAGAGCTGAAAGCCCCGGCCCTGGAGGTGAGAGGCTGCAGTGCTGCCCCCGGAGCCGACATGCCCCCCCCCCCCCCCATCGCATTACCATAAATAAATCATAAAACCAGCATGCCCCCCTACCGCATTACCATTAAAAAAATCATAAAACCAGACGATAAAGTTCTACCGTTTAGAGTCCAATTTATTGCATGTTGTACACAAAAGACAATTATAATGCACAATAAATGAAATAAACTTTTTATTTGTTTTAACAAAAAGTGCTTACAGGCTATTTCTGTCTCAATAAATACAGGAACATTGAGGCCTTGTCTCTCTTCGTAAACACAGGGTCATATTTCTCTACAGTCAAAACACAAGTTACAGTTTCACACAAAGTTGCTCCTCTGTCATTTACATCTATGTACAACCCTATACACTGTCACGGTACCACTTTCCCCATTGGGGGTTAAGCATAGAAGAGAAGATGTTAATATGGGAAACCAGCGTTAAAACGAACATTAAAACAAAAAACCAGCAATGGCACAGAGACATAACCGTCTGCCAGCATAAAGATATACTTATAAAATAGTGCATTACATGTAATTACACGTAACCATCTGTTGGGCTTTTTTGGGGTAGAGAAACGAAACAGGTAGCCTTTCACGCTTTTCTTCCTTTTTCTGGTTTTAATGTGTGTGTGTGTGTGTGTGTGTGTGTGTGTGTGTGTTTAATGGTGAGGGTTACAGAGCGGGCTGACAATATTCCTGACATTTCTACACCCACAGATTTTCAAGATCATATCTTTTGAACATGAAGGCATGAGATAAAAAAATACGAGGCTACGGTTCAAATACATAGCAAACGTTAAACAGTACATTACAGCCACCGCAAATGTAAACGATGCAGACAGGTAGACATTGCGAATGTACAATCTACAATATAACAGCTACACTGTCAATTATTTGTATTTCAATTTGAGACTCATATATTCATAATGTATAGTCCTTGTATGTCTAATTTCATGGTCTTTTCAACATGAACCATTGAAGGATTCCCAGCTTCCTCTCCGGTCTCCGGTCTGATGATAAAGACACAGCCTCCCTTATGCCAATGAAATGACTGTTTCCGAAGCCAACGTGAAGCTATCCCCATGTCCTCACAGACGCAAACAAACAAAGCGTTTTTTTGTTCTTCCATAATTTAATAAATAAGGCACTCAAAATGTCCACCTTCGAATACTGTACATCCCAAGAAGACTGTGAATAAAATCTGGTCAGTAATGCATACAGAATGTTATTCTGCAACACACTGAGAACACATACGGCACTGTACGCTCAGTCATGGAGCAACATGCTTGTTATCACATCGATTGTTTGACTTAATAATCCATATTCCTCATTTCGGACGAGAATCCGCCTGTGTAACATGTAGTGGAGACTTACCCCCAGGAGTTTAGACACACTGTCAGACATTGCTGTGCCATACAGATAAAAATTGGTCCTTTTTTAGGGGGTCAAAACAGTTGCATTGAAGATTTGAATATCTGATGAATTCCAATTTCATAATGGCACCTATTCAATGTAATCCCATGGTTAAGCACCGTCAGACAGGAAAACTCAGTGGAATCCAACACTGACACTGGAGTATTTGACACTATGTCATATATATATGACACACACACACACACACACACACACACACACACAGATATATGAAATATCTGAAAAATTCTTTTTCAGTTTTCTTTTTTGTGTTCCGACTTTTTCCAACCACAAAAAGTCAGAGTTATGTAGTGTATCTTAAATTCTTCATGGCCCTTTGTCTTCAGGAACCACTTACATACGCAAAAGCACTAAAGACTTAAAAACACAGAGAGATTCAGAAAGACATTCATACACAAGTAAAAACGGGCTATCGCTTGTATTTCACCTTGTGATGTGTAACAAAAATGCAAAGATTCTTTTACAAACATGAGATTCGTGTGGAAAACGTTTTGAATAATCGATAATGCTTTTGCAGAAATCGTCAGGACGTGGAATCTCTTGCTAAACAACACTAAAAAATTACAATTTTGTTCAGAAACAGGAAGTTCCAATTCACTTAGCTAAACATACTTCATAGACAGTCAGTTGGAAGCAGATTCACAGAGAAAGCAGGCCGTTTTCTGAAAACAGAGCTCTCTAAACAGCAGGGTCTTCAAAATTATATAGAATACATTTATCTGATTCATATTTCCCATTCTATCTCATGTGACTAATGGTCATCATTAGCATATCCACACTCTGCTGTGTCTTGTATTCAAGTTTGTATGTATGTTTTTTGTATGTATTATATTTACATATATTTAAAAAAATTATGTATTGCAGTTCCCAATAAATTCACCTCCAACCTCATTGGTAACATGTACAATAAAGAAATGAATATCGCAGCCTGATCTGTAACATTTGGGAGAAATGTGGTCATACTGACATCTGGAGACGCTAGTGTTTAAGGGAAATGTTTGGAGATGACATTTAGCCCATTTCATAAAGGTTACATGTGAAAAATGAAATCTAAACAAAATGCACATATACATATCCTTTTTAGCCAGATGCCTCAACAGTGATCTGTCTGCAAGCAACTGCAAGCCCCGAAAAAACACCCACTGACCGAAAGGAGCCTTTTCATTTCAGGCAAGGGCAGAGACGGAACACAATGAATAAGAAATAAATGAAAGAACAGCAAAGAGCGAAGCATTGTGGGCAAATTAAAGACAAAACTGTTTAGTCGGGGAACAGCAAACGAAGGATACATGTTTAAGTGCCATCCATGTGGACGAGAGACAAACTGCCTGCGTCACCCATAATATGGGATCTTTTAGCATTTGTAGTAAGTCCTTCGAAGATAATGTCTGAAGCGACATTTAACTCTCGATTAACTAAATCTTGGTTCTCATAGGGTTCTTCAGTTAAACACTCCACAATGAAGCATTTAAAATGACGAGGGGGGGGGGGGGGGTGTCTTACCTGGTGGTCTTTTGCCAAGGCAGCTGTTATTACATTTATCGTCCTTTGTCCTTATCACTTCTTCTCTAGATTAATGGCAGTGCACGAAAAACAACAATCTTCACTACTTGGATTAGAGTTTCCCCCAGAATCAGGGGTGGGGGCAGGGGGGGATTTTCAGCAAAGCTGAAAATCCTGAGCTCCAAAGGGCGATGTACATTTGGTATGGACCTTTTCACCAGCCTCAACACAAGTACTCTTCGGAACGGGGGAGGTTCTCCACAGACGAATTCACCCTGTCCAGTGAACCAAGCGAAGAATCAATCCCAAGCTGCGGACACAGGTAAGAACCTTGCTTGCATTCGGTCAGCTGGAAAATCAAAAGCATTTTCTCTAGTTGTTATTCAGCCAGACACGTCCTCCGTTTCCCACAAGAACTTCATGGGGTGGGGGGGGAGCAGTCAGTATCCGGAGGGCAGAGTTCAGGGGTCAGTCTGACGGGTGCTAGCGACTGAGGGGTAGCTGGGGCAGAGTCATGGCCTGGTGAGAAAGGCTCTGTGTCGTCAGCACGGAGAAGGGGTGACCTGCGGCAGAAAAGCCAAACTCATTAGCATACAGGCCCCGCGGGAGATCAGCCTCCCACACGTACGTCTCTTTTAGTGCGCGGTAATTAACTCTCGGTACAATTCAAATCAGAGCGCTCTGTCGGCAGGAAATGCATGTATAAATAGAGTCGAAGCATAGCTCTATGAGGCACATTGAAACATGCAAATAAGCGAACAGTGTAGGTTACTTAAATAAAGAATGCTACTCTAGTCAGCTGTGAAATTTCTGGGTCAGAGGTTGGCGATATCAGCAGGAGGGTGAAGGCAGGCCTCCAGGACACTCACTCTCGATGTATCCGTGCAGGGCCACCATGCGTGCTCTCTCTGGGCTGCCAAAAGGAGAGTAATGCAGGTCGTCCGGCAAGGAAGGGGGCATCCGAGATTGAGGGTGGCCTTGGGGGGGGCCGCTGTGCTGGGGAGTGTGCTTTTTGTGTCTTGCTCTGCAGTTTTGAAACCAGACCTATGGAGAAGCAAAGTCGGCCGCAATCAAAAAACGACAAGAGCGCTGAGTGTTTGTGGGTAACGCAATCCGACACAAGAGCGAAATTGCGGTGTGAGTTGCTGGTGCGCGCACCTGCCAGCAGGTGAGGTCAGGCGCCGCCGGTACTCACCTGTATGACCCGTCTGCTGAGCCCCGTCATGTCGGCCAGCTTCTGCAGTGTCTGAGCGTCTGGGTTGTTGTCCTGTGCAAATTGCGCCTGCATCACCTGCGAACAGGCCGGCTACAGTCACCCGGCTGCTTCCCGGCCACAGCTACGAACATAGACAGGACAGCTGGCCGCTGACACGCACCTGTAGCTGCTCGGCCGTGAAGGAGGTGCGGGCCCGTTTCGCCGGTTTGGGCTGGCTGTCCTGCTCTGACGGCACTGCTCCCTCCAGCGTAATGCCACTCCCTGACATCCAGGACAGTGGTGGACAAGACATTTTCATTTGCGACATACACATTCCCCAGAATAGTCATGCACTTTGTAGTACTGTTATTGCATCGTCTCATACTGTCATTTCGTTTTGCACCCTTCGGGCTCTGTAACTGAGTGTGGCCGATTGCGTAAACATTCCAACGCACCTGTTGAAAATGGCCAATAAAGATCTCGAATCTTGAAGATCAGCCGAGACTCTAGATCCTTTAGCTCTAAACCTGATCTAGATCTAGACTAGTCAGGTCCTCAGGCACGGTACCGAGGCCATGTCTCACCGCTCTCTGCTGCCCGTTTGAAGTTTTCCACCATGGTGTCGTAGTGGATCCGACAGAGGACCTTCTCTTCGACCAGGCCGAACTCTTCCCCCGTGGAGAGCTGCCGTTTGCAGGAGAAGCAGGCGAAGCAAGCCAAGTGGTACGCGTTGCCCCTCGCCCGGCGCACCCAGTCACTGGCGTAGATCTGTCGCCCACAGCGGGCGCACTTTGTACCAAACCTACTATAAAAAAAAGAAACAGAAGAGCTGGAATATCAATTATCTGCCGCAGAACAGTACTGTGACTTGAACAGATTTGCCAGGATGGGGAAAAATAAACAGAATTCAAGTGACTACTTTGAAAAGTTACCCAAGCCGAGTTGCGATAATAAGTGAAAATGTATCAGGTTTGCTAAAATTTTATGCATCGCGTCTTATTAAATGACATCACTAGCACCCCCTAAATGAAGAGTGAGACCCGAAAATCCATTATTCAGGAAGGCAATGGAGGTAATAAACGTTTTGAAAGTGTGCACTACTTTAATGTGGCGAAGCCTTTTAGCCCAGCCCTCTCGAGGAAACTCTAGAACTGACGCAATGTGCCTGAGTTAATTCAGGAATGCCTGCAGTTGCCAACGGAGATCTGAATATAAACAAACTAACACCTGTGATTTCCCGGCAGACGGTCCGCTGAAGCTACAGACTTCCACAGAGCAAGAGAAAAGCTGCGCAAAAGCTGAGTCGCATTCCCAGGTCAGGCTGCAGCTACCAGCATCCTGACAGGTCACACATGCACTACTTCAAGTTCACTTCCTTGCACATGTCCAGATTAATCTTAACTGCCTAAAATATTTAAAAACTAGCATTTCATACACTCACGCATGAGTGTGTAAGAATCGATATGTATATACGTACTTATGACAAATTGTCCTTTTCGACATATACAAGGATAAAGGACATCGCACATATACTGTAATCAAACCCATGAATGCGCTCGTTAATATCAGACGTGCGTGTGATCCAGGCATGGGCTCGAAGACGCGAGGAGTCGCTTTCCATCAGGCGGGGTGTGGACGGATGCCGCATCAGAGCCAGGGAGAGCGAGACTGACCCAATCAGAACACAGGAGTCGCAGAGACTTGGAGGCAAAGTTAATTGCACACAGATGGCAGTTCTGATCCCGCTGCATGAACACGAACAAGTGAACATGGTCTGAACCTTTACAAGCCCTTTCCTCAGTCCTTCGGCCAGGCTTTGCAGGGAGCTCTTGTAAACAGTGTCATAAACACTCAGATGGGGGAATATAGCGGAGGGGGGGTGATCTGGCACATCCCCTCTTTCAGCGAATGGCAATTCCGGCCCAAGTCAGCTTGTGTTTGGATTCTGAAACACATTTAATCAGGAATTGGGTCAAGATTGCCAGCCCAGAGTCCCTTGGCCCGGTGCCACTGCTGTACCCAACGCCCAGGTCCGTGAGAAAGTGCTGAGGGAGCTCTAGTTTTCCAGTGTTAGCAAAACACTGCCTGTAAGATTCAGCCCACGTGTCTGTCTGTTCCTGTGCCTGAAGTCTTTGTGCTTCACCAGCCCCTTGGCCTGTGCTAACTGTGCTAAGAATAAGTGTAGAAAATGAGAAATATTTGTGCTTTTTGCTAATAAAATCCTGTAGAGTCATTCCAAGCCCTTCATTGTCTTTAATTACAGGTAGTAGAAATGGGAAATATCCGATGAACCACAAATATCATCATATTTCACCAATGAAGCTTTTCAAAGGATTGATATAAGATACATGCCATGGAAGGGCTGTCATATTTCATGGTAACTGTGCAGAAAACAATTTCAGACTTTTTTTCCCCATGAAAGTAAACAAATTGTTATTTATGCTGCTGTACTAAAACTTAATATTTATTTTGGAGTCCCTTATAATCACCTGTCTATCTGGGGGGGGGGGGATGCTTACTTCACATGTCCCCTTCCAGAGTTTTCCCATATCCAATAGAATTTGTTTTCAGTCAAAATTAATGGTTTGAAAATACATACACATTTAGTGAATTTATGCTTATAACTGCTGGGAATTCCTAGGGAATCAAAGTAAGTTTTCCGTACTCCTGAGAAAAGTCCCGGATCGGATTTTCTCCAGGCCTTGACCAGACACTCCCAGACTGTAGGCGGGGCGACCACATTTTGCTGCAAACCACCAAGCTGATTTATTGAAAATGACAGTCCCTCTTGTAACGGCCCCATCTCTCGAACAGCGCATTCGTTGTACATTTGAACGCATGACCGTTTTGATTGATTAACGGCCCATTTGCCTTAAGTCATTTCAATTTTGCTATATTAATCTGGAAAGAGTAGAAGAAATAAGGATATAGGAATTGAAAAAGGACGCAGAGAAGCCGTAAGCGCTGGAGACCTCATACCGACTGGGTGCATGACGTAGTGGACATGTTGCAGTGCCCTGCAGCCCAGCTCTCTGCCCCGACTCCTGTGTCCTTTCCAACCTCACAGCATGCACACAGCATGCACACAGCATGCACACAGCATGCACGCACAAGCACACAGCATGCACACACATGCAAACACATGCAAATAGCATGCATACCATGCACACAGCATGCACACACATGCACGCAGCAGCCACACACATTTTCTTGCAGTTCCAGGTCACTGGCACAACCGGGCAGCTCTGAATCGGACCTAGTCCTTCCTCACAAGGACAACAAATAGTTGACCCATTTGGGTAATGGGCAGATCCATGGCCAGCATTTTTAAAATAACGAGAGCAAAAGCGTTAGCCCTTCTTAGGTGTGCCCCGCAGTGGATCATAGTTATTGGAGTTGCAGAAAAAAATACTGAGGACTTGACCTCGGTGTATGGGCATGCTTACAGGTATAGCCGAGTGAAGACCAGCCAATCAAGTCCAATCAGCCCGGATACCTCCACACGCTAAGCACACATGCCTGTGCTGAAATATGCTGAGGCAGTCACATGTCCCTATCACCATCACAAACAAACTGCTCTACATCGCCTACTACAATACCCAGAAATGCTCACGGCAGAGGCAGAAAGGATTTTATACAGATATTATATATATATTGGTTTTACCATGAAACAAAGAACTTCTATGGGGTTAACCAGTAATCTTAATGATGGACAGCAGCTGGAGAACCATAAATGACTAAATTTGGTTTCACATGACAACAGGCATTACGAATTGCCCGCATCGAAAGCATTTTCCCAGAGGTTTCCATTGCATGGCGCCATGATGCATGCGACAGTAGATGCGACGAGAATCGTGTCGGAAGCAGTGCCGGCGGCTGTATTGTTTCCAGCCTCTAATCGCTGGTGATTATAAACACCAGAGTAGCACTCAGCATTCCACACGTCCTACTGGAATTGGGACCCGGACGATCCAAGAGAACAACTAGCAGCTGCCCGAGCACCCACTGCAGCCTGCTCTTCTGCCCTCCCCACAGCACCCCTCCGCTGGCCTCTCAGGCTCCTGTGCTGCGGACTCAGCCTGGAGACATGAACTCCTCTCTGCACGCATCACCTCAATGACTGGCCTCTATTAGCACAATGGATCAATCTCGCCCCTTTGTCTTATCTGTTAGGCTGCATTAGAGGGTCAATGGCAGAATCACCTCAGGGCTTTATACAATGCCCTCCATGAGGCTGTGAAGTATGTATGCCTAAGGGACAGTGTGAAGAATGTCACACGTACGTATTAGATTAAAAAACACAGCCATGAAAAATATGACATTGACTTTCACATAATGCATGACATCCTATGTATTTATCAGATCCTTTTATCCAAAGTAACATACATTTTGGAGACAGTAAGGTCAGTAAGTCTCTGGAGCAACCGGGGCTTAAGGGCCCCGCTCAGGGGCCCAAGGGTGACATCACTCTGCTGAGCTGTCCTTCCGACTGCAGGCACACGTTTCTAACCCCCTGTACTACGCACCGGTCCCAAGTGCTATTCCGTGCTATATATATATATATATATATATATATATATATATATATTTATCTTGTAAGTGACTGACAGATTGCAAAAAAACCACAATGAAATGTAATATAACTATGACTTATTTGTTTGTTGTTCTATGTCTGCTGTGAAGTATTGGGATTTCATTCTGGTTTCATGTAGGTTAACACGCTTGCTGAATGAGGTTTTTAAAGGGAGTGCACACACTCCGCGGCCACTTTGTTAGGTACGAGGCTGGACCCCCTGCTCTCTCCAGAACCATTTCAAGTGCTGCTGAATTGTGCATTGGGAAATGTCTTTCTGCTGTAGTACTGAGCTGATCTTTTGGCACTTTGCAGTCTTCTGCCCGTTTCCCCTTTCACCTTTCTCATTAACTGATGCTTTCTGTTCATTGTGCCATTGTCCGTAAATTCTACACACGGCGGTCTGTGAAAAGCCTGAGATTCCGGAACAGTCACATCTGGCGGCAAAGAAATCACAGCAATCTAAATGGGATGGAGCAGGTGTATCGGCTGTTCTAATGCTTAGCCGAAAGATACAAGCGACCCCTGACCCTGGCTATCTATCGCCAGGTGTGGCCACATGACTTCAGGTACAGTTTGCGCCAATGAGCAGGTGTACCTAATGCAGTGGCCACTCAGTGTATGTCTACGGTCTAATTTACAGCTGCTTGATTCACTTCATCTAGGTGGTTCTATCACTTTATTTTGAACAACAACACTGGCAGTGTGTGAGGATCATCTGAGGAGACACATGATAACACTGAAGTTAGTGCCACCAGACATTAAAATCTCCAGGAATTACCTCTATATCCTATCGATCTTTATATAAAAAAAATAAAATAAAATAAGAACAAAACACTGTAGTTGTTCATTGCAAACTACTAGGTGATTGTAGGTTGTTCAATAAGTGTTGATGTGTTACCATGTCAAGAGCAACGCTGTTGAACTGTCTAATAGTGGCCTTTCACTTTCACAAAACACTTTGTTTAATGTCATATCAAATCCCTCCAGCAGACAACGAATCTAATGCACTGTATTACTGTGTCGAACAGTTCCACTTGATTTTTGTGTCAGTGATTCGTTGCTGCAAACGCTGTATAATTTAAGGCTCACACTGAATTGTATTTTCACACGTGAGATTACAATAAATTTAGGCTCTGACTGGAGGTCAGTCAAATTAATCGACAAATTAATCGACAAATTAATCAGCGCTTAAAAACTTTTACGCAGATTTCTAACTTTCCTCTACGGCATCAAGTTTACATCCCACTTTTAACAATGGCGTAGGAAAGAGTTTGATATTGGGGGACACGAGTTATTTATATAAATGTAATAGTCTATTTATACTGTGGACGAATGAAGCCAAATTAAATACTGATGGGCACATATCCTATCCCCGATTGCTACGCCCCTGACTTTTAAATTAAATGTAAGTTTTTATTGTTTTAACGTTTGAGCATTCCCTTCGCGCGTTACAACCGTTGAGCTTGATAAAGAGTTAACTATTTATTCTGTACTTATACCCATGTATGTAACGCATTAAGCAAATTATTAGTATTGTTCTTGTCGCTGTTGTTTTTGCCGTTGATGATGATGACTTCCAGCAATAATCTTTCCGCATCAAAAAACGCCGGCATGTCAATTCGAAACATGGGAATATATTTTTGCCCAGAAAAACTTAAATCACGTCATCTGGGATTATTTATGTGTAACCTATTTTTCATTTTCTATGTCTGCTAAGGATCAGTATTATTAGTACATACATGAAATTACACTTTAGCAGCTAAGAGATTTAATGTAATTATAATATGTAGTAATCATTTCCTAATACAGAAATGGTATATATTTTGCGGTGTGAACGCGTGCGATGACATCGTTAAAATAACACCCTTTGCCCTTTTATTATAAAGTATAATGAAAAATACGTTACATTCATTTTAATTATTTTCTAGTTTTTATTCTGGCTGTAATTCAAGCCGCCATGATGGTGATGAGCAAGAAAAGGCACCATTGGTTTTTCACAACGCATCACGGCATCGAATACGAAGTTATAAATTCGGCATTTCTTAAAATTCACGTGAATATTAGCTTTTACATTGTGGTAATAAGACGTACAGGTATTGCTACGTTTAGTGCACTTATGCTTCATAACAGGCCTTTTAAAATCAATTGCAAAGGAACGCACTTCGTATTACAAAATAACCGCGCCAGCACGCCGCAACCGGGTTACGATTTTTGCTTTAATTTTTGGCTTTTATCGTTAAAAAAAGAACACTAGAAAAACTTACCCTACCTGAAATAGTCCATTTTACAGAAGATCTCCTTGTTTTTTATGTAGCAGCTGCTGTGTTGACGCAATGACGTCCTGCAAACGGAGCACTCCAGGCACCTCACGTGCCAGATTAAGTTATTCACCTGCAAAATAAGGAAGGGGAATCTTTTAGGGTGCCTTCTTCCAGGTTTTATATAGCCTACTGATATATGCCGCTATTATTATTATTATTATTATTATTATTATTACTATTATTATTGTTATTTATATAGAATACAAACATGAAGCAGCATGCTATGGACTTAATAGTATAGTATAGCATAGTATAGTATCGTATAGTTTGGTAAAGTCAATCCGCTTTACAAAATGTATTTTGTGCCCATCTAATTTCCAATATCAGCAAGAACATTCGTTGTTTTAAAATATACAACATTATGTGTTAATAATATGCACAGAGCATGTGATGCCACTTAGAGGAGGAATCCGCTCACCTCGATTATCAGCCCTATTGCAATAGAAATTAAACGGAAATTAAGCAGCGCCGACTGTCAATTAAGAAATTGTTCATTTATGTATCTTTCTGGTTTTGCCTATTAAATAGTTTTACATTAATTATTTCGTACGGAAAATAAATGCTGTTGTAAAAGGAATGAAACTGTATAAAAATATAACAAAATAGTAAATAAAATCGCGTTGTAATATATATACGGCCTACGTAATACACATAATATACATATTTGCATAAAACATATTTATACACTGAATATGCAATATTCGTAATGTATATTAATTATCTGAAATTGTTATATTGTTTCATTAATGTTGTTTTAACATTGAAATGAATATTGATGTTTTATCAAAATTAATTTCTACTGTTTATTATGTATTATATACAACACACGCATATACATGCACCGTACATTTTAAAAAACAGAAGCTATCGCCATTTCTTTCCCTAAAAATTCTTTAAGGCTAAAATGATACCGCAAAACTAGACACGTGTAAGACAAATGCAACTTTCAGCACCATCTGTTGAATACGGCTGGAAATTGGTCGCAGGCAGAATGCTCAAATACCAATACGCACTGCATTATTTTTGACGCTTACATTAACTTGTTAATAAGATTTAGTGGGTGGTTTTTCATATGAGCAGAAAGATCTAAAAAATAACTCTATAATAAAATAGTTGCGACAAAAACATATACGCTAATTTCATTTGATTCCCCAAGTATTTCACTACTGTCCGTTTATAAAAATCTAGATATAATAAAAATAAGCTGCTAGTTATGTCTACCATAAGCAAACAATTTCCTGCTTTAAAAAAAAAAATAAAAACTTGCGGTTTCATGCGGACGTAACTGAGAACTGGGGATTCTCCGTTTAACATCCGTTCTGAAAGTATTGATTAAATATTAATTAAATCGAGGGAAAATTATTAGTGTGTTGCGATTGCAAATCGATTCATATTTTACTAAACATTATTTAGATCAATGTAAGTTGATCTGACTACTTTAGTGCTATATGTACATATAGGCTATAGCCTACGCTAAGGTTCTGTAGGCTATAGGATGAATTTAATGATGTGGTTGTTCAATTGATTTAACGATCAATCATTGCCACATTTTAACCTCTAATTACGTGTACCTGGGGGCTGTTTTACAAACAAACATAAAGCTACTTCTAGACGAAGTAAGGCCTTTTCTGCGGTACGGGCCCGTGATTTCCTTACCTTGAGTAGATATCTGTCGAGGATCTCCAGCCCACAGCTCGCACACACGTTTTTCCCAGTCGACGGTACGGAGGACGAAGACGACGTCGGGGAACATATCGACGGCGTAGACGGAGGAGTCGGCGAAGATCGCGGATCGTCCTTTTCCATATTCGACCTGTGAGATTCTCCGTCTGAGTGAGACTGAATCGGGAAAAACGAATTAATGTAAAACAATCAGGCCACATTAGGTGCGAGACGCTCGAGGTGTTGGCAAATGTGCACAGAAGACACTAAAGGCCCGTGTTATGTTATATTACTATATAATAAAATGTTACATATTATTACAGGACTGTTAATTCCAGTAAAAAAAAATAAATATAAATTGCATGTTCTTACACCCTAAAATGCCTTTTGTATTATACTGCAAATGAAAGATAGATAGCATCTAACTAATTAAATATAAAATTTCAATGTGGCGATTAACTTCGCTTACCTCTAATTTACCGAAATATTGGGCTTTCAGACAGAAATCAAATGACAGATTCGCAGAACACTTATTTTACAAAATCAAAACAAAATATAAAGCAGGCGTCCGTTGCCTATATAACGGTGTATTAGACACGTTAAATCTAACGATAGGATTGTTGCGGGACACGCAGAATTAAAATTGCTTAATATCTACTCACCATTATCAGTGGTTGCTTGGCTTCCACACAGTGTGAGGATACCGTAGTACTCTGCTTTTCCGGAGAAATCACCTACAAGGCAGATTAACGAGCGATGCGAAGTCAACAGGGCGCGTTCTATCCGTAGCAGTAAGCCTCCCTGATATATTTCGGGCTATATAACTCGTCCGACACAATAAATAAGAATTTCCACGGCGTATTTAGAGCCTTGCAACAAAAGACCTTTTTAATGAAGCGATTTCAATTTGGATTGATTTTTCCCTGCACTTAACCCATGCCTCTTAAAGTAATCGCCTACCCAATGCAATCCAGAGCACTGAAAAAAATAAACTACCTGCAATTAGAAATAGCTTGAAATGTTCGGGATAAGAGGGACCCGGAGTGTCAATTTCAACTGTCAATCAGAAAAGGCATCGGGCCACCCAAAGAATTGCAAATTTGATTTTTAATGGCAGTAATTAAAATCGAATTTTCTAAGCAGAATTGGGATGTGAAGAGGATGGACTGCAAATCACACTATTCATAAAGAATAGTTTTCAGAGATCGCAGCTGATCCTTGCACATAAACGACAGTTATGCTTCTGGCACCGACATAAAATAAATAAAAAAAAAACGCAACACGTATATATACATCCCTCCGGGTGACAGTATCCAAGAGTGCGTTTGTATTTACGTCATGAACCTGTATTATTTAATACCAATTACAGCCAAATTCATACTTGTTGAGCTTTAGAAAACAAAACGTTTTAAACTTAAAGCGAACTGGCATTTTGTTTACGGATATCGGTTGATACCATAAGCAAATATGCATTCCTTGTGATCATTATAAACATGAAACATTGGGCTAAACAGATACGTATTCGCATAAAATACCAACAACGTTACCTCTTTCGTGGGTATTCCTTTGGATAAAAATTGATTTCCCTCTGGAAGAGGGGCCAAAACTTCATTTTTCCAATACATGAAAAACACTCCCAAATGATGCCAGTCTACCGACCGAAGGTAGTAGCCCAGGGCAGTTATGCGCTGCGAAGTAATGACAACTCTCAATTGAAAAGAAATGCCGCAGTTGTATCCTTCATGTCATACTTCTTCGGACACATCGGGGTAGCAGGGGAGCCCGGGATGTGCTTTTCCTCTCTGAAAGTGCGACTGTAGCTTCCAGGGCTAATCGAAGCATAAACTGTGAGGCTCGGATGGGATGGACAGCAGGCGGCCAAGTAGGGGGTTGTTTTTCAGAGCGCCTTATTTAGAACAGTTTGTAAAATTCTTCCTTCCACTTTTTTTCCCTTTTGGAGTGGGATTGCTGACTACAGGAAATAGGTGAAGTCGAGGGACTGGCAGGTCTGCTCTCAATCTCCTGGAGAGCGCGAGACAGCCAGTGCAGAGCACCTTCTCTCTACGTCTGAAGTGAAAGTTTACTTGTGCGCCCCTGCAAGGGTGGGGGAGGGTATCTTCTGACATAGGTGAGGAGGGTAGGGTTTATGAGTATACAGTCACGAAAATGAAATTCATCTTGAAGAAATTCTTTATATATAATTATATTTACGCTTTCGCTCCAAGCTGCCTTTCTGTAGCGACCTCACAGCCCTTCATGCATTCTCAACGCGTCTGAATATATTGCCACAAACCGTTGATAATATATTTTCGTGCGTTCCGTAGGGTAACAACTACAAAGCACAGTTATTATCCTTCAAGGATTTCTCTAATGTCTTTTATGCCACTTTTAGTAATATTTTATTATATCAGGCAAAGACCACGAAAATGATGGTAGCAGTCATCCAGTAGGATGTAAACACTTCTGTTAGAACATACGGAATTAAACTGAACCTGGTTATGATTTACCGAATTAAACGCATGAGTAATATTAATACTGAATGAACCCCAAAACAAAAATCTTGGCTATATGAAATAATGGGGGGTTCGATGACTGGCAAACAGGAGAAAAACAGATTAGTGAAGCAAACTAAAAGAGCAAGTTAAAATTATTATTGATGCTTACAAGCTAATATTTAATACATATTTAATATCGGGATAACCAGCCGACAGCTATTTTGAGAAAACTGAGGACGGACGCAGCAGAGCATCATGTAACCTGCTGTCACCACTGGAGTCTGGTGGAACACAGCATCAGAACGCTGACTCTCAGATTCACGAAGTGCATGCATTTCCCCTGCAGCCGCCCGCATCACAAATAACTGAATCGGGATTACCGGAACGTTACTTACACATGCACCTTATGTGAAGTGAACTCAATTTGTCTTATTTTCTATTTAAGTGCATGCATTGCACGTCTATTTATTTACTACTGTGCCTTTTGTTATTCTTTGCACTATATGGGTGTGGCTCAGCGTATAAGCAATGCAGTGCACTTGTTGCACGACCAGTGGAATATCTCGAATCCTGACAGTTAAACTGCTTTGTGTACTGGGATTGGCGTAATAAAAACCTCGTTTGTCATGAATATTAATTATTATCAATATAACATACTATCATTAATAAGCAGCTGTGTTTGTTTTAATTACTAATATGCTGTCATTCTTGTAAAGAAATTAACCTCAGTTAACTGGCAGTACTTGTTAGCGTGCCCATGTTATGACAAAATCACACCGTTTACACGTATATCGTAGAACATATTAATGTTGAGTTGCATGTTGTTCTTTTTCATGTATTACACCTTAATGGAGCTCTTGTTTTCTAAGATTTAATAAAGTATGAACTGGCAAGCTGCAACGTACAGATATGACAAATAAAAGGTGGGAGTAACAGAAATAGTCGCGCGCATGATGACGCGTACGAAACAGCCTTTATATTAATATTCCCCAGTAATTTATGAATCATAATTTTAAGATATTGCATTGTATAGGCTAACTGATAACTGCTTACATCTTAAGCATTCAATATTTGAAATCGGGAATATTATAATATACGGGAATAAAATTCAATTGAATTGTTTTAAATCCGTAAAAATATATTTTTGGTTTCCAACTTCAGGGGCAGTTACGTAGGCTAATGTAGCCTGCAAATGTTTGAGATCAACTGTAAAAATGTAATTAGCAACTTCATAGTTTGATTGAGCATTGTGATCTTTACCTTCAGAAGGTAAGGATTATGCTTCTTTTTTAACCTGCATGGATTCAGTCTTTGATGGGCGACAGGTAAGTCTACGCCTATAAAAGGCAGCCTCGTTTTAAATGATCTTTTTTTTTTTAAACCGAACTAGTAAATACGCAAGTGATATACTGACACGTTGCCTAATATCTTGTCAGATGTTACAGGTATCATTGACTTCAGCAAACATAATGCGGAACTACTTTTGAGGTGGGAAATAAATTTTTTGGGGATGGCATTAAAATTGTTACGTTATATTTAAAACGCAGTCTAACAGTTCGGTTTGGCTACCCCAAATCGCATGTATTCTAAAAAGGCCCATCAGCAGCCTAAGATAAAATACAGGGAAAACCTAAATAGTTAAATAGAATTAGTAGGCTAATGTACCGATTTTGGGAAGCTTAAGTCGAGTAGTGTGGAATATGATGATATAAAGGAAACGATGTAACGTTTCTTGGGTAGCTTTTGAAGAAACAACAGTAGAACGTCGTTATAACTTGATTGAAATATTTGTTCTGGAAAGTGCACCATAATAGCATTAAATAAACGTATTAGGTTACATGAAACACGCGAAGCTGGAGTGATAGTACAGCTTTTGGAAGTTTCGAAGTTAAACTATAGGTAAAGTAAAACCACACAATGCATTATAATTTCACAAAAATGTGCTGTAGTGAAAAGTAATGCAGCCAACCCCATCTTCGGTCATTCTTTTTTAAAATACTGCATTCCCTATTTGCACTTCTACGTTCAGACGCTAATCTGGAAAACCCGCAGGTCTTTACAGAATAAAAAAGACAAGTATGTATCAAATAGTAGTCTTAAGATCTGTCATAACCTAAGAAGCCGTAGTCATTCCAGGTTGTGAAGGCAAACAAAAGCGGATCACTGGCTTGTGTTGTTACGCTCGGGTGTAATCGCCCGTAACTTAACAGCCGCGCGGAAAACACTTTTGACTGGACTTCAGCTACATCTACCACCAATTGGCGGAAAAACGGAATGTCACTATGTCAGACATCAAGTTGTGTCACGTTATAACTAATCAAGTATCTTTTGTATATGAATATAAACAAGAACATTAAAAGCTTCCAGTATTGTAATGAAATTATGGTGACATGATAATAAAATAATTCTTTATATTCTTCTTTCATGCCCTCTCTTGCGGTCCCAGTCCTTACAAAACGTCTTCATCTTTGCCTTGTCTCTGACTCCATCAATAAGCCGCTAAAGTATTAAACACACTGCTGATTTCGGACTCCTGAATCAGTCATTTGTAAATCCATCACGTATGAATTATCCGTATTTCTGTGACTATAATTACAATAGCGGCATTCGAATAATTGCTTCTTGCTGCGTATTCGCAACATTTTTATTATAAATGTTTTGGTCTCCAATGCACGCATGCTGCTGTCATTTAACCAATGGGAATTAGAAATGACTGAACTATGGGCAATATAATTTATACTTGTGGCATTAAAACTTTAATGGGTTTTATATAGGCATATAATTGTCATAAAATTAAAAACATTATTGGCCCCTTCCTTGTGAGAGGCAGCTATGATACTCCGCTGCACTGGCCGCGCTACTATCAACAATACTGCTAATATCAAAAGATTAAAATATCTGGATCAACTTTAAAAGAACGTGTAATCAGTTTTAAAAAACCTTATACATATTTTCTATTTACAGGCGTATCTATATAATGCATTCATAAATAGAAATGAATGCACGTGAATATATGTAGCCCATCAAGTACTTAAATTATTGTTTTAATTGTATTATATCCACCAGTTAATTTTCCGCGAAAATAACACGCGTGCATCAAAGCACAAGCATTCTGTCGGATCCGTAATGGGATGTTTACATAACAAATGCGTCCTATTCATTCATAAATATCCCACGCTAATTTGCACATTAACTGGCCGTGAGGTGAACGAGGGTCAGTAAATTCAAATATTTAAGCAATTTAGCTAATAACTGGAGTTATCAGTTTTGTTAATGGCAGAAATTAGAAAGCAGTACAAAACATTCAAAGGCGCATAATTATTTTAAATATAAAGTCAAAATTAACATTTGAATGCTGTGGGTATTTAGATGATTTCATTTACTTCGATGGAAATGAGGTACTAGTTAATTGTGCAGTTCTCTATATTGATAAAGACCAATAAACGTTAAATTTGATCATGTTCTTGCAATTCATCTATAGCCCGTTCGGCAAACCTTACCATTAAAAATAACATGACCCAGACACGAGTTTGTTGTCTCGCTATGGTTTTAGATGTATTGTGAGATATAGATGCTGTATTTTAAAGTTGTATGGACTTTATTAATATATACGACTATGAATATACGAAACTGGAGACACCACTAGGCCTTGGTTACTATTTTTTTTTAGTCAACATGTTACATTGCAGTACGACATGAAGGAGTTAATTGTTCTCTGTCATTAACGAAATAATCGATATTCTTACTCAATGGCACAGGAGAGAGTTTGATATAAGGGGGAGCAAAGATCTATTTATAAGGGGAATTAAGCTAATTTAAATCCAGAGGGGTACACGTCTCCCCCCGTACACCCTTGTTTGTACGTGGCCAACATATCTAAACGTTTCCGTTATCGGTGGACTTTGCATCAGAATTCCAACCAAAATTCTATAACGTTACAATTAAATGACACTTGTTACAAATGATGCAAACTTCTTCCGATTAAACCTAAATGTTACCGCACAGCAGCACGCTGACGGTTTTATTGCTGCGGTCGCAATTGCCATCAGGAATCGCGGAACAGCGGCCGCGAGCCTCCGCCGTTCACGTGCCACCAAATCCGACGACGAATATCAGTCTGGCTGCATTAGCTGACCTAAAGAGGCGAGATTAACAAAATACTGCCTCAGTCTTTGGAAAAAAGACACTTATGCAGACATTGTATACAAGAGACAACAACAATTAAACAAGACCACAGTTATATGAAGTTTCACTAAATGCCGTAGTACTATAAAAGTGACGTGCACTGATAAGCGACTTAAACAGCTGGATTAATACCACTGTGTGAGATCTAGTAAGTGTTCTACGGTGCTGTCAAGTTGCAGATCCAACGGAGGCTGCAGCAGTCAAAAATGGGAGAAAATGAAATCTTAGACTGTGAGGGATTCTGCATGGTCCACTACTAACCTATTGATGCTGCTTATCTCGAGAAGGAAAATTATGCAACAGTGATACAACAAAACGTAGTCGTACATAGGAAAAAGGCAAGGGTAGAATATCGTGTCATCTCTCCAGAGACTGGAAGCAGGCAGCACAGACCACGGCCGTCACGTGATGGTGGAGTTGCAGCACTGACTGCCCTGCATTCCTGTCCATCTAGTGAGACGCAGCCGGTCCCGCTGTTCGGATTACGGCAGGTTATATCGGCTTGGTGGCAGTAATTCTACTATTGTTATGGAAGCACAGTTATATATTATACAAAATATATTTAAACAAGACAGAAGTCAGTCACCAAAAAATGCACTTAAAATTTGAGATTTTTTTTTTTACGTTTAAAAATTTGAAGATAGTTTTAAGTAGAAAATCATGATGACAATGATGACAACACTAAAACATAAAACCGTATATCAATATATAATAAAGAATGGATGAATGACAGAGACAGACAGATGTCATCACAGAGCATTATATGATAACAAGGATTCTAGGGGGGAGGGGTCATGTGACAACACCAGAGCTTATAGTGACAACATTGGTAAACAGCCCAAACAATAAAACTGCCAAAAGAAATCCTTCAGCTAATTAATTAATTAATGCGGTGGAAGGAGGACAAAGATAAAAGGAAGAATTAATTACTTATGTTTCATTACTCACTTGGCTGTTGTTTTGTTTTTGCACAATCTAGAAGTAATTGTAGTTAATGGGCTTAAATTGTGAACTGTAGGGAAATTAGTTGTAATGAAACTTGGATCCGAACACTTACATCCTTGGGCCCAAATGATTAATTCCCATTTCCCGGCACCATGCATTCAATGCACCACAATCTGAAATAGTCAGAAACACATTTTTTTTTCTTTCGTCTTTTCACGTTTTTCCTAACACCAGTATATGAATTTCCACCCTGTAAAGGAAGAAAAACCGTATCCTGAAATCCAAGAGTATCCAGACGTCTTCAAATAAACTTTCCAAACTGCACAAAGCACACCGTGATATATGATTATGGATATTTTTTCCCCTTGTTCAGGTGTGTCTCCTCAGTGTAAGTGGATGTACACCTCATACAGAACACCAGCACACTGCCGGAAAACCATGCACTTAGAAAGTAACACATTAACTCTGCAGACCTTAAACATAACTCCAATACTAAATTAAACCTTTAGGAGAAAAAACATCACAGAGAACTTCAGGGTTCCAGAAAGCAGGAAGGAATGACTGGTTTGTAAGAGCTCGCCAGTGACAGCAGCACAGAGAAGTGCTACAACATGTTAGTGCTAATCGATGCCTCCGCGGTCAGCAGTGCCCTGTCACAGGTCCACCCTTCATGCATGATACCTGCATGTACAATCTATGGGCAAGTCTCTCAATTACCCACAATTCCATATGAATTGGCATCCCAGGTAAACGCTGGCTTGGTATTTCTGCTTCCTGGGATAGAGTCCTGGTTCACCATGATCCCAAACTGGATAAGTATCTACAGTTTATTCATTTAGTAGATGCATTTATCTAAAGTGGAGTGACCAGAGAGTAAGGGGTCATGCTCTAGGGCCCAATGGTGTCATCACTCTGGCCAGTGCTGGGATTAGAACCAATGACCTGCTGATCATAAGCACTTTCAGAAAACTTATAAGCTTAAATACATTTTTTTAAATTAAACAATCATATGGATAAAGTAAACTAGCAACATGCTAGAAAAAGAAGGCAAATGCTTTGTTTAAAAAAAGAAAACAAGAAAAAGTACAGCATACTACAGAATTTTACGGTGTAGCCTAGCACACCCCCAAAGCTAAAAACCCCTGCAAATCAACACAGCGTTCTTTTCACATCGGAAACATATGACATACGATTCCCTCAAAGGAAAAAAAGGACATGAGATTCATTTATTTCAGCAATATGATTTGCATGTTTACAACAATTCAATCTATTTTTCCATTACCAAGCTGAAAAAAACTCTGCTATCTCATTAGAACCAAATGAGCACAGCAAAAAAAGAAAAATATCTATTATCCCTTTTGTGCTGCTCTCATCTTGAACTCTAGTCCTTAAAAAAAAAAACATCATTACTCATATGAGCAGGTTTGAAAATGTTCTTGTTTTAGCAGAATAACACAGTGGGGAAGTAGACAGTCCATTTAGTACAGAACAGACAAACACAACCACATGGCAAACAGCACCCGAAGGCAATAGGCCTAGCTATTGCAAACTTAGTGTATTATATCGCCAATACTCTTATTAAACAAAATTTAAAGAAATGCTGGTGATAATTGCAGAGACAAATGTTTGCCAAACTCAATGGTGTCCTCGCCTAAAAGTACTTGTGGGGGGAAAAATGGTATATATACATTCAAAAGAATTAAATGTTTAGTTTCAGCTAAGGATTAATGAATCCAAAGACTTCTTATTGGTCGTACAATCCCAACAAAAAGAACATCACTACTGCCATATCAAAGCTATGACCAAATATGAAACATGGAGAACGGGAAGACACAGCTAAATTACATTAAAGCACTCAATAACCTCCTATTTTAATTTCAGGGGGACACGCAATACACATTTGCATACAATTCCAATTTTCAAAGGTTCGAAGGTCAAGAAACATTGAGAAGGCCACAGTAAATCCAGAATCGTACGGTTTATTCATTAAAAATTCTCTGTAGCCAGTGGTAAAAACATAAAAATTCTTTAAAAAAAAAAAAAAAAAAAAAAAAATAGGTCAAAAAGTTTGAGAAAGATGTTTAGACAAAACAGTAGCATTCTGTGTTGCTTGCATCCTAGCCAAAAAACCTTGGTGTAACAGTCACAAAGCACCGCGGCTGGCTCACCGGCGTCCAGCCAATTGGCAGCCAGATTGCCACGTGTCCAGCCTGGCCCTCCAGCCTAAATTTCACGTTTCACAATGCGGCAGAGAACAGAGAATCTGATTGTAGCACTTTGTGACGGTCCCAAGGCTACTGCTGCGGGGCCTGCTCCGCAATGCGCGCGCCGAACACACGCGTCGACGTCATCGCCGGTATTTGCGGTGATGCTTGCCGTAGGGGGCCGGGCGCTTCTTCTCAGGAGGCTTGTTGTAAAGGTACACGGAGGGGCCTGAGTACTGCTCATCCGGGTTCTCCTCCATCATCTGCAGCTTCGCCTCGATGGCTCGGATTTTCGCGTTCAAGCTTTCAAGGCCAGAGGGAGAGACGGAAGGAGAAGGGGAGGGGGGAGGGTCAATTTACAGGGAAGGAAAAACCTACCGCGTCCCCCCCCCTCACTATCACAGTGACTGACAGTAGCTGGGATTCAAGGTTTAGGGGAATAAACGCAAAGTTTTCTAAAAAAACACGAGCCGACGCGCTAAAGCTAGTTTTCTTTGTTCTGTCATCAGATCATCGGCGCCATTTCTTACCCATGTCAAATATACTTCCAGATTCAAAACTGCATCTGAAATATTTACTTAAAAACGTCAAATGTAATATTTACACACTTTAAGGTCAAAGGAAGACATCTGAAATCAAAATGATGGGCACATAAAACACTGTGTTATTCCCAAGTTTATTTAATCAAGGGCAATCAATGCCCTTCAGCATCATACGTAAATGGCTTCCTAAACAAGGTGTCAAAATAAGAGTCTTCTATACTACAAATTGTATAACCATCACATTCATGGAATTACGGCTTTGACGGACTCAGCAACCTTGGTCACTCCGGATCTGTGCTGAAACTGGCTTCTTGAAATCGACCCTGTACAGTGGTTTTGTAACTTATAATTTTCGTCCACTATTCAAACGACGGCAAGCAGGCAAACTGAACAGTAAAACCGAACATCCGATGTCAAGATGCTGACCATCCTGATTCCTATACGGCTCTCGAGCCTTAGCAAGAGCTTTCCAGCATAATTCAGTACAAGTCTGACAGATTACCAAGCCGCTAAAGAGGTAGCGCTACCGCCGGAGACCTACCGAGTTACGGCCTATCAGGGTCCAGTGGCTGCCTATTCCATGTGCATTAGAGCGGCAGCCTTCTGTTTTAGGCGCTGCCTGTGCTCTGCCTCCGCTCTGCCTCTGCTCGCCTACGCATGCCTCCGCGCTGCTCGCGTGTGCCCGAAGAGTAGCTCAGGGGCAGTGGGGGTGTACAGTACAAACCTCAGTGAGGTGGGCATCTCCTCTGCACTGGATGAGGGTTCGAGGCTCGCAGGCAAGGTTTTGTCACCTCTATACTGGTCAAACCTCTGATTGGAGATAAGAAAATACATCAAATAGGAAAACCTGTAAATAGATACATTGGTAATTATTTCAGCGTATTAGTGAGCAAGTGTCTTAAAAATGCAAAGTGATATTTTCTTATCGGTGAGATCATTAAAACCGACTATTAAAGTAATAGGTAACAAGTTAACCTCTTCAAATTCATTCAACAATTAGACCAGCTATTTAAAAATCCAAAAGGTTTAGAAGCCCAGAAGCACAGTTACGAGAATAAAAGGGCCACCCTCATCCTCAGCCTGTTGCCTAGAGACTGTCGCCATCTTTTTCCAGAGGTATGGTACGAACCATCTTACGATGATACAAGTCTACTAACGCTAGACCATGCGTCATAGCATACTATTGGTTCTGCTCGGTCACGTGACATACACAGACAAATGTATGCGTACACCTTGTATTTCAGGACTGAAAACATCACCGACACCGACTTCGCTGCATGGGTGAGCTTCTCATTGGTCAGAAAGCATGTTTACAAACAAACCCACGATCTTTTCCTGTCTTTGCATGTATAAAAAAATCGTCAGGCCAGAATGGCAGCACAGAATACAAAGAAACTTGTGCACAAATGGGAAAAATGCTATACTTGTATGACGTGCAGCAGAGAGGTAGTCGATCACCCTGGCAGAACCCACCAATAATGAGACTCTTCTTCACCCAGAGACAATGCTCGCATTATTAACACAGGTATCACACTATAGCATGAGACTGCCAGCACTGACAGCTATAAACAGCTTAGCCCTTGGAAGAGACAGCAAGAATCTGCTGCCTTCTGTTGTCAACAAGTCTGTATGGTCAACCTTGACCCAAACCCCTTGTCCCACTCCCCTAGGGTGGTGGGGCTCAGTACAACCCGTACAGGATTTCCTCACTCTACACAGTGGCCTATTCTTAGAGCCCAGTTAACTACTGTCCAGCTGTTCTCACTGTAATCACACTGAGTTTTGTGGGTCAAACACTCAACGCGACCACAAGTGTTTTCAGCTAGCAGCGGGAGATGCTACACATTGCGTTAACCACACTGTGGAAGCCTGCAATGGAAGTGCTTCGTGGAAAGCTGACGTGTCATTTAATCATGTAAAAAACATATACATAAAAAAAAAAACACTTCTTCTATAAGCCTTATAAAAACAGGTTTGGATGCATTGAGGATTTCTTATCATGTGGCCGCTCCTACAAGCACATTGGTTGTTCACCAGCACAAGATAGCCAATGTGAGAGCGAGACTGGCCGGTCTGAGAAACAGTTAACCAATCAGATCCAAGTCGCCAAAAATGCATTAAGTAGGTAGTAGGAGCTTCAGAGAGTCTTGCCCGTGTGAGACGTCGCGGTTTGGGTGTGCGGGGGCCCACAGTGAGAACGCTGTGGGATACATACCTGTGCATGTGCCCAGCGAACTACCAATTTCTTGGACAGGGCCAACTTTCCGTTGAGGCACTGGATGGCTCGTTCAGCCTCCTTGAAGAAGGGCGTCGTCGTAATCGCCATCATTGCAGTGACAAAGAAAAACGTGATACGGCCGCATTAGCATCAACAAAATGGAAATAAAGAGGAATTCATGCTGGTTTGATCAAAGTACCCCCACGCCACAGACAGAAAGCAGCTCCTACGGAAACCTGGAGCACAGGAGATTAAGACAGTGAGGACTGTTGCACCATTTCCAAATTCATTTAAAAAAATAAACAGAGAAAGCCAGAGCGTTTAATGAGTTTTCACAGATGAAACAAATGTTCGGCAGGTTAAATTTAGACAGCTGCCTTCCCCCCATTTAATGAGGTACTGTGTCAGTCTCTCGGCTTATTGCGCAACACTTCTTCAGCAACAGAACGTTTCACTGCATCACACTGAGCTGTGATTCAGGGCAACAAACGCCTGACGACAGATCGTTTTTTTCAGCAGCCTGATTGGCTGACGTTCTCCTGCGAGAACAAGGCTGCACGGCACGTCCCGCTAATTTCCTGCTGCGAACTCTTGTCGACTCTTTGCCAAAATATTTCAAAAAAGCGAGAGATTCTGAAAAACGTCAATAGATGCATTTTTAAAGATGGCTTTCTTAGGCGGTACAAGCGTGTGTGTGGCGGGGGGGGCGGGTGGGCGTGAGTTGGGGATATTCACTCCAAAGGATCACGCATCACTTCGTGTTAGAGGTAACAGATGCAGACTTGCCTCTTTAGTTTGGAAATTGACAAAGCAATATCCTCTGGGCTGACCCTCCAGGGGTCCAGATTTATGAAACAGGAAGTCAAACTGCTTCACCGTCCCAAACTTCTCCAGGAGCTTCACGAGATGGTACCTGCAGGCAAAAATGCAACTTGTAAACAGACGGCTCCATTAAGCTAACTGGCATGATGTTGATCTTTTAAAAGTGGACAGTAACTTGCAAAATCAAAGAGAACGCAGTCATTCATGTTGAGTCATAAAATAATAAGCGGCGTGGTTTCAACACATACGGAATGGTGCCTCAGGTACAATGACAGGTCTTTACACCTTCCAGCAGTGATAAATCTCTCAGCAAAACAATACAGAGGATACAAGAGGAAGACAATGAGAAAATAAAGAGGAGGAAGTCTGAATTCCCACAAGAGCACAAATATTTAAAAAATAAAAAAAGCTGTACAGCTACTGTGCAATGTGAGGTCACTGCACCCCCCCCCCCCCAGACAGCAGCCAATAGGAAGCAGGGAGGATAAACCCTCCCATCTGAATATTACAGATCAGCCAGTATTAATACTGCATACGTGTCAATAAACTATCATGTTAAAATTGCTGCCATGTGATGATTTGTGTTGTATATATTTAAAAAAACATGAAGATGTAACAAATCAAAAATCAAAATTCTCTCTCCTGAGAGTCAACAAAAAGAAAGAATTCAAAGTTTACCATTGATGTGACAGCCGTATAATGCTGGTTAGCTACCGATTCCCATCTTTGAACATTACCCTAGATACGGTTACAAAAAGTGTTTAATATTCATGTAAAGACCATTTTGGAAAAAAAAATTCCTGGTCCGTTGGAGTTCCATTAAGAATGCTGAACCTCAAATGTCCCTATTACTATTTTTTCCAAATTGTAAATTAAAGAACTTTTGATAGCGAAAACCCTCCCCTTGTCAACTGCTGTCTGTAGGTTACATGGTGGTTCTGGGGGAATGTTATTTCATGACACTGTATACTAGGCCTGGGAAGCTGAACTTCTCGATTTGAATAAAACTGAGTTTTTAAAAGACAGTGATGCACCCATATGGAAATTTCCGGCCAATACCAACAGCCGACACCGACCGTTTGAGAGGTTCTGCTTCAATATGTTTAAAGGGACGCTCCAAGTAAATAAATTTAAAAATTAATTACATTGCAAAAAATATGAAAAAGTATTTATATTTATTTATTTATTTTAGATATTTTTACATTTTTAGTAAGAAAACATGAACTCTGGCATATAAAAACAGGAGCACTAATATTTTACAGCTGTACACATCTTATATATTTATGACATTTACACTGATAAACAGATTTCTCCAGTCTGAATTTTCTTTTCCTCTCTAATACTTGCGTTACTGAAGGACTAATGCTATTCGCCAGTACTGCAGCCTTCTTTATTGAAATGAATTTGTTTTTTCAGAAACTCTTCATACACTCAACTGCATCCACCTTCAGCTGACCAATCTAATTTGTTGTGCTGAAACGTTTATCAACAGATCCTCCACATGAAACCTTAGCAGAGCGATGTCTGCAAAAGGCATTTAATAACACCGGTTTTGTGAACATTAAAATAATTCCACGTAGCAGACATTTTTCTAACTGCTTAGTATGCAGGGGTGCAAAGCACTATAGATCACCATTGCAAGGGGAATTATTGGCTGTAAATATTGGCTCGTTTTTAACCACTGGCTGATGGCCTGCTGCTGTATCGGCCAATACAGATAGCTGGCTGCCACAACTGGTGCATCTACTTTAAAGTACTGCCATAATCTGTGGCATAAATTCACATTTTCACATCAAATTTGTGAAGGCTAATCTTAACACGCATTTCCCCATTTTTCTTTTGCCTAATAGCCACTGTTGCTTAACGCTGAATAAGGGATCTGCCACTAGGGGCGGATTTCCATGAATTTATTCAGCTGACCAGAATGCCTGGGATGGACATACATGGGCGTATGAATCCCATGAAAAATGCAAAGATGCAGGAACTCCTAAAAATCTGAAAAGCTCATTCTGGAACCTACTGCAGCAACATTTTTTTTTTTTTATCGTAGGGGAAGACCCTACTTGGTGAATATTACAGCCAAGATTTCAGAGTACAGTGTTGCTTCTCAAAATCCCATCAAAACATCATATGCTGTGGTATAATGTTTGGACAGTATGATGAAAAATTAGATGCAGCCCAAGTCTAGTTAGACACAGACTAAAGCGAAGGTAGCATTTGATTGCATGATGTTAAGTTTTAAGGTATTTTATTCATATAAGCATGAGATACATGTCTAATGTAAATTATCGGATATTTTAATTTCACGCCACGATTCGGATGATGTTTTGTTGCTGCTACATGATTTCCTGTCCTGTGCGATACGAATACAAAAGGTAGGGTGCATTAAACGCAAAACGCATCCCTGTTCTAGCAAATGCTAGCTAGATGAAGGCAAACAGTAATCCTGCTAACTAACGTTAGCACAAGCTACAGGGCTTGGAATTCTCACAGTGGGGGAGAATCTCCCTCCAACGTGCAGCACGAGCAATAAAAAAACAAACTATGCAGATTCAATGACATTAGCCATGGAATTTTTTGCAGAACAGCACTGTTGGCTTCTGCCCTGGGTGCAAACAGCATCTGCATAAATAAAAATGTTAATAAATACTGTGTCCTCACTTAAAGTAGCAGACTAACGTTACAAGGTGCCACCCTTCCTAGTACACTGCAAACGAGGGGCTTAGGTTACTGCAATGGGGGGGCTAAGACAGCAACATAATCGTTTAATTAGGCCTAATATTTGAATTTCTTCGAATGACATTACACATTACACTATAAAAATTTTTTTAAAGGAGTTTCCCAGTCCTACTGTCTACCTGTACATGAATGGTATGTCGGTAAAGCTCACTTGACTTGAAATAAACAATGAACCAATACATAAACAGACAAAGACTAACCATAAACGTCTAGCATACATACTGCTATTCCTTAGCCAATTAAATTCCATCAGAAGACACTCACTATTCCAAATAACTCAGTAAATAAGGTAGTGAACTTTTTTTTCTCCCTGAGACTATTAAGCTTGCCCGAGAATAGCCTTGTGCAACTCATACAAAAACTGTTATGAAAGTTTCATTGTTTTAGCCACGGTTATTTTTAATCCTGGAAAGATATGAATGGGAGAAGTGCAATGCTGGGACCGCGTCTTCCCCTTGCCTCCCTGGAGCTCATTACAAGGAGTGTTCGCTTTCCCAGGCTCCACCCCTCCAGGCTGCAATGGAAGGGGGAGGGACTTTTCCTGTAACAGTGCAGATTGAGGAATTGATAGTACCCTGGAATGGGAGACCATTTCTGGCTGTAAAACAGACCCTAGTGGGATTCTCAAGGGGGCCATTAATCCAGACGAAAATATAAATAAAGCTGGAGGAAAGCCGAGGCGCGATCCTCCACAACCAAGCCAAGGAGGAGACCTGCCAGCAGTTTAGATAACACAACCTTGCTTAACCTCCCTCGGCTGTGCCATGTGGCAGTGATCCCCCCCCCCCCCCCCAAGTACATTGGTAGCTTACTGGGGACACCAGAGATGGACAGTTCAGTCCAGAAAGCAACAAACCACACCAAGATTTTCCTTCAGCCAGCTAGGTAAGTACAAAGAGGCACAGAGTACTTAGCTGGTTGGTTGAAACTAGTGTTGCCAAAGTATTGAAAGTACCGGAAGTATCAATTCTATCATGTTTAAAATGGTCTCAGCACTTATTTTTCATGGTATGGAATCTCTAGCCTGCACTTCCAGTTCGCTCTGACCGCTGAGGCTCCCAGGCTCCCAATGTGCATGGCCAGCCCCCAGTGCAGCCTCACATGCTGGGTGTTATTAAAGGTGCGGCAGCACTTTCACCATTGTGCTTAATCAATGAAGAGTGTAGCCTCAGTGACAGGCTTTGTGGTATAAGAAGATGGTAAACCACAAGACATATGCAAGACGGACCTCGGCACAACACAGGGAAGGGGGCAAAAACCATGAATTTAGCTAAACATTTTAAGGCCCAGCACACAACAATACAAAGAGCTCCACGAAATAGTTATGTTATTTCAGAATTGTGTAAATATTTATCTGTATGAGGCTGTTGTGGTTGAAGTAGAGATGGGACACGCATTTTTTGGTAAGAGTTAAAATATTTCTGTAATCGGTTAAACATTTCTGCATTAAGACAACGGTCGGCAGTTATTTTTACCTGCGGGTCGCGGCCGGTATTTAAAAAATATAGTAACATGAGTTTACAAGTTTACGGGTTTTACTGCAAACAAATCTGCAACTGAAATAATTTTTTTCTGAGTGACCTTACATACTGTGTTGAATAACGAAGATGGTATTGAACTTCAATAATTCTCTTGGTATCATATCGAAGTTTGAAATTTTGGTATCATGTCAACAGAACCTGAAATTTTTACTGGATTTTTACTTTCTGGATATGAACTATCTGACTCTAGGGGACACAAAGTACTTCCCTCTGTAAAACTTTACAAAGGAAACACACATGTTCTAACCTTCATAAATGCTCAGTCATCATAAGAGTTTTCAGGCCTGCAAAATGTACATCGATGTATAATAAAAATAATGGTAATATGAATACAGCAAACAAATGTTAAGCCTCAGGATAAACAGATATAAACAGCAGTTTCTAAGGCAAACAAAACTCAAATAGCATCTACACAAATTACAAAAACAGAGGCTGGAATTACTACAGCCTGCAAATATTCAGTATTATGAATTTTGTCTCCGTTATCGAGCCGAGTTGAGTCTTTCACCAGTGAAACCTGGTGCCAGGTGCGACAGGTTTGAATAACAGTGGAAGAATCAGTGATACTGAGAGCAACACAACTACAAGGGGATGCAGGCACCCTGAAGCACTGAAGAGTGACCGGGGCCAAGCCTTTGGAGCACAAGCACAGCATAAGGATATATGGCATAAGGAGGCTGTATAGCAGGACGATAACACAGCCTGCCAGGGCTCTCCCCAAGCCCCTCCCCTCTGTCAGGCTCCGCCTCATCTTTCAAGCCCCTGTGTGGAAACACCAGGCTCATATTTAAAAATGCAGAGCCCAAACACAACATACATGAAACCCTCCAACGAGCATAAAAAGGCTTCAAATGACACAGCCCTTGTACATCTGGTGGGGGGTGGGGTGGCGATTAATTAATGCAGTTTTCAAAAAGTGGCCTAACTAGTGATCTGCACAGCTTCTCCTGTTATAATACACTCCACAGAATGTGTTTTATCAATCACTAAAAGACCCGTTTTCTCCTTTTCCTCCATCGCCATCCATTTTTCAGATCAAGAATCAAAACAAGCTTCAATACAGAAATTAGGCAAACACTGTACTTCAGATTTCAGCACTGCCTTCAATTACCGTCTTTTTTTAGCCCCCAAAACACTGTAGCTTGGTACTAAATGCACATGCAGATGAATAATAACCTTGTGAACCACAGGCTGCACAGCTGTGCGTTGCCTTCAGTGAGATCCGCAGTGGGCAGACTACAACAAACACTCCCTCCATGTGGACCAATTAATCCTACCAATCAGCAGCCTGTGGGCTTAGCTGTTGTGTTTATTGTACCCAATAAGGAAACAGAGGAGCTGGGTAAAGGAAATGTCTGCGTAGTACCGGCCCAAGCAAGACTTACTTCTCCCAGGAGTCAACAAAAACAAAGAATACAAAGTTTCCCAGTGATGACAGTTACATGCTAACAGGCTAAACATGCCAAATAAACAGAGAATGGAGAGCAGTGCTTTGCTCAACTGCCTTTCTATCAGCCTCTTTTGCCACATTCCCAAATCCAAAGAGGAGCTAATCAATCATCCTGCCATCGCGTCACGACAATAAAGCAGCATAGAACAAGGGGGGTGGAATTCCAGCCTCACTCTGTGATTTTAGGGTCGATGTTGCCGATCCACAAGCGATGTCCCTCTTGTGACGAGCTCTCCGACAGTATGGAGGCATTCTCCAGCGTCTCCACCGTCGACTGCATGGGCTTCTGAGTGAGACGGAACCAAACACTAATTAGTGTACTGCAACTGCAAACATAGTAACAAACTACAGGAATAATGCATGGATCAAGCCGCCCCGGGGAACAGTAAATGAGTGGACCGCCTCTGACGGACTAAATCACGGCAGAGTTAATGAAGTTTTGTTTAGTTTCTAAACCACAAATCAATAAAAACAGAATAATTATCAAACTGAAAAATGTGGGAGAGCAAACATCTGTAGCACAAATCACTTTAATATCTTATATTGATTTTAATTTTATATTGATTTTGAAATATTGTAAAAATGTCAACATCTTCAATGACTGGCAGAACACTGGACTTAAGCTGTTGTACCTTTACCTTTAGTTTACTCAATATTCTTAAATAAATATAAAACAGAAAAAATAACAATAAAAGCTGTTTAACTCGGACATTGTAACAACAGGTCAGTGAACCAGACAATCGTCTACAGTCAAAACTCCCTGGCACAGCTTCAACATGTCTGTTTCAAAGGCTTTGAATGGCATTCTCAAAATAAATGAATTACTACCCTCTTGTAGTTACGATGCGCAGATCATTAAACTGACAAGATGGCCACTTAACTTTTAACCTTACAGCTTATCAGCTATTTAGTTTTAAACACAAATTGTAATGCAGTCTAAATTGTAACTTGTATAGAAATGTTTATTCCCTTTCAAAGTGTATTTTTACCAAAATGATTTAATGTTTGTATAATATCAGTAGCAAATAAGACGCATAATAAAATAAAATAACCGTATACTGTTACAAGACACGGGAAATCACAAACCCAAAGCAGATTTACAGACTTTATACTACAAAGAATTCTGTTAAGTAAATAAACGCCATAATTGCACGAATTTGACAGTTCCAATCTATTGTCTCCAATCTACCACATTCAGGAATTATAAACTTCATTGGATCGTGATAATCAAACAAACTAGCTTGGCAGCTAAAATTAATTTAAAAAAAGTTAACTTGGTTGCTTGTTGCTGACAAACAAGTCTTTTATTACGACGTCGTGGTCCGGTTTGGTCCATTTCAACCCTACGACAAGATATTGACGTTTAAGACGAAAATAGCTACCTAGCGGATCTAACTATCCAGTTAGTGGTTTGCCGTCTTCTTTAGAGTCGTCCTTTGATGACAGCCTTTTCACTGCGTTTTTTGTACACCGTTCAGTATCACTTCACAAAAACGACATTGAGAAATATTTGACGTTTGATGACTATATATCATCAATTAAAGCTACCTAGCTAGCTAGGTAGCTAGCAGCTCTTCGCAAACTACAAAATATGAACACCGGCGCGTACTAATGAGGTTTTTACTAGCCAATCCACTTAGTCATAGAAACTGACTGTTGATTGGTCAACGTTTGATAATGTCTTTGTCGCGGTGTGATGATGTAAGACGTATACGATTTGAGAAACTCCCGGTGTTCAGGAGACGTCTGGAATTGTATACTTCTAAGTAACTCCCTATTAGATATCAGTGTAGAGACTGTAGAGCATTGTACACATATAAATGAACATATTTTGTCTTTATAGAGATAACCTCCAACAACGAAAAGGCGACATCGCCATTTAATCTGAAATTTATCCAATTGCATGCGGCAGTTTATCTTACTTGTACATCGACTATCCCTTGCGTGCATAGCATCTTTCACTCAGTGTAAGTAACAATTTAATATTCATTAGTTAAAGATTTCGTTATCCCTTGAGATATTTCTCAGAAGTAATCGCCATGCTATATGGCACTCTATGAATGTTGTGGAATGAAAGTTATACTAGATGTGCTACATATTTATTATATAATCGTGCGATGGGAAAACAGAAACTGCGTGGGTATCTGAAATGTAAAAATATATATATATAACGTAAAGGTTGTTTTCGAGGACGTCCTTCCACGGGATCTATACCGCGTGAAAGTGGTTTGACTTCCGCTACGATGTTACGCATGGTATTATGGGAAACTGGCAAGTGAAGCAGGGTCTGAAGTATGGAGAAGCAAAAGTATACTCTGAACAACTATAAATTTGTGGTTACGTTTCCAGAACTTAATTAACATTGCCCCGTATTTAATACAAGAATCAATACAAGATCAATAGCGTTTATCTTATCTTATATGCCAGTTATATCACGGATAAGTATCTTTGTAGCTGCATGTTGCAAAATCTACGGAAAGAAACTTTTCCCTCCTTTGTAACTCTGAGTCACTTTTTAGTAAAAGAAAATTGGTGTTGATTACTAACAATTTGCTGACTTAGGGAAATTCGTGCCACGCTCCCTCTGGGTGGCTAATTTGAAGAAAATTCTATTCAGATCCCAGAAAGTCTCGTTACAGACTGTCAACTGACCAGATGTAATGTTAGTACGTGTTGCAGGAGTAGGAGATGTCAAATTTAGGTTATATTATTGAGTCACAAAGCAAAATGCTTTTGTTGAAAAGTGAAAATTAATTTCAGTTGCAATTAGGGAGGGAAGGTGAAAGTACAACGTGTTAGCGCCATGCTGATTAAATGTCATAGGACAAGGGAACTTGTTTCTCAGGAATAAATGCTCCTCTGACTGAATAACATTTTAACATATTTATAGCATTTATAAGTGGGGAAATGGCTCTACATTTCTGTGTTTTTAAGTGCCATTCAGAAACAAATGTAATAAACTCAAATCATTTGAATACAATCATACATATGACTCTAGGACTGGAACTTGAAAACAAAAAATTGTATGAAATATATATAAGTGTGTGTGTCTGGTCTTTTATTTTGTTAGTTGTTTTAATGGGTCTCCTTATGATGGTACCTGAGTGCTGAATGTTTGAAGATTGAAAAATCTGGATTTTATTCACCATATACATAGGAAAATCTAATATAGAGTACTGATTTTTTGCTTTGTAATAATAAAAACAACACAGTTATTATTATTATTATTATTATTATTATTAATGTCGTAGCCGCTTGTGTAATTTGCCCTGCCTATCCATTTGTGTATTATTTGTTTTGCAGTACGAAACCTGAAGCAGTTTCATGTAAAAACTGAAATCGTTCAGTATGGATTAAGTTCAGCTGCAGTCAGGTCTCTCATGTTTTCCTAATTACAGCAGCTTTATTCCCACTGAAGTACGTTTAGCTTTCTGACCCTCTTTATTCAGAAAGGCGTCAAAGCATTAGGAAAAGGAAACCAAAAGCACCATGGTTCATGCCGCGTGGTTTTCACCATCACTCCCAAACAGCATTTCACATTTCACAAGTCTGGGGTAGAAGATGAACAGGTTGTTTTAACCTTCGCTGAAAAAAAATGCCACTGCCGGAATTCTTCCTATGGTTTCTTAATTCTCTGTGGGTTATTACTGCTGGGATTTCTCATGGACTGAGTTTTACTAGATTTTGCCGGATTAGCTTTACTGAACAGGTTGCTTTGCTAGGGCAGGTAAGCAGACAACAGACAAAACGGCAATACAACAGGGTAACTCACTGGGAGAGCAGGTAAACCCAAAGCAACCTGGTCAATAAATCCCCTGTTTTCACAGCTGTGTCGTTGTGCTCCACTGCTGATCCTGCCGAGCAGTGACAGAGAAAGTGACCTCATTTTATTGTGTCGCTGGCAACACGTTGGGCTGTGAATCATATCGAACCTTTATCGAGCATTTGTCACATCCATATTTAAGCAGATTTATATCACAATAATTACAGTTATCGTTTTATCACCCAGCCCTACGCTCAGATACCACACTGATAAACCTGTTTAGGTTATCTCTGATTCCAGAGTTTAAAGTAGCCTACATGATTTACGGTTTTTTAAATACTGTCATATACCAGGGTGAAATGTCTAGAATGTACGACAGTATGATAGAATACGTACCGCCCAAGCCTAATGTCTCCTATATTCTCAACTACTTGATCAGAACATCTATTAAATGATCTTGAAGGCTCCATTAAATGATTCCTTACTTTCATTTGTTCAGCAGAATCACTGGCATGCTAAGACGTGTTCTTGCGAATTGTTGGAAATAATGAAGAGTCCATGGCCTATGTGGCATTTATGCATGACTGAAACGTGACCTAAAAATCTTTGGCTTGAAAAACACTCAACAGCCCTGGTATTTTCCTTGGCAGAGCTAAAGTTGATGTGGTGTCTGATCCTGATAAGGATGTTGCAGTCTAGCCTTTGTTGCTTGTCTTTGAATAGCTCCTTCAGTACTATTACAAAAGCCTTTTTAGTGTGTGGTTGCTAAGAATTTCCACTCTGCTTCCACAGCAAAGTCCTCAAAGTTGTCTGCTTTGTTTCTGAAATCCTTTTCAGTTCTTCTGCACCTTCGCACATCCATCATATAAATACTACACTCTTCTTGGTGACTTCAAAAGGTGCTTCTGAAAGAGGTGGACTGCTGTTATGTCATGGGTCAGACATACTGGAATTACAGCATATTGAGACTTCCCGTTACTGTCCTGCCCTTGGTGAGACTTTTAATTTCCGAGCGTTCTCCTGAAGCAGCTCATCCCGCAGTTGAAACTGGTTATTTTCTGTAAGATAATTAATGGACTGGCTGACAGCTCCAGTGATAGTTTGTGGGTGGGGGGGGGAGGGGGTATTCAGTCAGTATCCATTGATACCCCTTCATTAGATAACCTTATGTAGTACCAGGTTTATCTCCAGAACCACTGTGAATGTTGATGAGTTGTGTGTTCAGCGATCCCTGTCTGCACACCACTCTTGCACTGAGCTATTACGTTTGCACTTATAGTCACCATGTTACCTTTAATGAGTCTGGCCATTCCTCTCTGACCTGACTCATTAACGACTCGTTTGTTAACGAACCACAGTCTGCTATTTGGAGGAGCAGGCTCTCTGCATTAATAAGCAGGTTTACTTAAAAATGTATAATCTGGTCTGCTTCATATCTTCTACTATCCAGATAGTTCTTGGGCAGAAAGCTTTCGATGAATCTGGGATTGTGTAAACCAATGCCGGGGGTAGAGTCTGATGCCTGTCATTGTGGGCACACTACTGGGGCATTTTGGATGCTCTACACATTAGTTTTTCAAGTTCTTCGGCTGCAGTCTTGGTATTAAGATATTCCACCTTAAAAGCTGTAGCCTCTGAATATCTGCATGGGACAAGATGCTCATTAGTGGGGCCTACGCCTCTGAACATTTGATCAACACTTAAAATAAGAGCTAAACATGTCTTGCCAGATATCACTCTCTTTACATCTTTACAGCAATAGAATGACTATACCAGGCTTGTTGTCTCCTCTGGGAGTTCTGTGGACACCCCATTTTGATTCCTTGCTCCCCCTGTAAGGCCTTGTCTGTCCGTCACATGTGATACACTGTCTTGATCTCTGTCGGAGTTCTAATTAGCCAGGATATTGGGACAGCTGCGAGAATCTCGACTTTTTGACTGACATCCAATTGAATCAAATTAATCTTGGTCAGCTGGACCATGGTTTCCGTGTCATCCTGAGGGTGTCTGCTGACTGATTCACATTTCCCCATCAGTGCCTTGGGGCAAAACGTTTTCAGATTATGTAGTGTTTCCAAACGTAATGTTTCAACCTTCAGGTGAGCAAAATGGATTGAGGCGAACTTTCGAACTTTCTGCTCAATTCAGTTTATTTTTATATGGCACCTTTCGAAAAAGCATTTATTGGCTAAGTAATCAGATTCATTTTTATTGATAAACAGATGACAGTGCAGGAGGATTGCGGTATGTTGGGTTATAAATGGGGCACTTTTGACGCTCCTGTTTCTCCTGTTCAGTTCACTTTCTCGGTCCGCAAGTCCTAGGCTGTGTCTCACCACAGCATGTCGCGGATTAGAGCCTATATCTCCCACAGATAAATGTTTAACAAAAGTTTATTTTAAATCAAAAGCAGCCAGAATCGTAGCTGATTGAGTTTATGCATTTGCACTGATGTGAGTCTTTCTAGTTGCTAGGCAGATTTTGCAGCTGTAATCCGTGCAATTTGAGTAAATTAATTTGAAAAAGTGTTGGGTTTGTACCAGGAGAGTGGTAAAATGCTTTAGGCGTTTGATTAATCATGTGATCATCTCATTCAGCACTTTGCGAGATGCTTGGCTGTGGAGTGTGGTGACTCAATGGGGGCACAGTCACCTCACACCATCACCTAATTAATGTCTCTGTCAGATTTTTCATTTATGTGTGTGCATGTGTGCTTGCGTTTGTGTGCCCTGTGCTGCTAGGTTCTGCTTGTCCCTCATCGGGATGATGGATGGATGGATGGATGGATGGATGGATGGATGGAGATTTTGATAACATCATGAACTGATGTGGCTCTTTCCCTTCCCATATAGCAGGTTCAAGGCATGAATAGGTGAGGCTTGTACATAAACTGACAGCAAATGCTAATGACATAAAATACCCTTTGGAGAAATAAGTGGGTTTTGAAGCCCAAAATGAAATATTCCTGATTAGAATTCATTAAAAACAATGGCTTTAATATATGCGATTTTATTTTTACTCTAGTAAACATCGGTGTAAAAAGGTGAGTATTAGTATGAGGAAGTGCTCAGATTTTCACCTGTTACTTTATAGTATGATGGCGCTCCCTTGGAAACCTTTTCCGGGAGATGAAATGCGAATCGCAGCCTGGAAATATGTTGCTAAGGTCATGTGGTTGAGCCCTGCTGCAGAGTTCCTAGTATGAAACGCTTTAGAACAGCATGATTATCGCTCTGTAGGTACTGATCTCCATGAAAATGTCACATAGCTTCCATCTAAGTTTGTAAAAATCAACAAATTTGAGATAATTAGCCTATTAGTACATAAAAATGGGGGAATCGATGATTTCCATCATTCTTCCTTTTTTCCCCACATAAGATTATGTGCTTGTCGGATATGGAGAAAGAAGCATAACCCGTAAGCTGTAAGTAAGCTGTAAGTAAGCTGTAAGTAAGCTGTAAGTAAGCTGTAAGTCAAACCAGGCTTCCTAGCTCAGCTGGTTTTTCTGTCTGCCATCCATCCATCCATCCATCCATCCATCCATCCAATCTGAGTGTTATATGTCGATTAAATGACTTAGTTGTTCATAACTATAATATCTAATATACAATATAAAAATACAACTGAATGTAACTGACTAGTTGTGTCTATGCAATGTTAGCTAAAAAGTATTTATCTAGAATCCAAATACTACATGATTAGAGCATCCTCTATTGCTATATGTATGTGTTGTACCAAGAGGTTGTCACTGTAATGGATTTACATGAGTTATGAAGTTGAACTGATCCAGTACAGCATATAATAACATCATTTAATTACTGCCACTTGTACAGTAAGAAAGATGTTGGCATTTGTTTTGAACTGATTGCAGAAAACCAAAGCAATGGTACACCTGCACTGCGTTTATGCTTGAAATCATTATGATTTCAAAATAACATTTGCCAAATGATAATTAACATTGACTTTCACCATTTAAAACAGTTTTGCTGTGGAAATGTCCAAAATATTACATCCAAAACATGGTTTGGCAGCATCCACAAATTCTCAATAACAGATGTCGAACCGTGATACGCAGCCTGAGATGTTTTTATGGCACACAGATCCCTCCCAGAGCGCAAACAGATCTTTCGTGCGATAGTATCATGAGTCGACCAGCTGTCCATCCCCCATCCCTCGGACGAGGGCGTCGTATCGCACTTAACACCTGCATGGCTGTTTTCTGCTTCAGCTCCGACGTAAAGGCGTGGTGCTTTTTCCAGACTCGTGGCCGGTGGCGACGTTTCTGTTCCAACTGAGCCTGAATGCATTTCATCTTTCAGAAAATAAACCCCTATTTTTGTGACTGGGACGTCACTGCAGGTGAATCACGATGAAATCTCAATGGGGACGTGTTTGTAGGAAGAGCCATGGTGGCTCAGTTGTAGCTTTTAGCGATAGCGTTGATACAGTTGTAAACGACAGAATGTAAACAGGCCCTCCAGATTCCTTTCCGCACCTTTCACCGCGTGAGCGTGTTGGGAGGCGTTGTTTTGACTAGGCTTTAACCTCACGCATCGATGTTAAGCCAAAGCCTAGATCCACCTGCATGCCAGCCGCATCTTTCTGTTCACACGTCTTTTCTTGAAAGTCTGTTTCGTAGAGAGGGTGTCGTCTTCTGCTAGACGCTCTCCTCAATTGTTCCCATCCATGGACTGTGAAAGGTGCAGTTCAGAAAGGCAGCTTTTAGGAATTTTGCTATTGACCAGGAAAAAGAGCTGCTCAGCTAAATAGCCATCAGCTGTTTGGTCCTGCCACAACCCCCTTCATGGGGGTGCTCGTATTCTGTAAGGTATCTGCAGTGCCATCTACTGGTTATGTTGGTCATTGCGTTTTCACCCCTTTTCTTTATTAATCCTACCGCGCTGAGGTTTGCGGGGGTTAGGGGGTCACGTCTGTTGTTTGCTTTCATGCTGAGGAGTGACACCCCACTTTTTTTTTGCTTGGCCTTTGCACCTGAGCCGGTGAGCTCTGCAGCCATTGGTTAAACACAAGAAACCAAAACAAACTTAATGTTTTATATTCCCTCCTGGAACCGTGGAAATGGACCGGGAATGTTACTTACGCAGTCATGGTCAGCTCAGCAGGACAGAGGGGGAGTGAGACATCGCCAGCAGGGGAATCCGCCTGTCGTAGTACTGTGGAAGCGTTGCGTTCTGGATGCACGCTTTACAAAGGCAAACATCTGTATCTTACAAAAAGTATTACAAAAGCCACGTGGATCCAGTGCCACTGGTGCTTGGACCCCTAGTGACAGATTAGGTCGGCAGTGTGGTGGGTGGCACTGCTGCCTCATGCCTGCGCCATTCGGGGTTCAGATCTCACCGCTGCTCTGTGTGGGCTTTGCATGTTTTGCCTGTTTCCTTCAGGTACTGCAATATCCCAGTAGTTTGGGTGATTGGTGTCTTTATCTTGCTTGTAGTGTACCAGTGAGATAATGAATGTGTGTCCCCTGGTACCCCTCACCAGGATAAGAGGACAGAAGATTGATGGATAACAGCGTTTTATGGTAGTCACATTGAATGAGTCTTTCTCCTTTATGTCTCGCTGTGAAAATTCGCTAAAGTAAACATGTCCCTAGTGATATGATATTACATGGGATTCGAACAAACAACCTTCCAAATATTCACTGATCCATAACCTGACGGGCTACATACTGCCCCAGAAAATATACACTGAATGCATTTTTATGGAGTGTATATTTAGGAATTGAGTCGTGTATAACTGAATGAACCTGAGAGTGTCTGGTGAATCGACCTTCTCAGGCACGGTGTTGTGGTTTTTGTGTCTGCAGGTCGTGTCCCAAGACTAGGCGATGGCTCTGATTCAGCTGGGCCTCCTCCGCTCGGCCCTGTGTCGCTCTCTGCTCCCCGCGGCGAGGTCTTCCTTGGCTGAGTGCGTGAGGCTGCCCTCTGCCGTGCCTCGCAGCTGCTGGCGCGATGCGGTGCCCGTGGTCCCCCTCACCCGTCACTATGCCAACAAAAAGAGTAAAGGTGAGTGTGGCAGACGTGGCGTGTCCGTCCTGGTGCCGCCTGCACACGTGGGTGCACTCAGCGAGCTCCTGCATTTCCACATCGCGGGCTGGAGTGTCTATCTAAGGGACTAGGGTTCAGCTTGCTTGGGCTTCTTAAGTGTGTTTGGCTGCTTTATTGTGGTCTTATCAAGCTTTTGTTAGTAATGTCTCTGATGTGCCAGCATGCTGGTTCCTCCCTTTCATTTCTGCTTTCCTTTTAAGCAACAGCTTTAAGCACAATAGTGATGTTTCTCCTGTGTCCTATGCCCCCCCCCCCCCCCCCCCCCCCCCAGCCAAAGGGAAGGGGCAGCCGGGCAAAGTGAAGATCAACACCGAGTTGGTGCATGACATCCTCAACCTGGAGGAGGTGAAGGAGAGCATGGCTGCCATCCTGCTCAGCCTCAAGGAGGAGTACAGCCGAAATCTGAGCCTGCGCACCTCCCCCGGTGAGTGCCAGAGTGCGTGTGGCTGGTGGCCGCAGAACTAAGAACAGGCTTAACTTAACCTCCAACCATCCAGTTAGCTGGATAATCACTGTAAAGAGGAATATCCCCGTTTTATACCTAAAAATCACATTAGTTATTATATACCATATAGTACAGCTTAGACTTTAAAATACAGGCTTTTATCTTTATATGCATATTTCATATTCATTACAGACGCTCCTCTACTTATGAACTTTCAACTTACGCACTTTCAGACATACGAACGAAGAGGACTGTATGTCCAAATTGTGTTCATTGGGCTCCCGTTTCCTGTCCGCAACATTAAATTTTGTTCTGAGTGCCATTCTTGCCTAGTACGCCTTCTGGCCGCTATTCCCGCCGGAATCCAATGGGTTTTCCATCCTACCTGGTCTCTAATGAGCCACACATGATCTCAGGCAGATAGTAACTCATTAGATAGGATGGAAAGCCTGCTGTGTTAATTTTGACAGCATATTTTTATTTAGTTTTAGTCTCAGTCCTTTGATGAAAATGCACCTTAGTTCAGCATGTACACACGCGCGTGCACAGATTAGCTTACCTCTGTCCACTCTAGATCCCTGAAGGAAACATCTGTAAGGCTGTCAGTACAGCCTGCCATAAGGTTTGAGCATGCAGTCTTTAAGGAGGCAGATTTAACTGCTGTAATGCGGAACATCACTTTTCTTAAATGGCTGTATATGAAATTTATCATTAAATAAAATATAAAGCAAAAATTTAGTCTCAAACAAAATACTTAATGCACCTTCATTCGTATTATAAAAAATTAAATAAATAAAACTCTCATGTCCTCTCTCAAAAATGTTATCATGTATCAGACTGTAATGCGAAAAGGGACGAAGGGCTTGGGAGATGAAGATGGGGCAAACAAGCTGGGTTTTACTCAGCTAATAAACTGAAACAGAAAGGTAGAGGCTCACGGCAGGGTTGCCATGTTTGGTCAGCTGGCTGACGTGAGATTTTCAGTTCGAGAGAAGTTTGCACGCACATTTACATGTATGCAAGCGTTTTATTACCTTGTAAATCCTGTAAGCAGCAGGAAGCTGAACCTCACTGTGCCCCGAAGTGCGTCACGCCAGCGGGAGGGAAGGCCGATGCCCATCCTGTAAGGAGCTGGACGAAGGCACACGTGCTACCAGTGAGGAAGTGCATCCAGTGGGGATTTAAGGGGCTCAGCTGGTGGGATTGCAGCCGCACGCCTTTCTCTTGGAGAGCTAGCACTGCTCCTCCCCGGGCTTCCAAAATCGGCTTCCTCTTTGGATAGGCGGTCATTTAAAATGCCTGCATTCATTGCGCGACAGAGATGATGACCGAGTTATGCAGGTTTAAATTGAACAAGAATGCAAATGTGACGTTATAAATGTAGCATGTCACGGGCTGGTAGCAGTACAGGTGCTGCGACTTGCGATGGGATCACGTTCCGATGAACCCATCGTAAAACGAAAATATCGTGATTTGGATATGATATGACGATATTGTGCTTTTAGTAGACGTGATGGGAAAATTTGCTTAAATACTTTATTTATATCTATTATTTATATCTATTTTAATTATTTTTGTTGAGGTTTAACCTACACAGAACCCCTCCCCCCTCCCCAGACTTGGCCACCTGGGAGCGATACTTTGTTAAGCACTTTACGAGATGTTTATGCTGGTGATCACTACAGAGACTGGCCGCCATCACTTGGCATCAGTAAAAAGTATGAAATGGTACATCGGCATCCCGGGAACCGGTGATAACTCAAGGTTTGTATGGCTACTAAATGTGCATCGCGATTACACCTTTGTAGAGTCGAAATCATATAAGGATAACCATCGTAAAGTGAGCAGCATCTGTATATGAAAACGACGGCGTGACAGATTAACTAAAATGAGATGCAGGGAAGCCCCGTGTGAGAAGATCTTTGGGTGCTTCATGGTGCCAGCGGTGGACCTCGTGTTGGAGATGGTATAAGGCTGTGAACGCCTCCCCACATTCTGTTCCACGCCAGTAACGGCGCAGCCTAATGCAGTTTTATTCATGTAGGAGGAAGAAGATAAGATGCAGTTTATGCTTCTTTGTTTTTCAAGTGCTGTTGCCGTTTTTGTGCTCAAGTAGGTTATTGGGACGTTTCCCAGCAGCGGCAATGATTCATGCTAATGTGCGAATGCATCGAAAATGGCGCATCCAAGAAATACATATTTATACGCGCAATTGAGGAATGCCCAACCGATCATTTCACATTAGATCTGGCACTTAATTGAGAAAGACAAAAGACCACAGGATGTCAACACTGCTAGAAATGCAAAACCTTTCCAGCTTTCGTAAATGGGGGGGGGGTTGGATCTGCATCGAGAGTGCTGCGTTGCGTGCTCTGTCGGTAGACGTTGGCCGGAGAGCCGTCGTCCAGCATGCAGAGGGATACCTGCTCAAATGTAACGTGAAAGATGGGACGAATGGGGAAGACCCTTTATTAACAGAGTGATGGTTTGCTCGTCCGGTCTGGGTGTCACTGCTGCGCTTTTTTGCAGTGCAGTGTCCTAAGTCATGGGAAAGGTGGCGCTGTGGTGGCCCAGCTCCGGGATTCACTGTCAGGTTTGAGGCGCTTTCCCAACGAAATTCCGGAACCTGGTTCTGAGTTGCTGGGCCGTCTCGACCGGGAACTCCTGTAGCTCGTGGCTACTTCTGTGTGTCGCTTTCCTATCACAAAATAGGAACTGTGACCTTTATGCTAAATAAGCATGGGAGATGCAGTATTTTGTAGGTTGAACTTAACACGTAATTCCATGCAAAACTATTAAGTAGTTCGAACTTTCATTTTCCTCAGAATAAAAATGGATGTAATGTTATTCCAGTAATATGTGCTGGGAAGTTTCACCGCTGCTGCTGGCGATATTAGACAGATGTATGTCGGTTATCGTTTGAATTTTCCAAAATATGGAAATGGCAAAAAATGTATTTCATTTAACTGAGATACTCCACCACTTCTGTTTCTTTTATCCACACTTCTGCATAAATTTCCAAGTTAGCATTGGTGCTTGTGGTCAGCCAATCAGCAAAGTTTATCACAGTGAGCCCCACCCTGTAGTTCTCAGGCAAGCAAAATGTACATAGTCAAGAGCAGGAGCTAAAAAAGGTGCTGAAGTGCCTCCGAGGAGCTAAAATGGAGTCGAGTTCCTGTGGTGGGAATGAGACCAGCTCCTGGTTCCTGAAAAAGGACACTGCGGTGGGAAGGTGTCTTCAGAGTCATCTGCTGCTAGAAGAAGGACCAGATGGGACTGAGCTCCCCCCCATCCTCCCCCACCTGTGATGTCTTCCTTAATCTGCAAAGTTTACAAAGAATAACCACTCCCGCAAGTTTAACACACAGGCCTTATAAAGTCATGACATCATTGGAGAGCCCCAAGCTTCCTCTTACCTTGGTGTGACTCTCAGCCTCAGGCGATACAGTGGAGTGTTATCTGAGGATCGGCGAGTTCGGGTCACGCCCTGACTGGGTCCGTGCCCCTTCATTAATAACTTCCATGCTGATTCCCCCCTCTCTGCTGCTGGGGAATCATTGCGGTGCCCTTTCGCAAGTGCTAGCAGATGTGAAGGGAGCGAAAGACATTGTATTAGCTGCCTGCTTCTTATAGCCTGAGTGTGTAGCGTTTAAATCGCTTCTAATGGTTGACCTATAAAGATCATGTAAAATGTGGCTACAAATATCACGCTCTTTGTGAAGGGTTCATGCAGAAGTCTGGTCTAAAGGCCATTGCACTGTGGAGATTCTCCCCCCGAGGCACCTGCGAGATGTTCTCTGTGGAGTCTGCGTGTTCTCCCCACCTTCATGTCCGTATCCAGCAGGCATTTTGTTGTCTTTCCCCAGGCCAAAGACAGATGAGCACCTCTCATTTCCTCATATTAACTACCATGTTTGTGCATAAACCGATGTGTCCTCTTCTGTTCTTCAGGCTTACTGTAACCCCACATTAGATGAATAGATGTTTGATTGATTGATGGATGGATGGATGGATGGATGGATGTTACATTTATATAGCACTTTTCAAGACCCCCAAAAACGCTTTACAACATCAGTGGGGAGCCACTTCATCCACCACCACTGTGCAGCACCCACCCAGATGATGCGATGGCAGTGAATCTGCGCTGATATGCTCACCACGCTGTAGCTATGGTGGTGCCAGGGCAAAAGGGAATTAACCAGTTTGATATAGGGGATGACTAAGGAGGCCAGATCTGACAGGGCCACAGTGGGCAGTTTTAGCCTTTGGGTCCCACCCCTACTTTTTCGAAAGATGCGCAGGAATCTTTTATGACCTCAGAGATTCAGGACCTCAGATATACATCTCATCCAAATTGCAGTGCCGTTTTTATAGCGTAGTGTCACTGCATTTGGGCATTGGGATCCACACTCACCACAAGATGGGCTTCCCTGCTGGTCAGTCCAACACCTCTGTAGCCAATGACATACTAGGAAGGAGATAAAGGGACTTAGTCTATTGGCAAAGATCTATAAATTAATTGAGATACAAAAATGTAACAATAAGTGTAATAGTAGCTCAGATTATGCTTACCAAGGGACCTATGTGTTCTTAGCAAATGTAAGCTAAGTCTGAATAGTGGCAGAGGGTTTGATTGTGTTCAGATTCGGTTCCTAGGGACATCCAATCACAAGCCACTTTCAGACTGTGTTCCTATTGATGTCCAATCACAAGCAACTTTCCCTTCCTGCTCAGGTGCTCTGGATCATATCGTGGTGACCACAGCGAATGGCAAAGTCCCACTCAAGCAGCTGGGACAGATCTCAGTGAAGTCTCCACAGCTTATCATAGTCAACATGACCGGGTCCCCTGAGGTATGATGCTGTCGAACCTCGATCTTCTCAGTCTCAGTCATTGTACTGCTTTGAGATGCATCACTCCATTGAAAACGGGTTGATTGTTGATCTGCATGCACAGTGTGGTGTTATGTGTGTCTGTGTGTGGGCACACACCGCCTGGATGGCACGGAAGCTTCATTAAAAAGCTTTGTATGCATTTTTGGTAAAGAAGCCCTTTGTTTTTCATTTTGGAATAAATCCATCCTTGTTCAGTTCTGTGTTGCAGAAAGGCACCCAAAGGCAGGTGCGTCATCGGGTGTCCCTGAGCATGTGGAGATGGTGCCCTTTTAAATCACCATGGCTACAGCACAACAAAAATGATTTGTGTCCCTTTTAATGGCACAAACATCAAGGTGGCCAGGAACTATTAACGTGGGGGCGGGATGTGGCTCAGTTGGTTAGGGCACTGTGGCTGTGATTGGAAGGTCATCAAATCCCAGTGTTGGCAGAGTGATTTCACCAAGCAAGGCCCCCAACCCCCATTTGCTCCATGGACCCTGTATAAAAACGTCTGCTCGATGAGTTAAATGTCTAAATAAAAGCATTGATTGTTCTAATGGGAATGTTCTAGTTAGTTCTTTTTGGAATATTACAGACAAAAAGGGTGGCTGGTTTCCTTAAGCGTGGGATTCGCTCTGCGAATCTGAGGTGTCCCAAAAAATGGCAAAACTAATCCACTTGGCAGCTCAGCTTTTTGCATGCGAGGGACGAGGCCAGAGTCTGCTGCCGAAACAGGAATAAATAAATAAATAAACAGACAAATTGATTGATTATTTGGGAGCCTTTTGTTCTTCAAGAGCTATTGAAACAAAGGCTGAGAGTCTGCAGCCTGCTGTCAGGGGGAGGAAGTGACCGGGCGGTGCCCCCCCCCGCCCCCCCACTCCAGGCCAACACTTCACAAGCCACCGCCATGTTTTTCACCTCCCCCAGCAACATCCTCGGCTGTTATTGATGAGGGCCGCCTCTGGACCCAGCCTCTCTGCAGGCACGTAGAGATTAATGCGTTTTTTCCTGGATTATTTTCAAAGCCCTGTCTCTTTTTTATATACCCTGGGGGCATGTGTTTGGCCAGTGATCTTTGGTCACAGCTAGCACCCTCCCTTGTGCCCCCCGTGTGCCCCCTTGTGCCCTCCTTGTGATTTCGGCAGTCTTTTGGTTGGTGCTCGCGCTGAATCCGCCATCAGGGTAATTCCTGATCTCCAGCCTGGGTATGTCACCCATTCCAGTGACTGACTGCCTGCTAACTTGGACGTTAACCTAACTGGCTGACAATATTTCTTTTTTCTTCATGAGGCATTCAATTAATTAAATTGATTAATTAATTAAATTTAATGTGTAGTCTCGGGTCACTGAAATCATCTAAACAAACTTTTAAAGATTTTTTTAAGCATACTCAGAATTAGACAGTCATTTTGTAATTGTCCCCCATGTATTTGTCCAGTTTTAAAAATCATCATGGAGCAGTATCTTCGGTTTGTTTTAGTACCGTGTTTATTTTAAGTTGCTAACATAACTAGCTAATTTGCGTGTTTGAGATTGAAGCCAAACATAGGGTTAAATACAAATGTCCACTGGAGTTTTGTTAGAATCAAAGCAAATTAAAGCGCTGTAACCCAAAAGGTCGATCGCAGCAATTAACAAGAAGTTACTCTTAACTTTTCCAGAATTATCTAACGGAAATTTGGGTAACTGGAAACACACATCTGTAACAACACTGTGTATAAATAGCTTGATTAAAGTGTTTCTAAAAATGGGTGCTGGAAATGTCTGTAGAACCGAGGCAGATTTCAACAGAGCTGCTTGCTTTCCAGGTCTTATCAGAACAGAAATGGAATTACGTGGGGAACCGAAGGATGATATGAAGGAACAGAACTTGCCATGGTTCTTGGTTTGGTTTGTGTGGTTTTCCCCTCGTTCTCCGGCGGTGACACCCTCCCCCTCCCCGGGGTTAGGGTGATCAAATGCAGGAGTGGGGGCCACCTCAGGCACCTCGGGCTTGGTCTGTACCAGACTCTCACCATACCTACCCGCCTATTACAAGGAAACCGATATTTTGCTGCTCTTACGCAAAACAGTGTTTGGTCATTTGCGATGGAGACATAGCTACTGATGGAGCATCTGATAACTCGTATACTGGGCCACACTGGGGCAGCCCTCTTCTGCCCAGGAACTACTGGGAGAAATGCCCGAACTGCACTGGTAACATTTACTGCTACTTTATATTGTTGTAAAAATGCTTCATTAAAGTTCTGCTATCGGCACTCGGCAAAGGCCCATTGTGAATGTTTATGATGCTCGTCATTTGTCAGTTCATATCAATTGTGGAAAAGTAGGGAATTAGCTGTTAATTATAAGCTGATTGGCTTTTATGGTCTCTGCTGGTCCAGTTATTACATTACATAGGTGAGGTCGCCTAGCTCACACCTTGGTTCCTGGTTTATGACGCCCCACTTATTGGTAACGGCAATGAAGGAGCCGCCCTGAGCAAATTACCCGGCGGGCCTGTAAGCGTAGCTTCAGGGTGACTGCAAACCAGTAAAAACAAACAGTCTTGTAATGATTCTAATCCATTATGCACATTTATAGTTGGACTCTGATGTCTAGCAATTTATTCAAATTATATCCCATAAGGGTTCAAATTATAACCCAGAATTATAAAGCCCCAGAATGGCCGTTGCATCATCTTACAAAGAATATCAATTTCAGCACTCTGTTCCCAGGAGAGCACCGCTTGTGTATTCGCTCACCCCCCCCCCCCGCCCCCCCATGTTGGAGTCTCCGATGCCTTTGAATCTGCGATGCTTAATCAAACGCAGCGGAACTTCATTTTTAACAAGTTAGCCAGAATGGGCCAGCTGCTCACACAAGTGCGGAGGGTATCCCAGCATGCTCGGTGAACAACATGATATCGATATGGATTCCGTTTGAAGAAAACACAGTGGGAAGGTATCATACTTGTGCTTCTCTCACTTTGGGACAACATCTGGCAGTTAATCGAGACACGTGGACAAAGAGCGTAGAAATGAAGTGGTGTTTGGTCTCTGGTTCTCTTGTCTAATTTTTCTGCAGAATGCCGATGTTGTTTTGCCCGTTTTCATATGAGCTTATCGGCGTGGCCAGGCTCTCACTTCACGTTCTCATGCTTGTTGTAAGTACAAGGAGCCGGGCATTAAAACTGCAGTTTCTCTGTGACCTTGGGCGTAGCTGCGCCACGTGGCATCCCGTTCCGGCTCGCTGGGTCCTGCTGTTCCTCTGACGTATCTCTCTTGTGCTGGAGCAGCTTCCTCATGCGGCCTGAAGGCGCTGTGGTGGCTTTTATGCTTCCCTGCAGTGGCTTTTATGCTTCCCTGCCCAAAGCTCGCGTGTAACTCCTTGCCAGGAAGTTCTGTCGCGATTTTGATTGCATCTCTAAGGCAAGTGGCTGGGATTATCCCTGACAGCACTGTGGTTCCTCAAACGCTGCCTCCCCCCCAGGGAGGGGGGGGGAGTGCTCTGACACGCCACTGCAGCGTTTCCACCCGCATGGGCCTTGTTTCTGGTCTGTTTCTGTGTCTCTGTGTTTGTACTTTTCAGCCAGATTAGCTGTGACGGGATAGCCGCCTTTCTGAGGTTATGTGTCCCTCCCCCACCATGCAGGGAAATCAGACACTGGGGGGCTGTACCCACAAAATAAACATTTGTGTAATCTCCTTAAATAACAAAAAAAAACTTTTTATAGGGTTGTGAGATTTTTTTGGGGTGATTCAATGCAAAGCCCATGTACGTATGTGTGTGTGTATGTGTGCGTCCTCATAGAGATGAATGGAGAGTCCCCACAAAGATGTAATTACAAACCTGTGTGTGTGTGCGTGTGTGTTTTATGCTCGCCCATCAGTGAGGAGATGGTACCCAGTCCCCCCCATCTGTCTCAGATCAAAGCCCGAGAGTGGCCCACCCGCTTCCTGCCGCTTCTGCATGGAGGGTTGCGGTAGGGGGGTGGGCTGAGCAGTCGACAGGCAATGTCGGTGCAGGTAAGTGCACTCCAGCTGGTAGCCATTAGCACTGATGCCCCCCCGCCCCCGGCTTTGATCGACCCCCAGGTCACGGCGGTGGCTGCCCGCGCCCTGAGAGAGAGCAGCCTGAGGCTGAACCCAGAGGTGGACGGAACCATCATACGGGTGCCTATTCCCATGTGAGTGAGCAAGGCGCCCCCCCCACCCTCCCCACCCTGGGCCGCTGTGGGCGGGGCCTGCGCCCATCTGCCTGCCACGCCCACCACTTCCATGCGCCTTCTTGCGGCCCGCCGTCATTTGCTGATTGCTCGTCTCTAATTTGTTTCAAGTTTCAAAATGTTATTTGTCACATACACAGTAATACTGAGTACAGTCAGCACTGAAAGACATAGCTGCCCCAGACTGGGGGAAAAGGGGCACGAGTTTAATAGGCAGGAGAGAGAAACATGTATTACAAAAATTAGACATTAAATAAAAATAAGAATCTATGGTGTACAAAACTGGCAGTAAGCGGAGGTAGTGCAAGAGCCCAGAAATAATGTGGCTTTTATGGTCTGCAGATCCTAGACACTACCCTCATTTAGGGTCCCAATTACATTATTTGTTTGTTTGCTTATTATTCATAATATTAATAAATAGTTGTGGTAGTATTCATTATTATTTTGTAAGTAATACCACATCTATTTCAGAGGATAAATTATGAGAATTAACTTTATTGCTCATTATTAAAATGTTATTGTCATTTAAAAACATTTCCCTTGGAAAAACTCATTTGGAATTGTAATACTGTAAAATAGATTATCTTCTCATGTCTTCAGTTTGTTTTGTTCTTTTCAAACACCAGCTGCTATAGATTTGTATTATTCATCTTATTGTACTGATCTGTTGCTGCTGCTTGGGACTTTGCACACAGTAATTTCACTCAGCTGACCTCTACCAGGTATCAAGTGGTCTAACAAATACAGTGATTTGATTTGACTCTTTAGAGTCAGTATGAACGCTGCCCGGTCATTCCCAGCCCCTTTCAAAGATATAATTCTGTAATTCTGGCACTTACTATGGGAAGGTAATGTCAGTGTATTTCTTTGTTTGTTTGTTTATTGTTTTACATATAATTTAATTCACTATAAATGCACCTCATCATTTTAATTTGAAGGTACAAACTTTTTTTGTAGTTAACATAACTTTGATAATCATAATTAGCTACTTGTAATTTATACCGTCGGTATTTTCGATACGATTCATCCCCCCCCCCAGTTCAGATGGCTGTAAGTTTGCCCCCTAAACCCACTGTTTTCTCTGTTTATTTTCATTCCTCGTCAACACCGGTAGGTGCTCGTAGTGCAAAGTAGGATAAACGTTTCTCTCGGCAATCAGTCTGGGCACGCAGATTTACATTTCTATTTACGTCTGATTGGACCGGAAGATGCAATTACGGTTATTGTTTGCGATAAACAGATGCTGCTCATGGACTCTGTTTGCGAGTGAAGGAAGGCCGTGCCAATTAAGAGGAGCTATCGTATCGGCTGAAGACGTGCGACACGAGAACCTCCCTTAGACAAGCCCATGTAGCTAAATTGTTGTGATTTTTAAGTTTGAATCGCACCAATTACTGTACCTTTGAAAGATTCAAAGAATGGGCATAACTTTCAGCTATTTTTCATAAACAGATTAATAAATGTAATAGTGTTTGTAACAAAAACTAAAAACAAAGCGCTGTTTTGCTTGGTGATGTGTGCTCCTCCGTACGTAGTTTGCAGACTGTTCTCCCTCAGGCTATTTGACTTATTTATGACTGGCGTTCCCTCCCACAGATTTAAACTTAATTATTGTGGGCTAGTAATCATGCTGACCTGTAGTTCAGTACAGCTTATATATGCTTATATATATATATATATGTGTGTGTGTGTGTGTGTGTGTGTGTGCCACAATTACATTCACAAAAGCTTTGGTAAACTACCCTGACATCGGCATTTGGATTGCTTTCAGGTGTCTGCTGCATACTTATTTGTTGTTCCTGCGTTGTAAATCAGTACAAAGTAAAACCTTGGTTAGCAGTTAGACTAGTCTCAGTAATAATCAGACACATCGCTGTGGTATCAGTGCCAGCTCCCTCTCTCGCACCTTCACTTTCAACTTTGCCACAGTTCTCCCATTTGCACTTAACAGCGACTCAGCTGAGAGCCCAGAATTGCGCACGTCATAACCTTCAGGCCGGGTTTTTCAACTGAAGGTCTTGACGATGTTCTCCATGTGCAGGACTTTATTCCTGTCAAGCTCCCAAGGCATTTAGATGACGCTGTTAGCAAATTGGCATCTTTGAATTGCTTGAGGTGTGTGTCTGCATGTGCCACGTGATGAACGGCCATCCTGCCTGGAAGCCAGCCTAGTGCCCTGTGCTGCCTGGGACACTCTGCAGGCTCCCTGACACCCTGTACTGGGTAAACTGTCAAGATGTCCTGTTAGGACTGGATACATCATAGGAAAGTCCTTTGCAAAGTAGTAAATCTGCATTTCTATTACTTATTTATTTATATTTTGTGTTTAATTTCTGTCTCTCAAAGAACTGTGTGTAACTCACAGGATTGTTTTTCCCCTTGATCTTGATTAAAATTGTAGTATAAATACTGTAAATAAAAAAATAATTTATTAATTGGCTAAAAATGGATTTACCCTAATGAGGACACCGTTGCACTCCAGTGGCAAAATTAGTAAAGTAAACCACAGAACCTCGGTGTAGAAAGAATGGGGGGTGAGTTAAACTATGTCAGATCGCAGTTAGAATCCAATCAACCACTTAATTAGGCCGAGTTCATTAAGAACTCTGAGGGAGAGTAATCGGGCAGGTCACAGTGGGTCCCCGAGACCAGGACTCACACCCCAGGTTTAAGTCAGCAGTGTGTATAAACTTGGACTTGTTTTCCCAGAAAGCACTGTATGAATCCGGGGTGAGGAGGTCCTGCATTCATTGGCGTGTGTCCCCTGTAGGGTTACGCGTGAGCACCGGGAGAACCTCTGCAAGCTGGCCAAGGAGTTCAGCCATAAGGCCAAGGAGTCGTTGAGAAAGGTGCGATCAGGGGCCATCAGCACACTGAAGAAATCTAAGGATGGAGTTTCAGAAGATACCCTGCGCTTGATAGAGCAGCACGTAAGCCTACAGTGTCGCACTGGCCCTGGAGAGTAGCTGTAACGTTAAATTGTAACGTTAAGTCTGGGACTGTGTTGGGAGTCCTGTTATGCTCTGTGTTAGTCTGTCTTCTTACGCGGCAGTGCCTTGTCCAGCCCAAGAGTAAGTCCAGCTGGGCCGGTGTTTCCATTACTCTTCCTGTACCTTGTTCATTGTTCCCAGGTGCAGCAAATGACAGACAGCTTCACTGCTGACATAGACAAACAGCTCGCCGCCAAAACTAAGGAGCTTCTAGGATGAGACGTCCTGGAGGAGTCGCCCTCAAAGGACCTGCCAACGGACCCCAACCCCCTGTCATCAACCACAGAGCGGCTTTAATTGTCATACGTTGTCTGTTACTTTACTGTGGACTGGACATCTTGTTGACATGTGACCTTTGCAAAACGAATAAAAGAGACACTAGCATCTGTCGCTAAATCGGAATATGGAAAATCTGAGCCCACGGCGCTGAACGTGCCGCCCGGCGTCGACTGGCCTTGTCTGCCGACGCCCATAGCCAGTTGGGCCCTTTGTGTGGCGCGTCTTCAAACAAACCGACAGAAAATGGACTTTTAATGGGACTTTGAGTCCTCCTTCTAATCAAACTGCCGGCATGAACAGCGTGTTTACGCACGAAAGCGCCACACTGAATGTAAACTGTGGCATGAGCGTCTCCTTCACATGATTACAGGTATTAATGTTTGGCCAACATTTTGCTCCAAAAACGGCATAAAACAGATTTCGCGAGCTCGTTTCATCTTGTTTTCCACCCGTTGCACCATATCTCCTCAAACCTACTAATGTACACAGAAAAACGGCGACACCATTCACCCATGCTTTGAGCGTCTCACTTTGAGAGAGTTCTGGTTTTAGGTTTTTTTGTTTAATTTTTTTTTTTTCCTCCAAGCTCGGCTCCCTTAAATGAGAGCTGATTGTGACCACACTGCATCGATCTCATCTGTCATAGTCTTTTACATGCAGGCTTTAAGTGTCCCAATCTGGAGTTTCTGACAGATATTTGCTATGACGTGACCTGTTTTCCCCAAACAGATCTGTTAACTCTTGCCGTCGAGTTAGTGGGTCTCTGTACCGTCTCTCTACTGCTGTTAAACACTTAAAGCATCCTGTAATATTTTTGCCTTAAATTGTCAGAAATACCCCTTAAAAACTGTTTGATGTGCTCAGTAGGTTTTCTGAGATGCTGAGATATTTTCTGAGTGATTTTTAAAAGGCACCGTTATGATGTTGATTTAGCCTTCGAGAAACTCAACTGACTTGAATGTTATTCCTCTTGCTGTGTGGATTTCATGCATTTGCCGACTGAATATATCACACAGTTTGAGTAAAAAGGACACAAGTAATGATGACAGATGCATTGGATAATTTTGGGTTTATCGATCAGGAAATGAGCAATGAGCTCATGGTACACGAGACACGCAGACAGCAGCAATTTTCAAAAGAAAATCATGAGGTTCACTTACTGTTCAGCAAAGCATTACTTCGACTACGAGGCTTGATCTTGGTGATTTTGATAGTGGTGATGTTGTCGGAACCATATGTGATGGTTGCAGCATCTCAGAAACTGCCACCTTCCTGCGATTTTCACATGCTACAGTATCTAGAGTTTACAGAGAATGGTGTGATTTACAAACACCATCCAGCCAGAAGCAGTTCTAGAGGCTGAAAACATCTCGTTAACGAGAGAGGTCAGAGGAGAATGGCCAGACTCATTAAAGCCAACGGGAAGACCACAAGTCAAAAATAACGGCTCAGTACAGCAGTGCACAGAAGGTCTTCTCTGAATGTGCTGCTAGTCTATCTTAGAAGCGGTTCTGGGGGCTGGAGTGGGTCCTTTTTGATACTAGCTAGATGTACCTAATAAAGTGGCCACTGAGTATTGCTTCAACAGTACCACTATATTAGCGTAGTCAGAACAGGTATAATACTGCTGTACCAGAAAGACCTGCCCTACAATGCTGTCTGTACCTTTCGTCACCCCACTTCAGATACTGCTTTCCTGGGAAGTTCTACAAAGAGCAACGGGAATGGTACAATCTCAAGAGCTGCAGTCTAGTTAATGTGAGGCAGGGCCGGTCGATCCTGTAGGTCAGTGTTTCCCAACCTTTTTTGAATTGTGTACCCCCTGAGAGATTTTCTCATACCACAAGTACCCCCTTTGTCAAATGTGTTGATGATTCAATAAAAGTAGAACGTACAACTGATTATCAAATTTAAAACATTTTATTAAATCTCCATAACTTGAACATTTAATTCATTAAGCAACACATCCCAGATAGATTTTCTTTCTATACCAGGGCACAGCTAATGGAATGGCTGATAATATTTACCCATCATCAGGGAAATTAAATATAAAAATTTTTTCCACGTACCCCCTGTAATGTGCTCGCGTACCACTAGGGGTACGCGTACCCCCGGTTGGGAATCACTGCTGTAGGTGACATAGGCGACTGCCTAGGGCACCACCTTGTGAAGGAACTCAGACTTGCTGGTCAATTTCACTTTGTCTCAAACGTGGGGGGGGCACTTGGGCTAAGACAGGTGAGAAAGTATAATTAAATAAACACAAACGTTTGGTCTCGGTCCGAGTGACCCACATGTTCAGTCAGGATTCAGATCATGTGGTTCATTCCTTACACATTTCAATTAACGCGAATTAAGCAAGTTTTGTGGCATCCTGCCAGGATCGGGCCGGCAAACCAGGGCCCAGTCACAGAACCCGGGCGTCCTCTGGACCGGACCATGAGATGCCAGGTAAATCACCAGAGTCGTACTTGGTGGCTATGATGACAATGAATGGGCTCACATGTTGTGTTGGGTTACGGTCCATGCAGATATCAGGCAAATTTAAATCCTACACAAAAGCTAATATACAAAAAAAAAATGGCAGTGGCAAGATTTTTTTTAGTGTGTTTTCAGTCCATATGTCAGCAATTTGAGGGCATTGTGTATCTTGGCCAGACGTACTGATTCTTGATAGATGAATGAGTGAAACACTTGGGTCTGCTGCCCGAATGCAGAGCGGCAAATTGCTTTCAGCTGATGGCCTTCATTCACTTGACATTTATCAAGCGGATTACAGTATGTCTTTCTGTTTATTGCCGTGACTCAACAAACAACAAAGGCGAAACCGCCCGGGAACCTAATGTTTCTTTGTCCGTCGATGGTGAAAATATACAACCGCGAATAGGATCACTGCCCTCGGTAATTGATGGTGTGCTCACTGTCTGGACCCTGGTAGCTGGTAAGTCACTGACTCCTGTGCCGCTGATGTGACCCCACATCTGAACCTTTCGGCTGTAGGGAAATAGGTCTTGATGCGCTGTTAACTCGGTTAAATCCTAGACACACTAATGCTACCAATGCCATGTGTAAAGCTACCAAAACAAAATGGCTGGGGTAGGCCAAAATGGAGAACAAACTGACGACGGACAAAAGCCAGCCTGAAAAGGAGGAGAAGTGTGGCCTTGTTTGTGTGTCTTACCTGCGGTGCAGAAAGAGGCTCCGACATTGTTACCAGTCACTGACATTTAAGACTTTTTAGAACCTGCATGACACCTTCACTGACTAGGAAACCAGTGAAATTGTAATGGTGCAATTGTATAGATATGCATCGGTTATACGGTTATTTGTTATCATTTTTTAAGGAAAATAGAATTTTAATTAACTTGGGGGGGGGGGGGGGGGGAATATTGGGGGTTTTTGTTTCACGGTTTTCAAAGACCAGTTAAGGTGTCATTGCAAAGAATTTAGAGGAACAGATTTACAGCATGAAAAGTGATTGCTGTTGTAAATCGTTTGGCCAGATGCTGATTGTATTTTCTAAGTCGATTTTCTGTTGTTAAATATGGAAAATATGGCATTGTTTCTTTGTGGGCTATAGCATAATGCAAATGACCCAATGGATAAACTATTTTGCAATATTCTAATTTCATTTAGCTAAAGCTTGCAGAAATGGTTTTAGAGGGGGGGATCTACAATCTTGTTTGAACATTGAAATTAAATGTATAAAAAGTCAGGCATTTGTTGTTTAGCCGTCTGGTCCGTTTGCAGCAGCAAATCAAAATGCTTTTGACAGCGCAATTTCATTTGGCAGCTTCTGCTTGTGGCTCTGCTGGTGCGCAGAGGTGCTTATGAGTTTAGAACAAAAATATCCTGCAAGTTTCAGTGCATTTTATGCAGTAATGATAGTGACTCAACTGTGAAAACTCGAGTTTTTAAAGCAGGGAATCGGATAAAAGTAAGTAGGGTAAGAGTCACAGATCAAGATGGAAATTACAAAAAAGTACTAACATCTCTGAATATCCCACTGAGGACGGTCTACTCGGTCATCAGAAAAAATGGAAGAAGGGTCTCGCGCGCAGTGCCATCACTCCAAATTCAGCCGTCAGCTGAGGAGGAAGCTGGTGGCACCGAGGGGCCGGCGACAAATTTCCGAAAATCGCAAAAGTGCAAATGAGTGCAACGGCAGGAAATGTCCGCCAGCCAACGATATTCAGAGCACTTCATAAAAGTAGTGAGTGTGACAGAGTGGTGCAAAGTAAGGCATTAGTTAAAAATAAGCCATTCCAACGTGGAATATTGGCACCTGGAGCTTGGCGAGTGATACGATCAGGGGCAGAACCATCCTCACTCAGTAACAACATCGCTGCAGCTAAGCGTGGCGTTGGTGCAGAAATGCTACGGGCTGCCTCTCCTCACCATGGGCCAGAAAGCTTATTAGGCTGACAGGAAAAATAGATGAATGATTCAGGCAAACCTGTTGAAGTCTCGCAGCTGGCTGAAGTCTTCCAGCAAGACAATGGTCCAAAAGACACAGCCAAAGGTGCACTGGAAAAATGGAGAAACACTGCATCCTTGAGCTGCCCAGTCGAATTCCTGTGTTGAATCATATTGGGAATCTGTGGAAAGACTATAAGACTGATCATAAACAGCCTTCATGCAATCTGAGGGAATATTACCAAATCTGGCAGTGATGCTGGATAGCGCATTTACAGAGTTATTTAGTAGGTTTCAGTGTGACCTTCTGTCAACAGTGCTTCCATGAAACCCTGTCTTCACAAGCCTTAGTAGTTCAATCAAGTCTCAGGTAGAAGGCAGGGTTCACCAAAGATGGGATCGCAGGGCAATCGGAAGCACAGGCACACACAAAGATCACATGGCTGATTTTTTATGCATTTAATGAAAGCTAATTAAGCGAGCTTGCATGGTGTACGGCCAGGATCGGGACAAGCAAACCCAGGGCCCGGACACAGAGCCTGGCCGTCCTCGAGAGTGGGCCATGAGATGCAAGGTAAATCACCAGAGTTTTATATGGTGACTACCTCTTTAACAGTGAATGGGCTTGCATGGTGCAGGCCGATGGTAATGCATTAGCACAGACTCACACCAAAGCCTATTTCAATTGCCGTTTCATGCGAACCACAGATCTTTGTATTGTGTAAAGAAGCCAGCATGGCCAATGAAAAGTCAGACAAGCGTCAGGAGAATGTGCAAAGTCCCCAACCAGGACTGAGGCCGAGGTTGTGCTGGAGACAACAATGCTGTCTGGTTTAGATTAAATATTTTGTTCTTTTTTTAAGCTCGTGCCTTATTTCATTATTTTTCAAAACGAGACACAGGATGAAGCAATAGTTTTGCAAGGCTACATATAAATTATATTTAAGCATAATGTTCTTAAATCATGCTCATGTTACTGTGCAGAATTCCAGCAGTGAGGTCTGTGTTTTGCTGTTTCTAATAGCATTCTGTAACAATGTAGGTAATCTTTTTTACTGCATTACGTTCAAAGTCATACTGACTCATACAGCTGGATTTGAGAAACATGCTTATAAACCTGGAAAGAGAATTGCTAGTAAGAAGTGTATTTGACACATTTGTATGCATTTTTTGTGCTACTCATTCATGGGCTATATGGTAATAAATACATAAATAATACACCAGGGATCTGTAACTGGGTCCCAAATCAGAGTTAAATTGTTATTCGAGGGTGATAATTCTAACAAGAATTACTCCGGCAATGCATTATATTCATGAAATCATTGTTTGAAATTAATAGCGTAATATGTTGCGGAACATTTCTGCCTTTGCCTCTGATGATGTGAATGAGAGGGGATCTTAGCTTGCAGGAATAAGTAAATTACAGAAATTACAGAGAGTGATTAGAACTCAAGGTGAAACATGGTGTGACTTAAAATTATAGCAATTTCTCAGGTTTGCTATGGGGAATGACGCTGGAAGCCAAACCACCGGTTTGCACAGGACCAGCGTTCTGTCCATTTTATATGCAGATTATTCCGGATTAAATTATTTTTCAATTCTCTCCTCTTGGGGGCTTGAAGCAATGGCCTAATGTTGATATGCCAGTTTGCGGGGCCTACGTACTTGACAGGCAACGGGGTCCCCTACAATAAAGCATGCTATTATGGCATTCTGTCTGTGTGCACTGATTACAATTCATCTACACGTTGACGTTCAGACGGATCCACGGACTCAAGAGTGCATTTAATCACTTCTCCAGCATGGAATTGGCACCCGAACGCCCATCACATCCTCGCCTGTGGAGTGCATAAGCTACTGCACGTCCTCATCAAGAAACCAATCAAGACCGCACTTCTCATGTGGAGGAAAAAGATTTTGCCAGGACGTTTGTGAGATAAGGACATTACTGTGTATGCAGATTAGACTGGAAATTCTTCCCAACTGGATTCAATTTTCAAAAAGTGGCTCAGGTTTATGGGTTGGGGTTAAGGGTGAGGGTTAGGGTCCTGCTTAATGATTTAGAAAGTAATCTGTGCATAAGATGGAATGATAGTTAAAGCTCTAGCAATACAGGATTTGGGACCTACCACAGAGGAAACCGTGATGCTAACAGAGTTAATTTGTAATGTTATTTAGACTAACTTAGATCAATGTAAAGTTCGTCATATCTGCCATTGCTACAGCATCTATAGCTGTCTCACTTAAAGCCTGTAAATTATACTATGAATGGATATTTATATAGTATGACTGCTATGCATTATGGAGTTTCATGTTAGGACATTTTTATAGAAAATGAATACAATTTATTGCTTATCAAATTCATTTTTTTTTTAGTTTTCTCCTTTCATCCTATTTGTTGATGAGGTTTTAGTGAGTGTTATGGTGATGGTTTGGATAAAAATATGTTTTTAAATCTTGGCTTTAGAGAGAAGAGTGTTATCTCACTTTTGCTCTTTAGATACATTTTGTGGAGGAATAGGTAACCGTATAATCAAGTAACTAATTCCAGGGGGGAAATTGTTTCCTTCCCCCTGGCTGGATGTGAAGAGAGAGACTTGTTGAAATCAGCTCTGTGGAACATGTGCCCATCTGGGGGGGCGACAGCAGTCAGTGCTCCCAGGACACGGAACGTGCGCCCATTTTGGGGGGGGTGAAGTGCCCCAGACAGCAGTCAGCGCTCCTGGGACACTGGCTGCCACGGAGCCTCCTCCTCCAACAGGACTTCTTTGAGATCTGAGTGGTTAAACTGTCAATTCGAATAGTCTGGACACTGTAATTACTGGCGTGAAAGGAATTATGCATTTAGCTATACGTCTGGCGCAATTTCCTACTCCCGCGTTGATCCTAAGTGACTTGTGTGTTTAGTGTCTCTTGTCTCCCGAAGAGTTACACTTGCACCCCAAGAAAGCTGCAACTGGCGAAAGCAAAATGGGGAGTAAAGGGGTGGCAAGGATGAAACTGCTGAGGACTAAGAAAACAAAACACCTATTTATTTATTTTTACATATGTTTCTGTTATTTGCAGATGACGGTCTAATGGTGTCCATGGTGGCATAAAGTATGATGGCGCTTTGCTCAACTTCAGTCACTCAGTGTCCGGAGATATAAAAACGAGCAGGTTAGCCAGTGTCTACTAACCCTTATACTGCGAATAAACACTAAAACACTAATAATTACAAGGCTGCTGACTGACAGATTTTCTTGGGCTTCTTGTCCTGAGCACAAGTGGATTTACCTGCAGCAAACTTCAATCAAGATGATCTCCCGAAAGGATATAAGGGTTTTATTTGTCACATGCTGGCTATACGGCCAGATTATAACCGGCAGTGACTGGTAAGGTCATTAGCTCCACCATGATAAAGATACTGGGAGGCAATAAGACAGGAAGGTAGGAATATAATTCATATAACAAATAAGGAACCGAGAGTCATACTGAAATAAAGAAGGAAAAATAGACCACAGACATGCAACACAGTTCAAATAAAGTACGAGGTGCGTAAATAAGAAACAAATGTTAAATTTTAACCGTGGATTAAGTATTTTGTAACCTGTTTGGCTTGAGAGTAGCCACTCCGGAGCCTCTGGGTTTTCACTGAGAGACAGTGGAAGCTCTTACCAGTCCGACTGGCTCGTGTCCCTGCTGACTATAAGATGTAGAGCTTGCCTCTAATGCCTACCTCTACTACCCATTCGCTTAGGGGGGCGTCCACAAAGGCAGACAGGCCACAGTTTCCACAGTTCGCTCTCCCCGCTGAGGAACAGAAAAAGGGGGTACTGGATTATCAGTCAGCAGGAGGGGTCCAGCACGCCGGCGGACATGATTATCACCTCGGTCAAGAAAAATTATTCATTAAGATTAATACTAACATGAATTATTTATATTATGCTAATGGTGATTCTCCCACGCTGTCTTTAATGAAGTATAAACATATAAGATAGCTGCATGCTATTTCCCGAACGTTTCTCCAGAATACTCAGAGTAGGTCGTTATTAAGGCCATCGCCGATTAATCGGCTAGCCAGCTCTTCCACTTCACCAGAGAGGACCGTGCACAATGAAGAAATGGCGGATTTCCTTCCTGGCTCGTTGCACGCCTGACATATCGGTCACCCTGTGCAGCACTGAGGTTACCCTGATTGGCCTGCATTTGGAGAGATTACTCAGAGTCTGCTGGAGTAGAGCAGGGCCTGTGTTTTTTTTCACTGAACTGTGCCTGCTCTCTGACACATGACGGATGAAGGCCGCCAGTGTCCCTGCCCCCACACCTTGGCCCCACACACCTTCAACCCCCCCCAACCTTCCCACTGGTCCACAGTGGGGATGAAGGAATGGCAGACATACCTGTAAGCAGCCCTTCATTAGCTGCAGATGCAGCCAGACCTCTAGGTTTTAAATAGTCTCTATTCTAGCATGTACTTGCGCAGATCTGGCAGCTCTTTGGTTAAAAACACAAAAAACAATAATTATTATTAAAATTAAAATAAATAATTTAAAAAAAGTTGCAAAATTTTTAATTTATAGACCAGTTTTCACACAGGTTCACATACTTTATTAGTTTAGATTTATTCTTAAAAATGGACAGCATGTTCTCAGCACCCCTTTTGCAGGCACGCAGTTAGCATCAGGGACCGATGGGGTGGGTCCCCTTCAGATTCAGAGTGACCTCGATCCGTCCCCCCCCACTTACAGGACAAAAAACTTACAACAGGCTAAATATGAAAGCCTTTCTAGGGTATCGATATTATGTTAAAATTAGTTTCAGCATAATTAAAATTAGTGCTGTCAGCGTTAATGTGTTAAGGCAGTTTTGACGCAGATTAATCTGACTCTCCGTGCTCCGAGCGAGCATAGCAACATTTCGTCAGGAAAATGAGCGAAGAGACTGACAGCTTGGTCTAGCCTGATGCATCGGCCCCTTTCACATCATTTCACTTTGTGACCCCTAGTACTTGACATGTGTTCACTACACGGTGGCAGATACTTTCTGCTTCCACCAATCACTACAGTTAGGTTGTGACATGTGATACGTGCTGGAGTGCATCGTTTGAATTCAGCGTTACTGCTTTCAGCCTTCCCTCTGCTGATTGGCCCGGCTCTCTGACGCAGTTCCTAGAGGTCAATGAAATTGAGCGGCGCTTGCCTGGCTAAGCTTGGTCCCCCCAATTCAAAAATCCCATCTGTGCCACTGGTGCTTTGTACACGTTGTAGTGACTGCACCCTGTTCCTAACCCCTCCGCTTGATATCTCATTTACAGAATAAGCACCGCGTGTAACCACAGCAAACTCCATCCTGTCTGAAAGTTATTCATCTAAGATGGGTGACGCTACTTAGCCAGAACCATTATTAATACAAAAAATATTATTACGATTTTTTCCCGGAATATTTAGTTGCATAATATTTACTGTAAGTAGAGAATGAAGTGGATCACACTCAAACTGTTGAGTAATCACGTTGGAGTACCTACACCAACTAAGCTACCCCAATAACTCCTGTAAGGAATACATAAACACAGAGTAGGGCCTGCGTTTATTATTGTTTAATATTAATGTGTGATGTTTTATGTCTTTACACTTATGTTAAAGCATTTCACTATACAATATACTAAATATGACTGTGATGGTGACAAATAAAAATTTGATTAATTGATTGATTGATTGATTGATTGAAAAGGTCCCAGTGGATATGAAAGGATGCAGCTGAACATATAATGACTAACATGAAAGTTGGGTCATTTATTTTAAATGATGTACATAGACTGTACTTTTATAAAGGATTTTATTCAATAAAGAAATGTAGAATAATCAAAGTGATCAGTAAGACAAATTGAGTATTGAACAGACAGACAGTGTGGCCTGTAAATGCGTGTGAGAAGACGCTCACCTGGATACCTGCTGCTAAAACAAAGGATTTAAGTGCAGCTTTCTAGCGAGGTGTCGCCTCACTGTGATTTATTGTCTTTCACTGCCTTGACAACAAAGACAACTGCACGCAGTTACAGGTTAATACTAATGTCATTTTTTTGCTAATATGCAGTTTGTGCTGCACACCCACATTCAGGAAGCAGTACAGGCCCGAACACTGCATGGCGTTGCCGTGGAGACACCCATGGTCATACCTCTATGTGAAATGAAGTTCACGAACCGTGCCCGAGATAGTCCAGAATCAGTTCAAAGCGACTTAAAAATCCGATGTCAATCAGATGCTTCTAATTCCCTGGGTTACAGAAGACTTCGTCCCCAGCTCTAGGCACCGTATAGTTGTATAGGAAAGATTGTCTTAAGTAATACATGATGACCCTCGCAAAACTATCAGCTGAAAAGCAAACGCGTGGAATGGACAGGAAGTCTGCTAATCTGTAACGCAATACCGAGGAAGGAAGAGGTCCGGAAGCAGCCTTCAGAGCTTTCGCCAATCATATTCATCACAGGCTTGGCCCAGACTCATTAGGCTGCATTGCTGCACTTAACTAAACATCTTTTTCATGAAATAAATGCTTCCAGGTTACTTAAAGCCCAGGTCATGCAAGCATCTGATCTCAATTACCACGGTGATATCGGGCCTTTCTAACACGGTAAACCTACAGTACCATGGCAACCAACAGACGGTGCACTTCAGTATAGATATGTGTCGTCCTTCTCTTCAATTTGGCAGGGGGGGGTTATTAGGTAATTGATTCCTGATGCACTTCTTATCGTGGAATATTAATTGCCCAGTGATTAAAACTTCTTTGCATTGTTATAAGGATGGTTGAATGGGGGCAGCGTTAGCATTCGTAACTAATGGTCTTAAGTGTCACTTTGAATGAGAATGAGATCAGATGTTCTAAGTTTAACCCCAGACAGTAAAGTTCCAGCTTTTCAGAACTGCAGGGGTAGCTAATGATCGTGGATGTGTAGTTTTCCTGTGCATAAAATTAATATGAGAACAACTGAAGCAGGAAAAACCTGCAGCACACATGTTTCCTTAGTGAGGGAAAGTTGCTTTTTTTTCTGGAAAATGCACCATTTGGATGGGAGGATGGAGAGCTGGCAGAACGGCTCAGACCGAGCCTGGCTTCTCCTCCTGACATCCACAAAAACACAAGGTAACACAAACCTCTTTCTCTTGCCTTTCATTTTTTCGGGGGTTGGAGTGGCATGGCAGTATCCATGGCAACAGAGTGCTGTACCATTTCTAGCCCATTAGTACGAATACATTGTACGCAGTCAATAGAGACCGATATATAATTTAGACAATACTCCCCCCAGTGGCCAGATACTGCACTTTTGATACGGATACTGTAACAACAATTAAGAAATGTTTTCCTCAGTTGCTGGTCAGCGAACTGGAATTCAAATACAATTTATGAAATAATTAAATTCATATTCTTAAAACTGATACCAGTTATGGAAAGTATAATGATTTTTAAAATTGTTTTTAAAATGATTTTTTTATAACAGACCAGAAAAAGGGACTACTCTCAGAAAACGTATATGGGTGATTAGGAATGATGACTTTCTGTCTGTTCAGACGATGAGGAGATGTGATAAAAGACGCTTTAAAGTTTACTAACAATTAATATCCCCCTGGGATACTGCAGAGTCAACGTGACGATGGAAAAGAGCGTTTTGGGCAGCTGGTGTGATCCTAGTTATATGTATTACATTACATAACACTGACTGCTTCAGTTGCCGAAGACTTATTATATATATATATATTCTAGTGCTAATTTCTTAGATTTAAAGGGTTACAAATCTAAGGTGTTATTACATATACGATACAATAAAAATTTACAGATTTATTCGGAATATTAATTTTGTATGCTCAACTTTCAGAAAATGAGATTTCAAACTATGATTTGCACATTATAAAATTCAATTCAGCAACGCTGAAATCTCAGAATTTGACTTTTCACTTCCCTTCCCCCAACCATATTTCACCAATAATATAAAGTAATAATTAAATTCTAACAAGTTCAGTTTTTCATTGTATGTTATTTTTGTGTCTTGTTCTGGTTACAAGCACATATCACTAACAGATTACTTTTATTAATCTAAGATACACTCAAAAGAATTGTTCAAGATAACCGTTACAAAAAAAAACAAAATATAACATTTTCTTTCTTTAAAGCTTTGCCAAAACTGTGCATCACTTTGTTGCTTTAACAATTCCGGACATGTTGTATAATTTGAAGTTACAAGTACACACAAAACCTATGCAGGCATTTAAGGATACCGTCTCTGAACACTGTACCCTGAAAGTGCAGTGCAAAGTGCAAAGTGTTCTATAACAGCTACTACATACAGCTTTCATTTTAATGTAAATTTTAATGGCTGTTTATGTACCATATACATAAACTCTAGGCATATTTATTTACTTAACTCTTCTGTGCAACATAGTCTGCAATGCATATTTTTATGCAGCATAATGTAATTTTATTTTTCAATTTCTTAGCTTCTGTATTTCGTGTAGTTTCTTAACAGAAACCATTTCAGGTGATGCATGGAAAAATTAGTTTTGCATTGGAAATGTAAAATGACAATAAAGGCTTGTCCTATTCAGGGTCGCGGGGGGTCCAGAGCCTATCCCTGAACCTAGGCAGAAGGCAGGGTACAACCCAGGCTGGGGCACCAACCCATCGCAGGGCACAAGGCAGGGTACAACCCAGGATGGGGCACCAACCCATCGCAGGGCACACTCACACACACCATTCACACCTATGGGCAATTTGGTCATTTCAATTAACCTCAGCACGTTGTTTGGACTTTGGGGGAAAACCAGCGTACCTGGAGGACACCTCATGACAACACGGGGAGAACATGCAACACAGGGAGAACATGCAAACTCCACGCATGGAGCCATGGGGGAGACTCAAACCCAGAGACATGAGGCAACAGAGCTGACCACTGCAACACGATACAGCCTTTATCTATCTATCTATCTATCTATCTATCTATCTATCTATCTATCTATCTATCTATCTATCTATCTATCTATCTATCTATCTATCTATCTATCTATCTATCTATCTATCTATCTATCTATGCAATGTCTAATAAAATAAATTACTTTGATATTTTCCATGAACATTTCATGACGCTGAATCTTCGAGTTAAAAAATCTGATAGCTGAGCACTTTTAAGAAAAACAAATAATTTTATTAATCTAGTAAATAGACTGCAAGCTGCTTTTCTTAATTGCCATTTAAACAATTAAAACAGTAAAACCATTACCCAATTAAATTGCATTAACTGCTAATCATCATTATGATGATTTGCAATAAACAATGTAGTTGCTTTGGGGATTCATAAAACCTACATCACAATCCTGACTCAATCATGCCACTGATTCACATACGGTACTATAGTTTCTTCAATAAATTCATGTAAACTTAACAAAGTTATAATGCTTTTTGACTAAAATTCAGATTTTCAGCTGATACCTGAATCTATTTATATCGGCCTATATCTTTTCTTCTTTGCCATGTATGGACTCTCAGGTGTTGTTTTATCAAGGCTTACTGTACGAAATGGACAGTTATCTTGATACTAATACGAATCAATTTAGATATTAGCGTGAAATACATTATATTGCCTGCTAGTCGAGAAATTATTTTGCATGCACTGAGACCACCATGCATCATGCCAAAGAACTGTTTTTGCTTTGCTTATTTCAAGAATGACAACAATAATGACACTTATATGGATATATAGAGACTTAATTTATTATGAATCAGCAGGCTTTACTTCAATCTCGATTAGTCTGAGTACCCAAAATCTAGTACAGATTTAGCTAATAATACGTCTGCTTACCTTAGCAACATTTTCTGACACACACAAAATACTTTTGACAGGGTGCTTTTCTACAAAAGCCCAGAAGAGGGAGGCAAAGCGTTATAAACAGTATATTTTTCTCATTTTTCTCATTAGATTTATTAACGGGATAGTACTAGTCTGACTGGTGTAAGGGATCATTTTCATTATTACAAAAAAAAAATCTCAATAGATAATAGGACGATTCTCAAAATAACCATACAAAGGAACTTTGATATAACTGACTCAGCAGGTTATGTACAAAATTGACTAGTTTAAATTTATATTCTGCAAAGCTTCTTAATTAGGTGTGATTTCAGTCCACGAACTGTTCAGAGGCAATGAATGAGTAAATATGACAAAAATATGAAAAAAGATCATATTCGAAGTCAGTGGAGTTGGTAGACTTACCCCAGATAGCAAAAATCATTTGGCCCAGATCTGGCCCAGATCGTTCCTAAGTTCTGGGCCAGTTCCGCACAACGGACTTGGGCCGGTGTCCTTTGGCACAACGGGCCAATACCGGCGCGGATCCGGTTTCCTTTATCTGGACCAGAACTGGGCCAGCTCCAGACCAGATGAGGATTCTTTTATAGTGATTTGGCCCAAATCTGGGCCAAATGTGGACCAGTTCTGTAGTGAATCTGGTCCACATTTGGGACAGATCAGGGCAAGTCTGGTCCAGATCCGTATTGAATCTGGACCAGCTCATTTCGTGGATTTTATAAATACTTAATATTACTAGTAAAGCAAGTAGTAGCATACATTTGCTGAATGTCAAGCTAATTTTATTATGCCACTAATTCAAATTAGTAACTAAATCACCACTAGGAACTAGATGCTTGAGGAACAAACTCCTTTACGACAATAAAGTGGCCCATCCATCCATCCATTTTCCAAACCGCTTATCCTATTGGGTCGCGGGGGGACAATAAAGTGGCAATTCTGGGAATTTAGCAACATGACAGCACCACCTTGTTAAAATACATTTATATTTCAGATTGGAAACGTAGCATTTCTGGCATTATGAAATATGACTCAAGAAATTTGAACATTTGAAATTTATTACAAACAAAACTATACAAAATTACAATGGTTTTACATAAACATTTTGTTTCCCAACGTAGTGCTTAATCCTCAAGAGGCATCTGCAAACAAAAAGACCAAGAAAAAAAGCTGTTAGTTGAATATTAAAGATTTCAGCCAAAAACAATAAAATTTCAGGGCTTCTTAAGTTTCAAAAAGTTAAATTTAAGACTAAGATCTCTTTAGACCTCTTTGGAGACATTTCACATTCATACTGGCAAAAAAGTACAAAGGCTATGAAACAAAAGTGATCTGAAGTTTTAATCAAATTTGATTTATAGGTGACATGAGGGAGAGGTGGGTGATTAACCGATGTTCAATCATTTCAGGTAAATGAAGTTTTTATGTCGTCCAGCTCCTGTTTCTAAAAGGGTTTACACGGGTCCTTAAGTCTTAAAATATCTTATTTTTATAGTTCTTAAATGTATTGATCATGTCTTACGAACATGCTTTTTAATGTTATGTAAACTTTACCTCTATAATGTTGCATTAAATGACGTGACACCTGTGAGCTAATTCAGGCAGCCACACTTGAATCCTGCACTGTGCACTGCATTCACATGGCACTTCCTCTCATTGAAACATAAAACATCAAAGCGCATTAACCATGGCAGCAAGGTAGAGCACTGGTGTTGCTTTGTCACCCGGGCCCAAGATAACGGTGCATTTTGCTGGTCCAGAATACAATTTACGGTAGGCTAAAGTTTCGCTCAGTGTCAAGTGGCTGCATGACCCAGCTACAGACAGCCGTTTAGGAAATACATTTTGTATGGTTATACTGTAATATTATATCTTGCCATACAAATGTGCTGCAGCTGCATTCAGGGAGCACTGTTATTGTAGCAGGGTATGACATTAAATGCTAAATGTCCTTTTCCTTTTGGAGGTCAGCACCTATTGCTCAGAATATGATTCCACATACTAACTGTACTATGTTGTGAACACGAGTCAAGTCTAAGTCTCAGAATAACCAAGACAACCCAAGTTACATTTTTAAAATTGAACCAAGTGCAAAAATCAAAGCTAAAAAAACACACACTGCCATAATGCTTCTTCCATAGAAATTTCACCTCAGTTGATGCCTCTTTGGCTCTTGCACGTTCTTTCCGGCCACCTCCACGGTCAGACGCCAGGTTAAACCAACGGATGGTGTAAGAATCGACCTCACTATCTGCTACACCGGAGGAAGACTGGTTCTTCCTTACAGCTCCTGTTGAGAGAAAACATGCAGCACTTGAGAAGCATCCCCAAAACCCCAAGCTAATAAGGCCTTGATTGAAAGCTCTGGTGTGATGTAGATCAGGTAAGGAAAAAACAGCTATGTCAGTGATTAAAATATAAATTTTAATTGATCAAAATTGATCACATGATGCGCAACTTGAGGAAATACTACACATGATGAATTACTACATGCTGTGCCTTTCTGTTTGCAAGGACAGAGTTAGAGGTTTATGGACTCGGGTTGTTTTGCTCTCCAGGGCTAATTCTTTTGGCAATGAGTTGGTTCACTATATTTTACCTGTACAGAAACTCTGTATAGAAATAGAAACTCTCAACCATCAGTCAACTCAAAGACATGCATAACCTAATGCTGAGACAAAACAGAGCTGCCCAAGAAACATTTATAGCCAATTGTCCAATTATTTGAGTTCTTGCAATGTTGAAATGTTTAAAAGAAATACTAACTTGCATAGTTAAAAAAACTGTTTTAAAAAAGTAGCATCTTTGCCCCATGTACCATGAAATTCACATCTTTTATAACAGTCCTGCAAGAAAGGTGTCTAATACCCAGCTTCTCTGTATATACCATACTTACTGATCAACAAACTTCTTGTATGCATTTCTTTAAAGCACTTTTTCCCATTAACTCCTTTCCAGTTTATTTTTTTGGCTACTGCATCTGAGAAAAGCCTTGAAAGTATGTTCCATGTGACTCGTTTAGCGTTTTGTCCTCCTGTAGCACCCAGAGCAGAAATCTGAAAAGACAAAAATATTTCATATAAAAAGGCAAAGATAAGTATACATACTAACTGAAAACCAACTGTAGAAGATCCTGATCGTACATCAAATCATGTCATACAAACAATTCAGGGTTTATTAAACCTAATTTATTATTCGGTTTTGCTGTTTTCATTAACTATGTTAAAGTTAATCGATGTAAGAAGTCAGTTTTCAGAGATCTGATACAATAAGCAGTATATTGGCCCAGCAATGATTGTTTTATTTAAAATTAAAATTTAAAAAGTTACAATACCATGTTTTGCTTAGCATGCGAGTTTCTTGAATCTTTAAGCCACTCCTCCAACTCCTCAACTTCAGACATGGTGGCCAGTGGCAAACTGATATTGGGAGGCATTTCAGCAACAACAGTGTCTGTCGCCATACGTGCAGCAAGATTATTAACGATAGCAGCAAGCTGCATCTGCTGTTCCTTGATATGTTCCAACAATGTTAGGATGTGCAGTTGAGCGGCTACAAAGAGTTGGGAAAGTATTTAATTAAAATAGTTGATTTACATATTTTTTATAATGTGGTCACAAGGTCAATATTATCTACCAAGTTCTCAATATTTATTATTTTAAACATCGTTTAGTCACAGACTCAGTTTCCAAATTAAACGAATTTTACCAGAGCAAGGAATAGGTCCAGTGCCTGTCCTCCCCAGTCTAAACCTGGGGTTAAATGAATGGTCTTGATGTTCTTCAGAAAGAGGTGTAGCAGAGACCTGGCTCATAGAGCTTGAGGGCATGTGAGAGATGGGGGTGGTAACTGCATGCACTGGAGCTGGAGAAAGGAAAGCAGAATGCATGTAAGTGATCGCTTTCATGAGCAAAGCCTTATAAAGTAATCATAAAAGTATAGTACCTGTGTAACGGCCGTGTTCAGAATGTCTAATGGAGAAGTGGTGAAGAGGACTGGAAGGCATGCCAAGTGTCGTAATGGGGGCAGGTGGCACAGCTGGGAAAAATGACAATCATTATTTTTATGTGAATATTAGAAATAAACACAGCTATTCGTATATAAAATAATTCACTATCATAGCAGTAAATTAAGTTTCAATGACTCATCTGACTGAGTTCTGCTAAGCACATGAAATTACAGTAACTGTCAGTCCTTCAGAACTAAGCCGACTGAATAGTAATATTAATGTTTAATAGGTGGATATTAGCATAACCGGTGCTTACAGAATAATTCAAAGACAACAGAGGAACATACTCGTAAAACAGGGATATTCAGTATGCCTCAGGTTTAGCAGAGGTCCAGTAGAGGTCTGGCAAGCTGAATCAGAGGGTATGTCAGGAGTAGGTGGAGGAATAGGTGGTGCTGGTGCAGAGGAGATACTGCTGCATCTCCTCTTTTTACCCACTTCTAGTTCATTGTCCGAGTCTGTATCACCAAAAACGTGCCTAACAAACAAAACAAATCAAAATCAAGCACAGTTAATTTTTTGGCACGACTAAAAACAGTCAAAACCGACAGAGACTCCTTGTATCAGACTGTGTTCAGTTTGTTTAAACTACATCAATAAACTACATTAAAATGAGTAAGAATTGCTTAAATTCAACCAGGCACTAAATATTCAGTCTACTCTATAGATCTTGTCAATGAATCCCTGTGTCATTTGAAGTTGTGCAGAAGTAATAACCACACTACAAACTACCTTTTACTTATTTGATAATTAGGGAAAATTACCATAGCAGCACAACATATCAGTTTTGCAACACCTAGTATGTCCTCTCTGGTTAAATATATCTGCCTAAATGTTCTTATATTTTCAAATGTTGCCTATGTCTCACATATCAAACCTTGGCTTAATTTTTCTTTTCCTAATCACTTGTTCCTCGTCGTCTGTTTGTAACTCAGACGTGTTACAGGTCAGTGAGGCCCTCAGTTTCTCTCTTGCCTTTCGATAATCACCTGATCAGAATTCACAAAATGCCAATAAATGCAAACTCACACATAAGAAATGCTTAAATGTATCACTTTACACAAAATACACAAGCAGTTCCATTTTGTGGCATGATCTGGCCCTTTAAGTAATGCTGTTTTCATGCATGCGAACTCCAACATGAAGGCTACAACCTTACCTGCTGTTGTGTCTTGCAAAGCAGATTATTTACACACTGAGCTCTAGTTGAACTATTATTTCCTATTGGTCACTATACTAGCTAAGTAGTTTATTAAGCAGAGTACATTTTTAAGATTCCATTTAAGAAATAATTTACACTGCTGTCCTTTTCTCTTCTTTGAAAAGAAACTAATGCCAAGTTTATAGCAAAAAAAATAGTATGTGTTCCAACTCAACCAAATGCAGACTTAAATTTATGTAAATTAAGGGATACATTAACATAGTAACAGACATTTGTATAAAGCAAGTAAGCAAATCTTGGTAAAGCAAGTTCATAATTAGAATTTTAATTGTGTTCATAATGGAGTCCGTATATTTCAGAACACAGTTGGGTTGAATTTTGTCTCTACAAGAGATCCTTACCAGTTCTTGAGAGGACTCGAACATCATACTGTTTCCAGCCTGTTCTTGGTTCCTCACACTTTTGTACAGCTCTGTTTATGCGTTCATCATTACTATAATTTGGCCACCAAGTGACACCATCCTCAAACCATGACTCGGCTATAATATTAACAGTCTTGGTTTCCAGAAATTCAACAACCAAAAACATCTGAAAAAGAAATTGTTATACATTTAAATACACAATCCATAAAATATTACTACCCCTTTTGAATCTATGCTCAAACCTTTTTGACCAAACCTCAACATTTTCTTTCAATAGTCATTTCATGTCTTTACATTCTGTGATGAATTCTATTACAAGCAGAGTCTGCCTTTTGTTGCAAAACATTCAAAATGCACACGTACAAGGAATTGTACAGTGTAATCCAGTGTTGTGGTACATAATTTAATCTTATGGTTAGAAATCTTTATCACTTGCTGTCTTTCAGTCACAACAGGGTTAAGGTACAGTAAAAGCAATGGAGAATGGGCTAACAAATAGCACCAGCTTACTCTCACATCAAGACCTCCTCCTGTACTAAAGATATGGTTGATTAATAAATGTATGAAGTGCAATTAATAATATTGATTTTGCACAATATTACCCAGCCCCATAATGTTTCAACATGATCAACAAGATTTACATATATTATTATGTATAAGATTTAACATATATTAATTGAAAATGTCTCAAATGGGCTGCAGCAGCTAGTTTTGGCACCACTTTTATTATTATTCACTGGGTATACTCACATCATCAAAATGCACATACATACAGAAACTTTTGTGGAAAAAAACAGTTAATCTTCAGTTCTTCAAAAAGTTAAGTCAGTTGTCAGTCAACATAAATTTTGTCGCCCACTACTCTGCTCCCAAACATAAACTTTCCACAACTCCACCTATAACCTAGTACTAGAACTGTTGATATGTAAGAGGGGCATGACAACAAACCTCTCTTTATAAGGCAAAAGCACACACTTATGAGAGACCTGTGATGCTTTGGCCACCTTCAATGGCCCTGTAGGTTGAGACACAATAAATATTCTGAGAAAATCAGAGCTCATCGGGTAGTTGAAGAAAGTTTCCATTTGTGTAAAAACTTTAATTACTACATATATTCCGTCCACAGACTGAATGATGTTATGTATGACACAAATGTCTCCATCTATAGCAAAAACATTATCACCTGTGGAAACTTTCATTGACCATTGCTCAGTCTGCAGCTCCCTGTACTGTGCTGTTGCTTGAAGGCCATCAGGAACAGGTCCAACATAATGTTGCATCCTTAAATTCCTACAGGGCATCTCAATAATACTGATCTTTTTAACCTCAGATAACCTTCTTATAATTTGTGCAAGGGGAAATTCTGGCTTTCGTACAAACCTCTTCAATTTACGGAGATAATTTTCATATGGAAAAGCTGAGACAGAGTCCAAACAACCATGCAGTTGGGCATCTGCAGATAGGTGGACCAATGCATGGACATTATACACTAAGGCATCCTTGCCATAAAGTTCCCCAAAATGACTTACAAATGTTGTAAGTAATGTGTTTGCATAGTTACAGTACAAGGAGCACAGCTGAGGACTGACAAGGATGCAAATACCTGTATAAAATAACATGAAATTGTTATATAAATTACTATCTAAATGTGGTGCCAGAGCAATAGAGCCAGTATACAACAGAAACTGCCTTAGTTCAGTTGCTTTCCAACGGTCTATCTCTCTTAGAGACCTTGGCTTCCTTGCAAACTCCACTGGTATATATGTACGCATCTGAATCAGACTTTGAGAAATTCTATCAACGACATTAGAGGATAAGCGAAATTTCAAAGGCCCCCTCAGCCAAACATTTAACAATCTACGTGTGACACCTAAACATGCGAGGTGCATGTAATCTAGAGGGAATCTAGTTACCATACCAACATCTAGACCAGAAAATCCATGTGGTCCATTGTGGTGATGGTCCTTGTCAACTCTGTCTGAAAATGATGAATCATTGCGCAATACAAAATTATTTATGGGGTATGTCATTCTGTTGTTAACGTAAACACCTGGCTGGCAACACTTGTCACATCCATGATATGCATTGTGAGCCTTTGTGTTTTTTACAAATGCCCTAGCAGGGGTATCACATACAACCGAAGCCAGTTCAATGAAGACCTTTTTCCCTCTAAAATTAAATCCTTCCTGCAGCTGCTTTAGCTCATGGGTAAAATCACTTAAAAATTCATCAGGGGCATTTGGTTTTTTTGTACCACAAAAAAGGCCAATAACAATGGGTTCCTTCATCGGGACACTTAACAAAAGTCCTAAAATGGGCCATAACTGTATATTTGTGCTCTTGAACAATGGCAAGCCATCAATATTTATCTGTAATCTAAAAGTAAAGCCATCTGCAACATTCTTAATTAGCTGGGTTAGTGTGTCATGCAGTGCTGTCAAGATACCTCTATAATGATACAAACCACCACATTTTTGTTGGATTTTATATTCAGTGTTTGTTTGAAGGATGGTTCGAGCATCCTTGGGCAGTTCTGGGTGGTACACTCTCAACAAACTAAGGAGGGCTGTGAGTGCTACTAAAGAAACTCCAAACTGTACAGACCAATTGGCTAAGCTTGCAACAAGGCTGACTGGCTTGTCAACAAACTGAGACTCTGACTCAGAATCAGACTCTGAAGCATCTAGTCTCTCTGCCTCTCCTCCAGTATCATCTGTGCAAAGTGCATCTAAATGGTCATCTATCGGAGAGAGACTTGAGTCACTGCAGCTATCAGTGTCATTGGTGGTGAACTGAGAGTCAACTCTGTCAGCTGTTGTTTGCTCTGATTCTATCAGACAGTCTTCTGCAATGTCATGCAGTCGTTTTTCTAAAGAAATGCGAGCCCTCCGCCTGACTCCAGAGCTTGTTAATGGAGATTCCCTCCTTTTCATTGTCTCTAAAAAGATTTAAGAAAAACAGCTTTACAGTGCATATGTACTGCAGGAATATGTTGCCACTAGCCAGTATAATTTAGCTGCACGTGCCTTTAATGCGTGTGTGTGTGATATATATCTCAATGACTGAAGTCATTTTTACTCTAAAAAAATTTTTCACATTCAACTAAATGAGCAAAGAAATATGAAGAATAGAAAGCATGAAATATACAACTATGGTACAGTTACAGAAAAAACGTGAATGGCTTTTTCACTCAGAACTGATATCACAATTCTCTCACGATTCTGCCTCGAAACGCTAATTTATAATGTTCAGTATAAATACAGCCTTCAATACATGTCTGTATGATTTCTGAAGGTATATGCGAGTGGAGCATCGGTTTGATTCACAGGCGAATCTAGCCAATAATACTCAAAACAAAAACCAAATGACACTGAGACACTGACCGTGCACTGAGATTCTGACCTATTCATTAACGTTTAAACGTTTCCCCCCTAATTTGTATTGTATAATTATCAGACAACAGTTTTACACGGTGGTATTTCTAATTTTTCCAGATAGCTAGAATATTACAATAAAAAAAACACTTACCCTTGGATATGTGGTCGAACCTAAAACGGAGAGAGTATGCTATTGAATGTCAAATGTCTGCACTTTCTCTCGATTAATCTACTAAATCACCCGAAGAACACAATTAATTGAAATACATAACATATTTCATGGTATTATAACTCTCAGTTACCTTTTATTAACCGACCCACGCTTATTTTAGTAAGAGCTATAGCTAACAGTCAGATCAGTTGCCGGTTAACAAACTATATAGCGACAAAAGTCACACATTTTAAGATTAACTTAACAATTAACGACCCACCATAATCAAAAAGGTATTAATTTACTTCTAACACAGTTTAACCGCACTGTGTGTCTTGTACGTACCGGAATAAAACTGTTTCCTCAAACTTTTCCTGCGCCTCGACCCAAGCTGCGGTTATCCTGTCAGATTCCAGAAAATGAAAATTCGCGCGCTCGTTCCCCGGATCCGGCCCGTAGCTGCTTTGATTCTGCTGACATTATTGCGTTCCCGCCACTGAAGCCTAGGTCCGGCCCTTGTCCGTATCGCAGCTGTAAAACGGATTTGACTGTAACGCGGATTTGCCGGCTTAGATGCGGATCCGGATCGGAGTCAGCTGCTGTCTGGGACACCACGTGCAGCTACATTTCCGATTAAAACATACAGCATGTTTTACAACGTTTTCACAACTCTCCGCAATATCCAAAAGCTCATATCATTTTTTTAACTTATTTGTCTCTTTATGTTTCTTCGAAATATATAAATATTTGCCTAGCTTTAGCATCGCGCAATTTAAATTCGGGGAGGACAAATTAAGTTGAGTTTACACTGGATCAAGGAAGATTGTTCGCTGCTCAACTTGTAGTACTACCTATGTTCATAGTCATATTGTTTAGCACTCATGAGCTTTACACGTGTTTTTACACGTCTAGAATAAACGCAAAAACACTACATCTTAAGTTTGACAGACAAAATTTGGTCGTTCAAATCAATCGACTATTCGTCATTCTTCGAGTTGTCGAACAGTGTCTCGTTTTATCATAGCAACCAATGTTGGAAGCGCTACACAAAGTTCTGCGTCAATGATACGGTATCACACCTTAAATTCGATAGGCAGAGGGCATGGGGGTGGGGGAAGGTATGCGAGCCTCAGACCTTTAGATTACAGGATTTACGTGCTGTGGAAGCGCTTTATCTGGTTGCGGCACATTTTTGTCTTTTAGGTAATTTTCATAAAAAATCAACAGCAGTATTTGTGGATGTGCTGTGCGTGCTTTACTTCATTATTTGTAAAAGCTTTGTCGTATAATGAGAGGTGAGTAACCCTGGAACTCGGCACGTACCTAAGATTTTTCTTCTTGATTTAGTTTTAAGTTAAATAGATTCAAATGCTAAAACGTGTATAACGTGAAATGTGCTTGAACAGTTCCCAGTCCTGCATCGATATGTGCTGTTTTTCTTCTGGTGCGAGGATTTTTTTGCCAAGGACAAGATACTAAATCAAGTAAGTGCAAAGTCAACCAATGCTGCGATTGATTATTTGAATAACAGCAGTTCATGATCTGATGTTCATTAACAATATTAATCTTACGTTCAGTTGCCAAGGGCTTGTGCGTATTTTATCTTAAATTATTTGAAGTTATTCCTTAAAATAGTGCGAAGAAAAAGGGGACAAAAATGTCTGAATGGGACGAAGTACCTCACACCTCAGTTCAGAGACAAACTTCTTCTTGTGCTGGGACCCAGTATTATAAAGCAGGTCTAGAGAAATAATTCAAATCAATACTTCAGAAATATGTCTGCCTTTGACTGGCCATATACAAGTAGCACGGTGTCTCATGCGCGAGCGATGTGAATTTGTGGTTTCCAGGACGGTCACTTATGAGTTGCCTATACGTTAACAAAAGTTGCAGTTATTATTTGTTCAAGTTAACGAGACTGAGGAGTATTATAAGCAGTCTTTCTGTCCTTGTTTCACTCTTACAGTTCCATTGAAAAATACGAGCATTTTTGCGCTCATTGGGCGCCATCTCCTTCCTCTGCATCAGTGGTATTTCGGTGATGTAATGAACATGTCTGATCATGGACAGGACCAGGTTGTGGGTCACGTTTAACTGCCCCTGCGGTGGGGGTGGGGGACGTTTTAATGCCATTCGCGATTTCGTTTCTATTGTATGATGCCTTTAATTGTATATTTTTTAGGTGTTGTATCCTTCTTCCTCCAATAACGGCCTACACTTGTAACTAGTCATTCATTGGAAGCTCAGCCCATCTGCACTTACGCCTGATTGGTTGCATGACAACTGTATGTTTGTAACGTGCTTTATTGCCAATGTGCTGTACCTGCTAAATAAAACGTAATGTCAAATGTTAGATCAATTAAATAGCTTTTCTGTTGTCTAAGACTGAGGTATGTGATGGTCTTTGAATATGGTGAAAGAAAAGTTCAGAGAGCATGTCCTCTCTCTGTTATGTGGGTTTGCCAGTATGGTGCCCTGTGACGGGCTGGCGTCTCTGAATTGCCCATAGTGTGTGTTTGTATGTGTGTATGTGTGGCATTTCATCCAGGTTGTACTCTGGCCTTGTGCCTATAATCCATGTCCATGTGTGACCATGTATAGGATAACAGGCATTCAAATGAGTGGAATTCACATTTTTAGTGAACTAACAGTCCTGAATGTGTATGTTTTCTTGCAGCCAATCCCTGTTGTCATTTCCCTTGCCAGAACTGGGGTGTGTGTGTGAGGTTTGGCATAGACAGATACGAATGTGACTGTACTCGCACTGGTTACTATGGAGAAAATTGCACTATTCGTAAGTAAACTCATTCATTCATTCATTCATTCATTCATTCATTCATATGCTTTTTTATTGGTTCAGTTTGCCCCCTCCAGAATCATATGTCGTAACTGTCACAGACATTTCCCATAATGCCCTGGAAGATTTAAATGTATGAAGAGCTAGTTGAATTGCAATTTTAGATTTTATTAGAGTTTAATCTTTCTGTTATACCGAGCCTTTAAGCAGACTAGACTGGTATATTGAAGATAATTCGCTTACTATTGGTTTCAGCATTTTCACTCCAAATGGAATTATGCCCCCGCAGTGGACTGCCATCCCGTTATGCGGTTCTTCTGCTTTATCAACAGGAAATAAATGTTCCCCAGTTTGCAACTATATATGACCAAATTTAGCGGTTCACTGCGATTACACTCCAGTGAATCCTGAAGAAAGCAAAGCGGGTGCAGGTGGCAGGAATGAAAAGTGAAAGTTTTTAAAATAATTTTTATTATTAATTGCAGTTGCTAATTGTGGGAAGCCATTATGATACCCGTAACATCTCCTCCTGCTTATTACTTAATATTCTTACAGCTTTCAGTATGTTTTTACCCCATTCTCGCTAAGACGTGTATGGAGTATATTATTGTTCACTGGCTGTATTGGAACACTGCTGGGAAAACACTACCACAGTTATAGTAGCTGAATTCTCAGGTGTTTTCAGTCTTATTTGGGGTTGAGTTAAATCCTGTTGCATTGCAGTAACAGTGGGTTTGGGTTATGTGATGAAACCTGTTATTCTGACGTTGTGGGGCCCATTTTTTCTGTTTCCACAAGGGGAAATTCAGTTTTATCAAAATCTGTGACTGGAATCAAAAAACTATAAAGCCAAAAATCATGTATTTTGTTTGGTTACTTATGGTTAATGTTAGAACTGGGTGGGGGTTAAGGGTGTCATACTTGGGATTAGAGGTTTTCCCATAGAAATGAATGAATGGTCCCCACAAAGACGTGGATACAAATGTGTGTGTGTACAGACACACCGTGTGGAAAATATTTACTTAATTCATTTTTATGCATAAGATGCCATTTGGATTATAATGGTAGGATTTTCTTTCCTATTTTGTTTTTTTAGTTCTTTTCATTGACATTTAATTCCTTGTTTAGATCAGTTTTGAAATATTTCCCTTTTCCTCTGAAGTCTGTAACGTCGTCCTACAATGTTTTTAAGTCTAGTTAATTTTACCATTTAACCAACAGCAATAACTAGTGAAAAATATTAAAAAGTAGTGAATAGTGGTATTTAGCGTTTATACATATTGTACAGATTTTCATTGCCCTCTTAATACTGGTTTTTATTCAGGAAGGCATTGTGGATGAATATCCAGCTTGACATGTGAAATGTGTGTCGTTTACAGCAGAGTTCTGGTCCAGAGTTCAGCAGCTGCTGAAACCCAGCCCTGATGTACTGCACTACATCCTCACCCATTTCAAGTGGCTGTGGGACATGATCAACCAGACATTCCTCCGTAACATGCTGATACGCTTGGTCCTCCAAGGTCAGAAGCCTGCGGCTTGGTCTCATGAAGTTATGAATGTTGGCATCAGCAGTCACTGTACATTATGCAAATCAGCTGCCGTGCTTCAGGAAACTAGCATCAAAGAGTGATTGATAGCAGGAAACCATTGTTTCGAAAATCTAAGTCTCTAACCATCTTGCTGTTGACTTGAGAGCATGGGAATGAATTTAGGGGGAGCTAGTAGGTGGGAAGGAATCAATGCCTACTATTAGTTTTCTTGAAAACTTACTTGTGTTTGGATATGACGTACATTTTTAGCTGGCCAGTCACGAGCCCTGCTGTGCTGTCAGCCTGCTAAATTGCAGAAGTATGAGAATTTCAGGCATTGGTGGGACGATGTCTGTATCTGGGCTCATTCTACTGCTTCCTCCAGCATTTGTCCTCCGCAGTACTCGTCTCCGAAGACTGAAATCAGAATCGTTTATTCACCACCAAGTACTTTTACATACGAGGAATTTACTTTGAGGTGTCATGTAAAACAAGGACAATCAAGAAAATTGCGGAAGAAAACTCACTTCTGGCGAGGAGATGGTTGAATCAGGTATCCTTTATTAAAATTTGCACCCAGGAGCCCTCTAGATGAAGACTCAAATGGTGCTTTTCCACTGAGCTGTACCTGAGCATAACCGCAAACTGGCAGTTTTCCATTGTAAATTATGTGAGGTGTACCCAAGCCATACATGCACTGGCAGGACGCTGCTTACCAGCAGGGCAGAAAGCATGACAAAACCGGGCTGATTGTGTCACCACAATCTGATTAGTAAAAATGCATAGAGATACCGATGTTCTGTCCATGGATTATCTGAAGAAAAAGCATATATTCTATATTATTATTATTATTAGTAGTAGTAGTAGTAGTAGTAGTAGTAGTAGTAGTAGTATTACACGTCACAATGTATTTATGCATTCCCAATAACTTAGAATTAGAAAGTAATATAGAACAGCTGAATGCTGATTTCCAATTACTTTGGAGGTCGGAAGCTGGAGGTGGTACTGACGTCACCCCCGGGTTAACCGCGTTGTAGTACAACAAACCCATTTATCAATACCATTGCCAACCAGGTTCATTGTTAGCCGTTGTTAGCAATATCAGTTGATAAGATCACATTATGTGGTATTTTGCACAGTAAACAGCATAAGAACATGTCCAGAGATAGCGGATGGACAGTATTACGTGAACAACCAATTTAATGGCCGCAAATAAGAAGTATGTGCTAATGCACAGCATAAAACTACAGCTTTAACTTCTGTTGATGAAGGGCACAGTCATCTCGAATTCTGGGTTGCAGAGGTTACTTTGAGTTCCTTAGTCAGAACTCTGACTTCAGGAGGCATTCAAGTTGAAATTTCCAACTAGGAACTCAGAGGAGCCCATATTCAGATAGATCACAGCATTACATTCTGTTTCACTTGCATACAACCAACTTAATAAATTTTATATATATATTATATATATATATTTATATATATAAAATGAAATAAAATGATGTACTAGGTACAGATAATGTGCATAGTGCGATGTAGTATAGCAACAGGTTTGTTAGACGGGATATAAAATGTACACAATCAGTGGCTGTTAATGAGTCCTCGGTAGCAGGGGATAAACTGTTGCTCTCGATGGAACTCATACTGGGAGGGAGGGTTTCTATTCCTAGGGTGGGACAGTCGCTGTTCCTCGTCCCACTCCTATGCAGCCTTCGCCCTAAGGCACCGACATATTGTTCTTTCATATTCAGTCATATTGTTCTTTTGGTCGTTCTCTGCAGTGAAGACAAGCCAGATTCTCCAGCGTGAGAAGCAGGTTGACTTCAAGAAGTCTTCTGCCTGTACAGAAGAATACTTGAATGAAATTAAAGCTTTCTTGCATAGTTAGTAATTTGATATGTGACTGTTTCATGCCATGACAGGCTGCACTAAACTGTCAGTGCAATTTTGTGCAATCTAAGAAGCAAGCAATTTTCATCTATAATGAATACCGATTTACGTTATATGGACAAAAGTATTGGGACACCTGGCCATTACACCTACAGGAACTTTTATCACATCCCACTCTAAATCCACAGGCATCAATATGGAATTGTTTCACCCTAAGGCCCCAAATTAGGGTTAGGGTTAGTAAACTGAGGCTAGGGTTAGGGCTAGAAAAACTATGGCGTTTTCAGACATCAAAATGTGTTTTTATGACAGTTCTTCTCCCCTGTAGGATAGGAAACCACAGATTATCACACTTTAGTAGCATATATTCTACTGTCCAACAACCTGATGTATCACCCTAAGGCCCCAAATTAGGGTTTGTGAACTGAGGCTAGGGGTATGGTCAGAAAAATTATGACATTTTCAGGCATCAACATTAGTTTTTATGACTGGTCTTGTTCCTCATAGGATAGCAAACTACAGATTATAATGTAGCAGTATAATCTTAATATATTAATTAACCAGAAACTAAATGTTATGTACTGATCCCATGTTTGCTCATCATTAATCAATTATGAGTTTATGTGTTTCATGCGGTTACTATATTTGTTCATGATTTGTTCTTGAGTAGTAATTGAGTTACTAAATTACTTGTGCCCCCTCAAGTGAAGTGTTACCAAATAATGTTTTCAAATTTCTCTCTCTGTGATACTTGACTTCACAGTGCCGATATTCATAGTGAATCGGCAGCATGAATTTTACGTCACATCAGAGTCTGAGTCTTTATAGCCACATGACCAAGGCCAGGGGAAATTTATACCCCACTTGCTACTGTTAGAGACGTGACAATAGGGAATGAACAATTACAGACAGGGATTAAATATAATACACAAGGTAAGTGTCCTAACCCTTGAACTCAGAATTTGCTGCAAGCACATTTGGTTGAAGCTTCGTGCCTTTTTGGGAAAGTGAGTGCCAGCTATTCACACATTCTCACTGCAAGTTCTCATCAGTTGATCCGTGTTCTTGGAAAAGCATGCAAAGTGACTTATTTGCCAGACTATCAGGAAGCTAATCTTTTGGGGGGTGCTGGGGAGCGGGGTGCTGGATTGCATTAGCACCCGTCCTGTGTATTTCATGTTGTAACCCACCTAGATTCAAAATCTTTCACAGCCCCATTTTATTCCTTGCAATTACCTTCATTAACCACATTCATAGTCTCCCTGACTCTACTTTTTTGTTGGACACATTTTCATGTCCTGCAGCTTCTAAATTGCTTCAATTCCACGAGAGCAGGAAGTCATATCTGTGCATTAAAGTAATTCAAAGATACTATCTAATTTGAGCAGATTTCAGCTATTTTATCTTGATTCTGTAGTGGTCCTTTTTTGTAGTTTGGAAAGCCAATATCTCTGAAGGAAAATAGAAAGTCCATAACTGCATGCCACTTACACATCACCCCAAGGACCTGTTTAAAAACCGCCATGACTGTTGCACGCAATTAAAGTCTCTTAGTGGTAATTCTGAAGACTTTAACTTGATTTCAAGCACACCATGTCATCTTGTTTCTTAAGAACTTTGACGTAAATAAACGTTTTTTTTCATTACCCTCTAAAAAGTGGAATCATTTTCAAGGTCACCAATAACTCTTAATAATATTAAGTTGCTTTACTTTGTCCTACGAGCACAATTAACACACATGGAAATGATGGAAGTATATGATTTTTTTACACACCACGCTATAAAGTACCATAGTCTACTAACGTTAGGTAGGGAAAGGAAGCCACCAGGAATTTTGAGAAAGTTTCTTTGGATAGTTACTAAATTAACTTGCAGCCTCATGGTTTATGACATTGTGATTTGCAACCCAGAATGAGTGATTTCTGACTATTTCTGAATTGAATCATAGACCTACAAGTAGCTTAGCTGCTGGTATTGAATGCAGAAGAAGAGCACGTGAGGGAACGAACAAATTCGAAAGGCACTGTAAGAAATATCTTTATATGTAAGAATGATTGTTTGTAGTTTGTTCCTTGAAGTCAGGCTAGATAAAATCAGCTATTCACCGGAGCGAGGAGATTTCTCAGAACACAGCTGGGGGCTAAAAAGTGAATGGGGGGGGGCAGCCTCCGAGGGTGGATCAGGTGACCACGTTTGATGATTGCTTCCAGACACTTGGAAGCTGTTTGACTTGTACAGCAGGCAGCTACAAAATTCACAGCCCTGCCCGTCTGCACTCCAGCAAGTATGAGCATTTTGTGTGTGTGCGTGCCCCCCCCCCGCGTGACTTCACCTGCCCTAATTCAGTCACCGCACATCTCATTATTAACACACACGTCGGAGAGCAAATCCATTGACTGTTTATCTTTCTCTTTTTGCCCCAGTAAGGTCCAGTTTGATCCCCAGCCCCCCAACCTACAACTCTAAGTATGATTACTTGAACTGGGAGTCATATTCCAATGCCACTTACTACACTAGAATCCTGCCTCCAGTGCCTGAGGATTGTCCAACACCCATGGGGGTCAAAGGTCAGTCCTGACTGGGGAGAGGGGGTGTTATTGTTCTCTTACAACAGACTTGTTAGTCTGGTAGTTAAATATCTTAAATGACTCGTTTTAGTATTCTAATGGCAGAAGCCATATTAATAATTAAGAATAAAGATAATCATAATTTAGAAATAAGAATAAGATAGTCTTAAACGTATAAACAAATGTCAAAGTTTGTTTTTCACTGTAACAGTTTGCAGCTGTGACATTGTAAAACTCCAAAGTCCAAAATCTCTTGCCAGCAATTAAATCTTGTTGTTGTTTTTTTTTTTTTCATTTTTTTCACAGGAAAAGCAGCACTTCCAGATCCTGAGGTTCTGGTGGAGAAGTTTCTACTGAGGAAGAAGTTCAGACCAGATCCACAGGGAACCAACCTGATGTTTGCTTTCTTTGCCCAGCACTTCACCCATCAGTTTTTCAAGACCCACAACCGTGTGGGACTGGGCTTCACCAAGGCCCTGGGACATGGAGTATGTCTGCAAGGGAGGGTGGGGTGGTCTTTTACAGCTGTGCTTCCCAACCCAGTCCTCAGGGACCCAGAGACATGCCACATTTTTTCTCCCTGCCAGACAGTCCACATTTTTGCTGCTGGGAGCTGGGAGGGAGCAAAAACGTGGACTGTCTTTGGGTCCCCATGGACTGGATTAGGAAACAACAATTTTACAGGGATCTGCTGCTGCTGAAGCTATTAAAATACCACTGATTAAAATACCACCATGCTTCTCTGGCTCACAAAAATCCATATATAACGTTCTTATTTCAGAACTAGAATGTCCCACTTGTTGTTGGACATATGATAGCATCCTCCAAAGTCTGTCAATTAAGAAATCAATTTGTTAGTGTAATCTAAAAATTGTCACACTTTTGTTGATGGAATATGGCTTGTCATAGGTCATAGGGATTAGTACTGAAAAGCTGCATATCAAATATCAAGTAGCATAAAGTATGAATATGAATAAATTATTATTAAAATGCCAGAAAATGAAATGTATTATAATACATTTTGAATTCAAAGGAAAGGAGTGTCTTCACCTTCCTGTTTACCCTAATCCTTCATCACTGTTTGATAAGCCAGCTTCTCATTCAGTTGATCACATAACTTACCCGTATGTAACCTAGCCATGTTTTGTAATTTGTGTGTACCTTCACCAGGTGGACGCCGGGCATATTTATGGTGATAATCTGGCTCGCCAGCTCAGACTCCGTCTTCACAAAGATGGGAAACTGAAATACCAGGTAGGAGACCTGCTGGCAAGCAAGTTTGAACACATCTGGAATATTCTGTTCCCTAGCTGTGACTTTGAATTGGCAAAAGGTAAAAATAAATCTAGAGGGAGTAATCGAGCAGTCCTGTCCCCTGAAGTGAAACTCACCTCTCTTAAAGGGACACACCACCCTGCAAGGAGCTTTTCGCAAATGCCGTCCTACATATTCAAAGTAAAGAGTATTACATGCACTGTGTGGCCCTTTTTTACAAAAAGATTACTAGGTGGTAGCCCCGCTTTTATTGGAGGTCTAGAGGGCATTATCTGTCCACTCTGTTCATATTCTGCTTCCCATGAATTGCTAATGCTTCACTTTCTAATCCTCGGCTCAGATCCCCAAGATCTACTGTATATGTCCGTGTAGAGAGCTCTTCATTTAATTAGGAACTGATTGAGAGTCATTGCATGGGAGAAAGTGGTACTTGAACATTTTTTTGTTGGATACTATGCAGTTGTTGATTCATCAATCCCTTGTTACCCTGTACTGGGTTGGTATGGATGGATGCATGGATGGATGGATGGATGGATGCAGACGGATAAGCAGATAAAGGAAACAACAGGCTGATAGGCAGACTTTGTCGTGTGGGGTTCTCTCACATACTCACCGTTGTTTACTTCCCACTGTCAGCAGAAGCGGATGTGAGGTCATGCACTGGTCTTTTGAGCATTTTTAGCACTTCACCCCAGCACATTCACATATCTACGTTAATAAGACCTCTGGCTGTGATACACCGGGCAATTTCATACCATATGTAAAGTGTAAGACATGGGAGAGGAGGACCCTGGAGCTGCTCTATGCCAGCTGTACAGTCATATTGTTCTTCTTCCTCTTGTCTGACCATAGCCTGCTCATAAATTAAGGGTGTACTCACACTAGGTGTAGATCTAGATCCGTACTAGACTAGACCCGAACTGAGCACGAGCATGTTTGACCCCTAACATCCAGTTTTAGTGTGATCTCTCTGTATCATGCTCAAGCACAGGACACAAACTTGACATCATTGACGTGATTGGCACACACATGCACCCGTACACTATCTGTGAACAGGACACCGAAGGAACGAATAGGGCAGGCTGTACAGATTGAGCAGCGACAGATATTTAACAAATATGGTGGTGATGGGATTACTTTGGTCCATGGTACAGGTGCAGTGTTTCCTGGAAATTTGGGCTGATGAGAATATCCAGGAACAGCAGGATGTGACATGAAAAAACTGAGATATTTTGTAAACTACAGGATATCTACTTATACGTGCAGGCAGATTAAATGAAAATCACTGTGTTGCATCCTCATTAAATCTATGAGGGCCGTGTGTCATCACTCCCAAAATGGCTTCAGAGAAGCCACAAATCAGGACATTGATCATGAACTCCATTCTCCTGTGAGATAGCACTTATCTTCCTATATCACCTTCAACACAAGAAGTCGCACGCTGATAACAAAAGCATGCTTGGATCGTTAAGCACAATGTGATCGCAGACCAGCAGGGGGATGGAGTGGAGTGCCCTCCTTGTCCCTGTGCCCTCCATGTCCCTGTGCCCTCCTTGTCCCTGTGCCCTCATTGTCCCTGTGCCCACCATGTCCCTGTGTCCACCATGTCCCTGTGCCCTCCTTGTCCCTGTGCCCTCCATGTCCCTGTGCCCTCCATGTCCCTGTGCCCACCATGTCCCTGTGCCCTCCATGTCCCAGTGCCCTCCTTGTCCCTGTGCCCTCCTTGTCCCTGTGCCCTCCATGTCCCTGTGCCCTCCTTGTCCCTGTGCCCACCATGTCCCTGTGCCCTCCTTGTCCCTGTGCCCACCATGTCCCTGTGCCCACCATGTCCCTAAATAACTTTGTTATTTATTTATTGACCAGACTGTAATACAGGGACTTTGGTATAAAGGAGTATCTGCCCAGGGGAATTAGTCATGTCCTGTCTTCTGTTGTTTACAAATGGTGTTTTTCCTCTGGCATACAGGAACCGAGCCAAACCCGAGCCAAACCCGAGCCACACTGCATTAGTTACAGTGCGGTTCCTGCTTGCTTCGGGTTTCCACTGCAGAAGGGTTTGCTTGGGCAGCGTGTGGCTCAGTGGGCTAAGCCTCCATGCCTGTGATCTGAAAGTTGCTAGTTCAAACCTGGCTTTGGTGCGCCTGTGGGTGCTGGAGCAAGGCCCTAACCCCGTCCCCCAGCTCCCTGGGTGCTGCAACAGGTGGCATCTGGCTTGCTGTCACCTGCAAAGAGCAAGTTGGAGGAAGAGGTGCAATGAGAATGCCCCCCCGAGGGGAGCAATAAAATATCACGTATTATTAATAAAGGCGTTACTGGTTTGTACAGTGACTTAAAACCGAAGAGAGGCTTTTTTTTCACTGTTCACGCAGTATACATCCTGATTTACTGTGTGCTAATTTCTCCTAGTACATTCCGACAGCGGAATTAGCATTCGCTTGCATAAATTTGCATCACTAATGCGTTCCGTTCAGCCATTCTATAGTACCTAGAAGGAGGATGGAAATTTTCAAGTTCAGAGTTATTGGGAATGCACCAATACATCACAACGTGCAAAGCTATAAATAATGAATAATATATGTACATAGAATATGCTTTTTTCCTTCAGATAATCCATGCATATCGATGCAGATCACCGGTATCTCTACCAATCTGATGGTGATGCTCAGTTCAGTAGGCAGGCCCTGCTAGTAAGCAGGTCCATATCAACACGGGTGTGGCGTCTTACAATGGAAATCATCTCTTTGCGGTACGGGTTGGGTACGGCTCAGTTCATGGTGGCAGTGGAAAAACGCAAAAGTTGAGGTTCCCTATCCCTTTCTAACTGGTGGAATGATTGATCACCCGGTTAATGCTCATTGACAGATGATTCATGGTGAGATGTACCTTCCGACGGTGGCTCAGGCCCCCGCGAAGATGAGCTACCCAGAGAACGTCCCCGCCAAGCAGAGGCTGGCCATTGGCCAGGAGGTGTTCGGCCTTCTCCCAGGACTGACCATGTACGCCACGCTCTGGCTGCGAGAGCACAACCGCATCTGCGACATCCTGAAGGCCGAGCACCCCACCTGGGGTGATGAGCAGCTCTTCCAGACCGCACGTCTTATCATCATCGGTGAGCGCTACCTGCAGGAAGCCGTGCATGTGGCCAGAGTGGCTAACTGCATAAGTGCCAGAGAATCTGCTGTGGAGGATGGACATTTTGTGTGTGTGTGTGTGTGTGTGTGTGTGTGGGTGTGTGTGGGTGTGACACATGTATATGTGCCCTGTGATGGTCTAACCCTCCATCCATGCTACTCCACTGCCTTGTGCCCAGTGCTTCTTGGGATAAGCTTCTCACCTCTCATGACTCCTGGCAGTGTCTTCTTTTGTCCAGGTGAGACCATCAAGATCGTGATTGAGGAATATGTCCAGCACCTCAGTGGCTACCTGCTAAAGCTGAAGTTTGACCCGACCCTAATTTTCGGTACCCCGTTCCAGTACGGGAATCGCGTCTCCATAGAGTTCTCTCAGCTGTACCATTGGCACCCATTAATGCCGGATAGTTTCCATATCAACGGAGATGAAATTCCTTACCAGCAGTTCCTCTTCAACACCTCCATTATCACATACTACGGTCTGGAGAAGCTGGTGGAGGCATTTTCGAAGCAGCGTGCTGGCCAGGTGAGGTTCAGCCACTCACAGGCGATTTATGTCTATGGGTGTGCCATTCCTGTAATGTGATTGGATGGCATCCCAACTGGGGTGTGTCCTGCTACCCACCCTGCTCTTCCTCCTATGCCATGGCCCTGCATGGGATGAGCGGTTATGTAGAATGATTAGCCCAGGCTGTATTCACTGGTCAGCCATCAGTTTTGGGACAGATTAACAGTTTATTAACCTGTAAATATGATTGATTTAAATATTTTCAAAGCACAGAATCCTTATCAGTCCTGATAAAAGCATGCCGTTGTATAGATGTTGGTAGTAAAAGATTAACCTTCCTACCACCCAGAAAATATTCCAGCGTATTCATTCAGCTTCTCACATTATCAGATGCACAGAGTAGACAGATACCTGACTCCCATCGCATGCAAAATTCATTCAGAAATGTTGCTCATTCTTGTGTATCTAAACAAGTATTCCAAGCAAAGGAAAGGGTTTAGTGTATCTTTTTCTTGATATTCAGAAGGCACAGATGAAGATAATCAGCGAAGTATTTAGTGCCTCCCTGTCTCGAGCTCCACAGTCCAGTCATTGCTGTTGCTGCCTGCATGTGCTGCCTGGTGTGTTCTGTGTTCTGTCCTGATCTTCCCTACCCCATTTTGACCCCTCGTGGCTCCTTTTATCCTGCTTGTAGTCTTGTATAATAAAACCCCTTTTGCATTCGCCTCTGCCCTTGCCTTTGACTGCTAGTCTAAATGGGACTCTTACTACTGTACATAAAATACTTTTTGTAATTGTGTATTACAATGGCATCAGAACTGGTTATTCAATGTTCCAAAGCATTAAAGAAGATAAATATACTTAGTGACTACAAATTGCTAGCATACCGAAGGCATTGCAACATTTCCGATAGTCTGGAAATTTATTTGGTCTTGAGGGTCAGAGCAAGGACTTTAACACCTAATGCTGTAAGCATCTCTGCAATGGTGATGTTCCTCTTGTGTGTGATTACAAGTACAGATGTTTGACTCTGTCAGACCTGACAGATGTAGGCAGCTGTGCTCTCTAAACTCTTCATTGCCCCCTGTTGACACCTTTGAGCTGAATTCCAGTAAACCTCAGCAGTGTTGCTCTCTACGCCATGTGTTGCAGATAGGTGGTGGTCACAATATCCATCAGGTGACGGCCAAGGTGGCTGTGAGCACCATTAAAGAGTCCAGACACTTACGTTTCCAGTCCTTCAACCAGTATAGGAAGAGGTTCAAGCTGAAGCCATACACATCTTTCGAGGAGTTTACTGGTAAGAGATCACATGGGAGAACCTTTAGACTGTAGTGGAAGAAGTCTGCTCCAGCTGAAGACGGATCCAACTTGATTGTGACATCCTCAGTCAATCCTTATAAACTATGTGCTTGTACATAAATTACTGTTTTCTACATGGGTGTGAAGAAACCACAGTAGTATGGACTTGGCAGGAAACCTTCTTGTTTGCGATAATACGTGGAAATTGGATGTTGTGCCATCACTGTTTCCGTTCAGTAAAATGTTCCTTTCCCAGTTGCATTAGGCAGTTGTTCCTTCTCCAGAGCTGAAGATGACAGGAATAATTAATCAAAAGTGTTTTGCTACCCTGTTGCTGTTAAATAGTCCCATGGCCTTTGGCTTAGCACTAGCACTTTGCAATAACTGACACAGTGGGGGTTTCTCCTCAGGAATGTCCTTTTCATTCTGTGTTCCTGACTGCTCCTGTTTGGCAGGTGAGAAGATTATGTCTCGGGAGCTGGAGGAACTCTATGGCGACATCGACGCCCTGGAGTTCTACCCTGCTCTGCTGCTGGAGAAGACGCGACCTGGGACAATATTTGGCCAGAGCATGGTGGAGATGGGGTCTCCGTTCTCCTTGAAGGGGCTCTTGGGAAACCCCATATGCTCCCCGGAATACTGGAAGCCCAGCACCTTTGGCGGGCAGACGGGATTTGACATTGTGAAATCTGCCAGTCTGGAGAAGTTGGTCTGTCTCAACACCAAGAAGTGTCCTTATGTAGCGTTCCACGTTCCATCAGCTAATGACGACCAGCAGCAAAATGAACCGAAGCAGCAGACTGAGTTATAGCTTATCGGGAAAAAATCCTGTAACTTCACATTTTTATATTTTTTAATAAAACTGTTTTGAATGGACAAGCTTGGCTTCAGAGATCAGTTTTCTACTTATTAGTTTAGTTTACTGATTTACTAGTGCTTGTTATTAAAAGAGCTAGTTTCAAGCTTAAATTGATCTGTAGTCTGCACAATTTATTGTGAGTTGAGGGATGGGTTAGACACTTGCCACATACAATGTCTGCCAAGTTGATGTGCAGCACCTTATTCTTATAACGTATAACTAAGGAAAGTCCCACATTTGTAAAGCATTTTTTCCTATTTAAAACAAGTGACATTCATGAAGCATTTCAGAACTCTGCATGTCACGTGGTTGTTGTTAAAAGAACCCATTTAAGTTAATATGCTACAACTGTGTCTTTAAAAACGTTGGGATGCTGTGTAAAATGTAAATAAAAACAGAATGCAATGATTTACAAATCATATAATCCCAAATTTAGGTGAAAACAGAACAAAGACCACATATCAAATGTTGAAACAGATTTTTGTTTTATGGCAAAAATATGGGCAATTTGAATTTGATGCCAGCAATACGTTCCCAAAGGGTTGGTACAGGGGCATGTTTACCACTGTGTTATATCATCTCTTCTTTTAACAACACTGTGTAAATGTTTGGGGACTGAGGAGACCAGTTGCTGGAGTTTTTAAAGTGAAATGCTGTCCCATTCTTGCCTGATACAGGATTTCAAGAGTTCAGGGTTTCCTTTGTCATATTTTCTGTTTCATGATGCACCAAATGTTTTCAGCGGGTGACAGGTCCGGACTGCAGGCAGACCAGTCAAGCACCCAGAATCTTCTACTATGGAACCATGTTGTTATAATATCACAGAATACGGTTTTGCTGAAATATACAAGGCCTTCTTTGAAAATTATGTTGTAGCATAGTCTGCTAAAATTTAGACAGATTGCAGACAAAACTGGGCAAGAAGAAAAACGTATGAATTGCTGTGTGGGCTGCACTTGTGAAGTACCTCATGAGGGGTTCATCACACTGGAAATCTAAGAGATTTTGGGTGGTGACCATTACATCATCAAGAGAATTACAGAATTAAAGACAATTACATCATCAAGGAGAGAAGATCTACAGAAAAAAAACCAAAAACGCTCATAGGCCTCTCCTAGGATGCTCAACCAATGAGTCATTGTCACAGTCAAATGGCAGGTGGCCGGAAATCAGCTCAGTTCCTGTTCAAAGATATCCAAGGTTGTGGGACTCAATCACCCCAATGTCCATTGCATTGAATTTGTTACAAGGATTTTTGTTCAAGTCAATACAGACCAGGGTCTCTAGAAATTACTGCTGTTCTGATCAACAGAATATCCATGCTTGTCCCATTGTTGCATTTTTTTATTATATAATACATGCCACGTATTTATAAACCTGGGGTGCAGAAATATGAGAAAATCTCTGCTCTGCCGGCCTTTCCTGTTTAGAACATGAGAAATAGGAACATAAAAAATTACAAACGAGAGGAGGCCATTCCGCCCATCAAGATCTCTTGGGAAGAATTCAGCTAATAGCTCAGAGTTGTTAAAACCTTATCTAGCTTCTTAAAGGAACCCAGGGTTTTAGCTTGTGCTACACTAACAGGAAGACTATTCCATACTCTAACTACATGCTGTGTATATCAGTATCTTTTTGCCTCTGAGATGAATTTAAAAAATTATATGTATATATACACACACACACACACCAAAATCAGGGGATCTAAGGCTCACCCAGACAAACAGGATACACAAGTTCATTTATTACAAACAGAAGTGATTAAAATAAGGATTTTATTTTATATTTAAATGAAATTTAAAAACTATTTCACATCGCAAAGTGAACTTTTCCTAGCTGCCTGTTACGGGCGGCGGGTGTCTGTGTTCTAATTCATGTCTCTCCAGGAATTTCCTCAGGACGCCGTCTGGGTTGAGACCATTATTAACTATGTCGATTATGGTCATATCTCGATCACTTCCTGAATCATATTTGCCTTTATATATTTCTGTCTTATATAAATATAGTAAATGGGGCGACGAGCAGTGATACGGGTGAGAGCGCGTGTTGTTTCAGTGATACGGGTGCAATAAGCGCCATCTGGTGCTTATACCCGGAATTTCCTCTGCTGCCTAATTAATGAGAACATGGCTCAACGACCCACTATTACTATATACATGAATACAGATACAAGATATAGTAATATGCAGATACAAAGTATAGTAATATGATAGAGCTAATCGCGGAGATAATAGTAACTTCACACCTGCCCTCCAGTGGATGAATGGTAATACATATTTCAGCAGGATTAAGTTGCCGTCCTTCTAACGCGGTTAGAAAATGAATGGAAAACATTTTCGAGTTCTTAAACCTGAAATACATTTCAAATTCATCCTTTTTACACAAGTGAGTTTAAAATAGACTATAATCAGCTAAATTCAGGGGCGTAAAACAAGCCAAAATTCTCAGGGGGCACTATTAGAATTTGAAGAGATTTAATTTTATACCGTGTACGACATATCTTGAATATAAAGAAGGAATTATTCATATTTTACAATCCGCCGAACGGGGGTTGGTCTATTTCGAATGGAAATACCGCGATTCCATAATACCGACCCATCCATCCATCCATCCATTTTCTACACCAGTTTGTTAACTGCGTTACGCACGTTAATTCATATTTATGTTTTACATTTCTGTATATATACGCACGTATATTTTACATAGATATTTTTTACTTTAATAGTTTTACCTTTGGTGGATATGTACTCTATATTTAATATCCTTATCTATTGTGCTATGCTTTCTGGTTTTGTTTTCCTTTTTTTCAGCATCTGGAGATGTCATCAAACTAAGAATTTCATTGTGTTGATACTGCCCATATGACAATAAATAGCCTGAATCTTGAATTGGATCCATTAGGATACTGGCGTATTTCAAAATAAAAGATTGTCATTAAGATAGTATACCTTTAAACTTAAAATGACCGCTCTTTGGCTGATACTTTTTCAGCATAAAATAACTCAATACTAAGGTTAAATAGTCCATGAAAATTTTAATTTTAATAAAAAATTTAATTTCATTGAAAATAACCGAGATTTCTGCGGGACAACTATCCGTACCGGATATGCTTGTACGTCACACAGGGCCTATTGCGGTATAGCACAGTTTATGCGCCGCAAATATTCCAGGATGCTTGCATTCATTGGTTTATCCTCCTGTCAATCTTACAGTTTTGTGTCTTAATTGGCTAACGCTTATTGCGAAACCACGGCGGACACGGCCTGTTCACTGTTTACTAACCAACAATCCGGAAAAGGAGAGTAATCTGACGTCTTTTTGGCAGCCAGGAAACGAGGTACTCACTGCTATGATATTGACTTAACACTTATTAACATTTATTTAGCGTATTTTAGCTTGCCTGCTCGGTTCATCGAAGGTTTCTGTCTACTGGTTTATGCAAACGGTTAAAATGGTCACTGCGTATAATCTAATCCCACTTCTAGCCGTTACTGGTCACCTACCGTAACAGATTATGTACCACTACAGCTTGCTATACTACTATTCTATATAAACTTATTTGCCGAATTTTACAGTTTTACTGTTCAGTTAGCACGATAGATGTATCAAGTATTTTTCTATTTTGCTATTACTCAGACGTTAATTATGTACCGAATAAGCAACTATGTTGCTGGTGGTTTGGTTACACAAAGCTGCTATACCTAATAAATCTATCTGCCTGTCAGTATTAACACCAGTACAGTGCGTAGTTATCGGATGTGATGGTAACGCGTTAATCGGCACCACTAGTAACATCCAAGAAAATCTAGTCGGATCGTCTTCATGTGCAACCGGCGGTTCGGGTGTCAGTTCCGCGAACTGAATGTATTCGCATAATGGGAATAAGAGTATAGTGTCCGCTTGAAATGCAGTCCTGCAGATGCACTAAAGAGAGACGGGGTGTTTTTACCTAGTGATCGGCCTGCAGCGTCCTTCCGGGTAATGGCTCCTGTCCTGAGCTCATATAATCTCCCGTGAACATTTGATTCGGATAATGGTGGCTGTAATAATAGATGGTAAATGTGTTATGCGTAAAAGGTGTCTCGGTGGATTATTTGGTAACCCATATTTTTTAGTGGCTTTATGCCAGTGTTGTTAGAGGAGTGAGTTTGACTGCGCTAAATGCACGACAAGCAGCCGATGGGAGCTCTTAGCTTTGAGCTGCTGCCATTTTCATCAGCCTGTGTGTGCATCCATAGGTATCTCCACGTGTATAACTAGGGACACTGCATAGCGCCACACGTGTGTTCCGAGATGAATGTCATTTGAGTTACATGAAAGAATGCATTTTATGAGGGACTGTACCAGTACATTTGCTGGTCCTTCGCTGGGCAGCGTTCCAGGCGGATTATCAGCGCTAAATGCATTGGATTATTATAGAGCCAAATACACGGGATTATTATAGAGCTAAGTGCATTGCTTTGCCATTTCATGTAGCTGATGCATGATATGTGAGAGGAGAAATGGGGATTGACCCTTTCAGAATAGCCCCCATTGGCACTCATAGTTGCTCCCGCAGGTGGGTTACCATGACGACACTGGATGACAAACTGTTGGGGGAGAAGCTGCAGTATTATTACAGCAGCAGTGAGGACGAGGACAGCGACAAAGAGGATGAGGCTGCGGAGGACAAGAACATCCGTAACCCAGAAGTGCTGGAGGCAGAGTATACGCAGGATGGCAGCGCTATCAACACAGGTGAGCGCCTCTTTCCCTGTGCCATTGCTGTGTTACGTTATTGCTGTGTATTACACAGCCCACTGATTCCTAACACTCTGCTGTCACCCGTCTGCCGTGCAGGGCATGTAAGCACCCCCCTGCCGGATAATCACAGCTCACACTGCCTGCCTGCTGTGTCTGTCTGTACGAAACGGCTCATTTCAGTGAGATCCTCTAACACAAGTACTTCCACTATCTAACGTGAAGTGACAACTATTCCATCTTCCAGCCTCTTATCCTGAGCGAGTCAATTCTGTATCAGGCTTGGTTATGTAACCAATCTAGTTCACCCTTATTTGCTTATAGGCTAAATAATTAGGTAACACTTTGCCATGATTTTAATATTTACAAACAAATAATAATGCCATCATAAACATGGCGATAATGTTATGCCTTTTATAAATATGTATAGCCATGTTTATAATGCTTCATGAATGTATTATAAGGCATTATAAATGTGTTTATAAATTACTAAAAAGATGGCCACAAGTAAAGTGTTACCATTAATTAATCTTATTCATAGAGAATCCTTATGCAAAGTAAATTATCCAGCCTTCTGTAATTGCTTAACCGGTACAAGGTCATGAAGCAGAGGTGGGAAGTTCAGGTCCAGAAATCAGTTTTGTTTCAACCAACCAGCCGAGTATAAAGTTGACTCCTTGACAGCCGCATGTTTGTAATGATGGTGTCATTCGCCTGACTCCTACATGACTTTGGACAAAGCATCTGCCAAATTAGTACATGTACGTTTGTCCCACCAAAGGGCCCAAAGGCGTCATCAATGACTGGAGGAAGTACAAGCAGCTGGAGACGGAGCAACGGCAGGAGCAGAAGAAGGAGATGGAGCTGCTTATTCAGAAGCTGTCCATGACGTGCCGCTCACACCTGGATGACGAGCGTGAGAAGGAGAAGCAGAGGGAGCTCCAGGAGAAGATCAATGGCAAGGTGAGGTCCGGTGCTGCCTGGGCGTCCTTCGGGGGGCAGCCCTGCACGGTCTCACGCGCACTCCTGCCCTCCCCCCCAGATGACCCTGCAGGAGTACAGCCAGCTCCGGGAGGACGTGGACGATGAAGACTTCCTGGCTCAGTACCGCAAACAGCGTATGGACGAGATGAGGCGTCAGCTGTGCAGTGGGAAACGCTTCGGCCGCGTGACCGAGCTCAGCTGCGGGGAGGAGTTCCTGGATGCCGTGGACAAGGAGGGAAAGGCCACTCCGGTGATGATCCACATCTACGAGGCAGACGTGCCCGGATGCGAAGCCATGGATGGCAGCATGCTCTGCCTGGCACAGGAGTACCCGCTCGTCAAGTTCTGCCGCACGCGCAGCTCCGTCGTGGGCGCCAGCGCGCTTTTCACGGGGAACGCCCTCCCCGCCTTGCTGGTGTACCGGGGAGGCGAGCTCATCGGGAACTTCGTCCGCATCACGGACCAGCTGGGCGATGACTTCTTTGCCGTGGATGTGGAGGCCCTGCTGCAGGAGTACGGGCTGCTGCCTGACAAGGCGGCCATGACCCCCACAGCCATCCGCGACGCTGCCGTCGCTCAGCACTCCCAGAGTGACGAGGATGACAGTGACCTGGATATCGACTAACTTGTCCCCCCCCCCCATGCATGCCTGCATTAGCAAGCCCCACCAGAATATAGATATGTCTCCCTGTTCTCTTCAGAACATCCAATACCACCTATTCTGATGTACCACATGACTCAGCCCCTAGAAGCATCTGTCCCTTTTGCCTTGAAGGACCTAGTCAAACTAAAATGTGCACCTCAGTGCTGCATGAATATTTAAATGTCCCGGGTCAAAGGTCAAGCTGTGTCGTTCCATTCTTCACCCATAGGGCAGATTCAAGAAGGGTTATGATTCCTGGTCTTTTTGTTTTTTTCTGTTTAAAGGATAAATGGATAGTAAATTATTGTGAATCTTTTCTCCCCATGTTCTACACTGTTAGCAATTTTTTTCTTACATCTTGTTTGGTCTTAGTTAGCATTTAGTTATTAACGTTTTGCTTGAGGCGGCTTATCTGACAATTTTATGTATTCAGCCATCCTACAAGTGGTGAACAACAAAGACTTCCTTCACAGTCTATGCACAAACAGCCTTACTGTTCTGTACAGAAAACATGTCAGATCTTTCCTTTGGTAGCCTGGAGTTATTGTAAAATGAAAAGGCCCAAAATCACAGAGTGAGGCAGGTTCTGGGCGGCATGGATTTAACCTAAAGGAGGTGGATCAAACCGTTCTGCGTTTCTCTGGGCACCCTATGCTAAGCTAACACTTTCATATTACTTCAAAACCGTTACACATAACCAAGTTTAAAGGAACTATTTACTGTTTCTTGGAACAAAAGGCAGCTTGTTTACACATTTTTGGAAACTACAGATGCCCTGCCCCTCCCCAGTAATAGTTGTAAAAACCACACATAAATATTATTGTCGCAAACTACAAACCAGCACATTGGCTAACCTGTGTTAGGTTAACATGCATGTTATGTTGCAGTGTCGTTTCCAGCCTGAGGGTGGAGTTTCCACTTTAACTTCTGCATGGCTTTAGCATGGTTTCCCATCAGGTCCTCGTGGAACGGTTCATGTTTTTACTCCCTGCCAGACTACACTTTTTTGCTAGGGAGCTGGGGGGGAGCAAAAATGTGGACCGTCTGGAGATCCCTGAGGAGCAGGTGGGGAAACACTGCTTTAGTGTACATCTAGACGGTCCTTTCCAGCAGTTGCATCATTGCTAGAAAAAGGTCTGTGAACACAAATTAACTACCAAGGGAAACCGCTAAAAATCCAGGCTTGCATGTATGACGCCCCCTTGGCTGTCTCAGTGATGGACCAAATCATCACTTCTTAATGCAAGAAATGATGTTCTATTCTATTTGTTACTGGACAGGAATTGACTTGCTTCACACTGACGTTCACTGTAGCTGTTTTTACACGTTGGCATAATTCTTGGTGTCTTTGTTTTCCATGGTAACTGCAGGCACATCACACTCTCAGTTATATACATTTTATGCGTCTGGTAAATTTGAATTCTCAAACTGCAAATACAAGAAGCAAGGCCTGTATTTTGTACATCTTTTTATACTGTAATGTTTTCTTTGTGTGTCTAAAAGCTGCTGTTCACAGTCTAACATCGTATTAAATTTGTTTGCAAACGTTTTGTCAAGTTTCATTACAAGCCGTAGTGTTACACATACAGTATAAGCTTTTATTAATCTGGAAGCACGTCAGAGTATCAGTTTTTATTAAACGGCAGTCATATTTAAGGTTTTTCACCATGTGTTATTTTACTATATAGTGAAACATGATTGTATAATTTCAGAAAATCATTTTAAGAATTTGCGCATTCTAAGAATAACAGCAATAATGCACACTGGTTTAGTTTTAAGGTTTTGAGTAGTGCAGCTCAGTGGGTAGAACTGTCACTTCACGCCTCGAGTTCTGGGCGGTTTGGGTCACTGTATCTAGTCAGGTTCTCCTGGTGGTCTGCAGCTTAATCCCTGCAGTCCAAAGAAACACAGTGAAAGCTAAACTGTATCCCTGAGCTGTGAAGGGTGTGTGACTGCATGTGTGTGATGGACGGGAATCCTGTGCAGTGCAGGGTGTGTGACTGCATGTGCGTGTGATGGACGAGAATCCTGTGCAGTGCAGGGTGTGTGACTGCATGTGTGTGATGGACGGGAATCCTGTGCAGTGCAGGGTGTGTGACTGCATGCGTGTGATGGACGGGAATCCTGTGCAGTGCAGGGTGTGTGACTGCATGCGTGTGATGGACGGGAATCCTGTGCAGTGCAGGGTGTGTGATTGCATGCGTGTGATGGACGGGAATCCTGTCCGATGTTCATCCCTGTCCCCTATGCTGCCTGTGACAGGTCCCTTGGCAAGGATAAAATGGTGAATAATGTTAGTACGCCGTACTTGTTTCTAGTACAGAATCTAACCCGAAATTAAGGATATAATACAACAGTGCTGTCATTTATTTCAAACGTCACATCTTGTTCATTTTACAGGTTGTGTTGGTCGTTGCGGGACACCAATGGGAAGCCAATACTTCTTTAAACCTCCGAATGGTATTAGAACAAAAGAAAGCTTAAATACATTAACGTAATCAGGAGGAGGGCAGAATGTGCCCGTGATGAGCTGGCTGTAGCGTGGAGATCATGCTCACAGAAGACATGCTCCAACAGGCGATGAGTCTCTGCACCTACACCTGCAAAGGAGGGCGCCGCTTAATCCCTCGCAGGTGACATGGCCTGCCTACAGAAACCCAGGCAGCGGCCATCAACACAAGGGCTCATGTATGAATCCGAAAAATGGAACAGGGGGCTGCTCTTTCTGATGTACTCAGGGCCAGACTGGGATTTTTAAAAAGTGTTCGTTGTGCCTAGGCGCGCCCAGCAGTAGATCGTGAGCATTGGAGTTGCATTATAAATGCCGAGGATTCAATGGCAGATACGGTCATGTGCCTTTAGTTTTTCAACCTGAATTTGACATTTGTTAAACCATTAAAAAATACATTTTTTTTACAGTATGAATGTGACAGTAAAAAGTAAAGGAATTAAATAATCGAAGTCAAACATAAAAAGAATTCTGTGCTTCAGAGATGGCTCACAGAATGGAAAATGAAGCAGAAATGAAGCTTTATGGTAATATTCTGTATGACTGCTGTGTGTATATACACAAATCCAGCAGAGATTTGTTTTTATGACTGAAATCACCATGAATGGTAAGATGGAAAAGTCATGTAAATTCAATAACTTACCATGCTGCATCCATTCGTTCTTCAGACGCTGTAAATCAGGGTCATGCTCATTCCTGGTCTCTTTTTCCAAAAAATAAAGCGTTAATTCCATCATTCTATAATTAAATTTATTAAATCATTGCATCCACGTAATTATGCTGAAATTTTGGTTAAAGACCTCAAGGTACCATACAAGAATGCAGCTCACCTTCAGAGTCATTCCACAGCAGCTGTTTGAGCTTCTGAAGAGCTTGTGTTAAGCTCTCCAACTGGTCGTGTAGATGCATGTTCTCTTCAATCAGAGCATGGATGGTATCCTGCAGTTCAAAGGTGTCCCCACATTTAGGAAACGTGGACACCACCCATAAGGTGAATGCTAGTTGAATAATGCACATCCTGTCGGGTTCCTTCAAACCGTAGGCACACTAATTCATAATGCACTCTACGTGGCGTTTGATATTTCTATGTTTGAAGGGAGCCACATTAAATCCCTTGCTTTCACACAGGGGACTTTGAAGCAAACAAGCCAATGCACATGTACCAACGCAATGATGCCTCAGAGGCCTGAGCTGATGGGACGTCAGTAAGATATTTCTAGAAATCAATCCCATTGTCCTACATCGCAGAACACAGCTGGAGTTCAGCACAACCGAGCCTCAAGCTGCCATTATTTCGAGGGCAATGACTTTATTCTCTTAATCGGGATGTTAATAAATGCAGAAATGAACCTCAGGCTCTCTCAGACTTCGCTATGATATTAAGAGAGGGAAGCCCATTATTAGTGTAACACCAACAGTAAACGCTAGAACTGCAATATCGTGCTAATTAGTCATGTCGAATTTGAACTTCCAAGAGCTCAAACTGAAATTCATTCACATTCACGAGAAGTTCACTATCCGGCCACTGGTTAAATATTTTAAAACTCAAAATCAGATTTGAAGTACAAGGCTTTGCCCTAGTTAAAACCCCATACCGACAGTAAATCAATGACTCTTCCTATAATTACGCGCCCTGCCTGGAGCCGCCTTTGTTGTGTTTACTTACAGCCCAGCGCATGCAGCAGAGGGCGAGGCTCTAACAGGACTTTCTCGCATCATCACTCCCACGCAGCTCATGCCCTTTTGGCAGCTCTGCTGCGCTTCGGCTTCACCATCGCAGGCTTCTGGCTTCTGAAAACGGCACTGGCGCAGCAAAAGGCCGCCTGCAAACACCCGACACCCACAGCAAACCGCCATCTTAGCGCCAAAACGCCCAGCTGGCCTGTAAACTTAAAGCAGTATTAGCTCCGCCCTTAATATACAAAATATGGACAAAAGTATTGGGACACCTGTAGTAATTACAGAAATTGGCCACGTGAGCAGAGTTGCCAAATCTCACACATCTGGCATAATACTCACGCTTTCATAGACCCTCATGCTCATGCAAGAAATCTTACAGCAAATCTAAATTATTATATTATAAACCTAAAATTACGTCAAAAGCATTGGGATAGTTTGCAAACCCTACAGACCATTTACAGTTACTAAAACTGTTACATAAATATAAATCAGTGTGCAGACTGTCTGAAACTGAAAATCTCACACCAGCCAGCTCACCAACGTTGGCATCCCTGCCAGAGTGGGTCATACAGAGGAGGTTCGTCAGCCCGACACGGTCACTGGACACCTTTCCGTCAAGTCGGCTCTCCCACACTGCTATCCTGCTACAGTTGCCCTGGATGAAGTGACATCTGGGACAATTTAAGCTGCAGGGTGGGGGCCAGAGAAGCTCACAGAAAGGGATCTGATCACCCAGTATCAATACCCAACCTGAATGGCAGCAAATCCCACCAGCAATGTTCCAACATCTAATGGAAAGCCTTCCCAGAAGAGCACAGGCTATTACAGCAAGTAAAGGTCTTAGCCAACTTCATATCATTACCTTATGATTCAGTGAAATGTTGGACAGGCTGCTGTCCCGATACTTTTGTCAATAGAGTCTATGTTCCTGTCAAATACAGCCATGTGATTGGACACACACCATGCACTAGTCTTTCCGGTAGCAATTCTTGCAAAGGACGTGTCTCTGACTGCTCAGGATGGCGTGCCAGTTCTTGTTGATGGCAATCTTCTAATATAACAAGTCATTCCAGAGCCAGAATATACACATTAACCTTTATTTAAAAAGCTTATTTATATTAAAATTAAGTAACAGTTTATTCCATTAAAACTAAAGGAGTTCCTGGACTTCAGGTTGTTAGATTACAAAACACAGACGAAGCATAAGTAGAGCTCGACTGCTTCCTTCCTTTGAAAAACCGTAACACTGGTGGGACCGGTGCCAGCCCTGTAATTAATGTCAATAGCTTTGTGCAGCCATCCTCTGTTGTGGTGTCATTGTGTTGTAATGTCACATACAGTGTGATGTACATAGGCGCAATATGCGCCACCTTGTGGCTAATTTAAATGTAATTTATTGTTGCTCAATGCGACGCAATCCTTTACCTGTATCACAGTATACATATCTTTGTTTTGTACACATTACGAAACACTGTATGAACAAAAGGCAATCATAATACATGATTACATAATACATGTCATAAAACATAAGACATGCTTGCACACACCTGGATGAGGGGAGAACATGCATATTAATAGCTCTGAAAATAAGGTCTCTGTAAAACGTAAAGAAACGTAAGACCAGCTTAGATAAGCAAATGAAATGTAACCGATTATCTCCAAAAGAAGCGTCTGGGACAGCCAAATATTAAAGTCAGTGTGGACTGTCAGACCATTGCTGAATATTTTAAGCAGTTGAGGGGAAACTATAAACACATAGCAGAACCGTGTTACCTTCCCTAACAAGAGTTGGAGCGGAAGGAAGCTACTTTACAATGGGGCTTTCAAGATCCTTGCGCGTAAGAAAAAAAATCTTGATACTTGTAATATAATTCAAACTCTTCTAATTGTGCTATTATGTTTTACATACAGTATTGTATCCATATATTTATGACAAATATAAATGTGAAATTTAAGGGAATCTTGTCATACAAGCTATGCACTATTTAAGTATGATCTCGGATGGATATTGACAGTAAAGTGTTTGCCGCGGCAAGTAAGTCTTATTGCGTCATCAGTTTGCGCCGGGTAAATAAACACCATTGAGTACAATAAAAAAATGGAGCTCAACAATGTCGATTTTTTGTGAGATTAGTTGGATGCATGCACATACATAAGTAAGCTGCTACTTTATTGACGTGTGGCCATTGCATAACTATTTTAACTTGGTGGTTTAGGCACTTGTGTGAATGAGTTAGCAAGCTAGTAATGGCGTGGATAGTGAGTAATAGGGCTGTATTAAGGTTTAGGATTCAGATTACTTGTCGCGAACTAGAAATAAAATAAGCACTTAATTCACTGGAGGAATAATGTTTTATTGAATGTATTTAGCTCCTGTCGCAACGTTATACATCTCTGAGGAATATAAATATTAGCTTATTCATCCTGCTTTGGCTGGTAAAGTAAGCCATTGTGGATAGTGTTTACTATTTATCTTTACATTACTTATGAAAAAAGGTACCTTGGATAAAGACATATCTCCATCACTATAGAAATCGAAAACGATTAAAAAGTAAAAAATAGTAACACAACAACTACGTCTACTTATTTCAATCGAAAGTATGTTAAAGAAAGAATATATTGAAATAATATCGTTTATAAAATACCTTAAATATGGGTATAAAAGTATTAGTGCTGGCAAGCAGCAAACCAAAAAACGCCACATTTTATTAATAAAGCGTTGCCTCCTGTGTTTTCCTGTCACTTCTACCCCTAGCTTTACCAACCAGAGCCGAAATTTCCATTACAAGGTACTTCCTGTTAAATAAGAACTGCGCTTATCCATTATGAAATGGTAATGCTGCACGCTCGTTTCACGGGCTATCCTAATATATCCTGTATTGTTATGTTTTTTTTTTTTTTGCAAAGAAGAGAATGAATAATCATATCGACAGAGAAGACTGAAAACCAGTTTGATAATGGAAGAGGAAGAGGATGTCGAGGAGCTGGGGGAACGGATCTATAAATTGATTTATCCTGGATATTCGAACATGGCAGGAAAACTTACGGGTATGTCCACGGACAATGTTTCTGCCCCGAGGGAATATGCAGAGGGAAATATGACTCAGAAATAATCGCGGATGCGTTGCAGTATTGTAACATCGTGTTGTATTGTGACATTGTGATTTCATGGCAGTCAGTTATTAGCATCTAACTAGACTGTTGTTTTACTGCTGATTTTGAGTTAAGAGTAGTAGGTGTAAGTCCTGCCCCCGGGTCCTGCAGGAATGTTGCTGGAGCTGCCCAGCTGTGTGCTGGCACAGATGCTGCAGGATGAGAGCATGTTGGCCAAGGCTGTGGAGAAAGCACTCAGTGCCCTGCAGCCTTCTCAGCACACCGGGTGGGTGGGTCAGGAGCAGTGCTCCACAACCCTCCGTCAATTTCCTGCAAGAAATTATGCGACGTTCATCCGAATTGAACTTCTATCTGAAGTGGTTGGTATTACGAAGCTGATCTTTAAATCTTTTACCTTTGACGTCTGGGCAGTAAGATGGAAGCTGAAGGAGAGGATGCAGTGTCAGCATCCTCAGACTCTCTGGGTGAGCAGCTCTATGAACTCGTGGACACCCACAACACCGGCTTCACAGAGAAAATCACAGGTGTGTATGAGCGTAGTGTGGCCCAAGGCGGAGAGCTGGTTCCCAGGCCGCTCTGCTCAGTAATCTGTTTGCTGTCTGATGCGATTCAAACACATTTCTAACTTTGTTGGAATAACATTGTAAAATGTATTATCTTGTTACTTCCTCAGTTCTTTTTAGCCATCAGCTTCCATGTGGGGCATCATTTAGTGACGATACATTATTTACTATTTTCACTTGATTGTGCTTTGATCAGGCATGTTACTGGAGCAGAGGAAAGAGGACGTGCAGAAACTCCTGTCAGACCGCGGTCTTCTGGAAGAGGGGATTAAAGTCGCACTAAAGACGCTGGAGGAGTACGTTTTACCGTCATTTTTGCATGTCTGTTCATTAAACATGTATAGTGTATGTGGTATTTACATTATAGAGATTATTCAAGATTCGGTCTAAAATTGGAAGAAAAATCCTCTGGTTTGAATTTGAGGGAGAATTTGTTGGATTTTCTGAAAAGATTTACACTGTAAATTACAATATAAAGCAAACTTACGTTAAATATATAACATGGTGATTAATATCATGTTTTACTACATGTAAAATATCAGAAGCTTTTCAAATGTCGTAACTATGGTTTCCTTTATAGACAGAACTCTTCGGAAACTGATGTGAGCGACAGCTCAGATCCTGATGACATAGACAGGATGGGAGAGAAGCTCTTTGCGATCGTGCAACAGATCGACGCTCAAAACTGTGCTGACATTACGGGTGAGTGAGCTGCTGTCTGAAGACACCAAACAGGCCTCCTCCTCACTGTGTCAGGTCTGATGGCTTGAGCACCCCTGTGGGACCGATACTCCAGAATACATAGTACATGATTGGGCTGACTGGATAATTTCAAAAGAGTTTCCTTTTCCTAAATAATAGGGTCTGGGTAGAAAGGGGGTGAGCTTGACATAATTTTTAAACACAAAAAAAAGAGTCATTTTGGAGGATGTGAAAATAAATGTTTTGTGGGACAAAATAAACCAAACAGGAGAGATAACTGGTGTGCAAATTTATGGGAAACAAAATATTGATTGATTTATCTATACTGTGGAGCAGAACAGACAGGTCACCTGACTGTCACATGACTCTCCTTTATGGCTGTCACGTGACTGTCCTTTATGGCTGTCACGTGACTCTCCTTTATGGCTGTCACGTGACTCTCCTTTATGGCTGTCACGTGACTCTCCTTTATGGCTGTCACGTGACTCTCCTTTATGGCTGTCACGTGACTCTCCTTTATGGCTGTCACGTGATTCTCCTTTATGGTAAGGCTGGAAGCCGCTTGCCCCAAAGTGTAATGGCGTAGCTGATCACTTTCTGGTGCTTCTTTTTCTTTTTACTGGCAGGAATGCTTCTGGAAATGGAGCCTAAGATTCTCAGGCAGCTTTTCTGTGACCGATCCATGCTGGAGGCAGCCGTTAAGAGAGCCCAGGCAGCCATAGTCACAGCAGCCCACACAGCCGTGTAGGTGATGCAGCTTCTACCCAGTGTGTTAAAGGAGCCCCAGATTTTGGCTGAACCTTAAATAGCTTTTTGGTGCAAGTCTTAAGTGTCAAATGTCCGCTGTTAAAAATTGCCAACAATCCTCAACGGTTACTAATTTGCATTTTTGATTTTTATTGCATTGTCTCATTTATGAGAGATAAAGTTTTGAGTTTAATTTTAATATTGCTGCTTGATTTTTTTTGTGTAATCTTGGTTTCGGCAAATTTCTAAATTCTTTGATACTGACATGATTTTAACATTTTTTGTTATAAATGTCATGCATTTTGAAGAGCTGTAATAAAGCAGAAAGCCTGAGTGGAAAACAATAGTCATTCCCAGACTGCAGTATATCGCCTGCGAGGGATTCCAGCACACATTCATCCCCTGAAAGGAATTTCTGGATGTCTGGATGCACTGGATGTCTGGGTGTGGATCTGTATGATTTTAATGTATCAAATTCCTTTTGAATGTACAGTAGATCACAAAAGCATATTTAATGTGCAACGCATCTCCTAAATTAACCTGATTTTTGTTGTTGTAGCATGATGGTTATGTTGCACTGGGTCTATGTAAAACATGTTGTATTAGGTGTTTCTTTGTCATTTATTGATTTATTGTGTTGATTTGTTAATATGTAAAATAAATTGTTTTAAATGATGTTTTTATTTGTTGGTGGGTGTGTGTGGTGTTGTGATTGATCAGATTTACAGCTGCTTTTGTCTCTTGAAATCCTTACACCCATCTTCCAAACTCCTACCCTGGACATGACCTTCAGGGGCCTGGAGCCTGTCCCAGGACGCACAGGTACGATTTAGCATACTATGTGCCGAGATACAGCATCAATGCTTGAGCTGAACCTTGCAGCAGCAGGAATGTGAGGGGTGTGAGTGCGCGCGAAAGGTCGCCGGTTCAAATCACGTGGTCGGCTGACCCTGATCTCTCAATCGTTTGTCGCTTTGGATAAAATTGCCTGTTAGCTTTATAGCCAGCCTGCCTGTACACACCGTGGACCACGCAGGGTTTAGTAAGCTGCTCCTACTTGGATGATGAGCAATGCCTCCCTGCAGTTACCTAACCCAGACAGTTAGTGGCACCACTGCGCTGGCCTAGAAATTAATTCGCATAATATAGACAGATATCTGTTTTCATTTTCGTCTCACCCTATACAGAAAAACATAGTTTTTTTGCAGGCTGTATGGATATACACAGATCAAATTGCACCATTGCAAATGATCGCAATACCTGCAGGTAAATATATCAGATTTGCTGCTGCAGCAGAGTAACAGCACAGCCACATCCAAGGAAGTTGGGTGACAGACAGCAAAATCATTGTCCAATTTATGTAATTTAAAGTGTGATTAAACGCTGGAATTTGTAGGTCATCAGTCAGTGGAAGAATCGTGAAATTTTCTCTTAGGATGCTAGAGTGTCAGCAATTATTTTTCACTGATAGTCTCAAATGGCTGTTTTTTTAGGTAAATACAGTATTTGCAGGAATGAGCTCTCATTTTGTCCGAGATCGACAGTCAATCTTGCGAAGGTGTTTTGCATATGACCGAGTTCATTTAATCTCACAGGCAGAAGTACCAGACCTTTTGAAATTCACAAAAATTTTGGTAGCTGTTTTATTTCTTCATATATTTTGTATATTATTACACTGATATCAGGGTCTGTTTATTATGTGTACAATTAATTACATGTTAAAATTACAATTAGTACACAATTTTGAGGACTTTTGCGTGCAGTACTTTCATTAAAAGCTGCAGGCAGGTATCATTTCTGCAGCAATGTCATATTCACCGTTCATTTATGGCGGCTGAGATGTTTGGTTAAGGCTGAATAAAGGCGAGATGGATAAAATCGAAAACGTTACAAAAGCTATTTTTTTTGGAGTCAAAGTATTCAAAGCTCAATGGCTACATCTTTTTCTGGACTGTAAATACAGTGGAAAGAATTGGTAGAAAATGCTTTTGTCCTTCACAGCTGTCAGTGAGAAATGTCAAAGGCACAGTTAGTAACCTTTAAGCTCACAGTAGCAGTTGATTAAAAAGACAATGTATCGCTGATGTCATTAAGGAAAAGCTCTTCAGCGGCCACTGCTCCTGTTGTATAAATATGGTTTTAATTGATCTAGCTGCTTCATGGTGGTGCAGTGGTTAGCACTGCTGCCTCACCCCTCTGGGACCCAGGTTCGAGTCTCCCCAATGGCCCCATGTGTGCGGAGTTTGCATGTTCTTCCTGTGTTGTCATGGGGTTTCCACTGGGTTTACCTCACAGTCCAAAGACATGCTGAGGTTAATTGGAGTTACCAAATTGCCCATAGGTGTGAGTGAATGGTGTGTGAGTGACTGGTGTGTGAGTGTGCCCGGTTTGTCAGTGTGCCCTGTGATGGCTTGGTGCCCCATCCTGGTTTGTTCCCTGCCCAGGCCCCCTTGTGACCCTGAACAGGGTAATGGATGGACAGACATTACACTGGGTGTATCAAAGGCCCTGCCACTGGTGAATGACATTGGGTATGTTACCAAGGCAGACCTTTAAGGCAATGACATCATCACGATGGCTGGTCTCACATGGGGAAACTGGCCCAGGCTCTGATTCCCTTTTAACTTTGGTCCTCAGCAAATACTGCTAGGAATGTCCAGTAGGATAAATAGTCGAGTCCACTTGGAAAAACAGGAAATTAGCCCAGTGATCTCCAAAACGCGAGTCACTGGAACCAAATAAGAGACAAACGTAATACACATTCACCGTGCTGGTTAAACGTGAATGTAGGAAACATTAATGTACAGCATCTACATGCATTAGTGTAAGGCTGATTAAATATGTAAATAAGGTGACCAGATAACCCATGTCAGGGAGGACACTTTCGGCTGGGACACGGTTTGTAAGCTACCTTTTCAATCAAAAGGACCTGGATTTCACTTATGCACACAGTTCTTCCTGTGTGCTGATTGGTCAGTCTCCTATATTCATCTATGTGACAGTAATGTTAATACGAAATGGTTGGATGAATATTTCAATCAAGGAAACACACCAGTGAAAGCACAAAAACTAAATAGCCAAGCAAAGGAGCCTTTCAGTTTTAAAACAGTTTGTTAAACGCAAAGCAACGTGTCCACATGACAGGGACTACCTGGTCATCCTAATGGAAGTTAATGAGAAGACATTGAGGTCGAAGCAGTTCTGTGGAGGAGTGAGTCGCAAAGGTCGGCTGGCAGTGTAAGCAGAGGACCAGCTCTTCCAAACACCAAGGTCCTTTGGCTTCTGCGGTGTGCAGCACAGCAGCTGTCCTCACTGAAGAGTCTCTCTTCCTTTGCAACCTCCATGGCTGAGATCATCTGCTGCTCTTCTTTGCCTGCGATATGCCGATCTTCCACGTGCGGAGTCACTCCGGTCCCTTTGCTCAGGAGACGGAGCAGACGGTGCTGTTTTTCTGGCTCTTCATGGCCTCCCTCCTCTTCAGCTCCCTGCTGATCCTCCTGCGGATGCCCTCCAAGTACAGCTCCCTGTCGAACTGGCCGGCCCCAAGCGGAATGCTGGAAGACAAGGGAACCAGTCGGAAAGCGCTTAGATATCTATGGTGGATGCTGGATGCACAAACGCTTCACCTTTGCAGTAACAAACACAAAATCACATCCTCAGCTTCATAAATCTACATCCTGCTATGCAGAAGATGCGGGTCTGTTACTCACTTGTCTCTTCCAGGGCGAAGTTTGACCTGGAAAATCCCGATGACAGGGCGGTGATCGGATGTCCTGATGGACGAACAGCAGCTGTACTTCACTACAGTTATATCGTCCTTTTGCCTGCTCCGAAACAGAACACGGTCCTACACCAAGGAACACGAGATGCAATGGGGTTACTACAGACATCTCCTTGGGGATAAAACATTATCAGCGGGGCGAAGAAATATACTGCAGAATGAAAGAGAGCACATGTGACCCCAGGAATAAGTAAAGCTGCAGCCACACTGGCCTCATCCACTTCCACTATATCTGTGTGATGCGAAAATCAGATTCTTCACTTCCTGTAGCAGAGTGATTTTGTGCCCATTTCATCTTAATTGAACTTTGACCCATAAATTTGCATAGCTCAGGGGTGGGGGATCACTGCATCCCTTATTAACTTCACTGCACCAACACTGCCCTGAAACGAAACGTCATACCCTGTGCCACGCCCTCTTCTGTTGGTCTAGTGTGGCCGCCCTTTAAGACAGGAATATTACACCACTTACCGTATAGGAGGGAATTCGTTTCTTTGAAGTTGTATCGTAAACATCACAGCCAATGTCAAACTTGTAGGTGGGCAGGAAGTTTATCGGTGCTTCCTGGAATCCTTTAAAGATGGAACCTACAGCAGAGCAGGAAGAGCTTCATGTCATTTAATGGCCATTCACTGTAGTCTAATAGGCTGGATCAAGGCCACCTTGAATTTTAGCATACCGGTCATGTTCTTTAATTCAACAATTAGTGAAATTATAAAGCGGCTGTGAATTTTCAGATGAGGTGATTAAGAAAAGGTAAACATGAAACTGGCGCTGTGCAGGCAGAGGCTGCACATTCCCCCCCGCGCGCGCACATTCCCCCCCGCGCGCGCACATTCCCCCACGCGCGCGCACATTCCCCCACGCGCGCGCACATTCCCCCCCGCGCGCGCACATTCCCCCCCGCGCGCGCACATTCCCCCCCCGCGCGCGCACATTCCCCCACGCGCGCGCACATTCCCCCACGCGCGCGCACATTCCCCCACGCGCGCGCACATTCCCCCCCCGCGCGCGCACATTCCCCCCCGCGCGCGCACATTCCCCCCCCCGCGCGCGCACATTCCCCCCCGCGCGCACACATTCCCCCACGCGCGCACACATTCCCCCCCGCGCGCACACATTCCCCCCCCGCGCGCACACATTCCCCCCCCGCGCGCACACATTCCCCCACGCGCGCACACATTCCCCCCCGCGCGCACACATTCCCCCCCGCGCGCACACATTCCCCCACGCGCGCACACATTCCCCCACGCGCGCACACATTCCCCCCCGCGCGCACACATTCCCCCCCGCGCGCACACATTCCCCCCCGCGCGCACACATTCCCCCACGCGCGCACACATTCCCCCCCGCGCGCACACATTCCCCCCCGCGCGCACACATTCCCCCACGCGCGCACACATTCCCCCACGCGCGCACACATTCCCCCCCGCGCGCACACATTCCCCCCCGCGCGCACACATTCCCCCCCGCGCGCGCACATTCTCCTCTCGCCAGCTTCACTGCACAGACTCTGTCTCTCTGGGATGTTCCCAATAATCTTACTGACTTGTTGCCAATTAACCTAATTAGTTGTGAGACATCCTACCAGGTGTTTTGTTTTAGCATCACACAACTTTCCCAGTTTTTTAAAAAAAATTTTTTTATGTGTTACTGTCATCAAATTCAAATTGATCATGTATTTGATATATTTGTCATAAAACAATAAAATCTCACTGTTTCAACAGATGATTTGTTGTCTTTTTGTCTATTTTCAATTAAATACGGGTTTATATGATTTGCAAATCATTGCATTCCGTTTAATTACATTTTACACAGCGTCCCAACTTTTTTGGAAACAGGGTTGTACTTCTCATGGAAAATTAGACGCTGAGCAGTGATTAACAGTAATGAAGGCCGAATGATTAATCTTAATGACATAATAACGTAAATGTCCATGGAACAAAACCGTGCTAATGTCTCCTTCTCAGAAGGTAATGTCCTGCACACGGATTCCTATACTGCACGTTTACGCTAATGAGCCAACATACCATCCCGCATTTCCTTAGCGAGCTGGTCGTACTGCAGCAATGGACCCCGGTCCGATTGCAGCTCTTTCAGGATGACTTCCACTCCCTCACGATCCTTTTCCAGACGGAAGTTGAAGTCCCCGAACCAGAACACTTCGTCAAATCTAGTCGTCACGTCCGCTGCAAAAATCAGAACGCGGTGTTAATCCTCACAGAAGACCCACCATGGCAGGTTATCCTGAGAGCCTGTCGTACTCACAGGAAGTGGAGCGATAAGGGTTGGTGTCAGGAAGGCTTCTGGGAAGGGCAAGGGCTTCAATGATCTTGTTATAGTCCAGAATTCTCTCATATACTTTGGCATCTCCAGCTTGAACAGAACAGAAATGGCAGAGTTTACATAATAAACAAAAGCTCCTACAAATGACACTTAATCCTGACCCATTTAATGTCACCAGCCACAACTGTCACCACTTGTTGTCTGAGTGCCCAAAAAACTCCCGGTAGATAAAAGCAAAGGCTAGCCAGATGGTATATTTGCAATGTTATGTTGCTAGTGCAATTGTCACATGACCAGAGCAATTTAATTCCTTCATGCTCCCCCATGGCAAGGAAATCGTTTGGATTAAACAGGTTAATAAAATGTGGGATTTTGATGACATGTCTACAGAAGGTTATGCGGGAATCTTTGAGGAACGTGTCTGCGGACCATGTGACAGCGTCACGCCTTGAGAGCAGGAAATCACACTCACAGGTGAAGTGGGAGGTAATGAAGAGGAACGAGGTGCCGAAGAAGGTCAGGCAGATTCCGACGGCGCCCTTGGTCTTGATCTGGGAGATGATGCGCGTGGTGACCGTGGCGTGTTCCACCTCTGCCATGGGACAAGGTCACAACATGGAAGCTTCAGCACAGAGAGCTGTTTCACTGAAACACTGCAACTTGGTGGCTTTCTGACTCGCACCTGAACAGAACCAGACGAGGTCCCTTCTAATAAAGACAGAAAGGTAAAGCACCCCATGAGTGGCCGCGTTTAGCATGACATAGTAAGGGCCCAGTGTTTCCTGAAGACGGGTTTCCCATTCTCTCCTGCTGAGACAGAAAGACACATACATAAGCCACAATTCAAAAAACGTCTGCCGGTTTAACTCTGGATATCTTTAAAAAATAATTTTTAATGGCCGCAAATCAGTTAATGTATTACAGCACCTGTCAGCACAGCCCTCCTGGACTCCAATAACGTAGACGTCCTGAGCAAATTCTGAGTCTGTAGGGAGCAAAAGGTCATCCAGATCGGCAGGGAGCCCCTGTGGACCAGAACGTACTGAGATGATATAATTCATTTCCTAGGTGGTGTAGCTGTCCTGAGAAGAACAGGCCATGTGAAAACCTGGCTCACCTTCTCCCCTTGCATGTTCCAAGTGGCAATGTAAATTCCCAGTCGCCTCTCTGGAAAATATCGGTCCAGTTCGTCGGCCCCAAGCAGTGCACCGTGTCCCAAAACGCTACCCTCCAGAAAGCTCCTAAATGAACACAGCATAGTGTGAGAGCCAAAGACTCAGTCATTACTTTGTCCACATTTTGCTGTGAATGAATGAGAATTAATCCCCACCAGATCCTCACACTAAACATGTTATTCTTCTCCTCTTTTTTATTAACAGTTTCCTCTAATCATTTATATATATCTTCATGTAAATTTACAAGTATGAAGCTCTGTTCAATGCTAGTTCTATAGTACAAATGAACAAATTCCTTAAGTGTTTGATTCTACAAATTTCAAGACAAAAATTCAGCCTGTTCAGTTTCCTACCAGGAAACTGGAATTGTACAAGTTTAAAACTTCCACAAAAGGTGAAAGGGCCCTACATTAAGCACCAGGGATTACAATGAGCGGCGAAAGCTTTAACAGACCTGTTTCTTACGTCTCTGGGTCGGATGGGGTTGAGCACACTGGAGGTAGACTTCATGGAGTTGAGGGAGGTGTTATCAGACACCATGGTCTCTAATAAGCGGCTGTCACTGAGGTTCCTGTGTAGGCATTCCGGTCCTGTTCTCCTTGTGTCGCCATAATCCACGCAATCCCTGTCAATGCGATTAGCCGTTCTTAAGGATGTGGAAGCAGTGCAGAGCTCCACTGCAGGCATGGGCCCTGAGGGATGTATTGGAGACAGGCGGATCTTGGAGGAGGCAGCGCTGTTCAATGTTGGTTCGCAGTTTTTGAAGCTCTTTTTGTCAGGATCCGACAAGCTGCCCCCGCGGTCTCTGGGCGGGCAGAGACTGACTGGCATGTCCGTAAGGCTCCCGTCTATGGACCACTGTCTGCTCGGAGACCGAGCAGAGCCATCAAAAGTAGGTGGGCCCAAGACATCATCCTGAAGGGAGTCTGATGAAGATCCGGTCCCTGTCCGGTCTGTCAGACTCTCCTGGCTTGTTTTAAGCGGCTTTATTCTCCTCCTTTTCACATTGGCCTCCAGTGATGAGTTTTTACTGGTTTTCATTAGACTGGGCGGCTTCGGGAGATGCTGATGTAGTGGTGAAGAAGAGTTGGCATTACCTCCATTGTCCACCTCGTCGGCAGGGAAGCGAAGGGCGTCATTGGAAGTCTCCTCATCATCTGTGCAAGACTTCTCAGACCGCTGCCCACTGCGCGATCTTCCAGTGCCCTCCCCTTCGGGTGTTCCTCCTGACCATACTCCGTTCAAAGTGTTCATTCTCATCTCCAGCACATCGCAGCCCCGTTACAAATTACTCATAATAATACTACAGCCTGTGCACATTTATCGCAGTAGGAAGGTGTTAACGCGGCATCATTCGTTGCTGTTTCAGGGCGACGACTCGTCAACTGTTAATACGGTAGGCTGTTAAATTGTAAATGTGTATTATAAAAGGACAATAGTTAAATATGTGCAAACATCATAAATAGCGTTAGCTAAAATAATCAAAATAAGTCCAAGTTGGTGTAAATGCTTGGAAAATGCACGATATTATTAGGGCCATGCACACGATATATGGACCAGGTTACCGTTAAAATTACAATATAAAAACAAACAATTTAATCAATTTAAGATCTAATTAACTATACGAAAAATGGCTCCCCTTATCAATAATCGTTATACATTATGCATGCATTTTGATAATTCGATTACTATTTGCACTTAACCATTCAGATAAAAGAAACAGTCTAAAACCACATGTGTAATATCAATAATCTGTGTTTCAGAGCCGGCTAGCTATGTTCCATTACAGTTAGCTTGGTAGCGTACTCGAGAGACAAAAAGAAAGGGAGACCTAAATCTGACGTTACAAACGCACCAAGCGGCTTTAACTTGGTATAAATAAATAATAGACGAGTACATTGATTCGCTATTAACAAAAAGCCGTGTTTTCCCCTTACGAAAACTAATAGAAGCCGGTTATTTAAATGCCCTTTCTGTCCGCTTAATTTAGAGCCGATGTATTACCGCTTACCAAAAGTTCGTGTTAAGGAAGCACTTAATTACATGTGTTGTTCATTCAAATGAGAGTAATATTAGCACGCTATTCTACAAAATTAAACAATAGAGTGCTTGTTTTCTTTTTTTGCTTTAGATAATACATACATCGCAAATGAATCACTTCCTTAGCAACGGGAGCACTCGTTACCAAGGAAAGACATCAGCAGTGCCGGAAGCGCGCTTCGGGGTTTACACAGCGCCCCCTTTCTAGTGGAGGAGCAACGTGATTCCTAACCCAACTGAAATTGCAACGTATTCGAATTAATAATCAACAGTAAAAGTTTAATGGAATCGTATTTATAAACCCGCCAAGATATACCTTAGTTAAAGTTACAGGGTCCTTTCAACTTCTCACAATCTGTTATGGGGAGAATTCGGATTTAACTGATACAGGGTTGCCAACTGTGGTCAGTTTACATGCATGTAACAATGGTATTATATGGTAAATTGCCTGTAGGGTTTGCAAACTACCCCAACACTTATAATGTAGCTAATCCATCTCCTACCGCTTTTCCAGGTCGGGTCGCAGAAGCAGCAGTCTAAGCAGGGAAACCCAGACTTCCCTCTCCCCGGCCACTTCGTCCAGCTCTTCCGGGGGAGTCCCGAGGCGTTCCCAGGCCAGCCGGGAGACATAGTCCCTCCAGCATGTCCTGCATCTTCCACGAGGCCTCCTTCCAGTGGGACATGCCCAGAACACCTCACCAGGGAGGCGTCCAGGAGGCATCCTACTCAGATGCCCGAGCCACCTCATCTGGCTCCCCTCGATGCGGAGGAGTAGTGGCTCTACTCCGAGTCCCTCCCGAATGACTGAGCCTCTCACCCTCTCTCTAAGGGAGAGACCAGCCAATGTAGCAAATTTTAGGTTAATAATGGAATAATACAGATTTGCCGTAAGATTTCTTGTGTGAGCGTGAGACTGAAAGCGGGTCATGCCAGACACACAAACAACCCTGCTTATACAGTTAAGTTAAATGCTGCACAATGTGATGATTATGTAAATTTCGTAGACAGACACAAATACATGCACACTATTACAGTGGGAAGAAAACCCACAGCTTTAAGGTATGTGACCACAGCCCAACTTGCAGAACCACCAAGCAAAGCTGCAAAATAAAATAATCGCTCCTTGTCTCACCAGGCCTCAAATGCAATGGTGGACCTGACATTCACAGAGTCTGACACACAAATCAACCAAAATAATCAAGAGCGCAAAAATATTTTATTCATTTCGTATTCTGCCCAAGAATTTTACAGTGTCAATTTTGAAACACAACAGGGCTCCTTCAAATGAAGGACTTTATGTCAAAAGTTTTCAGTGGTCTATATAGAAAGAGCTTTGGAACTACATTAAAAGGATTCTGCATACATTAAATATGAATTCGGGGAAATAATCACAACAGTTAAAGGAAAAGAAAAAAGGTGGATGTCTGTAGTCAGAGCAAGATCTCCATCACTTATCACTCGAATTCTTTCCGTGATTCATACACTGAAGCGCTTACCTACAACTGGATTAGAATGGCAAATCTACGGCATACAATGGATAAATTAGAAATATTAGTTGCTTTGCACACTTTTGACTAGAGGTCATAAATACAGTCTGAACAGATATACAAATTATTTGGATACATGTGACAATTAAAAATGGTGACCAATCCTAAAACTGCTGTAGAAATCATTCACGCAGTTCCTCGAAGACATAAGAGTTGGACTCCAACAGGCTGTTATTGAGAAAATAAGGCCATGGCTACTGATAGCTAGGATGTTGGGCTGGCAATCCAATAAATATCTTAAAATAACCTTCCAACACTCCAAGACCACTCAGGTACACTAACAATTCGGGCTGTTATCCCATCAAGAAATCTTATTGAAATTAGGTGACAAGAAAAGCAAAATGTTACTATTGCACTTTAAAAAAAAAAAAAAACCACACAGTTCAGCTCTGGAAGAGTTTGACAGCATCTTCTCAGCATAGGATCACCATAAGATCAACAAGTACCAGAGGGTTTTGGACAAACTGATTTGGTCTGAGATCTTTTAAATGAGACACAGAAACATGAGAAGACGCATGAGCTCAGTGACATTAACGTGGGAAAGTCAACAGAAATAGGTGGCGTGAATGACAGAGGTTCCACTCTTCCTGAAGTTCTACTTCTCATGTTCAGGGTACTACGTTTAGATTATTGTCTTTTTCAGCTTCATTAGACAGCCAAGGCCAGATGCGTCTGCAGTATCGATTTGCGGGTCCCGAAATCAAGGCAGTTTTCGAAAATTTGTCTCCAAGATCACTGTGCCACTGCTAGTTCCAGTTGGATACCAGATAATCTTTTGAGCTGGACCTCAAGCTACATACTTCACATAGCAAATGAGTTGAGGTTAAATCCAGCAATAATGATTTAGGGCTGAGGGAGAATAGAGGTGCTGCTGATTTGGTGGTAGCCGTTCTGCATTAGGATCGTTCACTGGTTGTGACAGCAGATGAACTTAATGCCTCTTGTTGTCCTAATTCTGGAAAACTGACCATCTCAGCAGGAGAGATCCTGCCACAGATCTAGAACGGGTCCTTCTTCTGAAGTTGTCGACCTCTACTTCATCGCTAGATATTTCCTCTGGCCAAAAGGACCCTGTTTGGCTCCACCCGAGGGGGGGCTTGGCTGTGGGTTGGCGAGGGAAGAATACAAATGATCCAAAGCATACAAATCTCACACATACGAAAATAACACTGACAAGCATTCTATTCATCTGCATCATGGAGCCTATACCAATAATGTCAAACTGGAAAAATTGACAGCATGACCACATTTACATTTCATTTATGCTCCATGCACACAGTGAAAGCAACTTTAGTTTTACTTACATCACAGCTTAATATTATTTTCAGTTAATATTTATACTTGGCTGAAATTTAGGCAACTACTGCTTTTAGTATGCTTGTTTAACAATTATAGGCAGAATATTCTACTTAAGAATAAACAGCTGTTAACAGAGTGTAGGTTATGTATAGATGTCGGGGGGTATATTTCCAGCCCCCTGCCCCTTGCCAACATGCCCACTGATCATATATGCTCTGTTATGTTGTGATGACAAAAGGCACCTTCATTTTAGATGACACTGTGAAGACTGAGGCGTTCTAAGTTAAAGAACAACAACCCATCAGTCCAAATGAGTGAAAGATTCCCACAAATTTCACAATACAGCATCAGACACCGAAACATACCTGTGCAAACTGGGTGGGGTTGTAGAAAGTCACGCCTCCAGCAGGCGGCCCACCCTGCACTGGTGTTTGGGTGGGAACCTGTTGAAACCAGAAGTTACCACGGTGACCAAGAAGCAGAAATCAAACCTTAATTTTCTTGGGAACTTGATTTTTTTTTCTGTAAAATCCAAACGGTGGGTCAGTTTAGCTTCCACCCAAAGAGCTCCTCGTTGTTACTTAGGTCTATGAAGTAAATGAGGAGGGGCTGCGGATTGGATGAACCCTTAAGAGCTCAGCAACGTCCCTCCCATCCCAGCACGGCGTGGTAGATGAGAAGGCGGCTCGATGGATGTCATGCCCACTAATGTTAACGGAAGCATGCGGAGTGTTAAGTGGTTAATGCAGACATGCACACGGCTGTATGGGTAGAGAGACAAGGACAGCAGCTTCGGGGCCTCTGTCTCCAGCAGCGCAATAATGAGACTTTTCAGCCTGCATCCCTATGATCTCATGCCGAGACCGACAGACAAAAGGTCTACTGCAAGAGCACGAAGGGGTCAAGGTGACCCCAGAACCACAGCCCTCCCTACTTAGCGTATTGAAGCCATTGCAAATTCAAGCCTGAAGTGATTTTGCCAAGCTAGAGAGTAGACAGTCTGGCCCATTCAGCACGAACAAATCCTTGCTGGAGACAGAGGATGCAGACATGTAAGGACTGCAGGGTTAGCATGACACATGTAGGGATTTAGGGGCGGCAGAGGACGTCCTGCTGGATGTACCTGGTTCAAATGCTGACTCACTTCACGTGATAAAGAACTCATTGAGCTAGAACGCGAGAGCTAAAACGTCAAGGGTAAACAAACGAACAGAAACAGACGACAAGCCAAAATTAATACATGCACGTGTCAGCCCATAGGCTCCTCTTTGGGATGGGTTTTTAGGGTTGGGAAGGTGGGCAAGGGGTGGGGGATGGTGTTTCAGGACCAGGAAGTGCAAGGGGGGGTGGGGTGGGGAGAGAGACACAAACCCGACCTTCAGGTAACCAGCAACAAGCACAGGTCATCACTATGAACAGCACATAGCCAATGAAGTGTTCTATATTAAAATCTTAAATGCATCTATAGTATTCCGTCTCAGTGTCTAAATGGACACTATGTGTGACATTAACAATATTCAATATTCTCATATCCAGAGCAGACTGATTCCAAAGTGCCAGTTTGGCTCTATTTTTCATCCTGTGATGAACACGACAATATGGAGAAACCCGATGGACATCTCAACACACGCAATCCACCTAATCATGCCCACAAAGCAGGGTGCGCAATTCCTATGACACCCTGCCAAGCACATGGCCATTATACACGTCACAGTAATCTCACAGCACTGCCTAGAGTTAAGGCTTCTTGGGTAACTACTTCAGTTTGAAGCTTGCAAAAAGCACGTCTGCAGGTGTTGATTAGACATTGCCTAGTAGTCATTGTCCAACTGATGAAACTCTACTTCAGAATCATGACATCTGAAGAAGAACGACAGACCAATTTTCCTCTCAAATCAATAGATTATTTCCCTCCTTTAATCCATCTCTCTCTCTCTACCTGCCTGCTCTTGGGAAAGGTAACCTTTGCTCTTTAAAGCCAGGAAGGTTACCCTGACCGCTACAATTCTCAAATGACAGACATCTTTCTGCTAAAGAACACACCAGCACTGGTGAGGTACAATGATCCTTACTGCAGACATACAAGAAGCAGGAAATCAATGCAGAAAGTCAGGATTAGCAGAAAAGCCTGAGGCCAGCCTGCTAGCATGGCACTTTGGAATCAATCCAAAACGTCCGGAAAAACACCCGGGCAAACATCACGCAACAGACAGATTTTGAATGTAGATGTTTAACAGGTATCTAAGCTTCCATTAAAACATTTGATGAGGTCAAGTTGAAACACACAGAAACATGATTAAGTAGAGTATCATTAAGTAACAGTCAACATTTTACATGCAAGTGTTAATGGTCTGTTTCAGCTATGAAAATGATGCAGCCTAGATGAGTCGATGCCCTGACAGTGAATCAGTCCACTGTATATTTCAGTGGTAGCTGTGAGGAGGATGGGTACATGAGTGAAGCGGCTCCAAGAAATGTGTGGGTGACACGTTACCTCCCCGGATTGAGTTCCTTCAATGACAGGTGCCCCCTCCTGGCCAGGAGGGTAAAGTGTTTGCTTAGTCACCTGGGGACCAAGTCAAATAGGCGTTATTTACAGAGCAGAGAAGATACACATTTCTAAAATTAGGTAAAAAAAAAATCTTTCATTCTTTCTGGGATTCTTTCTGTGTAGGTGCTCCGCCTACACAGTGAACCAGATTTGCCTCCAGATGATGGTGACCTCACCTGTGGTGCTGCACTAGCACTGGGAAGGTTTTGACCTGGAGGTTGACTTGCTTCTGGAACACTGCCCTCTAAAGGCTGCTGCTCATCAGGGGCTGCATGGGGGAAGGATGGGACTCGTCATCTAATTTCACTTTCAGTTTCAACTGTAAATATCAGTCTCTGTTCTGGTGCAATTCTTGGTCTATCCTCAAACCATCTCCTACGTCAATTAAGCACCAACTGACCTGCACCAGGTACAAAGACGTTGGTGGGCATGGGCATCGGGGCCAGGGGTGCGAAGACTTCTGCTGGGGCGGGAACAGAACTTGCAGGCTTGCTGCTGGTACCCCCTGGGTTCAGGAAATCCACATACCTACTCTTGGTGCCTGTGACAGTTAATAGGTCAGTGGAAAGAAGCAGCGAAGGGTTCGCAGATTACAGGACCCCCCCACCCCCCACCCTGACTGAGCAGGCTTAGAGCCCAGAGAAACAGAGGGGAAATTCGGATAATGGAAGAATCTAACACTCCTCTTCCTAGACAGAGAGAGCCTCCCCTGTCTTCCCACACCAAAATTAAGATGAACTCACCTGCTTTTCTGGAAAACATGTTGACTTGTGGTCCACCACTAGGCGGCCCAGCTGCACCCCCTGGCGCTGCCAGGGGAGCCATTTTGGGGAAGCTGGATGGGGGGGGCGGCAGTGGTTTGTTCTACAGAAAGGGGGAAAAAAAATGTCAACACCAACATGTCAAAATTCTAGAAGGAAGAGAACAGCCTTTAATCACAAGATGCATCCGACATTGAGACATTAACATACCTCCTCCTCGGGTTCGTCCATGTTGACCCATCGCTTTTTCTGTGGATCCCAGACTATCTGTTAAAAATAATAGATTTATAAGTTAAACTGACTCAAACTCTTGTGTACCGTCTCCTTAAAACTGCGACACAATTCATACATAGGGGTTCTGAGCAAACAAATTTTTACTCAGGAAGAATACACTACTTTCCAAAGTTCTCGACATACTTTAAAACTACGGTACTTGTGAAGCATCCACAGCATTCTATGAGACCGACTGCCATTCCTAGGTGAAAAGCGTAAAACGACAGGCTCCCCACTGCTCACCGATTTGTTTGTGTCATCCGGCAGGTGAGCTTCATTCTTTCCCTTCCAATAGAGCCAGCCCAGCCATCCACTGCTTCCCTGGAAAGACCCAGAAACCCCGATCACCGCCGGCCCCCCGGACGCCCACACCGGCCCCCACACGCCCACGCCGGCCCCCGGACGCCCACGCCGGCCCCCCACACACTTCACTGCACAGGCAGCTTCAGGCACCTTTTTAGGAGACTCCTTCTTTTGCTTCTTCGGCACCCTCCTGGGGTGGCTGTTCCGGAATGGGCTCAGGGGTGGGCAGGGACGGTTTGGCCATGGAGTTGCTCCTCTCCCGTCCCGCAGAGTGGGTGGACGACTCGGAAGTCGTGCGGGAGCGCCGTCCCTGACCCTGTGTGATAATGGAACACGCGTGTTTGAAAGAGAGAGAGAGTCTGAAAGGTTCAGCACGTGCTGGAAAGACATCTGACAGGGAGAGTGGATTTGAGGATGGGGTAGAGGAGAGAAGAGTCTACAGGTCAGGCCAGAGAATAGGTTAAAGATCAACAGGAACACCAGATGGACCTTGTAAGAGAGAAAGTGAGGATTAAGAGAGCCCAACCCTACCGTATGCATTGAGGACTGCGAAGTTGTTCTTGACCTTCTTCCAGGACCCTGGTCAGACACAAAGGCAGACACGTCGCTCTTTAACACGCACAAGCCCTTAAGCCTCTGCACCCCAGGACAGAAAGCCACTGCTCACCATGAATTCCATTTGGTCATAGAAGTCCATCTGGGGGGTGAAGGTGCTCCTGGAGGGGGAGGCTGGCTGTGAGGAGGTCTGGGGAGGGGCATGATGCCCCTGGGGCGAAGGGGGCGACTGTACGTGGGAAATCTGCGAGGGCGCTGGAAGAACAGGGTACGTCTGCTCCATTGGGTAGGGCGGGGCCATAGACAGGCGTGGGGGGCATGGCTCCAGACATCTGGGCTTGTGGGGGGGGTACAGGGCCAGGAACTGGACAAAGGTGGCTGGGCGGAACGGGGGTAGAACTGGACCCCATCGCCAACTTGTGGAGCCGGGGGTACAGAAGTCACGCTATCAGCCAGGATGGCGGGGGGGTGCTGGGAGAAAGGCCGGGGGTACAAGTAGGTTAGAGGCTGGCAAGCCAGACAACATATTACCATAGAAAAGAAACACACTGTATCTCCACAGAGAAAGACGGGCGGGCGGGCGGGCGGGCCGACGCACAGAGAAAGACGGGCGGGCGGGCGGGCCGACGCACAGAGAAAGACGGGCGGGCGGGCGGGCCGACGCACAGAGAAAGACGGGCGGGCGGGCGGGCGGGCCGACGCACAGAGAAAGACGGGCGGGCCGACGCACAGAGAAAGACGGGCGGGCCGACGCACAGAGAAAGACGGGCGGGCCGACGCACAGAGAAAGACGGGCGGGCCGACGCACAGAGAAAGACGGGCGGGCCGACGCACAGAGAAAGACGGGCGGGCGGTGCGGGCGGGCCGACGCACAGAGAAAGACGGGCGGGCCGACGCACAGAGAAAGACGGGCGGGCCGACGCACAGAGAAAGACGGGCGGGCCGACGCACAGAGAAAGACGGGCGGGCCGACGCACAGAGAAAGACGGGCGGGCCGACGCACAGAGAAAGACGGGCGGGCCGACGCACAGAGAAAGACGGGCGGGCCGACGCACAGAGAAAGACGGGCGGGCCGACGCACAGAGAAAGACGGGCGGGCGGGCGGGCGGGCCGACGCACAGAGAAAGACGGGCGGAGCGGGCGGGCGGGCCGACGCACAGAGAAAGACGGGCGGGGCGGGCGGGCCGACGCACAGAGAAAGACGGGCGGGCCGACGCACAGAGAAAGACGGGCGGGCCGACGCACAGAGAAAGACGGGCGGGCCGACGCACAGAGAAAGACGGGCGGGCCGACGCACAGAGAAAGACGGGCGGGCCGACGCACAGAGAAAGACGGGCGGGCCGACGCACAGAGAAAGACGGGCGGGCCGACGCACAGAGAAAGACGGGCGGGCGGGCGGGCAGGCCGACGCACAGAGAAAGACGGGGCGGTGCGGGCGGGCCGACGCACAGAGAAAGACGGGCGGGCGGGCGGGCCGACGCACAGAGAAAGACGGGCGGGCGGGCGGGCAGGCCGACGCACAGAGAAAGACGGGCGGGCCGACGCACAGAGAAAGACGGGCGGGCGGGCGGGCGGGCCGACGCACAGAGAAAGACGGGCGGCGGGCGGGCGGGCGGGGGCCGACGCACAGAGAAAGACGGGCGGGCGGGCGGGGCGGGCGGGCCGACGCACAGAGAAAGACGGGCGGGCGGGCGGGCGGGCCGACGCACAGAGAAAGACGGGCGGGCGGGCGGGCCGACGCACAGAGAAAGACGGGCGGGCCGACGCACAGAGAAAGACGGGCGGGCCGACGCACAGAGAAAGACGGGCGGGCCGACGCACAGAGAAAGACGGGCGGGCCGACGCACAGAGAAAGACGGGCGGGCCGACGCACAGAGAAAGACGGGCGGGCCGACGCACAGAGAAAGACGGGCGGGCCGACGCACAGAGAAAGACGGGCGGGCCGACGCACAGAGAAAGACGGGCGGGCCGACGCACAGAGAAAGACGGGCGGGCCGACGCACAGAGAAAGACGGGCGGGCCGACGCACAGAGAAAGACGGGCGGGCCGACGCACAGAGAAAGACGGGCGGGCCGACGCACAGAGAAAGACGGGCGGGCCGACGCACAGAGAAAGACGGGCGGGCCGACGCACAGAGAAAGACGGGCGGGCCGACGCACAGAGAAAGACGGGCGGGCCGACGCACAGAGAAAGACGGGCGGGCCGACGCACAGAGAAAGACGGGCGGGCCGACGCACAGAGAAAGACGGGCGGGCCGACGCACAGAGAAAGACGGGCGGGCCGACGCACAGAGAAAGACGGGCGGGCCGACGCACAGAGAAAGACGGGCGGGCGGGCGGGCGGGCCGACGCACAGAGAAAGACGGGCGGGCGGGCGGGCAGGCCGACGCACAGAGAAAGACGGGCGGGCGGGCGGGCAGGCCGACGCACAGAGAAAGACGGGCGGGCGGGCGGGCCGACGCACAGAGAAAGACGGGCGGGCGGGCGGGCCGACGCACAGAGAAAGACGGGCGGGCGGGCGGGCAGGCCGACGCACAGAGAAAGACGGGCGGGCCGACGCACAGAGAAAGACGGGCGGGCGGGCGGGCGGGCCGACGCACAGAGAAAGACGGGCGGGCGGGCGGGCAGGCCGACGCACAGAGAAAGACGGGCGGGCGGGCGGGCAGGCCGACGCACAGAGAAAGACGGGCGGGCGGGCGGGCCGACGCACAGAGAAAGACGGGCGGGCGGGCGGGCAGGCGGGCGGGCGGGCGGGCCGACGCACAGAGAAAGACGGGCGGGCGGGCGGGCCGACGCACAGAGAAAGACGGGCGGGCGGGCGGGCCGACGCACAGAGAAAGACGGGCAGGCGGGCGGGCAGGCCGACGCACAGAGAAAGACGGGCGGGCCGACGCACAGAGAAAGACGGGCGGGCCGACGCACAGAGAAAGACGGGCGGGCCGACGCACAGAGAAAGACGGGCGGGCCGACGCACAGAGAAAGACGGGCGGGCCGACGCACAGAGAAAGACGGGCGGGCGGGCGGGCAGGCCGACGCACAGAGAAAGACGGGCGGGCGGGCGGGCAGGCCGACGCACAGAGAAAGACGGGCGGGCGGGCGGGCAGGCCGACGCACAGAGAAAGACGGGCGGGCGGGCGGGCAGGCCGACGCACAGAGAAAGACACACCTGGTGGCATGAGCTGCACGGCAGACAGGGGTGGCCCTGGGTTCGGCAGCAGTGACGTCATGAGCGCATTGTCCGGATTGGCCGAACTGTCCATGGGCATGCCCATGGGGTCGGGGGGGGACGGATGGTCGAACTCCGAGCTGGGTGTGCTGCAGGCATACTGCTGGGGGGTCGCCCTGCCCGAGCTGTAAGAAATCATCCCATCCTGCAGCGGGCAAAGTGGGCAGACACAAAGGAGCATATACATGCATGAAGTGTTACGGGTCTGAACTCGTGATTAAGGCGCCATTGGAACGACACCCAGGTGGAAACAGATTGGCCAGCTGTTTTTAAATCTTATCTTGTCTACTAAACAACCTCAAAACCGAGATACAAGGTTAACCTCATTTAATTACTGTAATAATTATTGACACGAGGCGGAATGAAAACATGTACGCACGGCAGCCAGAAAGCACAAGGCCTGATAACACAGGGAGGTCAGAGTCTCTCTCACAGTGGTTCTGTATGCAGACGATGGCTAAAGTCCGTAGAGTGCGGATTCCGGCACCCACACTCACTCTGATCTGACTATCTAGATGCCGCAGACGGACCAGCCAGCCAGGCTCCACGAAGAGCTCCTGCTCTGGCTTCTCCTTCAGCTGCGGGTCGAAGAAGCGCAGCTTGATGGACATCTGTGAGAGCGGAGAGACAGCAATCAGTAGCAGAACCTCAGCGTTAAAACCATTTAACCATCCATCCAAGGCCGAAATGCTTATACTGCTCAGGGTCATAGGAGGCCTACAGGCTACCCCGAGCAGAACAGGACCAAGGAGCCAGGATGTCAGTCCAATGTGTGTGAGTCTTACAGGTAATTCAGTGACACCAACAAGACCAAGAATGAATCATTCCCATTGGACGATCATGACTTCCAGCTCAAGTTAACTGAGAAATCCAACTTCATGGAACACCGCCCCCAAATCAAGTATTTCCCCAAAAAAACAAGGGAATGCCAATACCAGTACAAAGTTTACACCTGAACAGCAACAGACTTCAGGGTTCGACTGCGATGACGCAGACCGGGGTGAGCAGAGCGTCTGTCTGAGGTGTGCCTACCTGAATTAGCTGGTTGATGAACATGGGAGAGTGATAAGAGGGCATGCTGAGCACAGCCTTGGAGATGACCTCGCAGTAATGCAAGGCCTGCGCGCAGAGCCCAGCCTCAGCAAGCCTGCAGGCGTACAGGAACTTGTAGACCTGCAGGGCGAACAGGAAGAGCAGAGATCAAAGGTCAGGGGTCATGTCAGACATAGATAGGCAGCGAATTCACTATGAGTAACCCTCAAATCGTGTATGAGGTTTAGTCTTTAAAGTCTGAGTTTGCTGAAGACTGCACTCCTCAAAGAACAACAGATTTTATGCAGGCAGCTGAGGCTGCATTGTAGGAGCCATCCATCCATGTGTTGGAGGATCGTGAGAAAGGCACTGGGCACCTGGAAGTTGGGCAGGGAGCAAGGCTGCGAGCCAAGGGACTGGGCATACTCGTAGGCCTCTGTCCGCTGGATTGCTTCATTGGAGGCAAACCTGAAGAACGGCAAGCTGGGGGGGGCAGCAAAGTGAGCTCAGTGAAGAAGCGTGTATGAGAGCTGAACAGAATGAAACTAAGAATTCTGAGACCATGTGCAGCGTCCAAGGGTCAGATAGGAGTAATCTACCAAGAGGCATCCAGCTGTATAAATGGACATCATGCACCTCTACAAATGCATGTAGGAAGGATGGCATGAGGGGCTAACCTGTGGTTGGAGCCAATCAGCACCATCTTTGTGCTCTTCTTGGTGTAAACGCCCAGGCCGACTTGGGCCATCATGTAGCAGAAATGAGCTGCGTCAATCAGCCCTTTGGAAGCTGAAGGCGAAAGAGGCCCAGATTTAGCCTGAGACAAAGCAGCCATTTTCCTGTCACACACCACAGTCTAACCCTAATCAGAGCTCAAGGGGGGGGCCATCCTCCAGGGTGGCATGAGGAAGATGGTGACGGGCCTTACCCAGAGTGTCCCCCATGGTGGCGACAGTGCGCATGTCGAGGTCCAGGGCGTGCGTGAGATTCGAAAGCACCATAGCTAGGTGGGGCCGCCAATCTCCCCATTTCTCATCTCCACAGCACTACAAGGGGGGGGGGGGGGGGGGGGGGGGGGGGGGGGGAGGGGAGTTAACAGACCGGAGAGGACCCAGCAGATACAGAATTACCGGGGGACCTAACTTACCGTGGCTGCAGCCGGCATCCTCCCAGACATCAGCTGGTACACCGTCTGCAGCGGGTCGTTGATGGGAAGGCTGTTAGCAAACCTGGCAGGCAGGAAGAGACAGGAGAAATGATAACGATCACAGGCAGCGTGAAAGCCACCGACTGGCCGTTAGCCAAAAGCGCCATGCATCTGCATTAAAAATGGCCACAAAAAAGCATTTGAAATGCTGGAGGATAAAAACAAAAAACGAGCGGGGTTCCCTACCTGGTCATGACACGCGCGTGCGTCCTGTTGTCCATCTTGCTGGCAAGCAGGAGGGCGTGTCCCCAGAGGCCATTCTTCATGGCCGACTCCAGAGCATCCTAAAAGCAAAGCAGGCTGCCCTATTAGTGTGCCGTACACAGCAAGACGAGGGCAGCAGGGCTAATGGGGATCATCCTGTCCTGTCAAAGACCAGAGGATGGGTCTAGATGTCCAAGACCAGTGCTGTATTAGAACAGAGAAGCTGTACAGGACAGTGTGGCGAGACCCAGCCCCCAAAAAGGCTGCATGACGCACAAGTTTTCAATCCCTACATCACCAAAACTACCAGCAGTTTAGACTGGAATTAAAACACAAGAACATAAGAAATTTACTAAAGGAGAGGAGGCCATTTGGCCCATCAAGCTCGTTTGGAGGGAACTTAACTAATAGCTCAGAGTTGTTAAAATCTTATCTAGCTCTGATTTAAAGGAACCCAGGGTTTTAGCTTGCGCTACACTAGCAGGAGGACTATTCCATACTCTAACTACACGCTGTATAAAGAAGTGTTTTCTCAAATTCAGTGTAAAATGTTCTCCCGCTAATTTCCACCTATGGCCACGAGTTCTAGTATTTGGCTGAACAGCATCCAGACCTGTTAGAATCTTATATACCTGGATCATGTCCCCCCTTAGTCTCCTTTGCTGAAGGCTGAACAAATTCAGCTCAGCTAACTTCTCCTCATAAGACATTCCTCTAAGACCAGGAATCATTCTTGTAGCCCTCCGTTGAATCCAAAAGAGTCATGCTGGACTCTAAAGGTGCTTTTCCACCACCGCCGAGAATTGAGCTGTACTGCAATCTGACGCTTTTCCACTGTAAAGAACCGAGGCCATATCTGAGCTGTACTGCAATCTGACGCTTTTCCACTGTAAAGAACCGAGGCCATATCCGAGCTGTACTGCAATCTGACGCTTTTCCACTGTAAAGAACCGAGGCCATATCCGAGCTGTACCCGTACTGACAGTGTGTCCAAACCGAGCTGAATTAGGAAGTTACCACACAGTAAATCATGATGTGAACAGTGCATAAGCCACTCCTCGGGTTTATGGCACTGCTGTCTTTACTGAGCGCACTGCTCTGCAGTGGAAAACCGAAGCATGCTGGAATTGCACTGGAACTAGGTCTCTTCTCGGTAAGGCTCCATTCCTGTATGCCACTGGAAACGCATCATAACCCAGCCTCCCCCGACACAGATAGAGGCAGGTACAGAAAGGGACGAGGGAAGGGGGGCGGTCTCACCTTCTTCCTGCCAAAGAGTAGAAGCTCCCGGAAGCGCTCGGTCTCTTTGCCCGGGTTCTCAGGCACCGTCATGAAGGTGTCGGAGAGCAGCGAGAGCGGCACCGAGCCCGGTTCGTCATCCGCACGCTCCAACGGCTCGTTGGTGAAGTCGATCAGATTCGCCTCGTTGGGCGACTTCCCCGGCAGCCACACGGACCTGTGCTCCCGCAGCAAGAGGTCTGCTATGTCCGTGCCCACCACAGTCTGCAGGAGAAAAGCAGTTACAGAACAAAGACATTCACTGAGCGTCACTGTCCAGTGCAGACGTCCCTGTTTCTGAGACTAACGTTCTTCATGCCAAAACTGCAGTGGACTCGGCAGATGACAGAAGATGCTACCGTTCAACGACTGAGTGACGATCTCTCCCTCTAAATTTACTGACTGCAAATTAGCACTGTAATGTGTGTCCTGCCATGAATGCATGGGTAGATAAGGAACATCATTTCCTTCTGCTGTGTACATTATCATCTGAGCCATGTACAAGTTTGGCCTGACCTAAGCAAAGCTTTGAATAAACAAACTGGACTCTGACATACTGATGGGGCAATGAAATCACTCTTGGCTTAGGCTAATGAACAACACTATTTAAAGGTCGAGTTGGCTCAGCCTGCGAGCGACGCGGGAGCGAGTACAGGTCAAAGCCCCGGCTACTGTAAACCCCGGAGAGACGGCGGGCACAGACCCCGTTCTGCCTGCACAGCAGCATGATGAAATCCCAGATGAGTCTGGCCGAATCCTTGTCCATGAGGCCGTCGTCCCGTTGACACTCTAAAGACTTGTTCTGGGCAAACTTGATCACGTCCACCTTGTGTGTCTCATCCCTGGAGGGAAGAGACGATGACGACGCTCTGCCGGGATTGGCCAGGCAGCACAAGGCGTATGCATGCCACCACGACACACCAGCATCCAGTCAGGATGCCCACAGGCCTCAAGATTACCAGAACAAGCCAGGATCTTCTGGCATATGCTATGATGCTCAAAGGCTGTGAAACATACTAGGTAACCTCTCCATGTTAAAGCAGGCGGAGAGCTCCTGCTGAGAATAGGAAGACAGGGCTTACTTCACCAGAGGTCCAGGGAAGGAGCGCAGGTCCTCCTGCTCTGGTAAGTCCTGCAGCATGATCTGGGACCAGAAAAGGGGAGGGGGATTGTGAGGCTGGTACCTAAACAGCCATTTAAGATCTATAGAACCCTACAGCATTTCCCTCAGCCCTCACCTCCATGCTGTGAATCTCCACCAGCGCTGGCTGCCCTGCTGATGGCAGGTTTGGGCAGCACCTGCACCATCTGGCCGCTGGGCCCGAATCTGGCACACCGATGTGGCATCATGAACTTCTCAGGGGTCGCAGGGCGGGGCGGGGTGCTGAGGGCGGCGGGGTGGGGGGGGTATCAGAAAACACCTGTGCATCACCGGAGCCTAGTAATCGAATCCTACACATGCAAGCAGTCTGATCCACACTGCACCAAAACCACACGACTGCAGAGCATACATGAAGCAGAGGAAAAACTTTAGCAGAACTAAATTTTGGCTTAACCCTGACTCGCCACCTGCAGATACAAGCTTTAGATGGAATAAACCTGAAATACTGAATTAATCCCTCGTGCAAGGAAAACCAAGTGTTACTATCAACCTTAGAGTACCTAAAATGACAACATGCTGACAGCTGATGGCTGCTAACCGGCAGCCCTGAGAGAGCCGGCGAGGCGGCAGGCCGCTAACCGGCAGCCCTGAGAGAGCCGGGGAGGCGGCAGGCCGCTAACCGGCAGCCCTGAGAGAGCCGGGGAGGCGGCAGGCCGCTAACCGGCAGCCCTGAGAGAGCCGGGGGAGGCGGCAGGCCGCCAACCGGCAGCCCTGAGAGAGCCGGGCGAGGCGGCAGGCCGCCAACCGGCAGCCCTGAGAGAGCCGGCGAGGCGGCAGGCCGCCAACCGGCAGCCCTGAGAGAGCCGCGAGGCGGCAGGCCGCCAACCGGCAGCCTGAGAGAGCCGGCGAGGCGGCAGGCCGCCAACCGGCAGCCCTGAGAGAGCCGGGGAGGCGGCAGGCCGCTAACCGGCAGCCCTGAGAGAGCCGGCGAGGCGGCAGGCCGCTAACCGGCAGCCCTGAGAGAGCCGGCGAGGCGGCAGGCCGCTAACCGGCAGCCCTGAGAGAGCCGGGGAGGCGGCAGGCCGCTAACCGGCAGCCCTGAGAGAGCCGGGGAGGCGGCAGGCCGCTAACCGGCAGCCCTGAGAGAGCCGGGGAGCATACTTACGTTGCTCGACAGCCGGCCAGCCACCCTCGGCAGTATAGCCCGCAGGGGTACTGGTAGGCCCGCATCCGTGCTGTCAGGATACTGGCCATAGGAGAAGTCCATGGACAGGGTGGGTGCCTGGCCTGGGGGCTCGTAAGTCGCAGACACGAGGTCCCTGTTGACTCCTGTATAACTGACTCTGCCGGGGAAGACAATGATAAATAATAATCTATTATTATTGCATCATTCATTGGGGGGGTACAGCAAAAAAAAAAAAAAAAAAAAAAACACAAGTCTGGAGAGCATGGCTCCCATTGGGACTAAAATTGGGACTAAAAAAACGTGCCAAGAAACGTTGGCAATTTTTAAAACTGGAATCGTTTAGGAAAAACAGGTATTTAATACTAATGTATCTGGATATTCAAATATTTGTGTTTCTAGTGGAAAAAAAAAATCACCTCACTGCAGGCCTTAAGATGACATTTAAAAACACACTGCTGCATTGGAAATGGCATGCATGGCTGTACGGCCACTGAGGTCAGGCCTTCGAAGTGAGGCCTCCTTATCAGGAGGCTGACAGACACTGAACTGGCAGAAGCACAACAAATGTGTAAAACCTCAGAGCTGCACAGAAACCACCTCCTGCAGGTGCAAACACACACACGCACACACACACGCACACACACACGCACACACACACGCACACTTCTGATGGATTCTGTCCAATAAGGAATTTCTAAGCCAAATAAATGAAACAAACAAATGGTAGAAATTTTGCATGTTCTGGGAACAATGCCTTTTTGTTCTGTCGACCTTGACACACAAGACGTGAAAAATCCTGAAATATGCAGACATATACTGTGACATACACAAGGACATTTTCCTGCTCTCCTAGACTCTCATTCATCCTGGTCTCATTGCGCTTGAATAGAGGCACACATGCAGAGACGCACAAGACACACACAGCTTCATGTATTTCTATCATTGTGGAGACTCTCCCTTTAATTCTATGACCCTAACCAGGATAACCCTAACCAGGATAACCCTAACCAGGATAACCCTAACCAGGATAACCCTAACCAGGATAACCCTAACCCTTAGCACGAACGCAGACGCACGCAGACGCACACACCTGCTGTGAGCGTGAGCTGAAGCTGCTCCTGCGGCTGTGCGAGCTGCGCAGGCTGTGGGTGGAGTGCTCACTGTGCACACTGCGCCGGTCACACTCGTCACCGTAAGCATCCCGCTGGTAGCAGGTCTCGTCGAAGCTGGAGTCGTAACGCGGGTCGTAGCGCCAATGGTCACCGTAGGTCTCACGCCTGCAGCACAGCGGACAGGATGCTCTCCCACTGCCAGTGGCTGGCACGACCCCCCTCCCCCTCCCATACCCCAGCGCGAATCTACCACCGGCACGCTACCTGTTGGCATAGGGCTGGCTGTAATACCCTTCTCTGCCCCTGTAGGCCTCAGGGTCGTAGTTATACCAATAGGACTGGTCGTAGTAGCCCCTGTATCGAGGATCAAAGGCCAGCATTGGGTCATAATGCTCCCACCTCCGATCTGAGAAGGGGACAAAAATCAGGGCGTCTAAGAGAGGATTACAGTGATGTGCCAAAGTCTCTGCATAAAGTCACTGATATCATGATATCATGTTGAACAGCTAGATAAACTTATTTGATATCTTGCTAGATGGCTTGGACTGTTTGAGATGACACACTTTGACGGCCGTCATGGCCTGACACCAACATGACCACATTGTTTCCTTTGGGCCTCCGAGACTTTTGCAGAGGACCGCAAGGGCAAACTCAGAATCACAAAACATGACTTACCTCCATAGTTTTTGTAATAGTCGCCATAATATCCGTCGTAAGCACTGCGGTTCGCCCTCTGGTAATCTTCAGAATAGCCTTGCCTGCCGCGAGGACATGAACACAGAAAAGCAGGACATGAGGATAAGGGAATTGCTTAAAAAAACATTACAATATTTGTAAAGGCGACAGACGTCATGCCACTGAGACATAGACCTACACTGAGAAACAGATGCGATTTGCAGGAGAAGGAATTTAATGACAAAAACAATTGTGCATTATGACAAAGTGCGGTACCACTACAGTTTTATGCCAATACATTTGAAAAGGACACGGAAATTACCGGCGATCTTCACGCCAGAGATTCACTGTCTATGTAAGATCAGTATAGCTTTTCCAGTTATACTGAGTTCTGTTTCAAGCCAACAATGATTTCAGCTGAAGGGTGAACAGCCGACGGTGTGAGAGCCAAGCAAACACACGGCGTGGGAAGCGAGGAAGGACGACAAAGGGGTCAGAGGTCTAGCTTCACTCAGACTAAGTGACAGACTGGTCACTTTAACATCCCCTGGAAATGGTTCCTTAGATTAGAGCAGCGGTTGTCGCAAAAAGTCAGAGAACCACGGTACTAGACAACATGCAACACCCTGTGCAGTGACATCACTCCGTTTACCCACCAATAAGCACCCCCGCCCTCCCGGACTCCTGACATGCTACATATACGAAAACCATGAATGGTAAGACAACACTAAAGATGGCTCATTGTAATGAGTGTTTTATTTAGGTTCACACTAACCTTCCCTAGACAAATGAACAGGCCAGTACAAGTACTGAGGCAGTTAATGGCTTTTTCTGTGAGTACTGTAAATGCAAGCATGGCCATTCAGAACACGTGACTTTTTTAAAAGCAGGTTGGCCAGCAGAGCAGCCAGCGGCTGCGTACACCACAGCGCCCAGCACAACAAGCATTTAAAATGCACTGACCTGGACGAGGGTCTGTCAGAGTTCTGGCTGGCTCGAGAGCTGGGCCGCTCCGGCTGCTCCCTGTGCTGGTATCGCTCCGTGTCCCGGTAACCCAAGTTGGACCCTTCATGTCGGCCGTAACGCGGATCATACCTTCGGTAGGGATCGTCCTGCGTGCGATAGCTCTGCGTCAGAGGTAACTGGCACCCGTTAACAAACAAGCAGCCTTTATCTCGCTGTAAACCTTGAACCCAAACTACGTCGATGCTGTTGGTTTCCCTTTGCCAATTTGCAAGCTTCACAGACAAACCAAGTCAACGGCAACACTGCCTCAGGCGCTGTTTGTAAATGCATTCAATGGGAAGTACTTTATATTTACTTTACTTCCAAGACTAACAAGTAACACAACAAGAAAACTACCTGGTAGTATGGTTGTGCTCTGGGGTCGGAGGGAGGGTACTGAGGGGGGTATAGTGGTCTGCCATCCACGTACTCAGAATAGGCGCCCCCATAGTATCCTCCATACATGGGTCCAGGCATTGGAGGCATGCCCCCATATCCCGGAGGTCCACCCAGGACCGAAGGCGGCCTGGAGGAGTTGCCTGGCTGGGGAGGATAAGGGGGTTGATGCGGTTCACCAGACCCTGGAGGGACAGTTCCTGGTGGCACAGAAACACCTGGCCCAGGTGGGGCCTGACCCGGCACTGAGGGATGAGGATACTGGTTGACTGGTGCAGGAGGCTGAGTGGTTGGATTTGGAGGGGCACCACCTGCAATAAAGTTAGGCTGAGACTCGGGCCTGTGGGATGAGTACAAGGCAGACTGCTGGGCACTGGTGGTGCCCCCCCCTGGCGGGACAGTAGAGTCAGCCAACTGCTGGGGCTGGGGCTGAAGCTCACTCCCCCCACTGCCTCCTTGCTGCGGGTCTTTGGTCACCTGTCGATAAAAACCTGCCGAGTTACTGACTGGCGTTACCGTCTTCAGTCCCGCTGCCGTGGATGGAGCACCAGAAGGCATAGTACTTGCAGTGGTAGTCTTGTTTTGATTACTCTGAGGGAAAGACATCGCGAAATCGAGCAGCTCATTAATAGGCTGTTTATGATTATCAGCGAGAGGCAGAGCCTGAGAATTAACAGGGGGAGCAGAGTGATTGGGACCCCCGAGAGGATCAGGTTGAGGAAGAGAGGAGTTGCGTGGCCTGCCTGCGGATATCGCAGTGGGGTTATCTGGTTTTACGACCTGCCTGCTCTCTGGGGTTAAATTGAGAGGAGATGGATTTGGAGCAGGCCTGCAGTTCCCAGAAGAGGTGACTGGTAAAGCAAAGTGCTCCAGATGGTTAGAAACTTTCGCAGGACCTGTTGGCGCAGTGCTTGCACACATGTCTGAAGGCTGCTGCAAAGGCAGGATTCTGACATCAACCCCGGGATTCGGTGACACTTCATTAGAGACGATTGAATGAGGATTGTTTGGTGGAATTAGAGAGTAATTTGTTGAAGGGGGTGCAATCAAAACAGGCTGATTGGGGAATGATTCCGCGGGTGGTGTAGTAACGAGTAGAGAAGCGTAGCCGAGACTTGCCTGAGGATGCTTTGGATCAGCCTCAGCCAATTTTGGAGGGTTCTCAAGGTTCTCTGATGAGTGGTCGGGTCTTTCGGGGGGACAATGAACATGCTGGGGAACCTGCAAGTCTAGTGGGCCATCCTCAGGGGGCTGAATTACCTCAGCGCTGGGCTGCTTTACTAACCCATGCACTGGCGGGGCAGCAGGGGCCAACACAACGTTGGCGTTTGTGATGGCCATCTCGTTCTGTGCCCAGAGTGTGGTGGCGGGGCTCTCACACTTAAGACGAGCTCCCTGGGAACGGGAAGAGGGCCTTTTCTCTAGAACCCCTGCACCCGGGTGCTGCGTTGAAGTCATGAAGATGTTCTCCAGGTTGTCCGGCGGCTGCTCCAGGTTGCCCAGAGAAGCATCTGGGACACCTACCCTTGGATGAGCACCACCTCCCTTCTCGGCTACCACTCGAGCTTGGTCGACCCCAAAGGGCCTGACGCCCACGCTATGGGCATGGACAGGCTCAAAGGAACTGTTGGGGCTGGCCTGAAAGATTCCAGTGGGCTTCGGAGGACTAGGGGTGACAGGCTGAGAGAGCTGGCCATGGCTTATTTTAGCTGACGCACGTTGCTGGGCGCCCTCTCCAGCAGGCGAAGTGTCAATCTGCTCAAAGTAGCCAGCTGAAGAGTCCTCCAAGGGTTTGGCTACCTCCTGCTGGATGAAGGTGCCCACAACGCCCTGGGGGCGCCGAGCACCAGACACACTCCCCTGGCTCACATTGCTGTAGCTGGATGAAACGCTCTCAGGCCTGACTGGGCCTGCAACAAAATCTGGGGTCTCCAAATTTGGTCCACCCTCATAGTGGACACCACCATGAGCAGCGGTATGAGCCTGCCCAGGAGCAGCAGTATGAGCCTGCCCAGGAGCAGCGGTATGAGCCTGCCCAGGAGCAGCGGTATGAGCCTGCCCAGGAGCAGCGGTATGAGCCTGCCCAGGAGCAGCGGTATGAGCCTGCCCAGGAGCAGAGTTTCCACTAACAGTCTGGGCCATTTTTTGTGGCTCGCTAGGAAGAACCTCTTGGTTAGGCACACATTCCAGGTTCTCCACGTGATCAAACTGTCTTTCCTGTTTCGGGGTGCCGCTCACAAATCCACTGTCATTTGCATACGGAGCGGCAGGATCAGCGGTAAACGGACCACTGCGGTCTGCGGGCGTGCTCAGACCCCCTCGCTGGGAGACCTCAGATCCAGCCGGGGACTGCACAAGAGGCATTTGAGGACTGGGGGGCAACATGTTCATCCCATAACCTACCCCAAAGGTATCCCCAGCTGAAACACCATTGACTGCCTTCCCTTCTCCTGCAAGTGTTTCTTCATTTTCAACATCATTCTCTTTGAAAAAAAGTGAAACAGTGCCAGGATCTGCAGCATATGGCAAAGGGCCTGAGGGGCCCGGTGGCGGCCCTGGCTGCGGCCCCGGCTGATCTTTTGTAGAGTTTGGCCGATTATCGCTCGAGCCCCCACCCATCTGGTGATAAAAATGTTCTCGTGAGGGTTGGGTGAACCAAGGGTCAGGTGCTGTGCAGTTCCGACCAAAATAGTTGTGGGCCTGGAATTGAGAATTCTGGTTCTGGGTGACACCAGCGTTTCCCTCAGGTTTGCGGTACTCAGGCAGACCGGGTCCAGTGGGAGTGCCTTGTGGACCACCAAAACCTGGCTGAGCTGAATATGCCTGTTTCTGGGCCAGAGGATAGGGAGAAGGAGCAGCCTGAGCTGTATGAGGAGAAGAGGCTTGAGGGGGAGGAGCTATGGAAGAGGCATGGGCTGAAGGAACAGGGGGAGCGGCGTGCTGAGAAGGATCAGGGGGACAAGCTGAGAGGGACGAACTGGTAGGCTGAGGCGCATTATCACTGGTGGGCTGGAAGTAGTTCTGGACTGAAGGGGGACGACTCCCATGGTCAGACATCCACGGCGACGCTGTTGGCGGCATAACCAGGGGCTGGTATAACGCAGGTTCCAAAACCCCGGCGGGACATGGGTTTACACCCTGAGGTAGGGCTCCTGCTGTGATATAGGATCCATGTTCCTTGGTGTTCAAATAGCCTTCCTCTGCGCTGGGGGCATTTGGAGTCGCGAGGCCAGGGAACTGCCTGGGTGGTGGGGCCGAGGATGCAACATTTCCTGGGACGAAGCTGTTGACTCCAGCAACCATGGGCTGATGACCCTGGGCAACTTCCGGCAGATGATGTGCTGGCTGACCTGGGGTGGGGCCACCCGAGTAGAATGGAGCGAGCGGTGGGGATTGCACAGGTAGGTTACTGTTGGAGGTTGGATGGTGATTTCCCGCAGGAGGGGGGGGGACCGGATGGGGCCTGTCTGCCAAACGCGAAGGGGTCAGTCATAGGTGGCACGGGCTGAGCCGGCCCCAGCATCCCACTGGGATTTCCTGGCTGCCTATGAGGTCGAGTCCTTCGAAATGCATTGGGAATGCCCCCAATTGGAGGCGGCCCCCCGGCCCGAGGCGGAGGTTGCATCATAACACTTCACCAAAGCTGCAGCACCCTCACTCCAGAATTTAGCCTTTGGAGGGCTTGATTTTGAACTCAGCTGTGGGAACAGAAGAAGTACTAGTGAGTAATAAAAACCACAGCAAGAGGCCATACCAACTGAACACATGGTAAACATCCTAGGATTGGCCTTGCTGTAGAATTCCAGTAAAATGCTACAGCTGTAAAAATGAGTGAAAATTGCAAGTTAATCAGATAAAAGCTCCCACTAAGCAACCAAATATAATGCTAGGTGACCAAAAACGTGCAACCAGGAGAGGCAATCCATGCCCTTCCTTTATTTAAAGAAGCAACAATACAGCACTTAAAAAAGGAGGGATTTCTATGCAAATTACCTGTCAACAACTGGCTGTGGGGCCAACTTGGATAGAGGTTTTGCAAATAAACAAGCACTGACTCTCCAATTCTAGACATCACAGTCGTAATACCTGAATGACTGAATGCTCTTTTGCACCATAAGAGAAAATAAATCCAACAGGAACACCACCAAACAAGCCTACAAAATACGGCACACTTTCCGCGAATAATTCATCACAGTCCCAAAGAGCTTAACGCTGTAAACAGCTATCCACCCATCCATTTTCTATACTCGCTGCTTAATTGCAACACACATATCCGTAGCCAATCCTAAAATAAAATTAAATGCCATGACAATCTAAAATTGACAACTTTAAGAAGCGAAGCTCGTTCACAGCGACTACACGACATTACTGGCGCATACCTAAAATACGTCCTTCAATAATAGATAACCAATCTGTGTCGATGGCCGGGCAGCGGGCTCGGGTGCGGGGCGCCTGGGGCTCGCCTGCGCCGCGCTGTCAGACACACAGCCAGCGAAACGACGACTGCGATCAAGCAGCAAAGCTACGCGGGTCAGCAGCGCGTCGCCGGAGGAAGCTAACCCGACATTATACGGAACAGATCAGGGACGGCACGCGAAAAAGTAATCGCAGAAGCCCGGACCCAACCGGCGACGCAGCGAGACGAGCCGAACCGAGCCGAGCCGAGAGGCCGCAGGCACCCGGCTGTCTTTACCGATAAGACGAGAAAGTCCAAAGCGGTCGGAAATCGATGATGTGTCACAGATCCGGTTTCCCAACAGGACGTTAGCGGCTGAATTTCGCCTAGCCTAGCCTAGCCTTACCGGCCGCATATCTGAATAAACAAGCCAAAGAGCCAGCGCCATGCCCTGGCAGGAGCTTCCTGCCGCTAAAGCATTAACATATTCCCGTGAACGCGAAAGCTTACCTTCAACTGACAAAACCCAACTCGATACCAAGCGGGATTAAATGTAAATTCTTACAAAAGAGCAGGACCGTGGAGGGGATACACGGCCGCCATGTTCGGAAAGCACGTCCTACTGGGCGACGTGTACCTGAGACGTCACCGCCCCAAACACAGGGCTTTTTACTGTCATCTGCGTGTTTTTTACCATTAAACCCTTTTTCTGATTTAATCTCACACACTGGCTATAAAACTACCGAAAATCCGGTTTATACTGATGAAAATTAAATAAATAAATATTTTACAAAGTTCACTTTAAAGTGACCGGAAATTGGCCCGCAAAACGGAACACTGCCCTCTACAGGTTCAGACTGGCAGTGCAGCGTAAAAGAGCTCGTTTCCTCAGCTGCATCTCTTGTTTCATGTGTGTGGTGTTCATTTCAGTTTCTCCTTTAATTCATGACAAATTTTACCAAAGTTGTAGCTACACATTTATTTGCATGCCTGTATACTTAGAGTAATACTGCATTATGTAATTGGTGAATCTTGACGTTGATGAGCGCAAGCAATGGGTGAATTCAAGGTAAATTATTCATTCGTTTAAGTCCAGGCACTAGTGGAAATGGTGATGCTCGATCCACCTCCTGACCTCAGGCCCTGTTAGAGTAAACGAAGTGCCTTTAAAGGAGTATGCATGTAATAAACAGGAATTGACATAACTGGCAGTCAAATACTTATTCGCCATATAAAGCGATACGCCTGGTAAGTTCTTGTCGTACCTATTTTATGTGATTTGCACTGTTCTGACAAAAAATACAGCGTGTGTTCATCTTTATACGGCGAATGTGCACATAATGCGCGCCATAAATGTTTCTTGTAACTGTGCAAATGCGCATAAAATAAGTACGATGTAGTTTTGTCAGTCCCTGTGTATGAAGAGCCACACAATTAAATTAAATAAATTATTCAAGAGCTAGAACGGAATGCTGAAATAATGAATAATGTGACACTACAAATAAATATTTAAGGGTAAGAATGATATTTATGTCAAAATAAGTTATGAGCAGCAGAAAGCGTCTGTTCTGAACACAACTGTTTTTTTTCTGCCAGCAGAGGGCACCATAGGGTTGTAACATCCATCTATGCGTCTTCCATACCAGCTTATGCAGTCAGTGGTTGTGGCAGAAGGCAAGTACAGTGGACCCTCGAATTACGACCGGCCTGACAAACGAACAACATGAGTTATGACCAAAATTTTAGTTTTGACTTGAGTTACGACTCGAATGCCGGTCGAGGCCAAAACGTGTATCCGCTTGAGCGGCTGTGAACGAAGACCCGAGATGACCGAGAGGCGCCTCTAAGCTGGTGTCACTAAAGGTGTTACTCAAATTAGTAAATCATGATCAACAGAATTAGATGAGGTATAAAGGCTGTTATTAGTGTGGATAAACGAAAGGCAGATGGCAGGTGATAGCCTGTCTGAGTCTGTAATTTGTGAAAATGTTAGGGCTATAAATGCAGATCTCGTAAAGTATAAGCCATTAACGAGTGATAATGGTGAAATTTCGTGCCAGTAAGGAGTGGTTTCACAATTTTAAAGCGACAACTGCTTTTCGTAGCGTAGCTGATCATGGTGAAGCAGCCAGTGCCGAAAACGACACGCACCACTTCGAAACCATGACACAGAGAAATGGTGAGTACAGTATGAAGTAGGCTAGGCACGTTTTATATGTACTTTTTGGTGAGTATTCTAGGAAAATTATTGGTGCTTCTGGTAAATTACGCACATTATACAAATCTTTTTTATTATGAAAAGGTTAGGTAAGGTGCCTTGGGACGTTCGGCATGCAGTATGGTTATTTCCATTATTTTTTATGGGGAAAATAGTATTGACTTACGACCAACTTAAGTTACGATCAACCCTCGAAAACGAATTGAGTTCGTAAGTCAAGGGTCCGCGCGTTAGGGATGCGACGCCCTCCGGAAAAAGCCGAGTGGTTTACGTCCACGGTTCGGCGCCCGTAAACACGGTTATGATTTGTAATTTTAGTCACTGTAGTTTCTGCTTGTAAAAGTTTTTTAATCCACCGTTCTGAAAAATAGTGTACTGAAGTATATACTTAAAAAATACCCTTAGCACAAAAAAATATACTTTCAGCAAAGTGTATTAAGTGTAAAAGTGTTAAATTATATCACTAAAAAATGTATTAAAGTTCATGGGGGCAGCATGTGCCTCAGTGGGCTGGGCCTATGATCAGAAGGTCGCCAGTTCGAACCCGGCCTTGGCATGTCTGTGGGTCCTTGAGCAAGACCCTTAACCCCCAGCTGCCTGGGTGCCACCACCCTTCATGGCCAGCTTACTCTTCCCTACAAAAGAACAAATTGGGGGAGGTGTAAAGAGAATTTCCCCCCAGGCGTCAATAAAAGTATAAATTATTATTATTACAGATATACTTTTATTTGGGTGTGCTTTAGTGTACTTAATTATGTTTAAATGCAGAGTATATTTTCTAAAAGTACACAAAAGTATAACGTCAGTGTTTTAAAAAAAATATGTGCAAAGAGAATGCATTTTTATTACACTTCTAGTGATCAAAGCGCACTGTTAACACAATTTTTTCACAAGGGCAAAAATGGACATAAATGCATTTTCTGTGTGGGCCTCACACACGTGAGCGTTGCAGCCAGTCAATAGCTAGTTCATGCGTTCCCGGTTTGATAAGGAAAAACCAGACATGGCTAACGTCCCGCCACCATATTGGCCAGGTGTGCGGGAGCATTCCGGTTTCTCGATGATTTATGATGGAGACGGTATCCATCGTAGCACTGCAGCAGTCTGCAGACATTGCCCCGCACGTTTCCTATGCTGCCGGCAGCGCAGTTGGTAGGAGGGCTCATCTCAGTGCCGTAGCCGAAAGAGGCGGGTCCACATAAAACTGTAATGAAAACACCAGAAAGTTTTATAGCCAAGGATTTGCAGCTGAACCCCCACTGACTATGTTGCTATACATTTGACCTGTGGGCCCATCAGCTTCCTGCTTACTTGATTTTTTTCCTGTGGACATTCATATCACATTACAGCTGCAGGAGTTAACATTATTTGCAGCACTATTCATATATTATTAACATTATAAGAATTATAAATTTACATTTTCAACTAGTTCAGCCTATTACTTAAAGAAAATGCATTTAGAAAATGTATTTGATACTGAGTAAATTGAAATTTTTATACACTGAATACAAACTGCACCAAATCAAAACTCTATTTATCTGTGATAGAATCCGAACCCAATGATGTTTGCATGAATGCATCTCTGGTGTACATATGTTTAGATCATCGTTTAGATAAAATGCAATGTGATTTAGATACAAACTTTACATTATTGCACTTGTACCTTAGTGGGAACTACTTGGTGTTGAGTTAGCTTTATTCTTGATGCGGTTATTTTATTATTTAGCCACTCCTGCCCCTACATTATTTTATGACTGGTATTTTTTTTAACTCTGTGGTGTCTTTTTAGTGTCTGAGGATATCTTAAAGCATTGTCATGTAGGCCAGGAATTCCCTTTATATTTAATTTCTTTGTCAAGAATCGTGCTGCTTTTCTAAATAGAAAATTATACTCTCAGTTCTGGATAGCTGAGGGAGTTTGGGCATGCCGGCTCTTTGTCCAAGGCTTGCTTCGCCAAATGTCCCGTGGGGCTTTTCTCAACAGCAAATTTACACCAGCCCCCCCCCTGCCTTTATACAACCCCAGGCCATCAAGTTAAATGACATCTTATGCAGTTTTATTGCCTCTGTTATTTGTCAGACAACTTCTTCGGTGAAGAAGGCAAATATCAAATCTGAGGCAAAATATGTTGTATTAGCAAATATCAAATCAGACCGCCATCCAAGTATAGGTAACAGTTACGTGCTTCAAAGCTCACTGTTGAAGCCGGTCATTATTTGGCTGAACCGAAAGTGCTGATGGAAGGTTGGTGTTGGCGGAATTGGGTCCAAGTTAAGGAATCATTACTTTGAAAAGGTTTCTTTGAACAAAGATGCCAGTCTTCATGTGTTGGCCTGGTCCCAGGGCTGGAGAACCCATTTTGTGGCCTGAGCAGAGTTTCTGCTAGAGATTTTGTGCCCTCATCCCAGACCGATCTAATTATGTTACACATTTTTAGGAGCCCTTGGCCATGGAATCATCGTAACTTTCTCCTGTATCAGTGCCCTTGGCCATGGAATCATCGTAACTTTCTCCTGTAACAGTGCCCCTGGCCATGGAATCATCGTAACTTTCTCCTGTATCAGTGCCTAGAAGTTGATTTTATTCTCCCAGGTCCTAGATCTGCCAGCGCCCACTGATATGTGCCAACGCAGGACTCCCAGTATTTACGGAAAAGTACCAGACCCATTTGCGTCTTGCATCCTTACTAACTGCTAACTGCTTACTGAGTGCTAACGTCAGTCAATAAAGGCCAGGAGTATATGGAAACAAGATGCAGAACAAGCAAGTCAAAGTGACATTTTGGCTGCCCACCAGCCAATACAAACAAAAACATACATTTGAGCACAGATTCCAGGCTCCTTTGGCCGTCACCCCCCCCCCCCCCCCCCCCCCCCATTCGACAGTCATTTTTATGGCCTGTTTGTTTTCTGACTGACTGACCTGAACGTGACTGACACACAACCCTCCGCCTAAGTACCTCCTCCTGATATCCGCAGATGGGCACGTCCATGCGGGCCGTCCACCGACATGCTTGTATCTGCCTGTCCTCTCCTCTCCTGAGAGGTTCACTTTCCCATGACGTGCAGGAGTAAATACCAAGCACTGAGATCCCATCTGCGTAGAGAATATAAAGAACAAGCTCTCTGACTTCCTGTATATTGCTGTGATGTGTCATGGGAGGAAGAGAAACCTTTTGTCTCGGCCTATCAAACAGTTAATGACAGGTCAGAAGAAAATTATAATGGTATACACCTTTGCTGCCCACACCAAACACCAGTGATTCATGCTGGGCTAATTGCGGAAGGCAGATGGCGACGAAAGGTTTAATCCTAAGCTAGAATTGATATGCTAACCAGCCAGGTCCTGCTTTTTCGGTGTTGCTCTGGATCACAGCAAATGGTCAGCCACCTTGCAGCACCCAGGGAGCTGGGGGGGGTTAAGGGCCTTGTTCAAGGGCCCACGGATATGTGACTATTCTGCCAATGCAGGGGCTCGAACCAGCAGGCTTCTGATCACAGGCACAGAGGCTTAGCCCACTAAACTTTACACCATGACGACTGTTGCCAAGTTCCAGAAGTGAAGTCATCGGAAACAGATCTATTTGTTTAACGATCTGAAATTGAGAAAGACTCAACTGTAGTGTGAACTGGATGAGAAAAGACACTAGGCGGTCCTTTTTGCAGGGAAAAACTTGCTGCACTGCAGATTCCGGACCATTCAAAATTCTTTATTGACCGTGTATGACAGGTGCGTTAGGGTGCTTACCCGTTTAGCCAGACAACACAAGACATTGCAAAACAATATAGGCAGTGCAGAGCAATACAAGTGCCGATGTGTAACAATGCAGGTGGAGCATAACAACACAAGAGAAAACATGACAACGCAAGACTGCATGATATGTGGGCAGTGGATAAGGGGCAGTAGCAGATGTATAAATTGCATGCGCCATGGGTATGACATTCTCGCCTTTCGACTGACCAGCTGTTTTTTGTCATTTTAACCGCTTTTCATGAGTGACCAGTGACACCTACAAGAAAAAAAATAATACATCTGTCCTCCACTGCCACTTCTGCTGCCTCCCCGCAGTGCAGCCAGGCAGTCGATTCCCATTGTCTGATGTCTGGAAGTTCATCTGTCATGAAGGAATCCACCAGCACAACAGAAAGTCTTTCACATGCCCGCCTTGCCTGGTCGTGGCTTTCGGCCGCTGCAGATCCCATGCTCTCAGACACGACCCCAGCCTGACCTGCAGCTCGACCTGTTTTGTGTAGGCACTTCTGAGACAATGAGATGGAGATAAGGACTGCCTACCTGAAACAGAGAGAGCGGGCCCCTTTAGCACAGTGAAAAGTCCACAAATGGCTGCGAAGAAAAGGATGGGTGGAGATTCATCTTCAATTCATGTATGACGAATGCATCCATTAAAATCTCTTCAGTTTTCGTTTTTTTTTTCCTACCACGGACCCTAGCGGAGAATAGGTTAAAGCATCAGATTGAACTTTAATAATAAAGCTAATAGAATTTGCTTTTTATATATATATATATATATATATAATCTGAAGACAAATATACATATATCTAGCATTTTTGGGAATAATAATCAAATATTTATCAATTTCCTGTGTGTGACCATCCAATGACATCCAGAAGTTTAATGAGTAAAGAAACTCATTAAGAAGAAACTTTAATCATTTGTGACCCGTCGCCACGAAATGAGTCTTAAGTCGCACTGGTAGAACTGCACCCGTAAGACTCATTTGATGGTGATGGGTCACATCTATGCAGCCATATGTTTTACTGTTGTTCTGTGCTCATGGGCGTCGTCTCCATTAAATCTCACATTTCAAAATTATGCGTTTGGACCCCCCCACATTTAACACAAAATATTTTTGGGTTTCCCCTCATTTAACACACCCGATTGAACTTCTGATGCTAATTACCACACAGCTCTTGAGCTGGATCATTTATGGTGGAACAGGGAAAGAATTAAGCTGTACAGGGATCTGGCCCCCCAGGACTGGAGTTGGGCACCCCTGGCCTACAGCATCCAAAATGTCAGCAGTAGGTCGAGCAGGTGCACGCCTATGGGCCCTGTGGGCGACATTGTTACATTTGCACACTCCAGACACACGAGCTCTTTGCTGACATGTGAGCCTGTGCTGTACAGTCCCTCAATGGCATTGTGTTCCTTACTTTGTAGCTGGATGCCAAAGACGACTGTGCCTTGTTCCCTTTAAGATGATGCTGTTCAGGCTTCGGAAAAGAAGACAAAGCTTTTCCCTCCAGGACCATGCAAGCCGCAGCAGGCCGTCTGGGTGCAAGTCTCACCCTCATGGGCACTAAGGAGCATTCTGCCCTGGCTTGCCCCACGGGCCCTGGGGGGTGTGGGAGGGGAGGCGAGAAGCGTGAGGCGTTGAGCTGGAAAAACGTGAGTTTCGGTGAGCGTGTCGGTGCAGGCGTCTGATACGGCTGATTGTGGGAACCTGAAAAGTGCACGTGCTGGTAATGGATGGGGGGGGGGGGGGGGGGGGGCAGGGACGCGGACACACCACCTCCCATTGGTCAGGGGAGCAGGTGCTGTCCTCAGCCTGCTTCTGCTGGGTGCAAGGAAACCACCATTAATGCCACGCTTGCCGCGATGAGTGGCATACAGATCTCCGATTACGGTTATCAGAACGTCACTCCAGGAGTTTACACAACACGAGGCGAGATTGTATCTTAGCTCTTGGTTAGTGATTTTTGAGAAGTTTATTTATTTATTTTTTTTTTGACAGACAGTTCCCACTCACTATCTGTCTAATTGTTTGCATGAATATCCAAGAGCATAGATCCTGGGAAGAAGAATCAGTACCGAATCCCAGGCTGGAAAAGTGGGTCTGGGGTGGGGGGGGAAATCTCACTCCGGGAAATATGCACTATGTGCTATTTGTATCCAAAGGTCAACATTTGTGCCCCGTATTCACATTAGAGACAATAGTGTCAACCAAATTCAGAGCTTCAGTATGTTTATGCATAAAAGCAAAGCAGTGGGTCTTTCTTTAGCTGGGATAGATAGAGTGCAAAATGAAATCGAGATTTTGAGTGTTTTTTTTTTTTTTTTACCCTATTTGGTTATTTATACAGGGGTGGTACGTTTGTGGCTGGGGACGAGGTTTTGAAAAGTGTGAACAAAAAGCCTATTCAACTATACTTCACCGATACTGTATGTATTTTCAGCCTCTATAGATATAATGTAAGATCAGATAGAATGCTTTGGGGGAAATCGGTAAGGATAAGACAAGCCTCCATTTATCTGTTTATATGATGAGCCCTCAGCAGGCCGTTTTCAGTTTGTATGCATTGAAAAACTTTCACCTTTCAAATGAATAGAGATTTATATTATGGAATATAAGCTTAAAGCAACTAAAGGCTGATAAAAACAATGAAAACCTTTGAGGAAAAGGTTTATTAGACAGTGCAGTATTATCAACTGCCTTTCATTGTGTAGAATTGTATGTATATAATATCAAAATTCAAATAACCCCAGCTAGGCGACTAGGCAAAAGGCATGGGAACGGATTGGATGGGATGCCAGCTCGCTGCCGGGTAAACACATTCAAACACAACAATTTAAAGACAGAATTGGATTAACTCTTTGGATTGCAAAAGAAGTCCGCTTAGAGAATGCATTGATTGAAACCCTCAGTACAGACGGTGCTGGGCTCTGTGCTGCCTCTGAGTTACTACGCTGAAGAAAATAGGACTGCAGAATTGATATCTGCACTTCTTACATGTTTTCATATTTCTGTTGAGCTATGGTAAATTTTAGGAAACCAACTTAATTTTGAAATCAAGCAATCAAAACAGAGACCTGAAATCAGAAAAGTTACATTCTAAGTTACTTAACGCAGTCGTGAAAAATGTTTTCCCCAGAGGGAGAAAAAAAGCCGAAAGATGAAAGGTTTAGAAACACAGCTGTGTCTGCACAACACGGAGAAATGGATCCTTAACGTGAAGAGCATGGATTCCACGTGGCGGCCGGTTGTATGCTAGCTCCGCCTCCGGGCCTTGGGCTGGAGGCGGTTGGCAGGCCCGGGGAGGTGTACGTGTCTGGGCTGGAAGCCATGCAGGTAACGGAAAACAGCAAAACACTGCAGCTTCGTTTAAAGCAAAACAGCCAGCCTCGCCGACCAATCAGAACGCAGTGCTTCCTAAACTGCCTGACTGCTATGGAATTCTTGGAATGAAGGTTCCTATAGAGATCCCTATTCTCCCTTTGTTATGAAACATCTAAATATTACTTAATGACTAGAGTGTTTCTTTGACATCTTTCTGTGACATCTGTCTCTGGCTTAGTGGGAAAGGACGCTGTGGCTGCCAGATCGTGACCTTCTGGACCTTCTGAACTGCTGCAACGTGAGCAATATTGCTGTGGACAAAGAGGGATTAGAAACCTGCTACCAGCAAATGAGCACAAAAATTGAGGGTTTAGTGGAATTAAATCACTGCATTAACATATATATCATTTATATACGTGACAATCACAAATGCTATCAGGTGGACGAGCCAATGGTGTCGGACAGGGCAGGCAGGCAGATACATTGGACACACTAGAGGTCTTCAGGTTACATGGTACTTGAGCAAAGGTTTAGGTATCTGTGGAGTTCTGCAATGTCGCATGTCTGTAAGTGGCAGTGGCAGCCCGTCATTGGCCTGCGCATCGGCATTATGTGCAGTGGCAGCCCGTCATTGGCCTGCGCTTCAGCAATGTGTGCATTGGCAGCCCGTCAGCACTTGCTCAGTTCTCTGTCTGTACAAGTTCACTGCCTCTGGTACCGTAAGGGGGAATCTGGCCAGTTAGTGAGGTCAGGGAATGTCAGGTCGAGACCTGTCCACTCTTCCTGGAAGCGCCATTGTTAACAGCAGCTTGATAAATGTGATGAGTTTGCTCCATGCAGGTGCCGGGGGGGTCAGGGGCAGGTGGGGGTGGCATGCCCCCACTGGAATGTGGGGTCCTCTCCTTTGTCTGCGCTGTCCAGAGACCTTGAGAAAGAAGCATTTAATTTCATTCCATGCACTTGGCGCCAAAATTCCTGGGAAGCAACATGGGGCGTGGAGGATGATGGGCCTGCGTGAAAACACCCTGCCTCCCCCCGAGAGGTTCGTCCTGTGCCAAAGCACACCTATCGGCCTCAGTCATCGGCGTGGCCCGCGAAAGTCAGGTCTGAGAGTGTGGGAACACTAAAGCACTTTTGTGTACATCGGAGGAAGTCAACTACAGGACGTGGCAACGCTACACAATAATGCCCACTGTGTGCGTGCTCAGTGCCATGCGAAATGAGTGTTTAATATGAGCTGGAGTGGGTCCCCCCTGCCCTGACCCCCTCCAGGTCAGGACCATCATAGCCATTAAACCCTCACTGCTGTAGTACCCAGACACCAACGATGCACGTATAACTCATCCCATCTTGTTAACAGTCTGAAGTGCTTTATTACATTCATTTTGAAATGTGTTCAAGCTGGTGGCCTACATCATGAGTCAAGGTCATTTTAGTTCAATTTTCAAATTAGTTTTGATTTTAGTACATTTTCATCCCGTTTCAGTCAAATTTTATTTTGCACCATTTTTATTTCAGTTTGTATCTTCACTGAGCTTTAGAATTCAGTTTGTATCTAAACTGAGCTTCAGAATTCAGTTTGTATCTTCACTGAGCTTCAGAATTTGGTTTTGATTTTACTTCCTAAAAAAAAAAACCCTCGGCAGAGATCGCCGACCAGTGGGGTGGTCTGGATGCCAATTTGGTATAACCATAAAAAAAATTATATATATATATATGCTGCTGTGTAGATTTGAAACCATTTTAAGATAAACACAGGGAAGCACTTTTCTCATTCACGTTATGACAGCGTCATCTGTTCAAGAGCAGAATATCTGCTGTAACAACACCCTGCAGAAGATAGGCCAGCGGTTTACAGCGCCTGCCTGTCACTCGGCACATACCTATTCTGTGGTTTACCCTTTACCGAACCATATTAACTCCTATGGTTGCCGGCAGTGAAACATACCAAGCTGACCGGTGTGGAGTAGCGGAATGACGTTACATCTTTTTTGTTTTTTGTTTTTTTTTGGAAAATGGAAGATCGATTTCATTATGAATTCTAAACATGGCACTTTGTAACCTCTTCTAAGTGGCCAATGAGCCAACAGAATCCCTCTTCCTCCACGATGGGAAATGTCTGACCATCCAATGCCGCCTCCTCTGTTGTTGTAGTAGTCGTCTCTTTAGCTGTGGTGCTGCTGACTTTGAATAATGATAAAGTTTAAATATCAGCCAAGATTAACAAATTGGTCCAATTCCAGTATCTTCAGTTGTACTTAATATGCACCGATACCGATCCTTTAAACTCATCTTGAGCATCTCTAAGTTTTTTGTCATTTACACTGGTACTTCCCCATCCATAACGTAATTTCTTTATCTGAAACACCGTTTAATCTCTTGAGAACATACGGAATTTTCTCTATTTGAGATGCATATCATGGGCTACGTTCACTGTCGATTACTTAGAGGAAGGATCTTTGGCAGCCAGTATAGGCCGCTAGCCTAGAGGCAGAAACTCGGAAATCGAAACCAGACATGTTCCACTTATTTTATTTCAGTTAGTTTTCGCAGTTTGTCATTTTAATTTCAATTTAGTTTCTGTATCTCACGCTGTTAGTTTTGTTTTGAGTTTGAGTGTGGAAATGCTTTTGTCATCGCTCTCGTTTGAGTATTCATTAATGATAAGCACACATAGAGACGCATGGTGTGGGTTGGCTGTCTTCATGATTGGCTTTCTGTCGTTCAAAGCAGACACTAACTGAAAGGCATTTTCTGAATCCTGCAGGACTCACCACTCGGAGCTGCTGTGTCGATTTGAAACCATTTTAAGATAAACACAGGGAAGCAGCCCATTGGCTGGGCCTCACAGAAAAGGCGTGGCTATTGGATTACTGCTGTGAGGGTGAAACGAGAGCAGATATTTTACCCACACGCCCACACAATGTTTACTCTGGACCGCTGTCCCCACAAGCCAACAATCATAGCTAACATTTCTTAGGTAATCGGTAAACTGAGAAGCACCAGTACGTCAGTAGAGAGGTACTTCAGACTTCAAGAGCCAAAGCTGTTGCTGTTTATATAAGTGTGTGTGGAGGCGGTCGCTCCAGAGCAGCAGAGCAGACATCCAAGTAGAGGACAGTGAGACACGGAAAGCTGCGCACATGCTCCCAGTTGTCCTGATAAGCCTCTCAGCAAAACCTTAGGTTAGGTTTCTGGGATGGGTCTTTTTCCATTTTGGCCTTTCTGGGCTCTTGTCCATCCGACTTTGTTTTCACAGCTGAGGACAGTACTTGTGCCTGGACACTGTGTACACCGGTCACCTTCCAGTGGGAAAACGTTGCTGGGAAAGATTCAACGTAAGGAAAAAAGGGGAACGCAAAAGTGGAGACATAACACGGGAAATATCTGCTCACGCCGTTAGATTTCAGTGGCAGGCGTCCAGCATGGACAATGACTGTGGAAATGTCATTGCTTCTTTCTGTATGTGCGTGGCAAAAGATGAAGGGTAGCCCGGCTATTGATAGGTCATTCAGTTTCTGCTGTTGCGTTAAACTGAACCACAAGTGCATTGTGGGGAAGTGTCAAGAGGTGAAAAGAAACGCAAAAGAGCTTCAGGAAGTTGGTCATCAAAGAGCGAGGAATGTTTGCCTTCAGCTCGCATGCAGGATGCACAGGGAATCGAAGGTGTTCTGGCCAGAATTTTACAGGGACTTAAATTCTCGCTTTACAGAGAAGAGCCACTGAATCTCGCACACATTAATGTGTGTAGGGTTTCAGGTGTATGTTCGGAATGGATATAATATACTTATTACACTTAAATCTTCCTGCTGTACATCCCATGGGATGTGTTTGTGTACAGTGGCCTGACGGACTGTGCCAGTAGGGGACAGCGTTGTCATGATTTAGCAGGGAGCTCTTACTTAGACTGGATGAAGATGGTTTGGCTCCTGTTGTCTGCTGTACTGACAAAAATCAGCAAATATGACATTCTGCTTACAGTTAGTCTCCTGTTGTCTGCTGTGCTGACAAAAATCAGCAAATATGACATTCTGCTTACAGTTAGTTATTGCATATATCAGTCATCAAGCAACTGAAAAGAAGCCATGCAGCTTTCTTCTGCAAGTGGGCATTTTTATTTCAAATTTTGGTCCCCATTCCTATGATCTGTAACCAAATATCGTTTTGTGAATTATGTTCATAAGCTCTATATATCCTGGCGATTTCTTACCTTCCAGGACAGGGAGAGGCTGCTGTATTGATTGGGGGTTTCTCCCAGGGCCCCAGAGTGAGGATGACTGCAGGAAGGTGCAGGCCCTGCATCCTGATCCTTTTGAAGGGTGATCCTTCTCAGATCCCTCTCATCCCTGCCCAGAGAGACTGGATCTTATGTGTGTTTTGTGATGGAGGCCTTTCTTCATAGATATTTCACGCTGACTTGCTGACAGCCCTCAGTGAATATTAAGCACCACCATGCCCCTGGATTTCCTCCTGTCTTGCATGCCTTATCTTCAGCCAGCTTCTGGTCAGCATCATGTTTTTATGTATCAAGCAAGACTTTTTATTATCTTATTTAATAATTCTTCCATTGGCTCCCTTTATCTGAAGTATGACAGTTAGCTGCTTACTTTTCGCCATTTTTCCAAAAGTCTCTTATCATAATACCTCATTTAAACTGCTTCTTATTGTACATGCATCTGGTCAAATTAGAGGAGCGGTCTGAGACGTATTTGTGAATGTCCTTAAATGGAAAACTATGGCAAGATTACAAACTGTGCATGTCACTATGTGTGAGATGCATAAATAAGGCAGTTAAATGATGATAGGCTGCAGTTAGCGTGGCTGTGGTTAATGACGGCACTTCGTAATAGTGACGCTGCAGGCTTGGGAATCCTGATGGCTGTGCTTTATTCTCACAACGAATTGCATGACTCGGGGATGAGGGTCATGTGTGGGTGGTGCTGGGAACTTGGGGCTTGGGCTTGCTGAATGTGATAGATTGGAACCCCAACTCCCCCCCTCCGACTGCCCGTCCGGGGAGCCCAGACGTCACATCTGGCACTGACGCTCCCCTGAGGCCTGAGGGGGCATGGGAACATGCCTCCCCCCTCAGACCTGGGTCCCGCCCTTCTCCCTCACCACCCCCATCTCTCCCCTTTTCTCCCTCCCACTTTCTCTCTGTATATCCCGGATCTGTCACTCACCCCAAGGAAGGTTTGCTGTGCCAGTGATGCGTCTCGGGCCCCGAGAAACCTGGCCACAGCTTGGGTGAGCATATGGCTCGTATCTGCCGATAGTCCCACGGTGAATGCGGCTGATAATTGTTGGGTTTGTGGGCACTCCCTGACCTTAGCTGATCGCCTTTGCACTCTTCCTTCTTCCATAATTTCCTGGGAAGAGGAGACGCTGACCTTAATGATGTAAACACAAGACTGCCTGCCAGAAAACAAATAAAACAAGTGCATCTCACATGGAGAACATCCAGGTTTTGTTGCCTGCTTAATGAAATTGTCTAATGCCTGGGGAAATCCGTCGATTCCACCTCAGTTTCATGTAAACTTGTACGTGTTTCCTCATACCAATGCTGAAATAAATGTAAGCTGCGGCATCTGTCAGCAAACGGATTAATCCTTTGCAGATCTACTTGGCTCATACTACATACAAGTAACACGCATTATACACTATTACAATTTCATATCTGTTCTCTTCCATGATCTGTTCTCTTCTATGATATTTATCTGATGACCTCATTGTTTCTGTTGGGAATATCAGCACTTGTTGGTGCGTAATGGGAAATTACAGTCAAAAATCGCGGATACGGTTAAACCAATGATGTCATATTTTAAACCCATCACATGACTTCATGGTAACACTATAGTGTTCCACCTGTGTCATGTTGCATGACAGTTTTAGGATTCCACGTGTTCTGCCTTTGTCATATTGCCTGCAAATTCTAGGGTTCCGCATGTTCCACCTGTGTCATGTGAGTGTCCTTTGGGGACACGGTCTTGCCATGAGTCCCTGCCTTACCTTTCCCCTTCTTTCCCTTTCACAGAAGTGTTCAATTTATGGTCCAGGGTGTCCCTGCCTTATGCCCTGTGATGGACAGGTATCCCGTCCAGGGTGTCCCTGCCTTATGCCCTGTGATGGACAGGTATCCCGTCCAGGGTGTCCCTGCCTTATGCCCTGTGATGGACTGGTATCCCGTCCAGGGTGTCCCTGCCTTATGCCCTGTGATGGACAGGTATCCCGTCCAGGGTGTCCCTGCCTTATGCCCTGTGTTTCCTGGGATCGGTTCAGACTCAGCACTGAATGAGTGCTTATGGAGGGTGGGTGTGAGTGTATAGTGTATTCCTTCCTATAGTCCTTATTGTGGATTAATCGTATGACATACAGACATTCCTTCTTAATCATCCATATTTAAAGTTTCCATATTTAAATGAGAACTGGTACACTTTTGGTGGGGTATTTCCTATTCTATTCATAATTGGATGCATTGTATGCATATTTGTTAATAACTTCTGTTCTCTACAAAAAACTTTTTTATTACTTTAACCTGCATTTAAACTTGTTTCAGGATCAGGACAAATATTAACTGGCTTCTTAGCTAGTGACTGAATGTTAAAGCTGTTTTGGGTAGTTGCAGGTAACAGTGTATTTTTAACAAAAGTTTGTTCGGGATCCATCACGACCCCCAGGGCCTTGAAGTACCAAAAAAAGTCCTAGAATATTTCCAGGGATCCAGTTTGCGCCCTGCTTGTGTCAGACAGTATCGGGTTGCTTTTGACTCGCTTGTCCCTTTAGCTGTAGATTTCAAACACACGCTCACAGCTCATTTTGTCGGGTGTCAGTTTGCCTGCCTCCACCAGTCAGCTGGTTGACCCGCTTAACTCCTGCCAGCTGCCGACATGCGCGGATCTTGGCCTCAGGGTTAAAGTTTCACTCGCGGCAGCTGTCTCCAGCATCTGAGCCTGCCGACTCCGGGTCGCACACACGCCCACAGACGCTCCCTAAACCCCAGCAGACACCAGCCTATTTCACACTTTCTCCGCCAAGGGCTCACTGCCACGGCCGCCTCTGTCCCAGCATCCTCTGCTCAGGTGAACATCAGCTAATCTCCTGCCTCTACCAATACCGAGTGAGAATGACTTCTCTGTACTCTACGGGTAAATCTAGGTTGGATAAACTGAACTGGGATCTTCACATCAATGGATGATTCCCCATCATTAAGGACTGGTCTATGCCCCCCCCCCCCCAGAAAAAAAAAAAAAACTTTGGAATTGCAGCAGGCCATAGTCTGTTTCTGAACAGTTGTTCTTAGACTGGAAGCAGCTGTAATTAGCTGAAGATAAGTATGTCTTGCAACTTGGGTTTCCAAAAAAGCAGCAAGCCGAGGAGTGCTCTCCCCCCCCCCGCCTGCCTCCCCCAGTTGGGGGCTTAGGAGTTTCTCGGACAGGCCAGCTTTGGATTTCGTCGCCATTCCCTGACCTTGAGCCATAATGGGTTATAGCCTTTGAGGGACCTGCAGTTACAGCCCAGAAGGTCAACAACAGAGGTGATTGCCCCTTAAGACATTTTTGTCATGATACTCTCCCGTCCTTTGACATACAGTATATACATTTTATATGCATTTATTTATTCTTGTACTTCAGTGGTGGATGATGATGTTTAAAATGAGGGAAGCACACTGGACAGTTGACAGTATGACCAAAATATGGTCTTTGTTTCCTTATTTGATTAAGCCAGCTACTTAAATTCTACTCTCCTTCATCGAAGGACTTCCTTGGAATGGAGTCAGCGTTGGCTACACTGTCTGCCATGTTGCTTCGAAGTTTCTAGCTCAGCTTGAACAGACTTAACTCAGTTAGCAAGCTAGCTGTCAAACTAGTCTACTGAAAATCACGAAAATCAAACAAACGATCAAACGTAAAACTAACTACTAATGATAATGACTTTATGTACAATATTTACAGAATCCAATGGATAAAGATGACATACACAGAATTGCTTTATTAAGCTATCCATTTGCATAAATGGGCAAAGAATATGATGTTAACCAGGGCGAGTCGTTTCGGATAAACAGGTCTCCTGACTGGATAATTAATGCAATGCTTGTATGTTCTTTCAAAGAATTGTGAGAAAAAAAACAGACTGGATGTTTTCTCTGTGACTTCCGCCTTTGTGGCCCTGACTTGTTTTCCGAACTGTTTACAATGACATCAGCTTGGACTTCCTGCATTTCGGCCGCCCTCAATAGATGGAAAACATTAATCTTTCCGTCGATTCAGGTGTCAGTAGCAGGTACTCACGCCAGTTACTGCTTATCATTGGTAGAACAATGTGTCCATTCTTAAATAACTCCAGACAAAGTGTGTGATACCATTGCTTCAATTTGTTGTGTCAAGAGTATCACTATATACACAATTGGACTGATAGTCGAAGGCCATCGGCCTGTAAACGCTCACAGATGTTACTGGATGAACGTTAGGGTTAAGATTCTCGTTAAGATTCTCTTTTAAAATAAGCTCACTGACTGTCCTGAGTTCTTAGGTTTTACACTCAAAAGCAGACTTTCTGTGACATTTGGGGATTAACAAAGAGTATTAATCTCTTGAGTTGTGCAGTTTCATCCATCTGTCAGTTCATCCACCTTTTCCCCTCCAACAGCTGTCCCAGTACAGGGTGACAGGCTGGTTTATGAAATTAAATCAAAGTGCATTTATTGAATAATTACTCATTTAGATCAGAAGTAGCGGCCATATGTGAGCATTACAGGAGCCCAAAATGGATCCACACTGTCACCTTTGTCTCACTTCCTGCGCTTCAGAAGCCGCCTTTGGGGATGAGAATAGGCATGAGCCCCCCACCCAAAACAGTGCCCATTCTGTGACATAGTCCAGGTTTCCTCCGACTATCAAGTCGGCCTTTGCACACACTTCCTCCGCCTGCAATTCTTCTGACCCGCACGCCCCCCCCCCCCCCCCCCTCCCCACCGTTTGTACGAATCCCAGTGAAGATACTGCAGAGACTGCATCCCTCATGGATTATACTGTGGAAACTTTACAGTAATTAGTCCAAATGCAGCAAAATCATACCTATTTATATGAGCATCAAACGCAGGGCATTAATTACATTTTACACTGACTATGAAATTGGATTTTGAAAAATTATTTTTCAAGTGGGCTGAGAAGAAAAATAGAATACATTCACACACACACACACACAAATAACATATGCATGAATTGTGTCTTTCTTGTTTCAAGAAATAATTGTTAAAAAGTGAATTTATTTCTGGTTTGATACAGGAGACCTAAAATGAGTAAGTGGTCCTGACCAAAGCTTTTATCAGACATATGTTTCATTGCATCATTGTGATTTCCTTGCCATTCTGACAATCACAGATTACCTGAAGGATCATTATTTCATACTATACTTCTTTGAGAGCTGAAAAGCGTGATTGTCACACCAGATGCGTCCGTCACAGGGCACGAGGAAGGCGACACCCTAAGCAGGGTGCCAGTCTGTCACAGGGCATGAGGCAGGCGATACCCTAAGCAGGGTGCCAGTCCGTCACAGGGCACAAGGCAGGCGATACCCTAAGCAGGGTGCCAGTCTGTCACAGGGCATGAGGCAGGCGATACCCTAAGCAGGGTGCCAGTCCGTCACAGGGCATGAGGCAGGCGATACCCTAAGCAGGGTGCCAGTCCGTCACAGGGCACGAGACAGGCGACACCCTAAGCAGGGTGCCAGTCCGTCACAGGGCACGAGGCAGGCGACACCCTAAGCAGGGTGCCAGTCCGTCACAGGGCATGAGGCAGGCGATACCCTAAGCAGGGTGCCAGTCCGTCACAGGGCACGAGGAAGGCGACACCCTAAGCAGGGTGCCAGTCTGTCACAGGGCACTAGGCAGGCGACACCCTAAGCAGGGTGCCAGTCCATCAAAGGGCACTAGGCAGGCAATACCCTAAGCAGGGTGCCAGTCCGTCACAGGGCACTAGGCAGGCGACACCCTAAGCAGGGTGCCAGTCCATCAAAGGGCACTAGGCAGGCAATACCCTAAGCAGGGTGCCAGTCCGTCACAGGGCATGAGGCAGGCGATACCCTAAGCAGGGTGCCAGTCCGTCACAGGGCACGAGACAGGCGACACTCTAAGCAGGGTGCCAGTCCGTCACAGGGCACTAGGCAGGCGACACCCTAAGCAGGGTGCCAGTCTGTCACAGGGCATGAGGCAGGCGATACCCTAAGCAGGGTGCCAGTCCGTCACAGGGCATGAGGCAGGCGATACCCTAAGCAGGGTGCCAGTCCGTCACAGGGCACTAGGCAGGCAACACTCTAAGCAGGGTGCCAGTCCGTCACAGGGCACTAGGCAGGCAACACTCTAAGCAGGGTGCCAGTCCGTCACAGGGCACGAGGAAGGCGACACCCTAAGCAGGGTGCCAGTCTGTCACAGGGCATGAGGCAGGCGATACCCTAAGCAGGGTGCCAGTCCGTCACAGGGCATGAGGCAGGCGATACCCTAAGCAGGGTGCCAGTCCGTCACAGGGCACGAGGAAGGCGACACCCTAAGCAGGGTGCCAGTCTGTCACAGGGCATGAGGCAGGCGACACCCTAAGCAGGGTGCCTGTCTGTCACAGGGCATGAGGCAGGCGATACCCTAAGCAGGGTGCCAGTCCGTCACAGGGCATGAGGCAGGCGATACCCTAAGCAGGGTGCCAGTCCGTCACAGGGCACGAGGAAGGCGACACCCTAAGCAGGGTGCCAGTCCGTCACAGGGCACGAGGCAGGCGACACTCTAAGCAGGGTGCCAGTCCGTCACAGGGCACTAGGCAGGCGACACCCTAAGCAGGGTGCCAGTCTGTCACAGGGCACGAGGAAGGCGACACCCTAAGCAGGGTGCCAGTCCGTCACAGGGCACGAGGAAGGTGACACCCTAAGCAGGGTGCCAGTCCGTCACAGGGCACGAGGAAGGCAACACCCTAAGCAGGGTGCCAGTCACAGTCATGCACAGTATTTTTTGCAATTTCGGGATGATCAGTTTTTGGACTGTGAAGTAAATCTGTGTACATAGAGGAAACACTTCTCAAGATGAAAATTCACAAGCTAATTAAACAAATGTCTTTGCATCACGAAAGCGCACATTCTGGTGGGTTTTTTTTTCAGCAGAGTGTGCTGCAGTCAGGACTCGTGTGAGAAGCAGCCCTGGTGGCACATACAGCAGCACCGTAACATAATAACATGCCAGCAGACTTATGCTGACACCAAACGCAGGTGACTCATCAGATTTGTATACTGACAAACAGAGATAACAGCACTTGGTAATGTTTATGCTGTTGTATATACAGGGATAATTACTGTGCAGTGCATGCACAACACTCTCCCACGGGCTTGGTATTATGGTAAAGGCTGACTCCCCCATATAATCACTTTAGAACAGGGAGGTATACAGGACAACTGAAAGCCATGACAGAAAAAAAGGTTGTTTAATAACTGCTGATGGTGACAGCAGAATCAGAATCGTCTCTCGTGACCCTTTGGTGATGCACGGATCGGCTTCCCAGACGCGGCCCACTTACTGTCCCATTCACGAGAGACTCTGCGGGACTCATTGTGCTGCTGGTTGCCTGTTTAAGTACGGTGGCCTTGGAGCGACCCACACCTGGCTGGGAAGCTGGGAAGTCGTTCCTGCCTATTATGTAATTATAACCGGATAATGCAGTCATTCCCACCAACAGCAGCCCATCTACGCATGAAGTTATACATTTACAGTGAAGGGCTCATAGGTAGTATTTATAATTTACAATATGTTTCCTGTGTGTGTGTGGATTTGGTTTATGTTACATTGTGGGAACCATATGTCCCCCACAATACATATATAATAAAAACCTGTTTTTTTTCTGTGAAGATCTGTGAATGCATAAAAAAAATCAAAATTGTCATATTTTGTTTGGTTACTTGTGGTTAAGGTTAGGGCTCGTAGGGGTTAAGGTCGTCATGCTGGGATTAGAGTTTTCCCCATAGAAATGAATGGAGAGTCACCACAAAGATATAATTGCAAACCTGTGTGTGTGTATGTGTGTGTAAATGGTTTGTGTGTGTGTGTGTGTGTGTGTGTGGGCCCTGCGTTGAGTCGCCATCTCCTCTTGGGTTACTCCCCTGAGACCCCTGTGACAAGCTGTATAGAAGATGAATGAATGAATATGTTCCCATCCATCCATCCATGGAGGGCCACTATAAAGGGGGGGGGGGGGGTAGGCTGATCACAGGGACCCTTGAGTGACAGAGGCCCTAAAAAATTTCTAACATAATTTGGATGGGCTGGGGGGCCAATATCATATGCCTTTTTGGAACCCAAAATTTCAAGCAGTACCCCTAGACCAAACCATCCATCCATCATCCACAGGAAACAGTGACTTATCCACTAGAATTAGAATACAGGATAAAATACAGGATCCCACTTCCTGTTTGTGCAATAAACTGAAAAGGCATATGGCTGCAGATGTCTGCCTTTGCAGTGTGACAGCAGCACTTCTGCTCTGAGAAGGAGCAGACCAGCTGGATGAGCAGAAACACACAGGGGACTGAGCCGCGTACCACTCTGTAAGTGAGACAGACGCCATAACGCTTTCGCCAGTGCTTCCTTCTCACACTTCGCCTGTGTATGTTTAACGCCGTGAAGTGCACAGTGCTGGTGGCTAGCCTTTCTGCTATAAATGATCATGATTATACAAAGTGCAATAGACCAGTTTATTTATCTTTGGGACTATGCGATACAAGCAGCATATTACTGTCGACATGCCCAGGTGATGGTTTTTCATTGCCCTTAAAAGTGTTTCCATTTGGAAATTAAAACTTTGATCTGGTGTCGGGCTGTCTGTGGATGTTTATATATTTCTCTCTGTACTCGGTTGTACTCAAATAATAGTCAGGGTGCTGGTGCAAGTAGTGAAAATGCATCATTGTGTCTTGTACAGTATTGTGCAAAGGTCTCAGGTTAACAAAAAATGTTTAAAGCCATTTATCTGGGTAGCAAGTCTATATCTTCTCAGATAAATATAATGCAACATTAGAATTTAAGTTAGTCAACAGTAATACAAAAAGAAAAATGTCTTTTTTCCCTAGCAAAGTTACTGATATTTTGTCGGACTCCTAGATGAACATCGCTTCAGTTCTCAAACCTTTCCTCCCCCGGCCATTCCATGTATTGAATTTCACCACTAGCCCACTTGACTGATTAACTTAATTTGATAGATTGATGAGGTATTGATTTGCCAAACATGCGATGTTAGTCGTTGAGTGAATTATTCCAGGGGTACATTGGATGATTCCTGCAAATACTGGAGGTTTCGAAATAGCTAAACTTACACACGTTGGCAGACATAAAACCATTGTTCTCTACATACTTACAGATAGTTAATACACTGTTTTCTTTGGCAGGCTAAGAGTTTTGCACAGGGCTGTATATGAAGGGGTTGTGTGTTCTGCCTGAAACATCGCCATGTGTACGCATGGGGGTAACATTTGCCCTGAAGGTGCATTTGCATCTCAGGGTCTGGAGGCCGATTCTGGGATTCAGGCTGCTGACACAGACATACTTCAGCAGCTTAACTTGTGTGGTCCCAGGTGCAGATCAACCTCAGCACTAATAATGTCTCTGCAGTACCTGTGACTGTCTGAAGGCCTAGAGGGGAAGAATGTAGCCAAATTAAGGGTTAGGGTCAGTACATTTCCAATTTTAAATAGGATCCAGTTTCTTTGTTTATCTATGAAAAATACTCAATTCAGGATCAGCTTTTTTAAAAAAGCACAGAAAACATAAAAAATGCACAAACTTAGATATTAATGTCCTTGAAACTTTATGTAACTACTATATTCCAGCTAACTTAGTTTACTGCAGCTGAGAGAATGTCACAACGTGACAACACGTTGATAATGTGTGGAGTTATCGCTAGAAGACGAGAATGATGAGGGATGGGGAAGGGGATGAGCTGGGGAAGGGGATGAAATGGGGGATGAGCTGGGGTAGGGGATGAGCTGGGGGAAGGGATGAGATGGGGAAGGGGATGAGCTGGGGAAGGGGATGAGATGGGGAAGGGGATGAGGTAGGGCAATCTGGCACAGGACACTCATTGGTCAGATTACCCTGACTGAAAGTTTAGCAATGTGCTGTTCACAGTCAATGTAGGCATATTATTGGTTGACTGAATAATTATTTTATATGTTGCATTTTTACAAAATATCGGGTAGGCAGGTGCCTACCTAAATTGATTGGCACAACGCCACAGAAACAATGCAGGGACTCTTGCAGAAATACATTTATTTGCCAGCTGATGATCACAGCAATACAGTAAGGATAGCTGTAGCTGGAGAATTCCAGTCCGTATACATGTCTCTTAATCCCGGCGCACTGGGGAAGTTCGAGCTGCCAACAGGTGTCTCCACGGCAACGCAGACTTTGCGTGCTAACTTTGCTGCCACGGTGCCTTATCAATGAGACCTGAGAGCACTTGAAGATCAGGCAGCAGCTGATCATTGACTTTACTCGTTTTTATGGAGAGTATCATATGATGCACCGTTGACGTCCCCAGTTCCTTTAAACAAACAGAGGGATTTTGTGGATTGCTGCTCAAGTGAATCGCTTGAAGTTCTGTTTGCTGGTCCGTAGAGAACAGTACAGTGCTTACCCTGTATTATTCACTGCTGTAAAAGGTTTTGCTTTCTTTGCCTGCTGCACCAGTTGTTGGCTGAGATGGGTGGGTAACAGTGCTGAGTGCAATTCAGCCCAACGCACACACTTAAGCCCCCCTCCGCCAGCCCTCTGGCGTGACTTGTCCTCTGCCCAGTGTGTCTTTGATAACTCAGTGATGGGAAGAGAATGACCTCGCATAAAGCCTCGATTCAGCCCTACAGGAAGCTCCGGGACGTGCAGTTTCATTGGCCACTCTCCAGCCCCTAATGAGAGCTGGTGGATCCCGGAGCGGCTCGTTTAATTAAAGGACACAAATCTACTCACTGGCTCCCAACAATGAGCAAGGAGCCGGACTTAATGGCCTTGATCGGGCAGGAACTGGTCGCACTATAGACTGTGCAGGGCTTCCGGGGGTGGGTGGCTGGGGGTGGGAGTTCTGGGGAAACAAAAAGAGCTTTGTGCCATTGTGGGGTCTCATCTGCCCGATGGGTCGGGGCTGAAAGGGCGTCTCTCCGGTGGTGTTGGGCGCGGGGGAGCGGCGTGTGGCTGGTGCAGAGCGACGGCCGGCCAGACCGGGCTTCAGCGTGCTGTGGGTCGCAAGCAAGTGGGAAGGCGGGGTCTGCACTGCGATGGTGTTTAGGTCAGGAAACACAGACACCCCGGCCCCCATCCGGGTGTGTGGCCACCCCGGCCTGCCTCTACCAGCAGGGCATTATGAGCTGCCTGGATGCTTCTCAATGGCCAGGCCTGAGGTCCCAGCTGCCTGTCCGCGCCTCCCGTCACCGAGCCAATGAATTCCTGCCGGAGACTAGCCAGGGCCGTGCTCTTAAACACGCCAACTGGGACCTTGGAATTCCCCATCGCCAGCCATGGACTACGTTACGACTCTAGACAATTTCCTCTCTCGTTACACTCAAGACTCAAAAGAGTGTATACTCAATTCATGTATGTTTATTTGCTTTGTATAACTGTTTAAATTCTTTTTGACATGCATTTGATTTTTTGAGAAACTAAGTCCAGAATCCAGATTGCAAGAGTCATTTCTAATCTGGGTAGATATGTAGCAGACATTGACTGTAAGGTTGTAATACCAATATTTATCACTGTAGGACACAGTAGAAGTGACTGTTGAGTTACAGTAACCCCTTGGCATTCATGGTTTCAGTTATTCGCGATTTGGCCATGGACAATTAAGCAAGAATATTTTTGGAGCTTGCTGAAAGACTGCAGAAACTCACTGACGACACGACAAAAACAAAACCAAACAAGGTTTGGATCGCACAGAAATCATACATAACTATTACCAATAGGCCTTCATAATATTTGTTACTGTAAATGCAAACTATATCTTTACAGGGCTCTCAAGTCTCGCACATGGTAAAATGAGGTGCCCAGAAGGGTTTGTATATTATACAAAAAAGGTCTAGATCAGAAATAAAGCAAATTAACAAGCAAAGTGTACAGTTCATTACTGTTTGTTTAATGATTGATAATGAATAGACTTTTATGTTCATTCAGATTAACGGACTGTTATGGGTTGACATTAGGGGTGCCCAAGTATCATTTGCAAATTTTCACATTTGCAAGGATCTTACGAACGTGACCCTCGTGAGTGTGTAGGCGTTACTGTATCTAAGGACACATTAAAAACTTACAACGTGTCAACTTTAATTAAAGAAAATAAAGGACATTAAAGTGCAATAAGGACCTAAAGGAAATAGTCTCTTGCCTTCAAACAGGGAAAACAATGAGACAGAAATGCAGGACATGAATGACTACACCTTCCCCGGCCCATGCATGCACCAGCAGAGTAACAATCACAGAGATGCTGGTTTCTCTGCCAGAGGCTGATGTTTGTTGACTGTAACTCAGATTGCACCTGCAAACGGCTGCTAACTGATGAATTTTACCACAGAAAATAAGGGACCACTAACATCTGTGGTAAATTATAGAATTTTTAAATTATATAGTCATTTGGCATGAGGTACATCTTCTACAAGACTGTCAACAACTGCTGCCTTTCGGTTTATTTCACCGTATATATTTTAGCTTTTCAAAAGTAACCAGAAATTCTATAGGAATTTATTTTCAAATGTATGATTAAACTTTAACTTGTAGTTTGAGCTTTTAATGTAAATAACATTAATGTTTGATTATGAGAAGAGTGGTGGTGTGTGTGGTGCAGAATAGAGTATGAAGATATGTTGTTTTAGATTGAACAATAAATGTAGCCCTCATTTACATTCTAATGATTTTTTATGGCCAGTAAAGCTGTTCAAATCTTTGTTGACACTTCAAACAGCTGCCTTGTCCAATGTAGAGCAAAGCATCTGTGACGCACCAAACTAATGCGAGTCGTTAAAACGGGTGCGTTGAGGAAGGAGCCCGTGTTTGGAGGTCACACACATTTGTGTTTTCTGCAAATGTGACTAGAGTGACAGCAACCGTCCGGACTTTCCGGCCACGTGTGTCTGCGTGGCTGGTGTGTTACCAAGCGACCGCGAGCCTGTCCTCAGCACGGCATCCATGGGAAAAGCCCTTCTTCACATAACGCCTCCCTGGAAGAAGCTCGCTGGTATCCCACTGCCCTAAAAATGTCCAGCCTCGGAGGACAAAACAGCTAGGCTACGTCGCTGCTTCGAAGGATGGAGGGTCAGCATGTGTCAACGCAAAAATAACTTGAGGAGCGTGAGTCGGCGACTCTGAGGTCTGTGATGGGAACTGAAACTGCCAGCTGGAGCTGCGGATCTAAGTCTGGAAAGCCTTATTTCAGGCTTTGCAGGAAGAGGAAAGCAAAAGGTAGCCAAAGTGCGCCAGGCCCACGCTGTCAGAGTGGCTGATCAGGCATGCTAACTGCCTCCCGAGCCTCTTTTCGTGGTAGCGGCAGAAGGGAAGCCGTTACACTGAAGCAGGCCGACAGGTGCTAGGTGGGTGAAATGTGACACGCGTCTCTCAGGAAAGCTGAAATCAGCGGCTTTTTCTGCAGGGAGGACCTTATTCCCAGGATCAAAGGACGCTTGCTGACCCAGAGGTACTGGGAGGAGATGCAGGGCCATGACAACAACACCCTGTTTGTTCCTGAAAGTCCAGTCAGGCGGCTGGTGCCCTTGTTTCTGCCGCACGATTCAATTTCTGTGGTTTGTTTTGTTTATTCGTAACGTGCTCGTATGTGAAAGAAGCTGGTACAGTGTTCTCAGGCATTAAATTAAAAGAGGAAGTGTATCAAAACTACGCAGTTTACTTGAAAGAGCAGAGCAAAAAAAGCCCAGACAAAGAGTATGTTACCAGACATACAAAAAAAGCAACAAAAGCCCAGACAATGCTGTATTTTATTGCTATTGTGCCAAGCAGGAATTAACCAAATGTGGATTTATTTGTATTCCAATTATCTCTATTATGACCTTTTAGAATCTTTACTATAAGGTAATACAAAATATAAAACTGATGGTCACTGATTAGAATTATTTTCAACAATGTGTCACATAAGTACTATCCAAACCTGTCATACTCAAAAACAACAAACTTAAATAAATTTCACAAGATTAATGAATAGATGTATAAAAGAAAATTGACTGCATCTGCTAAAATGCGTGAAACCTACGAGTGATATTTCGGCACGCCTGTCGAGGATGAAGACAAACCCTGGGCACCTCATTTTACCTGCAAGCGCTGTACAAAAATTCTAGAAGGTAAAAGGACAATTTCTTGCTTGCTTAAATAGTAAGATTTTACATTGACATATTATGTTGAACTGCTTGAGGCTGAACTACAGCAAAATGGGCTGCAGGATGTCCCTGGAAGTCCGTTTCCATGACGCTTATATTGATAAATTCAAGGAGAACATGGGCGTGTACTCAGAGGATCAAGGCGAGCGCTTCCACCGAGAAATACTGGACTGAACACTGCTACCAAGGAGCGTTATAATAAGAGCATGTATTTGGGGCTGATATGTGAGACTGATTTACATTACAGTTGCACATCTTGAAAAAAATACTAATTTCTAAACATTCTTGGTCATTTTGTAGAACTTTAGTATAAATACATGTAAATCTTGATTCCTATGTTGTTTTATTCAGACCTTATAAAAATTACAAATATGCCTGTTTTTACATAGAAAGTAGAAGTGTGAACTGGGTGGTGGACGGTGGACGGTTTATCAGTTTGTTGATGTGTATGTGTCGGCATCGCTGTGTGAACTCCACATGCAGTCTGGTACCCATATCCCATGATGCTCGTTCTTTGTACCCTAGTGAGAGGAGCACAATGAATTTCAAGAAGAAGTTACGAGTTTCCTGCATTCCTGGAATAGAGTAATCTTGGGTGCAAGAACATGCAAGCACAATCACAGCCACAAACACACATTTTAGGAATTATTCTGGGGCCAAGGCAGTTGCTCAGGATCTCAAGAATGTCAGCTCTTGCTGAGGAACATAGTCACCATCCTCAAGGTCCTTTCCCAAGGCTAAGAGAAAGTTAGCAAAAGGTCATATACCTTCCCAGAAGAACTGCACTGAAAGTTCCCGCAGCCTGCTATTGCAAGGGTCCAATAAAATCAGAAACTCAACCTCTGGATTGATATCTCTTCTCACTAGACCAGTGCTTCCCAACCCGGTCCTTGGGGACCCACAGACAGTCTACATTTTTTGCTCCTTCTGAGACAGTCTACATTTTTGCTCCCTCTGAGACAGTGTACATTTTTGCTCTACCAGGACTGTTTGCGGGTCCCCTAAGACTGGATTGGGACACAAAGCTCAAGAGAACAGCCAAGAATACGTAAAAACGGAGTAAACCTCACATTAATAAGGTATTGAGCGCATAACTTATTTTTTTGGATTCCTATTTTATGGCTGCCGGGTATCGACGTGGATATCTTCAGAATGTTAAGAACAGCCCCTCAAAAAAGGACTAAATGAGATATATGAGAAACATGTCTTCAAAAATAAAAACAAATCCCGATTTGTCTCATGAGGTCATATGTCATGTTGAGGCTGATTCCAGGCCCTTGGAGCAGCATAATGGAAACACTGAATACTGTACATTACTAGTGAGGTCAGAATGGACAGCACAGCTGGGAACAAGGATCATTACTGAGAGCAAAGGGGCTGAGCTATTATGTAGTATTATATTATGAACTAACAATTAACTATTACAAATGAAATGTATGTTTTGTTTATGAAGAAGGTCCATTTACCAAACAAAATAAAAAGATGAGTCCAGTTCCACGTTATAATCTTCAATATGCTTGATTATTAAGGTCAGAAGCAAAGGTAACATGCAAGAGACAAAAATGGACTTAAATAAATGATGACATCAGCATTCTAGAAAATGAAAACATTGACAGTAAACTGCATGACATGCACTTGTACATTGGTTTGTGTAAAAGTATCTACTAAATATTTAAAATGTAAAAAAACCTACATTTTATAATTCTGGATAGCTTAGAAAGTCTGAACAAATAGCATCGGTGAATGAGTTCTTTTGAGATTTCGCTATATGTATATTATACGTACTGCCAAAGGAATCTCATCTGTGTGCAGAATCAGAACTGTCACTGGGACTTGATCCCAAATTATGATTTTCATCATTCAAGATTGTTCCATAGGAAAATGATCATAAATGCAGGCAATATTATCTACATACTGCAATGGCAAATACACACGTTGTCATTTTAAAAGTGATGATCTAGGGAGTTGTTCACATTTGTTGGACAGAATCATGAAGTCATTTTAATTAACAGTTTTTAAAATACATAAAAGCATTTTTATATACTAAAGAGGGAGTATTTTCACTGTAGTAACTACATATGACATATGTATGCATATAACAGAGATTAATAACCTGTGACACCGAAGTGCTCAGTTCTGGTGGCCTCCTTTTCCGATGATGTCAAAGACTGTGCTTAGTTAGTGCACAGGCTGAGACATCTGATTCATTGCTGGCAGGTACACTGCAACCTTTATCCACTGCTCAGAGGCTATAGTCTCACGTCACTGGATTTTACTACTGATCTTCCACAATCAGTTTTGCCACTGTCCTTGTTATGCAGCCACTTCCACGCCCCTCCATTGCTCCGGCCAGGACGATGGCTTTGGCTGACCTATTGGTTCATCATGCTCTTTCTCCCTTCCCGGAACCTCAGTCCCAGATATATTTCTCTTTTCAAGATCAATAGATTAATAAATCCTTTCATCTATCGTTAATAGTTACCCTCTCAGATATGGAATTTCCAATACAGTCCATGTCTCCAAGTCTCTGACCAACCACGTGCAGGCTTACTCTCACACCAGCACCAAGCCAAGTCTCTGACCAACCACGTGCAGGCTTACTCTCACACCAGCACCAAGCCAAGTCTCTGACCAATCACCATGAATCAGGCTATGCTTTGCTTCACTGCACTCTTAAAAACACTTGTAGGTCTTTACAGTCTGTTGTCGACTTGTATTACACTTTTGGATCATGATTCGTAAATAAACTTTGTGCTTCCGCAATTGGATCCTCCCTCATCGTTACGCTACATCAGGTGAGAGTGGTTTGAAAGATTTGAAAGGCCAATATCCTGGACTATTCTACAATGAGGCATTGTTTTTGGGCACTTGTTTTGAGGGATTACAGGCCATCTATTTTGCTTAAACATACAGTATCTGGATCCTAAGACTGGCAAGTCCTAGACCAGGCAGAAATGGCAGCAACATCATTCTAACCAAAAAATGGAAACTACCCTAAATCTCAGAACATATAGGGATTCTAATCGTGTACTCAGTGGCTGCCTGTCGCATTTCTTCAGTTTAAATTTGTTTTATTCAGCCATTATTGTTTTGCCTGCAGTCTTCATTTGAGTTCATTTTGATTGGCTCTGATATTATCCATCCATCCATTTTCCAAACTGCTTATCCTACTGGGTCACGGGGGGTCCGGAGCCTATCCTGGAAGCAATGGGCACGAGGTGTGCTTTCTGCACCCACCACACTGCAAAACACCTTCAGATCCTGGATGACGACCCCCCCCCGACTGACTGGTGATGCAATGCCACCCTCCGGACATGGCTTTCCATCTGTCACAGCCAAGCCATGGCTGTAGTGCCATAGCTGATGGTCCCTCAGTCCATGCCAGCATTGAATAAAGTAGGAAGAAGAACACACCCCTGATGTATCCACTGGAACATCGTGTGCAGAATGGTAAACACCAAAACATATGTATATACCCCAAAACATGCCTACAGCATCTGGGAATAGCAGAAATACGAAATATAACCAATTGTGTTTCTGTATATCCAGCTGGAGTCATATGTACCTGTACTTAATATTTCTGAGTCCTCAGTATTTCAGTATTTTGTCATCTCACTTATTATAGGATGGTGGACATCACCGTTCAATCAGTAGGGCCTAATTAGCCTTAATTTAAAATGGGCTTCCTTGTCTCTCTGGTCTGAGAGTTTGTTTGTACGGACATTGATAGCAGTCCTGTTGTAGCCCTCTCCACAAAGACTGTCTGTTCTTTCTGCATTTTCCCATGTGCCAACGCTGTAATGGGTTTTATTTTAGTTCTCTATTGTTTTGTTAAACCGGTCTCCATTCCTATACCCAGAAAAGACCTTATTCCTGCTCCCCCCCCCCCTCCCCCCATCACGTGGGTGTGTTTGTGGTCCAGTCTGGAGTGAGTCCTTAAACCATTTTGCCAATTAAAAAGCCGCGGTGTTTTTGAGATCACACAACACCACAGAACCCCTGTGGATTGCAAACGTAAATAATGCCCCTTATGTTGCGAAGAGGAGATTAGGCCCTAAGGGCAGCGGATGGCCAGGAAGAGGAGATGACGCTCTCGCCTGGACAACAATCGAAGAAATGCGGACATGCAGTCAGCAACTTCACTATTTATAGTCAGGCATCTCAGCAGGCTGCAAGTCATTTACAGCAGGAAGTGTAAACTTAGATGAGAACAGAGAACCCGGCACTGGATGGGGCTCTACAGCAGTGACACTTATGAAGAACGTGACAGGCAGCCATCTCTCAGATTTCAAGCCCGTAGAAAAAAGAACCAAAACAACAAACCAAAAGGCAGAAACCGAGAGCATCGCAGACGGTACTGCTCACCACGTCCCCTCTCATCTCTAACTGTGGAGCATGTCGATTCCTTCTGCACAGCAGCCAGATGTTCCATCTAGAACTGAGATGTTCATGAAGAAATCAGATGTCAATGAAATGTTCTGTCTTCACCCTGTCAGTTATAAATCCCTGACATGTTCCTGAGGCATCTTTACTGCCAAAAGCTTCAATCTTTCAAACAAACAGAACAGTGTAACAACTATCAGAAAAATATGGCTGTTAATCATACAGTAAAATAAAGGGTTAGGGTTTTAGGTCAGGTATGTATGAGATATAACAAAAATATAATATGTATTAAAGTATGCAGAGTTTTGTAACCAATTCAGCTTCTTGGCGAAGGAAGAAGGACTTGAGGGCAGGCAAAGCAAAAGGGCTTTTATTAAACTCAAAGCCCGAGACAGGAAATAAACTGGATTGTGAGGGATCAAAAAACAGGGAGAGTAGAAGAAGGACCCCAGCAACAAGAGGGTTCAATGTCAATGACGATACAAACAGGTACTGCAATGCAAGCACTAACGAGGGTTTACACGTTACAGGCATGGCTCACCAGAGCTGTGTTAGGGAGGAGACAGGAGGGTGCGGCATGAAGGGTGTGACGGTATGCTCAGTGTGTTTTATGTGGCTTTTGGATAAGAGTGTTTGCCAAATAAGCAAATTAATGTTGACTAATTAAATATAATAGTTTAATGATATTAATAAGAATATTAGACACACTTTCTTAATGCGTTAATTAAGCAGTAACTAACTGCTAGATACATACTGATCCCATGCTAATTCATCATTAATCAGTCATGAGGGCTCATGTATTCCATTCAGGAAGTATTAGTTAACACTTAACTTATTAGTTAATAATTAACTAATACAGTTCTTGCATGGAACCATCATAATTTATTACTTATTAACTAACACTTAGTTAATGCTTAATTAATGCATTAAGTAAGTGTGTAGTACTACATCATTGTGTCCCCTTAAATAAAGTGTTACAACTGTTATTACATCTAAAGAGAGAAAGCAGACAAAATATAAGTAACATTTTACTTGATGGGACAGAATTAACTTAGTAACTCAGTTACCATTCATGAACAAATACGGTGGCTGCATGAAACACATGAACCCTTTGAAATGACTGATTAATGATGAGTGAACATGGGATCAGTACATAACTAACACTTAGTTTCTGGTTAATTAACACAGTGAGAGTGTACAGCTACATTATTTGTGCCCCCTCAAGTAAAGGGTAACCAATATAAAAGCTGATTTCAAGCCAAATTCCCATCAAGGTCAAAGCAATTTAATTGATTTCTCTGATGTATTTTTCAGGATGTCTGTTTGTATTGACCTTTGACCCCTGCCCTGGGGTTCAAAGTGGATAACAGACACTGACTGTGGAGAAGCCCCCCCCCCCCCACCGAAAGACAGCTTTCCCCTGACATCTCTATCCTCATCTTGACTTCCAGTCCCCCCCCAGCTTGCAACACCTATGGCTGTCGGGTCTTTCTCACATCTAAAGCCCATCTCCACGGCTCCTTGATGAGCTGGGGGAGTGTGCCACCCCATTCCCCGGAGCTGCCCCCCCTGCATTCGCACCCCGCAGATTGCTCCCACACTCGTCGCTGCCGCTTCAAAGCGCACTGGGGCGGGTGGTGTAGAGATTATGCGGACCCTTCCGGGCTTCCTGCCACAGCTGCCCCTCCCACCCTGCACTAAATGCAGAGCCTCCTGCCCCGTTGCCTTGTGTTACGTCCTGCCTCGCTTCGCTGCCTCTGCGCCTTTCAGGAACATGCATTCCTGCCACAATGGGCAGCCCTTTAACACAGGGGACAGAAGTCAGCCCTGCTAATTATGTCAGACACGCAGTGACCCCCTTAAACCTGCATGCCAGGTTACACTAAGTACCTAAGAGAAGGATTCCACAGCATTTTAGGTTTGTCCAGCAAATGCATTTAAAAAACAGCAAGCAACACCATCCATCCATCCATCTCTCTGTCCATCTATCTGTCATCCATCCATCCATTCCTCCATCTGTCCATCCTTCTGTCCATCCATCCATTCATCTATCCATCTGTCCATCCATCCATTTATCCATCTGTCCATCCGTCCATCCATCCATCCATCTGTCCATCCATTTATCCATCTGTCCATTCGTCCGTCCGTCCATCCATCCATCTCTCTGTCATCCATCTGTCATCCATCCATCCATTCCTCCATCTGTCCATCCTTCCGTCCATCCATCCATTCATCTATCCATCTGTCCATCCATCCATTTATCCATCTGTCCATCCGTCCATCCATCCATCCATCTGTCCATCCATTTATCCATCTGTCCATTCGTCCGTCCGTCCATCCATCCATCTCTCTGTCATCCATCTGTCATCCATCCATCCATTCCTCCATCTGTCCATCCTTCCGTCCATCCATCCATTCATCTATCCATCTGTCCATCCATCCATTTATCCATCTGTCCATCCGTCCATCCATCCATCCATCTGTCCATCCATTTATCCATCTGTCCATTCGTCCGTCCATCCATCCATCCATCTCTCTGTCATCCATCTGTCATCCATCCATCCATTCCTCCATCTGTCCATCCTTCTGTCCATCAATCCATCTGTCCATCCATCCATTTATCCATCTGTCCATCCATCCATTCATCCATCGTCCTACAGGTTATCCTAGGCATGACTTATGAGAGGCCTGGAGCAGCTAAAGAGGCTGTTTTTGGTGCCAGTGAGGGAAATGCTTTGCAGAAGCCCTTCTTCCTGCACTGGTGAAAGTTATTCTAAACTGCATCAGAAAGTCAGCAGGCTGTGTGCAGCCCCCAGTCCCCTAGTGCATATTTCTTGAACAAAAAAGCAAATAAGAAATATAATATATCCACAGATATTCACTTGGTAGTCATTTAGTAAGTAATTCATTTACTAAGCAGATAAATCAGTATTTGGGGGATTTGAGAGCGTATCAGCTAAACTGCTGTGTAAATGCTAAACAGCATAACTACATATTTTATCAAAATTAAATTATGACTGAAATCGAGTATCTGGCTTTGTTTTACATCAGGGCTGCACATCTTACTAGGTTTTTAAGAAAACATTTCCTACTAACACTTACGGGAGGACAGACACAAAACTCTGATATGCTTTTTCTCAGGTTCAGAGTCAGTGTGGTTACTGTGTTTTACCTGCGTAGGCCAGTATACTAAGAAAGAAAGTACCATTTATGTTATTTTTACAAAAATTCTGCTTCACAATTCTTGCAGCAGTATTTTATGTAATATAGCAGAGGACACATCTTAATGTCACTGTTCCTAAACGGTAAAGGTAAGTGAACCAGGTCACGAGACCACAAACAGGTTTGGGACGCTCCCAGGGCTGTCTGCTTTTTGTTGGGTCAGGTTGCGAACTAAGGTTTCACATTATTTCAAAGACTAAGATAAGGTTGGGGGAAAGACAGAATAATGAGAACTCTGTACTGAAATTTATGCTCAGTTTTATAGCAACTGTTTAGGTGCTAAAAAAAAAGCGTTTTCAACTGATGCACGTACAGAAGTCGACATGTATAGCAGGGAAGGTTCCGGATTGTTGTTTAAAGGGACGGCGTCATTGGCCAGCTTTAAAGCCACAGCCCAGCACTCTGCATTTACCGTCATTAATGTATCTGCTTCTCTCTCATGGAGGCCATGGATCTCATGCATTTTTCTTATTTTTTTTTTGGGAGGAAGCTGGGTCTGACAGATCATGGGGGTTGGGGTCTTTGCTCAAGGGCCCAACAGTGAAATCATAAGACACGGGATCTGAGCTGGCGATCGTCTGATCATTGGCACGATGTCCCACTCCTCTGAGCTACAGACCACTTCCATGTATCAGGTGTATTAAGTATCTCCTACATGGCGCAGAAGACATTTTGGAAACATTTTACTTGTCGGGGCACAGATAATTAGTAATAACTCGTTTACTATTTAATCATACTACAAACCATGAACAGATATAGTTGGTACTTGAGATAAGATGTATCACAATTCATTAATGAGAAATTATCATGAGATTAGTATTTCACTTGTGTTATTTCTTTACTTGTTCCTTCAGTAGCTCACAAAGGTTTATAGAATTAAGAGATATAGTAACAAATATTGTAACTGCTTGAGATAAAACACGCATAAGGATTCATGAGATCAGTATGTATGTATGTGTGTTGCTTGTAGGAAAGAACGAGGCTTTTATTATTGAGTCCTTAAGAGGACTAACCCTGGCAGCCTGAGTAGCAGAGTAACGAGTGGGACAATGAAGCACTGCTTCTCACAAATTGTGTGTATTGTAGTGGTTCGCTGACAGGCAGCAGTTGTCCACATGAAAGTGCCGAGCACAATGGGACAATCATGAGAGAATAACCACAGAGGTTTGGCACGTTCTTCCTACTTAATCTGATCACTTAATAGATAGCAAACTCCTTCCTTTACAGCACTGTTTGATGTTACTGATGAACGACTGCTTCAGAAATCACACATCGCTGTCTGCCTGTTGTGGCATCTGTGGTCTGCATGTCGTCCTCAGCTAGCTAAAAACTTTCCCCAGACAAAAGGGACGTTTTGGCCCTGACAGCGATCGTGGTCTATTTTTGGTGAAGGAGCACACAACTGTGCGGCTGACATTGCAAATCTCTCCCCGGAGAGTTTGAAATGCCAATTTATTTCTCCTGAGACTGGAATTCATTCCCCTCCAACCTGTGTGTCTAAGGTCAAAGGTCGGGGGTTTGTGGGGCAGGCGGGGGGCGATGAGTGCTGGGAAGAGGGTGGCCTTTCTGCACCCAAGCAAAGGACGCTGGAATGCTACTGTAGCCGTACCTCTTTCTCCAACTCAAACCACAGCTCAGTCCTCTGTCTCTGATTGTAAACCACTAATTTAAAGGTTTACTGGCCCTCTGACAATCCACATAACTGGGTCACAATTCTCCCACTTTCTCGCTTTTTATAACTAAAGAGGGGAGGCACGGTGGGTGGCACTGTTGCCGTGTGCTGTCATGGGGGGGTTCAGGCCCCCTCCTCTGCGTGTTTGTGTGAGTTTGCAGGTGACATGGCTTTCCTCCTGTGGCCCAAATGCATGCGGTCAGGTTTATACCTGGATCCATATGACAGTGGGTGGGCGTAGACACCCAGTCCCGAATGTGGTCTCACCTTGTTCCCCTCCCTGCTTGGAATGAGCTCTGGGAAAAATCCTAATCCCACTCATGACACCCTTAGCCCCCACCCAGCCCTAACCTTAACCATTAGCAAACAAAGAAAATACAAATCTTTTGGCATTTTTACTTTTTTGTTTGCAATCACAGATTTTTATACAATTGAGGTTATCCAAACGGGAACCTGAAAAATGTCCCCAAAAGTAAGCAAGAGGTTTACCACACTTTGGGGACATTTTAGTTCCTCAAAAGTGATCTATGGACGCCCACACATGCACAGTCAGTCAGTCAACAGAGGACAGTAGAAACTTGAACAAATCATCAACACAGAAAGGACCTGGGACCAAACCGAGAACCGTCTACCTGTAAGGCCACAGCGCTAACCACTGCACCACCATATCACACTGTATACACTCCATTTTTTTTTATTATTTTCTTAAAGTTTTTTATTCTGCATTGTCACTGGAGTGGCATAATTCTATTGTACTTTGTACAATGACAATAAAGGTATTCTATTCTATTCTATTCTATTCTGCAAAAAAGTGGAGTCATATCTTTCCCAGCACCTACCAAACAATTAAGTTTAGACAGCTAAACACGACTGCTGACCTGCATGAATACTGCAACAGTCCAGATAATGACTCCCACTTATGGAAACGTAGCGCTCTTACGCAAACATGCCGCACGCTGGTCTTTCAGTCTCGCAATATCTCATTTGTTAACCGTCACTCGTCCACACAGAGAGTGACGGATGTCGCCGCGTGGTTCATTCACGGGGCATAATGCCTGAGCGAACAGGAATGGCCAGATAACGGTATAACCCAGAAGGACGTTACTGAGAGTTGGCAGTCTGCATGCGGTCTGCTGTTTTCAGACACGAACAGTGTTTGTGTTTGGTCTTCTTTCTGGAGTGTGCCCAGATATGGCTGTGCACATTCTGTAGGTTCTGAATTTGCATAGTTTTAGTGATTTACATAATCTCAGGATCAGGTCAGGGATCCAGTGAGGGATTTCATGCTCTGCATCACATGTTAACTGCCACCAAACCCCCCCCCCCCCCCCCCCCCCCGGCAACGTAAGTGGTGGTACAAACTTCCCACACTCCTAATGAATTTCTGTGGATCGTAAATAAAAAATGCTATACATTCTGTAGCCATCTTTAAAGTAATCGAGCAATAAAAAGCCTAAATAATCATTTAACCAGCTAGGCAGATCCAGCTAGTTTTAAAGCCTAGTTTTGTTTGGTGTGTTTTGTGTTGTTATGTCTGCTTTTTTCCATTATTGTGTTTTTTTTTTAAGATCACACCCTTATGCTGACCTGTGACCACCCGTCTAATGGTATGTTAATGGCCTTTATCTTTTATTTTCTGTTATGAATTAGCGATTTTATACGATAAAACCCTAAAAACGGCTAATAGATTATTCAGTTAAATAATCAAAGCAGATGAACGAGTCAATTAACTGGAGTCAGATTATGAGGAGGGAGCTGTTAGGATAATCTTGGCCCATTTGTTATTAATCGTAAAAAAACTGTCTGATGTGTATTATATACCAAACAGAGGGGTCCTTACTGCCAAATCGTATCCAGCGGCTGCCTGCTGAAACTCAGACACTCAGTATCGGCACAATGTGTATTTTTGAGAGAACGGAAGGACGGGAGCTGAGGTTAAGGGCTGTTATTCTTGGCCTGTTATACTGTGGTTCTGAAGCCTTGGTTGAGAGTTTACCCACTTTTACTCATGCCAGTATTAGTTTGTGGGGAGACGATGGGTACCAGGCAAAGGCAGGGTAAACACCACCTCTACAGGTATTTGGTGTAGGAATAATTTTACATGTATTAAACAGTGGATTATAATATATTTTCCCTCAACTAGTGCAAGCTGAATTCATCCAATTGATTAGGGACTAGTGTATTCGCTTTCAGCAAACAAGAACATACGGTGTGGTGTGAGGTTTAGTGGGTTAGGTTATGGGTTCAAATCCTATGGTCAGCTGAGTGACGTCACTACTGGGCCCTTGATCAAGGCCATTAACCCCAAATACTCCAGGGACTGTCTGACTCTGCCTTCTCAATTGTATGTTCCTTTGGATAACAGCATCTGCAAATACAACTGCTGGCTGAACAAGACTCATACACATACCTACTGCCAATAACGATCAGCCAGATGTTTGTTACTGCATTCACTGTTCCAGTAAAAATTATGTTTGATTTCGTCTCTATAATGGCCATTTTTCCAGCCCCTTATCGCCAAGAGGGCCGGGTGGGAGATGAAAATTCTGCATAATTCATTTAGTTGCCTTTGGAATTGTGTTTAACAAGGTAACCTCACTCCGTCCCCTTTCTGGGCACAGTTGTAAATGCCGGATTTAGATGCAACAAGCAGGATTTAAAGTCTCTCGGAAGACAAACTGATGGAGATATACTTGTGAATACACAGTCACAACTGATAGCACCCAATTTCCCCAGAAGCCATGGGCCAGATGACAAAGGAAGAGCTGAGGATTTGCAGGAAAAAGCTTGTGTCACAACGGCAGCGTCGAAATTTCACTGCAGGACGGGGAGTCCAAGGCAGGAGAGGAGGTCACATGACCGGCAAGGAATGTTCTCTGCTATTTGCAGCCATAACTTTTGTGAGAATGCATAAAGCAGCTCATTAGCAATTAAAATGTAACGTATTAGTCCTGCCATATTAGTTTTCAAGGTTTTATCTCAACACATTTACACAGGTATTATACATGCTACGTATTTTGAATATAAAGGTAAAAATGCAAAAAATATAAATATACTTTTTTTGCTTATGCAAATGTGTCCACAACACGAAGTTACTGAAAGAAACAATAAAAAATAAGTTATGAGTGTAAAAAAAACTCCCTAAAATAACGTTTTTGTTTGTTTTGTTTCTTGTTCAGTCACTGGTTTATAATGTGACAGGGTGGAGTATTACATTTTTTTAAGCGTAGGTGTGAAGTGGCAGAAGTATCTATTTCCTGGTGAGATCATTTCAGCATCACGACATTCTCCTAACATTGTAATCGTAGACCATGAGGAGAGGGGGGGGCAGAAATCACTTTCATTCTCAGCGGACCTTAACATAGTTTTTCATTTCACTCTTTCATACTCTTCAGCAGTCACAGGACTGAGGGTAATCGGCACTGCGACCCCCACGCCATAGGGCCACAGAAAGATCATCATAGTCTGGGAATCAGATTACTTTGTTTCCCTAAATATTAGTCCATATTGTAACTGCATCTGTAGATGTTTAAAGGAGTGAATGTGATCTGGCTTCATCCTCTGTTTGCCCACAACTGTTCAGTGACAATCTGGTTTCATTAAAAATTCAGTGGTATGCAATTTACTGATCAGGTTCCATGAATGCTGGGAAATCTTACAGTCTTCTTGCAAGGCGATTGGCCAGCCTTAATACTGTCTTTGTCTCTCGTCCTCTTTATATTTCTGTGCCGTGCTGATCTGTCATATTCCCACGCATAAACAAACACGCGTCTCACAGTAAGTCAATAATGACTCAAATGACTGATTCCTGGGGAGCCCAGTGATGTATTTCATACATCTTATCTCATCCCTAGACGTGTGAATGCTTTGCAATTTTGTTCAGAGCTGTGGGAAATGTTGACGCTGTTGAGAAAAAACGAAACTCAAAACAAAAGACGTGATTATTTCTCATACTATCAATTGGGCTACCTTTGCACCCCCTTGCATTTCCTCATACAGCACGCAGAATGCTTTGAAGAAAAAAAAATACCTCTACTTTCCACTCCAGAATACCTCTTGGGTTGTTTCACCTGGGCTCTGTTTCTGCCAAATGAGGATATCCTGCCCTCTCAAGTTCATAAACACATGGTTTGTCTCCCCATCCATCCGACTTCTAAAGGCTTATTCTGAGCGTCACAGGAATTTGTCTCTTCTTATATTTCTCAAAACAGATGTCTTATGATAAATGGCCATCCCCAACCACAGACACACACATGCACACGAATGCACACTTTGCTTGAATGACTGCAAGTGTAAAATGTGATTGAATGTGATTAGCTGCTACCTCAGGCTGACATCAGCATGGACAATCAGGAGATGCTGATTTAAATAACAGTTCCAGTTTTCCTGAGGTGGGGCAGGATTCTGATGTTTACTGGGGCCCAAGGCCAGTGTTTCCCAACCCGTTCCTTGGGGACCCCCAGACGGACCACATTTTTGCTCCCTCTCAGCTGTCTACCGAGGAGCAAAAGCATGGACTGTCTGGGGGGTCCCCGAGGACCAGGTTGGGAAACACTGCCATAGGCTATAATAATACTTGACACTTTATTGATCCCTGTGGGGAAAATTGTCTTTATGCCTCCTTCGACTTGCTCTTTGTAGAGTAAGTTGTCTGTGAAGGGCAGCGCCCTGTTGGGGCGCCCAGGGAGCTGGGGGTTAAGGGCCTTGCTGAGGCTGGGTATGAACTGGCAACCTTGTGATTACAGACACACAGGCTTAGCCCACTGAATCACACGCTGCCCCAATATAATATAATACAGCCTATGAATTAATCCACCCGAGTACTCCTAATAAAATTTTATCCAATTATGTAATTAGTGGACCTATTGAGTGCTGCATGTATGGTGCCTCTTTGAAAATGATCTTCTATGAATTAACAAGTATTTGAGTAGGTGGCATCAAAAACTGAATGCTTTAGAACCATGACAGCAAATTAAAAGATCATGTGTCATGTAACACTATGATATGTGAATTAGAGCTTTAAATTCATAGGAAAAACCCAGAGGAATTAATCTAGCTGTGGAGGGAGGGGCATAGCGGGGGATAAAGCGGGTCATGTTTTAGAAAGGAGGTCATGACCTTTGACCTCATTACTGTGGGGACATCCCAGACGGGGGGGATCTATTCGCGTGATTAGCATGGGCCTTTCTGTGTCGCGGGCAGCCCCAATGTGAATTACAGGGACACGCTTGACTGTAGGTGCTGGGAAAATGCTTCAGGGACGGCAGCAGAGCATGAGAAAGCGCTGAGGGTCACGCCCACCGCACCATGCCAGCAACGAGTGTTCCTGCAAGCCGGCACACGGCCGCTGCCGCGCGTGTCATCAGCACCTCCTCCTCGGCATCTCCCTTTCTTTGACCCCTAGGGTTAAAGATTTACCGCTGAGATGTTCCCACGGTTATGTACCTGCGGCTGCCGCGGGCAGCTTACTGCGCCCCGCGGGAACATGGGCGTGGGACATGCTCAGCCCGCCTGCAGGTGCAGAAACTGCGCTGTGCGAAACCAGACGAGAAACAACATGACAAGGGATATGGCTTTTCTGAAAAGTTTAATGATGCCTAAAAGCCACAATCTGCGTTTTTTTCCCTTTTTTAAAAAAAATAACATTAGCTTAGATGGTTAGCTGACGGCTTCTTGCGGTTTCATCCGTTCTAACATCTGGTTTGATTCAGGGAAAGTACCTTGTTCAAAGACATTTAAACGGGTTCCATCCTGGGCTCTTAACTAACAGCATTTGGCTTACTTTGACATTGCATACTATGCCACATACTTCCCTAAAATATAAACCCATTTTATTTTCTTTTAAACATCTCTGATTTACACGAAACCATTTTTTTTTTAAATAAGCATTATAAGACAAAAATTCTGTGCTTTCTCTTCTAATTAACAGTCTAATTATAGCCTGTTCGTAGGGGAAGATAATTGAACTGCCTGTAAACTGCACTCTAGAACTCATTTAACTGATATTTCAAGAATGGCACAAATCTGCATAGAGGGTGGGGTAAATTAAAATAAGCGGAGCCTGTCCTTCAGTATGTGGTTCCGATCACAGTTCTGAGTCTTTGGAAGTTAATGAATCACTTTGAGGGGGCGGCATGGTGGTGCAGTGGTTAGCACTGTCGTCTCACACCTCTGGGACCCGGGTTCGAGTCTCCGCCTGGGTCACATGTGTGTGGAGTTTGCATGTTCTCCCCATGTCGTCGTGGGGTTTCCTCCGGGTACTCCGGTTTCCCCCCACAGTCCAAAAACATGCTGAGGCTAATTGGAGTTACTAAATTGCCCATAGGTGTGCATGTGTGAGTGAATGGTGTGTGGGTGTGCCCTGCGATGGGCTGGCCCCCTATCCAGGGTTGTTCCCTGCCTCGTGCCCATTGCTTCCGGGATAGGCTCCGGACCCCCCGCGACCCAGTAGGATAAGCGGTTTGGAAAATGGATGGATGGATGGATGGAATCACTTTGATACTTCATACCAAGGTTCAACACAAATTCTATGCTTGATATGGTGATGCTGTAATAAAGTATTCTGTCTAAATATTTCCTTCATTACTTTTTTGTTCATCTACTGCAGCTTGAACTATTGATTCCCCCCCCCCCCCCCCCCCCCCACAATTTTTGAAAAGTATAAATGTTTTATTGAACGATTCATAATGTCTTAACAAACTGGTTGGTCACTTAAGTTATTTCCCTGAGACAATTTACCAAACCTCTGAAACATCCAACAAACATCAAACACCAACTTACAGGAATCAACTGACCTGTACATTAGGCAAGACCTACCAGAATTAGTCAAGTGTGCACAGGGCCAATGTAGTGCTGTCTGGTCAGTCCCAAATTAACAGTTTGTACTGAATAGCCAAATAACAGCGCATATTGATTTGAGAGTGCAGCTTCTGCAGCATAGGCAGTAGCTGGGCCTTCCTCCGCGCACCTTAGGGAATTCCTTAGGTGCGCAGGCTGTGATTCCGCCTCCGCGGAAGGATCACGCCTCCGGCCGCGATCTGGGCACCGGCGCGCGGAGCGCACGCACTCATTCAGAAATCAGAGGCGCACGCGACAGCATCTCCGCGCGCTCTGCACCAGACCGCTGCTGTCAAACGGCATCATTTTTGGATCTATTTCTTGAATGATAGTTATTTTTTCTCTACCATTGGAAGAAAGGGAACGTTGGATCTATGCTAACCATACGTGGAATTATACGAGGTCTGTAAAGCAGAAGAGAAGGAATGCATCATTTCTTTGTGAAACTAACTTTGTTTTTGTCATCGATCGCTTTAACACAAGGTAAGTTTCGTGGGGATGCGTCTTAAAGCAAAGTTTTTACATGCAGATTTTTACAACAGCATAAATGATTGGCTTTTACGTTTTGCAAGTTGATTTCAGATTTCTAAATCAGTTTAAGCAGGCTTCTGTGATTTATGATGGGTGGCAGTGCAATGCTTTTCTTAACTTCCGATTTTAAACAAGCTGTTCGTACTTGTGGTTTTCATCGAAATCACAGGACTTCAGCGAATTTTAAAAAATTGTGCCTCAGTCGAAGCACAGAGATGACACTTGTTGCTTTTTGGCAGATGGTGAAGAACACCATTTCAGAAATTTCGTCTTGAAAGTCTCATTAGCCAAGATAATCAAGTTTGGCAATAAGGTTAGAATGTAAATATATACTCGTTGTACTGTTGCAGTCCTGTATAAAAAGTCGCATCTGGGATCTTCTCATTTATTTTTTAACTTATTTTGAGTCTTTTATGCTGGAAAGGCACGTTTCCTGTGCTCACACTAATTTCACCCGAGACCGTTAGTTCTTGATGAATTCATTTTATAGGCTAATGTCTGTCATAATTTATTTGGCGAGATGTCTGGCCAAATTTACTAAACTCGTCCGTGAGCAAAGCTGGGTTTCGTTCCAAAACGCGAGAATCCTTGTATTGCCACTCAAATTATTTTTAATGCCCCGTGAACAATTAAAGGCATCAGGAATCTACAAGACAAAAAGTGTGTTTACGATGGTCGTGTGTGAAAAATTAATATCAGCACAGAAGGATTCGGGCTACGTAGTGGAGCGACGAAGTAAGTAGCGCAAGAAGTTTGGCTGGGAAAGCAGATACCGAAAGTAAATAGAATAGCTCTTTGATTACGTATGGTGACGCTACACGTGATAAATGTATATATACCCATAACATATAACTATTTCGCAGATCGCTGATATATTGATATGAGAAAGTGCATAAGATACCGAGTTAGGGGGGTTTTAGAGGCAAGGTTTTAGAGGTGAGGTGCACTGGCTGTGAGTATAAATGTTGATGATGAGCGTTTGCTTTGTGAGAAAAGAGTCCAGGACGTTGTGATCGCTGTAAACTTGCTCTGATCGCGTCTGTCGTCAAATGTCACGGCTGTTCAGATGAGGTCTTGCGGTCAGAAGTCGCCTCTCGCTCTCGGCGCTGCGCAGCAAAGCTGAATAATGTGCTCACGGCTTGCGAGAAATCGCCCCTGCAAAGTTCACTTTCCAAGGACGAGGGTGCTACTGTAAATGTTGAACGACCCATTTTGTCGCGTTATTGTAATTTGGGGTTGGGGGGCGTTCCCCGTGAGTCACAATAAGTCACCCAATTTGTGTGAAATACTTATCCATCGCGCATATAATCACATCAACGCATGGTTATACCGGTGTGTAACTGTAATTGTTTTCTAGTCGATTTACATATTAAGATTCAACTAGTGAATTATGAGAAATGTCTTGGCGGTGTGAGCATGGTCACGTGCCTGCCCCGTGACCGTGTATTGACCGGCTCGTGTTTGCAGGTATAAGATGCGCGCTGCCCGCTGAATCATGCATGAACGGTGGGAGGTGTGAAGCTTCCCGAGACGGAGACGGAGAATGCAAGTGAGTATGGACGCTCTGGGAGCTCGTTTCGGAGGGGATGGGGGCATGAAAATGGCCTGACCTAGTATATGTGTGGGCGGACCTTGGAGCCTGCTTTTTTGGCTGGTGTGTGTGTGTGTGTCTTTGTGTCTCTAACTATTACATTGTGGGGACCGGGTTTCCCCACAATGTGATAAAAACCTGTAACTTTTTATCTTGTGGGGATATTTTTTGGTTCCCCCAAGGAGAAACTCAATTGCATAAAAATCTGTGACTTCAATCAAAAACTAAAAACTCCCGTATTTCGTTTGGTTACTTATGGTTAAGGTTTGGGCAGAGTAGGGGTTAAGGTTTTCATGTTAGGATTTGGGTTATGCTTATAGAAATGAACACGTGGACTGTGTGTGTGTGTGTGTGTGTGTGTGTGTGTGCACATGTATTTATACACACACACTAGTTGTACATGTATGTGTGTTAATATTTATGTGTATTTACATTTATTACATTTATATTTACATATAAACTTCCAGTAGAGGGAGGGATGTTTATGTGTGTGCGTGTGTGTGTGTGTGTGTGTTTATTTATGTGATTTATATTTAGACTTATAAGCCGTTAACACCTGTGTGTGTGTGTGCGCGTGTGGTGGTCGGTCTCTAAACTCATACATTCCTTCGGAGTGAGTATTGGATAGGGCCGGGCACAGATTATGGGAGCTGGGGTCCCACAGTGCCTGTCCCTTGGTCTGCTGCTAATGAATGCGGGACGCTCCCCCAGCAGAGGTCCCAGGGATGCTCCAAGCTCTAAATCTTGTTTTTCTTTTCTTTTGCGGCCCAACAGCTGGGGTTCACACCGAGCCTGCTGGCTATTGTTTCCCGGTCAGATTAATGCTGTGTGACTAATCTGTGCGAGGCTTCCCAGAATGCACGCATCTCTCTGTGGCCTGCACCCGCCCCCATGCTTTGTTCTGCCTCCGTCAATGGCCATTCTCCGCGTGATTTATATTCCAGAGACAGATGGCAGTAAAGTGCGATTCCTTTGGATGTCGTTTTAATTGGAGGGAATTTTGAAAGTTGGGTGGGGAGGGGTGAAACAACAAGTAATCAAACAACTGAAACCAGATAAACGGCGACAGTTTGCCTGACATATCGGCTGCAGATCTTGTTGCATTTTTTACCTGCGCTTCCCTTTGAAGTGAGGAAGCGCTTATTGGCTGCAGACTCTTACATGCGACGTCACTGGCAGCCATCCTCATGCCGGCCATCATTTTAGGCGCCTCTGCCATGACCCGGATGACGGGGGCTGGATTGGTCCTTGGTGCTGCAGGGCAGATTCTGAATCCAGTCAACCGCATTGGCTGGGAGCCACTTCTTAATTTTATCTGGTGCCCCCCCCTGCCCGAACACAAAGCCCACATTGTGTGGGTCCGTTCACGAGTTCCTCTAATTAAACAGGGAGATGAGATGAGATGAGTGCTGAGATGGTCTCGCCCTGCCGAAAGGTCCCGCCTCTCTCGGTGCTCTCTCCATAGAAGCATGTCCCCTTCCCAACTTTTTTCCCCCCAAGTTCCAAGTTCTGCCACAATCATGCACTGTGCGCACCTGTAGTGAAACGCTTTTGCCGCCTGTTTTAAAGGGAAATACGGCATAGGAAGAAAAATAGCATAAAAGTTAAATAAGAATAAATGACAGCAAAAGTAAAATAAAGTGAGACGATATAAATAAAAATCAGTGAAAAATAAAAACAATGAAACCTGAGGTGGGTGGTTAGAACTTGCTGGTCGGTTTTTACTTTATTAGTATGATTTCTCTCCTCATCGAGAGTTTTAGTAAGAAAAGGTGTGAGTTCACGAGAATCTACAGTGGGAATGTATCTGAGATACGTGTAACGTGAGAATGTCTCTTCGATGTCAGTTCCATGAGTCATTAGGTGACACATTATGTCACTGCCAGTTTTAGTGACAGTCTAGTTCCAGCCACCGTGAATCGTGTGTTTTTCTTTAGAACGTTTTATCAGTGTATAGAAAAGTCCATAACACTTCCAACTTCCTTGATTCTGGATTACAAGTCTAGGACTCACACAGACTGAGGCTGCTGTTACTTCCTACAGGATGAGACATTTAGCCAAAAGGAAATTCTGTAAACAGGAAAACTTCAGGAAAAGTCAGTCGTATTTTAAGTTCAAGTCTTAAAATAGGAGAATTATTTAAAAACCTTTTTCCTAAATGCTTGGAGCCTTTATTATTACTCTGCACTCCTCCTCCCCCCCCACCCCCAACACCCCACATCTTATTGTTTTCTTGTTAAGCTTCTGAAGATCGGGCTGATATCTCAACAGTCACGGCTTCTCACAAACAGGTCCGCGTGATTTTAATTTCCTGCCTCGACGTATGAGCTTATTTCTGAAAATGATTATTATTTTGTAATGTGGGAAAGACTCGTGCGAAAATTCTGCACTTTCCGGAAGCTGCCATTGTTGGCTGTTAAGTGGCTGTAGTGGAAATAAGTGTGTTTCACAGAGCTGTGTTCTCTAGAGGCCTGCAAGGCGTTCCCAGCCCTCGCTGGCCGTGTGTACTTATTAATGCGCTTCTCTGAAATTTTAACTGCTGGCCGAGAGATTCATGTGAAGTCAGTCTTGTTATTGTTGCTGCTGAATTTTTGAAGTTACAGCTTATAATGAGGTTGGGGGGGTGGGGTGGGGGGAACTATCAGCTAAGGCCTCGATGGACTCACAGGCAGACGTTCAGACAGTCGCTACCGTGCGACGCCATAGGGGGTATCGGCGAAGATGCCAGGGTTATTATGGGGTCCGAGTGCTGGAGGACCCCATAATCTTAATGTAAGCTGCATTCATCTGTTTTACTTGCCACGCAATTGCATTTCCTTTGCACTTTTTCTCACAGAGATTATCATTTTCATTGTGCCAAGACGCCATTGAAGTGTGCGGTTTGTGAGCAGACAGTTCAGATCCCTCAGTTGGAGGAGTGATTTTACTGCTGGGTCCGTAACCCTAACTGCTGCAGTGTCTGACTGACCCAGCCTTCTTGATTGTACATCGGTTTGGATAAGAGTGTCTGTAAAAGGAATATCGTAAACAATGATGCAAAAGTGCGATTTTGCACCGTTAGCCCTGTTACCACAGAATACTGTGTGAACCTTTTTGCTCATTTCCTGCAGGGTGGGGGGTCTATTTTTTTTTCTTGCTAGCAGTGTTACAGTTGGCTTTTAATTCTGGAGTCCAGTGAAGCCTCCGGATCTCGAGGAGCGCGTTGGGGCTTGTGCTTCGAGCAGCGGAGTGCCGAGGGGACAGCTGCCTGTTTTTCGTCGGCCGTCCCAGGCTGGCAAACCTGCCCCCCCCCCCACGCAGAGACACCACTGCATGGGGAGTTTTTTTTTGGCAGTTATTTTTGGTACAACCCCGTGAGAAATTTCTACGTTGCATCAACTGCAGCAAAATCTACCGCACCAGAAATCATCGTTTCGGAATGTACAGGGTTATGGCTGTTAATGGGTTTAACTGCTACTACTGAGTACGATAAACAGTCGTCACTGCTGCTGTCATCTCTGGCACAGATTCCTCATCACATTAAGTTTTTATTTAAATTGTTCTCAGCTGAATCTGTTGGCTACCATAGATTTTCCCTGCATAAGCGTTATATATTCAGGCTTTGGTGTATGTAATCATTAATAAAGCAGAAGTTCTGGCTTTCGGAACATCTTTGTGCTGTGGTTTTGTGCTGTGACACATTTGCTTCTCACAGCCCTCGCTGGGATCTCCCTCTTCTGTGAAGTACTGAGGTTTAACTCAGAGGCTTCTTTCTTTTGTCCTGTTCCTGTCAGACATCGGCGTGCTAAGCATTTAGCTACGAGCTGTGAATTTATCATTTGTCCGGCGATGAATGTGGCACAGGCAGCCATCAAAAAGCCCTCCGACAATGGACCTCCACGGACGCGGCCTGACTCCTGTGGCATCTCAGATGCTGTTGAGTTCCAGCAACAGTCCAGAGATTCCTTAAGTCGTTGGTCAACAGCCACGTGTATAAGAAGTGTAATTACTCCTGGGTTGCGGATGGGATTCGCGGTGCTGTAGTATGCTTCTCAGAGTTCTGAAAGCTACCCTGGATGGACAAATATGGAATTTCCATTTTCGTTATGCCAAGAAAGGGTTGGTGGCAGCCCTGGTTGAGATGAGTGTAGGTGTGCAGGTTCAGAGAGTCATCCAAAGGTCAAGTGTGCTGTCTGCTCTTATTAGGCATCTCCGGAAAACAATGACTCTCCCTCGTCATGCCATAAGTACCATAGCTGCTGAATTCTAGAGTGAGTAAGGTGATTATTGCGTAGGCTGTAAATGTGGCCACACGTTTGGCGGGCTGACAGTAATAGAAGGCAGTGCAGAAAAACATGCCAGCGATCTAAATTCCCCCCAAGGCCAGAAGGTTTCTGATTGGCCATAATCAAAGGGCCACGCCTCCAAGGGGCCTGATAAGAGACAAAAGGTTGGAGAGGGTACTGAAAGTTCACGTGCACCAGTGAAGCCTGGCTCGCCTCGCCGGCCCGGCCTTCCCGACAGTCTGGTGATTATGGCGGACAACAGGGTCCCTTGTTCTTCGCAGTCCCGTGAAATCCGACTTGAGAGTGAGATTTGGGAGCACCGTTTATCAGTAGCTGTGCTCGCTGACCGATATGGCCAGATTCCCTCATTTATTCCTTATTTACTTCCTTAATACTACAGCGGAAAGATTGACGATGGCACTCAGAGAGTTGGCGCTAAAGAAATACCGAGGGAAAACCTGCGTGGAGTCCAGCGCTTGTTCAGAAGAAGAGCATTTTACAGTCAAGAGGTTGCACAAGTGCAGCGTAAACGGCCGTTTTGTAACACTGACTTCAGCTCTGAAACCCAATACTGTTACAGTGGTTAGATGCTAACCATTTGTGCGAAGACAGTAATAAAATTAACACCGTAAGCAGAAGTTAATGTCCTTGCATTTTATATGTGACATTCCTGCATCAATCAGTCATAAGAGTGTTGGGTTTTCTTTGGAAGCTTAGATCACACCCAAAAATTTTCAGATTGCATATAGGCTGAAAATCTAACATCGATTAGACGTGTCTGGCCAGCTGCTTGCTGCAATGAAGTGGCACAGCCCTCCCTGTCTGCTATGCCTACTCTGCTTCCTGCATGGGGACTGGCTTCCTGCACATCCCTTGATTTTATTGAAAACACAGGAAATGCCCTTTGGGAGTGGGAAGGGGGGGGGTGTCATTTGTGACATCCTGGGGCAAAACTGATTAGTGTCCTTCTCATCACGTTATTGACGTTCCCTCCGTTAAATGATTAGAAATCAGGGTTTTGTTGCTTATTTGTTACTTGATAGGCAAAGTCTGTCCATGTTTTCCGATGTGGGGCATCACTGTGGGGGTGCAGCGTTTCGCAGCAGGTCCAGGGCATTTTGGGAAGTGGGAATGTTGGGAAGAGTCTTTGGCCGTGACTCTAGATGTAAAAGGCTTGTAAAATGTTTGTTGGTTTTGTGCGTTGGCGTGCTTTGATATTAGTATGTTTGTGGGTTTTTCTTTTGAATGGTTATTTTGTTGGACCAATTGGCGATCTTAAAACTGTGTATTTAGTGGGGTAGATTGTGTAATGGTATGTTTTGTGGGTGGGGTCAGCCCTCTATGGGAGAATTAAACGGGACATTGCAGTGGTTTTTGGTCCTTCTTGTGAATTTTCTTTTGTGTGTGTGTGTGTGTGTGTGTGTTATATTACATTGTGGGCACCAAATGTTCCCCACAATCTGATTAAAAAACCTGTTATATTGCCATTTTTCAGGTCCCCACAAAGATCTGTGAATACAATCCAAAAACTAAAAATGCCAGAAGTCTCGTATTTTGTTTGGTTACTTATGGTTAAGGTCAGGGCTCGTAGGGGTTAAGGTCGTCATGCTGGGATTAGAGTTTTCCCCATAGAAATGAATGGAGAATTCCCACAAAGATATAATTACAAACCTCTGTGTGTGTGTGTGTGTGTGTGTGTGTGTGTGTGTAGAGGGGGCACATAATAAAATGCAATGACTTATAAACTTCTCCACTGATGTATTATTGAGGCTGTGCCATAATGTTTTCTTTTCTTGGGGATCCATGCACATCTATACACATCTATACATGCCCATACACATCCATACACGCCCATACACATCCATACACATCCATATACATTCATACACGCTCATACACATTCATACATGCCCATACACATCCATACACGCCCATACACATCCATATACCTCCATACACGCCCATACACATCCATATATATCCATACATGCCCATACACATCCGTATACATCCATACACACCCATACACATCCATATACCTCCATACACGCTCATACACATCCATATACATCCATACACGCTCATACACATCCATACACATCCATACACGCCCATACACATCCATACACATCCTTCATGATCGGCTTCATTCAATTTGATGGAATAGTTGCTCCTCCAGTCCAAATCGAACCTTGTCTGTAGCACAAAGAACCAGTATTCAGGCAAGTGATGCTCTCAGAATCTCTATAGCAGTCGACTAAGGGGTCACACATAGTTTCCTCCCATGATCCCTTGTGATTGTGATATTCCACACTGTAGATGTCAAGCTCACGATGGCTTCGCTATAGTGAAATGTAGGCTTCCGAGGTGGAGGCTGTCTTCCCACCAGCTTCTGGTCTCATTTCCACCACCAATTACTTTTTTACAACCTGAGTCTGTTAAGTTAGGGATCGCCTACTGTTTACCTTTTTCTGAAGATAAAAGAGACCGGGATGCTACTCATTAACACCCCCTGTGCCTATGCCCCCCCCCGGCTGGGTCTTGTTCCCACGAGTGGAGGTCACTCTCTAAGGGGGTCCTGGCTAATGCAGACGAACATAAACAGGCCCCTGATCGACGCCGGCAGATGTGAACCCAACAGGGGTAGAGCTTGGCTAATGTTTGGAGGGAGGGAGTGGGGGGGGGGGGGGGACGCGAGCAGAGGTGCTGGGAGAGACGCCAGATGACAGGAAATGAGGGGAAGAGGGTTAGGGTTAGTGCAAAGTGACATTAACAGCTCAGGTACAGAGCAATCTGTGCTGAATGCCCCGTGTGGAGCCAGCAGGACCTGACAGTCTCTCCGTTCTGCCCCAACCCCCCAAACGGACCCTCCACCGAAAACATCACCCAGGCTTTTTGCCATTTTAACACCCCAATGAGGAATTTTCCTGCTATTTATTCATTTATTTACTGTATGCTTAACTTTCCTCAGTGTCCCCTCAGCGGCAGATGGTAGATTAGGCAGGAAAATGAACCTGCCCCCCCCCCCCCGTCCCCTGATGCAAATGGCTGCAGGTCAAAGGTCAAGGAAACATCTGCTCAGCCTGAGGGGACAAAGCAGCACCGAGGGAGACCTGTTGCCGGGCCTGCTGGTGTAGAACGCGGAGAACACAAAGGAACCCGCTCCAGGAACAATGGCGCGGGGATAGATTACAGTATCGTCCCGACAGCGGCAATCTTTCAGTACCTTCCTGTGTCTCCCTTTTGTGGCCGTTTCTAGTCATTTAACACCAAGTTAATGGGCCTTTTTCTTGCCCTTTTAGCGCCTCAGATGCCCCTCTAATTTGGGTCTCCCTGGACCTTTCTCCCCCGCAGAGAGTGTACTGTCTGCGGATCCCCATGTTCTGATCCGAAGCCATTCACTTTTTTGGGCAGGTACTTGGCTGCCGTTCCTCAAAAACCAGTGGAAGCCGAGCTACTGGTGTTTGCGCAGCAGTGGATTGTGGGCCGCTGGGGGGGGGGGGGGAGGCTCAGGTAACGTGGCCCCACACACGTGGTGCGGACGGCATGCCTGGAGAGCGGCTCAGCACGTGGGTCGCAGGCCGCCGCCGGTCACCCGCGGGCTGACGGGTGTTTACCTGGAGGGGGGTCATGCGGTGCGGGGGGAGGGACCTTCGCATGGCCTGACGCGGGGGCGACTCGAGGGGGGCTGTGACTTCCCACAGGGGCATGCAAAGTGCGGCTGCCAGAGATGGGGGGAGCATTTCTGAGTAAACGCTTACATTCCTCCACAGGCAGAGAGACGCCCCCTCGTCGGGATGGAGGCTGCCGCTCGAATCCACCCGCTTCTTTCCTCTTTTGTTCCGGGGCTTTGTTAGGTCTCCCTCTCTCTTTTCATTTCGGATGAAGTCGTTCTGCCAAACGGCGCACTGCCGAGGGTGGGGTAAGCCTCTTAGGGTCTGGGGCAGCGACAGCGTGAGGGAGGCGGTGGAAAATTCACATTTTGGGGGGGGGGGGGTGGTTGAGGAATAGTGTGAAGGGGCTGAAGACATTGGGATGGGGGGGTGAGTGGTTTAACAGCTGAATGCACACTCTTTAAGCGTGGAGGCGACGGGGCCCTGGCCGGCGCTGAATGGCGGCCAGAACAATGGCCCCACTCATAGGGCTGGCTTGCAGGGGGGGCTGCCATTCAGTGGCTCAGTGCCCCCACCCCTCATCTCCCGGGGACAGGGGACAGTGCATGGGCTGGCCTGGGGGGGGGGGCAGCTATGGCCAGCAGCTGCCGTCTCTTCATTATCATGCACACCTGCTCCCTGTGGCACTCCTGGGAGGTCAGCACATGCCCAGAGCGCGCCGCACATGCCCAGAGCGCGCCGCACATGCCCAGAGCGCGCCGCACATGCCCAGAGCGTGCCATATATGCCCAAAGCATGCCGCACATGCCCAGACCGTAGTGCACATGCCCAGAGCGTGCCGCACATGCCCAGAGCGCGCCGCACATGCCCAGAGCGCGCCGCACATGCCCAGAGCGCGCCGCACATGCCCAGAGCACGCCGCACATGCCCAGAGCGCGCTGCACATGCCCAGAGCGTGCCATATATGCCCAAAGCATGCCGCACATGCCCAGACCGTAGTGCACATGCCCAGAGCGCGCCGCACATGCCCAGAGCGCGCCGCACATACCCAGAGCGTGCCATATATGCCCAGAGCGCGCCGCACATGCCCAGAGAGCGCCGCACATGCCCAGAGCGCGCCTCACATGCCCAGAGCGTGCCATATATGCCCAGAGCGCGCCGCACATGCCCAGAGCGCGCCGCACATGCCCAGAGCATGCCGCACATGCCCAGACTGTACTTCACATGCCCAGAGCGCGCCGCACATGCCCAGAGCGTGCCGCACATGCCCAGAGCGCGCCGCACATGCCCAGACTGTACTGCACATGCCCAGAACACGCCGCACATGCCCACAGCACGCCGCACATGCCCAAACTGTACTGCACATGCCCAGACTGTACTGCACATGCCCAGAACACGCCGCACATGCCCACAGCACGCCGCACATGCCCAAACTGTACTGCACATGCCCAGAGCATGCTGCACATGCCCATGTGTCTGCACATGCCCAGACTGTGCTGCACATGCCCAGGCCTCACTGCACATGCCCAGACTGTGCTGCACATGCCCAGAGCACACTGCACATGCCCAGACTGTGCTGCACATGCCCAGGCCTCACTGCACATGCCCAGACTGTGCTGCATATGCCCAGAGCACACTGCACATGCCCATACTGTGCTGCACATGCCCAGGCCTCACTGCACATGCCCAGACCACGCAGTACATACCCAGACCACACTGATCATGCCATTCCATGCTGCCTGCTCCCCCCTACATTATTTGTTCCCTCCAGCTTTTTTTTACCAACCTATACCAATTTAATAAGTCTCTTATGATTTTTATATGAAATCAAAAGATCACACTTTGGCATGAACTCTTGTGGTAGGGCAGATCGCGCTCTCTGAGAGGGGCTTTCTAGGGAGGGCGGGTGGTTGGAATGTGGCACTTTCTGACTGGATCTGTTGGCCGATCTCTGCCACTTAATCTCCACAGAGGGGACAGGGTGACCCCAAACGGGGCATGAGGGCAGTGAGAGGGGGTGTCCCAGACCTTCCCAGGGCGATGGTTCGTCTCCCCAATAAACTATAATCTCCCTGCTAAAACGCTGCCCCCACCTCTCTGACCTGGAGCCCTCTTTCCTTCATTTTTTTCCCCTGACGAATAATATTTTCAGATCTCAAATAAATTTGGTGGGTTAAGTCAGAGAATGATAGAGGGCTGTAGGGAGCTGATGCTGTTCTGTGCCCCGTCCTGTATCTCCCTTCTGGTGTTGGGGTGGGAGGGGGGGCACTTTTCCCATCTTGATTGACTGGCCCCTTCGCTCCGAATGAGGAGCAAGCATTGAGGCGCGCGGCGTAGCTTTGAAGTCCGATAACGTTGGCTATCAGCTGGACGGGCGGGCCGGGGACAGACAGAGCCTTGTTTTGGGTCGCTTTCTGTCTGAGCCGCTAGCATGCAGCTTACCCTCCGACCACCTCTGAGGCCAGACTGCAGTTGTCTAGAATGTTCTATAGTTTCATGTTTCCATAGCTAGTGTTTTTTTTCCTTCTCTTTTTGTGAAGTGTGCTAATTTTCAGCGGCCTTTATTCATTTCTTTACGTCCCTTCAGTCAGACTGCGAGATATTATCTACCAGTTGGCCGCCAGTTCTGATCTTAGGCAAGTTAACCTTTGCAACCAAGTGTAGGCATCTGCTAAGTGCATGAAGGAGGACTTTTAGACCAACCATGTGTCTGTGTTGATAGTACTGAACATTCTGTGGCTGTCTGACCCAAATCTCTGGACTCATTTGTGTTCGTGTGTACAGGGGATAGATTGCTGTATTGGGGCGTCTTGTGTTGGGTTCTGGGTTTCAGTGGGAAATGAATGATATATGAATGATATATGGTTGTCAGGGTGGACAGAATCAGACTCGGTATTTTGTAAAAAAGTATTTTGACACGCACGGGGAACTAGTGTCTGGTTGTCAGTGCTCACACGCATGCCACACTCACGCGCCGTCTCAAGGCAAGACAATAGTGACAGACAATTCTGTTGATACATACTATTCAATTCAATGGAGTCTTACATAAAACAGGAAAGAAGAGGAGAGGGAGCAAAAATTCTCAATTAGGGAAAAAAAGAAACCTCTTTCATGTTGCTGGTGGTTTGGCATCTCTGCCTTATGTGTTTGCCTCTGCCTCCAACTCCCCCAGGTGCCCGGATAACTTTGTCGGAAGCCGATGTCAGTTCCCCAACCCCTGTGCCACGACCAAGTGCGCCAATGGCGGGACGTGCGTTGTGGATGTCCGAGGCGACGCGGCAGACTCTAAATGCTTGTGTCCGCCAGGCTTCATGGACGACGTGTGTCTGATTCCGACCAATCACGCGTGCATGAACAGCCCCTGTAGGAATGGCGGCACCTGTGAACTGCTCACCGGGAACGAGCACCGCTGCCGCTGCCCGCCGGGCTGGTCTGGTGAGTGTCGGGTCACTGCCACCATAGCCTTACACCATTAAACAGGAGGCGTGTTCGCACCGTTCACATGAATCTACAGATTACACCAAGAGTGCTGGGCCACCACCAGCTCGTGCCATTAAACACGAAGCGTGTTTGCACAGATCCATGGGCTGGTCCGGTAAATGTTCAGCCTCTACCGTAGCCTCGCGCCATTAAACATGAGGCGCGCTCGCACCGTTTGCATGAATCCGCGGGCTGGTCCAGTGAATGTTCAACTGCTGCTGCAGCCTCGCATCATTAAACACCAGGCACAATCTCATCGCTTGCGTGGATCCGTGGGCTTGTCCAGTGAGTGTCAGCCTGCCACCACCTTGCACCATTAAGCATAAGGCATACTCTCATCGTTCACACAAATATGTTGGGCTAGGCTGGTGAGTACTGGGTCACCACTATCTTGCACCATTAAATAAGAGGCATGCTGTCATCATTCCCACAAATCTGTGGGCACGTCTAGAAGCTCTCCAGTACGTCTCTGGTACCTGTTGGTTTTACTGACCCTTGCGTGTTTCTTTACTCTAAACCTCTTGACCCAACTCCCCAGGCAAAACCTGTCAGCAGGCTGACCCCTGCGCTTCGAACCCATGTGCCAATGGTGGCCAGTGCAGCCCCTTCGAGTCACACTACATCTGCACATGCGCACCCACCTTCCACGGCCAGACCTGCAAGGTGGACGTCAACGAGTGTGCCCAGAGCCCCTCCCTCTGCAAGAATGGCGGCACCTGCGTCAACGAGGTCGGCTCGTACCGTTGCGAATGCCCCCGGGAGTACGCCGGCAAGCACTGTGAGGCACTCTACAGGCCGTGCAGCCCCTCCCCCTGCCAGAACGGGGGTACCTGCATGCAGAGGGGGAACACCACCTACGAGTGCACCTGTCTGCCAGGTAGGCCGAACCCCTGGTCTGCAGAAACACTAAGGAAACCGGAGAGCAAATTTGTTAACCATGCTCAGTCTTTGGGGTACATTTTTGAGAAAATTTCTTTGTACTTAGTTTTGGAAACTTCTTCATTGGATTGCATGAGGACAGAGTGAGTCTGCTCTGCAGTCACTGTTGTCAGCTGATGTTGAACCAGCTGCTAGTGAAAACTTTACCATTGGTTTTTGTACGTCTGTGTGCAGTGTAGAGTGGGCAGCCAAGTTAGGTACTTCTGCTGCTAGGCTAAGCTTCCAGTGACGGAAAAGAGACAAACGCTGCTTAAAAGCTGGCATCAGCGAAGCTTTTCTCGTGACATTATCCACGAGAGGTTCTACTATGAAACAAAGAACATCCAGTACAGCCAGGAAAACCACTTCACAATGGAAAACGGTGAGAGGCAGAGGTTGAGGTTCCTGGTGCAGGTGTTGAAGTTTCCCCTGAAGACTTAAGCCTAACTGTATTGTTTATTAATTTATTTATTCATTTGCTTTTCGGGAATTTCTAGGTACTGTACTGAAGGTCACAAGAGTATCATAGCTACATAATATTAACATAAGAAATGAAAGAGTGGAAGATTAAAAACCGATTAGCTATAATGCTGGTGTTTGCCATTGCTTCAAGTTTGTGTGTGTGTGTGTGGTTCACATTCTGGGGACCATTTTGATGCACAGTTTTGATGTTGTGGGGACCATTTTGTTGGTCACCTCAAGGAGAAATTCTATTTTAGAATCTGTGACTGTAATTAAAATACGAAAAATGCCGAAAGACTTTCTGTTTAGTTACTTATGGTTAAGCTTCGGGTTGGGTAGGGTTAAGGTTGCCATTAATGGGATTACAGTTTTGCCCATAGAGATGAATGGACGGTCCCTACGAAGACATGAGTACAGATCTGTTTGTGTGTGTGTGTGTGTGTGTGTGTGTGAGAGAGAGAGAGAGAGAGAGAAACAGAGTGTGAGAACTCCAGTGGGCCAGGAAAATGTCAGCCTTATCATCAGGAAACCTCTGAGCAGTGACATCCTCCCTTTACGGCGTGCGGGCGGATGGGGAGGGGCCCCAGGGGCCCCGGGCCCCACTGTGTCTCCCCTCTCTGCGGTGGGCCGCCCAGTCCTGGGAGAGAGCAAACGGCTGAGATCAGACCGGCATTCTTACTGTGAGAAAGAGAGCAGAGGAGCTCTCCCCGCTTTCGCTTCCCTCTGTCCTTTTGTCACGGGAAGCTGGTGACAAAGAGGGAGGTGCTCCTCATTGTTCGGGCCCTTTATCAGTTGCTTTTCCTCCACCCCCATTTTGGGCTGACTTGCCCGAGAGCCTTACATTTGAACAGATTTTACATTTTAATAAAAAGTAAACTTTTATTCTCTCCATACCTTTTAAGAAAGTTTGTCGCTGACCGTTTTACCCAGAATAACTGACAACATGCCCATCTGTGCAGCGGTATTTATACAAAAATGTTCAGGTACAGTTGTACTTGGTGACTGGCTGTAGTATTTTTTTATTTAATGACAGTGTAGTATTTCCTGGCAGCACTGCAGCCACTAAGTTGCAGGGACCTTTCTCTGCCCTTAGGTGCTGGTGTTGGCACTGCAGAAACCCTTCGTTTTACGAATGCCGAGTTTGTCACAAAGCCAGGTGTCAGGCAGGAACAGGTGGGTGATTCAGGGACTGGATGTTTTCCCGAATCGGCCACACCTCACCGATTACGTCTTTTGTTTGAAGTCTTCGCTCTGTTCGGGGTTCAAAGGACTGCAGCTTTTCCTGTGCGTTGATACTTAAACCCAGTTGGTCAATAAATTCAACAGTTGGAAAGACCATAAACTGAAATGGGTTTTATTGTCCTGCTTAATTGTATAGGGATTCTGAAAGTTCTTCCCATTATGAAATAAAATGGTAAACCGATGACAAGTAGTGGCAACAAGACAATGCCTCCAGGAGAACTGGGCAATGTGAATGTGTGTGTGTATGTGTGTGTGTGTGTGTGTGTGTGTGTGTGTGTGTGTGTGTGTGTGCGCGCGCCTGTGTGTGTGTAGCTCGTGGGTTATGTAGGACAGTGACGCAGTTGATTTGCCACAGCCGTGTTGCCATGATGCACGTTGATTACTCAGATGCCTCTCAATCAACTAGCATGTGTCTGGCAGTGAGGTGCCAGTGCTGGGGATGACAACTGAGACCCTTTAAAGACATTTTCCCATGCTCTGGATCCTTCCAATCCTATCTACATGAAGGTGCCCTGCTACAAGAAGTAGATGGACACCGATGTCACTGCAGTGCATTGTTTATTTGTCGGGTGGGACCAGGTTGCCGTGGAAGATGCCTGGCTCGTACAGATTTGCCCTTCAGATTTGTTCGGCTGCTTGAGCCTGAGGTTGTCTAGCTGCAAAGATTCCAGCCAGACATTGCCACCTGATTCCTGTCTCCTGTGTGCTCACCCAGGCTTCAGTGGGCAGCACTGTGAACAGAACATCGATGACTGCGTTGACCACCGTTGTCAAAATGGAGGAGCATGTGTGGATGGAGTTAACACATACAACTGCCAATGTCGGCCCCACTGGACAGGTGAGCTTACAAAGCCCCTATCCACCTCCCCAGGGTGTCACATGACTGCAGCCTTGGACTCTAGTGTGACTTCATCTCTTACTCAATCCCACAGGTCAGTTCTGCACGGAGGATGTGGACGAGTGCCAGATGATGCCTAACTTGTGCCAGAACGGCGGCACCTGCCACAACACGCACGGCGGCTACCACTGCGTCTGTGTCAATGGCTGGATGGGCGATGACTGCAGTGAGAACATTGATGATTGTGCCAATGCTGCCTGCCATAATGGTGCCACCTGCCATGACCGCGTGGCCTCCTTCTTCTGCGAGTGTCCCCACGGCCGCACTGGTGAGATTCTTGATTGTGGATTGTTGTTCTTGTTACTGTCAGTATTGCTCGTCTTGTTCATCTTGGTGTTAGTCTCTGTGTTGTTGGTTACAGTATTTTGTCGTGGTGTTAGTACCAGTCTTGGTATTGCCGGTCATGGTGATGACCTTGGTGTTGGGAGAGACGGTCGCTTGTCAGCACACCTGAATAGCAAGTGATTTGGTTGTGTGCTCACGTTCACTGTGTGCTTCCCTGCACCCAGGCCTGCTGTGTCACCTAGATGATGCCTGCATCAGTAACCCATGCCAGAAGGGCTCCAACTGTGATACCAACCCCGTCAACGGCAAGGCCATCTGTACCTGCCCACCTGGATATACCGGGTCTGCCTGCAATCAGGATATCGATGAGTGCTTCCTTGGTGAGATTCCTTCTAAAAAAAACATGATTTCTAAAATTGTTTTAGGAAGGGTGGTATAAAAAACGAATCTTGTGAATTCTGCTAGAAAGGCATGTAGCACTCCGTCACTGAAGCTCCCCACGTTTTTTTCAGGTGCTAACCCCTGTGAGCACGGGGGCAGCTGCATGAACACTTTGGGCTCCTTCCAGTGCAGCTGCCTGCAGGGATTCTCTGGACCGCGCTGCGAGATCGACATCAACGAGTGCATGTCCAACCCCTGCAAGAACGATGCCACCTGCCTGGACCGCATCGGGGGCTTCCACTGCATCTGCATGCCTGGTACGTGCCACCCCCCCCCCCCCCCACCACTGGGTTGTCGTCATAAGTCCATTCTCACATTTCCCACCGTGGTATAATCACAGACCTTTCCCTGCAGCTTTCTCTTGTACCCTGGACCACCTCACACTTTAACCATTTTCACAGGCTGTTTGTTATCTCCTGTACCAATCTCACTTTAGAATATAACAGCCCCCCCCCTGGCATTTGGGCCTGTGGTCCTTTAATGGCGAGTTCATCCCCAGTTCCTGTAACTGTCGAGCCTGTTAAACATTCGCCCCGCCCGGTTAATGGAACACGTGCCTTAGCCACTTCTTCTGTCCGTCTCAGGGTACAGTGGGCCGTCCTGCGAGGTCAACGTGGACGAGTGTGCCAGCGGCCCATGTCTGAACAACGGGAAGTGTGTCGACAGGATCAACGCTTTCCACTGCGAGTGCCCAGCCGGTAAGAGTCACCGCGGGGCCGGCATGGAAGGGGTCTCCAAGGTCTCAAACGTCATGTGGAAAGGTCATGTGACCATGGGTTCTTGTAGTAGCTGAAAGGAGCGGACACCTCGGTCAGGAAAACATACGGTCTGTTAGTTTCCTGAAGGAGTCATAGACAAACGTTGTTGTTATTCATTTGTTTCATCAGTTCATTTCAGGTTTGTTTGCATCGCTGCTCCCTTGAGTAATTATGAACTATCTAGGGCCCATTCCCGTTAAGGCCTGAGGAAGAACGGGAACATAGAGTAAACAGGCACTTCCTATTGGTCGATTGGGATTAATATTCTAAGACGTTTATTCAGTGGGCACAGTAGTGAACCTGCATGCCCAAAGTCTGACACCACACCCTCTTCCTCCCAGTGCTTATTGATGGACGAGGCAGGGGTGGGAGGCTGGGTTTCCTATACAATCGCCACGGTACAGAATTCCGTTACATCTCAGTTGGGGGGTGGAGGGGCCGGGTCGGACGTAAAGTTCAGGGCTCCTCCCTAACTCCTTCTTGACATGCAAATCGGTGCAGCTGAGCGTCGAACTGCACCGCGTCTCCATTCATGTGTGTGCGCCCCGTATCCATGGCGACTGCAGTACGCTCTGGTGAATGTTCCTCTCGGCTGGGTGGAAGAAGGTCTCTCGACGGTTTGGGAGCTTTGGGGGTCTGGGTCTGGCCAGGCGGGAGTTTGAATCTTGACTAGAATAAACTGTAAAAAAAAACACACACACTGTAAAAGGGGGACACTGCAGGTGTCCTAATTAAAGAGAACATCTTGGGCATATTTGTATCAGGTACTTTGTAGACATTCCTGTGGTGCCAGTCAATGCTAATTAAAAGGACAATACATCTTAGTAGTTTTTTTTTACTCGTTTCAATGTAAGAATGGAAGAAGGTGAGAAGAAAATCCTTTCTGTGGGGGGTTTTCTCTCTCGAAGTTCTCACTCGCTGTGGTGGACAAAGTCTCAGCCTCAGGGTTACGGCAGGAAGCCGCTGGGGGTCTTTGTCTACCGCCTGTCCTGAGGACAGGAAAGCTGTTTATCTATCTCCTCTCTCTCTCTCTCTCTCTCTCTCTCGTTCTATCTGCCTGTCTTTTTTAAGATTTCTTCCTTTTCGGCGCTCTGGTATTTACAAGAGCTGAAAGAAAAATGTGAGAAAGCCCCAGGCCGTGTGCAGCACTACATGAATGGGATTAGCATTCCCCCCACTGCAAGCTAACCTCCCCCACGCCGCGCCACGCCACCCTAACCCCAGCCCATCCTGCAGCCTGCTTTTCACTGCGGGGTGGTGGGTTGGGTGGGGGGGGGGGGGTCCTGTCCCGGGAGCCTCCTGCTGGGAGTGGGGGGGCCCAATACAGGGCTAGGCACGATCATCGCTCTGCTGTTGCCTTTTTCCCAGGGTTCACTGGGAACCTCTGTCAGAGGGACATCGACGAGTGCGCCAGCACGCCCTGTCTGAACGGGGCCAAGTGTGTCGACGGGCCCAATAAGTATACCTGCGAGTGTACAGAAGGTACGCCGGCATCTCCCCCCCCCACCCCACCGTGTTTCCGTATTTATATCCAATCCTCCAACTACATTGTCACCAACTTCTCGTCCCCTCTCTTCAGGCTATATGGGAACACACTGCGAGAACGACGTCGACGAGTGTGCCTCGAACCCCTGCCACTATGGCACCTGTGTGGACGGCCTGGCCACGTTTGACTGCCTCTGCATGGCTGGCTACACGGGCCGTCTGTGCCAGACCAACATCAACGAGTGCCTGAGCCAGCCGTGCCAGAACGGGGGCACCTGCTTGGACCGGGAGAACTACTACTTCTGTGCCTGCCCCAAGGGGACCACAGGTACACGCTCGGGGGCCTTTCCTAGGGGGCCAGGGACCCCTCGGTGCATTGGCAGGGTGGAAATTACAGTGCCGCGTCATGGTTAGTTAATGGTGAAAGCCAGACAAGGAAATCTAGGACTGGGTGATGTAAACGATATTATCCTCATGTAAAATTTAAACAGCAAGAAAGTGAGAGGCTTCGATAAACAGTCAGTAAGGAGCACTGCTTAGCAGCACACGTCAGCCAACCACATCACAGAAACAAATGGAATCCCAGCCAACTACATCCAGCCCTACAAGCAGATCCTCCAACTTGCAGGGAAATTTGTGGGTTGGTGGCAGGACTGGCTCTCCAGCCACCAGAGAAAACCTAACCTCTGTTCTGTTCCGTTCAGTTTAGTGTGGAGCTGAGGTATCAGCTGCACCATAGCTGCACTCAGGCTCTCAACCACACACCGTAATTAGCATGTGCTCCTCATCTCCCCTTACCTCTATATGATAATCTTTTAAGAACGGACATCCTACGCCCTACAAACGCACAGCATGCCACATAGATTTCAGCTTGTAGTTTTTTTCAGTTTGTTGCCTTTTCTCATGTTTAAGGGGAATTCTGGGGGAATTAAGCAAAAATCGAGTCAATGTAAAGAAATCAAGATAATTATCAATATCAATGGATATGAAAATATCAATATCAGCCCTAGTGACAATACATCGATTCCAAACATCCCTTTTTCGACCTACAGCTGAGATCTTAACTAGCAGACGGCAGATTTTAAAAAGTCAAAAAGCCAAGCTCGGGCCCAGGTTTGTCCAGATCTGTATGTCGCTGATATCATTTTTCCCCAAATGCGATGGTTCGCTTTCTGCCTGGTACTCACAGGGCCCAACTGCGAGATCAACCTGGACGACTGCCAGAGTAAGTCCTGTGACTATGGCAAGTGCATCGACAAGATCGACAGCTATGAGTGCGCCTGCGAGGCGGGTTACACCGGTGAGGATGCTGGGCCTGGGGGTGGGGGCTATGTGCCGGGGGAGGGGTGCCGGCGGGCCAGATGGCCAGCGAGCTCACTGGGCGGTACGTGAGGCTCAGCTTACCTGCAGAGGAACACTGACTCCCAGTCCTGGCTCTGGCACTCAGGCACGCCGGTCCAGGGTTTGTTGGCCCAACTGGAGAAGAGAAAAGATTTGAATGACGCTGACCTTTGACAAAGCCTGAAAGTCAATCCTTTAAAAGGGGGAAGTCGGCCGGTGCTTTAGGGCCAACTGAGACCAGCCCCACGACGGGGGGAATGGGGGAAGCTTCCAGCAGCGATAAGGAGCCTTTCTATCCTCCTGCCTATGCCCTGTCTCTCTACATGGACAGAATAAAATCTGTAGCTTCCCTAGCGACTTTAGTACGTGGTCTGATGCAAAGACAGGCTCTTCGGACACAAAAATACAAACAGACTGAATGCTGGAAGAGATGATGGGGAATCTGCAGTGTTTACACTGTAGACATGCTCCATGTGCTCCCATTGGGATCGCGATCATGTGTCTGATTGGCTAGCGGGTTGCGGGGGTGTGGCCCACACGGGTGATTGGCGGGTGCTGGCGGGTCATGGCATGCAGCATCACCTGCCGCGGTCTCCCCGGCCGCCCAAGGGTCACAGCAGCCTGCAGCCCACCACTTCACACAATAGAACCTTTTATTTGTTTTTTTTTTAGCTGAAGTGTTATACAACCAGCCTCCTCTCGTTTTTCATCAGAACCTGTTGGGATTAAAATCTGTGAAAAGGGCCATTGTGGTTTGTGGAGGCACGGCTGGTCCATTACCATTTCTAATTAGTCGAGAGGAAGTGAGCTGGAATGGGGGGGGGGGGCTTCATTGGTTCTTGTCCTCATGGAAAATGAGGACTGCCTTCCTGTCGCTTGAAACAACAAACAACTGGGGGCCTTTTAGGTACCCCTCCCCCAGATATTGTTTGTTTGCTGCATTGTTTTGCTCCTGTGTACAACAGGAGACCCTGTTACATGAGCTGTCCCAGTGTAGCGGCTCGTTATCTGTGACGCTTTTACAGATTTTTAAACTCCATGTTTTGTATGAGTATTTTATTATTTTCTATGAATATTTTGTTAGTATTTGCGTTTTTTTTATACTACCACATGCACTGGCCACAGGATCTATGCTGAATGCTAAAACTGTGGGACAGTGTATTAAATATACCATATTTTACACTTGCATCTTCATGTTACGACTCCCTGATCTTAATCCACTGCACCACCTTCTGTCTCTTCTATGCTCCTGTGGCTTACAGGGACCATGTGCAACATCAACATTGATGAATGTACACCCAACCCGTGTCACAATGGCGGCATCTGCAAGGACGGCATCAACAACTTCACCTGCATCTGTCCGGAGGGGTACCACGATGCCACTTGCCTCTCGCAGGTCAACGAGTGCAACAGCGACCCTTGCATCCACGGGCATTGTGAAGATAAAGTCAACGGGTGCGTCCTTGTTGGTCTGCTGAGCTGAGATTCGATACATAATATACCGAACAATCATCATGACTGTCAGTGCTCAGTCAGGGATTCTGAGATCCAGAGTCTGTCCTAAGTAGAATATGGTGTTACTTTGGGACAAATCACGGAGGAATGTGGGCATCTCACTGCAGGGTGATGCCCTTGAGGCAGGTGGACACCTTGGGGTTCCCAGAGTGTGCCAATGTGCCTGGATAATAAGTAAAACAAGACACGGGGACAGCGTGTGGCTCTGTGGGCTAAGCCTGTGTGCCTGTAATCAGAAGGTCGCAGGTTCAAACCCAGCCTCAGCCTGTGGCCCCCAGCTCCCTGGGCGCCGCTATGGGTGGCAGCCCTTCGCAGACAGCTTCCTCTATGAAAAAAGAGCAAGTTGCAAGTAAAGACAATTTCCCTGCGGGGATCAATAAAGTATCGATTGTTATTATTATTAAACGCCCTGCGATCATAGGGAGAACATAAAAATCCACACAGTGCCGCTTTCGAACCGAAGGCCTGACATTCTGAAATGATGGCCTCTCTCTCTGTCTCTCTCTCTCTCCCTCCCTCACTCTGTCCATTCCTTAGCTACACGTGCATCTGTGATCCCGGCTGGAGTGGCATGAACTGCGACATCAACAACAACGAATGCGAGTCGAACCCCTGCATGAACGGAGGCACATGCAAGGACATGACCAGCGGCTACGTGTGCACCTGCCAGGCCGGCTTCAGCGGTTGGTGCCACCCCACCCACTTTGCACTCTTTCCTCCCTGGACCCGCCCAGCCTGACCTGTATGTTGTGTTTTCCTAACCCCTGCATCACAGGTCCTAACTGCCAAACTAACATCAATGAGTGTGCCTCTAATCCCTGCTTGAACCAAGGGACCTGCATTGATGACGTCGCTGGGTACAAGTGCAACTGCTTGCTGCCTTACACCGGTAGGACTGTGGCTCGCATCCCTTTTGCCTTGCGTGGGTGTGGTTGTGTGTGTCCTGTTTCTGCCAGTGGCAACATTAGGTTTATCATAATAAGTTTGAGACAGGATATCACTTTGGGACTGTTTTGTTTAAAACTAATATCCTCACACAAATGTTTGGGTCTAATAGCATTGGAACAAAATGTTCTGCTCTTTGCAGTCTTATTATTTAAGAAAACAAATAGCAATGTACTGCAGGCTAAGCGGTGACTTATTTTCTGTCCCGTTGGAAAAATCCACACGACCGCTGAGGCCGAATGAGACGAGGCCGCTTGTGTTTGGGTGGGAACTGCTGCCGTATCCATTTCCTGTTTCCCACTTTGTGGGTCCTGCTGTATCGGGGCAGCACAATAGCAGGAAACCGTGGTGCCGTGCCCAGACCAGTTGCTGTGGAAACAGATATGCAGATGGAATAGAGGGCTGAAAAGGAAAACTTTTGGAAGTGGGTCCTTGGGGGGGTTAGAGAGCTCGGTTTGTAGGAAGCGCTAAGCTGATTTCCGAGAGGTCGCCGGGTCGAAATGGTGCTTCGCCTCTTTGTCCTACAGGGGAGACCTGCGAGGTTCTGTTAGCGCCGTGCAGCTCCAGACCCTGTAAGAACAGGGGCGTGTGTCACGAGTCCGAGGATTACGAGAGCTTCTACTGCACATGCCCCTCAGGCTGGCAAGGTGAGCCACTCTCCTCACACTCCTCATTTTCAAGCCTGTAGCTTATTGTTTCTCCTCCCAGCCCCAAACATTCAGGAACAGATCGAACATTTGTGAACAATCAAGATCAGACCAAATGATTGAGAACAGATCAAATGATCAATGACAATCAAGAACAATCCAAATGATCAAGATCAGATCGAACATCCAAGAACAATCCAAACGATCAAAAACACTGAATACCTTTTACCGACGTGTTGGGAGCTGGGAGGGAGCAAAAATGTGGGTTCTTTGGGGTTCCAGAAGATTTGATTTAAAGACACTCAGTCTTAATTGTACTCTTTTCCCATGATGTGGTCTGGCCCTCATTGGCTCGTTTAGCATGTGTGTTTTTTTTTACAAAGCAAGCTTTTCCTCCACCTGCTCTCAGGCCAGACCTGCGAGATCGATATCAATGAGTGTGTGAAGAGCCCCTGTGACAATGGCGCCACCTGCCAGAACACCATCGGTGGATACCAGTGCACATGCAGGCCGGGCTTCTCCGGGCAGAACTGTGAAACCGACTTAGATGACTGCAAGCCGAGTGAGTACGGAGCTCTTCTGCATTTAGCACTCAAGGCCCAGCGGCAAAAAGTACCCTGACCTTTGCCCTTTTTACTCCTCCCCAGACCCCTGCAGCAATGGCGGCTTCTGCCAGGACGAGGTGGACGGCTTCACCTGCACCTGCCTGCCCGGCTTCCGAGGCCCCAAGTGCGAGGAGGACATCAACGAGTGCGACAGCAACCCCTGCAAGAACGGCGCCAACTGCACCGACTGCGTCAACAGCTACACCTGCACATGCCTACCGGGCTTCAGCGGCATCCACTGTGACAACAACACCCCCGACTGCACGGAGAGGTAGCTACTGCCGTCAATCAAACGCTGTGGCCAATCAGATGCTGTGGCCAATCAGACACTCCGGCCAATCAGATGCTTTGGCCAATCAGACAGCTTCTTTCAGAAGGAGCCTTCAGTGAGGGCAGGAAAATACATTTATGTACTAATCTTTTTTTTTCTTTGATGGTCTCAAAATGAACTGCTCCTTGTCTAGCCTGTCATTCGGTCATCAGCCTGAGTGTAGGCGCCTATGTTAGAACTTCCTGTGCTGTGCTGACATACTTGTTTGTGTGCCTGATGTCGCTGACAGCTCCTGCTTTAACGGGGGCACTTGTGTGGACGGCATAAACGCCTTTACCTGTGCCTGCCCATCCGGCTTCACGGGCATCTACTGTCAGTACGACATCAACGAGTGCAACTCCAGGCCCTGTCTGAACGGCGGCACCTGCCAGGACAGCTACGGGACCTACAAGTGCACCTGTCCGCAGGGTTACACGGGACTGAACTGCCAGGTGGGGGGGTCTGTGGGCTGCTGCTGGCTGCTGGGCCTCCTCGACCACAGCTGGGGGTGGGTTGCGGGAGGGTAGATAGCTTCCTTCTGAATCTCTTCATCTTGGTTATAGAACTTGGTGCGCTGGTGTGACTCTTCGCCTTGTAAGAATGGAGGGACCTGCTGGCAGAAGGGCACCTCCTACAGCTGTGGGTGCCAGAGCGGCTGGACAGGCCTCTACTGCGATGTGCCCAGCGTCTCCTGCGAGGTGGCTGCCAAGCGGCAAGGTAAGCGCGCACTTTACTTGATGACGATGGGCAAGACATTTCCGAGTGCACCGATTGGCTGACCCCTCTCGTCCCACCCCTTCCTTCCAGGTGTGGACGTGGCCCGCCTGTGCCGAAACTCAGGCCAGTGCCTGGATGCGGGTAACACGCATTACTGCCACTGCCAGGCCGGCTACACGGGGAGTTACTGCGAGGAGCAGGTGGACGAGTGCTCGCCAAACCCCTGTCAGAATGGAGCCACTTGCACCGACTACCTGGGAGGGTATACCTGTGAGGTCAGTGCCTGCAAAACACTGGGCTCCTGAGCTGCTGACATGGGGCTCCATGTCAGAAATGTTTCGGTCATCTTGCCTGCCATATTAATGCCCGCTAACAGGGTCTGCCATTACAGTTTTGCTGGCCATGTTTATGTTATCACAGTTTATAATTTCATCTTCTGTTTGGAATCACTGGATGCACTGCCATTAATTTCCTGCCCCATGTTTCACAGTGTGTGCCCGGTTACCATGGCGTTAACTGCTCCATCGAAACCAACGAGTGCCTCTCACAGCCTTGCCAACACAGGGGCACCTGTATCGACCTGATCAATACCTACAAGTGCTCCTGCCCCCGGGGAACACAAGGTTAGCCCCTCCCCACCATCACCTGACCTCCTACCTGCCACTCATGAAGCATCTCTCTCCAGCCTGAAATCATATTTATGTATGAATGATTATTCCAAAATAAACAGTTATATGGTGTAGATAGTCATCATGTACAGTGCTGTACATTAACCTTCACGTCCAGCAGGTAACTTTTTGAAGGACAGAAGAAATTCTTATTTAAGTGATAATGAATCGAACAAAATGTTTTCCCCCTTGTTAGGTCCTTTTGTCTTTGCCTCTCGCACCAATGTCATGTCGACGCCCCCCCCCTTTACACTCCAAAGGTGTCCACTGCGAGATCAACGTGGACGACTGCACGCCCTTCATTCACCCAGTCACGCAGGAGCCCAAGTGCTTCAACAACGGCCAGTGCGTGGATGGTGTGGGCGGGTACCACTGTGTGTGCCCACCGGGCTACGTGGGCGAGCGCTGCGAGGGCGATGTCAACGAGTGCCTGTCAGATCCGTGCGACCCGCGCGGCACCTACAGCTGCGTACAGCTGGCCAACAGCTACCGCTGCGAGTGCCACACCGGCTACACAGGTACGAGCTGCCGGACCCTGTGCCCCCCGAGACGGGCCCTGTGCCCCCCGAGACGGACCCTGTGCCCCCCGAGACGGACCCTGTGCCCCCCGAGATGGGCCCTATGCCCCCCCCAGCTCATGCCCACCTATACAAGCCCTATTCCTGCAATTGCCCACCTCTAGCCCACGCCCCCCAAAATGGGCCCTACCCCTGTGATTGTCCCCTTAGCCCACGCCCCCCAAAATGGGCCCTACCCCTGTGATTGCCCTCCCAGTCCACACCCCCCAAAAATGATCCCTTTTATATATATATATATATCTTTTCCTTTACACTTACCCACGGCATGTCTGTGGTTGTATCTCTAATATGAACCCCCTATGCCTCCCAGGTCAGCGTTGTGACAAGGTTTTCGACGGCTGCAAGGGGATGCCTTGTCGCAATGGAGGCACCTGTGCCGTGGCCAGCAACACCCCCAATGGCTTCATCTGCAAGTGTCCGCCGGTAAGTAGCCTTTAGGACAATATGTGTGCGTGTCATTAACATTGTGTTAAGTCAGTTATCTGATGCTTTTATCCCATGCAAATTACAGTAGAGGGAAAGGTTATTATTTATATGTGCTGCTTGGGATTTGAACCCACAAGCTTTACGTTAGTAGCACAATGCATTGCTAAGTGCTGCTATCCTGCTCAGGGATACATGGGATCCACCTGCGAGTACGACGCCCATTCCTGCGGCAGCCTGCACTGCCGCAATGGGGGTACCTGCATCTCAGGCCAGAAGAGCCCGCGCTGCTTGTGCCCGGTGGCATATACTGGCCCTGAGTGCCAGTACCCGGTGTACACCCCCTGCAACTCGGGCCCCTGCTACAACGGCGGTACGTGCCAGTACACTGCAGAAGCGCCCCACTTCCGCTGCGTCTGTCCCACCAACTTCAACGGGCTCCTCTGCCACATCCTGGACTACACGTTCCGGGGCGGCCCGGGCAGCGATATCACGCCTAAGGTGGCACCTGAGGTGCAGGAGAGCTGCAAGGTGGCGCAGTGCGAGGGCCGACAAGGCAACAAGGTCTGCGACAGCCTGTGCAACAACCATGCGTGTGGCTGGGACGGCGGCGACTGCTCGCTCAACTTTGACGACCCCTGGAAGAACTGCTCAGCCGCGCTGCAGTGCTGGCGGTATTTCAACGACAGCAAGTGCGACAAACAGTGCGACAACCCCGGCTGCCTCTACGACGGCTTTGACTGCCATGACCAGGAGGGCCAGTGCAAGTGAGTTTGCTCTCCCTGCTGCCCACCTTGGTACAGCAGTAGCTGATCTCAAGCCTCATTTTTTCCTTGTGCTTAAGAAAGTTGTCACAGGACAGGAGTAGGTTGTAGGTTCAAGTCCCATGGTGGTAACGAAACCGAACGTGAGGTTTTCGAATAAATGATGCTAACGATGTGCTTGATTCATTTACGCTGCATTAACCAGTATCATCGCGTGTCTCTCAGCCCCCTGTATGACCAGTACTGCAAAGACCACTACGCAGATGGCCACTGCGACCAGGGCTGCAACAACGGCGAGTGCGAGTGGGACGGTCTGGACTGCGCGAGCGACCTCCCCGAGCGCCTGGCAGTCGGCCACCTGGTGCTGGTGGTGCACATCTCGCCTGAGCAGCTGAAGAGCAACCTGTCGACGTTCCTGCGCGAGCTCAGCCGCGTCATCCACACCAACGTGGTGTTCCGGCGCGATGCCGACGGCCAGCCCATGATCTACCCATACTACGGCAGCGAGCAGGAGCTGCGCAAGCATCGTATGAAGCGCTCGGCAGACCCCGCCGGCTGGGCCCAACTCCCCGGCGACATCCTCGACAGGGTGCAGACGGCCGTGTATGCCGGTGTGCGCCGCCGCCGGGAGCTGGACCCCACGCAGGTCAAGGGGTGGGTCACATGACTGGCTTCTTTCACGCTGATTGGTTAACATCTGCGGTCGACGCTAAGCCGGCTAAGCTAAGCCCCTCTTCTGGTCCCACACAGCTCTGTGGTCTACCTGGAGATTGACAACCGTCAGTGTATCCAGCAGTCCAAAGACTGCTTCGAGAGCGCAACGGACGTGGCGGCCTTCCTGGGCGCTCTGGCGTCCAGCGGAAACCTCAACGTGCCCTACTTCATCGAGGCTGTCTCCAGTGAGTACACATGGCACACAGTCCACTACCTAGGCACCTGACTAGCCAGCGATACGAACCACATTTCCACATGGGTGTTTCTCAGTACGAAGAACACAAAGATCCTGCTTGTGGTCTTGGCGAGAGTGGTCTTGCTAACTTGCCTCCCAAGAACGAACTTGAGGAACAATGAATCATGGGACTCCTGGATATTTGGGGTGGGGCAAGTACGAAATCCAGGGATTTTTACTGTCCTCTGCACTTCTGTTCTTGAGAATTGGAACTGGTCCGCAGCAATGGAAGACGATGTAAAAGGGGAACACGAGATCACATGTGCGGTCAGATACGGATATTGAGATTCACTCCATGTTTCCACCTTCCAGCACCCGTCTCGTACAGGGAGATCTTAATGAACTTCAAACCCATGTTTTCCACTCATCAGTGAAAGACACTGAGGCTATGTGTGTAATTGACTTTCCTGCATACATCCAAACCTCCATGTTTTGGGCCCCTGCGCCACTAATAGCTGCAAATAATCAGAACCCAGATTTCCACCACTTCCCATCCCATCCCATGATCACGGACCACTGCATCCCTCACTTAGTGCGGCGTAAATACCAGGACTTAATTCATCTCCAAGGGTTTGCCTGGTGAATTTTTTTTTTTTCATTTCAAAATCGTTAGTGGGGGGTGGGGGGAGGGTGGAGTAAAAGGAGGAATTGATCGAGGAGAGCTCTAGAAGTTGCGAGACTTTGTTATCTCTCAAATCCAAATAAATCCCCTGTCTTTACAGCTTAAAGCTTGCGCGGTAATTTGAGGTTGGCTAATCTCTCACTTTCCCCCTTAAAGAAGATGCTGTGAAGTCAGACGCCCGGTACTGAGCGGGAGGAAGGGGGCGGCTCTCGTGAGCCGGAGGAAGGGGGCCGGTTTGCGGCTCTGATCATTCACCAAGGACCGGCCTGTTCGCCGCGCGGCCAAATAGGAGGCCCGGCTCCTGCCGTCTGACGATGGCGTCTCTCCCCCCTGCAGGTGAGAACGACAGCCAGCCGCCCAGCGAACTCTATCTCATCTACCTGGCGGTGGCAGCGCTGGTGCTGCTGGCTGTCGCCGCTGCTGGGGTGGTGGCGTCCCGGAAACGCCGCCGTGAGCACGGACAGCTCTGGTTCCCCGAGGGCTTCAAGGTTGGTGAGCCGGGCAAGAAGAAGCGGAGGGAGCCAGTCGGGGAAGATTCCGTGGGGCTGAAGTGAGTCACGCCGTCGTTTGGTGTGTCTGTGGCGTTGCGATTGGACTGATTGCTCTACAACAGCGTTTGGGGGACCTGGGTGCCTTAAGGAAGCTCGTTAGATCCTTGTTAATGGCTCATGTTGCTAGTACGTTCCATCAGGCTCACTGGATCAAGGGGATGAATCATTTGCGTCTTCGCTCACCAACCAGCCACTGTGGCAGAGTTGAACCCAAACTAGTCCCTCCTGGTGGGTCACTAATCGCGTCTCTCCGTGCCGGAACAGGCCGCTGAAGAACTCCTCGGACATGTCCCTGATGGACGACAACCAGAACGAGTGGGGAGAGGTGGAGCCGTCCAGCATCAAGCGCTTCAGGGTAGGAGGCTGTCTGTGTCAGTGGGGCTCCTCAGGAGGGAGGAGGGAGGAGAGAGAGGAGGTGCAGGGCATGTGAAGCTGGACCGAGTGTGATTGTGGGGCACATCCCAGAAACAGTAATCAGTACATTGGGGGACAGGGATGAGTCGTGAGAAGTGCCTCGTTAGGTGATTTCGTCGTTACGTGAACGTTGTAGAGTGTACTTACACGCTATGTGTAACACGGTATACTGTATTACAGTAAACTGCTTTTATAATAAGACAGGGTACACTCTAAAATAACGATAGAACATGCAGAATAGTGAATAAACCAGTAACACTTTGTTTGTTATCATTATACGCTCTGTCGTTGACCAAAGTGTCATTAAGTGGTGGAAGACTATTGGTTTTAATTATCAGCGGTCATTATGGACATATTTCACATACAATAAAAATATTTCTGTAGGCCAAATGTAAGTAAAATAGGTTTGCCGAATGGATGTGTGTTTATTTATTTGTGACTATACTTATGGTTCAAAGTGGTTCCGTGTCCTGATTGGATGGAGTACTGCGTGTTTGTTTCTGATCATACATGTGGTTTAGTGTGGTTCCGTGTCCTGATTGGATGGAGTACTGCGTGTTTGTTTCTGATCATACATGTGGTTTAGTGTGGTTCCGTGTCCTGAGTGGATGGAGTACTGCGTGTTTGTTTCTGATCATACATGTGGTTTAGTGTGGTTCCGTGTCCTGAGTGGATGGAGTACTGCGTGTTTGTTTCTGATCATACATGTGGTTTAGTGTGGTTCCGTGTCCTGAGTGGATGGAGTACTGCGTGTTTGTTTCTGATCATACATGTGGTTTAGTGTGGTTCCGTGTCCTGGGTGGATGGAGTACTGCGTGTTTGTTTGGACTGGGTTAACATTGGGATGTGGATGCCTTCTGTTTTTTTTTAACAACCACCTTGCCTGTCTTCCTCAGTTCGAGGAGCAGGTGATACTGGACCAGGACGATCAGATGGACCATCGGCAGTGGACCCAGCAGCACTTGGATGCGGCTGACCTCCGCATCTCCTCCATGGCCCCCACACCCCCGCAGGGCGAGATCGATAACGACTGCATGGACGTTAATGTCCGTGGCCCAGGTGGGGAGCCTCTCCGCCTCTCTCCCTTCCCCACAGATCTTGGGTCACATGGCCCTCGCCGGCACTGAGCGTGTGCGGCGTGCGTGAGTTAGTGAGCGCGTGCAGCGAGGGGGCGTACACAGAGCCCTGAGCCCTCAGGGCACGGAGGTGAAGATCAAAGCGCCGGCTGGTGCCCCCTGGGATAAGCTGCACCGTTCGTTCCTCCCTGTAATCTTCCCTCTGACACCCCCTCCATGCTTTTATTAATGAAACAGCACCAGGATCGTAAAGTAAAGCGCTTTCGGAAGTGTGTTTGCTGTCCAGATCGACGCCTCGTCGCCGCTCCTACAGGGGGTCAGTGTGCAGGGATCAAACCCGTGGAAATGCGGGGGGGACGTCTTTTGGAGTGGGGAGACGGACTGCCCTTTGCACCCAGCTGCCTGGGTCCCTCAGAAACCTGGAACCCCCCCCCCCCTTTACTGTTTTATCTGAATAGTAGTTAGAAAGTCCAACACAGCTGAAAAAAACAAAAGGTTCAAACATGCGAGTTTCTCCCAGACCGTGGTGATGTGCCCCCACCCCCAAACTATCTGTCCTGCTGCCTTTTCTCGACCCTTGGCGCTGACGTGCCTCTCTCCCCGGCCCTTGCAGACGGCTTCACCCCGCTGATGATCGCGTCCTGCAGTGGCGGGGGCCTGGAGACAGCCAACAGCGAGGAGGACGAGGACGCCTCGGCCAGCGTGATCTCCGACTTCATCTACCAGGGAGCCAACCTGCACAACCAGACGGACCGCACTGGCGAGACCGCCCTGCACCTGGCCGCCCGCTACGCCCGTTCCGATGCGGCCAAGCGGCTGCTGGAGTCCAGTGCGGACGCCAACGTCCAGGACAACATGGGGCGCACACCACTGCATGCCGCTGTGGCCGCTGACGCCCAGGGAGTCTTCCAGGTGTGAGCCGTGTGCAGTCAGACCAATGTAATCGCACCTAGAAAAGGGGGGTGCAGTAAGTGGGCTTAAGGCCTGTAGGTGACCAACCCCAGTGTGTTTGGTGTTCAGTTTCGAATTAGCAAGGCAGGACCAGGCTGTTTCCCCGTTAGCAGTTTGTTAAATAAGCCATTATCTATTATTATCCATTACCTATGCAGCTATTGAATATATTTTAACTATTTGACTATTAAACTGGTATGTTGAATCATGCAGTGAAATAATATTAAATATCTAATTATTTGACTGATAATGTCTGGCAAAAACAGAGAGCAGCATTGCGAATTGTTGGTACAGTCTTGTTTTTTCGCTTATTTTGGAATTTTCTCCTATGACAGATTCTATTTCATTATTTCGGTATGTGCTGTAGTGCTTTATAACAGAGATGGAGCAGCAATAGGTGCAGTCAATAAAGTAGAAACATTATATCAGCATTTAGCTAATTTTGTTATTTTATGTACGAAAAGACACTGTTTAACTGTTAGTCCCGCCTGTGGGTACGACAGCATCAGGCACCAGTAGGTCCAGTAGCCCCGCTGCCGCGTAACCAACCCGTGGCTCGTTCCAGATCCTGATCCGGAACCGGGCTACGGACCTGGATGCCCGCATGCACGACGGCACCACACCGCTCATTCTGGCGTCCCGGCTGGCGGTGGAGGGCATGGTGGAGGAGCTCATCAACTGCCACGCCGATGTCAACGCCGTCGATGACTTCGGTATGCCTCTGGCAGACTGGTGCAGTGCCATTCATTTATAGACACACATTGTACAATAACAACAACAGCGGCAACAGCAACAATAATCATTATTATTATTATTATTATTATGCAATGTGAGTGTATAAATGAATGGCTGGATAAAATAATCATCAGAATAATAATTATTATTACTATACCTGTGCCATGCTCTGTATTAGAGGTGTTCTGACCCGAATTGCCCCCCAGGGAAGTCTGCACTCCACTGGGCAGCCGCCGTGAACAACCTGGATGCGGCCATAGTGCTGCTGAAGAACGGGGCCAACAAAGACATGCAGAACAACAAGGTATGACAGGAACCCTCACACACACCTAGCCATCTCTGCTATCGCCCACCTCCTCCCGTTAGCAGCACATGTTGCTGTTTAAGGTCCTCATGGAGAAGATTCCCCAGTACTGGTTACTTTTGACTGTCTGTTAGCACCAGCAGGTGGCTTGAGAGTGCCGAGTAAGACCTCGTGTCAGTCTCCACGTTTCATTTACTTGCTTGCTTGATATTTTCATCCAAAGCAACGTACAGTAGGGGAAGGGTTACAGTTTATGTGCTCTCCCTGGGATTTGAACCCGTGACCCTTGTGTTTTCAGTATGACTCCTTCAGTAAGCACACAGGGCTACGCTGCACTGTTTTCCTCTTGCTCACCATGTCCGTGTCTCCCCCCCCCCCCCCCCACCTCAGGAGGAGACGCCACTGTTCCTCGCTGCCAGAGAAGGCAGCTATGAGACGGCCAAGGTCCTGCTGGATCACTTCGCCAACCGTGAGATCACGGACCACATGGACCGGCTGCCGCGGGACATCGCGCAGGAGCGCATGCACCACGACATCGTGCGCCTCCTCGACGAGTACAACCTGGTGCGCAGTCCCACCGTGCACAACGGGCATGTGGGTGCCACCCTCTCGCCGCCGCTCTGCTCCCCCGGCAGCTACCTCATTGGCGGCAAGACCCCCGTCCAGGGCAAGAAGGTCCGCAAGCCGGGGGCCAAGGCTGTCAGCTGCAAGGACGGCAAGGACTCGAAGGCGCGCAGGAAGAAGGCGACGGACTGCAAGGGCGGTCTGCTGGACGGCTCGGCCGCGCTCTCCCCCGTGGACTCGCTGGAGTCGCCACACGGCTACCTGTCCGACGTGTCCTCACCGGCCATGATGGCCTCGCCGTTCCAGTCGTCTCCTTCGGTGCCGCTTAGCCACATGCAGGGCCTCCCTGAAGCCCACATGACCGTCGGGCACCTGGCGCTGGCGTCCAAGCAGGACCTGGGCCGGGCGCCTTTTGACCCGGTGCCCATGCGCCTCTCCCACCTGCCCGTGCCCAGCGCCAGCACCTCTGGCCCCATGGGACCGCCGATGGGCACCGGCGGCACCGTGGGCGCCGATTGGGTCTCCTGCCCACACCCTGGCACGGCCCAGCAAGGCCAGTTCAACCCCATGAGGAACGCCACAAGTCAAGTGGCCCTACACCAAGCCAGCCCCACCATGCAGCACGGCATGATGGTGCCCCTGCACATAGCCTCCACCCTCTCCCAGATGATGAGCTACCAGGGCGTGCCGGGAGGGGCCCACCTCACCACACAGCCGCATCTCATGCAGCAAATGCAGCACCAGCAAAACGTGCAGCAGCCCCCCAGCATCCAGCTGCAGCACCAGAACTCCAGCACTGCCACCCTCAACCAGAATTTCATCAGCGGCGACTTGAGCCAGTCGGACTTGCAGCCTGGACTGGGGGGCACCATGTCCATGCATACCATCCTGCCACAGGAGACCCAAATCATACCCCCCTCACTCAACCAGGCTGTGCCCAGCACCCAGTTCCTCACCCCGCCCTCTCAGCATAGCTACTCTACCCCCATGGACAACACCCCCAATCATCAGCTGCAGGTGCCTGACCACCCCTTTCTGACCCCCTCCCCTGGATCCCCAGACCAATGGTCGAGTTCCTCCCCACATTCCAATATGTCCGATTGGTCAGAGGGCATCTCCAGTCCTCCAACCAGCATGCAGCCACAGATAGGACATATTCCAGATCAGTTCAAGTAAGGAGACCATGTACTTCCTTAGTCAAGATGGACAGCTCATGTTAAAATCATTCAAAAGCACTCCTTTCAAAACAATCTAATAGATAAACGAAAAATAAGATTTTTTTATAGCGAAGAGGGAATAAATTGGACTAAAGCAACCCCTTTTATATGATTTTATACTAATATCAATAATTATGTTGCATTCATTTTATATTTATTTATGTACTTTATGTTGGAAAATGACACAAGGTCTTATTTATGTTTTATTGTGTTTTCTGGTAAAGGAATCTTTGGGGCCAAAGAGGTCAGAGGTCAGAGGTCAGGCCTGAGACCAGGAGGGGCGATGATGCTTTTTAAAGAAAAATACGGAAACGTTTTGTATGATCGTGCTTTTCTCTGCAACATAATAGAGATTAACATTAACACTGGTATTTATTGGCATCTTAAATTGTTACTGTGATTGGATAAAACACAGATATTTCCTCTCCTTCTCCTGTTTGTTAACTGTGTGATACTTTACAAATTTATGTAAAAAATGTACTATGAATACTTTTTGTTTTTTTTTTTTTTGTATTTTTACGAATGTTTTATATTGTTTTGTGTTTCAGTATTAACGCGATTTATATTAGCCTTTTAACAGAAAGTAGACCAGACTTGCTTTGTTTCTCAGAACCAGATCACATAAGCTGTGGTTGTATTACTGATGCTTGCATTAAAGTTATCCGCGTAGGCGAGAAGTTAACAGCTGTCTTCACTGTACACAGGTATAATCAATCACTCACCGTTAGCCAGAAGTACATCTGTAGATCTAGGGGAAGACACATTCGGTGGTCAGTATATCTTTGGCCAGTAGGTGGGGCTGTATTTGTGACTGGTTGCAGCCCTGGTGTGAATGGGGGGGAAAAAACGCTCTTTAATAAAGAGGCTGATGAACAATAAATGAATACAGATGCTAGTTGCTTTGACTTTCTGAAACCTGGCAAATTTTGTCACGCCTTCACAGGTGTCAGTCACTTGTGCGCTTCGAATGAATGGATCTGTAACCGTTTCATTGATGTGTAAATAACGTTAAAACGAGATTTTGTTTCAGAAATCTTTGTCTTATATGTGTTGTGTCAATGTGAAGTGTCAGTATAAGAAGTTTTTTTTTTTTCTTACACGGAAACATTGTATGTTACTCAGTGGTACTGAGTTAAATATAAATATATAACTATACAACACAGGGGTGTGTGAAACTCCTATAGTTAAAGAATAACAGAAATTCTGTGGCTATATAAATCAGAATGTAGTGATTTGCTTTGTAAGATACTCTGAGTATCCTTGGGGGGGGGAGGGGGGGGGGGGTGGCGCAGAAATAATGTATGAATGTGGCATCATTTGGAAGCAGGACAGAATGTTGTCAGGTGTGGGGCACTAACCATCACACTGTATTAAATAGGCCATGGAACATGTAATATGAGTGATTTAAAAACAGTGACTTACCTGCAAAGTTGTAGTTTGCGGAAAGGAAATAAATAAAATGTCAACTTCTTTGTAAAGTCTTTCGCAATACAATAAAGGCACCATTTTGGATCAAGATTTCACTGCTGTCAGCTGTGTGGATTTTTCACTCTGTACTGGTCCAGATAAATGAATGCTGCATACCTGTTTCTTTCACAAAAAAGATCAATATTAGCTTGTTTATTAAAAAAAAAAAAACACTACTGTTTAACTATTGATTGAGGAGGGTCAGCCTCTTCCTGGGGTGAGGGGCCTTAGGGGCCTCACCCAGGGGACCAATGGTGGCATTACTCTGCCAATCACAGGATTTGAACTGGTGACCTTCTGGATGCAGGACCTGCAGTCTATCCCTCAGAGCCCCGTACCCAATCAGATTATTTTCCATCTGCATGGTCACAGCAGAGTGTGAGTAATAATACCAACATTTTATTGATCCCCATGACAGCAAGCTTGGCAGGGAAGGGCAGACACCTACAAAGGCACCAGCGGGGATGGAGGTTTAGGGCCCAACGCTGACTCAGGGAGACACCCTGGGCATAGACTCCACCAAGGTAAAGCCCACTTTGCGGCTCCAAGACAACAGATGGGCTTATTAAGGGAACTGAGTGAAAAATAACTGGGAAAACCTCAAATAACTAGAAGAAAGCAGAAGATGCCTCAAAGGACGAGCATAAATGGACAAGAGAACAACACACGTTGTAACACAACAACCCTGAAGAAAGAAACACAGGTAGGAACTTACATACGCAAACCGAAGCGGGTAACGAAGAAGCAGGAGTGAAAGATGAAATAATTAATCAGTCAGGGCACAGGACAATGAACAATCATGAGGCACAGAGAAATGGGAAAGGAGGGAATCTTATAAACTATATCATGAAACTAAGAGATTAACGGGGAAATTAGGAAACGGAATCTAACACTAGGAATATAATGAGGACAAGTAATACATGATGACAAAACTCAAAAAACCAAAACTGAAGGAAAACCACAAACCGGCAACAAGACAACAAATAGAGACGAAACACAGGAACTGAAACCTAATAAGTACAAAAGAAGAGGGGAGGCTGGTCTGGAACACATGAGCGCAGAGCTTACAGCTGTATGTTCAGCCCATAGAGCTACACAGGAGGCCAGCAAGCAGAGCAAAAACGCTACAGACTTGTAGGCCAGCAAACCCTGCTGGTCAAACGGCGAGGCGAGGCGAAGGTCATGTGAGTTACATTTCACTTGCTGACACCGGTCAGTCAAGAAGTCATAAATCCATCATATAAGTCTAGGATTTACCCCAAGATTTAACAATTTCCTCACCATCAGATGCGGCTGGATTGTATTAAAAGCGCTGCTAACATCAATAAACACAACCTTAACTATGCATGTGCAAGGTGCTCACCGACATTACTTATCAAAGTAAAAAGCGCGTCTTCGAGGACAATGTAACTCCCTGGCTGGGCGCTGACCGTGACTGCTACCCACTGAAGGGCTTAGGCAAGTATTTTACCATAGTAATCTAAACTCTTCTTCTAAATATTTTCATGTAGTAGCCGTATAAAATGTTTTGCATCCTTATCTAAAAAGGTATTAACAGGACTTATGTCCACAAGATGTATACAAGGATTGTGCTCAGACAAACAGTGATATTAAATAATTTGGAGCATGTCATTCGCAAACAAAATGAAAAATTATTTTTTTTGGTTCAGCATTACTTTCATACCAAGATAAATACTAACAAGCACCTTATCCCCACTCTGTGAATCATATGACCCAAAACTGTTCTGAGCAAGTGTTGCGAGGCATTAATATTATTTGCCTTTTGTCGCCCCCATGTGGACATGCTCATAAAGTAGTAGAAACAGCCTTTGTCATATTTTAACGGTCCGATTATGGCTGAAATTATGCCATTATAAATTGGTCCCAAGTCGCAGAATTGTACCAGCCTTTAAAAATAAAATCAAAACTTTCTATTAAAACTATTTAATTGTGTGTTATACAGTGAAGTTCAGATTCTTGGTTATTTTCAGTTATGTACCAGTTACTCCCACCTGGGGCTGGACTGTTTAAGTCCTTTCTCCCCAAATTCCTGCACAATGATGTTATAGCAGTTAGCTGTGGTCCCGATGCTCACTGAGGTGCTCTTGTTGGATGCTCACTCTTTCCTGATGCTTGGTAAGCGTCACGTGAGCAGCTAAATGAAAATGCTGGTCAATGCGACCGTTTAAGATAGGAGCAACTTTTGAAAATGCAAGACAAAGAAGTGATTTTACAGTTTCAGGTACAGGGCTCACAGAAAGCCTTGGGTCGCTTACTTAATTCAGTTAAAATATTTTCAAATTTATTGCTTTAAGATAAAAAAATCATTCATTTGTTCATAAAAATATATATCACAATAGAAACAAGTAGTTTTAAGTAAAATACTCATTTCAAGCATTAATAAACCCAACTCATAGTTCTAATAGAGCTGTCATAAAATTTCATTGACAAACAGTAATTTTACAAAATTAAGCACATGTCCCAAGATTTTCTGTGAGAACTGTAATCGTGAGAGAAAAATTTAGTATTTGTAGGATTGATGTGCTGTTCAGGGTGTAGCTGTTTTTTCAAGGATCATTGCAGATGCAAATGAGAAATACTGAAAGTCAAACCGGGGCCGCTGCCCGGATCTTACAACATCAGGTGCTCAGCCCAGAGGCCTAATTTGTCCGAGGGTTCTGTGTCTCTCTGACCTTATGAGGATGGGACTGATATAATGTATCTAATTCTCAAACTGAGAGCTCGGTTGTTTAAACACCTGAGCCAAACCAACCATCTGGGACTCGTTTGCATTCATGTGGGGCTGCAGCCTCATGATCCACCCCCCTGCAGGCTCAGTCCCTTTCCTGCTCTGCGATTGGCTGATGGGGATCAGCTCCCAGGACACCCATCAGAATAGAGGGTGCAGCTGGGCTGAACACCCTCTGAAACACATTGGATAATGGAACAGGTCGGGTCATCACCGTACCTTATTGGTTATGTTGTATCCTGTATGCCTAGAGCTGGCCTGGGATCCCCCGCAATTAATTTTGCTGAGCTTGGAGGGGGGGCGCATATCCTCCACAATACGTTTTGCTGGCCCACAAACCCATCGGCCCACTGGGAAAATCCTCGGTATGCCAGATGGCCAGTGCAGGCCCACTCCTAGCCTCTACAAATAAGGTAGTAATTTTCGCAGTTTAGGTAACATACCTGGCGTTCCTAAGGGTCTAACTGGAGCACCGAGCTCAGACCGCAAAGCTGTTATGTCATCAGAGTGGGTCGCATTCATTCTGTCTATGTGCTGGGGACTCAGCTAGACCAAATGCTGTCATGTAGCATCTTCGCTATTCTAAAGTAAAATTATGGGGGACATTCGAGGCTCTGGCTGGCAATGTAACTCCCTGGGCAGCAGTATTTCTTCACACCTCTAGGGCTGGAGGTTCGAATCTTGCTTCTACTCTCTGTTTATGCGGCCGGGTTGCCATATTTGGTCAACTGGCTGGAGTGAGATTTTCACAAGCCCACACACACATGTACATGCATTTACATGTATCTTGCAGTTTTATTACATTGTAAATAGTCTGTAGGGTTTGCAAACTGCCCCAAAACTCATCTGGCATCCCAGTTGTGTGATCTGGCATCCTAGGTGTGTGATCTGGCATCCCAGGTGTGTGAACTGGCATCCCAGGTGTGTGATCTGGCATCCCAGGTGTGTGAACTGGCATCCCAGGTGTGTGATCTGGCATCCCAGGTGTGTGAACTGGCATCCCAGGTGTGTGATCTGGCATCCCAGGTGTGTGATCTGGCATCCCAGGTGTGTAAACTGGCATCCCAGGTGTGTGATCTGGCATCCCAGGTGTGTGATCTGGCATCCCAGGTGTGTGAACTGGCATCCCAGGGGTGTGATCTGGCATCCCAGGTGTGTGATCTGGCATCCCAGGTGTATGATCTGGCATCCCAGGTGTGTGAACTGGCATCCCAGGTGTGTGATCTAGCATCCTAGGTGTGTGATCTGGCTGCCTTGGGATGGATTCCAGGCCCAGATAGCCAGTTAAAAGATAAAATAGTGCTGATACCAAATATGCAGATGATGCCATTGAGGCGCCGCTGGTCCCGATGAACTCTTACTGCTCTCCGACTTCTGGCATGAGGTTTCTCGCCACATGGCAAGCTCTCCTGACTGCGCCCTTCACTCGGGACGCTTCCATGCCCACATCGATTCAGTCCGGAAGCTTCGCTGCTGCTCTGCTGGCTGGACGTTTAGATTCGGGCCACATGACCCTGTTCCGTTAATTGGGTCAGGGATGTTATTGCAGCTGTTCAAGCACCAAAATCCATTGCCTCAGCAAATATGTTTAATGGAATTACTTTATTTCTCCTGTTAAGAAAGTGGTAGTTCAATTATACTTGAATTTGCTGAAGACGACAACTCATCCATACAGTGATCACAATGACATAAGGATGCCTTTAGTTCTGTGTTGAATATGGTGGTGCTACACCTCTGTCCCATAACAGGAATTCTCTGTATCCTTAGCCCTCATAAGACATACATATAGGTGAGAGGGAGTGTGTGGAGGCACAGCACAGCATCAGTCATTGTGCAGCATGGCTGGATCTGGGGGTCAAGTGTCCTGCTCAAGGGTACAACAGCAGCAGTAGTTTTGTGAGATCTTGTGATCACTGGCATATGCTTAACCTGCTGAGCCACGCAACAGCCCCCGGAGAAAACACTCCTCGTCTTTGCTTGGGGCTCAGTCCGGCTCCTCCTTCAGCACACGACACATCCAACATGCTAACTCATTTGGGATGACATCATCCAAATGTGTGTATGACCAAAGGCAGAAAGAGCCTGACATTTAAGGAGCTTTTGCCAGGGAATTCAGGCTGAAAAATAACTATTGGCTATAGAGGTGTTTATCACTCGTGATATGTAGCCATACTCTGTGGTAGAAAACATGGAATTGAGATGGGATTTAGTCCATTATGATTGTTCTGTCCTGATTTTTAAATTTATTTTAAATATTTATTTTTACAACATGCAAATAGCCTCTTAGGTTTTGTTATTCAGACACGTTGACAGATGCACTGCCTTTGGTAAACATCTGCTCTTAATCGTGTTTGTGTTTTCAGCTTTAATAATAAATCATTTCAAAGCAAATTCTGTTTTCCCTGCTGTACTGAAATTGCACTGAACCGTGACCTCGAAAGCGAGGTTTGTTGCAAACCGTGAACTCTGTGTACCATTACAACCCTTGTCCTAATAACATAAGCTTCCTGAATCAAATGTAGCAGCAGGAATCAATACAGCTTGTTTAATTTCTTTTTCTCGTCATATTCCAAAGGGTAACAAAGAAGTCTGTCTTCTCTGATAGCCTGTAAAGTCCCCCAAAATGCTGCAGAGTTTCTGTCGGCTGTCTTGTCACTGTTGGTTCTGCTGGGGTCATACATTGTACAGATACTAAAATTTTGCCCCCTCTGGCAGGTCACTCAACAAAAAATATTTTAAAAAGGCATTCTGGGAGCTTAGATATGGCTGCTTTTAAATGATCGTAATTTTCAAGTCATGTGTGCAGGATAATAGATTTTTTTCTTCATTAGATCTGAAACAGAAATCATGGAAAACCTTAAAAGATCTGTCTGTATTCTAACCACTTATTCTGCTCTAGGTCACAGGGGCCTAGATCCTATTCCAAAGTGCCTAAGTCAGAGGTACAGTATGGATAGGATGCCAGTCCATCATAGGGCACACACACACACACACACACACACACACACACACACACACACACACACACACACACACACACACACACACACACACACACACACACACACACACACACACACACACACACACACACACACACACACACACACACACACACACACACACACACACACACACACACAGAGGCAACAGAGTGGCACAGCGGAAGCGTGCTGGGCCCATAACCCAGAGGCCAATGGATCGAAACCATCCCCTGCTAAAACTCATTGGGGCTGTGGTGGCTTAATGGTTAGGGACGTGTGCTTGTAAGGTTCAAATCCCCCACCAGCGAAGTACTACTGAGGTACTCTGTTCCTCGGGGTGCTGGATTAGCTGCCCCCAGCTATGTCACATATGGGTTAAATGCAGAGAACACAATTCATTGTTGTGCAATAATGTGGCAACAATGTACAATTAATTGCTAAATTCTAATTCACATAACAGGCAACTTTGAGTGGATCTGTGTGTTTTTGGATTATGGGAGGAGCCCATTCCACACACGGCAGAGAGGGGCTACATACCCGGGTGGCATGAGGCAAGACCCCTACCCGGGAGTGACATGGGTCCTAAAACATTTTGGGGGGGGGGGGGTAATATAATACGCTTTCAGGGGGCCCAAAATCAGGACCCACTGGCCTTCCAAACTACCAAACATTCAAGCATTGTTATCGTAATCTTCTGGGCAGGACGAGCTGATCCATAAATGTGAAACTAGTCAGATGTGCGTAGTGATGCACATTTCATGGGCGGACAGGACAGGACAGGACAGGACCAGACAGGACCGGACAGGAGCAATGCATTACACAGCTGTCAAAATAAACATCTTTATAGCAGTACTGTGCTTTAGATTATTAGGTTTCAAAAGATTAGTATGACAAAGTTGAATTGCAAGTAGTTTCCATTTTTTAAACAAACAGTAATGTGCTGTTTAACTGGAAATTAAATGTTAATTAATTTTCTCTTTTTCAGGGTGGTGCAGTCGGTGGCACTGTGGCTTCACACCTCCAGTGCTGTGTGTTGGGGGGGGGGTGTCCTGGACATCAACAGGCAGTTTTCAATTCTATCAGCACGTGGAGTGGCCTTTTATATATTTATGTCCGTTCTGTTTGTACAGTGGACCCTCGAGTTACGACCGGCCTGACATACGGACAACTTGGGTTATGACTAAAATTTTAGTTTTGACTTACGACCGAAGTCTTGAGTTACAATCCGAATGCCGGTCGAGGCCAAAACGTGTATCTTCTTGTGCGGCTGTGAACAAAGTGCCAAGATGTGCACATTATACAACCCTTTTTAGTATAAAATGGTTAGGTAAGGGGTGCTTTGGGAGTATCGGACCGCATTATGCTTATTTCCATTATTTCTTATGGGGAAAATAGTCTTGACTTACGACCAGCCTTCGCGAACGAAATGAGTTCATAAGTCAAGGGTCCGCTGTACGCCGCATTCGTATGAAGGATGCCGTTCGACGTTAATGTAGTTTTCCATTTCACCACCAGGCGGCTTTTTATTTGACATTGATCATCTTCCAACCGCTTATCCTGCTCAGTGTTAGATAGGATGTTCATGAGCATAAACACTTTTAACAAGACTTTTAATAATTTCTCTGTGAGCATAACTGCAACAAAAAAACCCCGAACATTCCCAGCCAGACGGGGGTTTAAGCCGTGTGTACTACGTGACCCCCTGCTTCCCCCAAAGAGATAAGCCTATCACTGTATTTGAAAGAATTGGCTAGACAATCTTTGTGATGCGTATGCAATTTAACCAATATTCATCTGATATTCTTCTGAGTGGGCAGCTCGCCTGTCTCGAACAGAGGCGCAGTAATATGGTATTTGCCAGCAAACAGGTACAAAGATAATAATTAATCCATATCACGTTCACGTGCACTTCTTGGATACGGGAACATGTACTTTTACATTTTGATAGGTCTGAGATGCCTAAGGCGCATATATTTGAAAATATATCTGGACAATTTATGTCTGGATAGTAACATTGATTACAGAGGCTGAACTTTCAATACAGTTTCAGATTTTTTTTTCGTTGACTCGCTTAAGAATTTATGAATGATGTCATGCTCAAAGAAACATATTTGGCATAATGTTTTGTCGCTGCGGAAACCTTCACATAACGTGATACATGTATGTAAAAACGGAAGAAAGGATAAATGGGGGCGGATTTGACTGCCAATAATCATAGCTGGTACCGCACTTAAAATGAAAAAATCTTTACTATGGAGTCCTAGTAAGGAACCGTAGTTTGTGGAAACAGTCATGGGTAATATATACATATATTTTTTTAATAAATTGTGCGTCTAATTGCGTAAGGCAGCATACTTTAAAAATGTTTTAATATGGAGGCGTGGTGTATATTGCATGCGCTGTTTAAAAACAAAAAAACACTAGCAGTTATGATCCTATAATTACATGCGTTGATATTTTAATACAGATTACGTTCATTCAAAAATATGTCGGTATTCGATTGTTCTATAGTAAATTTCAGAATAATCTGACCCCTTATCCTTTCTGGGAGACAGTCTGTTGTTTCCAGGCTGTGGAAAACTGAGGGCAAACGAGTTCACCGGCAGCCCTGCCTCCATAACTGATCGATATAAACGCATGTGGTGAATAGCGACAGTGCAAAGTCACTGGTATCCCCCCAACCATTTCGGTAAACTATATTGACATTGCAGACAAGCAGACAAGAAGCACAAAAGGGTTCGTACACGAGAGGGATTCCACCGACTACAAATGATCCCAATAAAACATTCAACCAGAAAGATTAATCTGTATCACATATATGATACGCCATCCACTCGTATATTTAATGCTCTATTGAGGGCTGTTCTATAACCAAAACATATTTTTTTAAAACTCTGCCGTATTCATTGGGGTTTTTGTATTATACATTATTAACTGAAACAAGAACACTGATGTGATTTAGACAATGCAATAGCACAAGAGCAAAATCCGGGCACTTATCGTCGAATGTTGACGAGCACAGTGGAAGTTGTTGCATCGCATGGTTGTGAAACCATGAAAATCTTAAGTTTATCTAGCACAACTACTCGAAAACAAAATCACTACCTATTAGTAATTACACAAAAAAAATCAATGACATTGATTGCAAACGTATATATTCAACGAAACCGCACGTTTCCATCCAGGGTTTGCTTTCTAAAGAAAAAGTAGAACAATCGTCTTTATATACAGATGAGATATCTTGTTTTTTGTTGTTGTTAATTAATATGAAATGATACGGAGCCGTAGATTTCAATTTCCCTCTGCTTGGAGCGGCAGACCACTGCGCATGTGTGCCAGCGGCTCGCACAGACGTCCCCATAGAGACGGGCTTTCTGCGGGCTGGAGTGATACGGAGGAGCCCGTCTGCTCCGGCGCCGCGCGCTTTACACGCGCTACCTATTATTTTTAAAATAAAATCCTAAAAAAGGAAGGAGCCCTACGGCCGAAAGCGGCTGCCATCGAGCTGAAACTGTCCACGTATAAGCTGAATTTTTAAATTGGCTACAGAAATCGCCCCGGCCGCCCTCCTCCCACTGCGGTTGTCATGTAGCCATAGGCCGCGCTGGATCGGACCGGACCGGATCGTGCTGTCGGGGGCGACACCTTTTTATTTCGATGAGAGATTACAGCCGCGAGATCCTGTAGTTTTATGTATTTTTCTTCGGTCTTTTCCGTATTTCTCCACAGCGGATTCCTCGCGGTACTGAAGGTATGCCCTGTTTTAAGCCGGCAGACATTCTGTGTGTTTAACCCGCCGACCGGCCATTTACGGCGCTTCGTTATTCAGGCTCCGGCTCCGGTTGTATCTGTCCGCTTGTCCTGGTCACCCGTAGTAAGATGGACGCGGTGTTTATTCACCGTTTTCTGCGTATCCTCGGTCATGGCGCGGGATAATGTGTGGACGTTATTGGGGGGTGTTTTAAGCCGCCCGCAGAGCCCGTCCCTGTCCCCCGGACACACACACACATGCACACACACCAGCCGCCGTCCTTAAACCGCACCGTCCCCGTGTAATAGCTGGGGAACCGGTCGCTGGGGCTGCCTGGTTCATTGGCGTCGGCGAGCCTGTCTGCTGTCCTTAACCGGCCGTAGGCGGCGGTGAACCCGTAATATGAAGAATTACCATGTTTATTATAAGAAGCCCCGATGCGGCGTCATTAATCCGAAGCGAGGCACCTGGACGACCGCCGAAGCGGAGCCGCCTCCGCCGTGTGTGTGCGGCCGGTACCCCCATTGTTGTCGGCCGGTACCCCCCATAGCGGCGCCTCGCGTTCTCATCTCCCCCATTCGCTTGCATCCTCACAAGAAATCCACGCCATTTATTAATCTAAAAAATATGTTTATTACTGTCAGCGCCTCCATGCCTAAATTGCCGTGTTTTATTGAATGAATGATTGGCGATGCAGCCATGATGCCGGGGCCTCGGGGTGTGCTAACGCGGCGCCCTGCCCGTCCCTGCAGGATGGACGTGGACGCGGACGGCACCCGCAGGAAGACGGACCCGCGGGCCGAGGCAGCCGTGGAGGTTGTGGCTCTGGAGCTGTATGACTCAGCCCGGGCTAAAATAGACGCCAATCTTCGGTGGCTCTTCGCCAAAGCCTACGGTATAGGTACGTGAGCCGCCCTTTCCTTCTGCACCTGCTCCCCGATAAGACAATCAGACAAAGTGCTGGAGGTTTTTGCCTCCTAAAACACCTTGCGTGTCTTCCTCCTCTACCATTTAATGCAGCAAATTGCAATAATTCATATTAAGAAGTTCACTGGGGGTCGGAGAGAATCCGAAATTGCATCTGCTTATTTACATTTTGGCATTTACGATGTACATTTATTGTAAATAATATCTCAGTATAACGTTCTTCGATGAATAAATTATAAAGCAGGATATGTATTTGAGTTCTGCTACTGTTGAATTTATTAGTATTTTTTGATGTTCTTGCCTATTGTTGGTAAGGAATATTGCTGTAGGATTGCAGTCATCCTGAAATATTAAATGCCAAGATCTAGTCGTACTGAACGTGCAGGAGTTACTGCTGGAGACACGTAAGCAAGCTAGCAATGTACTTTGCAATAAAATTTTTCTTTAATGACGTTCATATCTATTTTAAGAACTGTTCTGAAGTGTGTTCCAGTAGGGATTGTTATGGAAAGACGCTGCTTAATAACTAAATGTGATTAATGTTGTCTTGACCAGCAATAATTCAGTTAGTAATAATGTTTGGTCTTGTGTGACACGTTCAGTTCCTTCCTGGCATCCAGTTTTCTAATATAATGTTTTTTGTTTATAACTTTGCATATGTGGAAGCGTGTTGTATTAGTAAGAACGCTGAAGGACAGGTTAGTTTTTATGTGCTTAATGTTTGAAATGTGTTGCAAATTGAAGATAGCTGAGATTTGTGCCTCAGTAGCTAGACCATTGTCCTCTCATTGACAGATTTCAAATCTTATTGGCTGCAGAGTCTGTCTTTTTTTTAAGAATGGAAAATAATATGCTTTGATTAGACGAAAGAGAAAAATCTTACTTTTGTGTTTAGTGATTAAGATCTAGGTGATGATTATTCATTTTCAGAAGTGTAAGGCCTCATCATTGTACCTACTGTAGCATGGTTGGTAGCAGAAGGGAAGATGAAACTGAGCATGGAAAGGGTGTGTATGCATCCAGTGTTACAGACTGGCAGTCAGCACCTAGTGCAGCTCTACTGAGAACCGATAGCTTTGGCACCAGACAATGTTGGGCCTGGAAATCCAAACACATTACACTGTCTTTCCTCAGCAAATGCGCTGTGGTAGTATTGTGCTAAGCTTTGTGTGGAATGCCCAATGGCTTATTGTAGCCTGATGAGCATGAATATTGCTGATGTCATAGTTAATGGATCTGGGTATGAGATTTTGCCGGTAAAAAGGTTAACTACAGAGACAGTGCAGTATGAATGACTCGATTCTTTGTTCAACTGAATCTTTTCATCTTGCTACAATTCTAGGCCTTATTTATTACCTTGTGAATATTCTGCATTGTCCTGCCATAACTGATCTAATTGCTCTGACATACTGGTGTTAAGAGGTAATGAGATTAGTATGTTGGTACATTTTAAAAGCCCTATTGTATTGAAAGAAACTGGAATTTAGATACTGGGCATTCATTTTAGGCTTTGATTAGTGAAGTTGTTCACTGCAAACTATTTTTTTTTTTTCGTGATTGCCAGTGCTGTTTGTTGCACTGCATCTGAATTTGAATGTTCTGGTATTTCAGGCATGGTATGTAGTCAATTTCAGTGATGTGAGGCCAGAGCAACATACAGCATTCAGCCAGAGTACATTTTTATGTTTTTGCGCATAGCTGTGGAAGGCTGCTATTAAGATTTGGGTGGCAGTAATTCATTTTGTTCATGTAACAGGAGTCAGAACTGCAAGGATTCAATTGTTATGAATACTCCTTTTTTAATTTGCTTCATTTACAATGGCTAAGCTTGGTACCTTTTATTCACGCCCATAAAGTGTAATTTTGCTTTAGAGGTGTTTGCTAGTCCCTGTATTTCTTCCTATGTAGCATGCTGGCCTATACAAAACGTACCTTCAGTAAGCCAGCTGGTTTTCAGTCTGTTCACCTATGTGTATGAATGATGCTTATCCCAAACCTCCTTTTCTGATCACCATGGCATTTAGCACGTACATTTGCAAGGGCTAGTGGTATTTAGGCAGATGAAGCTCAGAGTCATTGGTCCATGTTAGCAGTTAGCACAGTTGTATAGTAACAGAGGATACTATAATCAGGGATGGACATAACTGGTACACAAATGCGCATTCACCTTTGGAAAAAGATACGCACGACAATCGATTGTGGTAACAGTGTAAATGCGTACTTATTTTATGTGCATTTGCGCTGATATGAAAAAATATATGATGCATTTTAATCTTTGTATGCTAACTCTACTTCATTTGCAGTATACAGGTTAAAATGCAAGGTATTTTCTTGTCATAGCAGCGCAAATGCACATAAAATAAGTACGCGTTTATGATTTTACAAACAATCGATTGTCGCACACATTGTTTTTAAAGGATGGACTTGCGTACCATCCCTGATTATGATGTCGTCTTTACTATATACAGCATTATCTTCATGAAATCTGTAATAGATGGTTAATGCCTCATTTGTCAGCGCTGTGATCCTCTATACACAGAAAATCAAAATCTTAGTTTCTAATTTTGTATGTCATTTCCTTTTTTTTTGATTTTGTAATAAATTGTCTAACTTGTAATAAAACACATTGAATTTAATGAATCAAAACTAATCTATATGAAACATGACTTTCAGTGTCTTTATAAAGCATATGAATTTGTGGACTAAAAGGCTGTATCAGATCTGTAGCATTAATAGCAGTGGTCACGTGTCGACCATTGGCTACTAGTAGTCTGCAGCGAGCCACTGAGTAGTCTGCAGCGAGCCACTGAGTAGTCTGCAGCGAGCCACTGAGTAGTCTGCATGACACTTATTAGAATAGACAAGTGTATAAATGTGTTGTTTCCATATATACACCCCCCGTCAGCAACTTTTTCCATCACCTCCTATGATTTATTGTCTGGCTCAGTACCATCTGAATCCAGGTTGCATGTGTGTGTGTTTGTACTGTCTTTTATGTATACAGAACTGATTAATCATATTGCATCTTTTGGAGACTGTCAGGTTTTCTAGAATGCTCTAAAATGAACAATTTTCCCAAGGTTTTGCAAGGGAGATCCTTAAATGCAGGAAAATTATTTTATGTGTTGAGGTAAGGCTTTGTATTTTCATTCATTGTTACACTGGGATACTATGAGTGCAGTCTAAACTAGTAGTGCAGTGATATGGAAATTTTCTCCGTAGTCAAAATACGGCATTTTTGACTAATATTGCTGTTATTGGCCTCCCTCTGAGCTACTTGCTGGGTGTTTTATGGGATGGGTCCCTAATTTCTTCCGATTGAAAGTGGCAACACTACCTCTGAACTGCAAGTGAGCTGACAAAATTCCTCGTCCTCCACTACAGAAAATGACAGATTGCCCAATGCAATCACCTCTATTATTTTAGTAGCTAATCTTTAACTCTGGTGCTGCTTGCTTTTAATATTGATAAAAAAAATTTTAACGAATATCAGCCAATAACAATAAATCGTATATCTTTTAGTCTGAATCTCTGTGTAAATATAAAAATAGAACACTATAATAGAATGAGTGCCCTTAAACTTCATGGAAAAATAAAGCATGAATTGCAGTACAAAATTGCGACGCAGGCAGTCACAAACAATGGGAATCGAGAAAGACAGTATCTGAAGCTGCTGGGAAATTTTATTGTACAGTGCAGTGTATTTACGTTTGTGTAAGGAAATGACACAGTACAGGTACTATATCTGTATCGTCTGCTTATTGTAGCTGTCCATATACATTACTGCATGCATACTGTATTACCAGTTAGATATGGACAGTGGGGTCATTATACAGCTGGCAGTGCTGCCCGTTCTCCTGCACTGGTTGCACTAAGCGATACACCCAGTAATGTCCTACTACATCTGCTTTAAGTTGTATATTATTTACTATGGACCTCGGACATAAATGCGTTCGCTCGTGACTCGATAGGATACCCATAGATGCAGAGAGGTTGTAGATGTGGTTTTTGTGTGTTAGTGGCGAATGCGGCTAATATCACTAGAGGAGTTTGACTTGGAATGTACTGACTGAGCCCTGGCTCAGATACATTGCTTCAGCAACTACTGCAGAAGTGTCCCCCAGTGGGAAAATGGAGTTTTTTTTAATGTCTGTGGATTAAAATGCAGTTATACCAGAGATGTTTTTATAATTGGTTTCCAGGACAGTGCAGCATCTAAGTTGGGGAAAACAACCCAACTGTGTTGCAGAAAATAGAGATCTATATATTCCGTCTATTTTTGTCCTGGCTTGAATTCTACATCTTATTTGGAACCGTAGCATTTAGCAGCTCTCTTGGTGACTTGAACAATTTTGATTTGTAATTTTATCATAGGCTAATACTGCACGTAGACTACCTGAAAGGTTAAGGCCTGCCTTGTAGGCAGCGGTGGGTGGAGCGGTGCTGCTCATCAAGCATTAACCTTCTGCAGAGGGTGTGGTTACGGCGCGGAGGAGGATCGGTCTTATGTGCGGCAGATGACCTATTTCTTACCATATGCAGGCGCCTAGATTATGCATATTTAATAGAGAACAACTGTCAATGAAATGCTACTGCTGTGTTCATCTTTGTCTAAGGTTAGATTTCCTGTATGTGTGGTCCTTTGGGGTCCTTTGAATGAATGGCAGGGGTTGGACTGCTGTGCTCACAGTAGGTCAACTTGGGTGTTCTCTCTGACTCCCAGAAGTGTTTATCCATACTAGGGAAGGAAATAACCGCTGTGTTTTTGTAATATGCTGTTTTTAGACACTAAAGTTGCGTGGAAGAAAGTCAAGACACATCAGGTGTTGGGTGTTGAACTTGAGATTGGAGACAGAGCTGTACCTGTGTTCTGTGCTATATGTTCTAGCCCTTTATAGCATTTATTTTCCAGACATTTTTGTCCAAAGTAACGTACAAACGAGTATCTCCTGATCGTTACGCATGCAGCTTGTCAAAGTTTTGGAGCTCAGCCATCAATTTTTTGGTGAGTCTGCTTGTTTTCCTACTGTCCCTGCCCCACACACAAGTCCCAACTATCTTTCAGCTTCTGATTACCTGGATCAGGTGTGTTCAGTCAATCAGCAGTGTGTAGGGCAGGGATAACTGGAAAACAAGCAGCGCAGTGGGGCCCGAGGACCGAGTTTGAGAACCACTGGCCCAAAGAGACTCGTCACTCACTCACAGCTGATGTGTCAGGAGTCAGCAGCCCCCTCCATCCTGCTCAGACTTCACTGACTCATCCGTATACCGTGGTGTGAGTTCTGTCACCATTACTTTCATTTCAGAAGCTAAATCATTAATAAATAGAATTTTACGCCTTTACATCCCCCATTAATCCCTGTGGCTTTTCAGAAACAGGGTTCACGGTATTATTGCTCTTGGGCATATTGAGTAGCCTCAAAACACATTAGTGCAGTTCGTGCAACTCAAAAATGTACAGCAAAAGGCCGGCCTTTATGTACAAACGTATACGCCAAATGTGTAATAACCATAGCTTTAGTGGATATCATCTGTTTTTAAACGCATGGCTGTGGAAGGAAAGTGTATGTATATATTCATTTGGTCATTATTTCATTAATTTAGCTTTATGTACCTTCTGGTATTCAGCTGTGTCATGGATCAGACCCAACTTATTTACCGATTGAAACTGGACCTGCATACCCTCCAGTCTAGGCAGATTACTCAGACATGTAAAGTATTACTGACATCAGTGGCAAACAGACGTCCAAGATTCAGACTGCGGTTGTTTAACCTTATCTTAAAACACACTGTTTAGTACAATATATGTAAATGACATAACTGCTTCAAGTGACATTTGTTGTAAAAATTGAGCTCATTAAAGAGAACAAATGCAGCGTTTTGCTATTGTAACATTTTGACAATCCCCCCCCCTTCCCCTCCCCCCAACAGAGAATCGATAAGAACTGAATTTCATGAGCAGAATTGGAATCAGATTTGGAATTGATAAAATTAAAATGATACTCGTCCCTATTGTTGCGTGTGTGAGGGAGATAGTGTGATAAGAGCAGAGAGCTGATGTGAGGCTGTCGTCATCATGACACGGGTTGGGGATGATTCTGCACAGGATGTCACCTACCCAAGTCCAGTCCACATGGAATCTCGCTTTTGCTTGGCCCTTTGGTAACAATGAAACGAACGTTGGAATTTTTTGGTTTAAAAAAAAAAAAAAGTACCGTTTAACGATGTTTTTCTCTGAAACCACTACTTCACTCTGTGACATTCTAGTAGTTAAGACCAAGACTTGAGTTTGCGGTTTTAATAGTAAGTTATTTCAAAACAGTTTGTTTTCCCTGCCGTACCAAAATGGCACAGAACTGTGACCCCACAACTGAGGTTTGTACTAAAGTTTGTGCATTTTGTTAGCTGTTACACCCCCGCTGTGTGTGGCTGAGGTGTGTGGCTTTTCTACTGCACGTGACACAAAAGGAAAGGTGAGGCCGGTCTTGGGATTAGACTCCAAACGAGAAGGGACTTGCCGATTTAGACTCAACCGGCTATTAAAAGACATATTTGGTTTTGTTACCAGTGTTTGATTTTTAACTCTTAGTGTTTCTTTAGTAGAAATATTTTTTTAAATGAAATCTATATCATTGATGTGTAGTATAAATGAATATTGTCGGTTTTTTTCGCCATGCGGTTTATGCAATTGCAATTTTGTTGTGCTTGCATTCAACACATCAGCTAGTTTGTACTAGCCCTGCATGATGTGTGATGCTAATACTGAATCACGTTTTATGCACATGCAGTTGTCACCTTGCAAGAACTGCAGTGATCAGTTGATTTGTTTTGGTGTAGCATTTTTATTCATAGAAAGCAAATATTAGCAGGTTGTGCAATTTCAATAATTGATTCTTTTCTTTAGTATATGTGTAAAAAATCAGTCTCTTTACTACAGTTGTACTGCACGAGTTCTCTGTGCGCTCTCCAAGCCAATAATTATAATGACTTGTCCTCTTGCTGTCTGACTCACTCATTGACAGTGTAGTGCATTTGTGAGGAGGAGAAACACAAAGAACAACTGGTCACCAAATGACATTAACCTTCAGTGATATGGAAATGTTTTGGATTCCATAGGGACGACATTGAGCAAAATAAATTTTTTTGCACTTCTTTGAATGCACAACTCTTGGCAACACCAACCTATATGATAGGCTCAGTTATATTTGACAATAGTCTGTAAGTTTAAATTTTTGACTACTTTATAAAACAAATATCAGAATCTGTCGCAAATTTTTCAAATATTGCAATGTGAATCCCTGCCCCCATTATCATTAAGCCTAAGTTGTCCTATAAGCTGCCCGGGTTTCGCTTCTCTAGAGAAGCGTTAACAGGGATGACCTTGGATCTCACCCCCCCTCACCATGTAGCTAGTCAGAGGAGCTTGCAGCTGGGTGCCCAGGGGATTCACATGCTACAGTTCATTGATTTGAAATATGGAAACAAATGTTGCTCTGTGCACAATAATTAATATGCAATTTATAACTGCCTGTTACAGTGTTTATGAAGAAAAGCAATATGCGCACCTTTAATTCCTTTGAACTGACGTAGAGTTTTGAATGAAAATGATACTGGTTGTTTACTGGTGAAATCAACAATGTCTTCATTTTCCCTTGGTGTACTGGGGAAAGTTTGGAGATGTGCTCAAACCAGTCCTTGTCCTCATATGTCCTTTTCTCCTTCTAGCAGAGCTTTTAATTGATTGTGCTCTTTATTGAATGAGTCACGATTTTAAAATGACATGGCACTTTTCTTCCCTCATTATGTCATGCAAAGTTTGTGGAAGACAATAGTGGCGATGGAACTTTGTTGCTGGTTTGTGCTAATTTAACGTTTAACTTTTTCTAACTGTGATACAATTTATTGAAGTTGAGTAATTCTTCAGTTTAATAAAACGAATATATGCAGTCCAACACATAATGATTGATACTTTTTTTATTGATCTCCATGGGAAAATCCTCTTTACACCTCCCCCATCTTGCTCTCTGTAAGTGAGAGTGAGCTGGCTGTGAATGGCAGCCACCCATAGTGGCGCCCAGGGAACTGGGGGTCAAGGGTCTTGAACATGGACCCACAGACTTGCCAAGGCCGGGCTCAAACCAACAACCCTCTGATCACAGGCACAGAGGTTTAGCCCACTGAGTACCAATTTGATATTTGGATTCGTATCAGCACTGATTCATACCAGTGAGACAGATCTGGAATCAGCCATATGTGACAGAGCCACATCCAATACTTATTTAGTTTTCGGCAGTCTGAAAAGAGAGCTCATATTTCTTGTTAAATTGATTCATACCATCAATCTAATGACAGCTCTTTTTAGATGTGTTTTTTGAGGCTTTCGAGCTGACCACTAATGCTACCTGTCAGTTTATCTGCCACTCAGTGGTTGTGAGCGTGGTGGCTTCCGCCCGCTGTGACATCATGCGCATACCCTTTGCAGTCGGCGGAGTGTACGAACAGTAGATAGGAGGGTGACGGTCTGGGAGTGCACAACAACTAGCAGCACAGTAGTTTGCAGTCTTTGTAAAAAGATGTTTTGAGAGGTAGAAGTAACATTTAGTGGAAAATCCCACTAAACAAAGTGCATGTGACTGTGCGAGACAATGTGAGTAATATGAAAAAGCAGTGGATGGTTTGGGAGTCGCCGGCTTGGGCTGTTTCACTCACTCAGTACAGCTGGTGACACACGAGGGGCTGCGATCGCAGCGAAGTGTAAGTGATGCTGTTGCCAGTGGGGGAAACATTCTGGGGCATTTTAAGCATTCGCCACTTGCATATACTCCCTTGGAAGATATTCACACTGAACAGCAAATGCCTCAAAATTGCTTAAAACAAAATGAACAAATGAGATGGAACAGTACGCTGTGTATGTTTCTAGTAGCCTAATTAAAATCTTTTTGACCTTTTTGGATTTTTTTTCATTTGGATTTACCAGTTTAAAATTGTTATATATAAAATTCATGTAATATTTTAACATTAAAGTAAAATGAGCTCTTGCATCAGAACCTGTATCAATGCTTCAGCAGTTGTGTATAGGAATGGGATTGGAACTGAAAAAATGTGGATGAAAGCTTCTTAATGTATTTAGTCATGTCATAATTTAGTTTGGTCATTTTGAGAGAGAATCATGTTAAGTGATTTAGGAGTGATAAAGTAGCACTGCCAGGGGGTCACCAAGACTGCTGCTGAGAATCAGTAATAGAGTGACAGACTGGGTTAGGGAGCCCCTGGTGGAAATGTGGGAGATTCTTTGTGAACGCACCCATATGGGTTCGCGGTGCCTCCGTCTGTGCTGCTGTATGATGACCGGCCTCTGTGTTGTTTCTGCTCTTGCTGATGATGTCAGTGTTGGCGGATTGGATTTACTGCGGGGTCTTTTGTTGCTGATGTCGGAGGATTTGTGAACAGCTGAGCTGCTAGTGCTGATTTGCTCATTCACTGTATTCTGCTGTTGGTGTTCTAGTGATTTTTGGCTTATTTTTTTAAATGTTTAGACTATCCCACTTTAAATTTCTTGGTCTGCTAACAATCTGCACATTGACCACTGATGTTAAAACAGCTTTTGTTGGTTGGAATTGTAGAATAACAATCTGCTAAGATAGACCTAGAAATTGGAGGCATTACTGATTGATGCAGCGTAGCAAAACCACAATACAATGAACCTGGTTAATGCCAGTGTAGATTGTGGTCGATGTCTTGTTATGCCTTGATGAGCTTTGCAGCAGGGAAGAACAAAGGTCTGGGTATTGGGAGGGGTCTGCAGAGTGTCGTGCTATTTCCCCTAGGACCCTACCTGACACGCTGCCAAGTCGTTTTTGCACCAAACTGTCAGGAGGCTGGTGGCATTTGGGCAGTGGGGGAAGTGAACGCATCTTAGGCTCTGTCGGGGTTCACATGGGCATCACTGCTGCGCCGTGACGGCCTTCAGCCGCATGCCTTCCTTCAGCGTAACTCCAGGCCCTGGGAGGCTGCCGCAACACAGGCTGCTGCTGACTACTTTTATAATCAGTATGATGTGTCCAGTTTATTACGTTGATTATATTAGTATGATCAAGCTAATGACCAGTTTTTATATTTTTGTGTGTGTTTAAGACCAACTTCAGAGTTGGTTCTGTGGTTGAAAGTTGCTTTCCATCCATCATCACATGCATGGATCATAGACTGTCAGTTTTAGCCACCTTTTGTAATTGATGCTGTCCATTCCTGGTGAATAAATGTGCCCCCGTTGGCCTGGGCTGCGATGGTGGCATTAGTGCTTCTACGCCTGCCTTTTTAAAGTTCCAGCCCCTTACCTTTTGATACCATTGGCGTGTTGTTTACCAGTCACGTACAGGAGGATTTAATTCTTTTGTCCTACTGGCCCCTTCTTACCCTCTGTTGTTGTGAGTCTCCTTACAGTCTGATGATTAAGAGTTTTGGGGATTTGGATGCCTATAATGTGTGACTATATCAGGCGGGAGATCTCTAGCCCTCTACTGAGTAAGCATGGAGATTAGCACGGCGACAAGGTCTCATTCGTCCCTTTGAATCAGTGTTCTGCATGGGACTCACAGAGACTTGCAACAGACATGCAAGAGCTACTGCACATCGCCCTGCTGGCTCTGTTGCCTTCAGGCTGTGTGAGCGATGGCTCTGAATCATGACAAGCGGCCGCAGAACAAATCAGAAGATAGAGGATCTCCGGAGATGATACAGCCCCCTCCCCCATGTTCTGGAGAAGGTCTATAGATATTTGTTTTTAGATTAATGAATAATAATTTTCTGACATGAGCTTAGGCTTATCGTAAATGACTTCACGCATGAAGCAGTACGCAGCAGACTAAGTCCCACATGTTGCTGAAGGGGTTTTAAGTTCACCAGCATTGATTCATTTAAACGACAGTGCATCAAAGTGCAGCTGATTTGTCTCGGCAGTTTTAAACCTAAAGCTCAGGTCCCAGGTCTGTCCGAATTAAAACTGTAAATATTTAAACCAAGCCGGTGAAACCGTAAGGTGATCTTTGGTATTAATTTAGCTTGGCCTGTTATTGAGTTGTATGGCTTCTCTGCACTTGGTCTGAATTTGCTTCATGCAGGTAAAAGTTGCATATGTTGGGTTAGGATGAGGTTACCTTTGTGTTAGTGTAACCTTATGCTGATCCTAAACTTGCATTTAAATCTACGTGTCTTAGTAAAGATACTGGTGAATGTGAAACCCTGTGTGTTTTAGGATAATACAGTTGTGGTTGAGCAGGTTTGTAAAAGTTTACATTCAGGTTTATTTTAGTTAAAAAAAATAAGGATGGCTGATTTATTATTGAATAAGGGTACCGGAGCTGAAGACTTCCTGCTGCGTTGTCCTGGACTGGGAAACTCTGCGCCTTTTCTCTCTTCCGTGATTCACTTAGACCTGTCTGTCAAAATTTAGCAAATTTCTTTTGTAGAATTTTGTAGAATTCTGGAGTTGTGAGCACTAGAACTTTTCTGTGTTAATACCTGGGTTAAGACCCAGTTATTTCAGTTTGTGTTAATATGCCGCTTATCTCTTTAATGTAGGTGAATTAACCAAACCTTTTTCTAGGGGTGTTCATACCGATCTGAATATCGGATATCGGCACCGATACCAGCCTATTATACGGATTGGTTATTGGCCATATGTGACTGATCCATGTCTGACACTCACTCACTTAGTTTCTGGCAGTGTGTGAAATGATAGCTCCTATTTTTTGTAAAATCGATTTTTGCAATCAATCACACGACAGCTCGAGATGCTTTGGCAGCATTGAAGCCGAACGCTAACGCCGCGGCTCAGTCTTTTAGCCACTCAGTGGGTGTGAGCGCACTGACTTCGCCTGCTGTGATGTCATGCACAAACCCTTTGCAATGGGAGTATAAGAACATCAGAGGGTGATGATCTGGAAGTGTTTTGCGGTTTTAACAATTAGTAGCACAGCAGTTTTGCAATCTTTGTAAAAATAAAGTTTTCAGAGGTGGAAGCAGCATTTAGTGGAAAACCCCACTAAACAAAGCGAACGCAATTGTGTGAGACAATGCGAGTAATGAAAAAAGCAGCGGATGGTTTGGGAGTCGCCAGCTTGGGCTGTTTCGCGCAGTACAGCTGGTGATATGGGAGGGGCTGTAATCACAGTGGAGTGTAAGTGACGCTGTTGCCAGTGGGAGAAACATTGTGGGGCATTTTAAGGATTAGCCGCTTGCATTTACTCTCTTGGAAGATATTCAAACTCCGAATGCCTCAAAAATACTTAAAACAAGATTTGCAAATTAGGTGGAACAGTACGTTATGCATGTTTCTAGTAGTCTAAAGAATTTTTTTTGCATACATTTTTTCATCTGCATTTGCTAGTTTAAAAAAAATATTATGTAGAGTATAAACATTTATTTATATTAAAATATTAAAGTAAAAAGAGCTCTTGTATCAGAATCTTTATTGGTATTGGCAGTTGTGTGTGGGAATCGATCGGAATTGAAAAAATGTGGATCGGCGCCCCTCCCTACCATTTTCTGATAACTTTAAGCATGTGCATTTCCCGAACCCCTTCCCTGTTTAAAAGGCATTATATTAACTTGCTTTGCTACTTTTGAATGTGCACTATATCATAGTGTGTATGACACTGTTAGTTGACTGACGTGCCTGTTCTCTGCCCTCCAGAGCACATTCCGGAAGAGCTGCGGGACCCCTTCTACACAGATCAGTATGAACAGGAGCACATCAAACCACCTGTGATCCGGCTTCTGCTCTCCGGCGAGCTCTATTGCCGCGTCTGTGCCCTCATCCTGAAGGGTGACCAGGCTGCCTCTTTGCAGTCACACCAGTCTGTCGTCCAGGTGCTGTCCCGCAAGGGCATCTACGTGATGGAGAGCGACGACTCACCCGTCTCCGAGTCAGACCTGGGCTGTGCGCCTATTAAGATGGTGAGTGTCTCAGGATGTGTGAATCCCCATTACCTTTCGTGCTCTCGTGTCCCTATATGCACTGTGGAAGTGAGCCTGGGGAGGGAAGGCCTCTGAATGGCATTCTGCAAGTTCTCTGGGAGTTCTGGGTGCCCTCTGTGCCCAGCCTGGTGTCCAGTCTTATTATAATAACATAGCTGAGTCCTGGTGGGCAAAGCACTTCCTGCTGTGATGTCTTATCGAAGTCTGACTGGTAAATGTGGCCATTGTTCATTGTTGGAGGGCAACCACATGTCATCGTAAATGGGGTTTGACTGGCACAAAACTGAATATGATACTGCTTGTTTTTTCAGTACTGTGTCTGTACTTGAAAGCACGCCGGGTGAGGTAGAGGATATGTGCTGCTCGTTACAGTGGCTGCTTATTGCTTTCTGGGCATGATTACAATGCCAGTTCTTAAGCATTTTTATTGGCTTTGTTAGGGCAGAGTGTCTGAAGCACTGTGTGCTTTGCCTTCCGTTTTGCATTGTCAGATGGTCTGTCAGTGTCGTTTCCTTGTTTAATGTATTGATGATATGAGAGATAAGCCTGGTCAGATGCCAGCCATTATAATACTGTTATCCAAATTTTTTTTTCATCTTGGTATGTTTTGGAGTGTGCATCTATACCGAGTACTATGGTCATACTGTTAGCAGCGTGGCAGATTATGGGAAATGGAGGAAAGCATCTACCCTCTGTTGTGGTGCCAGTTTAGCAGCATTTTGCAGCAGGGAGTGCCGCGGCTCATGTGGAGTGGCCCACTCCGACCTCGTCCGCAGCGCCCAGCCTCCTTCGCGATTTCCGCTGCTCGCTCGTTCCGGCAGCCGCTCGCTTTCTCTGGGTGACCAACCGCCCCAGCCACCACATGTTTTGCATTATTCATCTGAATTTCCTTTACCGAGCTGAATCGTGCACAATAATACTGTAGTATTCAAATAAGGACGCAAACGCCCTAGGTGGCCTTCGGCTTGTCATAGCTGCACCACATGCCATGTTCTCTGGCTCAAATGTTATTCTGGCCTCTGCTTTTTATTCAGGCTGTTTCCGATGCAAAACAACTAAGTGGCACAGATTAGTGGGCTGTTGGTCTGTGTGCTGCCACACCCATTTAGAATTCTCTGCTGTATACTTTGTACTATAGTTCTGTGGTGCTTCAGTAAGTCTTATGTAAAAAGATATTTTGGGAATTTTGGGTAGTGACTGCATGGATGTTTTCCAAATGGTAGAATAATGTTCACTCACTGGTTCACGGTAAGATTTTAGATGAGTCTGAATTCTGCTGTAAGATGCTGTGAACTTGCTTGGATCAGTCCATCCAAACCACAGTCTGTCCTGGTGACCCTCTTTGGCCTTCCTCCTGTGGTTAGGAAGGTAATGTAGTTGGCCTGATTTTGTCTGTAAAAAGGCTTCGCTGATCAGCCCTAATATATTAATCTAAGCTGGTTTATTTGCATTTGATGTTGGAAGTGTGTTGTGTAGAGGTTATAAACAGAAGAAGGGATTCGTTTTTTTGTGCCGTAAGGTGTGCTCCAAAGCCTGCTGGGTCACCACGATTGTTTTATGTGAATTTCATGTGGCATAAGTGGGCAAAATCATTGCTTAAAGTCAGCTGATTAATAATTTACCACAACAACCTACTTTGACGGTTATAAATATGGATTTGTGTTTCGGTTTGTATTAGAGGCTGTCTGGGAATGTCAGTAGGTTGGTTTACGTTTGCTTCTTTCTCTCCCCCCAACGTAAAGCGGTCAGCCTGTTCTAGTTCCCTCTGTGGTTTGCTTCCAGCCACGCTGGTGAGCGTATTTGCATTTCTCAATGGGATAGGAGATTGCGGAGTGGGTGTAGTCAGTCTCTTCCTCTCTGCAGCTTGTGCCCTCTCCCTGGCCATATGTGTTCTTTCACCAAAGCAGGTGCCTTTGTGAAGCCTACTGCACAGCCCAACCCAGCTACCATGGAAACGCAGCACTGTTGGTTGGTCCTTCCCCGACCAATCGGCTGTCTTCCCCACAGCAGACACGTGCCATTGACGGACGCGGAAGGATTGTGGAGAAATCAGTGCATAAGCAGATGTTAATATTCACCCAGCTCAAATCCTTTCACACAATTGTGTGAAAATGCTGCTGAACATGGCAGACGCAGCACAGAGCCACATGCATCCTACCGCCCCACTGCCTGGTTTCCATGGAAACCACTGGCTCACTGGCAGCTTTTGGGCTGTCGTCGTATGTGTGACACCTAAAGGGAGTGAGGGCTCTCCTCTGGATTACTGTTACCCGCGCGAGGCAGTGTTAACAAAGGACTTGAAGGGGGTGCGGTGTCTTCACACAGGATGAGATTTGTATTTAAATGAGCAGAGTGAATATTGAAGACTATTAATCCATATTAAACAAGACTGAACAGTCCTGAAACACGCATGCTTGAATAGTCCTGCCAGAAATGCTCAGAATGCTCCTCATTCACTGTGATCAGATCTGCTGCAGTTTAAATGCTTGTTTCAGTTGTGGTTTTGACTTATCACCCTTGAGAGATCACAGTGCCCTCCATAATGTCTGGGGCAAAGACATGTCCCAAACATACCGAAGCCCTGAAATAGGGGGTCTATGCATAAAAAGTGGTGTAATTTCTACATGGTGAAACCAAAACGTATGCAAATGGTTTTGTATTAAAGTCTGGAAAGTGCGCATTCATCATATCCGAATAGTTTGATTTGAAATTTTAAACTGTGGAGCAGAGGAGTAAATCGAGGAACAATGTGTCTTTGACCCAATCATCATGGAGGGCACTGCAGAAGTAAGAAAGACCTCAAAGAATCCAGTAGCACTGTGAACGTGACGTGATCAATCGTGATGGATGATAAACTGAAATATATAAACAGTGCCTGAAATGAAAATCTCAGAATGACTGACTGGTACATAGCAAACTGTGTGGTTGTTATAAAGCACTGTATGTTATTGTATCAAGCTGAATTTTCAGTTCTAATAAGGTCCTTTTTGATGTTTTGTGACAAAACATGTTAGTTAAATGGCAAAATTTGAACCGTAAGTAGAAAAGTTCCTGCAAAGATGAGGCGAAAGGCCCTTCTCCGGCTGTCCGTGAAGGGCCTGCACAGTACTGCCCCTGGGGGGGCACTGTATTTTAATATTTTAAGTTGTGCTGTGCCCCTTCCTGGTGTTACCGTCTAGCAGGGCAGGTTTTGGCACATGTCGAAAAGGGCAGCCTCTGCGTGCCAGCCTGCCTTCCCGCGCTTGACAGCACCCCGGGACCGAAGGTACCAGCCGGCGAGCACAGCTTGTAGTCGCCCCCCTCCCGCCGCACCCGCGGAAGGGCTGGGTCTCTGCCAGCGCGTGCCGCAGCCCAGACACAAAGGAAGTGGCGCTCCGGTCCCCACGTGTCACTAGGGACAGGCAGCGCCCACGCAGGGGGAAACTGTAACCGGCGCCTACGACGTGTCGGCGGCTCCCGTTGTGTCCTGGGAGAGGGGGAGCAGAGGGGGGCTGCCAACTTGCGGCGCGTCGGCCTGACACTCCCTTATCTCCAGGGACAGCACTTTGGTTCCACCTGCTCTTCCTGTCCCCTGTGAAGATAATGCCCCCCCCCTTATACATTTAAGTGGGTATTTCCTGCCGCACCCTATTAACTAGTAGGGTGAGGTCATGTGCAGCTGGGAAAGGTGGATTCATGGCAGGAGAGGCAGGAGATGCTCTGCTAGGCTTGGCTCCACACTGCAAGATCTGAGTGCTTTGCACGTCAGCGTTAGAGGTTCATCACACAGACTTATATACCTGTTATATTGAAAATATGTTACTGGTATTTATATATACACACTCACACGCGCTTTGGATTCGGGTCAGTAGCCTTTGTTTCTTTGGATGAGTTTTCACCAAATTTGGAAGTCTTGCTTGGTCATTGGTTTATTTTTATTCCCTGACAAAATGACTCAGGAATTGTGTGTGAATTTGGCCCTTATGTTGAGGAAAGCCTGTGATTTTTAGAATGGGGTGGGGGAGAGCACTTGAATGCCACATGAAATAATAATGAGGGCAAGCCGGAGGTGGTATTCATCTCGTGCCTGTCGCCTGTGTGTGTGTATGACAATTCATTGTCTGAGAAGGACCCAGACTTTTGATACATTAACGAGAGATCCATTTTGAAGAATAATGTGTAACTAAGTTAGTTAATGCTTGCCTTGAATTTTGCACACATTATTCCTGGGTTCGCCAGTAGCCTGTTAAACATCTTTGAGTTTTATCGCTTAGTTACCCTTTTACGCCACCTGACAGTGTTAGGCACTCTGGGCTTGTGGGACATATTTGCATGGCAGGAATGATAAGCATGAATTTGTCCTTTTGTCACTATTGTTGCTGTTGAATGAATGTGTACATGTTTGACAATCTGCGTTATACTGGATGAACTGGGACTCTGGTCTGTTAAAACATGGCAGGATCCTGTCCAAGAAATTACATTTTAATGGCTGGTTGTGCTAGTTTTTGCTTTGACCTTACCCTGTAAAACATTATGTATAATATCAAACTCAAAGAATTAAATGGAATAGTGTTTGTTTTGCTTATGATGGTATTTGCTTCAAAACTGCTGTAATTGTACTGTTGTCACAAAATAACTTTAACGTGACTTTCTAAAAATAAATACAGATTTTAAGAATGGTTGGTGGCATGGAACTTCCTACAAAATGCTCTCTGTTACAGAAAAGGAAAACAATGTTAAATGTCACTAAAGAGTAGTTTTGTGCACCTAGTTTGGTATGAGATGCAGGAGGTGTTCTTGCTAAATTTAAGCTAGTGGTTTTTCAGACAGGTCTCTGGGCAGGGCCTCTGTCATCTTTTATGCTGTTCTGGAAGGTTTAACTGCTGCAATTAACACCATTGGCTAATTCTGTACAACACACTTTTTCTGAGACTACGGACCATTGAGCGCTGCACAGGAAAAGATTATAGTGCTGTTTACGTAATGGCACCACTGCACTTGCGTCTTCCTGACTGCACGCAGTTTAACGATGGGTTAGGTGGAGTTACAGTAACTGCATTTAAATAAAACCTAAATGTAAGCAATTATTGATCAGAGTAGTTCTATCTTTCACTCTTCACATTGCTTACCTGACAGTACAGGTGAACTGTTATGTAGCCAGTTATAATGTTTCTTGCATAATATTCAACAGCCTGTCAAACTACAATTGTACAGCTAGCATTAGTAATGTAATATTGTGCAAATGCTAATATTCAAAGACTTGTGAACTAAATGTGGATGTAGAAGAAATGAACCCCACGGCGCTGTCAAGAACGGGACCTCATCTGTGCAAACTCATGTTCCACTTGTGATATTATTCACAATTCAGGCCTCTGACTGATGCACAGTCTGATTCTGAGCTGTGTCAGGTTTTTACTGGGGAAAAGTCCATTAACCATGAAGTGCTTGTCATCTGTCACGTCCATGAGAAGTGTCCTGCACGGCAACGCATATTGGTCATGTGGTTTTATCCATCGCAGAGTTAATTCTCCACCAGTAGCTAGAAAAGATCTGGTTTAAAATTTGCCGTGTGTCGTGCAGTGCTCTGAGTCTTGGACCCTGTTTTAGGTTTGTGAACATGCCATTGTCTCCTCTGTTGTTTCCACTTGCACACTGTAATGTAATGCTGCTTTGCAAAGTGTTCTCTGTATGTAATTTGTGCCTTACAAAAACTAGATTCCTGTTCACTGGTTCTGTTAGTGATAATAATTCCTTGCCCAGGATTATAGTATTTTAGAGGATAGCGGTTTCATCTTGTAGCTGGGTCCTCGCCTCCAGTGGTGAGGGTCACCAGTCACTCATAGGGATGCCCGCAGCTGGTATGGTTAATGAATTAGCTATTGTGGGTGGCTTTGCTGCTTGTAGAAACGCCTGCCATTTGATCTGTGAAGCTCAGGGATTTCACATCCTTGCTGCAGTTATCATTGAGAGCTAAGCTGATGAACTGCGGAGTGAGGAATCGTGCTTTGTATTCTGAGGAGGGACCTTCTTGTTGCTGGCTTACTGGTCCGTGATGCACCCTATTTCTGTACCATGCATCTATGTTATGTCTGCATAGCCTCTGGGGACCCGTTGGATCTTTTTTTGAGGTGATGGGTTTTCAGAGGTTTTTGTGTTTTGAGCTTTTCAGTTGTTGGTTTACCTATGCCTTCCCTGGACAGAGTGCCCACATAGCCATGATCGATGCCCTCATGATGTCCTACACTGTGGAGATGATCAGCATCGAGAAGGTGGTGGCCAGTGTGAAGCGCTTCTCTACCTTCAGTGCCTCCAAGGAGCTTCCCTTCGACCTGGAGGATGCCATGGTCTTCTGGATCAACAAGGTGTGTACCTCATGACCAGGATGAGTCCAGAAGATTTTAAAATAAACTGCCAGAGTAGCAGATGGCATTGAGGTTCAGCACGTTGGAGGCTGTTGGCCAAATTGCTGGATGGCTCTATTGTTATACCCTTCAGAATGTTACTGTGTTTGAATGGCTATAGCAAAATATCCCGTTGAAACCAAGCATTCAGATATGGCAAACGCATAGCGCAGTAGATAGCATATTGATTAAAGACCTGGATTGGTATCCTGAGGTTTGGCAGAGTGTTACTGCTTGAGCCACCTTGTGCATGGTACCTACCTAAAATTTCTTCAGTAAAATGGGTAGAAATCTTGCAGTCGCTTTGGGTGGTAATAGCATCACGTTTATGAACGGGATGTCGATGTTAGGTAATAAAAAATGAAAAGGCTTTGGGACTCTGTAGGTAGGTAGTATTAATACAATCCTCATTCCTGACCTATTATTCCACACTCGTGTCCTCAGTAAGGCAATCCCACCCATTTGGTCTGCCATTACCTTTCTTATCAATAACAAAGAGGTGTTGACTCTGAGACCACACTGCTGTTGCCCTAGTGCGCACTCTCCATTTTATTCAGTGAGTCGCCCCTGGGGAGCCCTGTGCTTACCCTGCACTGCTGTTTTGTAACACACTGGCTCACGTTTCCCCACATTTCCATGGCTGTCCAGCCATCTTCCGTCAGCCAGCTCAGGATTGGCTGATGACTCAGCAACATTTGGAATCTTGTAACCGTTCTCTAGTTTGCTGTCTCGCTCTCTCTCTTGCTTGCTGTCTCTCTCTCGCTTGCTGTCTCGCTCTCTCTCGCTTGCTGTCTCGCTCTCTCTCGCTTGCTGTCTCGCTCTCTCTCGCTTGCTGTCTCGCTCTCTGTCCCCCTCCCTTATCCATTACCAGCAAATACACTTACAGTCCGGAGGACTAATGTAGCCCTCCCCTTGCTATGGTGCTTTGCATTTCCATTCTAACAGTACATCTTGGATGAAGTTTGCCCCTCTGCAATCTAATTAACTATTAACATGAGCTCTCTGAGCTTCTGGAAAGAGCAGGTTGGGGTGTTGCGGTTTCTTCAGGGCATGACCGCTGCAGAGAGCCTAGGCCGCTTGTTCCCGCTGTGGTCGTCTTCATGCAGGGGAACCTCTCTTTCATCACAGGTGAACCTGAAGATGAGGGAGATCACAGAGAAGGAGCTCAAACTGAAGCAGCACCTCCTGGAGTCTCCCAGTCACCAGAAGGTACCCGCCTCTTGCCCTTGTTTCCCTTATCGTGTGACATGTTTGGCCCGGGTGAGGCGCTCCAGGGCCGTTTGACATTGGCCAACTGCTTTCATGTTTACTGGTGATTGAAACTCACAGAAGCTGCCAGATTGCCTGTTCTTTATAAGGCGCATACTGTGATTTAGATGCTCACAGCTCATTCCTAATGGTTTTCTTGACTGATTCAGATGTAGCAAAGGTGCTGCCTGACATGGCAGTGTCATGCATGACTATGATTTTTTTTGTCACTCCATTGAATAGTATAACATGTTTCACAGTACCCATAATGTGTATGAGTGGCTGTACAAAAAAAATCAGTGCCATTGACCAGTCAGATGCCTTTGACAACACATCTCCCTTTATATGCTTTTATTAGCATGAAGTCCTGTATTTTCCCTTACATTTTAATCCTTAACTGCATGTTCCCAGTACTCATCTGGAATCCCAGCAGAATTCCACAGACGCGGATTGTGCTCTCAGATTTATCTGCTGAGTCAGTTCCTGTTTAACACTGTTGACCTTCTCACTAACCCGGAAACCGATCTGCTCCCATCTGTTTGCATCTGACCTTTGACCTTTCTGCTGCTCTTCCTGTTTGTCTCCTCCTAATCTCCCTCCCTGCTACTTGGATAGTCTCCCTCCAAATGGTATTGGAAGCTAGTACCTGTAAGTTGACTGCAAGCTCTTCTCTTCCTGTTTTAAAGGCATTCCCACTGTGTAGGTTGTCCATGAATGCATGCTATCACTTGTGCCACCTCCCACCCCCACTCTGGTCTGCTGGGTACTGAGAGATGGCATGGATATCCAGATCAAAGGGATGCCCATATCTCAGGCTGGGCTTGGGTATCTGCCTCCTGTTGTGGCAGTTGGTGATTTTCCCCGTAGTGTGATAGAAGGCTGTCGCCTCTGTAAGGTGGCATGTTTTTATCATGTTTTACCTGGACGGCCTGAGCCGTGTCTTTCTGCCACCCAAAGCCCTGTCAGGTGGGCAAGCGGCCTGGATACCCACAGCTCCAGGCGCACCTGTGACCTGTGACCTGTCACTGCTTCTGTCACGCTGAGCCCGGCTCCCGCATAACCCGCCCTGTCATTAGTGCTCGCATACTGTCACCCTGACTCTCCCCCAACAGCCAGTTCATGCACGCGCTGGCCCATTGCATGCTGGGGCCCCCAGAGCGCACTCGCTTAGTACCGTACATCTTCATTTAGCGCCTCATCCTCCCCCTGAGGCCCCCTGCCCTCCCTCCCTGCTTACAGATTAACTCCCCTATATTCCTGTCGTCCTTCAATGAGCTCTTCAGTAGATCAGGGTCATGTAACCTTGGATGGAGGTCACCATGTTGTGGTCCGTGAGTGCGGTCACTCTGTGCTGGATGGTTTAGAGCAAGAGTTCTAAAAGTCCAGACTGAACCACAAGTCAGTCTGAATCTAACCAGAAATGCACCGTATGGATTAGTATGGTTAACGTAAATAGGGTTAACATGTCTGAAGTACAAAAATTCAATGTAGGACCACCAAACTTTGCACACACCATCTCGTCATAATCCACACCCACCCCCCCATGACATTGAGTGGAAACGATCAGTGAACCATAAACCAATCTTTCAATCCCAATTGTCTATATTAAAAGTTAATTCATTAATGTTTATGAAATGATGACCTCTGCCATCTGATGTAGACCTTTGAGGACCCCTGATTTAGAGGGATGAAAGACTGACTACATATTTTCCATGCCAAGAAAAGCCATGGAAACCCATAGCAGAGGTGCATGACACTCTGTTGCTAAGTGCTGATTGGTACAGTTACTCCTTTTGCTGTCAGTAGCTGTGCAACTATTATAATATTCCTCTTGTTCTTAAAAATATTTTATTGATGGCCATTATATGCATAACGTTACCCCCAAACCCAAAATTCAATTTGGATCATTTTCGTCTTGACGATGTGCTTTTTATCACAGTATAGCAGCCGTTATGCTGGCATACCCTCCGGCGGTACCATACTATGTGCATTGTGTTCCCTTTTTCTGTACTGAGTATGCTTAGGCATTCTGGGGGGCGCTCCTCCTGGGTGGCGCTCCTCCTGGGGGGTGCTGTGCTGTACTGCGTTCCCCCTGCTGCCTGTAGGCTATAGAGTGTGAGACAGTCTGTTTGGATTTGGTGCACTGGAGTTCAGTGTCCCTGGGTCAAAGGGAGAGGTTTGTGTTTCACTTCTTCGACCAATCAGCCTTCATCATATGACATCACCACATTGGTTAATTTTCATTTTCAATCTCGGCTATTCCAGCTATTGGGTTTAGGGGCACTGTGTGTCACCGCAAGGTTGCTGGTTCGAGCCTTGTTTGTTGTTGTTGTTGTTGTTGTGACTGTTATTAGCATGAAATAGACACCCTTACAGTACATTGCTCTCTAGGGCCTCTGCAGGTTTGCATATTCCTGCTTAGTCTGTTTATCCATGACATGCCCTTTACCAAAAGGCATTCACAGTAAAACGGGTACTTTAGAAATCTGTGCACCTTGCCACTTAACAGAAAGCATTGGTTTTAATTAATGTGGTGATGAAGACTGTGATTGGTTAAAGTGCAATGCTAGCCCCTCCCTTGTTGACCCAGGGACACTTTGAACTCTGGACAATCAGGACGTGCCAGTCAGCTTCCCCCGGAATCACATCCCCTCCAGCTCCCCTAACAAATCCGAAGGTCACATGCCTCTCATCAGTGTTTGACACTCGTATCCCATCTAGAACTCTCACATCCTGATGCATTTAGTGGTGTTTCTTTAATTATACATGAAGCAGATAGATGCAGCTTTGCCAAAGAATGTTCTGGCCTGAGTGAGATTTAGCTGCGTAGAGGCTCTGTAGGCTGGCGCTGGACCTAATCGGTATTCACCGCAATCTCTGGGAATGAAAACGAGCAGCGAGTGACTGGAAGGCAGATGAGGTGGGCCCGTCGCTGTGGGTCGGCCCACATCCACCAAGCGCTCGCATCCTGCTTAGCGGGGTGAATGTCCACACTCGCCGGGAGCCCGGTCACCGACGTCTGGCTGCTGCTTATAAGCTTGTGATGTTAGTGCTCACAGAAATCTGTGGTTTAGCTTGTCCTACAGCCACACTTTCAGGGAAGAAGGAAGGGGACATTAAGGACTGATCTCTGGACTTCCCCTCTATTTATTTGGAAGTTTGAGAGGACGTGGTCAGGAGTGCAGGATGGAGGGAGACACTAACCAATGGAGGGAAGGCATGGCTGCCCAGAAGGTGTGCTGTGCTGAAAGCCGTGTTCAGAGTGCCACTGCTGCAGAATGAGGCCACCAACCTGGATGTATAGCCAAGTGCTTCCAGTTGCCACAGGAACCGGCCCATTCCATAAAAGCCAGGCTCGTCTGATCCAGTTCTATTCCCGCTCTTAGGTACGGTATCGCAGGGACCACCTCTCTGGCCGGCAGTTACCTTACTTCCCCCTGCTGGAGGACCTGATGAAGGATGGGTGTGATTGTGCCGCCCTGCTGGCTGTGGTCCATTACTACTGCCCCGACCACATGAAGCTAGATGGTAGGCATTGATTAATGCACGCATGGCATCCCTGCCCCGAGACACTCGGGACAGTAGGTATAGTTTTTTGTGTGTGAATGACATTCTGGTCTTGAGTATCCAATTCAATTGTATCAGGCTTGTGTAAACTGAAACGTTGATATATCTATATGTCTCTCAGATATCTGCTTAAAGGAGGTGACCTCGATCGCCGACAGCTTGTACAACATCCAGCTCCTGAAGGAGTTTGCCAACGAGTATCTTAACAAGGGCTTCTACCTGACCATTGAGGACATGCTCTACGCTCCACTTGTGCTCAAGGTTCCATTAGCTGCTTTCATTCATTTAAACTTAATTCTCCAGTTTAGTACAACACAGACGGTTTTACATGAAAGAAGCTCCAAGACCCCGGAGCGCATATACAATCACACTGGTGCTGTTTGCCATGAGTCTTTAAAACCGCTCAGCTGAACCCAGGTTCTCGTTCTCAGCAAAACGTCATGGTCTTCGTCGCTGAGCTCTTCTGGTGGTTTGAGGTTGTCAAGCCTGATTTCGTCCAACCCCGCGACTTGCAGGAGATCAAAGACGGTAAGGGTTTGCCTGGCTGATGCCGGCAGTGACACAGGTGTCCTGATGCCTGGATGTTTTCTTTCCTTGTCTATGTTAAGCAGCTTAACCTGAATTACAAGTCTGCTTTGTTTAATTTTCCTCAGTTGCTGAACTTGGTTGTGGCATTTTCAATACCATTACACTGTGGAGTGATGTAGGTCAGAAGCTGACTTTTGTATTTTTTTTTTATAGTAATCTGATTGTTAAATGTTAGCACTTCAAGCAGTTACAATTTTTCACTTTCTCTTTTGCGGCTGGCAGTATTGACCGTGTTTCATTATGGCATAAGGAGACAGGTGGTTGTTTGATCGCAGCCTGTTTGCCTGACACGTTATCACTCCCGTGCAGCGAGAGCGATCCTGCAGCCCAAGGGAACCCGCCACCCTGTCCCCATCTCTAACGCCACCAAGCGCAGCTTCCTGGTATCGCCTGGAGCACCTGACACTGTGCAGCACACGGAAGCCAGCAGCAGGTATTACCAGCATCCTGAAGAGCCTCCTCTGAGTCTTCCTGTCCCGGACTGTGACTGTCTGGCATCTTGTAGCCTTGTATTGAAGCATTAATTTTTGCACTTTTGGTTCTGTTTGTTTTCCTTTATGAATTGGACCAAATCTGACATTGTGTACTGAGTCACACTGTGGTTTTTACCAAGAAACAAATGCAAAAAAAAGCAAGAATCAACACTAGCTGTTAAGTGTGTGCATATTTTAGTTACACAAATATCCAAGAAACATCCCACTTTTGTTGGAAGCTGAAAACTCACCCTCTACCAAATGCATGTTAGCGTATGACCTATAACAGGACTCATTTAATTGATGATGCTGATATCTACCTGGAGTGGGGCCCAGTTTCCAGGTGATTTGATAATTTCCTGTTACATGCGGATTGGGTCTGTCCAGGTCTGTACAGTCATATTTCCGATAGCTGCTTACTTGTCATCATGCACAGGCAAGATTGAGATGTTTAGACTCGCTGGTTTTGGCCATACTATTAGCATGCTGAGCACTAATGTCGGGCTGCTTTAACCCATTGTTGAACTGAGTACATATTTTAAGCAGTATTTTTTTTGATCTGGTCACGATCCTTAGTAGTTCATCCCCTGTTCATTTCCCAGTATGGTGTGCTAATTGGATTCACTTTGAATAAAGGAGGGAAATTTTTTATTATTTTTTTTATCCTGCGGGTTCATCGTATCGTATGTTCTCAGTGTGCCTCTGTCTGGCCGCAGTTAGATCAGAGCTGTGAGATGTTCTGTGTCGCTGATGGCTGTGACGGGCCGGAGCATAAATGTATTTGTGTGGAATGGCTCCGTGTGTGCGGTAGCCATCATAAGCGGGCACACCCCTACCCATACGATTTTTGTACTATTCTCCGCATTTTAGAATAATCATAAAGACAACAAAACTATAAAACAGCATATAGAATTATGCATTTAATGAAAAGGCATTAAAAATACTTTGTTTGGGGGTGGGGGCAGCACTGTGGTTTGGGACTCAGAAGGTTGTTGGTTCAAATCCCGTGGTCAGCAGAGTGATCCCACCATTGGGCCCTTGAGCAAGGCCCTTAACCCCAACTGCTCCAGTGACTGGCTGACTCTACTGTCTCCTCTACACCAGTTCCATGAGGTGGAATCTTGGTCATAATGGTAGATCATTTCTGTCTGATTCAGTTCTGACCTGGAAATGTCTCTGAGCTCTGACTTGGCCAGCTTGTGGACCCACTTTACTTCTGAGTAAAATGATTATTCCCAAATGTTGGACAGGGAGTATGCATTGCGGTTTCTAAGAATGTAATACAGGGCACCTGTTTGCCGAGTCTCGCATCCTATTTAATTTATTTTTGGTTGGTATCGTACTGAAAAAGCTGTACCTCGAGCTTGCGTGTTCCACATTTGGCTGAGGTTCGCTTTTTCTTTGTAGCAGTAAAGGGAGTCCTGCCCTGGGGAACTCGCATCCTCTGCTCCCCCTGAGGCAGAGGCAGCAGAAATCCTTACAAGGAGAGGCAGCGTCTGGTAAGCACGGTCCAGTTGTCACTGCTGCCCTCTAGTGGTAGAAAGGCTGAACAAGAAATGCTTGAAGATTTACATTTTGGTATTCATCAACATTTAGTTTTAAAGGATTACTGACAGCGATTGTATGTTGTAAATTCTACTAAGCATATAAAATCTGTTATGTAAATTGTTCCCCTCCTTAAAGCTATTTGTCGTATCTTCCTCTCTACCTGCCTTATGTCTGAGGAAGGCTAAAAGTTCAGCTTACATATCAGTTGTTACTGCATTCATTCCTAGATATGAGAAACCGCTCCAATTCTCTAACTCGAGTAGATGGCCATCCCAGGGGCTCAGTGATGGCCTGGACTGAGAAGAAGCAGAGGTGAGGAGCTAATGTCGACCCATTAAAACTGCAACTACCAAGTAGTTATTTGTTCTTTTGGAGTGCGTTCATCGTTCTGTTACACCTGGCTGATGACCTTCAGCAAACAGTGAATAGCCTAGTAGGTCTGGACATGTCAAATTAGCATGGTCCTTTCTTATATACTGTGGATAAAGGGTTCTGTATTGGGGAAAAAAGATGTTACATCTGATTGTAATTCACACCATGTGTCATTTTTTTAAAATATTGGGTATTATGTGTGTTGTCATTAACAGGAAAAGTGTAGTGGTCAAATTCAATATTGATTGTATCCTGTTGCTGTTCTCCTCTGGAGCAGAATTGGATGTGATTTCTCCTCTGTTTTTCTCCCAGACCACTGTCACAGCCCACGCCTTACGCCACGGACAGCGACGCTGACCTGGCCTCGGGCGACAGCGTCAGTTTGGCCCGTTCCATCAGTAAGGACAGCCTGGCTTCCAACGTGCTCAACGTCACCCCCAGTCACCAGTTAGGTGGCCCGGTGTTTCATCTGGGGCCCCGTGGCATCAGCGGGCATAGCCTGCTTGGACACGTGAATGTGAGGGATGATGAGGAGGAGGAGGAGCTGGTGGCCATCATCAAGTCTGAGAAAGGACTCGATGCTGGCTGTGACCCCAGCCGCGAGAACCTCGATCTCCAGAATGTCTCCTCCAGGACCTCTTCCGCACGATCACCCAGGAGGAGGCCGCAGGAGATCCCCATTGAACCACAACCTGATAGCTTTTATTTAGAACCATTGATGCCTGCTGTTTTGAAACCTGCAAAGGAGAAATCTATAAACCTCAACAAAGAGGAGGAATGCGGTGAAGTGAGGTCTCGCAGCTCCTCCCGGAGAGGCACTGAGGGACCCACACCTTCCACCCGGAGGAAAGTCCCCTCATCTGGGTCTAACCATGACCTCAATCACACCTTCACCCCCATTTCTAGTACAGAGTTTCTTCCTGAACCTAAGGAGCTGCCTACAGAGGGTGGCTCTGGTGCCTTCAAACCGGACGTCATCAGCAGCATGGACCTCTCATCTCGCGGGCAGTCCTGCGGGTTCTTCCTTCATGCTTCCGACAAGGACGACAGTACCCCTCTGGCAGGCCAAGTGAGGACTAGCCCCTTCTCTAACTCCTTAGCCTGGGAGATTAGCAAGGACTCAGAGTCTGAAGAGGAAGAGCAAGACACTGAGCTGTTCTTGGCGCGTCAGAAGTGCCTGGACAGGGCGGAAGGGGAGGCAGAAGAGGAAGAGTCGCTCAAACTGCAGGAGGACATGAAGGTGAGGGAGCATGAGGACAAAGACGGGGCGAGTGGCCGCTCCAGTCCCTGTCTCAGCACCATATCCCAGGCCAGTAGCATTGCCAGCAGCAGCGCACGCATGACCAGCTTCGCCGAGCGCAGGCAGATGAAAGGCGGCGGCCACGATGCCCGCTCCAGCACCAGCAGCTCGCAGAAGACGACCCCCGACGGCTCCGAGAGCTTCCAGCTGCCACTGACTACCTGGAGGCAGAAGCGAGAGCAGAGCCCTACGCTGCAGGGCAGGGATGGCGCCAACCTGCTGGCCTCTGAGCTCGTGCAGCTCCACATGCAACTGGAAGAGAAGCGACGGGCCATTGAGATGCAGAAGAAGAAGATGGAATCGCTGTCTGCCCGGCAGAGGCTCAAGCTGGGGAAGGCAGCCTTCCTAAACATTGTTAAGAAAGGCAAGAGTGATACCCTCCCCCAGCCCTTAAAGTCAGACCACTACTCGAAGGAAGACCAGAAAGTCAATGGCGAGAAAGAGGTCTCGTCGAAAGATGACTCTTGCGTGGAAGCGCTGAGGGGGAAGGCTAGAGAGAGGAATGGGCAGGAAGGAAAGGCCAAGGTCCGATGGGCGATGGAATCTCCGACATCTCCCAGCTCCCTAGAGATAGACAACAAGATCAACAGTGCCCTGCTGCTGGAAGACGGCAGCACAGAGCCGGACCTGAACGAGTGTAACCGCTCCATCGAGATGCTGAACGAGGCCATCAGTGCCATTCAGCAGCAAATGATGCAGCTGTCACTGCAACAGGATCTGCTAATGAAACAGAACGTTCAGTCACCCACAGCAGCTCCACTGGCGCCTCCACCGGGTCCGGCTCTTTCCCCAGGGCCCACCCCAACCGGCACCTTCGCCAACGGGAAGAGCAATGTCGTTGAGCCCAAGATCCGCCCTGCCGTGCACTTTGTGGAGCCCATCTCTTCCTCTGGTTCTACTGTGGTCCGCAAACCCCCCAAGCTGAGCTCGGGCCGTGGTCCCCGGTCAAAACCCACAGAACTCAAACTGCCAAAAGAGAGTGGGAAGCAGGCCATGAGAATTATCACCCCTACCCAGAGTGTGGAGACCCTCCCTCACCTGAGGCAGTTCTCTGGGGGCCGGACCCCCAAGGGAGAGTCGGAGGGCAGCATCTCCGCTAGCACTGCACCTGTAGAGGCAGCCGCCTCTCTGGAGAGGGGCGTTATCCGAAACATGACCTTCCGGCTCAACGATGAGGCTAACCAGCGAACTGCCATTCCCAGGGAGCCTAGTAATATCGAGGAATGTCTGTTCAGCTCCCTGAAGGAACGAGAGCTGAATTCCTCCGATGGTTCTGGGAAGGAGAATGTTTCGTCCGAGGAAGTCTCCAAGAACAAATCTCACCTCATTGAGGTGGATCTGTCAGACCTCAAGGACCCAGAAGACACTGGCTCAGACATCCGGGACGTTACGGCTGATATTTCTGATGGAGACCAGAAGTCTGTGCTGGGATTCTTCTTCAAGGTACTGTATGGCCGTCACTGACGCAGCGCTTTGCTGATTATCTTAATACTTGGGCTGAGACGCAGCACAGCACTTGACTTAAAGGTATGTTGATTGATTGACATGTTTAAGTTATGATACTGGTGGTAAAATGCCCCCCCCCCCCCCCCCCAATATGACAAATAGTCCATGGTGGGGTGAGATTAAAGTCACTTCACCTGAGCAGACTCTTCCACGCCTGCGTTTATATTTGTGCAGGTTGTTTGCGGTGTTGCGGATTGAAGGGAACTTCCCTTGTAGTTTTGTCCGAATGCCGGTGTTTCTGCTTCCCAGGACGAGCAGAAGGCAGAGGACGAGATGGCAAAGAAGCGGGCGGCGTTTCTCCTGAAGCAGCAGCGCAAGGCCGAGGAGGCCCGGATACGCAAGCAGCAGCTGGAACTGGAGTCGGAGCAGAAACGGGACGAGTCCAGGTAACGTCTGGGCCTCTGGCTGGGGGCGAGGCAGGGAGGGGCTTTGGAGAGACTAACCCAGGACGCCTCAGAGTCTCTCAGCCGTAAAGTTCCTGTATCATTTATAGAGAATAATTGAAAAACAGGGAAAAGGAAAGACGGACATGAAAGAGATGGAGGAGAGGAACCAAAAACCCCCAAGTAGGGAGAACAAAAATCTCTATGGGTCCAAAGTCCACTGGTTGCCCAACCCATGTTGCCCAGCCCAACATTATTGACAAGAAATAGTGGGCTTGCTTGGTAATAGCGAGGTATAAACTGTGATCAAGGTCAAAGTCAGTCACATCCACGATGTCACCCTGCCAGAAGCTCAGGAGTTTTAAACATGCTTGCGGGAATTCCAGTTCACCAGACTGAGTCGTACAGGTCATCTTAGTTAAGGGTGTTTTCCAGGAGGAGTAAATCGGAGTGTGTCCCCAGGCGAAAAGCAGAGGAAGACCGAATCAGGAAGGAGGAGGAGAAGGCCCGGAGGGAGCTGATCAAGCAGGAGTACCTGAGGCGGAAGCAGCAGGAGATGATTGAGGAGCAGGGCCTGGCCAAGCCCAAGAGCAAGCCTAAGAAGCAGCGGCCCAAGTCGGTGCACCGGGGAGAGTCCAGCAGCGATACCTACTCCAAGTGCTCCTCGACCCGTAAGTGGCTGCTCCGCTCCTCTCCAGCACGGTGTGCGTCTGGGTGGCCGCTAGCTGAACGTGCAGTTTCCTGATTTAAGACAATATACACACTAACCTGCCAGAAGAATAGCTTAGCACTGAAAGATCGACTGACTTGCCTGCAGTCACCTGCAGATTGTGCTGTTTCCTGTGATGCTATGCTGTGCGTTTCGAGTTTGAGCTGCGTTTCAATAGGGTCTAGCTGCAGATGCACCTAAGCCATGTTAACGATCCATATTTGTGTGCCAAAGTCCACTGCTGAGTATTGCAGTCAATTCGTGCCTTTTCTGTGATAGGAAGTGTTAGGCGGAGTATGTAAATTAAGTGGAATATCTGTAAAGTGTATGAGATGCCAAGAAACCTTAAATTTAAGTTTTAAGTCTTGCCAAGATGTTAAGACAATAAGTAAATAGAAAGGAGTGAAATGGTCTCAACAGCAGGTGAGAGTTGTTAATGGCTTTGAACTGATTTGTGTTTTGTTTTTATTTTTTTGTGTGGCCCCCTCCCCAGCTGACAACTTGAGCAGTGCCCAGTCTGGCTCCAGTCTCTCACTGGCCTCTGCCGCCACTACAGAAGCTGAGAGCGTCAATTCCGGGGGAGCCGGCTCCCAGCGGTGAGGCTCTCACTGCACCTTTCCTCTGAAATAGACGCCCGGCTCAGAGTACAGCTAACAATTCATTCTGTTTGTCTGTTCTTACCAGACTTTCCCCACCCCTATCATATTTCACAATGTCATTTCATCAGTGACTCATTGAGAGTGGTTACATGCTGCTGCTGTAACTTTAATTAACTTTGTGTCTTTAATTTTCTGTAGCGTTCTGAGTGCAGTTACATGTGATGCAGATTTTTGTCATGAAACTTGCAAGCTGAATGTTTTTTGTGTATTATAGAATTATCACATTTATTAAGGTTACATGGATTCATTTTTGGAAATTTGGATTTATCTATAATGTGTTTATGAAATTCGGTTGCTAAGAAACCAAAAACTGACCTTTAAATGTGAAAATGTATTGTTTCGCTAAATATGCATTTGGTACCTTTGAATATGGGTAACTTGAAGGTATTATTTTTGGATGATTTGAGTTCTTTTGTTCATCAAATTACCACTGAAATTTGAGCAATGGGCTTGGGAACTGATGTGAATTGAATTGCACGGGAGAAGCTTTATTGCTCTGAGAATCACAGCATTTTCCCCTTCTGCTGAGTGGCCCATGCGGATGTCTTTGAAAACAGGGATGTAATGGGATCAGTGATGTCAGTAAGTTAAGGGATGTGGTCATGCAGATGTGGTGTCTCCCACATCCCCCGCTATGAAGTTCCCAGTACTCTAGTTTGCAAACTATCTTGAGACTAAACCAAAAGGAGTCAAGTTAGATGTGAACCTCTCATCTGATTATAGGGGTGACTCTATTGACTCTTTCCCGGTGCTAAGTCGGAATGCCAGCCGCAACACCGAGCGGGATTGGGATAACGGATCCACAGCCTCCTCCATTACATCCGTGGCAGAGTACAGTGGTAAGTTGCAGTGCCTACTGAATGCTCAAAGACAGGCATTACGTTGTAATAGTGTAGCGCTGCTACTTTTATGTTTGGCAGCTTTGTTTAATGGCTTTAAAGGGTAATGCTGAGTTTATTATAAATGGAAGTTTTTCTTTGTATGTTGGTGTTGATCTTTTCACTGCAGTATCATTCAGTTCAGCTGCAATCTCTTGTCCTGTAGGCCCCAAGCTGTTTAAGGAACCCAGCGCTAAGTCCAACAAGCCGATAATCCACAATGCCATTGCTCACTGCTGCTTGGCTGGGAAGGTCAACGAGCCCCAGAAAAATTCCATCCTTGAGGTTTGCATGCGTTCCGCTTTATCGCCTCGTCTTTGTCTTCATTTAAACCACCACATAGTTTTGTTGGCAAACTCAGAGGGCATCGGCTCAGTAAAAAGCTCAGTTATGTGTGTATGTGTCAGTTTTGACTGAAACCCATGGAGTTTAACCTTTGAATTAAATGAAATAATTACCTGCTGTAGGAGCTGGAGAAGTGCGAGTCAAACCACCTCATGATCCTGTTCCGGGACGGCGGCTGCCAGTTTCGGGCACTGTACTCCTTCTTCCCTGATACTGAAGAGATCCTTAAGCTCACTGGCACCGGACCCAAGTGCATCAGCAAGAAGATGATTGACAAGCTCTACAAGTACAGCTCAGACCGCAAGCAGTTTACGGTCATCCCAGCAAAGACGGTGTCTGTCAGTGTGGATGCTCTCACCATCCACAATCACCTGTGGCAGGTCAAGAGGCCTGTGTTATCCAAGAAGAGCGTGAAGTGAGGCTGCGGGGTTGAGCCCTGTTCAGTCCTCGCTCCTGGATAGCCCACATTGACATCCATGCTGCCGTGCTCATGCAGAACCCGGGGAAACCAGTCGCACGCAAAGACCGTGGAGAACTCAGGAGCCCTGCTGTGACACGGAATCCTGTTTGCCGTCGGGTGAGCGCACGCCGTCTGGATCTTAATGTGATCTCTTCAGGGCTGCTGTCTGTTTCACTCCGGCTTTTCTCACAGTCAGGCCTCTGCATGTGGAGTTTTTTTTCCTTTTTTTCTAACCGGTGACTTTTTAAAGAATTCGGCTGTATTCATGGGGCTCATCTTATACATGCAAGGATCTGAGATCTGGGCATCTACTCGGAAAGATGATTGTTGGCATGCATCGATAACGACAGGAGAAGTCGTGACTGTCATCCTTCCAAAACTGTCCAAAAATATGCTGCTCGAAACTTTACTGAGAAGAGCCTGGACATATGTAGGTCATCAAGTGCTGTGGTACTGTCCTCTATGTATTCAATGCTTTCAACTACAACAGGAATTTTAATATGGTTTCTCCTTAATTTTATTTGGCTACGAAAGGGATGCGCAAGACCTGTCAATGGTGGTTTGCTTTTTTCTATTTATATGTGGTATAAATATTTAAAGCAGGTGTTACGTGTTCATAACGTAAATCTAACGTTGTTAGAAGTAGCAATGTTTCTGCATTTGGCTCAGTAGGAGAGACATTCGAACACATTTTTAATGCTTTTATCATGCAATGTAACCATAATCAACACTGACTGTCCAGCTACGGATTTTTTCCCCACTTTTTGAGGAACGTGCTCTGTTATGAGGAGTGTGTTACTGATAGTACTATTTATTTATTTTTTGGGTGACAGTATTTAATATATTCACAATGGCTAACTTGTTGGATTGCTGTTTGATTATACACTAATGCAAATGCTCAAACTCGCTCTCTGAAGGTGCGTATGTCTTGAGATGTTGTCCTCTTTCTCCCTCTCTCTCTGACATTCATGCAGATAGCTCCTGTGCTCAAGTGTGCCTCGGCATCCCATAATGTTACCCTGTGTCATTAATTTCTGGTCAGAGTAGAAAGGAAAATGGCAGGAAAAAAGCGATCTCTCAAATCAATGTATATTCAGGTTCTTTAATTGCTGGACCCCAAATCCACTACCAAAAACATACAGGTCAGTTCCTGAGTGAAGCAGCCCGGTCAGCCATTGCTACTGCTGTTCTCGTATTTTCAAACATGTCAAAGAAAGGCTTTAGAATACTTGATAATATGATTTGCTGCATTTTGTACATATATTTTGAAATATCCATTTTTGTACATAATGTTTGGTTTATGTTTACTGAAAGATTGGTATTAATATTGATCATGCTAGGATTTATTTCCCGTGACAGATACCATGCTTTCATGCTTGTGCTGTTTTTCCTCATTTCTTTAATATTATACTACCATATATTTATTTTAAAGAGAAGCACTGAAATTTAATAAACATTACAAGCAGGACACCACTTCCTCTTTTGCTTTCCGCGTCTCCCTGCTGATTTTTTTCAGTTGGCTCGTTAAATTCAATGATTGGCTCGTTAAATGATTCTTAAATGGTTCTTAAATTCAATCTGATCCATTTTTCCGACGACAGGGTTAGGACAGGTAAGTCCTCCGGTAGGGCGCTGTTCTAGGAATACCGCATTTCGCGTTAAGATGACTCAGCCACCAAATGTCTTCGCACCGTGAGAAATTGGAGCACTCAGTCTTTTTTTTGCTTTTTAAAGTTTATTTTATGCATTTATAATTACAAACACTCCTACAAGAAAAATCTTCAGCACAGATTTCCGAGCTGTCGACAGTTGTCAGGTTTCATTCGGAAAGTCACGCAAAGGAACAAAGACGTGGTGAGAGACGTGACATGGAGATGTTACATGTGAGGGCTGCAGGAGAGCAATAGTTCCTGTGGGTTTGGCAAATTTTGAATGTGGAAGGGAGGTTCCCTTTCAGGGGTAAATGGAACAGAATGGCCAAATAACTTCTCTTTGTAAAGCAGCTCTGAGCTGAGAGCTACGCCTGATATAAGCAGACTCTGCAGCAGCTGATGGGTAGGGGGGTCATTCCTCTGTCACACAGCCCATGTTCTCGTCTCTATTTTCATTTGCCACCACCAAAGGGAAAGATATTTGTGCTTCAGATGACAATAATGTAAAATGCAGGGAAATGGCTGTCATGCACTCTGCTCTGCCACTCTTGTGATGAAGTGTACAGCTATGTCACGTGCGGTATATTGAATTTTATTTTTTATTAATACGATAGTGAAATATACATTTGAGATGTGCATGCATTCAGTAAATATGATAGTTATGGTTATTAAACGGAAAATAATCATGGATTAAACTTCAGATGCATCATCAAACCAAGGGGATGACTGCATACTTTCCATTCCTTAATATGATTTAGTTATGTGTCCATTTGTACAAAGAACTGCGTAGTCGTGGAAATGGTCAATATAATCTGGGTATCAGAGAAAATGATCTATGATGAACATGTGTAATCAGAGGACATGACTGATGGCAAACTGATCAGGCACCTCGTTCATTTCTGTCCAGTTTTGGCAGCTGCCATCGTATTGACTAAATCACAAGTGTGATCATACCCATTTCATGGAGGACAAAAGAGTTATTTGCTCCTTCATGCAACATATAGCAAAATATATTTCTGTTTTTAGTACAATTTGGAATTGTGGTATTTACAATGAATGACCCTATGGGATGAATTTTGTAAAATTTTAGGCTTAAAGGGTTAAAATGGATGTGTCTAGTGCCATTGTTTTGGCATAAAAGTCGCGCTTTCTCATCGCACTCTTAGAACCGTTTCAGTGCTTTAAATAAAACGCACTGGAGTCAAACAATTAAAGGACATTCTTACCGCATGTGTGACAATGCCGCCAAAAACCAAGAAATGTAGGATAATTCATTTATATTAAAGGACAGATGAACTTTGTTCAGCAGAATTGTTCTTCCCAAACCCGCATAAACACAAGTAGCTTATTGAAGTTTGAGCTGTGCGTGCATTGGGCTGCTTAATTCCTGTTAGGGAAAGTTTCAAGCGTGGCTTTGGGTCCTGGTTTTGCTTTTTAAAAAGTACATAATGAGTATATCACAGTAAGAGCAAATCCAACCGTACATGGTATTATATAATAAATACAATAAAATCTAGAATGATTACTGGAATTACTGCAAAACTCTACCTTTTTCCTATATTCTATAGTAAAGAAATACAAACAATTAAAAATGGGGAATAAAACTGTACTCTATAAACATATTAACGTGATATAAACTTCAGATCTCAAAATCAAATTCATCCTGACTTGGCACCATCTTGCCATGTTTGTTAACCGATAATCCTGTAGCTATTATCCAACAAGTATTACTCTCAACACTTAGGATCATTAGAGAAGTCCGAGTGTTCGTCATTTATTACAGCAATCGCAATGGACAATTTTATCTTCATAAATCCTCTCTGTAACGCACCAGGCAATTCCTCAAATCAAGTTTTCAACAGTGACAGGCATAAAGTGAGGTATAATTGTCACAAAACTGAATGTTCGAACGTACGTAAACGTCCGCGTCACTGTAAAATATCTGTGAGTCTGAACCGATTTCCTAGTATGAGTTTCTCGTGAGGCTTAGACTGGTTAGACTGGGCCCAGTTAACGCCACAGAAAGCCCCAGAAGAAGCCCCCCTCTGCAAACATTCACGTACGTATCTTACACCAACTATATTACCATTGCAAAATACAAATGTATACAATTACAGAAATTCTTTTAATAAATGTAAAACTGTCAAATGTAGTATATCAAACAAACCATTCCACTGTATGTTACTCTAATTAATGTAAACTATGTTCTGATAGAACGTGTTTTTTTTTTATTTTACAGTGTTTTACAGCAGCAATATCGTCGTACTTACATCCTATATCCTGTTTCCTTCTAGATGAAGGGGGTAAGACTTATACCACCAAAATGTGCAGTGAAGAATTATAGCACATCAAAATATTGCAGAGATAACAGGTGAAGCCACAACATAAAGACAAACATAATACTAAAATGGCACGATTTGTAAGCGATTCAGTGCCACTTGGTGGTTTTCAAACACAGTGGGGGAGAGAAAGAATTCCATGTAAATGTTCTTAAACTTCCCCTCAGGGCACTTTAGTAAACATTTTCCCCATTTGTACTGAATTCACTTGGCTTCGCGTCCCTTTTGGCTTCGGCATGTGTTCCCAGAATGAAGGACTCGCAGGCGGCAAACCCAAACCGAAAAGGAGCCGTTTCTCTGTAATAGCGGATCTCAGCGTGGCGTCATTTAAGTTTATGACAAGCCACTGGATATTATAATATGCATATTGTGATATGCAAAGTGAATCTCTCATTTAAAAATGGTAATACAGCATCGGTAGCAACAATGCTACAAAAACCTGCTTTGCAGAATTCCGATTCCAAACCACCCGGTTAAAACTACCAGATACTAACATACCGCTTTCCTACAGCCTCAGTCCTTGACACTGAGCTGTCCAAGACGAAGCCTGAGTTGGGGCTGCAGGAGAGCGGATCGGTAATGCCCTGTGTAGCATCCTCCGGGATCCACGTGAACGGCAACAGAAGAGCAGGTTACAGCATCAAAGGAATCACATACCTGAGCATACTGCTCAAAACTGAACCGAAGGGTTGGGGTTAAAGAATAAGACTATGCACAAAAAAAAAATGTATTCTTTGCGCTTGCAGTGGCCCTAATGATTATGGAGTTGTTTATGGGGGCTGGGGGGAGGGGGTGTCGTTATTTCATGATAGAGGTGGGAGCCGAAGGTTTTGGGGTTAGTGTTACAGCTGCCTACCCCATGCGCTACGATTATTTACGCTGTCCCTACAGCTTCCATGCCCTTGATTTCCTTCATCCCTGACTCCCTCATTCCTTCATTCTCGGTGTCTTGCGTGTGCAATTTTGACCCCCCCCACACACTGTCCATTCTCTGTTGGTCCTGAAAACAAATTCCCAGTAAAATGTTCCTCTCCCTCCCCATTCCCGAATCACATGGTTCTCCTCACCGTTGCAAGAGTGCACTGTTAAAGAGCATCTCACTGTTAAAAAAATGCTAACTAAAAGCCTAACAAATGCACTAATATCTTATATTACAGACCTATAACAATGGCTTATGAAGAACATAGTGTCTGACACGGGGTCTTGCGAGAGAAATAACATTATTTGCTTCAGTGAAAGTCTATAGCTGTATTAAACAAGCTGATTTTGACTAAGCACTACAAAAATAAAATAAAAAAAACATTTCTATTGGCATGGAGAACAACTAAAAAAAAAATCTCTTTTTTTAGCATATTGGTTGAACCAACACCAAATATTGTGTGTTTGGGTTCTGATTTCATGGGAGATGGATAACACTAGAACCATTTTCAATAGAGGAATGAAAGAATGTTCCCAGGCTCTCGGAAAAGCCTGATCCCTGAATGCAGCCTTATTCTTTGTGTCCCCCCCCCACAAAGAGAGGGCTCACCTGCCCCAGCACAGGGCACCCAGCCATAAATGTCTGTAGACCATGCACATCTAGAGCAAGCACGCCATCTCCCTGCATCTAGCAGCTTGTTAGTCTCAGACTGGGTCCATCAGGAAAGAGTTGTGGGAGATCAGGGGGGGTTAGTTGCTTGTTGAGCTGGGCCAGGGCACTCAGAGCTGAGTCTCGTCTTTGGTCTCCATCCCGAGCTCCTGCTTCATGCGCACGTTGGTCTTGGTTGAGGGTGGGGCCGACTCTTCAGGTACGTGTGCCAGCGGGTCCGGGCGGATCAGGTACCTGCGTCATGTTAAAGTAATGAAGGTCTCAGCCTCATTCCGTATGGAAGCCCGGCGCTAATGTGCTGGCCACTTACACAATGTCATTGAGCTCCAGCCTGGTGTCTGGTGAGGGGTTGATCAGGACATAGGACAACGTGTTCTGGTTGTCGTTCATCTCATCTGTAAGTGGGACACATTTGTCAAGGCGTGCCATGGATTAATGGCGACCAAAATGCTCAGAAAAACGTTCCTCTAAAGTGAACTAACACAACGTTAGGAATTAAGCAGTGAGATGTTGGAGAACCACCTATTACAAAATCTCAGGAGAACACTGGAATGTCATAAGTGATTAAAGGCAGTGTTGTTTTTTTTTATTGACAGATTGCTCTAAAGTAGCTTCGGTGACTCCACCACAGCTCAAAAGGCCCCCAGAATATATGGAGCTCATGGGAATTTTACTTACACAAAAGTGTTCTGAGGGCAGAGAGAACCAACCAGACTGTAGAGGAGGCGGGACTAACCAATCAGATGTCTTGTGTAAGTAAAACTCCCAAGAGGATAAATAAAGGTTCCTCAGAGCTGGGCTGTCTAGGAATAGATTAAGTGTGTCAAAATCGCAAATTTAGACTTTACAGAAGAATTCTTGGAATTTTTCAAAGTAACTAAAGTCAAGTGAATGGAGTTGAGGTCAGTTTTCTATAGCACATAAAGGTTCCTCATAGCTGGGTTTTATGAGCTAGAGGTCTGATATTTTGCGGAAATATTTTCGAAATGAATAAGGCTACGATTTTCATGGGAATCATCAGTGCAGGGAAATTTCCCAGAGTGCTGTGCCCTACTTGTGTAACTGTAAATAGGCAGTGCACCTAAAGAGATTCGTAGCTGAAACTTGCTGTAGGGACGTGTGTTAACTTCTCCAAACCCACCTGTGTGCGCCACTTACAGTGCCGGTGTGGGGGGTGGGAAGTGGTAAAAGAGAAAGAAGTTCTGGCTGTTACTTGACAGGGTGTTAGCCTGACACGAGGCACATGCGACTGGAAACCTTTCCATGCTGAAGCATGCAGGCCGTGTCCGGATCAGTCAAGTCCTGCCTGCATTCGGGGCTAGGAAGCCAAGTCGTCATGCAAACACAAGGGCACGCCTTTCAAACAATGGTGCGTCTCCTGGCATCCGCATCAGACACCTAGCATGAACGTCAGCTCAGATGCCAAATGAGCAGGCCGCCGGCTTTACTGGCACAGGTTAAGCATGCTCCCGGCACTCCATACAATTAAGATCATGATGCGAGATAGTTGTGTGGAAATGATTCATCAAGGCGTGTCTCTAGGCTCAGAAAGAATGTTCCTGGTACAAGGGTGGAGGGATGACTTCGGGGGGGGGCACCTGTGTTGTAACCTTGAGCAAAGGACTGAAAGTTAAAGGATCTGGCCAAATGATAACTAGAAGAGTATTAAAAGCTAAAGTCTTATTCCCTCAGCTGCCGACCTCGTAATCTTCCAACTCATTAGAGCCATGTCAAAATAACAAGTAGGGTACTCTGGGAACAAACAGACTAGTAGCAGTCTCAAAGTAAGAACATGATGCAAAACAGTATAAAATACAGAGTAGGTGTGTGTAGCACAGGGAATTCCCAATAGACACTAAAACCTATAACTCTGAAATGAAGTATAATGTTTTGGGGTATAATAGACATATTTAACGCTAAATTTGATAAGCAAATCACAACAGTGAAATACAAAGCTTATTCAGGGATTGTAGCATTCTGACATCTAGTGTGATGCACTAAATCCACCATGAATAACACATTCTGAGCTCTACAGAATAACAACATTCTTCCCTTAAAGGAGCTTGAGAGTCATTGACTGTGCTGCTTCTCATACCTGTTTGGGGCATATTGTTCTCCCTAATATCTGTATGGTGAAAATATATATATAAGAATTGGCCATTTGTACTCCTGTTTAAGGGACTGTTCCTCTGTTTCAATGAAAGTAATAATATGGAAGTAAGAGTTCAACTAAGAATTAAACATACAGGCTTTTTAAAGATATAGGCTTCTACCTCTTAATATATAGACTACAGGGTACAGAATGCAGGAAGTTATACTACAGATTTACAAGGGCTTAGAAAAAGGACTAGAAAATGAATGGAACAAGAGCATCCACACTTTCTACAGGATGCATAACACTGCATTCAAATGTCACTTATAAAGAGTTCCAACAACTAACATCTAACAGGCATGTAATAAAAGGTCAAATCAGACGCAGTGTGTATTCCAGTTTATACTCATGAATATTGTAGGAGATCAGACAACCGGGGGATATGGGATATGTCCTGTTTCTGCTTTTCATTGCTCTGAACTTGGAAGGGTGATGAAATAATAGACCAGGAATCCCCAACCCCAACTTTGGCAAACCCCACGGCTGAATAGACGGCGGTCCACCAGGGGCCGGGCTGGGAACCCCTCAGCTAGATCACAGACAAAAATGACAAGGCCAGCTGGATCGAGCATCCAATGTGTTTGTCATTTTGCTTCCCATCGTGGAATTCCAATGGAAAGCTGCCGGCGGACTCATCCGACCGATGCTACCTACGGAATACAGCTCCAGTACCGGTGGAAAATTACCTTGCAAATATCCTAGGTTTACCCGATTCATCACATCGCTTGCGGTTAAATTAGCTACATCCTCTGCGGACAGCAGAGAAAAAACAAAGGATAGACAAACAGGGGGAGAGGAAGAAAGAGAAAAGGCAAGTCAGGCAAGCAGCAGATTTCAGCAGTTTCAGCAAAAGGAACAGTGTGGAGCGGAGTCCCCCCAACCCGGTGCCCGGGGACCCCCAGACAGTCCATGTTTTTGCTCCTACCGGGATTTGGGAGGGAGCAAACTGCGGACCGTCTGAGGGTCCCCTGAGGAAAAAAATGGCAGAAAAACATTATAGATACTGGTTTAAAGTAGCAATGCCAGTTTCTGACAGGCTGCAGTCCAGCGTGTTTCAAAAGCACCTGGGTCATGATGAAGCTGATTGTTCTGTGCAGAACTACACCAATAAAGGTGGGGGATGCACTGGCAGTGTGCACCTCGGAATAGTACTGAACAAAGAAGGGTAACAATAGGGGTATCAGGGCTCCTAACAATACACATATCAACCAATATGTTCAGGAAAGCGTCATAAAAACGTTCCATGCAATGAAAGATATTGGGGTTAAATGTAGGCAATATGATTGCGCTGCTTCTAAAGACAATTCAAAAATTCTTTTAAAGTCAACACACAAATCTAGTTACCTGTTGCAAGAAATTAGTCTATGATCGCTAACCGGCAACACTACCCACCATCAATATGTACAGCAGGAAAAACAATCACAGCTTAACACGACTACGTTAGAACCAGTTGAAACACGAACGACTGCACAAAGAATAACAACATTATGAGACGTATCCCATCCAGGGTGTTCCCTAGTTTAGTGCCATGGTGCCTGAGATGGGCTCCAACCTAACCCTGACCAGTGTGGATGGTATGAAGATGACATCATGGGACAAGTTATGGGAAGTCACAGATAGGCAGACGTTGACAGCGAAACCCTGAACAAACAGGACCACTAAATGCTGGTGTATGGCACACTATGCTGTTGAAGCAGTGATTTCTTAGCAAGCTTGGGAGTGAAAAGGTTCCTTCCTCCTCCTACTGATTCATTAAAACATCCTGGAAGTACACAGTTGGTAGATGGCCAAAAGAGATCTCCTCAATATCTAAGCATTTCTGTTCAAAACAATTTAGCATCTGAATTTGGAATTCATGTAAATGAAAAGTATTAATGTTGTAAAGAGGGTTCAACTGTGCTTATTTTACAGGATTCATGCTAAAAAAGCATCTCCTCTTTGTCTCAATCAGCGTTTCCCAATCTGGTCCTCAGCAACCCACAGTGAGTCCATAGTTTTGCTCTCTCTCCTACCTCCTGGGAGGGGGAGCAAAAATGAGGACTGTCTGGCAGGGAGCTCAGAGGGAGCAAAAACATGGACAGACTGTGGGTCCCCAAGGATCAGATTGGGGAATAATGGCCTAAATCACGGTGACATCATAATGGCAAAAAAACATGCTTTGGTCGATGTCCCATTATCTTGCTCTGCTATTACGGGAAACGTGTGAGGCGTACAGAGGGCGCAGGGCGTCCGGTCCTGGCACGGTCCAGCCCGGCACGGTCCAGCTCACCGTATCCGTTGGTGGGCAGCCCCAGGTGCTTCATGCGGTTCTTGACCAGCTCAGAGAGCTCCTGCCGCTCGGAGCGCCGGTACAGGTTGAGCCGCTGCTGCGTGATGCGCTCGGCGCGGCTCCCCGGCTTGGGATTCCTGCGGCTCAGGCGCCGCGCCCACTGCATGCTCTTCTTCCGCAGCAGAGGGTGCTCTGACTGGTCGCTGCCCGTCGAGTTCCGGTGGGTGCCCTTCTCCTTCCAGGACTCGTGCCGCTCCTTGGCATCCTCACGCTCGTCCACGTTAATGGACACCTGCGAGCGGGAACAATCCCCACGACAGACCTGACTGCACATCCACAGAAGCCAGGAATAACTGTGACCTTCCTGGTTCAACAATTTGTTCATTTAAAGCAGGTGCAAGTCTTGAAGGACTTCCTGACCCTGGTCTCCCTGAAGGGCAGGGGCGATTCTAGGATTTTATTAAAGTGCGGGGTATAAGAGGGACCACCATTTATACAGAGGCACCAACCAATGAAATGTCTTGAAGCGGTGAGTGACAGGGGAGAGGGTACTCTGGGAGCCAATCAGCTTTCCGCTGGGTCCTGTTCCCTGTCCTTGTATACACCCCTGCTGAACGGAGACTGCTGCCATCAAACTGGCTCATACAGGAGGTGACAGGGAGCAGAGCTATGCTACATACAGCCGTCACCGGGGATTCTGAGCAGGTACGTTTATCACCATACATTTCAGAGGCGATATAAGAATTTCTGTCAAGCTTCTGGTGTGAATGTCCTTTGAAAATGTATGCACTTTTGAACTATTTCCTTGCAGGTAAACTCTGTCTGTATTGTTATGTACATGTCAACAGCTTGGAGTTCCTGGGGGATTGTATCAGCTGAGAATTAGGCAAATGCTTGGATTGGACACTATTATATGATTGGTGTTAATGAGCATCTTGTGGGTGAAGTCAGCCAATGAAGCTTGTAGTATTCACTACTATTGATTCAGAATGAGATCAGCCTGAGGCAGTGCATTATGGGAGCAGGTTAAACACAGATACACCGTGGCAGTTTTAGCCTTGGAGTCCCATCAATGAAAGGGTGAGGAGTGCAATGATAGTCGAGCGACTAGGGTTCAGCAGAAGTCAGGTATTTCATTTTCTTAAACAAGACAGGCAGCTGCTGCTTTGTATAATGACCAAGAGCCAAGATAATCTCCGTAGCAGTTTGTCATAAATAAATAAATGTGATCCACATTTGCTGAGGCACTGCTAAACCGCTTCAATCAAGAAGGAATAAGACGTCTGTTTGTGACCCCACAGATGTCCGGGAGTGAGATACAAGTCTTTTGGGGATAGCGGCTGAAAAACGAGCTCTTCCAATAATAACCTGTGAAATGTAGTAATCTTCTGCAGTGTAAATACAATCAGAAAGATGTTACAGCACACTTGCATTCAAGGCCCAGTGTTCAGGAGGTGATGAATGATGAAGGAAATTATTGGTGGAGGAGCCTCATGGTGTCGCTGAGGACTGCAGCACGTACCCGGGGCATCTGGAGTGATTCGGCATGACTGGGCACTGCCAGTGCAGTCCAGCTCCTCTTTAGCTAAGGCAACTTGAATCATCACCTTGTTCAATCAAACATCTACAAATGTGAGCAAAGTATATTGCTCTAGGGCAGTGTTCCCCAGTCCTCAGGGACCCACAGGCAGTCCATGCTTTTTGATGGGATGGAGCAGAAACCTGGCCCATCGGGCTCCCCCAGTGGACGGTCAACACACTGTAACGTTCAACAGCCAAACCTTGTGTGTTTGAGAAGTTTGAGAATCCCTGCTTTAAAATGAGGACCAGTGGCTATGTAATGGGGAACAGTGTCTATATAATGAGGAAAAGTAACTTTATAATGAGGAATAATAGCTTTATAATGAGGACCAGTAGTTGTATAATGAGAAACAGTAGCTCTGTAGCTGGGACTCAAAGGCCATCAGTCAATGACCCCTCTTAACGTCAGCAGAGACATGCAGCGGGTCAACTGAGTTCACAGGACACGCCATGATCAACCATGAAGCCCACATGGGATTTGATGGACTCGGAATTTGGTTTAAAGCTAATTAAGGTAAATAAATGAGCGAAACGACTAATATATTCTACTAAAAACGTTGACTAACTCATCTACTATTCACCTCAGAATGAGGTCTTGCTATGACTATTCATCAGAAGAACTTGATTACCATCCAGCAAGGTGAAAAAATGCATTTTGAGACTTTAATTGCACTGCGTTGGACTCATCGCTGCAGCTGTTTTAAGCACGTGTCTGAGGAGCTGGATGGCTGACCTGCTGAGTGAATTCTTCCTCTCCACCTTACCTCTGAGGAGAATATGTGCGACTCAGTCCGATAAATCCCGATGGGGATCTCCGCGCTGGAGGAGCAAAGCTTCTGAAACAGCCGCCCGTAAGTCCGGATCCAGAGTTCCTCTTCTGAAATTTTCATCTAGATAACATCAGAGCAAATCCGTAATTGAATGCGTCATACATTTTGCATGCATGTGTGTATGTAATGATGTGCATATCATGGTTTCATACATGTTGGTACCGAAGACTCTACTTACAGCACACAGGTATCCTGAGCCAGGTGTGGTGTCCAGGCCTAACAGCAGCCGTGCAATTGGGATCATGTAGTCCTTCACAAAGGACTGTTGGCCAATAGAAAGAAACCAACCGTTAATTCCACCGCCTTCCATTGACATTGCTTGGGAATAAATGTAATGATTTAAACATACGACCAGACAGATGCAGTTTGCTTATTTCTGTGTAATACATAAATCAAGCTCTAGAGGGCACTGTTGATCTTCATATAAAATGTGAGGGGAGAAAAATAATTTAATTTTGGGCGTGATTGCATGATGAAATTAATTATCTTCACAGAGAGGTGATGCCAGAGTGATTCAGCTGACAGACCACAGAGTTTGATCTTTGCAGTGTTAATAAGGAAGGACTTACAGGCAGCTTGATGGCTTTTCATGCTCTCCTAAAGCTCTTGTACAGATCTACAGCATAGATCAGTTTCCATTTGACTAATTAATTTTAAACGTAGCGCACTAATGTATTAAATGAAGAACAGGACTGTGTGACAGAGAAATCTGGGGGTGTAATAATTTTCCAGAACAGAATTTTTTCTGTTGTTATAGTAAGTAAAAGTGGGTTACAGGAGAAGTAACTTTTTCACAGACATTTTGTAACTATAAGTAGAGAAAAAGGTTTTATCCAATAGGAGTGTGTGGCCTCGTTTGCTGGTGGAATGTGTGGCTTTCAGCCCTTAACCTGGCTGAACGGTCTATTTACCAAATCAGGGGATCTGATTGCTGGTTTAGCATTTTCAAGAAAAGTAAGATTTATACAGCACTGGATTTGATGACTGTTGCAGAACCTGAACGTCGTAAGGTAAACCCTGCAAACAGACTGCACTTCAGTGGCCCCGGAGCTGGGTGGTAATTCATCTCCGCATTAACCCTCATTACTCTGCGCTTTGGGTCCAGAGCTGAGCAGAAGCTGCTCACGGGCCTGGCAGAGGTCACCTGGTAGAGCAGCGTGTCGAGCATGCTGATGCTGAACACCCGGCCTGCAGCGAACGGCAGGCGGAACATGAAGGCCAGGTTCGAGCCCTTGTCACGCTCTTTCTATAGGGAAACGAGAGAAGGAGAACAGGATTGCGCTGAGGGGACTCCCCAGTCTGGAGTGCAGAATGAGGCTTGATTAGTCCGGCTCCTCTCACCTTCTCCAGCCTGGATAGGGCCAGGGAGTAGCAGTCCTTGGCACGGAACTGCATGAAGCGCATATTGGAGGGGTGCGTGAGCTCAGTGATGATGCTGAGGCTGGGGAACAGTCTGCAGAGGACAGAAAGCGACAAAGGAAGACGCATGAAAAGGCCATTTTGCTAATGAGACGCTACCTATTAAGAATTTGTCTTGGAACGTTCTTGTTTAAACAAATGGTTGGTTACAATGTCGTACATGTGATTGAGACTGATGTCACTGCCAGGCCCATAACGCCCAATCACTTCAGGGATAGTTTGACCCTGCATTTAATTGTATGTTGCTTTGGATAAAAGTATTACTAAGTACAGTCATTGTAATAAATGAGTCCTTTGAAGATGCTACAATAACATTCAACCAAAGCAGAGCACAGTGTAGCCTGGACACTGAAATATCTCCACTTGCCCTGACCATCAGCCATCTTTGGTCTATCCTTCGCATAAACTGTAGCATTTCTGCATTAAGGTCTTTTTCTGTCTAATCTATTCACTTTTTCAGCTGCTACATCATGAAGGGGAAAAAAATGCAAAAATGTACGGGAAGATAATTTTGTTTTTGTTGCCTTTCGTCATGCCTGATGGCTCCGTGGCTGCTGAGCCCAGCCTAGACCTGCAAATCGCGTGAATCATCTGTGCTGCACGCTCCGAACGCTCCACTAGGCCGTGGGAGAAACCTGCCTGCGTGTAGGCGGAGCCTGGGGGGTGCAGGGGCGGGCAGGGGGGGCTGCTTTCACCTGAACATGGTCTGAACGTTGACGATGGTCTTGGCATCCGCCATGTAGTCCTCCTCGGCACTCATGGTGCTCTCCTTGTCCACCACCACCAGGTTGTCAGCGTAGATGATGCCACATTGGAGCAGGTTGTCCAGGCTGGGGGGTGGGGGAGGTAACAACAAGTTAGGAGGATGCTGAGCTTTTAATTAAGGTTGAAGGTCCCACAGCCATGATTGTGTAGTACAGAGGCACAGGTGGATGGGTAAGGATATGATCACAAAGTGTCTATATCAGTGTTTGCCACCCCGGCCCCCGGGACCCCCAGACAGTCCACATTTTCGCTCCTTCCCACATCCTGGTAGCCAATTTCACATGTAATTGTGAAAACGTTGACTTTCCTCATGGTTCAGACTTCAAACTGGAAATGGAAAATTATTGGGACCCTCAGGATATAATGGGTGGGAAAATTGAACGAGACACAAAATAGACGTACTATTTTTCCAAAAGCAAACAAAAGAGACCTGGGAGGCTGATCGCTCCTTCTAGCTTCTGTCACACATGCTATCAATTCCCCTAAAACACCTAAAGGTCCCGACATCACAGAGGAACAGAAGCACGAGTCATTCAGTACTACACATGTAGCCAGGTAGGTTCTCATGTTATAACGTACTTGTCAATGGTTCCCGCCATGAAGTAAACCATTGGAAAACAGCAGATGGCTTCCAGGAAGTGATTATCTGGCCTACAAGAGAGAGAAAGAAATGAGTTAATTGCTGAACATTATGTCACATTCTTGTGCCACTGAAGTTATATCTCGCCATTATATACCTTTTCTTGATTTTAATTCAACTAGTAGGATCATTTTATGGAACACTGCTGTGATGTTTAATGTGTACAAAAGTCACTGAGACCTTCAGCATAAGCAACCTTCAGACGATAAGAGCATCAGTAGTAAGCATGCCATTAATCTCCCGCTTATCTTGGACAGGGGCATTGGGAGCCCCAGAGCCCCTCTAAGACAGCATGGGGCATAAGGGATGGGACGCAAACATACCACAGGCATTTTAAGGATACAAATCAGCTTGACTACACACCTTTGGCCTCAACAGGAAACTGCAGTACCTGGAGGAATCCCGGCGAGAGCAAAATGCCAACTCCCTATACACTGATCAAAAGTGGGAAACAAAGTGGCAGTGCCTCTCATAAAGGGCCAGTGCTGCCCACCTAGTGACAGTGCAGCCCACAAAGTAACAGTGCAGCCCACCTAGTGACAGTGCAGCCCACCTAGTGACAGTGCTGCCCACCAAGTGACAGTGCTGCCCACCTAGTGACAGTGCAGCCCACCTAGTGACAGTGCAGCCCACCAAGTGACAGTGCCACCTACAGAAACGTTCATCACAGCTGATCACTTATCCCCATTGTCACATCAATTATATACAGTAGCTTATATTTGCCCATTCATACTCGCACTGCATGTCAATAGAAAATTCAGTCACCACGCATAATTATCAAGGCTGTCATGAGGCGCATTTTCAAATTGTGGGGCAACTTTTAAAAGTGACAGAATGCTGTCCTTCCTCCAGAGGTGAAAATATATTACAAATACTTTACTGAACACAATCCAAAGATAAGATTATCTAGCTTGTTTTGAATTTGGCCATACTACAGCATATTCTACTGAATCATGCTGTATACTGTATATTTACAGTAAGTGTTTTAATATACTGTGTCTCCATTAGGTTTATAATTAGGACCCTGTTAAACATGTACAGACGGCCACCTGCGCAGATGTGCAGGTACGCCTCAAATGAAGCTGCGTCGTGTCCACTTTGGATGCTCGACATGATTGGCTGTTTGGCACGGCCACCTGCTCGGCCAAGCACAGCAGAACCGGTGTTGATTCAAGGACTCTCCACCCAGACGGCTGTCGGCTGCAGGAACCCGACACATTACCGGCGGCAGCCTCGACATTGCGGCGGATTTAAGCCCCCCTGTTCTTCCCACCGGAAAACCCTGATTATAGCCTGTAGCCGCGATCAATCCAGTGGATGACACAGCTGTGACTCAGTCGGTGGTCTGAGGCAGGTGGGTCGCTTGGGAAACGTACTTTTACTCAGACACCCTGTCAAGCTCAAAATAGATTCCTCTTTTCCGATAAGTGCAACAGGCTTCAAATGCCTTTTGCAGCTACCTTAAAACATGGCAGCATGCCCAAAACAAATAGACAATTTTTTTTTGTGTATTCAGTGTGTTCAGTGTTTATTATTTACCAGTCTATGCACGAACGTGGAATATAAAGCAGAGTACAGAACGTTCAGTGTTAATTATAAAAATGCTTCAACAAGGACAAAGGACAGTGATTTAAAGAAACAACGACAGCACTGAAAATCCTTCACTTTTCTGAAGCAGTGTTTGCCAGCTGTTATTGACGAGAGTCGGAGAAATAGGCTGTAATGTTCAATGGTGATGTAAGGGATGAGTGAAAAAGGAAGAGAAAAGCCCATCTGCTTTATTGCCTTGTAAAATCCATGAAGAGACCAACCAATAAAGCATATTTCTTGCTACTGCACTGTGATCCAGAACTACATGGTTAATTTGCTTCACCATTCGCTCAACTGTGCTGCAGGTCTACATTTCTTTGGAAGCAGTTCAGACGAGATAAATCTATAGCAAGCTAAGCTAAGCTAAGCTAACGGCTATATCCCAAACTGTGGGTTTTAAACCACTCTGACTGGTCTGCCTGCTTCAGTGAGAGTCTCTTGTGTGTGAGGGGGAAGAGAATCATCCTACAGACCCTGGTAGAAATGTGGTTAAAGAAACGTAAGGTTGCTAGTTCACATCCCAAGCAGCCATCCTGCAGTTGCTCCCTTCAGCAACATAAATAAGCATAAATAGCTGCACCAGGAGTTACAGTTAAACCCAAAAATGATACTTTTCGTTAGTTGAGTCAAACTCAGCACCTCTTCTAAACCCCATCTTAACGCAAGGATTCCTCCATTAGTGTGGAAAGCTTCTCCAGCTACACAGCACAGATTCTGTCTCTCTGTTCAGTGTCACTTGCAACAAAACGGCCACGTAGCACTGCCAAAGGGAAGGGCTTTGACCTCACACCATAGTGGCACATTTCCCCAGTCTTTGCTTGCCATGGCTCCCCCAGCTATTGCTGTCAAATGATGATGAAATCCGGCTCCAAGCTGAAAAGGGCACGTAATTACAGACGCTCTCTCTCTTCCTGAGACATTAGTAACGGTCACTCACAGAGTTGCACACTCTGGGAAGTGCCCGAGCACTTTTTAATAGTGCACAGGAGCACCACAAAACGAAATAAACACATAAACGAATCATGCGAAGCGCAAGGAAAGGTAGCGCTCATCGTGCTCAGCCCAGAAATGGAGCCTTGCACAAACACCCTCGTGTGAAACTGAATCAGAGCACTTTTTCACACAGGTTATTGGCAGTGAGGGGAGGAGCTACACGAAATCACTGACGAGTGACCAAATGGATGTAACGAGTTACACGGTGATGCCGATTGCTTAATTACAGCTCTATACAGCAGCTTCTAGCATGGAGCCATGGAACTTACGGGTTGTCCAGGAGCAGCACGATGGGGTTCAGCTCCTTCCTGGGCCGGTAGTAAGCGCGGAGGGGGACAATGAAGTTGTACAGTCCATTCCCTGCTGTCTCGGCAGACACGATGATCAGCTTGTTCTTAAAGCCGTAGGCTTTGGCATCTTCAAAACTGTTGTGCTTGCAGCCCTGGGTGCGTAACAAAAAGACGGGAAAGATCAAGACAGCAGTCAGTCTCGCGACACAGAAATGACATCATCCTGTCACGTCCTGCGCCGTCATTGGCCAGTTTTTTATAACTGGATTCGCACGAGCCAAATGATTTCTTGCCTGTGTAGTAAGGAGCCCCTGTGAGTCGGAATTACCAAGCAAGAATGCAGTAGATAATATGACACACAAGTATCGTAGCCAATCAAAAGAGAAGTCAGTCAATGTAGCAGAGCCAATCAAAAGAAAGGAAGTGAGTCAATGTGGCAGAGTCAATCAAAAGAGAAGAGAGTCAATGTGGCAGCACCAATCAAAAGAGAATAAGTGAGTCAATCGGCTCTGCTGCATTGACTCGCTTCCTTTCTCTTGATTGGCTCAGCTACATCAAAAGAGAAGTCAGTCAATGTAGCAGATCCAATCAAAAGAGAAGAAGCAAAAATCACTCCAGAAAATGGTACCACCTCCCTTACCTTGTCCAACCTAAGGCAGCAGAACGGGGCTTTGCACAGCAGCAGGTGGCACAAGGTGGGGGAACTCCCAATGTAGGGGGAATTGGGGGGGTACCCTTTCACATACCTGAGGAAAAGAAAGGGAGAAAAGTAATGCGGGGAATGAGGGTGCAGTTACTCTGTTATAACATCACAAAGCTTCACAACAGCGCTGCACTGGCTGTGAGCCTGGAAGATGAATGGATAAGGAAAATAAGACAGTGACAAACTATTGTAAATAACACAAAATAAATCAATTGTGATCAGACAGTTGTGCTTAGTAGTGCTTACCATTTAACATAAATCAACAATGTCAGAAATCTAAACCATTGTTATTTTCTTAATATGCCTTTTAGTTTTGCTGTCTCTATGGCAAATAGTCAACAGCTCCCAAACTGCCGATGTTAACGGAATGTTAATGGCATCGTGCATGTAGTGGAAAACTGGAGAAAGACCTGAGTACACAAATCACAAAAGAATGGAATAAATCATACAGCAGCCCCAAAAATCAGAATATGACGTGGGAATTCAAACATTTCTTTTAGCTTGTGACTTGAATCATTAATATTTCACTTTTTCCGAAGCGCTGAATCATTTATATTCTTATTTATTTATCAGACTCTTTTGTCCAAAGCGACATACAGTACACGTCAGGCAGATTAATACATCACAGGCTGCAGCTGTCAAGAGTCCGATGTTTTTTTCTGAACTGGAATCCAATATAATAATTATTCGCAGGTCGGACTTATGACTGTAAAGGCCAAAGAGAATAAACCACCATTATCTTGCTGTTCTTTTGTTATTCTACAATGCTGAAATGAGGCTGGGAATAGAACCGCACCAGAGCATCGCATACGTCAGAGCTTGTGCCATGTATTCAAATCCCTGGAGCACTAAGCGTCTCACTAAACAAAGTTAGTCACCGCATATGTTCATATGCAACAATTATACCCCCCCCCCCCCCCCCCCCCACCAAATATGTGGCACGGCGAACATGATGGGCTGAGACTGCCTGCTCGCACAGTGACATTTCATAATTGCTGGTTGGGAATCTAAGAATTATATAGTGGCCCAAATGGATCAGTGATCACAGAAAGTGCTTCTGCACTCAGTGTGACAGTTTCGTGCCTGTGAGAGCATTATGTAACTGCACAGAGTACTGACAACCCCGAAAATTAAGATAAAATGTCCGACTGCTGTCCCCTGAGGAAGGATGCAGAATTAAAGCAAAGGGCATGAATTTGGGGTGACATTTTGGCAGCAAGGTGACATCATGGATGGTGGGCGGCGCTGCGGCCTCATGCATCTCATGTCACCCACTTGCATCCAGCCCGTTACCCTGTGTTTCCAGGGTCAGGCGCTGCATCGCTGCAACCAGCACTGCGTTAAGCGACCTTTAAACACACACGCATGGATGGATTTTAGGAATTGTTAAGGCTTTGGATCCGCAACTACATTCTGACGCCAAACACTAAATTGTTCACTATAAATAACTACCAGCACAAATTATTTAAGGCGGATAAGTGGACGGGGATTTCTGCATCGAGCAGGAACACGAGCTATATAGCCAAGCACCTGTTTCAGTGCCTAAACCGAGTGGTAGTCCTTTCTGACACTGCATTCTGCCTGCATGCTACAACATAAACAGGAGAAATGGACCGATCCACCTCTTAATCAGCTTATTCAGCTACCCACTAGCAGAGATCATCAGAACTGGTCTCTGATAAAAACCTTTTGAAGAGTGCTGAGCATGAAATGAATGATGACTCGCCCACTGGAACAATAAATGGCCCATCCAGTGCTGTGTATATTCTGTTTTTCTCCTGGACCTGTTGTCCCCATTCACAGAGCCAAGTAAGAAACTCACTCAGAGCCCAGGGAGCCTTCGTCATCAGACTGGGTGGTCTCGTCCTCCGATTGGTCCCCGAGGAGGTCACATGGCAGGATCGCAGCAGAGTCTGCGATCTCCAGGACCGGGGCGATGCTCGGCCGGCGGCTACCGGACCCGTTCTCGGCAGGGAGGGCAAGCTTGCTGCTGCTGCTGTCGGGCGGGTTCGTATTCTGGAGGTCCATGGCAACGGTTCCTGCGACGAGAAGCACAGGGCCTTGCTTTTACCCAGCCTGCACTGGGGCATGTGTAGCCAATATGTTGTGTCAATCACTTCACACAAATGTATGAAGCAGGTGCTACTGCAGAGCCAGAGAGCGGAAAGGATAGAAAAAAACAATGTCATCATAAAATAACCGGCAGTTATGAACCAACCCCTCCAAAGTCTGCCTTACAAGTTGTAGGATTACTGTGTTATCCCAAAATGCATCTGTTCTAGGACAGGCAAAAATAGGGTTGCAAATTCCTGGAAAGTTTCCGTGGAAATTTCAGCACAGAAATTTTGGGAAATTATTATGCAGCGCCAACTGGTTATCATTTTGGAGATCACGGTTTCGAAGATACTTCTGGTTTCTACTTCTTGCTGCGTACATGCATACGTTAGAGTTTACAGAAGATGAGGTGAAAGACCAAGCTGTAGAAAGGTCATATTTTTATTTTATTTTCCAAAAATCCATCCAACAGGCTAACGTAAGAGCTAGGCTAATTTAGCTACCTTTCCAGTTAGCTACCAATCTTGTCTGCTAATTGATGTCGTTGGTGTTTTAGTGAAGTTTATCCTTTCATGACGTAACTCAGCGTCCTCCTGCTGAAGGGATATTTGTTCCTCAGAGGCCCAATTACCGACTGCAGCTGTAATCTGAGAAATCATCCCAACAGAAGCTGTCTCTGAGTGCAACTGAGAATTCATCATCAATCTTCATGCCGCAGAACATCGTCCTGTTCATCAAAGTGTTACGTTAAATCTCAGGGTCTTCACAACCTCTTATTAGTACACTTCGTTTTGTACGTTTGACAATTGCACATAGATAGGAAATATATAGATTTCTCAATAATTTCCAAATTTCAGAAAATCCCTGAAAATTCCCATGGAAAATTTCCTCCTCTGAAAATTGTTTTCGGCCCAAAATACAGTACAACTACATAAAAAACACGGAAAATGTACCTACAACTGTAATGAAAATACGTGCCAGTCAATCTTACACATACTGATCATGTGACAGCCATCAAAACACTCTCACCATAGCCTATCATGCCATTAAAGTGTCACTCCAGCATTTCAAACAGTAATTTAAATAATTTGTTCCACTTTTAACAACAAAGATTGCCAAGACTATTTGAAAGTTTCATCTTTGTTTTAAACCTGCATCTCCAGGAATCATAATACTTGCAGGGACGTCTCACTGTCTCACCTCTGACTGCATTGTCAGATTAAACTGGCCCAACTACATCCACAAACTCACGCCTTTGTCTAAATAAAAAGCATTGCTGTGTTGGTGTTTAGCTACAGAATACAGCCTAACAGTCTGCAGCAGGAATCATAAAATAATACGTGCAGAATGACTGGTGTATGTTGGCTCCTGGTTTCAGCGATAAATTTAGAGAAATTTCAAAAAGTTCTATATGTGACTTTTGGTGCAAAGCACATGTAACAGACAAACACGTTATTTAGGGATCTGACTCCGTTAAAAAATAAAATGTTTTTTTTTTACTCGTTTGACTTTGGATGAGACGGTAGATGATCGTTGCCTTGCAACCAACAATCGCACATCAAGAGAGACATGGATAGTCATCAATTGTGCTATCACAATAACAGTTATTTAATGATAGGTCCAGCTATCTGTGCAGATCACGCAGTGAGGGATACAGAGTCAAAATTCACTGCATTTACACAAAAATCCTGAACAGATGGCCAATCTTCTCATTGAGTGGCTCCGCGACATAATATCGATCAGATTTCTCAAACATAGTAATATTTCTTGTATATACAGATACCGTAGGAATAACATATAAGGACAGAAACTGGAGTGACACTTTAATCATTTACACTTGCCTCTAGCCACGTGAATCTCCAACCAGATTCCGTAATCCAGCTTATTAATTGTCTTAAATAGTTCCTTACCTCAGTCCCCCAAAAAGCTGATGTGTGATGAGCATTCTGGTGCAAAATGGCTGCCATACCTCACCCGTGTGGGCGCCGCACGGCGGTGGGGGAGGGACACGGTCACTCCCCACAAACAACGCAAAGTGCTTTGAGTGCGAGAAAAGCTCTGTGTAAACGCAATCCATCCGTTATTATAATTATGCTGCCGATTGCCATAGATGACAAGTGTTTATTGCAAACAGAGCTTATCTCTCTAAGAAATACCATTGTGCTGAGCTCCCCACTGAAAAGCTATGGAAGAAAGCTTCCTGAAACCATGGGATCTTCAAGCCGTTAATTAAAGGCCAGAGTAGCTGGCTTGTTGGATTAGAAGACGATGTGGCACTCAATTGCTGCAGCCTTCTTGGCAAGGATGATGTTTGGGCCTCTCTCTCTTATGCTCTCATTGAAAGAGAAGCATATTTTCCACCAATCTTGTGGATTAATGTCCCTGTCGAGATGATATCTCTGTTTTGAAGTAGATGTTAAAGAATATGCCTTGGGATACCACCAGGCTGCATGGAAGCTGTCTGTCGAATCCAACTGTATTTCTAAGATACAACGGTGACCTCAAGAAGCTCCTGTATGTGTCATCATGCAATCTTTGTCCCACGGCCATCATGCTTTACTGGAAACAATCGCATTAATTAATCAGAGCTCGCAAAATTGCATGAAAGCAAATGTCCTTTCAGAGCTCGTTCTGATGAGCAGAATGAAGACATTTAGAGAATAAACGACAACAAAAAAAACACACAAATGTCAATAATTTCAGGAGGCTCAGCCTTGGATGACAAAGGCTGAATCGCCCTTGTAAATCCATGCTTCCCAATCCAGTCCTCAGGGACCCACTGCGGTTCATGTTTTTGCTCCCTCTCAGCTCCCAGTCAGCCCAGCAAGGGGCAGAGAGGGAGCAAAAATGTGGACCGTCCGTGGGTCCCCAAGGAGCGGCTTGGGAAACACTGCTGTAAATCATCAAAACCCACATGCGTTGACCTGAATATTTATGCCAGAGTTTGTTTCTGAAATAGTGGAACTTTGTCATGTGGCAGTACTGCAGCTGTAATGAAGGAATAAGCAAAATGTTCATTTTCTCATTCCTGTTTCATGCACAAACTTACCATAAGAAGTGGACTGATCCACTTTAACAAACCAAAGAAATAAAACAATAAAGACAATGTCAGGAAAAAAAAAACTAACTTTAGCATAGAAACTTAACTTTCACATGCCGTTGTGTAACATAAGCACACAGACAAATGACGCGGGGACTAGAATATTTAAAATTCTTAATGCTACGTGTTCCCTCCTAATAATGGCTGCATAACAACAAAATCTAGCAAAGAGCAGAGCACTGTTCTGCCTTCCCACTTGCATAATAAAAATAATTACAAAGAAAGCTATAGCTTGGCCTCTTTTGTCACAGATCAGTGGTTATGCACCCCAGACATGGAGGAGCCCCTGTCAGTCCATTTTATATGCTGGAACGATAAGCAGCTTCCAGAAGATAAGATGCACCTGTTCTGCTAAATACTGCCGAGAGCAAAGATGACATGATGGAAACCGTCTTTATTCTCAAATGAGTACGATTCTGCCAGTCATATGTGCTCATCTGAGTCATCTCACGCCACTGACTCTCCTGGTCTGTAGAAACAGACATAAACGCAATAAAGAGATTGACAGAGAGCTGAAATTCGCCAGAAATAGGACGAAACAGAAAAGCACGACACGGACCCTGAAGTACAGGTTACGCCTATGATCTGGTTACGGAGGGAGCCGGCTTCTAAGGCGGGGGAGCGCGGATATGAAATTTCATTGGTGCGATAATCATAAGATCACAATTTTTTTCAGTATCAACATATTTATATTTATATCAGAATGTAGTTCTGCCAAATGGCTGCCTTATAACTTTTGTAATCAAAAGCAGTTTCAATAATTTATCACTGGCCAAGTTGAAATAATCCTGCATATATGATATACTATCTTCCTGCCCAGCTGAAATGAAAGCAAGTCTCATAATTTTGGTGCCTCACAATAATTTTGTACAGAGCCCTGAATTATCACATACAAGGATTAGATATATCATATATGAGGAATCCCACTGACTAAACAGTAATTGTGGAATGTTATTTTACAATGCAATTAGAAGTATAAGGCATTCACAGTACTAGTATAATGCTTGATTATAATACATTATTGTATCCTATTTTAAATTAATATCTTTTCATTTCATCATATTCTTTAAATATTACACTCTCATATTTATTGAGCAATAACAACAATGTTCTTTATGACTATTTAGTCAGGATGTATGTAGAAATGCCACAATACATAGGCTGTAATATAAGAGAATTATTAGTACTTAGCAAGATGCCTGATTCCCATGTGTAAAAGAGCACATCACTGGCCAACAGGTTATAGCGATTATCACTGTTTATTTACCATTATTGCATAACCTGTTTTTACCGCATATTTACTCATTATCTTATAACCAGCCGATAGCACAGTGTGTCAGATAATCATAAATATTGCTCCTGGTCCTTCAGGGTTTAAGATACAGGTTTATTATCAGTGGAAACCTGCCAGATTATTTCAGTTCGGTGCTTAAGTTCTAAGGCAATTTGAAAATTTGGATACACTGTAGTTCCAAGCTTCAGGAGTAAAAAAAAAAAACTACTGTTTTGTGCCTGAGGAAAAACAAACTTCTTTGGTCACACCCTTTAGTAACCACCTTCTGAACTCACCCATACTGGCGATGATGCTGTGGACTGGGAGACTGGATGGGGCATCATAGAGACCACCTGGAGGTAGACCTTTCCGCTTGTGCTTCTCCTCTTGCTTGAAAATGAAGGCGGAGTTCTCCTCCTTGGTGATGTTGATGTAGTAGCAGGTATCTGAGACGGCCATTATGTGTCGGGGGCCTGGGTTCAGCAGGATGCTCTTGTTATCTTCTCTTTTGACCCCAATCAGACAGACTCCATACCTGCCAGTGATGGAGAAGGAACTGCCATCAGTACAGTTTGAAAATCAGAGTCACTGACAGGTTCTGAACTGTACATTCAGGTATATTGGACTGGTCCTCTTCAGCCAACCCATAGCTTGGGGGTGCAGCACCCCTGGACCGGGGGCTTAAGGGTCTTAGCTCAGAGTCCCACAGACACATAACTGTTCTGCCAAAGCCAGGACCTGAACCAAAAATCTTATGATTGCAGACATAGAAACTCGCCTGCCGAGCCACAATGAACATGCAGGTCTGCGATTTCATAAATATATCAATTCATGAATATACTTTGTTTCAACAGTGTCAGGACCAACTTACTTTTTGTGGGCATGGAAGGAAGCATAAGTGAAGCTCTTTCCGTCGTACTCGCCGAAGAACTTGCTGTCTCCAAGGCGGATGTGATAGACCTCATTACCGGAACAACGGCCGTACATCCTTTGCCACTGCTCTGGAGATTGCTGGCCTTCCCTGCAACAACAGCCCTGCTTTACAGACAGACACCTTGCACCTTGCTGCCACTGACACTCCCTCAATCCCAGCACCTTTTCAGGATCCCCCTTCATGTTTGATTACTGAGGGCTTCGCATATTAGCACTAATCAAGGAAACCGTGAACAGCGTCGAGCAGTTCATAAGATCGCCGAAGACTTTCTATTTGCCCTTTAAAGAGAGAAATCCTCTGAATGATTAGAACGATCACACACTTTCACATAAATACGGTACTGCGTACCCGGGGACAGAAATGACGTTCTTACTTGATTGATTTTAATGAGCATGTAGGCAGTTAAGGAAAAGGCGGCACCATTACCCAAGCCTGCTGCAATTTCACAAAGCACATTTGGACTATAATGAGGTGTCCTTCTGTATATTCACTATTATAAGAGCAGAAAGAGCAAAAAAGACATTATTTAAATGATATACTCGTCTTATATTATATAAGAACCTCTAATGTAAGGGCCAGCATCACTCAGGTACGCGAGCTACAGCAACAACAGAAAGCAGCTCACAAATATGCACGTCAGTGCTGTATCGCGTCTGCAGGGGGGCGGCACGATGCAGACGCCATAAATACAGACCGGTATTCTATCAAAGGTGGTTTTTTTCATCAGCACAGATGCAGTGGGGAGTCATTTAACTCTACAGACTTTATTTCTGCTCCGCTGCACCTTGATTAAAATGTCTTGCGGTTAATCCATAGCAGCCGATTTCTAAAAGAAGATCAAGTCTTTGAAATTGCACTGCAATGAGCTGATTATGAGCTACAGCACCTGATAAAAAATATACTGTATTGCACCCATTTATTGGTGCCAACGTGTGATTTTGCAAGTTAGGATGCAACGGTGCACTCGGGCCTTCAGGTAAATGACAACAAGTGTAACCCCCGATACAAGAAGGAAAATGCACCATCCCACTATCATGTCATATAATTTTGCCCTCTTTCAAATCATCTGAGACATCTGCTCTATGACTATAAGTGATACTGAACTTGACAACATGTTCGTCAGTGGGGGGGGGAGTATGCAGAGCTGGGTAATTCAGGTCCAGAGAGTAAAAGTCCAGACGAAGATTTTGTTTCAACCAACCAGTTGAGCATAAAGAGTCACAATCACAGAGGACTCAACTGGTTGTTGAAACCAAATCCCAGTCTGGACTTTCACTCTCTGGCCCTGAATTACCCAACTCTAGGAATATGATTTATACCAGTTTTTGCAAAGTGCTTCTAAAGACATTATAATGGTAGGTGGACTCCAGTTAGATTCACATCCTACCTTTCACCAAAATCACATTGCAAACTTGCAGTGATACACATTTGCAATGGCTGATATTCAACATTTGCATTGGTCCTGTTTACACTTTGTTTCACCAGCACATTAATCCGCAAATCCGCAGGAGCTGTGTTGTACCCAACGACATAATGTATCATCATCTCTTAGCCTATCAGCATGATTCAGTTGTACTTGTTATGAGATTAAACTGAGATTCTCAGCCTCGGACGGTCAGATTCATGCAAAAAACATTATTCCATACAGATGAGTGAAACAGATTTATGAAAATTCCCCAATGGATTTGTTTAGATCTATAACTTAAACATGACTTATAAATATAAAACAGGATGTCAGCAGTAGTGTTAGTAGCACATACAAATTTAGTGGCTGTGATTAGTTTTTTTTTTTACTTTTTAGATATGTTTTTTTATAGTCTGACAACTGCAACTATGCACTGTAATCACTGTGTTACTGTAGGAACAAACTGTTACAGCAAACTGATGTAGATACGCAGAGAGGATGTGGACTAGAGATTTGCTAGCAGTCACTCAACACTAGAGAGCCTGGTTACTTACTGTCCACGGGACGTGTGAACGAGGAGCGTGACCAGTGTGGATGTGGCTGGACACACACAGTTCAGAGCCAACATTGCGTACTTGAACTCCTCCTCACAGACCACATGATCTGAAAGCAGAAAGTTAATTACAGTTAGCAACCAAAATAGTATCTTTAAACCTTTTCAGGCACACTGAAATATAATCCGGAATTCATAATCTACATTTTACAGTTGACCCTTCCACATCACGGGAGTTAGACACACAGGCTCCACACCATCTGGAGAAACTGCGTAAAATTCTTTGGTCTCCTTGGCAAGAAACTCGAGATACAAAGATCACTGCGAGTTAATGAGTTATTAAACTTTTTGTCTGTCATCTGCTGACTTTTGCAAAACTCCTGAAAAATTTTGTTACAGCCTACGTAGGCTACGTAAAAGCCCTCAGTGAAAGGAGCCAAGAGGAACCAGAACAACCCAAAAACAGGGTTAGGGGAAGCCGCCCCTGGAGTCAGAGTGCTGGGTGCATCACCATAGAGCACCTGGTGGCCAGTTCTGTGCACAACGAATGAAACTCACACCTCCAAAAATACTTCGCCCATGTGCCGAGAGAAGTTGTTGGATTATCGTGGCTGACATGCCTCTTCAATGCTGCATGGAAGTCAGTTACCTCTATACTGGCAAAAAGGATAAGTGGTCGCTATTTTTAGCAAGGGGTGGTGACAATAAGATGCTCCTTCTTCGTAGCCTCCAGTTCACATCAGCTCACACTGCACCCACTGGAACAATGTAAATTATGGACTGACTGTGAGACAGTGGACCAGCTCTTCGACACTGAACTTGGAGAAGGCATATGACCGTGCAGCCGGGCAGATTCTGTGGGAGGTGCTGCAGGAATATGGAGCAGAATGACTGCTACTGCCAGCCAATTGGTCCCTGTATGAATGCTGTAAGAGCTGGCACAAAGCTAAAGCCATTTGAGGTGTGCTGGGTCTCCGATCCTGTATCAGATGTTCATGGACAGGATATCTAGATTCAGGCATAGCTGGAAGGGCATCCAGTATGGGGGCTAAAATGACCCCATCTCGCTGTAGATAATGTTGTGCTTCTAGCTTCACATGACCAGGACCTCCAGTACACACTTGAGAGATTTGATGCCGAGTGTGAATAAGCGGGGATCAGCACCTCCAAATTCGAGGCGAGGACCTCTCTTGTGGATTGCTCCTATTAAATTGAGGTGGGAGAGTTTGCTCTTACTATAAGTACCTTGGGAAGCTGTTCATGAGTAAGAGACTCATGATATAATAAGGGACTGACAGGCAGATATCCTCACCTATAGTCATGAGCCGTGAGTAATGACCAAAACAATAAGGTCACAAGTAAAGGTGGCTAGAATGAGACCTTTTGCATGTGTGCTAGACTCTCTGTGACAGAGTCGGGAGACCTGGGGGGGGGGGGGGGGGGGGGGGGAATCTGAAAATAGAGCCAGCGTTCCTTTAAAACAAGAGCAGGCAACTTATAAGGATGTCACCTGGATGGCTCTCAAGCAAGCTGTCACGGGCACGTCCCACTTGGCAGAGGACCTGGGGCAGGCCCAGGACATGCTGGAGGGATTATATCTCCTAGCTGGTTGGGGAACATCAGGAGATCGCCTAGAATGAGCTAGAATCTGTGGCCAAGATAAAGAGAGGTCCAAACTGCATAGGACTGCTGTGCAAGTGGTGGGAAGATGATGAGATTTTACAGTCAACAGAAAACTTTATCCCAGAGACTGCATGAGGCAAATATTAAAACAAAAAATCATTTTAAACCAGCATGTATTTGAACTCTCACTCATGAGACTTCTATAATCCAAAACAGAAATGTAAATTCAGAGTCAGCATGGTGTCACTCTGATCCAAAATCATGTATAATCATATCTCCCTCAATGCTCCATCGTGTTTCATTCTGACGCTTCACAGGAGAGGATAATTAAATTATTTACTGCTGTTTTCAGGTTCTCCAGATTTAACCAGATTCATGACTCATGGTATAAAGTTGGTCGATGAGGTTGGCTGCTTTCCGCCAAGATGCGACTGCTGTCCGTGGTCCTGAGGAGCAGACGTATGGATGTATGACTCACCAGCAAATTTCACATGAAATTTGTTCTCTGGTTTGAGGATCTGGACGTAGAGAGGGCAGTTCGGGGCAAAGTCCTTTACAGCCCAAGCCCTCAGGATGGTCTGGTGATCCTGCCAGAGAGGTAGGCAAAGGGTAAGATATTAGTAGTAGATATACAATAAAAGTGTGATTTTGACTGGTCAGAAATTATAGTAATTAAAGTTGTTTTTATATCTGTGCAGGAAATTATTTCCATGGTATAATTGAATAGATGGACCTGACAGAAAAGCAATTCATTTAATCCATCCATCCATCCGTCCATCCATCCATCCACCCATCTTGCAAACACTCATTCAGCACAGAACTATAGGGAGGCAGGTGACTACCCCATGCAGCCTACAGCAAGACGCCACCATTGGCAAATACATGCACATGCTCACAGACAGGCACACACTCATACACAGGCATGCGCTCACAGACAGGCACACACTCATACACAGGCATACGCTCACAGACAGGCACACGCTAACACACAGGCACATGCTCACACACAGGCACACACTCATACACAGGCATGCGCTCACAGACAGGCACACACTCATACACAGGCATACGCTCACAGACAGGCACACGCTAACACACAGGCACATGCTCACACACAGGCACACACTCATACACAGGCATGCGCTCACAGACAGGCACACACTCATACACAGGCATACACTCACAGACAGGCACACGCTAACACACAGGCACATGCTCACACACAGGCACACACTCATACACAGGCATGCACTCACAGACAGGCACACACTCATACACAGGCATACACTCACAGACAGGCACACGCTAACACACAGGCACATGCTCACACACAGGCACATGCTCACACACAGGCACACACTCATACACAGGCATGCGCTCACAGACAGGCACACACTCATACACAGGCATACGCTCACAGACAGGCACACGCTAACACACAGGCACACGCTAACACACAGGCACATGCTCACACACAGGCAGACACTCTCACACAGGCACACACTCACAGACAGGCACAGGCTAACACACAGGCGCATGCTCACAGACAGGCACACGCTAACACACAGGCGCATGCTCACAGACAGGCACACGCTCACACACAGCCACACGCTTTGGCTAATTAGCCCAAACATATGTCTGTCGGGCTGTCCGGTGGGGAGTTGTGGTGAGATTCATTTAATGAGGTTTTTAATTAGCAGACTATATCAAAAACAGGCAAAATGCGATAAGAGTCGTGACGACCCAGACTTTCACAGGAGCATCCCCAAAGCACAAGGAAGTATATTATTATTTACCTGAAGGGTTAAGTGTGATTAACAGTGAAAAAGAGTGAGTGTGTTTAGCATCAGTGTGTTTAGCATCAGTGTGTTTAGCATCAGTGTGTTTAGCATGCGTGTTTAGCATCAGTGCGTCGCTTACTGCAGCCGTGCGGTCCACTTCGTTTCTGCTGCTCAGGATGAAACAGGCTTCAGCATCATCCATCCTGAAAGGAGGAAATCATGATTAAATTAGACTAAGAGATGGGGAGGGATGGTAAAAGACAGGAGAAAAGGCACCCATCAGAAAAACAGAAAGAAGCACATGTTAATGACACATGCAGGCCAGTCGACGGACTCAAAGCCAGTGTCCATAAAACGATTGTCACAATGTAGGAAATCTATCATTTCTAACCAGGAAAAAATAAAAGTAATGTAAAAGTTTTATGTTAGAAGCACATGTTGTCCTCCTGATGGACCCCAGAGCAGGTAAGTCTGTTAAACACTTTTTTCCTTTGTTTCCGCTTTTATTTTGCTCATATTTTCTTTTCCATTCTATCCCTCATTCCGGAAAATACTTTCTTTCTGTATTAGTCCATGATATGACACTGTAATGCGATGGTATCTGCTGTCATCTACTTTTGGGTGTTTTTATTTCTGGAAAATCCAATAAAATATTGTTTAAAAAAATCCCCCAGCCCGATAATTATTCCGGAGACTTCCGATGAAACATCCTGCGCTACAGTGACGTCCTGGGCGTGAAAGAGGTGCTAAAGACCTTTAAATGGTTTAAATCAATGACACAATCGTGCCGAGAATCCATCGCTCAGCTGAAACTGACCAGATCGATCCTTATCTTTCATGGCTGTGTCAGTAAGACTGAATTACAATGAAGCTGGAGAATTACCAAGCAAAAGGGTCTCGTCCTTAATAATCTCAAAACACCACGTCAATAAGTCTAAACCTATGACCAGCTGGACATGGTGCCGTGGAATAAAACGCTCAATAAAGGCTAGCATCGATCTTTTCAAAGCAGCTCTGGTAAAAAAAAAAGTATAAGTTAATTAAATCCTTGACTCCATCATAATATCTAAGTAGGGGTCAATTAGCAACTGTAGCCAGCTACTCAATTCACAGGTCAACAGAACTTCGAGTCAGCCAAGGAATAAAGACCCCTACTGTGAAAAGGCAGCTTGAAAACCCTCGAGGATAAAAATATAGCTGCAGGCAAACTTTGATGAAAAGGACGCCCACACACTGAGAAAAAAAAGGGTATGGAAAGGATTGAGTCAAACCTTATAATTGTGAGCCTATTTTCAGGAAGAAAAAACCGAAGAACTTTGGAACTTTTTTGCGGACATTTAAAAATGAGTTACTCTGAAAAGATGATGAGAGAGGTGGGCTTTTTTCCGCTCCAGTATAAGACCACTCACTTAGCCCTCAATAGATCTTGGTCCTTTAACACAGAACCTTGAAGATAGATAACTCTCTGCGACCAGAGTGGGATTTGAAGTATGCGCCGTACTTGAATGTCCATCTCTGTAGGACAGAGGATCACGACGTAGTAATCCTGCAGAATGAAGAGGAGAGAGACACAGAGAGAGTCTAAATTGAACAGAGCTTTACTCAGGGTGCCTTTGACTTTCTCTTTACTTCCCAGATTGATTTTTTTGTACACAAAGAAGGCTTGTGGTTAGACCATTCTTCTCCCTGAAGTAGTTTTTACCTGAATTCTGGGGTGAGCGTAGAACTCGTTCAGGAAGTCCATGAGCAGGTCGATCTTGAGCGCGCTGACACAGAGCACCACGTGCTTCTCCGTCTGAGCGCGGTGTCGGCTGTAGTTCCCCCCCGACTTCTGCCTCTCCATCCAGAGGTACATGAGCTCCTCAAACTAGACACAGAGTCACTTCACTCGTAATTCATGAAATCCATTTAACTGCTTTAGGTTAGAAAGCCACTTTAAGGGAAGAAAAATCCTTACGGAATAAAGTAGTTTTCATGATAATTAAATTAACAGTGCTACTGCTAATTTGCTGTCTTTTTTCATTTCTGAGTAACTTAAAAGGACTCTATGCTGTTGTGCAACGTGTCGTTCCATCAGCACATTGTACTGTCCAAATACGCAAAAAAGGAAGCATATATTAATATGCTTATCAGCAAGAGTCAGAGATTTGTCCCAGGGGAGCTGCGGAGGAACACATTTCACACAGAAGATTAAGAGTTCTAATGGAAATCTGTTAATGTCCTTCCATTAGATTTCTGACCAAGGCAGAGTGAAATCTAACCGTTATGAATCAAAGCAAGGCGATTAATATGACTGCAAATGTTAAATTATTCAGATACCATGTAAACATTCATAAAGGAACTACAGGATGAAAGGCGAGAAAAAGTGAATTTCTAAATTAATGATAATTTTCCATAAGACTATATATATTTTAACCTAAATCTCTTTAAAAGCTGCATACCTTTAGTATGTTGCTGCTTGTTTTCTTTGCGATCTTACTGAAAGGGGTAAGCAGGTCATACCTGTAGGGGGAGCACTACTAGCGCCACACAGATCATGATGACCACCAGCAACTGGGACGGCCAGATCCGAGGGGTGACATCTCCATATCCCACTGTAGAGAAGGTGACGATGCAGAAATACAGCGACTTGAACAGGGAGAGGTTCTTCCCTGCCCTCTCCAGGTGCTGGATCCCACACGTCCTGCAAGTTCATATAAAACAACATTACGCACGTGCAGATAAATTAATAATAGGCATTGAAATTCAATTTGTTGATTAATCCAATTAAAAAATTGAATCGGTCTTGACAACTTGTGGTCAGTGATGGGAACTCCTTTGTAACGTGACAGATAATTATTTTAATTATCACAATTTGACCACTTGAAGTCTGAAGTGTGACAGTGAGAGATAATGAGTTCTATACAGTGAGGACAGAATCGATGCAGAGCAAGACAGACAAGGGGTTTGAAACTCGTGCTCCGTCATTTAAATGAGACATCGCGAAGGAAACAGATATTATTAAATAACGGTCAGGGAAATAAACAAAGTGAAAGGAGTGGGGCCACCTGTTACCCCAAAATCATCCACAAACCTCCCACCAAACAAACAGAATCTTCTGCTCATCCTGAATAACAACTTTACTTAAACTGAAAAAAAAAACTAAAAAATCCTTTAAAAGGGTAAAAACATCCTAACCCACTGAGCCGAAGAACGTCTCTTAGGTTATATGGTTTTACATAATAAGACGTATTTTAGATTAATCTAATCATCACCAAATAATGCATAAACGTATAAATGTGAGATATGTGTCAAATATTAGTTTGTAACATCACATTCTGCACACTTCTGAACAAAACATTAAAATGCAAACTCACACAAATGGCAGATAAGCAGTGATGTATACAAAACAAATAACTATCAAATTGATTTTACCACAGCTGGGAATAATAACACTTTCAATTTAGTATTAAAGCTTATTAGTTACAAAGCAAATGGGAAAAAGTTGGAAACAATTGCATATAAAACTTCTGAAGTGCTTAGTACAGTAACCAAAATGTATTATAGAAAAGGCTCTAGTAAACCATTTTAAGAAGAGTTGACCACAGATGTGTAGCAGCCTTTCAGTTCGGCTGCTCTACGTCCCTCGGACTTTAGCATTCATCTAAACAGAGAAAAATCCTTGGATTTCATCCTTCGTTTGTTGTATTTCTCCTTCCATTATTTCACTTACATTCATAGAAAAGAGCGGAGTTCTGATAGCAGTTCAGGGTGGATCACTCCTTCGTTGACAGTGTGGTGAGTTTAAGCAGTTATGCAATATACTGTCAAGAACAACCTCAGTGAAGGAAGCCTGAACTGAAATGGTACCGGGCACAAAAGTCAGGGTCTGTTCTGACTCGGCAACCAAGCATCGGCAGTGGAGGAGCACTGGGCTCTCTTTTGTGAAAAGTTATCATAGCTGCTGGAAAATCGCACGATCAAGGCCACTCAGCATCCCATTACCTAACCATGTACAGTATACCATCTGTACAGTATATACCAGAATTAAACTCCAGTCTCCCATAATTCATGGGTTGTGTGACCACATGCATGGACAGCAACATTACCTTGTCTAAAACTTTGAGCAATTAGAACAACACTTAGAGTCAACATTTCAGTGGCTAGATAATCATAGATTTAAACACAAAAGCGTAAAAGTGCATCAGTGCTACTGGCGTTCAACCTGTCCCAAGTCTTTCCTTATAAATGAAAATTGGAGCAGTTTTCCAAACCAGCTGTCCAGAAAACCAGTGAAGAATATACTGTCCATTCCTGACCTATGAGCAGTGCTGGTTTTAGTCAACTATTTGCCCAATCAGCTATAAAAACTCTAAGGCTTAGACTGAACCCAGTAATATGTATGGAGTCGAGCGGTGTGTGCAATTTTTATCTTGTATTTGAGAACAGTTTGAAAAATGCAGTACATTCTTAACAAGAATGATCGTGTTCTCTCAAGGAAAGAGAGAGAGAGAGAGAGAGAGAGAGAGGAAGAGAGAGGAAAAAAGGAATGTACCCAGTAAAAACGAGGCAAAGCAGAGTACAAATGAGGATGAGGACCTGGTTGAACATGGCAGAATGTGTTCTCTGTATAGCTCGATGCAGATCATTCTGGAACGAAAGAAAAATGCACAACATTCAAGTCCTTCAAGTTTATTCCGAAAAGCATGTCATATTCTGGGGTCAATCGCACCAGCTATTAAAGCCTCATTCTTTATTACTTAAGTGAATTACATCTGACAAATGATCACTAAATAGGGTCGCTATCAGTGTGCATTACTGCCTCTTTCTGCAAATGGACGTGCACATTCCTGTCCCACATTTCCCATGATACCACCAACAACATAGCCAACAGAGAGCCCATAAACACCCATTATGGTGCACGGCTGGGTGCGGCATACTGGTCTCAGGGAACCAGTTGTATGCATGCAAACTTACTATCATGTTCTCTAACGCGCTCTTAGCCAGCCAGCAGTTGAGGAACACCGGGATAAAAATACTTCTCAGATCACGCAAGAATACCTGCAAGAAAGTTATATAAATGCGAGAAGAATCCTGCTGTTGGAGAATTTCAAAACAAATCCCATCCAAGACACAAATCCCAAAGGCACAGAGTTATTCAAATGGATAGATGGAGTTTTGGTGTAAAATGTTCAGGTGACATCATTACAGTTCTGTGATATTAAACTCGGTGGTTAGACTAGTATATCCCTTCATCTTCTTTGGGGACAATATATAATAAACGTAACTCACATTTTAATTGTTCATACACAAATTCACACGTTTAATTTTACACAATTTTTGACAACAGAAAGGACAGATCCACACATTTTCGGGGCTTAGTTGTGGGAATCATATTAATTGAGATGACGCAGTCCTCTGTCTAACTGTCTGAATTTATGAGTGAGTAGTTTTATACAGCAGAGCGAAATGTCAGTGGAATGGCAAGGAATCAGCTTGTCAGCGTAACAATGAGAGGCCTGGTGGAATCGCAGAGTGTGTTTCAGTGTGTCACCGCTTACAGTAACTACAGCGAATTCCACACACACCCACCGTACAGTCCCCCAACACAGTGAATCTCACCCACGCATATTCTCACCGTGATGATGAAGGGCACTGTGTTGATCATCTCTAGGACAAAGGACACCTGGAAGATCTGTTCCCAAATGTTCCCCTAGAAGCAATGAAACAAGCCCTTGTCGTCTGTTAGAACATACACATTAGACAAGGTTTATTTGGCCTGTTCTATGTTTTGTGAATAACATTTATCCAAAAAAGTGATGAACACCCATTCTCTGAGCAAATAGTTATCAAGTTTTAATTTTGGAGTTGCCAACTTTGGTCAGCTGGCTGGAGTGAGATTTTCAATTTGAGACAAGTCCGCATACTCATTTACAAGTATGTAAGACTTTGATTACTTTGTAAATAGCTTATTGGGTTTGCAGACTACCCCAACGCTTTTGATGTAGCTAATTTAAGGTTTATGATGGAATAATATAGATTTGCCGTAAGATCTCTTGCATGAGCATGAAAGTGAGAAAGCGTGAGTGTCATGTCAGATGTGTGAGAGTTTGCTGATTATTGCATGCGTTTCCAATCAGGAAATCAATGAAAGGATTTCGATGCTGGCTGGTTGAGGTTCCCAAAGTGTCTATAGCACTAAGAAGCTCCCTCCTTCTACATGAGTCATATTCTGGTCCATTCACACCTTGGACACAATGCCAGCAATTATTTTTTAAAGAGCTCAGACAAAAACTTACCTTGTAGCTAAGATACGTCAAAAGCATCGTCTCAAGGAAACTGATAATGGCCACGATCACCTGGGACAGGGAGGAAGGACAGGAACGATGGATGTGCCACATCGCATCACATCAGTCAACTGACACATCCCTGAAGGACACACGTCTTCAAGAACACATTCGGCTGTCTTTAAATTACATAAATAATGTAATGCTCTTTATTTCCATTACATAAGCTAAAATGTATGGTCACGGCTGAGGCCTTCTCCTGATTTCGATATCAGCAAATTAAAATAAATTATGTCTTAAATAACAAAGGGAAGCCCGCATAAGCGCTTAGAGCTATTAAAGGCTGTGCCCTCAACTGAAGACCTTCCCCTCACCAGCTCCAGGAAAAATTCAGATATTCAGACTGGTTACAACTGTACTCTAGGCTGCAAATCTTGGGTAAATCGATGGAAATTTGCTTTCGGTGGAGTAGTTATGCCTGACAGCAGAGCAGAATGCAGTTCCCATTTATATCACAAAGGCAAAGATGCCTGACAGTCATGTGACCGGACTCCCGTAAGCTCCTAACCTGACTGAGCACAGTGCTGTCCTACAGCCACGACTCCCAGCTCACCTGTATGGCCCAAACTGGCAGCCTGCGGTTCACCCAAAATATCTTGTCCCTATGAGGGTAAAATGAATAACTGTTATTCTGAGACACAGGCACAAGAACACAATGAAAATGTGTGCGACTCTGAGTTTGCTTTCCTATTTAATCACATAGGGATTTACCTCGAATTCTCATATTGCGGTCTAATAAACTCAGAGCAACTAAGACTAACGTAGGAATAAGGCGGCAATAGAGTCATTCATCTTCCAGCCACCTGTCCTGGTCACGTGGTCATGGAGAGCCTGTCGCAGGCAGCACAGGCCACAGGCTGGACTTCACCCCGGAGGGGTGCCAGTTTGTCAGAGCACACGTACACACTGAGCACTTTTTAAGGAACATCTCTCCACCTGCTTCTTAATGAAATGATCTAATCAGCCAATCAGGTAACAGCAGTGCAGTGTCATGTAGGTACAGGTCAGAAACTCCAGGTAACATTTGCATCAAACGCCAGAACGGGGTGCAAATGTAATTTCAGTGATTTTGACCATGGCATGATTGTTGGTGCCAGACGGTCTGGTTTGAGTGCTTCTGTAACTGCTGATCTTCTGGGATCCCCCCAGTCTCTAGAGTTACTCAAAATGGTGAGAAAAACAAACAGAAAAAAACATCCAGTGAGCAGCAGTTCTGTGGACAGAAATGCCTTGTTGATGAGCCAGATCAAAGGAGAACAGCTAGACTTGCAACTGTGGTGAGCAGAAGAGCATCTCTGCACACGCAACATGGAGAACCTTGAGGCAGATGGGCTACAGCAGCAGAAGACCATGTCAAAAACAGAGAACTGAGGCTACAGTGGGCACAGGCTCACCAAAATTGGACAGTTGAAGACTGTAATAATGTAGCCTGGTCTGATTAATCTCATTTCTGTTGAGGCACACAGATCAGGTCAGAATTCTGCATTATCAGCATGAACCCTTGGACCATCCTGCCTTGCGTCAACAGTCCATGCTGGTGGTGGTGGTGTAATTGTGTGGTGAGTGTTGTCTTTGCACACTCAGGGCCCATTAATATCAATCGATAATCACTTGAATGCCACATCTGAAGATTGTTGCTGACCGTGTACATTACTCAATGGCCACAATACCCAGAATATTATCAGTGTGTTTCTAATAAAGTGTTCAGTGGGTGTATGCACAAACTACAGGGACCTGAGACACCAATCAGCCTAGCATGTTTATGGACTACAGGAGAAAACCCATGTGACACATCGAGACCATGCGTACATGCATAGTGGGTAGCATATGGCTCAGTGGGCTAAGCCTGTATGCCTGCAATCACAAGGTCGCAGGTTCAATCCCAGCCTCAGCGCGCCTGTGGGTCCTTGAGCAAGGCCCTTAACCCCCCGCTCCCTGGGCGCCCCAACAGGTGGCTGCCCTTTGCAGACAGCTTACTCTACAAAGAGCAAGTTGAGGGAAGTATAAAGACACTTTACCCACGGGGAACAATAAAGTGTCTATTATTATTATTATTAAAGTAAAGGCAGAATTTGAACACTCTAACCCTGAAGTTGTGAGCCTCACTTATCCACTGAGTACCCAGCCTGCCCTGCCACAGGTACACATGGTGTAAAGTCAGGACTATTCTGCACAAGATGAGAGGAGAAGCTATGGTTCATCTATGGTTGCCTTCATTACATCCTCTGTCAGGCCCTGCAGTTAGCAGTGAGTGCAGTGAGTGCAGTGTCTAGTCACTGTCCCAGTGGAAAGGATCCCCCCGGCAAACGCCCTTACCAGCTGATCTTTTCAAAGTCCGTGTTGTTCCTCGGAGAGCCCGCACTGGAGTCCACACTGAACCCAGAAAAAATGAGGAAGAACCACATGTCATGTTGGCAATACTCAGGATGACTTTTGTCACAAACCTCGAGAGCCTCCCCGGTCACGAGCTGCGTGAAAATCTTCCGCTTAGCCACCACATCAACCTCAAGCCCCTTAAAATTACTTTCTGAGGTTAAAACAATACTGGCCCTCAATCAAAGAAATCGCCACAACAAATCATATTCAAATTCTTTTTGAATTATTGTCTGGTTTTTGTAAAATCATAAAACCAAATCGTTTTCTCAAATTTTGGCTCACAGATATAGCTCCTCATGAGTCATCTGCCTTTGCCCTGTTGTAAAGTATAGAAGAGACACCTTAATAATATCTGACTGGCAAAAATAATTCTTAGGTAATTGGGCATACGTCAAAAAGCAAATACAGATACTCCTTGCTTCATAATGGATTGACTTTATGACGGACGGCGCGACAGTGATACACATTCAGTAACCATCAGACTTTGAATTTTGATCTATTGCCAGGCTAGCGATATGCTGCACGATATTTTCTATTGATGCTGGATGGTGGCAGCATCCACTCAGTCACGCTTCTCTTCTCTGTAGCGATCGCAAGCATAAACATCTCATATAGTGGTTAACGATGCATTGAACCCTATTTCTTTTCTTGTGTTTAACCAAAGCTCATTACGTCTACTGAACACTCAAGCATGTCCCATCATATTCCTATTGAGCTTACGGTGTTTTCAGCTTATGATGGTTCATAAATGCATCGTAAGTTGAGGAGCATTCGCATATATGTTCCTACAAGCAGCAATCGACCGCCAATCAATGTGGACTAGGAACATTTACCGGTTAGACATGCTATAACTGACAATCAGTCCTAATGCTGTTTGTTTCGCAAGGTTAATATGCGCTCGCTATTCAATCTCTTTGCAATGATGTTGACGTTACTTGTGGGGCAAAAAGAAACAGAAGCTCACCTCTCGGCTTCAGGTTCATCCATGACCCTCACAATATAGAGGAGACATGACAGCAGCTTCAGGCAAAAGTTGAAGATCCGGATTCTGAGACCTGCCAGGTGAAAGAGCATCCATGTGGGACATTGGTGTGCGGCATGATATAAAGGTTGATTGCGCTACATTAATACACATTTATGCATAGTAATAAAAGCGTAATCTGAAAGGTGCATACATCGCAGATCCCCATGTAAATTAGTATACTGATAGACAACCATCCACCAAACATTTCCAAAGTGATGCAGAGAAAAATCCTATTAATTCATTAATGATTTTAGGCTGCGCTGTAGATTTTTTGCTGGCCGGTCAACGTTTTTGTCGTCACTGATTTCCCAAAGGATGTGCAATACAATAACTGCTCTAATGGGCTGGATTGCCGGTGGAGATCTAATCAAAGACCATTAAGCTCACATTAGGAAATGACAGTACGGCAGGAAAGCAGCAAGAAGCACTTTTAAGTAGGAATGCAAGATTGTTTCAGGTCACTCAGTAATACAACATGTTGATATAATGTTATTTGCTTAGAAATACTTCCTGAACTTCCTATATTGGAACATTCAGCTCATTCAAAGGGCAGTCAGTTTAATGTTTATAAGCATGCTCACTGATTATTCTTAAAGGAAAGCATTCTTACAGGGTAATGTGCACAGTGAAGGACATGGCAGAAAATTATTCAGCTCCATTACAAACTTAGTGTGATCATTAATCACCTGTTTACATCATTTTAAGCTCAGACTGACACAGGCACTGTTTTCGGGTGAATGTCTGCTGAGTTACAAAACGGGTATAATGTTCTACTTAAAGTATGCAGGACAACAGCAGCATCACATATGCAGAGTTATGACCTCTGGGGAATGTCCTGAAACAATTCGGTCGACATGTCTAAGGGCCGTTACAGACAACAATATTTATCGTAAACGGAACGTGCAAATTGTTGATTGTGAAGTAAACATTCGGTATGCTACAGTTTTAATGTGCTATGGAGGATAAGTGAAAAATGACTCTTTGATGGCACGTCTTGGCAAAATATATTACGCTGAAGTGATTAACAGTTCATGGAAAAGTGCACAGTAATTCAGTAACATGCATTATCAAGCTCAATGCCTCCTTGTTTGCACTCTTCCCAGAGAATGCGAAGGCGTCCCATTGTTCCCGTTACACAGATTATTTTACATAGCAAAGGCTTTTATTCTAAGTGACTCGTAGATTACGGTTTCACCATCTCTATAGTTAGATGCCCCACTGAAGCAGTTTCAGCACCAAGCTTAACATCAGACCAGCAGGGATTCTTGCTGTTAACATCAGAACTACACTGAACTCTTTATCTGACATCAGAGAACAGCCTTAAACCTTAAGGTCACTTTGACTCACTTGATCTTTGGTTCTTGATGAAGAAGAGTTTCAGCCTCTCCTTAAAGGTGTTCTCATTCACGTAAAACTCCACCTGCACCCTGAGGAAGGAGACACGCTCAAGAGGTCAAGAAGCGGTTAGACACTTTACACTAGATACTTCAGGAAATTGCTGCAACAAGTGATAAGTTACCACTCAGCAGTCAGTACTTCAAATGACAGGATAGAGCAGCTATCAAAATCAAAAGAATCAAGTCTATGCAGGCAGAACAGGACATGTGGGGAGGGGACATACTGGACAGGACGCATATCCATTCTACGGAAACTGGAAAAAATAAGACCGTTCAGGCATTAGCAGTTGCTACTGATTTGATGTTAAATCCTTGTTGAGAATCGGAAGGATTTATCCGAAAGAAAGAGCTATTTATGAGATATGGAAATGTATCATGCATTATGAAACATCACAGACCTACTGACATTTTATAAATCTGTAAATCTGATGACTTACAAGGTGATTTATTGATTTTGTTGTGTGAAAAATTTGCTGTGAGGAGTCTAGTTAGCATGATCTGTACATGACAAATGTTTGTAAACTAAAAATATTACATTTGTTAGATACTTATTGTCTTTGTTTTCCTTACTTGCTGACTTTGACCCATTTTCAAAAAAGTATATCCTCTGGAAAACAAAAAAAAATAAACTATGCATCTCCAAAAAGAATAATTGCTTAGAAAAGGCAAAAAAGAACAGCAATTTTACTCATAACTACATACTGTGCTTTCGAAAGTACAAACAAAGTCAAGTGAATAAAACAATGCAGGTCACCCGCACAGGTTGTTTTGTGCTAAAACACACAACAAAATGTCTGTTTGGCTAAATAGTATCCAGCAGTTCAAAAGAAGAATAACTACTAGATAAAAATATCTATAGTTATAAAACGTGGCTACTTTGTGAATGCCGAACATTGTTAGGACACCTTTTATCGCACTGTAATGTACTATCTGCCTTATTGTACGTCATTGTGGATAAAAGCTCTGTTAAATACATGTAACGTAAATGTACATTGTCCTTAATATTCATATCTAGCGCCCTTGCATACAGTAAGTACCATATTTATTTTATTGTTATATTGATGTTACGGTAGCTTTTTGACATTAGACCATAGCTCCTAAAATGGCCGCATAGCACAAAGCATCTGATAGTATGTCCTGCTATGCGCTGTGACTCCCTCCATCATCATGCGATTGAGGCAAAAACACTCATTGTTTTTCCTAGAAAACTTTACATGCAAGTGCTGGTATCAGATCAGATTGCATTAAAGGTTCTATGCAGTTAACATTAACCCCATGTGAAATAACAATGTGCTTTTTTTTTCTCGAATGAGTTCTGCTTCGCATAAAGGACAACTCACTTATTTCATTTAACTTTTACACCTTAAACCCTGCAGCGGATACACAGTTATGGAAAAGGGATGGTCAAGCTGACAGTGAGCAACCAGTAAGACGTGCAAGATAACTGAGGAAACACGAGCTGTACACACACTGCTATACAGGAAGGCTATAACACATAAACATCACCTGTGAGATTCCTAGTGTGAAACACAGGAGCAGAGTGTCCAGTAGTACCAAGGGAATCCATTAACAGTACAATCAGTAAGAGAGTGAGCCAAGAAGTGTCAGTAACAGCAAGAGGATGCTTGGCGTTTTCCTGGAACAGATGGACCTCAAGGCATTTCTTGATGGTTCTGATGGACACTGCAGACCACATGCGGTCCAGAGCCTGCAGGGTTGGAACCATGCTAGGAAAACATCTACAGTACTGTGAGATGTCTACAGGATAGCGATGAATAAGTTACCTTTGCCTGCTAATATTTCTCCTGGACAAATTCAGATATGGGGAAGTCTTTCCTCATTTACTCTAAAAAACCTGTGTTTTACCTCTGAGCCTGACACAGAGAGTGCAGCAGTACTGCCCTCTGAGGAAATCCCTCTAACTCCATTTCTAAATCCAGCCTCAATCTGCTGCCATTTGTAAATTCCGCCTTTTACTTGCGTTCTACATTCGCCTACCTTGTTTCTCTTCAGCCTCACCGAATCTTGAAGCACACACATACTTACGAAAAATCCCAGTCTGTTTTTAATGGCTTTATTCTTTACACATATGATTGTTGGTGCAAATGAAGCAGTAAAGCACTGCCACACACAATTCTCTGTGTTTTGAAAGGTGCTATATAAAAGTAAACTGTAAAAAATAAACTGAACTGAAGTAAACTGTGGTTTAGTTAATGTTGTATCCAAGGAATGCTTTGTCCAGCATATTTGTGCTGATGCCATTTTTGTGTGTGAACTTTGCTTACATCCCCAGGTTTGGATGGACTGTCTCAGATTTCCCCCCCAACACTAAAGGCATGTGGTTTATGTGAAATGACTGTCCTGGAGCCTCCTTCACCTGCTTCACCATGACCCTTCATACGCAGTTACGAGACCTGGGTGGACATATGTGTTTACTGGAAAAACAGGGTGTTTAAATAAATGATTCAGGTGGGGGACGTCTAAAAATGGACTATTTCTGACCGTTACAGTTAAGCAAGAGCAGCTTAGAAAGTAGGAAAACCACCAACCAGACTCTGACATGACAGACAAGCAGAGAACCGAACAATTACTCTGCAGTGAAGAGTGCAGCTCCACTGTCCATCACACTGCACAGATGCAGAGCCCTTAGCCGGCATGCGAGGCCCTGACCAAGGCAGACGGGGTCATTAACACAAGCCAAACACGGAGACACTGAACAGGCTCCTTACTTCTTAAAACACTTTGCAGTCAGAACTATCAGTCAGGTATTTTCCAAGAAATTCCTGGGGGCCAGCCCAGTGCAGGGCACACACTCGCATATACAGTATTTACACAAAAGAGCCCTTTAATGGACCCTGTATGGCCGGAGCCCACGGCAAACTCACGAAAAGGAACACGATGCAACAGAACCAAAAAATAAACAAGTGACAATTAATGTTCCCAAGTATATATATGGTGCAGAGTCTGCCACTTCCCTGTTTACCCACTCCGCAGGTACCCCACATCCCCACTATCTCCAAACCCCCAGAGATTTGCTGAAAAGGGTGGGGGGACTGCCCTATAATAAACACTGAATAGCCATAGGCCTCCAGCCGCTTTAATATATATATAGATATGTGGGGAGAGCCAGAGGAACCCCAAGTGCACGCAAGGAGAACGTGCAAACGCGGGACACCGAGAGCCATGGCAGAGACCTGAAGCCAGGTCTGAGGGGTGGGAGGCAGCAGCGTGCCACACCCTCCTGCGAGCCTCCAGCCATTAGCCTACTCTGCTAATAAATATCTGCTGAAGCAGCAACTCATTAAGTGTTACGTTTACCAGCCCACCCACCCCCCCGATTCAGGGACCAATGTGCACCATTGACCCAGCAGGTTACCTTTCCCCAGTCTGCTTCACCTGTCTATTGGACCATCCTGGAACTCATTCACTGTATAAAGAAATAATGCTTCTCCCATTCTGCAGTTCTCTGTGACATGACTTTCATCTCCATTTCCCTGCTACCTTTACTTCTAATTGCTTCTCTGCTTTGAAATGATCGTGGTTTAGCTCTGCGTCGGTTCAGCTTTTAACATTACCGGTAAGTATGACTTTGAGCTTAGATTCTGAAGGATGTGGTAAGTTTGGAGAGCAGGCTGACTGCCTTTGAGAGCAGATAATATAATCAGAGAATTAAAGCACATCTGTATTATTTCATAAAAGCCAACAAGCTTCCTGACAAAAAATTCACTGGCAAACAGAAAATGAGTAAAGAGCAAGGTAATTAATCATCCGCTGCAGTTTGATCTGCAATGCAAGAATAATTCTGTTGTCAGTGTTAATTTGTAATTCGCTAATCTGCTTTGCAGCACAGAGAGGTTTGTACAATAATGAGCCCTGGCGAATAAACAGATGCTTTACTTCAGCCCACGTAGTAAAAAGGCCTTTTTTCACAGGCGAAAGAAACCAGCAAATAGAATAGCAAAGTGCAAAGGCTCTGGGCTCAGAAGACTGGAGTGGCACTGGCATGGTAATTTTTTATGGTATGTAAATTAACACACAGCAGCCACACCAAGCCCAGTAGGGAAGTTGACTGTTGATTAAAGCTCAGAATAGTTTCGCTGAAATCTTCCTTTAATAGCCTCTGTGGAAAATGAGGGATCAGACCAGCAGATTTCATTGTAACTTATGATATAAAAACATTCTGAGGGTCTAAAACCATCCAAAGGGGTTCATCACTTTTGGCGCCTCATCAGCTTCTGTTACTGTCACTGCACGAGGGTGGGGGGTCATGTGGCACTGCCGGTGGCAATTGCTTTCTTACTCTTTTCTTATGCTTAGTTTTTAGATATTTAATTAGATTACTTGTACTGCTTGAACTTGTTTTCATACCTCCTTGATATTTTAGCAGAGCAAAGAATGCAATTTAGCTCATTACCGATATCGCTGATACACCATCCTGCAGTTCTCCCCAAGCGAGCTTCATGGGCCGAATGGCCTCCTCTCGTTTGTACATTTCTTATGTTCTTATGTGTGGACAGGCAGATGGTTGGATGGATGGTTAAAAGGTTACAGTGTGAAACTTGCCAGTGTAGTTTTACCTGTTTCATTCAAACTGAGGTTGCGGTAGAGTCTTGGTTTGGCTTAAACTACAGTGCAGCCACCATGACCACAATCCACAAAAATGGATGAGATTCTGTTTGCTTTTTAAAGCATCAGAGGCTTCCAAGGAGTGTCTTCAAAACAAATGAATTAGAAGAATATCTCATAGCTGCAGAACTGATTTCTGAATATACATGAAGCTGTTTCTCACTGTCCATCATCTGAGTCCCCAGTGATATATATGCCTCATAAAATCATCATTTATTATTTTGAGCCTGCTAAGTCACACCCATCAGATAAAACCTCGGTAGACAGATACGAAGCAATTTGCTGACATGATTTTCTTTGTCGATACGTGACAAAAAAATGGAGTCTGTGGCTAAATATGGAACAGAAACATGTCAGCAGTGTCGGTTCCTCACACTGGGCATCTTGCGTTCGGCGTCCGTGGGCTGTGTGCGGAGCCGCTACATTCGCGTCTCCCCGTCCAAAAGCTCCTCGCCGTGACTAGCGGGGCCTGTTGCCTGGACAACAGCAGCTCATTCGCAGGTACAGTACATCGCTATCTGTGACCGCTCATCATCCTCTCGAACCGCAAAGCCATGCACGTAAACACAACAGGCTTCCGCGTTATGATGGCCCTCATAATTATTGGCCACTGGTTGGTGCTTGTGCTGCCCTAAAACACTGCGGCAGGAAACACATGGGCTGCTGCTCACCCAGACACAGGACAGATACATTCCATTAAGACCCCCCCCCCCCATCTGCGTATCCCCAGGCAAAGGCCTAATGGCCGTGATGAGTTTCAGTTCGAACTGCACCCTTACACCATCGAACATCCTTTTTTAAAAGAAGCATTTTTCACACTGCCTCTGTTAAATTAATTTAGATTAATCTTACGGCTAAGGGGATAATATTGTGCAGTAGTTCTAATACTCACTGGCAGGATGGGCCCTAGGTAAAGATATGCGTGAAGAGCACTGCCTGTTTTTCTGAGCTTACGTCAAGCACTGACTAAAAACTGTTTTATCTGCTATATCTGCAGAAAATGTAAAGTTGACTGCTGCTCAGCCAATAAATCCTTTTGTTACTTCTTTCGTACACAAACAATAGATAAACAGCTGAAGGCATCGAGGACAGTACAAAACCCACACTGCCTAGTAAAAGGCATATATCATCCAACCAGAGGACCAAGAAAACCAGTATGGTCAATATGGGAAGTATTGTTAATACAGCAAAACCCAGTATGGAAAAGACTAAGACTGTGGTTACAATAAAGCTGACCAGCAAAGCCATTACGCCGGATCCGATTCCCCAGCACTAATGACAGCTCTTCTTCATTTCAGGCGGGTAATATTCTGCTAATTGGCCCATCCACGGATGTGGAATAAAATCACTGCAAATGTTTAACGTCCAAGGGTGGGGAAATTTGTACAGCGTATGGTCCTGCCTCGGTGGGGGGTTCAGGTAGATACAGGCAGGTAGGTGAGCAGGGCAATGCTTTCAACGGGCTAGGAGGTTCTGTTGGTTGTTTTCAAGAGCCATTCTGCATGTAAAACACAGCAGCAGAATTTAGAGCATGGAGACAGCAGAGGAGATGGGGCTCTGAGGTACTACTGGACATTTCAGAGAGCAGAGCCGTGAGTGCACACTCACTTGTTGACTTCTCAAAATCAATCTCATCTCTGAAGCTGTATTTCAGCTGGCCGCTTGTGCAACAAAAGTGGACGTCACCGGTGTAAAAAGACCCCCCTGTTTGCAGTGGCATAAATACTGAGCTTTACACAAGGCAGGTCCACTTTGCTCCTGCTGTTTATATAAGACGAGGCACTTGGGTCCCTCAAGAATCACTGTCAACCAGTTCTACCCCTCTGCTTTAAATCATGCGAGAGGAGACTTAACCCATCAGACGTCGACTGGCTGTGTAATACTCAAAAACATTAGCAAGAATGCTAAAAATCATTACATGCATGTGCTTTGAAACTCATAGACATTAAACGGAAATGGAACAGCTATTATTTAACGCCTCACGAAAGTCCTACAAAACCACAATAAGTAAAGAGACAAATGCTATCAATATTTTTACATGCTAAGGAAAAAATGTGTTAGGTCATGACATCCATACCTAGCATTACCTAAATACTCATTATCATTACTTACATACTAATTTAATTTTGCATTAACTACTTCCTATTATGAAACTGAAGAACAAATATTTATAAACAGCTTTGTCGCTAGCTATGATGGAATGCAAATACAGCAATAATTTTGACAAAAAGAAAAATCCAGGTATTATTCACTAGGCATAGTGTGTGATCACGTAATTATTGGATGCCACTTGGGAAGAAAAACAGACTGTAAAATATGCAGAACACAGCCCAGAATTAAAATCTTTCTCTCATCAATGTATTGCACCTTCCTTATTTTTGTTGTTTTTTTGCCTGACTTTCACCTTCATGCCAGGAAACCTTATTGGCACTTGAGTGTACTGTGTAGAGTGTACTGTGTAGAGTGTACTGTGTAGAGTGTACTGTGTAGAGTGTACTGTGTAGAGTATACTATGTAGAGTGTACTGTGTAGAGTGTAGAGTGAGTTGTCTCACTTAGAGCGTGTCTGAGGACCACAAAAGACCACATGTGAGGTGGATAGGAAAATGCCTGTACTGTACAGAGGAGCAAATGGCATTTAACTGTCACCATATGTGCATTCATAGTAATTTAACAAAACTTAATTACAACAATCCAGATTCTTGATCTTGCTCCTCTAATTTACAGGTTTGAAAGCTCACAATGTTTCTTACAGTACATCGCTGCAGTAAATTTATGGAAGTGTGGGATTTGTAGTTCCAGGCATGCTTCTCTGTTATGGGGACCTGAATTCCTGCTTGATTTTCATGACTACATTTCCCATAGCTACACGGAGCTGGGATGGTGTGATTTTTCACCATGGTTCCAGAGACCGAGGTACTGGCAGCCCTGAAAATGACCCAGCTTCAGTCCATAAATGGAGGGTCTCCTGGTGCCCAGTACACCTCTGCCAATAACATGGGCAGAGCTCCAAGCCCCTAGCAGACTCTCTGTCCAACTGGCGTGACAGCACAAGCAGCCATCCCCGTGCGAGAGAGAGAGAGAGAGAGAGAGGGAGCATTCCTGTGCATCATGTTTAAAAAAATACCTGGCTCTAGATCTTTCTGGCTAAATCGATTTAGCATATTGACAGAGCACTGTGAGTTTGAAATAAATGGTTCTCACCGTTGTTGCAGGAGAATCCAACTCATTTCAGAGCAAAACGAATCATAGCCTCTACCTATCTTTAGATACTGCACATTCTTAGCGCCAACCAATTTAAGCCAGATTTACATAAAAACTGGAGTGCAACCTACAGTACATTAGCAGCACACACCGAAGCTCAGTAATAGCAGAATAGCAATACTGACAAGATCCAAAAGGGGGATGCGAAGATGCCTAACTGTTAGCACACATCAGCACCATTAATGCTCCATTTAACAACCAGAGGCAACACATCCATGTCCGAAGCTGACTCATGGTTGGCCCCATCCTGATTGGCTCCATCCTGATTGGCCCCATCCTGACTAATCCCGTTCTGATTGGTCACATCCTCTGCACAGCTGAGTGGTGCTGAAGGACAGCTCTCGATCAGCTGGAGAACCAGAAGGTAGAGCTGGAAAGTTCAGAATTAGCAATTAAAAATACAGACCAAGATTTTGTTTCTACCAACCAGTTGAGTATAAATAGTCACATTAGCACAGTACTCAACTGCTTGGCTGGAACAAAATCTTGGTCTGGATTTTTACTTTCTGAACCTGAACTTTCCACCCCTGCCAGCAGGAGGCACTACTTTGGCTGAGCCGAGAGAAACAGCAGCAGCTGCCTGGCTCACAGGTATGCTGTACATATTAATGCAATAGACCAGTGTTTCTCAGTCCAGTTCTTGAGGACTCCCAGCGGTCCACGTTTTACCAGGAGCTGATAGGGAGCAAAAAAAGCAGACCACCTAAGGGGGGTCCTCGATGACCAGGTTTGGAAACACTGCAATAGGCAAAAAGGCTGCTCCTTCCTGGGTGTCTGTCACGCCGGAGGTGAGAGGGGTGCTCTGCAAACCCTCCACCAGGAGGCCTCACAGTAGCTCCTCATGCAGCACTCTAGCACTGCCATCCACAGTATGTTACAATGAAGTCCCAAGTAGTTATTCCACCTGATACAGACGCCCATAGGCACATTCACCAATTGCTTAATTGTATAGCCTGGCCAGTGGCTCAGTGAGGAGCGTCATTATCTCACACCTGTCATCTCATGAATTCTCCTCCCGCAGTCCGAACACTGACATGCTTAATAAGACTAATAAATAAAACATTAATAACGTCACCATCATTACTGATTTTTCTTCAATTAAGACCGATTCAAACAGGTGACATGAAAATGTTATGTAATATTCTGGCTTCCCAGAAGTTTGCACGCCATGCATCCCTCAGCCCAACGCTCCGTGCTGTCTGACACAGCGTCCAGATTCCCTGCACTCAACAGGAGGACGGAGGTCATGGGTACCAGACAAATGAAAAAACAAATACAGTATATGATGCCATTCATTCTGGATTATCATTCAATCTCTATAAACTTCGCCTGCCTCGTTAAACCGAGTGACCCGTCGCATGATTAATTGACAGGTACAATTATCACTTATAATATCAGAGTTGTATCTACAGACATCTGAAACTCAGTTAAACTAATCAGAGGTAATTCATGCTGAGGGGAAAAAAAAACATCTGCGAGAACATTGATGTATAGCGGCAAACACAAATCAGTGGGAGAAAGAGAGAAAACGCGTGTTATCAGGGTCTCTCCAAATGGTTGGGGAATTTGTTATTAAACTGTAACTGTTCCGAAAAGCAGCGAATTCAGCGAATCTGAAACCTGGGAATCCTCTCCTAATTAATCTTAATCGCCCAAAGACAAAACAAGGGCCGAGAACTACATATTTACAAAAAGGAAAGATTTTTTTTTACCTCGTGGTTTGCATTCCAGAATAATCTACAAAATACATATCTAGACTAAAAAGAAGGCGCATGCTCAGTTTTAAGTATAAGGTTAACAATATTATGTGGAAACTCAACAATATATACAGAAAAGGAGCGCTACGGACATTCGCGATAGCGCGCGTTAACTTTATCATCATAAAAATACTCAAGTCAATAAATTGAAGCTAATTTTGAAATTGCCCATATGCATTAAATATGCAACATTTTGCAGATCTGACAACGAGATCGACGTTACTGGTGCCGATCGCCTCCCGGTCTGAATCACACAGAAACGCTTGACATAAAACCGGGTTAAAATATAAAACGCCTCTGCATTTTCGGCTCGCCATCCTGCAACGATCATCCAACCCACGTGTGTCCTTGTGTGCAGTAAGAGCTCCTGGCGCTCAATAAACAGCCGGAATTGCAAATCACTTGTACTTCAGGAGAAAGCCTGATTTTTTTAAATGCAGGATTTACATGCATAAAATGATCTCATGATAAATAATGAGTCTAGATAAGAAGGCAGCAAAAAAATGTACCCGATTATATAACAAAATATGAGTTGGTACAGCTGTTAATATTGCCAAAGGGGAAACTCGCTATTTTAATGAGGTGGCTGATAAAAACAAGCGCAAACAGCCCAGAGACACTTGTGGTGGATGCTGCAGAGGCACACCGGTCATGCAACAATATGTAGGTATGTGGTACCTTTGCCCTGCATCGCTGCTGAAGGAATCCACCCTCCAGGTAGGCATTACGGGATTAGACCATGTCGCCACTAAATTCCCTTGAACCTCGTCTCTCATCATGCCCGCGTCTCTTTCCGAGAGTGAGGGTTTCTACAATTTCTACGGCTATATCTCCATGTCTCTGTTGTATAACCTGTTACTTCCCGTTTTCCCGGCGGTATTCTCCTCTGTTATAGAAATATGTAACGCAGCACTATCCAAACGCATGAGACAATTTCCCTCTACCCCCCCCCCCCTCTCTCTCTCTCTCTCTCTCTCTCTCTCTCTAACTCACTCACTCCATCCATCTCTCTCGCACACACATGCTCTCATACGTACTTCGCCGCATGATACTGGCACCGGTGTCCATCCCTATGAGAAAATACGTGCACCGATTAGCCTCCACGCAACACCTAATCCAAATGCAAATTCCGGGTACCAGCATATTACGTAACAATTTAATGTCATTTATTTGAATCAGTCTTAAATTAAGAGCATCAATAACGATGACGATATTAATGTTTTATTTATTAATCTTAGTAAGGATAAAATATGCATGCATTAATAATGGTATGGCACATAGATGCTACTCAGAGGTATTAAAATAGATCGTTGACTGTAAAAAAAAATGACTGACTTGGCATGTGATGCAATCTTCTGTGAGACTGTGTGACTTAAAGGCATCACCCAAAAGCTGGATCTTTCGGTGATAAGACTTAGTATTAAATCCAGCCATAAATCTTAGACCTTTGGTAAGCGATCTCAGGTCCTTTACCAAATAACGTAATGGCAGCTTTCCTTAAAGTAGAAAGTCACTTCGTTGATGGAACCTCAGATGGTCAGTGACATCCCAACGGATCTACAGTACCAATTTACCTTCCAAAGACAGGAGAACAGGCTTCTCGGTAATAACTTCACATGGGATCTCTGTTGTTGGCAATGTCAGAAAGAGATCACTGTATTTAAGGTAACATGTCCCAATCTTCCGTGATTCTCTCGATATGTTAATAGCGTACCTACAAAAAACGTTACTCGGTATTCAAATGTGTTTTATTATGACAAATGTAATCTAATGTAAACTAATTTTATCGCCGAAACGTAAATGAAAAAAATGCAATTCTGCAATGCTTCTTCTTTAAGAGAGTGAGTCGGACAGTGTTAAGATTTCCAACTTTGTTATTTTTAAAAAAGTGTTAAGAACGATGGGATTTTAGTACTGAATGCTGATTATGCAGCTTAATGAATGGATGAAAATTTTAATTTACGTTTGTTGTTTACTTGCACATACTATTACAGTAAGTGCGTGTAACAAAATAGATCAACACAGAAAATCGGTCAGTAGACTAACATGTAGTGCAGGACTGTTTTCATATATTACTACAGGTAAATTAGTTAGAAATAAATTTACTGAAGCCAGAAATATGCAACAAATTCTAATACAAAGTAGCTAAATGAGATGTGATATAGCAATTTTGTTTATGTGTATAATATTCACTACTTATGCAGTATTTTATTCTTTTAAAAAATAAATTCCATCACAAATTGATATTAATTAAATTTCCGTTCATCACCAGTGTGAGCTTATCCAAAGCAGCCTGTAATACCTGCACTGAGACCTGGATGATATAGTCTCTCTCAGAACTAGGAGACATTTCTGTTATAAATGTGTGCATTTGAAAATAACAGTATTTGCTTAACCTTAAAGATTTTATTCCTGTATATGCTGTCTTTTAGATACGCTCTATCCTTTTGTGGTTTTCATCCATAAGAAATGGAATGAGAAATGTGGAAATATCACATTAAAATGAAATTGAATTTCCTCACCCAATCGAATAAAGTCAAATCCATTTTTAAGTTTGTTTTTTTCTTTTCAGCCTCATTATATGCCCGTCTTTTGTACAAAGACCTGTTTCTTAATCCATGACCAAGTGATTTAGAGGGCAAACACTCTTTCGGCCCAAAGGAATCCTGATAGACATCCTGAACACGTTCAGATATCCTGCTCATTTTTCTTTTCCTTTTTTTGTGGTGCAAAGGGATGAAAATGTGAAGGGAAATGCCTCTTTGGGCGGCTGCCAGCTGCTCGACTGAGCGAATAGCTGGGAAGTGGCTGCTCTGTGCAACATGTCATCCCTGAACAGCATCTCAAGGGACCTTTGGCCGAGTCTCCTGATACAAACAGAATACTGTGCTTAAACAAAGGCTGTTCATGTTCGTAATGGAACAAGCGGTCAGCAGCCACAAGGTCAAACCATTCTTTGGAATTAAAAAAAAAAAATGCTTTTCTTAAAAAATTCAGACCTACAGTAACACCCTGCAGATCCACTACCTTATAACAAGCATTCCTCGTGACAGTCTATATTAATTATGTAGGTGCCTTGTGTGCATCCACTTGCTAAGTAGTGGCAACATAAGGTCTTTGCAGCTAACGTGATGTGTAGATATATGGCACAGGTAATGTAGCAGTACACTCTTACTTAACACATTAATTAACCAGTAAGCGTCATTAGCTACGTACTGATTCCATGTTTGTTCATCATTAATCAATCATGACTCTTCATGTATTTCATGCAGGAACTATATCAGTTCATGATTTGTTCTTGAGTAGTAAGTGAGTAACTAAATTATTTGTTTCCCCACAAGTAATGTGTTATCGGTGTTTTTAGCAAGATGATACCTTTTCTTTTTTACTTGGGAGCTATGATATTTAAAAAATTATTTTTGTTGTTCTTTTGTCGTTTATGTTTGTTCTGTTGATCACTGGTTGGGATCAGCATGTTACTAAAAGTGACTTAATGGTTAATTACCACATTATATAAGGATGTACTACTACATTATTTGAACTGGGTCACCTGATTTCCTTAGTAAATTTCCAGTCAAATTCTCTCACTCAGGTCAGGGTTGTAGGAATATTTATATTGTTCTTTGTGTTGCCGCCGTAACTGTGTTGCAGAATGCTATTCTGACGGCATCCCATCCAGTGGGAGTCTGGGTACCCCCCCCGAATAAACAGCTGGAAGATGGATATTTTAATGCAGAAATGAAGATGATCTGTCAATATTACAGTCATAATCTTGTCATAAACTGTCATTTCTTTACAACAATATACAATTAAACTGGACTATGCAATTATGCCTTTGCAATCCATATTAATGCCCAATCGTTGCAGAAAGCCAGGAATATATAACAATGTTAACACCCAATAGAATTCATTAAGCAGACATGAAATGAACGTAATTGAAAATGCTTGGAACCTGACACGTTTTTCAGTCTCTGAGAATGTGATTTTAAGGGTTCATTTTCTTACAGCTATTCAATATAATACTCTGCTTTATTATCCAAACATCACAGCTCAATGAAAATCAAAGGGGCCTTGTGTGTTAATACTCTGTGGTTCATTGCCGTCAATCCTCTTAAAATTAAAGCACCAAAGCAGCCAATTAAAAAAGCTAGTAAAACAACCAGAATGTGAACTGCTAATCTCTTGTGGAACTCTCGCCTCCCGTCTCAGTGTGGCTCCCCGTGTTGCCACAGCAACATCACCACAAGCAGGAATAAACGCAGATTGATGCATGGCTCTCATTAATCGCGGCAGCAGCTTCATTCCACATCCCTGATTGTGAATTTGAAGGTTCTTTGCACTTAAAATATCCACAGTTGTTCAAACTGCGCTAAATGTCGCATTTAAACTGAACTAATTAAACAGCTTTGGTTTCCTAAGTATGTCTTGTAAGCATTATTAATATTATTATTCAGCAGGCACTTCCAACCCAAGTGGAGGTGTCTGCTATAGATCACGGGTTCAGTAACAATTTCTCATTCTGACACTTACATGCATCCTTCCAGTCGCTTGACACTTCCCAAGAAGTCCAACTTGTTAAACATGTCATCCTCGTCTTAAATATTGAACATGTACATTTGTTTAAATATATTTGCTCTGTGAACAAAGGTTTATAGCTTGAGCCCGAGAAGGAAAGTCAAGATTCTAAAAAGAATATAAAATGTAGCAAGTTAAGACTTCACAACTTGAAACTTTCCAACGCTGACGAATGCTTCAGCTGTCACTACAGGTAGAGGAGACACGTTCATGCTACCTAAACGATCTAAGGATGAGAACGAGATCACATGACCGCGGCAGAACGTGGAATGAGAAGAAATGGAGAGACGGTGGACAGACATCCGCTTGTAGGTTAGGATACAGAGACCTCGTGTGGCCAGAATGTGAAGCTTATCCGCATCCTGACGTAACACAGTGCTTCTCAAACTCGGTCCTCGGGCCCCACTGCCCTGCTTGTTTCCCAGCTATCCCTGCCCTACACACTGCTGATTACCTGGATCAGGTGTGTTCAGCCAATCAGAAGTTGAAAGACAGCTGGGACTTGTGTGTGGGGCAGGGATAGCAGGAAAACAAGCAGGGATAGCAGGAAAACAAGCAGGGCAGTGGGTCCCGAGGACCGAGTTTGGGAACCACTGCTCTAACAAGTTATAAACCTGTACTCAAACGAAGAAACAGACATGAAACAGGAACAATAAAATAATTCTGAAAACACCACAGCTTCCAACTAAAAAAGAAAGTTTTTCTCTGCACTAATACAAAAGAGTATCATCTCACAGAAAACACCGGTAACAGTTCATTTGAGGAGGCACAAATAACTTAGTTACTCACTTACTACTCGAAAACGAATCATGAACAAATATCAGTTCCTGCATGACATGAACCGTCATGATTGATTGATGATGAATGAACATGGGATCAGTACATAACTAACACTTAGTTACTGGTTAATTAATGCATTAAGTAATTGGTGTGTTTGTACCCCCTCAAGGAAACTGTTACCAAAACGATCAACTCTGAAGTGATCTTACTATAAGCCCTGTCCTGTTATCACTGAGAAAGAAGGACTTAGCCGCCTGCCCATTATTAAGAAAAAAACACTGAAGCGAACCAGACGAGGCAGCACGATGCATAATTAGCTGTAGGCTCTTTGTAATTGTTCAGCTCATCATCGCCATTAAGCCAGTAGCAAATGAGCCCGGAGGACTGGATGTAACTGGAACGCCTTGATGAAAATGGATAACAGCCCCCAGGACACTGGTGCTGATGCGTGAGCGCAGCAGCTGGTTCGCAACAAAGACTCAGCAGCCCCCGTGGGCTCAGCATTCGGACCCGAGCACTAAGCTGCTGTGAAAATGGATGCTTCCTGTTCGCTGCATCCGAATTCACATACTGAATGTACTTACTTTTGCATGAATGTGTACTTGTGTGCTTTTTATTTTACCAGTACAGTGTCGGGTCACAGCCTATCCCTAAAACACAAGGCAGGTGTGCAGTCAGGATGGGATGCCAGACCGTCACCGGCCTTGTGAGTCGCATCTTCAGTTTTATATTCGAATTTTAAAAATCTAATTAAAACAAGTGTCATATTGAAACCAATGACCTGCCTCAGCATTTGATAAAAAAGACACAGGATTACATTTGCACACAAATATTTACTCAGACATATATCAGTAACACCTTGAAAATTAATAAAAGGCTTCTGTCCAGAGTGTTAACCCAAGCAGCTAATAACTGATAATTGAACAGAGCCACTTCACATATTTCCAGCTAATTCACTCTACTGACACGAAAAAGACTGAAATAAACAAAGCACAGCAGTCCAGGGACCAGATGGTGGGTTACTGAGCCACCAAAACATAACAGTCATCGTTCTGGGTTTCCAACCAATCGGGACGCGGAATGACGGCGCCAGGTGCTGCCAGACGGTCGACAACAGCGACGACAGCGAACGAAAGCACAGAATGCCGCGGCTGATTGACTCGCTCAGCGGAAACACGTTCGACTTTTCGGATTTTTTGTTTGTGTGTGTTGGAGGAGTTGACTGACAAGCAGCAACTGGGTAGTCTAAGGGCATTAAAATTTTATGCTGCCCCATCAGATCTCATTACCCCAGACAGCTCCACTCTATCGATGGCTTCGTCCTGCCAGGAGGATGCAAATAAAGCCAATATAGCCAGTCAATGCTGGACAGGCAGGAGAAGAGAGACCACAGTATCGTAAGTAGCTGTCTCTATGTCTGCATATGGGTTTGACCCCAATCAATTCTAGTCAACAATTGCGCTTTTTTGCAATCTGAAAATGAACTATGAATAAAGCTGCAAAAGTCCTCTTAAATAAATCATTTATCAATAAACAATTATCACTAGTAATAAATTGATTATTCTTAAAGTAGATTAATATTTCCAGCTTTGGCTCAGCTTCCTAAAATACTTCACTAATGTTGAAAATCTATATTTTTAAATATGATATGTTTAAAATCAATATAAACACAAAACAAAACAAACATAATCGTTTCTGCTACATCGCATCTTTTGTTTTACAATGCTGTATGCCTGCTTTTGATGTAAAAAAACCACTTCTTGTCTGCAGTATTGTAAATAGTTTTTCATTTATCTTTCAACTGCTTATCCTGCTCAGGGTCATGAGGGGTGGAGCCTATCCCAGGGATCACAAGGCACTAGGCTGGGAGACACCAGGCTCATACACGCAGCACACACACCTACACTGTGGGCAATCGAGAGCCGCAAATTAGTCCAAATGCATGTCTTTTGACTGCGAGAAACCTGGAGGATTCCTACGCAACACGGTGGAGGACATGCAAACTCTGCACACCAAAACGTTATTCCTGTCAGCAGAAATATACACATACTTGACTTTTTTTTCCCTGCGAATACTTCACAGAAAATCCTGCTCAAAGATACGTCCTTTGAGAGGCTGTAGCTCCCACAGGCGGTGATTAAAAGGTGCGGATGATGAGTGGGTTAAAGGGGGCGATTACGATTCAGGCTCTGTGACTGCAGCCCCAGTGCCGCACTCGGCTCACCGACGTTCCGCCGAATCCTGTTCTTTGTAAATAACACAGGTGCTGCTGAATTACATCCGAAATTAATGAACCGTGTGGAGAACTTTCCTGCGGGCGACTTCGGGATTATTTATTACCTTCAGTCGGTGGAATCTGTAATGAAATTGATCACTGGGGCCAGGAAATGACTTAAGTGGGAAAGCAGCCAATGGCTGGACTGGCCTAGCAGGCGGCTAAACTCTGTAGGCCTTAGTCGTTATTGGGAATTACATGCGAGATGGAAAATGAGGTGAAGGGAATGAGTGAGGAGGGCTTTAAATGATCAGCGTTCACCAGCGGCACACAATGGATGCACTAGTCATTTCCTCATGGGTGAATTGAGTAAAATTACATTACGACCATAATATTGCCTGAGAACAAGGCTGATAGGCAGCATCCTCCACGCAAAGAGGCAACAAGAAGAGTCAATGAGATGTCATCATGTCATTAATAATGACTCTGACTACATTTGACTGTCCAACATCATACTCCGGGCTGGTTCTAGCTTATATTGTTTGTTCATCTCCTCCCTCTTCAGAAATGTGTGTCAATCTCCCCCCCGGCAACATAAAGAAAAGTTCCGCTTAGCACTATGATTTTTATTAAGTGATTTTGAACAATAAAGATGAATAACGATAAACTATATACACATAAAAATAAAGGGTAAGCCTGTGCCCAGGAGTCCGATTCTATTCAGATTTTCAGTAGCTGCAGCTAAGCAACCAAAGTGGTTCACATGCAGTAACTACCAAGGTTGTGGTCCCACTCAGGATTATCCTGCTTTTAACAAGAGACAAACAAAGAAGAGTCAGACTGGTATTTTTTCCTTTAATTATTTACCAAAGCCGATAGATAGACATGTTTCGACAATGTCTTCCTCAGTGTCTATAAAAATTACAAAATACAAAATAAGATTTGTAAATATCAAAAAGAAGTAAAAAACGGTTTTATATAAATATTTTTTTTTTAAATGGATCAGATTATTACACTGTTACCCTATTGGCTAACAGACACACTGGTGATTCTGTCCCATTCCATCACATGAATAATATTACACTCAGAGAGAGAGATGGACCGGCTGTGCACCTTCACCTCTCTCATGATTCTCTCACACCTTTTCTTATTCCTTTGTCCAGCATCAACACATCACCCATCCCCCAACACTGTTAATATAAATATAAACTGCCTTTATATTATTCTTAACGATTTCACTCAAACCAGGAAAAAAAGTAAGAATATGTCTGTGAGACAGAATTGTGGTTTATTTAGAAGCATTTTCAGAGTGTGACTGATTTTACTATTTGCACTAGTTCTACACAAAGTTAGAGATTTGCAGTTCGATAGATTTCTCCCCTCCCCCTACCTCAGGCTTCCAGTGGAGTGACCTGAGGTCAGCCCAGCCTCCCCCCTCCCCCCCATCACCCCCCGCCATCTCGTACTTCTGAATGGTACCCTGCCTAGCTGGTTACCAACGCCGACATGGTTAACTGACTAAGACGGGGACCCAACATTGATGTGACGTGTAAATGCACGATGGAACACCAATCGCAAATGTCAGAACCACATTTCTTTGTCATTGGCGCCCTGTCCCTCCCCCAGCAAGATGTGGCCCTGAGCGGCAGCCCATGTTGACCATACCTATATCCACCAGTCACCATATATCTATGTATTTTTCCCAGGCATAAATTAACAATACTCGATATAGCTAACAATACTCGATATAGCTAGCAATACTCGATATAGCTAACAATACTCAATATAGCTAGCAATACTCGATATAGCTAAGAATATATGATATAGCAGCATTCGCCACCTACAGACCCATCCAGACCGAACAATTTAACCTGGACCACAATCGATTCCTCACTTAAATACATGTTACATTTAATGAATGAAGAGAAAAAAGCCCTCAGTCCCGTTGTATACTGACATCTTTATCCCTCAAACTTCACGCGTTGAAGCCGATCACTAACCCCATTCCTCCATTCCACTCACAGCCCGTCTGTCCCCATAAACTCTCCTCACGTCTCCAGAATTCCCTCAAAATGTTACACTGATCACTGCAGAAGCAGAGCTCATCACTCCACATCACAAGATACTGCATGATCCAGCACGGACCAAGGAAGGAGATCGCACACTGGTTACCAGCAGACTGCACACTGGTTACCAGCAGACTGCACACTGGCTACCAGCAGGCTGCACACTGGCTACCAGCAGGCTGCACACTGGCTTCCAGCAGGCTGCACACTGGCTACCTGCCCAGGAAGCAGCTTAGTTAAGATACTAGAATCAAAGAAGGAACTGTACTAAAAAGTGACCTGAAATCATTTCAGTGTGAATATCCTGTTATAAAATCAGGTGCATCCCGTAGCAGATGTGTGACTTGGCTGTATGATTACTGTTGCTGTATGTACTTAGGAGATATTAATTTGTAAAACATCTTACTGGCATTACATGGCAAATGTATGAACTAGTACACACAATTTATCTCGATTGTTTACAACTGTCTTGCAGCAGTTGTATAACCCGCTAAACAGAGTGCCATAACATTTGAGATCCCATCCCATCACATTTCTGATTTAAGTCTGATTTGGGAACGGGTCTCACCATTGCTCGTGAAATATTTAAAAGCTGACAGCCAGGAACTTGCATTCGCAGCTCTTCTTAATTAAAAATTCAGGAATGACAGTGCAGTTTAGAGCTTCCATAGATCTGGTCACACAAAAGCCGGAAGCAAATCAAAGATTAGAATAAAGCAACAAAAGTAAGTGAATGTCCTTCCACTGTGAAATGCAGATCCTCTTTAAAAAGATGTAGGACAATAGTATTGTATTTCACCATTGGTTCATTTAGACACTCCTAAGCGACACTGTACATGATTAAATAATTTGTTATTTTCCCTCATCTTGAATAGAAGCATATTGTTCAGTTGCCTTAACTTGTAAAATTCTCACAGGTGTTTTTTTTTTAAAAACATATTTGATGTGTAATAATATAAAAAGCGGGCAAAGTAATCATCCATAAATTTTCTGTAATGATTTAATGATTTATACCATTCAGTGTCATGGGGGGTCCGGAGCCTGTCCTGGAGGCTGCAGGCGTGCGGCAGGTAATAACCCATGGGGGGGGGGGGGGGGGCGCCAGCCCATCGCAGGGCACACACACACCTTTCAGTCACACACGCACACCTATGGACAATTTGGTAACTCCAAATAACCTCAGCATCTTTTTGGAATTCTGGGGGAATCCATAATACCCGGAGGGAACCCAGAATACCCGGAGGGAAACCAGAATATTCGGAGGGAACCCAGAATACCCGGAGGGAACCCAGAATACCTGGAGGGAACCCAGAATACTCGGAGGGAACCCAGAATACCCGGAGGGAAACCAGAATACCCGGAGGGAACCCAGAATACCCGGAGGGAATCCATAATACCCGGAGGGAAACCACAATACCCGGAGGGACCCCGCGACAGCAACATGCAAACTCCACACAGGAAACCATAGAGGAGATTCGAACCACCCCCATGCCACCCTGCAAAGTAAGCAATGACATTAAATTCAACAGGCTGGAAATTCAGGAAAGGAAAAAAATAGAGGGTGCATGGTGTGAGTCATGCCTTCAAAGAGGGGCTTTCTGCCTCTCCACCGTCCCCGTCGCACAGGGGACCCTAACTGCCCTGCGGAGGAGTCTGCTTCACAATGTGGCCGCCCACTCACCATCCTGACTAATCGAGTCCGCCTGTCTGGACTAGGCACACTTGACCCAGGGCGTCTGTACTTCAGCGGGATGCCTGCTTACCGGCCTGGGATGTGCTTGAGGCTATCTGCATATTATTCATGTAAAGAAATTTACGGAAGTGCGCTGTTTGTGACTCGCGGTCGGCAAAAAGAAACGGCGGTATCGCGGTACGCTTGCAATGCGCCGTCAGACATTTACTGTCTTTGATAAAGCAGGACGCGTTTCTTAGGTAGAAGGGGTTCTTAAAAAGTAAAGTACGCAAGAACTGAATTCAAAACCAAAACGCACTGAGGAAAAATGCACAAAACACTTTATGAAAAATGGGGGTACTATCTGAACGACACACAAATCACAGTTATATACGGGTGGGAATCACAAAGAACAGGAAGAGACGTTTGTGCTCCTCAACCTCCAGCTTTGTCAGCCAAACAGATGCAGTTTGAGGTGAGATGAATGGTGATAAAAGACCACAATCACTCCTGGGCCGCATCTTCCATCCTCTGTGTCAGTCCCTGTCAGCACTCACCAACTGTCAAGGACCAGTGACTCAGTCTGCACTGTCATCGAGAGTCTTACGTTAATTTCAGAAAAAGGTGAGCCAATCTTACGGCATTAGAAAATGCAGAAAGAAAAATGCTGAAAAGTCGCACAGCAACGGAGAGGAAAGCCGAACCCTTTGTCACGACCTGAAAAGGCTGTTATTCCATCCACGTAACAAGGCTGAAGTAAACAGCGATTCTTCACATCCTTGACGTCTACAGCTGCAACATGTACGTTCTCAGAGAGTAAGAAAAGCACAAAAACACGTATCGTTCACGAAATGGGGAGATACCAATGTCGCAAAAAATAACTGCCCTGCCTCTCTCACGTCTCATGGGGTCAAGAATCTCTCGAAGGGTGAACGGATCATGACTGTTCCTTAGCTATCATGCTCCCTTAGGGCCAGGCATGACTGACCACTCACGTACACAATGGCTGGGGCACGCAGACGGCACACAATCAATGGCTGGATGCGGATGGATCTCTCGGGGGGTGACCGGGGAAAGTGAAGGAGAACAGTACAATGCCAACAGCATTCATTCCCGTACGTGAGCACGACAACGGCCGCCCATTTTCTGCAAACCGGCCCGCAACATCCTGCCATTTGTTTGCTAGGAAGGAAGCCCAACACTCCAGAGACACAAAATACATTTTCCCTTCATTATCTTGAATTACTTCTCCATTATTATGTTTATATTAAACTTGATGTATGAGATATAATATGTAAGATGTCCGGTGTAAGTGACAAAAGGGAGAAACAATCATTCATTTCAAGCTGGGTAGTTATACAAACGATACAGGACTGAGTTTCTGGAAAACAGAAAAATGAAAAACAGCTCCACATATTGAGTGAGTCCATTAATTTTACGTCTTCCCACAAGACTGCCCCCTGGTTTCGGATGGGTTTTATAACCGCCATATTGGTCCAAAACACTCACCAAAAACAAAAACTTTGGGAATACATCTGAAACTCAACAAGCAGCTGTATCAGTGTATCAACTTGCACGTCATCCAAAAGCCAACTGAGAAGGTCTAGTATCAGATATACTGGTATGCTGGCCATATGGACTGGGGATGATTTTCATTATCTCAGCGTCTCGTGGGAGTAGAAAGGCAGAGTTATTACCTGTAGATGTAATTGTTGATAACATGTTATGTTTCGAATCATCTTATTGTATGTTGCAATACCTGTATGCAATGGAACATGCATTTAATTTCTGCTATTAAGGGACTTCAAACTAAAAGATGTCCAACCTGAAGTCTCTGTGGTTGGTCTGGTCCGTTTATGAACCTCCCTCACATTAATGAGTCGCCTCTTTTCAGTTCATTCAGCCTTTGGTTTATTTTTGTGGTGTGGTAGTGCACTGTTGCTGACTGACACCTCAAGCGCTGCACTTTGATTGTGGCTACAAGTATCTATTTTTAAAGTTTATTGTATGCGGGGGCTGGGGCGGAGTGGGGAGGGGGGTGTTACGTTTCAGGTTAACTGGTGATTCTGAGCTTCCCTCTCAGGCCCATGTCAGTTCTACTTTCACGCACCAGTTTTGCCCCATAGTGTGATTATGAATGGAAACGTCAAGGGCAGATGTATGTTATGCTGAATGCACTGCTGACACACACATTCCACCAAGCAATCCAAGATGAAACTCACAGTGACATATATGGTTTGTGTTTGAACACGCAAGACCACCTCTGTTGGCTGCAAGCTGGGAAATACCTTAGAGCAGGGGTGTCAAACTCCAGTCCTGGGGGGCCGGAGCCCTGCACAGTTTTTGGTTTCCCCTCATTTAACACACCTGATTCAGCTTCTTGTGCTAATTACAGCACAGCTCTTGAGCTGAACCATTTGTGGCGGAACAGAGCTAAGCTACACAGGGCTCTGGCCCTCCAGGACTGGAGTTTGACACCCCTGCCGTAGAGCCGGCTAAATATCTGAGGACATCACTGATAAAGTGTCCAAAACAACATTGTTTAGGTATGGATTCTACACTTAAAGCACCTCATAAAGTATGACATGAAAGCTGGAAGTGCATTATTGTACAATATTAAATGAAGGAATTTTAAAACTACAAAAAAAATGTTAAATCTCCAGACTCCAGAGAAAGTTGTTCAACAACAATACAGATCATCCTCCTTAGCTTGCTGAACCAGCACTGGGAATTAATGTCCGAAAATGTTACCCTGTAAACAATCCACAGCAGCTTCCAGTGTCCCAGAATAACTGAGTGTTTTCTTAAAAAAAAAGTTACTTCAGTTCCCAGGCCTATCCCCACATGGAGAACCAGTATTCCCAGTATTCCCAGTCCATTTCAATCTCAGTTTACTTAAGGTTAAGGCTTTTGGAATGTGTTACCGTTTTAAAATTGGAATTCATTTCTCCAGTTAATATGGCATCATTCTATAATGACGATATATAGTCATACAGAGTAAATGGTAACTTTGCCGGATAATTTAAATAATCTCCAAGACATACATAGATAATGTAGTTACGTCAATTGGCGTTTCTGAAATCCCCCTGGAGTGAGTGTGTGTGTGTGTGTGTGTGTGTGTGTGTGTGTGTGTGTGTGTGTGTGTGTCCGTCCGTCCTGTAGTGCACTGGGATCCTGTCCAAGGTGTCCCTGTGTTTTCTGGGACGATGTCCAAGTACTGGATAAGCGAGCATGGGAAAGGACAAATTATGTGAATGACATAAAACGAACTGGTGATATTAAAGATGGCAATATTACAATGGAGACATGGATATATATATATATATATATATATATATATATATATATATATATATATATATATATAAAACCTTAGATACAATGTACAGAGAGACAATATAATAACCATGCGCAATTTCAGTCACTAAGTCTCGAATTATTCTGGAGTGTCGTGTCCTGTTCTGTCCATTCACTGTTCCGTCTGTTCAGTGTAAATTGTTGTTCACTGTAATGTGATCACACCCTTTGTACTTTATTGTGTTGCCTGTTTGCACCTTTTTGCCCTGTTATTTGTGATGTTCAGTGTTACTAGATGTTGCACCGGGGCCATGAGGAAATGTTATCTCATCACACTTTGTACAAGTATAAAGCCGTTCATGACAATAAAGTAACCTTAACCTTAACCTTATTTTGCTTTTTAATTTGAATGTTTGTTCATTGATTTGTCTGTCTTTTAAATATCTTGTTCTGACTGGGAAAAACTAAAAGCGTTACATATTAATTAAAGTATATTAAACAAATGACAATAATAAATAAGCTTGTATCTTTGTACAGTATGAATTCCCCTTTCGCCGTCAGCAGTGTCAGAAACAGCAGCACATTATTACTGTATTACAGCCTAAGTACCAACGGCAGAATGGCAGCAGAAAGGAGATCAGTGTTTGGCTGGACCTCTGCAATACCCCCAACTTTATACAATGCAACCTTCAATAAATATACCAGCATTGATGATGGCAACAAATCCTGCATTTATGCCTTATTCAGCAACAAATAAATACTGTAACTACATTAACAAGCATGCAAATGAATGAATAAAACACACAAACAAACAAATACATAGGCAATGTGTGCGGCATTTAAAGTATAATAGTCTCGGAAGGCTGAATATCAGATGTTTTTTCTTACATTGCTTCTGCAATTTGTGTTATTCCTTCTGTAATTGCCATAGTGATTGCCCACTGTTTCCTAATACCATAAACTCTTTAAACAATAATAGTTTATTTCAAGCTGCAGGATACCAAAAGCCTTTTTCCTCGTGTGATTTTAATGTGGAACAGCAGGTATGAGCTTCAGAGCCGGATGGCGTCTGATTGCATAATACAGAGAGTCGAAATTCAAAAGCTATTTCATATTTTAGCCTTAAAGTTCAGTTTCCCTTAAAGATCTGCAAAGGTCAAAACATCTTAACAGATGCATTTACTCTATTCGGGTTATTTGGAAATAGGAAATCAGATGTATACAACTGATATCAGTATGCAACTGCCATTTTGCCTACAAGCATATTAATGCCTTGTGAACTTCACACAGCACAACAGCGATAGAATGGTGAGACAAAAAGTATATGTGATCCTCACCAACTTCTCTAAACAAACAATTTTAACCTCAACAGACAAAAATATTACATATTTCAAGATTCACGCACCAGTAGGGGTGCGACTACTGCCGTTCAAGCCAAACCGTTGGCAGCTAGATTTTTCTGAAGCCCTCTGGGTTGGTTTACATCATGCCAAGAAGAACGAACATCAGCCATTGCCTCACAGAAGCAAATTACAAGCGGAGACCCTTCGATACAGTTGCCAGACTTCCCAGCAGTGGGCACCCTAGCAAGTTCAGCCCAAGGTCAGATCATTTACTGCTAAATCCGTTAAAAGGTACAGACCTAGGTGAGCATGTTAAATGTTCATGTTCACGCTAGCATGATTAGGAAAGACTGAACATGTACGGCTTTGATGAAAGGGTGAGCAGGCAAAAGCCACTTCTCTCCAGGTAGAATATGGAAGCATGAATTGGGTTTGCAAAACTGCATCTGAGCAAACCACAAAGGTTCAAAAGCAATATCTTTTGGGCCAAAGAGACCATATTTCGATGGTTTGCTGGTTATCGTACTTGTCCACTGACTCTTAATTTGTAGTTTCTCCACTTCTAGCCCCTCCCCCTCCCTTCTCTGGAGCTCCCCATTGGTTTATGCTCATCATAACTAGACGATAGTGAAATTTGTCAAAAGCCATTGGCCACTTGCGACATATCATTCCTCACGTACCTAGTGCTTCGTAAATGTAGTGTTTAAGTTGTAAATGCATGAACTGTGATTTGTAATTGCAACCTACACATCATGAACTCGTAAATTGTGATTTGTAATTGTAGAATGAGGATTGTACTCGTGAAAATGAGGCGGCTCATAGAATTATGAGATCATCGTGACATTTAAGTGCGATTACTTTAGACATAAATTTATCTCTATACTCCTGGACTGCAACTGGGGAAGCCTGAGGTAACCGAAGGTGCTCAATGGACTGAAGCAAAGCCCTAAAGAAGAATGGGTAGAATGATGCTAAAGGCAGTTATATACGACTCTAAATGATAGTGTGCATTTTTCCCGCAATTGGTTTCTGAATATTGAAATTTAATGTTTCTGTTTTGTCACCCAAGGTTAGATTTATTTGTTTATGGCCGTTAATTAGGACACAGCAGTTATGTAGGCCCCGACAAACAAAACCATAGAACTAAGGGGGTACCTTCTTTTCCCATGACTGTACATCCTGTGCATTTACAAACGGTTTACTATAAATACCAGATATTTGTCTTGAATTTAGCATAAATAGGTTATAAGTCCAAAAGAAAACAAAATAAAACCCACCCCAGATGTATGGCTTATGAAAATATATATAATTTAATGTAACATGTGTTCCTAAGAAAGTCAGCATTGCCCTTTGCACCAGAAAAGAGTTTACAAAATGGTTCAAACTATTCCTGGCTATTTTTATATTTACTTCAGCTACTTCAGCACCACTGAAAGCATAAATTAATGGTTTGAGGCAGTGTTTCTCAAACCGGTCCGCCGGGATCCCCAGGTAGTACACAGTTTTGCAGCAAAAACGTGGACAGTCTGGCAGGGAGCAGGGAGGCAGTAAAAACATGGAACGTCTGCGGGGATCCCAGAGGACCCGGTTGGGAACATTGGTGTAAGGAAGTGCAAGAAGAAGAAGTACGGTACCTGTCGTCGTTTTGGAAGGACTGATCTCCCAGGAGTAAATCCCGAAATCGATACCGAGGAGGGAGGGGGGGCACCTCGGAATCCACCTCGGCCATTTTCAGCGTGGAGATGTCCAGTATGATACCGGTGTTGCTGCTGTTGTTTTTCTGCACCGTCTCAAGTGAGGGCCTGCAAGGTTGAAGGCAGCGTTACATTCAGCCTCCAAACTTCCCTCTACTTAGTGTGGAGCTATAAAGGTTCCGCCGTTAAAGAGAGTTGTTAAGGAAACCAACCCTCCTTAGTGACCGCGGCATGTTTCCTGTAGACAAAGGCTGCGTCTGCCCTGTTTGTGCATCTGTCTGCCATGATTTTTCTTTCATATGACCATAAACGGTCATTCGAGCTGTTTCATTGTCCTAAGTGCAATTATAGTTCTGTAATGAGTTTGAACAGGGGGCTAATTGAAGGCAGGTGTGCTTAATTGGGCATGGCAGATTGGAGATGTTGCTCCAGGAGAGAGAAAGAGTGGAGGGGTGTGTGTGTTTGCTGGTTGTATGGCTCTCTTAGGGAAACGCTGAATGGCTTATCACTGGGAAGTAGGTAATTCAGGTCCAGACCGAGATTTTATTTCAACCAACAAGTTGAGTATAAACAGTCACAATCTAGGAGTACTCAACTGGTGGTTGAAACTAAATCTTGGTCTGGACTTTCAGTCTCTGGACCTGAACTACCCACCTTTGGTAGACTCTGCATGCGCTTTTCAGCAGTGGAGAGGACATATTTCAGGGTGTGACCGGGGCATCAATGACTGCCACACAGAGGGATGCTGAATTTTATTATTGTTTTATTTTCCCCTGTTTTTTAATTATTCTGTAGAAATGATGATCTATTGTACCACCCCCAAGTAAAGTGTCATGGGGTGACTCTGTTGTGAAAGGCGCTATATGAAAAAATAAACTGAACTGAATGTATTAAATCAACGACTTTATTGACTGTTAGTGTATAGTGTTCTGTGAGAGGAGAAGGTTATCAGAAGGGGTTTCTTAAAAAAAGCTCTCATTGCCCCTTGAGGAGTGGAAATTAATCTTTTACCAGTCGTTTTTTTCTAAACGTGGCTCTGTTGCATGCAGTGCACAGTGTGTGTGGTTAAGCTGGACAGACTTTCTGATGTATTACAATTTTATTTTAGTTTATCTGAACCATCACATGGGAAACAGAAATAAACACAAAGCAGGCAGATGCCGTTACATTAATATTCAGCCTGTAGTGCTTTTGAAAGTGATTTAAACACTTTTTTTTAATCGGAGGGAGGTTACGTCCAAAAATTTGATATTATTGCATTAATAAAAAAAGGCTTGAAACAACTGGCTTCTACGTATAAACTTGGTTATAAAATTACCATTCATATTCTAACATCTAACTATTACCGAATCATTGGAAGGGTCTTCTCCAGATAAGAAAATAATTAAAATATGGCATTCTGAAAAAAAATACTCATTTCACACTTCACAGAAAAGATTGCTATGTGAAATGCATCGTTTCAGTTCAGTATTATGCTAGCTACATTCCATAACTGGCAAATCGGTCGTTTTTACTGTCCCTTTACGTGACAGTATTTTGCACACGCGTCAGTGAAATCATCCCCATCGGGAGATAATTTCGCACAGTCTGTAAAGGGAACCTCCACGCTGCTGCGTTGCTCTTCCCCCACGGACATACAGAAAACATGATGCCTGAATCCATGCGGAAATGCGGCTTAAGGCCACATACAGACCTGGTATTATCTTCATCGGTGAAAGTCACAATAATTACAAATGACAAGTGTCTGCAATCTACCTATAAACCCCATGCAACGCGATCGATACATTTATATTCCAGTATATTTAAATATATGCATTTTTTAATAGAGTGTATCAATGACATGCATTTTCTTAGAAGATAATTACCAAAACATGTTTTCTTTCCTGGGGAAGAAAAAAAAAGATTCAAAGCTCGTTATTTTCGACAAAAGTGTTTAATTAAACAGAAATTGGTGCTGAAATTTAATGGATCCCCTTCACTCAGCCATGCAGGTACAATAAAGGTTATCAGGGTGAGCAGGCGTGCTGACACCCGAACAGGGGGTGCATCTTGCTTTCCTTGGGGGGGGCCACGCTGAGCGACATTCTGCATGCGGGAGATTGACGGGTCAAGTATTACCTGTCGCCATGGGAACACGGAGAGTGAGGTGGTGGGCTCATGACTGCCTCTTGAAAAGAGGAATTAAAAAAAAAAAACATAAATTAAAGCAGAAAAGGGGAAAATAAATGTAAAAAGCCGTTAATCAGCCATCCTTCGCGTCATCTTGAGGCGTTTTAGTTAGTCTCCTTTCCCGCGACCTGTTTACCTGCAAAGTGGGTTTGCATTGTGTTTCTGCGATTAACAGCATTGATCAGCTAATTAGGCATAAACAGTGGGTGAAAGACATAACTGCTACAAATATGGCTTCTGGAGATGTGGGTATTGATAAAGCTCACAGACAGTCAGCAGGACTTCCCATGAAGAAATACGCTATTCCTGAGATCCCAAGTTCTCCGTTTCCAGTGTGTGGAAGAGAAATAATTAGCATTTGTTCCACTGGTTACATTTCAACAGCCTGTGTTACCGAGACAAGTATTTTCCAATATAAAGAAATACAGTCAAATACAATTACAGATACATAAAGGAGAGTCACGCAACACAGTTGCAGAAACCGTTTTAATTAGATGCTGTGTTGTCGTATTAGTAATAGAGTAACACATATAGGAGCACAGGGGCCCTGGACATGACAGGTGTTGTATAACACAACTTATGTTACCGTAACTCCATATCATGTCATTCACTGTGAGATATGGATTAATTACCAGACCTCAAGAAATGGCTATGAAACAAATACATGAAGATCAAATACCTACCCTTTGATAGATAGATAGATAGATAGATAGATAGATAGATAGATAGATAGATATTTTAGATCATAGCATATTTATGTCCAGTCACATCACACATTACGCAGTATATTTTGAGGTCATTTCTGAGGTCAGGCCAATGATTCTCTTCATTTATATCTGTTCTCTAGGAAACATTAAACTTACAAATGACACATTACCCTTCAGTGACCTGTTATGCAAATATATTTGTTTCAGTAATGTAATACTGTGTAAAAATATTTGTTTACAGAAAACACTGCTCTATACTGTTTTATAAGAAACACGCAGGGTAACAGTTCCTTCACTTTAATAACTCGTCCACATCCAATATGCATGAGGAAGCCAATTACTCACTTATTCCCTTGTAATAGGACTAAAAATCCGTTCAGGGAAAGTCCTTCAGGGCTGGTGCTGTGTCAGGCTGCCTCAGACAGGCTTGGCAACTTTTGTATGAAAACAGAGATTTTCAGACCCATTTGAGTCCTGTTTATCTTCATTGGTTTTCTGGGGAACAATCAGCATTAGCCAATCCTGAGCCTTAATTTTAACCTCCCCGTATCAAATTTACTGTTTATGTAATGATGTAAATTGATGCATGGCAGTTAGTTATCCAACTGGCAAATATTTATTACCTACAAATTATGGAACATGAAATAAAATTACGTTTACTAGCGACACCAGCAACCCTAAGGTGCTCCTCATCCATCCATCCATCCATCCATCCATCCATCCATCCCTTTCAGCTGGGACCACATCCTCCGCTAACACCCCCTTGACCTGCAGAAACTCGCAGCAGGTGCATGTGACGATTGTCAAGTCGGAACCCCCAGCTCGGCAGCCCAGTACCATAACGTATCTGCCCAGCAACAGGGTGGGAGATGGGCGACATCCCCATGTGTAAGAAATTAGGTGTATCAGTCCTGCCGGTTTAGCCAGAAAGCAAGGGCCAGAGAAAGTCTGTACCTTGCACCGCTTCAACAACCAGCTCGAGGAAATAGGAAGTAACATGTACAGTAAAGCCCTTCTCAGGATGCGTGTGTCTGCGCGCGTGTGCGTGAACAAGGGGGGGGTGTGATTATCGTAACCATTGAGGGTATATGTGAAGGATGCCTTTTCGGATGGGACAGCAAGGATTCCTCTCACAGCACTGGGGCAGCAAATACGGTCCTTTATTTATGGCTCTGTACTGGTCCAGTACGTGTAGCATCGTTTTCCATTACAGGAAAGGTCAGGTGTACCTAGCTGTATGAATGGGTAGAAGCACAACTAAACAAATAAAAAGGTAAATCTATATAGAGAGAAAGAAGTGGCTCCGCAGTGGTTCTGTTTAGCGCTTTGGGTGCCTTGAAAAGCGCTATTTACAGTGAATGTAACTTTCATTCATTCATTTCATAAATGCTGTGGTTTATTTCAAGCCTAATATAGCCTACATTCGAAGATCCTTTTATTTTATTAAGCATACGGCTTATAAGGAACTCCGAGTTGCCTTTTCGTGAAAGGTTATCCTTGCTGTACATGGAATTTCTCTCCGTCATGCATAACGCAACGTGACAGCCACGACTGAAGGAGGGTAGCCGCCTCAAAGCCCTATTCCCACCGGGCTCGGTGCCCACCGGGAGAGACGAGCCTTTAGGTAGGCAAGCAGCAAAATGCGCGGCATTAAGGCTGCACTGGAGGGTAACGCGACTTCTTATTCGATGATTTTACACAGGGGTACATGAGATCATGACATATCATTGAAAATACATCATGGATAATACAACATTAATGATAGTGGGGAAACATTCGATGTTATAGGCAAAGTTTTATTTAATGAAAACAATGTTTTAATGAAAACTACTGCCGGCAGCCCGAGATGAATATGGGGGCCACGCTTTACAGTAAACCCCACCTCGGGCTGCATAAGGCTGCCTCCAACTCTGGAAATTTATCTTAATGACATCCCTAATGTCAAATAAAGACACTGCTTTTCTCTTCCGACATGTATGATACTGAATCAATTAATCCAAAAGGAAATCACTTGTTTACCGGTACGGACTACGGCATGATTTAATTACGCTCATAAATCGACCTACATGAGAGAGATTTACAATATAACAGACAAGGTATTTCCCACCCCCCCCCCCCCTTCGTTTTCATACAGCCACCGGTAGGATTATATCAATTTCCCTATAAAAAAAAAAAAAAAACAGTGGAGCTTTAAACTGATTTAACTTTTTCGTTTATTTTAGGACAGCTGGCCCGTTGCCTCTCAGACTGACCAGGCATCATACCTGCAACACAGTAATTCAGTATGACATTGGCATGAAAAGCCCAGAGTCAGGGCAGAATCATGCACATTTCATTGAGGAACGATGCATATTGAAAAATGCTGAAATGCAGATAAATCGTTCGTTTTAGCTGCATTTAAAGGGTAATAGTCATACCTCCCTACGCTCGATTGCAAATACCGATCAAGGCAGTGTCGTCACGAACACACAAATTATTTTAATTGAACTATCAAAATAGAAATTGAATGGTAACAAGTAAATCTCTATACCTGGCTGTGTGTTCGTGCGCGGTCCCATCATCGTAAACAAACGTCTGGTTCGTATAGCATTCGCTACACATTTTGGTTGGAGCTCCAGCTGACTCGCAGTGGAGAGCAGCCGATTTTAATGTCCCTTCCAAAGCTTCCTTGGGAAATTGCATCGGCAGCACGACTGTCAGTGATTTCTTCCGTGGAGGATGCTGTCCCAAGATGTCAGATCCAGGTTAAGTTTTTCACAGCATATATTCAGCTTCCATTCGTCCACTTGATTTTAACTGGATTGTTAAAGAGCAAAAAAAAAAAAAAAAAACGAGCAGCGGTTAATTCAGAAATACAGGTAGAGCTACTAGAAGTTTAAATGCAAATGCAAACAGAATGAAAATGAATATGAACCTGTATTCTTTCTTGTTGCTTGAGATATTTAGGCGCCTCTTCCCAGACACTAAAAGTATTTCGAGCACAGACTGGAAATGCATCTCTTTCCCGACAGCATATGTTTAGTGTATGAAGCACATTGCGCTTGTAGTCAGAAAGGTATCCTGCTTATAGGGGGCAATGCGTTTTATACATGCCGAAAGGCGCCATCTACTGGAAAACCTTGAAATTATTTATCATGCGTTTTTATCACGGGCAATTGGTGCTTTTCATTACACCCCTACGCACAGAACTTGTTCCTTGCCAATAAATCAGGAGTAAATACATATTTTTTAAAATATAAGATGCTTGCACAAAAATAGCTCGTGTTTCAAGGGTGTTTTTTGAAGGGGCGGTTGCAGGGTATGAGGATACCTCAGAAATTGTTACGCATCATAACACGCCAATGGTGATTATAAAGGACTGTAATAAAAAACCCGGGTTTCGCGTAGGTCCTGTAATCCCACCCCTGGCGCCGCCCGAGGTGCTAAATAAAATTACACATACCATATAATATATTGTGTATTAAACAAACCATCTTAAAATTTACCGACATGCTGAACCTTAAGTCTAGTGACTAATGCTGGAGTCAAATAAAACAAATAAATAAACAGCGTTTTGGTATTAAGTAGATAACTCACAGAGACAAGGAAAACAGAAAATCAATGTCTGATTCAGAGTGACAGCACAGAATGAGCTCTGTCAGCCGGAGCTTATTTTCTTGTCACTATTTAGCTGTAAACCTGTGTGAAGTCTGAAATTATTGTAGTGATCCTTGTCGTCTCAGCGAGAGGTTGAGTCATGCCAGGACTTTGCTGCAGCTTTCATGGCTCAGGAGGCCAGGGTGACCCATGCGTAACAACACTGTTTGTGGGAAGTTTTCTCAGTGAGATCTTCCCTGCATGCCTCCTTTGTAAGCAAAAGCCTGACATAAGACCAGTGGTGGCTGTGTAATAGCCTTTTGTGGAGCCCTTTGCTTGTTGGTGAAGTGACTGACATGGCCGGTTTGAATCTTGTCGGTCCATCCCTGACATACCTACTGTATTATTTTTCTAACAGACAAGAAGGCAGCGTGTGCTAATGTATACCGATGCAACTATAACTCTTTAATTCTGTATGTAACACTGATGAAGATACAGTAGCAGACATTGGCATTGTAACACTTTACTTAAGGCCATGTTTTTCATAATTTATAGCACATTCATAAATTATAATGCATTCATGAAGCATTATAAACATGGTATAAATCTTTATAAAAAGCCATAACACATTATAGCCATATGTATTATGCATTATGACTGCTTTATAAAGCTCTCATCTATAATGCACTATAGATACTTTTATAATGCAGTACAAAGCATTAATGCTTATACTGATCATTATAATGCATTATGAAGGTATTTATAGTTCATTATAGACGAGAGCTTCATAAAACATTCATAACGCATAATAAGTATGGCTGTAATGTATTATGCCTTTTTATAAATATTTATAGCCATGTTTATAATGCTTTATTAATGCATTATTATTTGTTATTAATGTGGTTATAAATGACTAAAAACATGGCCTAAAGTGTTACCTAATGCCCTATGTGCCAGTTTCCTGCTAGTGGAGTAACAATGTGCGAGCAGAACAGCGTGTGCAAGGGAAGGTCTTGCTGCAGGAATGGCAAAAAAGCGGATTTCATTGTTCACTTGTCAGTGGGTAGACAGGCCCAGAGATTCAGCATCAAAGACCATGTCTTATAGTCTGCCCAGTTTGGGGAGTTGGGCCAGTTCCCTGGGCAGTACTCTATAAAACACAGTGTGGTTACCAGTATGCCCAGTGTTACTGCACTATGAAAAAGGAGGGAGTGCTTCTGGCTGATGCAAGCCCACTGCCAAGACCCTGAGTTGGATAAGTAGTTAAATGATTGATGGATGGATGGATGGATGGATGGATGGATGGATGGATGGGTGGATGGATGGATGGATCCGGGCAGATATGGACTGTCCAGAGCCCTGGTAACTGTTCCATACTATAAGAGCTCAATCACAAAACAAATCTAGTTACACTTTTACATGTCCAGTGCAAATATTGCCCATATTTAAAAAAGTGAATAGCTTTGAAATACAATCAATTCTCTTTTCCCTTGGTGCTGAAGAACAGCAGATATCATGCAAAATATCCTTTATATTTACAATTATGCATGTTCTTCACCCCCCACATCTACTTCTGGAGAGTTAAATACAGGATATATACCACTCATACATTGAAATGCATATATAATTCACACATTAGTCTTTACTGAGTTCACATGACCACCAGAGTTACGGGCATACTGTAGGTTTGGTTTCGACATCAGTAAGGACCAAATCAGCCCCAACTCCGCCGCCCCTAAACACTCACTGTACTCCCACATTATTGGTAGGGAGGTGTCCCTGCAGTCTGTACCCAAACCTACACTCTTGTCTAGGGCGTTTAGACATCGTATTTCCAAAATGTCTGAAGAACCGTAAAAGCAGTTACAAGATTTACCAGCCTCATGAATATTATGGTTCCTTGGGGGTAAATAATCTATTGCTGTGGAAAACGGTTTTTGCACTTTGCACCAAATGTGTCTCTTTGGCCTTAGACTAAAAAACACAAATGACACTGAAAAATGGGAGATGAGATATTTAGCACTGGGCTTTACTCCAAGGTGACTTTACTTATATATTTGTTTGCTCAGCAGTTTAATTTAGAGAATCACTTTGCTCCAGTCTTCTTGGAGGGATTTTAGACTGATACTCACTCAGTTGAAATATGAAATATAGACGTATCCAAAGCTTCAGTTATACAGTGAGCAGCATCACACTGCATTTATGCAGTTCCTGCAGCTGCCCCAGGTCACGCCCCTATTTCTCTTATCACAAAAGTTCTTCATTTAATTGTCTGTGACACATATTTGATCTGTTTAGTGCCACCTGGAATTATAAAAAGGTGCCACGTTACAATAAGGCTGCCCATATAAAGGGTTTATGAATGCTTTATAATCTGGGTATTAATTAGGTTGTAACACTTTGTAAATTATTAATAGACAAGTGTAAACAAGTTATAACGCAGTTTTCTTTTTATTAATGAGTTACTACTATTTACAAATGGCAAATGGGAGCATTATCGAAATAAAAATAATTTGGAACATTAGAAATACAAATTAAAGTATTAGTCACCGACTCATTAGATATATAGTATTTCACTGTATTACACAAATTGTCGCTGCAATAATAAAATTGGTATTGCATGAAGAGCAAAAATGACAATTGAGTTAATTATCATAGTAATTATTTATCCACATTAATTATCTGCAGTTTAATTGGTATCATAATGTTTTGATTTTTTGTTGCTGTACAGTAGGGGGCCCAGTTGATTTCTTTTGCTAAACACGGATAGTACCAATCAATATCAAGACCAGTGTGATCACAAGCTTGTGAATGGCATCTAACTGCATGAATTTCTTTTATGATCATAAACCTCTATGGCTTTCAAATCTGGCATTCTATCAAAACCTCTCAGAGCCACCGTTAATCCTTTAAAAACCATCAAGGAAATCTGATAGAGTATCAAGCATGAGTTCTTTGAAAAAATGCACCATGACCACAAGCCTGTAACCAAGACCTGAGATATATTTTCCTTCTTTCAGAAAGGTCATTTCCTGAGTTTGGTTCTGCGTGTTTAAACGCTTGCGGTGTGCCACTGTCTCAGGAATGCTATATGGACGATAAGACGCCAGTGTGACCAACATCTCACTGAGTCAAAGGGTATGAAGAAGAAGCTGCCTAACTCCTTTTAGTTGCTATAACAGCCTGTACTCTTCTGGGAAGGCTTTCCATTAGGTGTTGGAACATTGCTGGTGGGACTTGCTGCCATTCAGGTTGGGTATTGAAGCTGGGTGATACTACAGCTGTCCCAATACTTTTGTCCCTATAGTTTAGCTGTTACTCAGCATAGATTAAAATCCCTGGGTGGTTCGCCTGATGCCATTTGCTCCTGACGACACCGTCAAAGGCTTCCGGGCTGAAGCTTTCAGAAGTCGCGAGGTAGAGGGAGCACCGGCGAGGTCCGCTATCCATACCCACATGCCAGGAACGCGGTGAGGCCGCTTTTATCGTGCACAGCGGAGGACAGGACTTCTGACAGCTGCCCTGGGGGGACAGGGGGTGGGGAGACGCTGAGGTCACAGCATGTTATGCTGTGTGTAGGTAATGTTCTGCTCAGGTGAGGTGACATGATCGGGCGCGACCATGAGAGAACAGACTAAAGAGCAGAAGCTCTGCCTGCTCAATGGGGATCGTGATCTTTTCTTCCCAGAAGAGCAAAAAGGTGCACTAATTCACTGATGTAAGGATTTATTATTAACTCTTCATTTTCAAACTAAGTTACAGAAAATATTTAAATATAAGCTGGTCACAAAACTTAAAAATGACCCATCCAGCTCGAAATCGCTCCCTGCACTACGCATATATTTATTACATTCTATTTATTTAGCAGCTGCTTTCACCCAAAGTAACGTACATTTTTGACTAAGCAGGGTCAGATAGCCCCTGGGGCGACTGCGGCTTTAAGGGCCACGCTCAGGGGCCCGGTGTTGGAATTACAGGCATAGGGCCCTAAGCCGCTCAGCCATACAGTACAGCACCCCGGAAAAAAGACAGAACGGAACCAGTGACATAAAGGTTCCCATCACTGGGCGGCTGCAGTCCTCTGCTCTACCAGCTCAGCTATTGGCTCACAGTCTGCTGAAATCCTCGGACATGAGAAGCCTGAAACAGTTGTTTCCGTTACCAAGATCTCCTGATGGGAAGCGTGAGACTCCATGTGCCGATTCTCTGCAGTGAGCCGTGAAAAATAACGTAAAGAACCATAACATTTCATGTTTTTTATTACCGAAAATTCTTCAAAGATGCCAAAATAAAACCCCTTTAACAGTCACACATCCTCAATAAAATGTTTTGTGCATGTATTGTTACCGTGATATACCATGTATATTGGTTTGTGCGTCCAGTTGCACTGTTTGTCATTTCAGTGTCCAGTGACAATGAAGAGATTTGGTTTGGTAATGACAATAATGAGTAATAATCAGGGCAAAACTCTGGCAATTCCAAAGCGACCCGGCGTCTGCTGAGCAGTAAGAGGGGGTGCCAACCTCCAGCATTCCCAGCACGCATCTCATCACCAGCAGACCTTCCCAGTGCCTTTGGAGAAACCAGACTCCTGCCAGTGTGCGCATGCATATGCAGAAGCGATGAATCACTCACACCTATTTTATCATGCCAATGCGTCGCATCAGAATGCGCAGTATAGATCGCATAAGAACACCCACACATATACAATCAATCATACTCTGGACTCACTTCAGCTTCTCAGATCCGTGCTTTTATAATGTGAGAGAAAACCTCTCGGTTCGACTTCCTTGAGAATCCCCATTTCCTCCTGTACCCACTACCCCCCCCCCCCCCCCAGGCCACCCCCACGATGGTCCCAGTGATCCTCAGGACATAGAGAGGACTGGACTACCTGACCGTAATCCCAAAGCAGCACAGCTTCCTTCCGCATTCAGCTATACACTGAGAAACATTAACACTCCATGCTGAATTAATGACAGGAAAATATTTCATTCTGGAATTTCGATTGAACACATGAGTCACCTCATTTTGGACCTGAAGCGTTATGCTCTGGAAGAGTGCCCTTTAATACATCCACATTAACAGTCTACATTTTCATCTTCAATTGAGATCCATGTTAAAAATAAACTCAGAAAAGCTTCTGTGTGAAATAAGTCCATTAAAATTCCCAAATTTATTTGTATGAACTTGGAACAAACAGATGCATACTGTAGCTACTCTGACATTTTTTTCTGACTTTTTAAACTAGGAAAAGTTTACACAATTTTGTTTATTTGAAGTGAACTTTGGTTCATTGTGTAACACAATGTCCTCGTGCCGAGATTAGCTGCCCTGGTTCTGTGTGTGTGTGGGGGGGGGGGGGGGGGTGGGGGGGTGGAGGGGTCCAAAGGTCCAAAGGTCCAAAGATATTTATCACTGGTGTCACTGTGCATTCTCTGAAGCACACTTCCTCTAGGTGTTTGGCCAAGAACCCAGTTGCAGAATCTCACAAGATTTGAAGACAGAGGAAAGTCAAATTTTCATTTAACATTAAGTGTTTCAAGAGTTGCACATAGCAAAATATCCAGGAGACAACTTCTCCACAGACACTAAATCACAATCCATGGACCAGCCGTACAGTCCTCCGGCACTTCAGACACTCAAGTGGGTAACAGCAAGACACAAATGCAGCTTAAATAGGGCCCTTAGTGGGTACAATTGTAAGCACTCTGTTCCCCAACCCCCTCTGGTGGCCGGGTTGAGACATGACCATTTAGGTATATTCCTCTCCCTAGATCACCCCCTTTGTGTTTGGCCCCCTGTGACGCACTGGAATTCGTCCGAGATGTGCTTCAGTGCCACTGCTTCCTAAATCAAGCTTCTGGTATCCTGCTTTGCGTAAGTAAACTTGATAGAACTGACCAATGACTTCCCTGTTTCATTCTTAAAAATAATGCGAATGGAAAAATTGTCAAATTTGTTTGCTGAGTTTTTGCTTTTAAAAATTTCAAATAAAAAGCCAGGCAGTACTGTAGCTCAGTGAGATGCACTGTAGCTCAGTGAGATGCGTAGTAGCTCAGTGAGATGCATTGTAGCTCAATGAGGTGCACTGTAGCTCAGTGAAATGTACTGTAGCTCAATGAGGTGCACTGTAGCTCAGTGAGATGCATTGTAGCTCAATGAGGTGCACTGTACCTCAGTGAAATGTACTGCAGGTCAGTGAGATGCACTGCAGGTCAATGAGGTGCACTGTAGCTCATTGAGATGCACTGTAGCTCAATGAGGTGCACTGTAGCTCAGTGAGATGCATTGTAGCTCAATGAGGTGCACTGTAGCTCAGTGAGATGCACTCTAGCTCAATGAGGTGCACTGAAGCTCAGTGAGATGCATTGTAGCTCAATGAGGTGCACTGTAACTCAGTGAGATGCATTGTAGCTCAATGAGATGCACTGTAGCTCAGTGAGATGCACTGCAGGTCAATGAGGTGCACTGTATCTCAGTGAGATGTACTGCAGCTCAGTGAGATACACTGCAGGTCAACGAGGTGCACTGTAGCTCAGTGAGAGGCACTGTAGTTTAGTGAGATGTACTGTAGCCTCACATCACTAGTGTTGGGGGGTCATATTTTGGCACCACTCCTGTGCTCTGAGTTTGCAGGTCCTCCCTGTATTAGTGCAGGGTTCCTTTTGGTACTCTACTTTACACCCTGGGCGGGATGCCAGCCCAATACAGGGTGCAGAGATAATCAGATAAATCAGACAGGCGGAGGGTGAAGGGACTGTTCCCTCAGCGGGACTCGCCACTCCCATGGAGCTTCCTGCCGTCCATCATACCTGCTGCCCAACTGCCCGTATCCATCACCTTCCCTGCAGCATCACCCCAGCCTGCCTGCAGCCCTGAAGCTAATCCAGACCACCGAACAGGAAGGGTCCCAGTCCTGCAGCCATCCACCTATGAAGAGTAACCGGATCCGAATGGGAACATTTGCTGCCTGCCTACCTATAAAATGACGTTTGAAGGCCATTTGGTTTTAACCGGGGGTGTGAAAAAAGGCCCTGCTTTTGAAGACCTGCCTGAGTATGAGTTTTCCCAAGTACAATAAATGAGTGGCTGCCCACCTCTGCAACCCAGAAGTGCGAACGTCATGCATCGAACACCCAAGGCTAGAATTATAGCACTCAGACTTTCATCTGCATGGCTAGTCCTGATATTTTAAGTGTCCCCAGAAAGCCTGGCTTTAAATCCTACGCTGCGTGGCACGATGCTGTCCTACAGCTAGTTAGACTGAGATATCGATTTGGAAATCAGAGAGGCACGCATAACAAAGGCTTGCAAAGGTGGTCTTGGAAGATTTCAAAATTACTTTCTGTATGTAGCATCTTTTGTTAATGTATCTGGACTTTTTGTTGTCCACATTGTCTTTCTTAATCAATGGCTTAATAGGCTGAACAATAGGAAGATCAGAACAGAACGGACAGATTGCAATAAGAAACAAAATGCGGAACATGAATATCCTTTCTTGGGAAAAGGTTACTTTTTGATCCTAGTTAAATATGCTCTCTTTGTCACTGTACATCCATCCATCCATTCATCCATCCACCCACTCATTTTCTACACTCACTTGTCCTATGCAGGGTTGGAGGAGGGTCTGGAGTCTACCATGGAGGCTACAGGCACAAGGCAGGGATGAGGCGCCAACCCATCACAGGACACACACACACACACACACACACACACACACACACACACACACACACGTGTATCTTTGTGGGGACTCTCCATGCATTTCTATAAGCATAATCCAAATCCCAACAATGACGACCTTTAACCCCTACCTGGACCTAACATTAACCATATGTAGCCAAACAAAATACAAGACTTTTAGCATTTAAAATTTTTTGATTACAGTTACAGATTTTTATAAAATTGGAGTTCCCTTTGTGGGGACCGAAAAAATGCCCCCACATCATCAGAACAACAGGTTTTTATCACATTGCGGGAACATTTGGTCCCCACAATGTAATGTATATCTGCCCACCCCATACCTCTCCTCTCCACACACACACAAACACACACAGACACACATACTTTCACACCTACAAAGAATCTGGCAACCCAGAATCTTCTTAGCATATTTATGGACTGTGGGGGAAAACTGGAGATCCAGGGGGAATTCTGCCTCTCATTTCACTTAAAATTTATGGTAAGGAATCAATGCATTAAAGAGGCAGCTCTGCCGTCAAAGTTACTTAAATCTTAAAAGCCCTGACACACTGCACTCTCTGGCAGACTGACACACTGCGCTCTCTGGCAGACTGACACACTGCACTGTCTGGCAGACTGACACACTGCGCTCTCTGGCAGACTGACACACTGCACTGTCTGGCAGACTGACACGTTGTGATAGCGGCAAGAGCGAAGGAGGCTACCTTAAAGGGAAAAACACTGCTCTGATTGTAAGCTCCTTAAATGACTTACAGAGGCATTAAACAAGCACCAAAAAACATGCAACCTGGAAACACAAGGAGGTCTGAAGCTGGATGATAAAGCAGACACACGGTGGGTAGTTTACACAATAACTAGAGGCACTCATGCATCGGACAGGACTCAAGTAAGACATAGGCAATGGCACACACGACAATCAGGAACAGCACCAGCATTAAGAATAACACACACAGGGGCTGATTACAATTTCCCAGCATGCTCCAGCGCTACAATACACTAAAAGCACCTGATTTACGATGCACAATTTGTAATAATACAAGCTGATATCTTTTTTAAACAAGAAAAACAACACACAGAGTGAGGTGCTTGTTTTCTGGAGACGTTCGGGCCTTGTGTCCTGGAAATGTTTCAAGAGGCCAGTCCTTTTCAAACGAGCTGTCATCCAGGGCCTATGTTTGGATGATTAATAGCCATGTTTGCCAAATCAGCAGGGGAAGCCCCCAAGTTCTCCCAGCCCGAACACTTTCCGTCAGAATAAATAGCAATAATGTTACTTTGTTGAAAAGCAGCCCTGTTTGGGTGAAACACAGCATAACTGTCCACGGATGCTCATCCCAGCTTTGCTCTCTCTCTCTCTCTCTACCTGCCACTCGCTTACCACCCGGGAAAATGGGATGAGCTGCACTCTGCAGGAAGCTGTGTTTCTGCTGTCTATTTTTGGACAGAATGCATTCTCCCACACAAACGCATCACTGTAAAAACAGCGGTAATAGCTACTGCCAGGCATTCCTTGCTTTTACACTGATTCTTAGCGTTTGCTTTTGTTTTGAAGAGAGACAATCGTCTAGCAGGAGGCTGTGACCCACTAGTAATGACATCCGATTTGGACAACCATCCATCCGTCTTGTGATGGCTTATCCTGGTACCAAGGGACTTGGAACCTATTCCACCCAGCACTGGCCTCCCGGCTGAGGTTTACCCTGAACCGGATGCCAGCACGTCACAGGTGTTTGACAACCAGCGCCATCTAGTCGGTGTCAACTCCCAGCAAGCATAAAGAGTGAACATGTAAGCTGTATTTTTCTAGAATGTTCCTTCTGGGTCTCTAGGCTTCCCAGCGGCAAAAGCCTTTTATTGTTAACTAAGTATATAATGACTAATGGAAAAATGTTTACCAAATTAAATGACTGAATCATATTATTTAGTCATAAAACCAGGGAACCCCCTGAATTATGAACAGGATTTTGCCCCATTTCGCAAATATCCGACCCAGAAAATATATCCAGTGTCACAAGTGATTAACTGCAAGTGGCGAAAAGAGTCCGATGTCTGCTGTCCAGAAATTATTACTGGGTCGGCACCGTGGTACAAACAGCCCAAACATCAGAAAGAACAGCAGACACATCGCTGGTCAGTCCTCACACAGTTGATCTAGTTGCTCCCTTCCACTGTATAGATCAGCCCCCCCAGGGAACACACGGCCGCTTTAGCCTGCTGATGAGCCATGGGTACAGTCACCCTTCATCATTTATACTCACGGAGGGGGGAGGGGTAAGTGGCAGACGTGGCCATGGCTGCCCACACACCTGAGAATCCATATCTCCGTCACACTCTCACACTCACTTCATCATCTCCTCCCTCGAAAGTGTGTCCCTGATGTATAAGCTTGGCAAGAATGGATGACACCTGTTCCATGCCATGAGGAGCTGTATTCCTCTCATACGACGTGTGACGCTGTGATGTCACGATGGCACGCAGCCATTCAGCACTCCTCAAGAAGCTGCAGGAGCTCACAGCATTTAAGGCAGCTGCAATGCAAAGCATGTTTTCATACGTTTCAGAAAAAGCATACAGCACAAGAGGAGTGCAAAGAGAGCTTGCTTATTGTGTTATTTTGTTCAGGGTTTAGTAGAAAATTCCCAATGATTTAGCATCTTTGTGTGTCTGTATCAAATGATCTTTCAAATGATGCAATAAGGAACTGAAATGTACCACTAGAATGTGCTACACGTCTAACAAGTACAGTATGTTGGATTAAGGGACAAAGCATGGCCTGTGACATGAAGAAAGTACAGTAACATTTTACTTTACTTTATCATGCACTATAGATACCTTCATAATATTATGTAATATTATAATGGTCAGTATAGGAATTAATAAAGCTTTACAACATCATCTATCGACAGTCATACGACATTATACTGTTAATTATGATACTTTACAAGCTCCAATGAAGCTCTCATCTAATAATGCACTATAGATACATTCATAATGCATTATAATGGTCAGTATAAGAATTAATAAAGCTTTACAACATCTTCTACTTACAGTCATAAGGCATTATACAGTAGTGTTGATTGTAATACTTCATAAGTTCCAATGACACTCATCTATAATACACTGTAGATACCTTCATAATGCATTATAAACATGGCTATAATGCGTTGTTCCTTTTTATAAATACTTATAGTCATGTTTATAATGGGGGGTGGCATGGTGGTGCAGTGGTTAGCACTGTTGCCTCACACCTCTGGGACCCGAGTTCAAGTCTCCGCCTGGGTCACATGTGTGTGGAGTTTGCATGTTCTCCCCGTGTCATCGTGGGAATTCCTCCGGGTACTCCGGTTTCCCCCCACAGTCCAAAAACATGCTGAGGCTAATTGGAGTTGTTAAATTGTGCATGTGTGAGTGAATGCTGTGTGAGTGTGCCCTGCAATGGGCTGGCCCCCCATCCTGGGTTGTTCCCTGCCTCGTGCCCATTGCTACCAGGATAGGCTCCGGACCCCCCGTGACCCAGTAGGATAAGCGGTTTGGAAAATGGATGGATGGATGGATGGATGGATGTTTATAATGAAAATACATGCCACTAGCATAAACAACAGAGACAACACACATTTACACCTAACTCATTTCTTACTTCTTCGTTGAAAGATATTGAAAAGACTTAAAGACATGTATAGAAATATAACAAGTGAAAAGCACAGAATGGCAATACTCTGTTATTTGTATGGAATACTCATAGCTCTGTCATAGACAGCTCTGTATGCTCTTGCCCTATAAAGTCACTCATTTCTCTAGACTCAGACAACCCTGGCAGTGAAGTATAACATTTTGTTCCCACACCACAGAATGTATTCATTCCAAGAGAATGCTAAGTCAACATAGTGCCCCTCAGCTACGCCATCGTAACTGAATTATCATTTCAGTAATTGCTGACTTCCAAAATGAAATGTTGCCATTCAGTGATTTTCTTACCCGGGGGCATTTTTCTTTAATAGCTACATTAAAGTAGTTCAATGAATGTTTCCAAGTTCAAATTGTAACTGTTTCTGTTGGCCTGTGGTCAATGCTTGATTTGAGGCTGATCGTGTGTTTGAAGGGCAAGGATATTTCCTGTCATTGCTGAACTGAAATCGATCAGTTAAGGTTTACTGGTTACTTGCTTTCCAGTATTACTCAAGACAAGACTCTGAGTTCAGAATTGGTTTGTTGCAGTGGGGGGGGGGGGGGGCAATGGCCTTTCTGTCAGCTTTTCTGTGCGTTGAAGTTCTGGCCAAGCGAGTGCTGACATCTGTCCACCTAAGTGAAAATTGAGAAATGAACGAGTCATTAAATCAAACAAAAGAGCATAATGTGATCTAAGCTCTAAACTCGAGGAACAGAAGCCGCAGCGCAGCAAGGAAGCGGGGGAGCTGCAGCCTACCCAGCCTGAGACAGACTTGGGGCCAGGAAATTGGGACAGTGTCGTCAATGCGACCGCATGTGAAATTAACAGAAGCAGAAGCTGGTACCAAAATAATCGTCACTTCGGGGACACAGGGTGGCTCTGGAACAGTGCCTTCAACTGGGACACCTCACCCAATACCAAAGGATGTTACATTATAACGAACACAGATTGGGATCCCCACCATGCAAATTCAGAAAGAGAAGATTCACGTCCCTTTAAATAAAATGAGCAGCAAAGCAGTGATTCCAAAGCTGAAAATCATCAAGTTTCACCATTTTAACTACTGATGAAGCTTAGCCAATGATATCACTCATTTGTCAGGCGGTATAAAGGGTTAAAGGCAACCATCGTATTTTTATGAGCAGGTAGGTGGGAAGGTCACTGCACCCTCTGCAGCGTCGCAGGACAACATGCAGCGAGAGGGCTGTATCGACCGCTAATCCTCCCACTCTGTCAGCAATCGATTTGGGAAGAAGCTAAACTTCGAGCGTCTGCAGCCTAGTGAGTGCAGGTACTGAGATTTACACAGAGACCCAAGCAGAGGGGGCACCTACCGCTGCTCTGTTTCAGAAATCACAAAAGCTGCAAACACGTTCCAATGAATGTCATGTAGACTCATGGCGACCTTTACAGGACAGCAAAAATCATTCGGCATGAATGGAGAGATTGATCACAAAGCAATTAAAAAAAACATGTGTATTTGTATTATTTTTTTCATTTTTATATGTCACACAAATCAATTACTACCTGGGTGCTTTGAAATATCAGCCAACTAAATCACACAAATCTGATGAAATTCACTTGAGGTGGAACATAGAGGATTATTTCTGATCTGAATGACCGGCAAGAAGATGCAAACGGATCCATGTGACATACTGAAGGAAATAAATGGGAACTTTACTCTTTTATTGGAATTTAAAACAATGGAAGAAAGGACTGAACAGCAGCCATTTAGGCTCTCCTCAGTTTGTGCCCGTAGCTGGTTTTAGGAGGATTTAGTTTGTCTAAGATGGTTTTAGATGGTCATGTCCCAGCCAGCTCTTGCTGCTCTTTGATGGGTTAGTTGAGTAGTTCTCCAGCTACTTGTGTGGACAGCTGGAGATGGGGGTGAAGTGGGGCTGGGATTCAGTGAACAGCTCACCGGGCTGCATAAACCATACACCGAACCACCCATACATCCATCTATGCATACATCCATACATCCACCCAGACAGTACATCCATCATAACCGCTTATCCATTACATGGTCTCGCAGATCTTGGAGCCTGTCCCTGGAAACTGGACAGAATGTCAGCACGTAACAATACAGGTTCTTAAAAAAACTAACTTTGTGATGTTACTGAAATCCTTGACTCAGCTCTGGTCTCATACACTCCAGTAAACAGTTGGATTAACTAATGAGGCCCATTCATCTTCGGTGTCTCGGATGCTGCTTCCCACACCAGCCTGACCTGTTTGCACCTCCCTAAGATTGATCGCTCCTTAGAATCATTTTTAGGGGTTTTGAGGCTACACAGGAATAAAAGGTTGAACATCAACAGAAGTCATCGGCGGACTCTTGACTGAAATGGAAAAAAAGACAAACATTAAGTGCCTACATCAAAGGACGCATTCTTTCAAAACCCGCTCTATCTTGAACACAGCCAGTTTCGATAATGAAGTGTATTTCTGTATAAAATGAAGATATATTACCCAGCATGCTTCCCTTCCCCAGCAATAAGAACACAGCGTGGTCGATTAAACGAAACACAAGGCGCAAACAAGGGTGTCGTCTGCGTGCTGTACAGCCTCATCACTTACATCCTGTTCGGGGGGGGGGGGGGGGAGATGAGGGAGAGGCGAGGGGGATGCAGAAGGGGCGGCCGTGAGAGATTCTCCCTCGCTGGTGCATGAAGCAGTGTTTCGCCTTAATAAATTAGTCACTGCTGAAGCGCAGCCTGTCGCTCCGACCTCAGTGGCGCGGCGTGGGAGGAGGCTTGAATGCTTTCGCCGCCACTCTCGTGTACCAGCTGTAAAAGGGCACAGATCTATAGCCACGTTACGCTGGCGAGCGCAACACAAGCAAACCTTGAAAGATGAACTTCGTTGAATCATCCGGATCACGTAATAGCTATTTAACCTAAGAATGTGTGTCTCAGTGACAAATCAGAACCTGCACTGGGTGATCATGCAGCCAGGCCTGAGCCCCGAACTTTGCACGACTGAGGGTGTCACCGTTTGATGGTGCAGCCCTGGTGCAGCACCAGGAAGCAGGCAGGTCCACTGAGACTGGAAGCAGATTCTTACTCGTCATCTGATACTTAAATGTTTCTCAAATATTATACATGTCACTAAATGACTGTTTGGCAGAAAGACTTTCAAGGCTATCCTGTGCCCTAGAGGCAGCAGGGTAAATGGCGTACACCTGCAATGCGATAAAAACCTGTTATTTTGACTTTGTGAGGAGCGCAAAGATCTGTGAATGCAATCACAAAAGTAAAAATGCCAAAAGTCTGATATTTTGTTTGGTTACTTATGGTTAAGGTTAGGGCTGGGTAGGGGTTAAGGTCGTCATGCTGGGATTAGAGTTTTCCCCATAGAGATGAATGGAGAGTCCCTTGTGTGTGTGTGTGTGTGTGTGTGTCCATGTCCTCTCATTTTTGTGCTGCTTTGATCAGGTTGCCCAGAAGTTTGTGGTTTGGTAAACTGGTGTCCCTAAATTTCCCATCGTGTTCGCTGTAATAAGCTGTAATACACTGGCATTCATCCTGGGAACCCCATAATACAGAAGGCATGCAGGCGTGCACACAGAATGCGCACGGAATGCACACGGAATGCAGTGCACTGTGCGACAGACTTTACTCCTATTTATTTACATCAGAATTTTCTGTCAAACCCAGTCAAAAACAGGGCACACACACACACAACCACACACATTCCAGAAGCAATTTACTGTAGAAATGTCAGTTAACATTATTTACCAGATGCATTTGGGTGGAGATCAGAGTACCTGAAGGAAACCCACGAGACATGCTGGAGAACGTGCAAACTTCACACACACACAGACACACACACACACACAGACACACACAGACACACACACACACACACAGTGCAGGGCGGGATTCAACCTCCCAACCCTGCGAGGATGAGACAACATCTATTTTATAAAAGTAATATAGAGAAATAAGAGAACTGTCAGTCCTGCAAGGTTCAGAATGGTGTTTGAATCTGGTGACCGACGCAGATTTAGACTTGAGAGTCGAAGCAGGTTAGATGTGTGATGAGTTAATGTGGGAATAATTATGTGCTTCAGCTAAATGAGAACCTGCTCACCCAGAGAAACCGGAGAGCTTGTAGCGCGACATGCAGATGTGGTTTATAATGAGGAAAACACTTAAAATCACAAGGAGAAAACCTTTTAAAATATCTTCTTGAGAAAGTCTCTTTGGAATCTTTCTAATTATTCATTTTCTAAACAACAGGAAGACAAATGGAAATGTCTGCGTCCATCTTCCTCCTGTGTTCATCTCAGTTATTTCTGAATACTCAAGTTCTGGGTAAGTTATGAAAAATGAGCAATGGAGCATAATTTATTCAAGCTATTAAATTCCTCCATCCATGCTCCTGAAATTGCTTTCAAAATAAACATTTTTCAAAGTTCTATGGTATGCATCCATATTCTATCTGCATCAGGGAAGAGGTTAAGGCACACCAAAAATGTAATGCCAGAGCATCACTGGGCACACACACACACACACACACACACACACACACACACACACACACACACACATGCACACGCACATGCATACACACACACACACACACACACATATGGACACACATACACACGCACACACACACATGCAAACACACACACATGCAGTGAATCCCCCTTTAAATTAGATTTTATTTATTACCTAAATAATGTAACTCTGTATCCACTGCATGTAGGTACCCATCCGCAGCAAACAGCACTAAATAAACCCAGCTACTGTAATAAACTCCATAGCCCCAAGCCCTGCACTTCCGTAAAACTGCGGAAGGCCAGATCAGAAGGTCGCTGGTTCACAACCCGTGGCTGGCAGTGATGTCACCATTGGACCCTTGACCAAAGTCCTTAACCCCAATGGCTCCAGGGACTGGCTGACCCCACTGTCTCGATTATTTGTAGGATGAAGGTACCTGCTAAATAAATAAACAAACATAATGTAAATGCACCCCATCCATTACTGCTTATCCAGTGCAAGGTCACAGAAAACCCAGAGTCTGTCCATGGATGCAGAGATCACAAGAATGATATTCCTGATGGGAAGACAGTTCATGATGATCTTACAATGCTATAACTGCAGTAGGTGGTCTGAAGGTCTGGACAGAGATCCATGATGCCAAAGGATAATAGTGAGACCCAAGACTCCACAGCTGTCCCTGAACACTCATTGTCCTACTTGTATAATTATCACTCACAGATGAATGCTCCTTGTCATTCAGGTTTCTATGATAGCTCCAGTGCAGATATTTCAGGCCAAGGAAGGACTGAGTAAATGAGCCGGGACATCACAACGCATCACGGCGCCAACGTGGACAATGGGCTGGTCCAGGCCAAGCATCTCCCTGAACAGTAATTAAGCTGTACAAGTAAAGGATGGCTTTGCCATACTTTCGACATACAGTGTGTGACTGCTTATGTAAGGAGGTAAAAGACATTCCAGCTTCCTCACAGATAACCGAAAGATCCTTCGGGATGTACGAATGTTATGAAAGCGTATTCTGATGTGGAGTTCGCTTCCGGCATCAGGTCAGAGCTACGATGCAAAGCGCCCACTTCAGCTCCGAGAACCAGTGCATCTGATATTTATACGGCATTTTTATGCTCCACCTTAAAATTGTTTGCACGCCCTGTCACTACCTGCCAGACGCTTGCCGACTTGCAGCTGTCAGATTCACTGCAGTGCAGACAGCAGACTACACCATGGGGCACAGGAATAGATGCTCTGAGGAATGGGCTGTTTTTTAAAGAGACATTAGTTACTCAGCAGGAATGGGATCAACAAACAAACAAAAAAAAACTAAACAAGGACAGAATAAAGGTTCCCTTTTTGGCACAGAGAAAACTCCAAGAAATAAAACACACCAACAGCAGAGGTGTTTACCCCGACTCAAAGCTTGGACTTGTGTGCCCCCCTATGATTTGGGGGCCCCCTATTGGTCACAAACAGTCACTACACTACAGCAGGGGGCCCGAAAGTGACTTCTTGAGTGAGGCCCTAGAGACAACAAACCAGCTCCCACATATCAAACCTATCTAAGCTCAAAGCAGAACAGAGCACATATATTTTTAGTTTCTGCTGAAAATGATGGGAAAGGTGGATAAACGAGCATGAATACTGCACTCATCTGCTCCTCCATCCCGAGGAAGCTGCAGGTGTACGCCATTGTACCCTGCTGCCTCTAGGGCACAGAATAGCCTTGAAAGTCTTTCTGTCAAACAGTCATTTCGAAAGCCTGTTCTAATTACCTCCCGCTCACAAATGAGCCGAGCTCTGCATTGCTGATATACCTGCCAATAGCAACTCGCTAAGTGATCCTGGATCTCTGAACATCCATCGCAGCTCCGAATTCATTCTATTCTCAAGCCAAAAATTGTACACCAGCCATTTAAGGGTCTTCTTCAATTTTAGTGGATTTGGACACAGCTCCAAATTTGAGTTTAGAGTATTCTGCGACTGAACAAAAATCGTAAGAATCAAGACTGTAACCATAAATTATACTGGTGTTATTTGATATTGCATTTGTGTTTCAATAGATGTGCAATGTAGTTAGAGCACAGAGCAACAATACTTGCAGGTAAATTTGAAGACTTATTGTTCTAAATTGATGTGCCTTAGAGGAGTTGCTCCCCCCAGTATATATATATAGCAAGTATCTATAAGATGGGGGGCCAATAATTCCAAGCATAACCCAATGGGCCCGCAGACACATACAGTGAGGGACAGAGCATAAATAAAACCACACCATCCCCGATAAAATCTGCTACAGTTATAATTGGAGATGATTAAAATGCTGTAGTGACAATGATTTCACCCCCATCAGAAATACAAGACAAATTCTGTTCAGGGTGGACCGTGTAAAACACAGGACCCACAAGAGCAAAGGAAGCCTGTTTAGCTTGGCTGCTGATTCTTTCGCTGAACACAGACCAGGAGTGGGCAGGGATCTCGGATGCTCTAGTCGCCCAGAAGCAGCAGATTGATGGTTTGGTGGGGAGGGAATGACACCTGCCTGTGTGCGATCCCAGGTGATGACACAGCGAGGGTTTTCCGGATGGACGGCGGGGGCCAGTGCCTCAGACAGAGCAGGCCTCAAAAATAGGCCTCTTATCATAACGAGTCAGCTCACGGTTTTCGCTTCCTTTGTATGCCCCCAAATCTATTATGTTTCTCAGCTTGGGGGTTGGGGGACCATGCACATAGGATCGAGTGTGGTAAAAATATATATAAACAATAAAAAATTGTCATGTAATGTTGGAATAAAATCAATGAGTCACTGTTACTACACTATGGTCTCTTTGGTATTCCTGCATTACTTGGGTCGGGGGGTCTGGACCCTGTCATGGAGGTCATGGGAACAACCCAGGGTGGGGCACCAACCCACAGCAGCACCCACCACACAACAAACCACCTCAGGGGTGAGAGCCTGAGTACAGCCATGGGGCAGGTGATACCTCAGCACCACGTAAGTCCAAATACATCAGTGTGAGGTTTTTTCCAGTGGCTGGAGTACCAATGCTGCCACCAACCCCAAGTTTTCCTTAGAGGACCTGCTTGCGGGGCTGGATGTAGATTAACGTCGTACCCAGGACGAAGCAATTGCAGGTTGTGGGCCTCGCTCAAGGGCCCAAAGGAGTAGATTCGCTCCAGGCATTTACGGGATCTGACCCAGCAACCTTCCAGTTGCTGGCACAGATCCTCAGCCTCAGAGCCACCACTCCACCTGACATAAATCACAATATATTGTTAAAGTATGATGGAATTTTCTCTGTAACACCAATAAATACAAGAAATATCACTGGCCATAAAAGAAACAAAAAGCAGGCATTTAATATCCAATAAGTTCTGTTGGGGCAGTAACACAGTGGCTCGCCTGCAAGGTTACAGGCTTAATTTCTGCTTCTGGTTCTGAATTCGCCATCGGTACAGAAACCTGCAGTGCTATCACATCATCGGGTGCATTAAATACAGCTGCCCAAAGCTCGTATACATAATTAAAAAGCTGACTCACGTTTCAAAAGGTAGGTTTAGTGGCAGACTTCTATATGTTATTCCTTAGGTAGCCTGGCCAGCCTGCTGAGTGACAATGAGCTTAGATCCCCCCGTCCATGAGACGAGGCAACAGCATCCGGAAATTAATCCGAGATCCTGCTGAAGTACCCCCGACTCTCACTCACCAGGTCACCTTCATTTTCACGTCTAAAGCTAATGAGAAGTTCCACAACACGTACAGAAAGAAGATCCTGACGCACCATCACATGATCCCATCTAATCTCTTCTCAGGCCATTACAAAGACCCCCCTCTGGCTTCTGGATAAGGTGTGTGACACCAGGAACCTTTCTTCCAGCCCCCCGGGTCCAAACCATACTGACATTCCAAATATCATGGGCGATATGCAGCCCCCAGCGACCCAAAGAGCACAGCACTGACACAGGCCTCATTAGTCAGACCGCGGCCCCCTGTGAACCCCCCCCCCCCCTCCCCCCCGCCATTCCGCTCAGCAGAACTACAGCTGTAGCAAATTATTATAATATCATATCATTTTTTTCATATCAGCCAAGCCACATGGCAGTAGATTATGTATCCTGACTGAGGGGTAAATCGCTTGTGTGCGACACGGGGAAACACTGCGGACGATTAAAAAAAAGCATCAAACTTGATAAGGATGTATTTCCATACATTTACCTACATATACATCATATATAAACAATTTCAGTATGCACAGTATTCATGACATATATCCGCCAGCTGTCTTTGTTCTTAAATGAGCATTACATTAAAACATTTGTATCTCTACGTAATAATTTAAATTAATTTAGGATATTAGTAAGACCTTTTCTCAGGACCTGTGTTTGAAAGAATATAGAGGAACAATGGCTTCTTCGTTGACATTCGTGTATCCCCCACTGTGGGGGTAAAGGGGTATATCAGGGCACAGAAGACGGATTCCCCCAACGCAGCGACCCACATATATGTGATGCCGTAACATACATGGCCTGCATTGGGACAGCTGATATAGGAGGAATGCATTCCTTTACAGCTGGATATAGAACAGCGACTCGTGTTCAGGAGCAGATGTGAGGGGATTGTGACTCGTGTTTGCCTCAAGTACTATAACCAGTGCCACAGTAACTATTCATACAGCCCACATATGAGGAGAAGAGGCTCTGTGACCACACACACAAGCACAAGTACACACACGATGCTTAATTAATTTCGTCTCAGCTACCACATAATGAGCCTAACAGTTACAGTAAGTCCTGCCAACACGACACTCAGAATTAGTACGCAGTGGCATCAGCCTGCCTCTTGGCCGTGCCTATTTTCCTCAGAATTTACTCGATTATGCTTGGCCGGATTTTACGCTCTAATTCTGGCTTATAGACAGTAACGGGCAGAAACGCTGATACATAATGCTGAGCGAATGTTGGAAATGTTTTTTTTCCTGTTCTCTTCCCATAACGGAATGTATTACTTGATTCCACCGGTGCTGACGGGCTGCACACCAAATGTGCTTGGCTCAGTGTCCATAACAGCGAGTAAGCATGAAGATCGGGGGAACCGGCCCCGGAGGCCAACTTTCCAGTGCCGGCGATCCTCGGGGCCAAGAACGAGTCTCTTTCTTTCCGGCCCATGCACTATGCGGCCCCATTCATCAGCCTGACATTTTGCTCCATCCACCTTCCTCTCTTTGCTTTGCTTCATCATCAACAGCCTGAAAGCATAAAAAAAACAACCCTTGCTGAAAAATGATCTATGTGCTAATGAGCCTATTGCACAAACATTCTGAGTTTCAGTTTGGCGGTTTTTGATATATTTTTTTTCCCTTTTTCGAAACTGGGGTGACTATACTGTTATCACATTTGGCCTTATCGGGCTTATCAATATATTAATGTGTGCTGCTTTCTGCCATTGTCTAAAGTTAATAGTAAGGTTACACCACACGTCTAATCTGACTTAATATTTCATGACTGGCAGACTGAGGTCAGGACGCATGCCAGTAACAATATCCTAGTCCCATGATGAGTGGAGAGACCTGTACGCGTTCATCAGTCACACTGCTGCCTGTTTGTGGCTCGGGACGACAAGAGGACCGTTGAAAACCAACTGTATGTGACACAATGCAGGTATGTCCTTGTTTGCAGTTATAGCTTTGCTCTCTCCGCTCGTGGCTGCGAGCCGCTCCTGTGCCGAATGCCCGCGGTCTGCCTTCTCCACTCTGTGTGATGTGTGTCACAGCCAGCAGCGTCCGCACCTCGCATTTCTTCTCTTCCAGCTGTGTTTCTGCAGGCTGCGCACTCACCAGTGGTGCTTCCTGCTCTTCAACGTGCTGCTGTTCCACGCCTTGCTCTTCGGGGCTGACTTTGTGGAGGAGTGTCTCCTCCAGCCCATGCCGAGGACCTACACGGACGTGAAGGTGCTGGAGGTCCGTGAGCGGGCTCGCAAGCTGGACCTGAGCAGTGCCAGGGCCAACGACTCGCAGCAGTATGTCATCAGCAGCCCGCGGGCCTGCGCCCGCCGCGATGTCTTCCTGCTCACGCTGGTCTTCAGCGCCCCGGAAAACGGAAGCCGGCGTGAGGACATCCGCAGGACCTGGGCCAACCGTACCCATATTCAGGGGTTCATGATCCAGACACTGTTCCTCCTGGGCTCCAGCCGGTCCCCCATCACCCAGGCCACCATCAGGATGGAAAACAAACGCTACGGAGATATTATCCAGGCTCGTTTCATTGATTCTTTGAGAAACCAGACCCCAAAGACGGTTCTGGCCATGAGGTGGGTGGTGACGTACTGTCCCATCGCCCGATTCATCCTGCTGACGGACGAGACCACGTTCGTTAACCTCCAGTCTCTCGGGGAATACCTCCTAACCCTACGTCGCCATCCAGAGGATCTCTACCTGGGCCGCGTGGTGCACCAGCAGATGCCAGACAGAAATCCCAGCAGCACACGGTATCTGTCTCTGAGCCAGTACCCCGACAAGTACTTCCCTGACTACTGTGCCGGCTCGGCCTTCGTGCTGTCACAGGACGTGGCTCGCAAGGTGTACGTGGCTTCCAAGGAAGTGGCATCCCCTGTGCCCTACGACGTCTTTGTGGGCCTCTGCGTGCGCCGGGCCGGGGTGGTCCCCATGCACAGCTCCCGCTTCTCCGGACAGAAGCACGTACGCTACAACAGCTGCTGCTACCAGTTCCTCTTCAGCTCGGCCGACGTGACGGCCGCTGAGCTGTCCTCCGTCTGGGAAGATCTGCGAGACACGAGACCCTGCAGCCTGCTGGAGACGTACTCCGGCCTGGTGACCTGCAAGACCCTCACTTACCTGGATAAATTCTCATTTTTCAACACTGGGACTGTAAACGAAGTGAATTTGTATGGCTAATCCCAGAGGCAGACTGTCCAGGCGAGAAACGGTGTGTAAAAAGTTTCCTGCCATTTGCTTTATACAGTAGGTACTATTCACATTAAAATAAAGATAGTCAGTTGTAATGTAGTAACACGTTTTTAAGAAAACACATACAGCAACAAACTTTTCCATTTTAAGTTCTTTATACGAAGCATAATTAATTAAAAAAAAAAGTGCAATTATCATATTAAAATTCATTCTGGTAAAAAACACGTGTTACAGATCTTCTTATAGCATCATTTAAGCTGGGGGTAAATGAGGTTCAGATGCTGATTTAAAATCCACAATTCAAGCCGGATCGCAGCCCTGTGCCTGTGTGACTTCTTAGTGTATGATACAAGTACAGGGATACGTCCCGAAAGACCATAGAGAAGTCAGTGGTAAAAGGAGGAAGCTGTGGAACGGACAGATATGGGGATTATATCAGAACTTTATCAGTATTGCATTATTGCTGCTCAAGCCCTCTTTTGTTATAATGAGATAAAGCCACATGTAATTAGAGAAAAACACTTCAGATGTAATGGCTCATATTACCTTTCATGAAATCAGAGGAAAGCTAAGTGTCATTTCTTAAATTCTTATGATATGATTTCTTGTGTTATTATCTGTAATTCCATGCTGTAGCAGTGAGCACAGAGCAGCAGCAGCCCGGCCCTCAGGGACCCACAGTCAGTCACGTCTTTTCTCCCTCCCAGCTTCTGTCTGCGGGTCCCCAAGGATCAGACTGGGAAACACTGACATAGAGAAAGAAAACTTTAAACTTGATATCTGGTGGCCATGATGGAAAAAGCAGTGGAGAGATATCAGAAATGCCATCGACGCAGAATAGGAGGAACCAAGCCTAAGCCGAACTACAACATTTCTTAAAATATACAGCTCACAGAAAGTCTAAGTACATTTGCGTAATTCAGCAAAAATATTTTCAATTTATTGGTTTTATAACAAAAATCATTGCTTCATTTCTTTACAAAAAATATAGATTGTATTAGAAACAGCCCGAAGTTTCAAAGTAAAACATTCATTTCAGGTAGCAATAAACTGAAGCCCAAATTTTGCTTATAAAAGAGCTATTCTGAGTTTAAAAGTTCAGTGATAAGCAGTCGGCGATAAGCGGTTGGCGATAAGCGGTCGGCGATAAGCGGTCGGCGATAAGCGGTCGGCGATAAGCGGTCGGCGATAAGCGGTCGGCGATAAGCGGTTGGCGATAAGCGGTCGGCGATAAGCGGTCGGCGATAAGCAGTCGGCGATAAGCAGTCGGCGATAAGCGGTTGGCGATAAACAGTCGGCGATAAGCGGTCTCATTGGATGTTTTGTAGTTAGTTACACCTTTGCGATAACCAAACACCACCAAACTTTTGTGTTTAGTATCCCTTTGGGATCCAGTGATTACAATTGCGATTAATAGTAAAATGGCAAGAACAGAACTGAATGAGCAAGTCAAAGAAATGCTGACACTTAATAAAAAGAAAAGGTCTGTGCAGATATGCTAAACATTGCCTGTCAATGGACTTTTGTTACGAAACCCGTGAATTTTCAACCCATCCATCCATCCATTTTCCAAACCGCTAATCCTACTGGGTTGCGGGGGATCAGGAGCCTATCCCGGAAGCAACAGGCACGAGGCAGGGAACAACCCAGGATGGGGGGCCAGCCCATCGCAGTGAATTTGCAACCTTTTTATTGAATTAAGAAAGCATGGCAAGACTTTCTGTGTGCACTGTATACAAAATGCATTGTGGTATTTTTAGTTTAGCATGTAACCAGTGAGTTTTGGATTTTCATTATCTAATTTGCAATTTTATACCAATGATTATGATGAAATAAAAGTCATGCGTATGGATTGAATTTGATCTACAGATTAAATTCAATCATTTAATAAAGTGACATCACTGTACAGCACAGTTTGGGTCTACAGAAGCAATCATGGGCCACAATAATAAATACAGAATCTCAGAGGGTAAATCTGGGGACAGAGAGTAGAAAATCCTAAATTCATGTTCATATGTGTTTCTCCTGAGGTGGGACAGGCGGCGTCATTATGCAGGAAACGGGGACGGTAACCTGGAGAGATAATTTAAATGGTAGAAGCCTGGAAAATAGCAAATAAGCGTGCTGCAAGGTTCATGTCATTACAGCTGAAGTCCAAAGGAAGGGCCTCCCAAGTGCTGCGTGGTGCATTCAGTGCGATGGAGGCTCCAAGCAGGACGCAGTCAGCGTTATTCTGCCCCAGAGAGCAGAGCTTTCACCTTCTCACAGATATTTCCCACCCCTCAGCATAAAAAACCGGAATGGCTGGGAAGCTCTGGCCAACTGCATCCTCTGTGACCCCGAGACAGAGGGTGACCGCGCAACTTTGCCACTGGATAGTGTCAGAGGATGGCATGTGTTAACATTTGCCTGCATCCTGGTGTCTCTGCGGCGGTTTGGTCGGTGACTGAGGGATGGTCATCAGCCTGGCTGTGAGGCTTCGTGATTTCGTTTCAGTGCAGGGGAAGCAGCCGGCCAGCGAATTGGACACGAAGCGCAGGATTAAACATTGATCACTGCCTGTCGCCGTGGAGACCTGAGACGGTCCCCTGCTAAGACGAGCACCACTGGGCCCAACCGCTCTGGGCCATTTCCGTGTCCAGTCTCTATGCTTAAGTTCTGAAAATGTATGTCCCATGTTCCATTAACCCTAACCCCCACCACCCATAATGTCTTTTTTTCACTATTGACCTACATTCCAAGATAGAAAACTTTCACCATAGAGTGAACAATAGTGTGATGGGGAAAGTGTAGGTAGTATTGACTGAACAGTGGGGCATTACTAGATCTACAGTTTTTATATATAAAATGCTAGCATGTAATACTGAAACTACATTCATTTTTTATAATGAAATTTATGCTAAACAGTTTAGCTGGATGAACCTATCGGATGGGACTTAGAGCTCTAACGAAGTTTATGTACAACGCAGCTCTAGATGAATTAAGCATTGGGCCAGGACTGGTCAGAGTGTCGCTTTAAGCCTCATGGTGCTGCTCACTCGACAGGCCTCCTAGTCATCGCTTCTTATAAATCAGCATTGTCATGTCTGACTAAACCCAGGTCTTTGAATATTTTAACAGAATTTTGCAGAGCCTTTGGCCAAGCTTAAGAAAATTGTCCAGACGAGTGAAGCACAATCCACTACTTGGCTTTTTTTCCTGTGGTAGAGCTGTAAATAATTCATTGGCGTGGAATTGGTGCTCCAATCTCAGCCTGCTGGGAAATATTAAATCTTTGAAGACCTGACTCACCTTAACTTCCTAACTGAAGTCTTTACCCATGCCAACCACCATAAACTACAGCCTTGTTGTACTATTTCAGTAAAATTACATGCTCTTCTCCTCTATATCATACAGGACTCTTTCTTGGATGCTTGCTCTTTGTAGAAGAAAATGTCCTTCAACTTTTCCCTACTGCTGTGGTTTGAGTTTTGAGCTGAGACTTATAAACTTGGCTTTCAATGTCACTTCCTTATTATACGGTGATACCATAGGCTGCCAAACCTGCATGAAGGGCTCACACCATCAATGACGATAGAGTAGAATAGAAGATCGTGTAAATTCTGTGTTCAATGAACAGTGGTGTCAAAGCCTGAGAGCAAAGGCTGATAAAATTGTTGATAGTCTGCAAAACCAACAAGTAATAAAGTTCTACCAATATGTTTGGCCTTGATAAAAATGCATCATAGGAACATGTTTTGGCCTCAAGTCATAACTTATAAAAACATCTGAATTTAATGAGTGCTAATACACCAACTAAGTTCTCTGCCACAGAAATTGCCTTAAAATTATGCAGTGAGTATTTTGCTAGTCTTGCGACCATACAAATTGTCATGCCCTGTGCGTCCAGTCCTCGTGTGTGCCACGCCCCCCTGATTGTGCCCAGCTGTTTCCTGTTATTTCGGCTTGTCTTGTGTATATTAGTCCGCGTCTGAGTCAGTTTCCCAGGTCTGTCATTAATGTGCTGTCCATCGCCGTCTCCCTGCGTCTCCCCTTAAATAAATCCTCGGTTTTCCCCGAATTCTGCGTGCCTGCTTCACCCTTCACTGCTTCCTGCCTGCCTGTTTGCCCGCCCAACCCGCGATCATCACACTAATTATGCTGATAAGTGGTGTGGAAACTGCTGGATGGATGTATTTTTTACTAAGAACATTTTCTGTGTAAAAAAATGACTCTTAAGTAAACAATTTATTACATCAAAGAACGCCGGAAGGACGCCTGGGGTTTTTTCGCTTCCTTGCAAGTGCAGAGCATGATGGAAAGGCTGTTGATCAAATCCAACTATTTTCCAAGCATACAAAATTGAAAAATGACAATGTGGGTACATGCATTAGAAACAGTACCCCATGGTCCCACACTAGATAAGCCTGTTCGAGGATGGATGGATGGATGGATGGATGGATGGATGGATAGATGGATGGATGGATGGATAGATGGATGGATGGATGGATGGATGATTTTCCAAGAAACATTTTCATCCATCTTACCTACCATTTATCCAATACAGGGTTTTAATGAGCCAGCAGTCTATCACAGAAAGCACAGAGTACAAAAAATAAAAGATAACAGTTAATAACAGTTATTAAGTAGTGAATATAAACAAACCATACTTCACAATGTACACCGAAACGTTTAGGACCATTCATGTGTCCTTTTTAAACTATACTATATAAAATATAATATAGAAGCACAGTCTAACTGCAAGTGCTAATCACAAAGCAGAAATACATTTTATTGGTTTATTGTACACTGAGTGGCTTGGTGGCCTGGAAAATAAGCCCTTCAGTCTGGTTACTGCACATTTTTAAGCAAATGTTTATATGTAACTTCTGTACCTTAAATTTCCATGGCTGTTAAAATCAACAGCTCATGATATCACATAAACACCATTCTATCTTTTCCTTCCAGTAATACAATAATGCGCTTATTGAATGCAATCCAGAGAACAAAAAGTGATTGGCCGATGTGTAAATATCTCTCGCTAAACCTCAGAATCATGCAACACTTAATATTCCACCCATGTATAAGTACTGAGATCATAATTGTGACAGGACAGGAGAGATGAATCCTAGGCCACCACAGCCAAGATAACCATGCAACAGATTTTCATTTAATTTGCAAATAAGAAATCTGTACAATGACTTAGATGACAGTAACAGGGATCAGCTGCTTATTCATGCCAGCCCATACTTTGAATCTATAAAAGACTATCCATAGATAGCTCTGAGTAATCTGAAGCTTGCAGGGATATTGTAATTAAGGCAGGCTGTGACAGTTCTACATTTCTTTGTGGCATTTCAGTTAACAAAGGAAAGATAAGCAAAATAGCAGGCTAAGACGTACCATAAGTGAAGCGATATCCAGGACTGTTCTAGAAAACTAAACCATGTAGCACTTAACGACTGATGGAAAAGAATTTTACAAACGTATCTTGTTTAAGGTTCCTCAGGGCATCCGGGGTTTCTGTGAATGTAATTAAGATGGGGACAAGATTCTGAACAGATTTCTGAGCTGATGAGGCGTGGAGTTCATAGACGCTTCGACAGACAAGAGGAATTTGTGTGTGTTTTTAGGGATGTCAGCTCTGGATAATTCCTCCGCTGAAACAAAACTCTTTTCGGAGACAAAAAAAACCTGAGCTTCTTGCTCAGTACAATTGCATTAATATTTTCAAATCGCAATCTAGTCTCCATTCGCTTTACAATTCGACATCACTGAGAGTTATGCGATTATGCATAGAATTCATCTCTCAAGTGACGGTGAAAGGATTCTTTCATTCATCGCATTGCTGCAATTAAATTAAAACCATATACAAAAAGCTAAGGAAGTGACCGAAAGAACAATTACTTTGAAGTCAGCCAGAATGCTATGCATGCTGACATATTAAACGGGAGGCAGAAATATTTCTGAAAAGCAATTCACAACTTTCTTTTATCTGCCAGTCAGCAGCACAGCACGATTTTATGTGGTAGAGGCAACATTTTAAATGAAGAAAATTGCTTTGTTGGCAAAAGGTTTCTCTTTCCCATCAGGCCCAAGTGTTTTACTACCTCGTCATAGAATATATACAGGAACTCAAACAAAAAATGTTACGCAGAATCGCTCTTGTGTCCAGACACTACAGTAAACTACAGAATTATGGGTTTTTCAAAGCTACTCTACGTGCGATATGCAAAAAGTGTCTTTTATTGCCGGATAAGATTAATGACTTCGCAGGATAAGAATTATTAACAGTTGTGTACAAATCCAATGGGAGAACACAGGTCTCCCTTTGTACAGTAGCAGAGCACACGGTAATTAAAAATTGTAAAATGGTATATAAAAGGTATACTAATTACTTAAAATAGAGATTTAAGGTTAAGGACACCCAGTGAACTAGCAGTACTCATGGATAAATCTTTCACATTATTTCTTATGAAAACTCTCATTTGCGGTGCTGACCACCTGCCTAAAAGGCTGTTCCTCCTCTGAGTGCCACCTAAACAGCTTGACACAGCCAAGGTGTTGACCAATCAAGACCTTTGAAGGTGCCCTTTGCTATCTGGCACCAAGATGACATCAGATCCTTTAAGTCCTGTAAGTTGAGGTGTAGCTGCCGAACAGTGTCTTTCCAACATATCCCACAGATGTGTGATCTGCTGGATAATCCGGAAACCAGTGCAACACCTTGAAGTCTTTGTCATGGTCCTCCATCCATTCCTCCTTTTGCAGTGTGGTAGGGTGCAGTAACCTGCTGAAACAGGACACGGCCATCGCGGAATACCATTGCCATGTAGGAGTGCACATCGGTGCTATATGTTAAATTAACGTCCACATGAATGCCCAGAGTGTCCCAAGGTTTCCTGCTAAACGATCTCGCAGACGGGGGTAGCCTTTGTTCACATCTAACATCGATGAGTCTTGGCCACCCAACCTTGCAGTTCGTGGTCATTCCCTCCTCGGACCACGCTCGGTATGTACTCGCCATGACTAACTGTGAGCATCCTACAAGCCTTGCCGATTTGGAGATGCTCAGACCCAGTCCTCTGGATATAACACTTTCAATTTATCAGTCACTCAGTCCTATTTCTCCTGCATTCAAAACGTTGACTACAAGTCATTGTTACGAGACAGGCAAGGTAATGACTGTCAAGGTTATTTGCTTCATGTGGCCATAATGTTTTGGCTACAGCATCTACCTTTGCTCAATGAGCCAGTGGTGATGATTATCCTGCCGGCCATAAGAATTGAATTTACAATTTCCCAGACACAGCAACAATACATGAATAAAGAAAAACAGAGAGATAGAGTAAGCTACCTTGGATTTGCGTCCCTTCTTGTAGTGTTGTTGTCCCAACACACCACAGCATAGAAGATTACCCCTGCAACCACAGACTGGTAGAACTGCTGCAACACAGCAGTCCACCTGCATGAGACAAAGTCCCCCTTAACAACGCTGGCTGTATGGTGTTCATCACACAAACGTGATCGTCACAGCACTGCCAGCCATGTAGGAGTAGGATCTGTCCTGCAGGTAGATCACTGCATCATCTGCTCCAATGGGGTCTTCATAGGCAAACTTCGGGGGGTCCAGAAATGTATTGAGGCCAGGACAAGCCTTTCTAAGGTCTTAAGATATCAGAGCTACAGGTTGATAGTCATTAGAGGCTGAGGGTTGCCCCTTCTTTGGGACAGGGACCAGGCATGTACCTTTACAGCCCTATGCGACAGAGATATATTTAAAGCCAGATTAGTCTTAAGCTGCTAGTTTTTCACTCATTGCTGTTGTTTGTAATTCCTACTTTCTGGCACCAGCCTTAGGCTCTCAATATGTGCATTTCCCAAAACGATTCTACTCTTATCAGAAACATCTATGCAATATAAAATGAGTGACTCAAGAAAAAGTTGAAGTATGCCGTTAACAATGGAAGTATGTATGACGTTGCCAATTTCTTAGTACGATAAATGAGTTACTGCTGAAGGAATTCTAGTGTACATTGCATATATGCAGAGCAGTGACTCCGAGGCTAAGAACCTCACACTGTTCCATTCCATTCGAGAGGGAGGGAAAGGGAGAGTTATGTTAATTCATTTTGTAGCCATTCTTTATTTTGCACTTTTGATATATTCAAGTTTTTCGGTATATTAAATGGCATGTTGTGAGAAATTGCTGTTATTCTGTTAGTTAACTAAAGGTGCAGTTGTGACTTCCTGCCTATTTTTAGCAGCACTGCATGACTATCAGTGAGAGCATTATGAGGTGAGAGCGTGTGGTGAGGATCTCAGACGTAATCAGCATCTAGAGACTCAACTGTATTCGCAAAATATATGATAGAATAAATAATGGATGATATTAATAAAATACCTTGAGACCCTTCACTAGGTGGCAGGAGGATGGACGCACAGATGCAATAATGGAATAGTAAATAACTTCTAAAGTAATAATACAAATAAAATAATTGAATAAGATGAATAATAGAATATAGATACAGTGCCTCCGGGGGACTTAAAGGTGACGGGACCACAGTGTTAATTTACATAAATTGCCAGAAGGAAACGTTTTTCATAACAATGTTTATGATGATGTTGACTGCGTGACGGGTGAGTGACGGGTGAGTGAGGGATAGATGGGAATGGCCTCATCTTTGGTCCCGTGGGTTTCAGCCAATCGCCTTGAGTCACATTTAGAGATGCTTTGCACTTAATGAGACATTAAATGAGCAGAACTGCTTCTGATATACTGATACAGCTTTTTGTTTCTTGCTACCAAGTAGCCGAGAAGAGTTGCAGTGATTCAAAGACACATTTTACCATGTATGCTGTGATGTTCATTATAGCACTATTGTTACAGACCTTCATTAAAGATGATTTGTGTGTTTCTTGTGATAAATGCTTTTCCTATTAATTTTTTTATCACAAAAAAAGACTGCATTCCTGACTGCAACAAGTGCAATTTTCATATTAGTGACTCGGGCAATTTTGTGTGACAGAGGCACCAAGTATAGATATATTATTATTCATAATATGCAGTGGAGTACCTGTACAGACCATTTTACAGCTGGAAAATGATTTTCCTTCATCTTCTGTGGAATAAGTGCACAGATACGATCTATCTTTTAATCAATTTGCTAACAAATATACCACAATCTACAGGTGAAAACCACAAAACTGAATTAAAATGAATGTTACAGGTATGTGATAACCATTAAAATTTTCGGTTCATTTACCACACTGTAGCAGTGATTAACGTAGTTTTGCTATATTTACTTACCCAAAGCATATGGTTTTGTTAAGGTCTTGTTCATGGGGCCAGTGACGACATCATCTTGCCAATCTTGGGATGTCAACTGGTAACCCAACCCACTAAGTCCCACACTGTCTATACAGCATATACCTATACAACTTATACATTTTGTAATTTCCCTTTGGTGTGTGGGGGGGGGGCATTACCCAAAGCAGGATTTCGTCTTTAGCCAGATAACTTAAGCGGAATGTAAGGATTGTCCAATAATAACATCACACACCACTGCTCCCATTGGACAATTTTCATGTTTGTCTTTAGTTATCCAGCTAACCAAATCCTGCTTTCTGGGAACCCCCCCCCCCCACCCCTCCCAGACTGAATTGGTATTAAAAAGTAGCCCTGGCCTTTGGGGTGTCCCACAATGAATATTGCTGAGCAGGAGTGAATCCCCATAATGAATTTTGGCAGACGACAAAACTTTAGTATGCCAGGCAGCTGCTACTTACCTCATGTCCTTGCAAAGGTTAGATAAAACCATTAAGGCCCATTATGCTTTTATGATGACTGTTAAACACAGAAAGAGTCTGAAGGAAGACATGAATGCAAGTGAAGGACGATTTTTATAGAAGTATCACAATAGGATGAAGACAAATGACAGCAGGTCATAAACCTCGGCAGCGGCAAGAGTGAGTGAACAGCTGCAAGACTTAAGTGCTTCTCAGAAACGGAGCCCTGTATGAAAACGAAAACACCCACTCAGACACCCGGGGGTGTATTACAGAAGCAGACAGTAAGTGATCACTCCGCATCCATAGGTTAACTGATAAGAAAAACAAGCCTCCAGAATCAGTCCTTAATAACTAATGAATCCTCAAAGACCCATTGGCTTGACACCACCTGCACTGCAACAAGTGAAAATACTTTACTGTCCAGCGGTGAACATCGTCATTTTTCGCCAAGCAGAAACATTTAAAGATTCAAATTTTCCTGTCTCAGTAGATCTTACTTATTCACTGGGACAAAGACAATAAGCCTGGTTGGTGTTTTAATATCACTTAGATAATATCAAAGAAATACAAAAAAATAGTGCATTTAATGGGCGCAAGTTACAAAAACAGGAACATTGTCTTTTCATACATGAGACGGTTGTAACGTCCTCCTCCATATAAAGAGGAGTGACTGCTTAGTGCGGCTGGCTCTCAGTCGGCCCCTTCCACTGTGACCGATGACACGGCCATCACATAGTACGGGCCCTCGCGCATGTACGTCCGCAGACGGAGATAGTTCTGGTTGCCAAAGATCTCGGCCGTGGACGCAGAATTCGCCAGCGCCTTCACCAGCTCGAACTTGGCGTCTTTCATCTCTTTGCTTGGTCCTGTTGAACGGTCGACAATAAACTCCACGAAGCCTGGCGTGACCATCATCAGCTTCTGGCCCCAGGGCTGATTCGCTACAGCCTTCAGGTGCAAAGGGAGACAAACGCAGCTTTACTTCCGTAACCAAAAGCCAAGGGTAACACTTCTGATTTAAAAGGTTTTACATAAAACTTTCCTAAGTCATGTATCATTTATGAAGGCTTGATGCATTGCTCATGAAACTGTGAAATGTCCTGTGACAGCCCATCACGCTGTGTTTCCTAGCAACCGACAGCTGTTGATAGAGCTACTTAAGCATTTAAGCACTTTATGTAGCACGACACATGGCTCATGGGAGCTTCCTAGCACCCTATCATAAGGTCCATTAAATAAAACGCTGCCAAAATATATTTTCTGTAGTAGAAGAGCATTGTACAACGCTCAGCGACCCAACAGACCAAGAACACAGTAAAAGACATCCAACCACAACACATCCATCCCAAGTCATAGAGATCTACTGACTGTGAAGATGCGCAGGGCTCCAATGTGGAGCTCAGGAAAAGGTTGGCTGCTGATGCTCTGGAACATGTGCATGGGCTGGTTGGACAGGGAATCAAACCAGGACTCAGTCAAGCCCAGAAGGTCTTCAGTCTGCTGCTCGGCCTGTAAGCGTGTAGGAGCACACAGCTCGTTAGGAGTGAGAGCTGCAGACCCGGACCAAAGCGGAGGCTACGTGTCAACATGCAGTGCCAATGGATATCAATTTGCATGGGGCAATTCTTTATATATATCACAGACCAAACATTATTTTGGAACATTGTGGTCCTGCTCTGCTTCGATTAGCAATCTGGAACTGAAAGGGGGATCTGGATTGGCAGCATGCAGTAGGCTGGATAATCCTCAGTGGTCAGAAGACAATAAAGAGGCAGATAACCAGACAATAAAACAAGCAGAACATAAAATCTCTGATGTTTTTTCTGTCGGCTGTCGGCAGTCCCTGAGTCTCGGAGGAGCTTCTGCATTTCTTTCACAAACTAACTGCGTAATGGCATAGGAGACGGAGCGCTAAGGTCTTTCGGCTCCGCTGCTTAGGATCTATGCCCAAGCCCTGGTTATAGGTTTGAGCCCCATGGTCCACAGAATCATACCGCCATTTGACAGAAGTCCCTTAATCGCAAACTGCTCCGGGATACTGACAGGCTGAGTCTGTGCTCTAATCCCTTGTACAGCCTCGAGTCGACTTACGGCCACATTTGGGACCAGGACCACCGGACACGAGTCAGTTTGGGTGCATTTCTATACTGTAGCTGTCCCACTCATATGCATAACTGCACGCATCCTGTACCACAAGGTAGATATGGACAGTGGGTCATTATATGCTACCACTGTACAACAGGACTACTTGTATAAATGGTCTATAAAAGGCTGATAAGCAGGTTATTAATTGAGTTGTAATACATTGTATATCATTTACAGACAATTATAATCGTTTTTTATTATTAAGGAGGAACTACCAATCAAAAGTATCTTGGCTTAAAACGTATATATTGTAACACTATATATACCTGTACAAAGCTCTCTCTCTCTCTCATATATATATATATATATATATATATATATATATATATATATATATACACACACATACATACATACACATACACATATATATATATATATATAAAGGGAATAACAGGGTATGAGAAGACTTTTGAATCTCTCCACAGGGATCAATATAGTTTCTCTAATGTCTGTATAGCACTCAATGACACGAAAAACAATCTTGTTGCCATGTCCTGGTGAGGTGACCATAACTGTAAAACTGAACAAACAGTGAGGCGAGGAGCGTGCTGCATCTCAAACCCGTCACCGCAAAGTCATTTCCTTGTTGCCTTCAAAAACATCCCTTACCCAAGACGACGCAAGGCTTCAAAATTCAGCAAAGGTTACGCATCACGGATGGATTTTCACAGCTACAGAGAGCCGCAATGTGTCATCAGCGATCCCTCCACTCGCGGCACCGTTAGATACCAAATTTTGCCGAAAGGACCCCCAGCACAGCGAAAGACATCTCACCGGCAGGCTGAGGAGAAGGGCCAAAGCCTGCAGGCAGCGTACTCGCAGGTCTGTGGGCGCATTTCGGACCAGCTGGCTCATCTGTTTCAACACACGCTGGAACTCCACACCTGAGAGCAGAACCAGAGCAGGGTCTCAGGGCAGTGGTGGCTTAATGGTTAGGGAAGCGCACTTGTTATTGAAAGACTGCTGGTTCAAATCCCTGACCAACAAGGCACCACTGAGGTACCCTGAGCAAGGTAGCACCCCCAAGCACTGCTCCCTAGGTGCTGAATTAGCTGCCCCCTGCTAAGTCACATATGGGTTAAATGCAGGGCACACATTTCGTTGCTGCACGCTGTGCGCTGTTGTTTGTCAACAATGACCACTGATCAGAATTTGAATTCAATATAAATTCAGGTGCAATCCCAGATAAGCAGATCCCAGATTCTGGGTAGGTTTGCCTATATTTGCTGGTAGTGACCATATATGGAAAAGCAGGTTAGGAACAGCAGTACGGAACTATTCCAGGCACACTGAAGCAGTGTTTCCCAATCTGGTCCTTGGGGACCCACAGCCGGTCCATGTTTTTGCTCCCTCCCAGCTCCCTGCCAGGAGCAAAAACATGGACTGTCTGCGGATCCACGAGGACCGGATTGGGAAAGACTGCTCTGTAGAAAAACAGGGAACCAGTTGATCTCTGAAAACCTCGATACATCGACATAAATAATCAGGAGCTGGGGAAAGTCTTGAGATCCTTATTTTACAAAATAAACCCCACAGAACCCCTATTCATCAGTCATGCAGATTTTAATGATTTCCATGTGAAATGACTTCCCTAAGTTTATATCTGTAATTTAAGCAGTTTGTAATTTGTGTTAAAAGCATTTCAGTCTTAATGTGTATGGGGGCAATAATGCAAACTGTGGCTAAATAAACAACATAAATGAATGAGTATCACTTAAGGCGAGATTCCACTGCATCTACAGCAGTGCTCATAAAAAAATAAAATGCCTCTCAAACTTGTTACGCTTGCGGTCCGCAAACCCGCGAGATGTCAGCAACACCACCAACCTGCTTTATGCAGCACCTGTTTGCCTTCCACGGTCGATCCCACTACTCCCAGTGTGTCCAGAGCCACCCCCACCATCACTGGATCCTGGTCCACTGTCATCTCGAACACTTTCCGCAGGAATGCCGGGTAGCACTCGCAAATCTGCTGGGGGCTGTCCATGACCGTCAGGCTGCCGAAGAACTTCACCAACCCTGAGAGAACCAAAGAGAACGCATACCATGACCATGCTCCTTCTTCAGGGCTGTCTTACAGTTGAAACTTGGAAAGCCACCTCACCTGGCAGATAGAAACTGGAAAAGGGGTCTGACTCGGCCCCAATGACCATGTTGGAGATTTTGTCCATGATGCCTTGCTGCTCCAGGTACTGGCGGCCATGCTGACTCTGAGCAAGAGTAGTGACCATCTCAATCGCTGTGGCTCTGAAAATCAATAAAAAAAAATACATTAATAAAATACTACCAATAACAATGGGTTAATGAGACAGAATATCACCCGACGTGGACTGCATAGGGGACTATTATTCAATTACACGTTATGGTTGAATTTTCATTCATTTAACTACATGTTGGAACACTTATGATGCGTGTGTTTATGTAATGTAATACATACTAAGTGTACCATAAGCTTAAGCATACTATACTGTATAGTATATACTACGACAAGATGAGATTCATCTCACCTAACGAGCACATCATCACCAGTGATTTCGGCAAACAGCTGTGAGATGAAGCTGGCATTGGCACAGTAACCGAGGGAAACCGGTGAGACCGAGGCGATGTCTACGACCAGCTGTGAAGGGGAAGCAGCCATTGGCTGCATGTCAGCTGTTCTTACAGTTAAAGCATGAATATGTAACAGAGTTCTGTTTTCTGGCAGGAACCATGTTTATTAAAGGTAAATTCAATATGCGATTTCTGTAGCACCAAGATTTTTATACCCAAATGCAATGGTGTAGGTATAGTTTCTGCATCGGTAGGAACCAAATCAGCCCGACCCCCCCGCCCCTAAACACACACGGTACTCCTACAATATTGATAGGGACATGTGCCCACCATCCACACCCAAATATACACCCATGACTAAACGCGAAACATTTTACTGCCTGAGAATTCATCAAATATGTACTACATGTGCATTATAAAACTTCAGTCACAGTTATCGAGTACTGACATTTACCTCATATACTCTGTATCGGACAACATCGTTCATGGCCATCACATCCTTTAAGTGCTCCAGTAAATTGCTCTGGAAGAGCGCATCTAAGCCCACTTTCGTAAGAGTAAGTTTGGAGAGAGCTTGAATAGCCTGGGGAAAAAAATCTGAGTCAAAAACCAAACAAGTCAATTCATGGAACGCATGGAGCAGTACACTAAGCTACACTCCTATGAAAATGGTTACCTCTTTGGCCACAGAAATTTTTTCTCCACCAATGTTATGGATTACTGTCTTTAACAGATCTTGACTGTTGAGAATTTCTGTGACAGCTTGAGTGTGCTCGACAATCCGCACAACCTAGACAAAAGAAATGAAACTGAATGCAAAATGAAACCGGAAAGGTGTCGTTCATTCCCAGACCAGCAGGACATACTTACTTGTGAAATGGCCAGAGCTTTGACGGAGTCATCCGAGTGGATCAGTCCGGCTTGAAGTTCATTTCTGCAGTTCTGAGCCAGGTGAACCGGGTCCAGCGCTTGCAGAATGCGCCCCAAAATAACTACACACAGCTCAGTTTGTTCCCTGTAAAAAATTAAACAGCTCAAAAACACACCCTTTCAGTCTTAGAAACATCAGTAAATACCAACTCTTGTTTCCCGTTGTTTTTAAGTAAAATTAACAGATTCATATGCACAGGTGGTGGCATGGTGGTGCAGTGGTTAGCACTGTCGCCTCACACCTCTGGGACCCGGGTTCGAGTCTCCACATGGGCCACGTGTGTGGAGTTTGCATGTTCTCCCCATGTCGTCGTGGGGTTTCCTCTGGGTACTTCGGTTTCCCCCCACATTCCAAAAACATGCTGAGGCTAATTAGAGTTGATAAATTGCCCGTAGGTGTGAATGGTGTGTGAGTGTGCCCTGCAATGGGCTGGCCCCCCATCCTGGGTTGTTCCCTGCCTCGTGCCCATTGCTTCCAGGATAGGCTCCGGACCCCCTGCGACCCAGTAGGATAAGCGGTTTGGAAAATGGATGGATGGATGGATATGCACAGGTATTTGTGTTGCACATCTTTCGCATTTTACGTACGATTAGTTATTTTTTAAGAAATATTTTAAATAATTGATTTCGGTCACAGTTAATTCATTCAGTTCTTTCAATTAAATACTCATTTCGTTCAATAATTGACTGCTTTATCCTATAGCTAGATGAGAGAGAATATCTGTTCGGTTCGTTCTCGGATGAACTAGATGGTCCCGTTCACGAGACACCCTCTTTCGAGACCCCATTCGTGTGCTGATGTACCGGCGTACTGACATGTAGCTGGGATAAATGTCCAAGGCGAACACCACTGGACGGCAAATACCCAAGATGAGCCCCCCAACACCGGCTCGCTGGCGCACGGGGCGGGTGTCGAAATTGAAGGAAGTCAGCATCACAATTTCCGTCTCTGTATATGGTTGCCTAACCACCGACAACTTACAAGTAACTATAATTGATCTGAGATCTGAAGCTTTTTCGCTTGTTGCTAAACACCCACACTGAACTGACTTGACTCAGCAGTATTTCAAGAATCTGTACGCACCTGTCATTGGTGTTTAAAAGAGAGAATATTATTTCAAGTTGCAGGCCAGGCACAGTCTCTTTCAGCGTTTCTAGTGGTGTTGCTAAAACCACTGTTCTTAAATTTTTCAATTCTTCTACTGGATCTTCGAGTCCCGACAACTCCGAGAGGAGGCTCTCGATGGAGGCAGCCATCTTGCTTGAATGGCAAATCTCGCTAAACCTCGCGAGAACAGCGCGCTCGTGTCAGTCGGTTCCTTTTGCCTGCATTTGATATGCAGAACAAAATTCGTGGAGTTCCTGCAGTTTTTCATTGCGTGTATAAATACCCCAAAGTCAAACCGATTGCTATACAAATTTAATTTAAATCTGGAAAAATATATGTAATGCATTGAATTTCGGTTTATAATTAATATACTGATTATGTTTCGTATTTGCGTGTGTTTATTTCTTTGCTTGTCTGTTTGCTTTGCTGGTTTTAATTATGTAGGGCTGTATGGATTTTTATGGTTGTTTTTAGACTGAGTAAAGACTTGCCAGATTATATGTGTTTTTATTAAATGCATTACTAGTATAGGCTAGTTGCGATGCATAAATGATTACCAGAACCAAGTTATTTCAAAATTAAATATAATTATAATAAACTGTAAAAGTGGTAAGCAACATAACTAGACGTTTTTGTACCCGGCTGAAGTTTTAACAGGAACTGTGAATTTTCAGCTTTCTATCACTGGGTGGTGCCGGTAGACCATAACCAGTCTTGGCCGACAGACGGTTTAAAATGTCCTGCGGAAAAACACTCGGAATGGTTCGGCGTGTCCGTCTCACTGATTCAATGGTCCCAGCGATGCATTGATCTTGTATCATATTTATTAAACATTTCCATTTGTATTTCTTCGCTCGTTTTATTTGTATGTTCTTTTCCACAAGCTCTTTGTTCAGTTCCCATTACAGACCATCTCACACTCCAAATCGGTCTAACCATGCTGTAGTAAGATTATAAATTAGACAATTAAACACAATTTCCAGTCAGTGTGATTCTAAATTCACATAAATCTACATGCAGGTAAGTAGTAGTAAATATAGTAATTTTTTATTCTTATTGTTCCATACTTATATATCTTAAATTTCCTCTTATTGTTCTGGAGACTACTTTTCCCTAGCAAGCTTTTTATAATGATCAGCCAAGAACTGATAAAAAGGAAATAAGTATGTATTTATATAATTTTAATAACATCCTTTGTTGATTTGCCCTGTTATGGACACAGTTGTTTGTTACTCCCCTGGTGGCAGGAATCTGGTAATGCCATTCTCTCCACAGTAACAATTGACTTCGTTTCAAATGGCTTTGAGTCCCGTATGTTTTAACCTGGCACCAACAATCACCAGAATTTGTTGAATATTTAGTGTCTTGTTTTTATTTGCTGCAGACTTTTGATTTTTTTTCCCCTCTCTTTTTCTTTCCCCTTCCATTGATTTTTACAGGGGAAAGAAGATCGTCCATCCAATAATAAAAAACTAAATCAAATTACTGTCTATCAGTAACATCACGGTTCTAATGTGAAGCAGTTCAAACTGGAATTCAGCTTCAGCAAACCGGGAAATCCATAAAATATAATACAGTACAATAAAAGATACAATAGTCTCCGTTATTGGTAATGCTTTCCTATTAATAGTCATTACTATTTCTAAGGAAAGATATCCATTTAGTTAGTATATTCACAGCGTACTAATGGAAATTACTAGAAACTATTGTGTGTAGTGTTATTCGAGTGAAATACTTTTCTGACTTTGTCTTTAATGTTTACTAAATATATAGAAACATTTGCTACAAACTTTAAAATGCATCACAGATCCTCCTTAACATTCGTATAAGATAATCAGTCAGGTCTGTCTTTCGCTAGGAAATAAAAATAAAAGTTAAACACGATTAGCAACTGTTTTATAAGATGTGGGATGTGATCCATTATTAAACCATGAAATAAAAATTAAGCAATAAAATTAAATGGCATGTGTTAAAAAAATGCCAACTGTGTTTAATACGGTTTTTTTGTATTCTATGTTAGCGTTTATGGGCTGCAGATATGAATGTAATCCTTTTTTGGTTAGCTTTTTATGCTTGGTAATCTGAAGACATGCTGCTCTAAGTAATCCCGTTTAGTGCAAACTGCCTTTGTTTGTCCATGTAATCACGTTTGTTTCCGAGTGCCCTGCATTCGACAGATATCTCCTCTCACAGAATGTGCAACACTGCATCCATTAATGGACACCCATTATATTGAAAATGTATGAATATTTGACCTTGCTTCGTAATAATGGGATTTTTATTTTTTTTATTTCACAATAAATGGGGATGACCAGAACAGACATAGTCTCCATTTAGTCTCACCTGTGTACTGGTGAAGGTTGTTGTACAATAATGTAGTGAATTAAATGCTAAATGTTTTCGTGAACTTTTCTGTGTCACCAATGACAAAGAGCGGTTCACGAGAGCCAGGAGCCATTTTGAATGTCACTGTGCTTCTAGAAGCTTCTATTCTGGCTGATGGCTTCTCTCTAATTTGTCTCAGCGCAAATTATTGCTCTGATTAGTGGCACGCAGCGTCCTCCGGGGCCTCGTGCCCTTGCCTCGTGTGGGGAGACAGATTTATAATCTGTGCGAGGCAGTGGAGTAGATCTTGGGCAGGCTCACCTCAGAGTCTCCATCAAGACACAGAACAGTTCCAAAAAAAGGGAGCACGGCAAGGAAATGCCGTCCTCGGGTCTTGTTAGCGATGGCTGGAGAGTCTGTAAACAGCACGTGGGTGGCTCTGCGCTCCAAATGAATAACTTCAGTCAAATTGCTGCATCTATGTAGAGGAGACACCAAGGGCTGGGTTTGTACATGAAAAACACTGGAAACATATTTGGGGCTGTTTGCTCTGACAACAAACATCTACTGTAAGCCGGACCTTCTGCTGGGTGGCTTCAGCTTGTTTAACTTTGTGCAAATCAATGGTTGAACTGAAAAATTGAGTCAGACTAGTTTGGTTGTTTAGTTTTGCTGGGTGTATTGTGGTATAAGTGAGTGACGGTGTTTCCAGAGGGAAGCCCACAAGGTTGGACTACTACCCGCTGAGGTTGGAGTAAGATTTCTTCAGTCATGTGGTTTCCATGCCCACCCTTACTTTTGTACAATGGTGGATCTCATGACTAGGCTTAGGTGTGCTGTCCAGAGAGTCTGCTAGCAGAAATCACTAAGTGCTGCCAACTTGTTTGCTAACTGTTTGATACTTATAGCGATCCAAACCATGAGCCGTCCTGGTTAAACTTGATCTGCTGGGCCTAATAAATGTTCTTCTGTTCATCGTTTACAGCTTTGGCTGTGTTACTTATGGAGGCATTGAAAACTTCACATCTTTTACAGTTTCTTGCAGTGTAACATCATAGGGACTGCGCTTCTACAGTATGCTACGCATGTACTGGTGAGACATTTTTTTACTTGTCTTTCTGTTTCGATTCCTCTTTTTTAATTAATGTGGAAAGGAAGCAGTCACCCCCGTATTTCTGAGGTATCTGTCTGATTGAGATTGAAAGGGGACGCCTGGGGGGAGCGCAGCACCTTAATCCCCACACAGAGCACTGCTTTGAGCTGCTCCCTGGCACAGGGGTCTCTCTTTCCAGGCCCACTTCACACAGCATTGAGTTTTTTTTGGTGCTCGACCATAAGCGACCTGAACAGGCCCAGCAGCGCATCTGTCATGCCAGGTCAGGGTCCTACAATACTGAACGTCTGCTGCTGCTATCAGTTCCTTTATTTTTTATCCCAGGTATGCGGCGCAGAGGGGAAAACCTCTTCAGATATTGACATGAGATGTAATAAAGGGGCTCATGCACTCCTTGTCCTCACTGGACCTAAGTATTTTCACTGATGTACACTATGACGAACACTGTTGGTCTAGCTGGACCTGAAAACGGCTCTACACTGCCACGACAGCTGACAGTTTACATTTCATTTGGGATTCGCTAAGATCAAACACCTCTTAGTACTTTCGCTGTGTCTTTTCCTCCAGGTGATTTTACAACTTTTCTTGCAACTATTTTACAGTCAAAACTTCCACAAGTGAGCCACAAGATAATAATGTAATCTAATGCTACCTCAAACCAGCCTCCGTCGTTAGAATCGAAAGATCCTATGAACGAAGAAGAGATTTTCTGCTAAGAGATTTTCTTCTCCCATACTGGGGTGAATCATGCACAAAGAGAAGAGTTTTGTTTCAAGTCCAGCCAGTTTGATAAGAGAACGAAAGGAAGAGTTTGACAGATTTGTGATGTGGTGCACATTACTCCCGAGGGCACAGAGTGGGCTGTGCTGAGCGGCCGAGCCAGCCGTGCGATTGCGGCCTGCCGGCTAATCAGCTATGCTGGAGGGGCAGTACTGAGCGTTTCTGCCCTGGCACAGTCACAATGAGACCATTATCCGCCGCTTCACCTCCGAGAGACACAGCGGTATGAATGGCGGGCGCCTCTATGCGCTGTGTCACCATTCATGCCTGCTCATTATATCTGCTGTAATTTGACCACCATCGTTTTCCTGTCACGCTGGATGTAAGCATCGGCCAAATTAATGAAGTAAGAAACCGTGCTTCACTTATCTGTGTGCCCACATAAAGGTACATTGGAAGGTTGCTTTTCGCAAATACCATCCTACTCTCATTCGATACACACACACATATATACAGAAAAGTTTGGGGTCCAAGCACAGGCCATCTATCCAGCGTCCTCCTGGGGCATTTCAGGTGGGGGTTAAGGACTGTGCTCAAGGGCCCAATGGGTGTTACTACTGTGCCAGGGCTGGAATCGCCGATCATGGGCACAGAGGCCTGACCTGCTGACCCCTCCCTCTGAGTAAGGAGTGTGGCGGGTAGCACCTTTGTGACATTAAGGTTTTTGGAACTGGCACCATTTTGGTTAAATGTTCCTGCTGCCCTGACAGGTCGATGTTTTTCTTATTTTTAACATACATGTGTTTGTTTATCACATACCTGCTCAGATCAATATGCTTCATTTAAATGCAGAATTTTAAAGGCACTTATTGGCATCAGTCCCAACAAATGTGGTGTTAGGAACCAGTTATTCAACACTCTGAACAAATTGAAAAAAAAAATTATATAGTACAGGCCAAAAGTTTGGACACACCTTCTCATTCAATGTGTTGTCTTTATTTTCATGACCATTTACATTGGTATATTCTCACTGAAGGCATCAAAACTATGAATGAACACATGTGGAGTTACGTACTTAACAAAAAAAGGTGACATAACTGAAAACATGTTTTATATTCTAGTTTCTTCAAAATAGCCACCCTTTGCTCTGATTACTGCTTTGCACACTCTTGGCATTCTCTCGATGAGCTTCAAGAGGTAGTCACCTGAAATGGTTTTCCAACAGTCTTGAAGGAGTTCCCAGAGGTGTTTAGCAAGTGTGCAAAGCAGTAATCAGAGCAAAGGGTGGCTATGTATATGTGTATATATATATATATGTATATAAAAATATGACAAAACTAAAAATGATTCAATATAACCTTAACACACCTGCCACCTGACAATAGTCTGTTAGTGACATGTGATCTTGGTGGCATGCGATCTTGGTGACACGTCATCTTGGTGGCATGTGAGCATCTTAAGAATGAGGCGTCACCCTCATACTTGTACGTCAAATGCATCTGCATTACTGTTCTCATAGCGATGATAGAGTATCAGTGCTCTTCAATATCCTTAGCGGTATTTTCATTGGTTGGACCTGGTCTGACTCACATAGAAAAGAACACAGATGAAATGGAACGGCACAGTCTTCATATCTGTTGGAAGTTAAAAAAATAATTTGATTAGAAATTAGTTCAGCTGTATTCCTGGAGCCCGTCCTTGCTTAATGTAGGCCATCCAAATCTGGAGATCAGTAGGGATCTCTGCCGTTAGATGCCGGTGCAGTGACTGCGGTGCTTTCTGAGGGCAGCCGTTACAAGGCTTCTCCGAGAAGCCTGGAGCTCAGGCGCAATGATTCGGAACAGATTACTGTGCCCAGACCTCCGTTAATACCCTTCATCTGAGTCTGAGCTCAATAACTACCCTGTTCTCCAACAATAGATCACCTTTTTTACAACCGCAGCCACAAAATGTGAGCACTTATTTTAGGAATTAATATGTCTACATAAGCGGCCAGGGTTAATTTCCAGCAAATGGGGTTACGTGTGTATCAGCAAAGGGGTATGTATCACTCAGCATCATGAATCTCAAGGACTGTTAGCTGAAGTTGGATTGTAGGTAAGTTCACTGTTAAACTGGCAAATTACTCCATAAAAAATGGAACAATACACAGTTATAAAAGAAACAGCAACATTAATGAATATTTGTAAAATTACTACGTATCTTGCAGGAAGCAGGGTTATAAGTGTGAACAGCGGAGTACCAACATAGACACTCATATCCATGATGTAAAAATACAAATAAAAGAAAATGGACAAATGAAAATAATCTTACAGCATAGAAACTCTACAATAATTTAATTTTTATTTGAAAATGTATATAAATCTCACCCAATTTTTAAAATCTCTGCAGTACCTTTACTCTGCAAGTACCTCCTGCTTTGTTGAAGGTTGCAAAGCATGTTTCCTTCCAAACCACCCAAACCACAACCTTAACGGTAGAGAGCAAAATGTGTTTGACATAACATATAACGAGTATGTATTTCTTTGAATATAAGATTTACCTGAATAACACCAATTCTGTCCCAGAATATGTATTAGCTCATCCACCCCTTCCGACATAATCAGTCAGGCATGCAATAACAAACTGTGCAAAAGGACCGGGAGAAATCATGACATAGCATTATTAATAGTGACAATGCTAACCCTGACCCTCATGACCGAACACGTTCAGGTTCTCCATGACAGCCCTGTTGTCGCTACTTGGATTTACGCTTCCAGGAACGTGGCAAACAGGCCAGATGGGAGCGCGGTACCTTCACTGTCCTCCTGTGTGGCCCCTCAGTATTCTGTCGTGTCGTGTGTCCTTCGTCATGGCACCAGGCACGGTCTAAAACAAGTCTGAGTAAAACATACACAGGGCGTTACAGAAACCGCAGCCCTTTAATCACGCGACTGGGTGGGGAAGACACCTCAGCGGCCCCCGTTTCATTGGCCCGTGCTGCCGATTTGGGGCGTAATTACAAAGCAGAGACCAGTGCATCAGAGCAGCTTTGCTCCGAGGAAACGAGGGGCTGCTTTCGGCAAAGAAGAGCAGCCACAAACAAACAGCTCTGCGTTTTTCAGATCACTGTCCCTCAGTCCTCGTTGAAGTGGGTCTCGAATTTTCCAAGACCTGCTCAGCGCCAGCAAGAAACAATTTTGAAACTTGTCTTGTCTAAATGAAACCTTGGTGACAGCCATATTGCTTCTGGTTAGTGAACAGAGGAGTTTCTCTAAATTACCTCTGGGAGTGATTTGATATATGCAAAATGTGGTGCTTGAATAGCTCCCAAATATTTTAGCACTTTATTTGCCCTAGAGCAGCCTGCAGTCACTTTTATTTTATTTTTGAACATTCAACATTTTCAGTTCTGCAGCCCTAATACATCAGACAACTCTGGGATCCATTTGTCAGAATGTAGTTATGTGTCGTATACTTTGTACGCTCGATAACCCTGTTCTGGTTAAGTGGCTGGAAGATGAATGTCTTTCCTTTAAACGGTAATGTGCGTGGCTCACATTCTCATTGCAAAGTGTACAAGAGCGTGTAACAGTGTAGCAAATGCGAAGAAAACTATTTCTACTTTTTGCGTTTAATATGTTTGACTTTATGTTTGTTAAAGTTTGATAAAGATCTGTCAGATGGTTTTTGAGTTATTGGCTTGCATACCGAAGTGTCTGCGGAGACGACACCAGGCTGGTGCTAAAATTGCAGGAATTCTCCACCAGATCAGGGAATACAATGAATAAATTTATGATAAAAATGAATACCTGTTTACCGCGACTTTCAGTAAATAGCCTACATCAATTTAAAAATTTGAAAGTAGGACAACCTCCAGTGGAAGTGGGCAAGGACAAGAAAAATACTGTCACCGAAGCTCTCTAACAGACTGAGCACAAATCATTATTTTTGCGTAATGGGGCGAACATTGGACTCCAGGTCATAAAGGACGACACATTTACAAATAATAACGGGAGAGAGGAAGCCCCCAAACCCTCTTTTAGGGGCGTCCATGCAATGTCAACAGAGTTTGGTGGAGGGCAGAGAGGTGAACATCCCTGAGCCCCACTCTCTAGGGGGCCCCCTGCTGGTCTCTACATTTTTTTGTAACTAGAGGTGGATAGTTCAGGGACAGAAAACCAGCTGAATACCCAGTGACTGAGAGTATTTGTGTTCTGAACTGCTTGGTCGAATCAAAATCTTGGACTGGATTTTTACTCTCTGGATCTCTGAAGAATAGACCCCCCCGTATGCCACACACAATACACCGAATCGCCTCTATGCATCACATGGATGGACAGCACCGTGACTGGATATTATTGGTGGTTCAATAAGTTACAACTGTATGGTTCAGAAGGGTTGAAATGGCACATAAAGAACTTCATAGAGTAGTATCTCAATGGAAAGGCAGAAATCGATTATGGGACCAATCCTGGAGTACTGTGCTAGGAAGGTGGTGGTGTTACGGAGATAATGGCAGATCTGTATCCACGACAGATTGGCTGCCCCTAGCTAACGTTAGGCGCCTATTGCAGTTTCTTGAATTATCTTCCTGTATCTGCTGATTCGTGTCCAGGTTCTCTGCTGTACCCTCGTTGTGGGAAAGGATGCTATCTGACTGGGGCCCAAACAGAGGTTCTGCCTTCCTCCACCAAGCTGTGACCCACTTCTCACTTCATCAGTCCCACAGTTGCCCCTTATTTTGGGTGCTGAGACAATGACAAGAGTCCCTTCCCTGTTCACACCAGACATTTTATTCCATGGAGAAGGTGGTAAGGTTCATTGTTTGCGTATGAAGCTTGTATTCACCGTAGCCGAGTCTCCTGACCAAGCATGAAAAATTTAGAAGAGCATGGATGGAAACAGCAATCTGTGAAGTCTGTTGGGAACCGCTAGTACCAATGGCCTTAGAGAGCCAATATTTGAGCTGCAACATTATTTGCCAGAAGTAAGCCACTGCAGAGTCACAAAAATACTCCACTGACTGTGCCAAGCATTCTGCTGAAGCCAATGTAAGCCGCATGGCGAGGATCATTGCCGTCACTGCAGTGCCCATGTAGCCAGAAGGGGACCTCAAAACCAACTTCATGCCCCATTACTGCAATAGTATGTTAAGGCTCACATGGAGCAGATGGGTGTGGATGTCCTGGGCACCTTGATCTCATCCATGCAGCTCTGTGTGGATGAATGTATGCCGTGCCAGATTGGTAGCCTGGGACAGTTTGGAGAAAGTTCCTTCATGGATCAAGGCAGAAAAATACATTTTGAATCTGAAATTGCTACTATAAAATAATCTATGATATTTTTACAGAATTCAAATTGAGACATCTGTCAAATTATAATAATAATAATAGATGTACAACCCCATTTCCAAAACATTAGGGACAGTGTGAAAAATGCAGTGATTGGTAATAAGTAGCTGAGAACACTTCAGAGATATATGCAAAGTTTGAACTAATCAACTTGATTCGTATCTGTAAATATACCCATCCTAATGTGATGTCTGCAGATAGGGATGTGAAAAAAAATGTAAAAAAAAAAAATGATTGCTGGAATCTTTTTTCGGATGATGTGCAAAAGTTTGGCAATCTACAGATGAAGGACAGTCCCATTGAAATGATGGACTGGCCTTGGACAGAGATCTGTGAGTGCAATGTTTAACTAATTCTTTTCACAGTGGCTTGTCACACTGCAGTCCAGTTCAATTAGCGATGCCCTGACTTTCTTAATGTGAGCGACAGAATTTTGGACGCCCCTGAGGTGAGGAACAGTAATGAGCCCACAGAGCCTGAGTCCGCGGCACACAAAACTGACTAGAGGTCGCTCGTAATTTTACTTGCTGACAGCCAGAGATGTTGGAAGCGCTACAAAAATAGCAGTATGACATGTATATGGAGTTTGGACTGTTGGAGGAGGCAGTAAAGTCCATTTTCAGGTTACAAAATGTTTAGGTCAATATACACTGTGGTTGACTTATCAGAAAGGGTTAGAATATTTCATAAGTTGTAAATATAATTTAATTTTCTGCGCATTTCAGTGCAAATAGATCTACTATGTTGCGCTTATTTGGGTTTCATTCAAAAGCTGCACGTAAAAGGTGAAAAAATTTAGAGGTTACGGAAAATTTGATATACTTTACTTGGAATTTGAATACATTAATAGGATTTCTGATGATTCACATTAATTTGTCATTCCATTCTTATTTAAAAAAATACCCATGAAAGTAGGTTTTTGTGAGTACCAGAAAGCTTTAATTGAAAAATGAGACACAACACCTCTAATAAAGCCAAATAAATATGAAAGTCATATTATATAATGTTCATTTCAGTTAGTATTGAGGGTCAGGGTGGTGCTGGTACAGTGGCCCACAGATCTGCAGCATAGTCTCACAGCTCTGATTACTGCTGCAGGTCGAGTACAGCAGCCACACGGTTTGTGCCAGTTTGGTTGACAGAACAGTCTGGTACACAGAAGGAGGAAGTGGCATCGTTTACTGATGCCGGTCAAAGCTGCTAATTGGCCAATTCAATTCATATTTATGTCTAAAGAAATCTGATAACGTGTCAGACTTTTACAAGGTTGACTGCCCATTAATCCACATAAAAATACAAAGAGTGACTATCAATGCAAATGAGAAAAAATAAGAAAGGCATTGAACGGATAATTTACTTTTGAAACCCTTCAATTTTCTGCAGAAAAATGAGGAAATTTTGGAAAATTTTGAACGTATCATTGATGGGAATTTATCCTGACATTTAGAGCTTTCTCTCTCGCGAAAAATGTACAGACTTGTATTACACAGATATTTTATAATTAAAAAGATATCGTGTAATTCAGAATGCATCTGTGTCATTTATCCAATGAATTCTGAATACATTCTGCCTACAGGGACCCCTTGAGGAAAATTGCTGAAATGCAGCATGACAGCTTTCTCCATCACTGGAAGCCAGCTTGCGATTACAATTTTTTTTTTTTTCCCCAAAAATCTTGCAGATTTCACTTTCAATTTCCACACTTTCTGCATGTGTGAATTTAGGCTCTTTGCAGAGTGGCTTAGCAGTTTCATGAAGTAGGTGCAGAGTAGTGAATTTTTATGTGGCGTAGGTGTAAATTTCAGGTCCAGAAAGTTTAAAAACAGACCAAGATTTTGTTTCAACCAACCAGCTGAGTCCTCTGTGACTGTGACTCTTTATACTCAACTGATTGGTTGAAACAAAATCTTGGTTTGGATCTGCACTTTCTGGACCTGAACTTTCTATCTCTGCCATATGTGGCGTGTTTGTCGTGTGGAAGGACAGTGACCCGCCTGGCATGAATAGTAATGGAGACCTCACTCCCTGCCTTCCTCACATCCAGGAGTTAGGTGACATTGCCAAGTGTATCTCAGCCTAATCAGTACCAAGACAGTCTGATTAAAGATTTGGAAATGGCTGCAGGTTTTTTGGGGATAATAAAAATCTGATGGAAGATAAGATCATGAGAAAAAGAACAAAATAAGATAATCCTATGAAATACCGAAGCTGAGCCCGACCATCCATGTCGGCTTTAACCTTATTCGTTTTCATCCAGGGAAATTAGAACTTGCTCCATAATGAATCCTGCACTGAAAAAATCGAGAGCACTGCCGAAAAAGGCCACGTCAGAGGTTAAAAGGATTGTCGCCGCCTAATGCTTGTTTTATGCTGAAAATGGATATACATTTTGAGAAGAAGAATCGGTTTCTTGAGAACGTTGTTTCGTTCTCAGAGGAGCAGCAAACAAGGCAAGCTATTATGGACCAAGGCATCCGAGTCAGAAGCAAGACATTCACTCTTCTCTGTTACTCCTGGGCTCAGATCAGTGATCCTATTGTCTTTCCCAAAATGTGATCTTAATCTGAGCTGAATGGAGTTCTGTTGCAAGGCTCTTTCAACTGGTCCGCCTGAAATAGGCCCAGCAGAAACCTCCCTCCGTCTTCCAGGCATTTATGGAGGATGTTTGACAGCTATGCAGCTTCTGCTCGGGTCAGGTGAGCGCTTTTCAAAGGAAACAAAATGCCTGCTTTCAAAGTGCAGAGTTAAAAGGAAAAGCACACAGGTGCCGTGGCAAAGAAAAAGAACCACATAACATCTGCATCCAGGCCACAAAACCTCTCATGCTTTTCTGTAAAGCTCTTTCCCATTTAAATTTTTGTCAATTCTGTAATTCAGCTGACCCCAAAGTCTCCAGATTTTCGTCAAAAAGATTCCGGGAACTGCAGAGAATCTTGACTCGCCGTAGTTCAATGCGATATACTTGTAAACTCAAATTATTCAGCACCATAGCTGTAATTAAGATTAAATTACTGCCATCTTGAAACACAGACCTTAGTGTTCAAAAATCGACCTCTCAGCAGTGACTTTTATCACTGCCCACTATTACATGAAAAAATTTTATGCCATTTCCTTTGTTAGAGCACTGCCAGTGTGGATATTTCTGCCCTTTCATTTGTCCGGTGTAATTCTGTTCACCCCTCACAGATGGAAAGCGTAGAAAATTGTTATTATAGTGTAAATTTGTGTCATTTAATGTCATGCGAATCATTGCTGTTAACTGGCTAGAATGTACTGGGTATGCCTAACCAATCAAGACAGAAATTAATAACACACTACTTGATATAAGATGCATTTCTTTCCTTTTTGTCAGTTGTAGGTATTCATTTATTAAAGTACTTACATTACAGCTGAATCAGAATAAATAAAGTTATATCCCTTTGCACAGTGAGCTTAAAGTCCACTTACAGTCAGCTTCATTCTTGAAATAATGGTTTATGTATGACATCATAGGTGTTAACTGAACATCTATTCTGATCTACGTGCTTGGCCTTGGAATCTGGAAGCACGTTGTACAAAGCTATAACGGGACACGGCACCATCTCTGTACAGGCCATATTCGTAATGCCTGAGGTAAAGACAACATCTGGCAGCCATTTGCTCTCGTTGACGCGCCCCGCAGCATGAAGTGTGCAGAGTTATTTGGAGAGTGTCTGTAAATGCCCAGTGTCAGTCGAGGTGACGCCAAGTCAAAATGGTTTGACGCAGACAGTTGAGCTGCACGTCGCTGAAGCGGAAGGTCAGAATGCAGGAAATGTCCTGGGCCACCGGCCTCAAATTTGCACCCCTCTGTGCACCACCAGTCTTTGGGACCCCCCATCCCTTCCTATCCCATCCCTGGCCAGCCCATGTGCCAGCCTCATGACGACCACGGGGGTGGCGGAAAATATTCAAAGTCAGGCAGTGATGCGCCATCCCCTGCTGGACAGAATGGGCATCTTCTTTGCCTAAGGGCCAGAATTCCTCCTGTTCCACAGTGTTTGGTTTCATGGAGAGGGTCATCACAGGGGTCAGGGGTCAGCAGGAATGCAGAGAATGTGAGGTGTCACTGTGGAGTGGCGAGGCTACCCCCGCATGTCTGTGACCACAGGCCTGTCCTGCTGGTCTCCTACCTGGTGTCTAACCCTAACCTGCTTTCTACGACACCCACAAACATCTATCACTGGGAATCAATGGGACATCCAAATGCGGTTATTTTAAGGGACTGCGTTTCAGCAAATTGTAAATCACAACTTGGCTGTTTACAAGTCATGTACTGAATAATTGTGGTGTCTGTGGTCACAATGTAATGTCACATGGTTTCCCAGCGCATGACGGAAATAAATCAGTGTATTATTTGCTCAACTAAATTACATTTAGGCTGCTCTGGCTGTACTGTTATATCCAAAAAGACTCAACGTTTTATATAAATGGTAATACTTGAGAGGGTTCAGATACTGTAGTAGTACACTTTCACGTAATGCATTAATTAAGAAACTAAAGAGAGAATTCACTCTGATGGAGCTTCTGCAGAAAAACTATGGAGTCTGCTGAGGTTCAGCCTGTCGTCATGGAAGAGCTGTCACGTGCATTTTTAATTATCCTAAGTGTTCACAGATTCACATAGTTCATATTTAATCTTTAATGCCTGCACTTGAAATTCACCAAACATAATGTAACTGGAGAGCCATTTATGCAATTATCCACACTTAGGAACTGTAAGTGATTACGTCAGGGAATCGGAAATCAGCCACATAACTTTATTTGCTAAATTATATTTTATTTAGCCACGTGAGCCTGACCTGGGTAAGAGGTTAGAGTATGAATGAGAGACTGATGGATGGATTTTAATTGTTCAGGAGTCAAAAATATATTTGAGAAGGAATTGCCTGAGTAAGTAATTTGCTGGGAGGCCTCCATTTGAACCCAACCACTCAGACTATTTTCATAAATTTTGGATTTTCATTGTTTTTTCAGTCCATAGTGCTTCCTTGCAGAGTTCATGCCATCTACAATGACATGAAAATCACATTTTGGTTATTGCTCAGATGCACAGAAATATATTTCATGACAATGATGGGTACATTAGTGTACCGATATCTCCAGTTCCTTTGATGCAGAGCTTCACCGCCAGTAACATGTAATAAAAAAAACACGACGTTTTTGTTGCATAACTGAAAATATAAATGTTCATCAACATACTTTTTGAAAAGAGATTTAAGTATTATTTACAGTGCCGGTCAAAAGTTTGGAGACACCTGCCCATATAAAAGGTTTATTTCGGCTATTATCTACATTTTTGAATAAAATGGTAAAATAACTTGGAATTATTCACTGACCAAAAATGCACAAAAAATATTTGGACAATGAAACCAAAACGCCTGGTTTTACACCCCAATAATGTGTTAGTATGATGTAGGGTCTCCTTTTATGACCAGTACAGCATCAGTTCGTCTTGGGAATGACAGATACACGTCCTGCTTGGTGGCCAGAAGGATTTAGAACCATTCCTCTTGCAGAACAGTGACCAAGTCACAAAGTGATGCTGGTGGAGGAAAATGTTTCCTGACTCGCTCCTCCAAAACACCCCAAAAGTGGCTCAATAATATTCAGATCTGGTGACTGCAGGTCTATTGGCAGATCGTCATTCTGATAGATGGCACCAATTATGATACAATGTTTGAACATGGTTGTCCAGAATGGTTTGGAAATCCTTCACAGTGACACGCCCCTTGTGAACATATAGTGGGCCTAGGGAATGCTGGGATATTGCAGCCCAAACCATGACTGATTCACCCCTGTGCTGCACTCTGGATACGCAACAGTCTGGGTGGTAAAACACTTTGGGGCGTCTCCAAAGCATGAGTCTCCCGGAGGTGGGAAAGACGGCGAAAGTGGACGTCAGAGAGGAACGAGAACGTGAAACACGTCACAGCCTGAGATCTGTGCTGCTGGCACCTTCCAAACCGACGCTTGGCATTGGCCCAAGTGAGCAAAGGTCTGGCTATAGCAGCCTGAGTGTTGACCCTGTGAATACTGACCCTCTGAAACTCCGGTGGAATAGTTTTGGTGGAAACAGGAGAGTCAAGGTGTGCAGCTGTGGTTTTATGCTTTTTGGATACAATCTGGGTTAGTGCCAGGGCATCCCTTTCAAACTGCTTCCACTTGCTTTCACAGTTCCTGTTGGATGTGGTCCATCCTTTGTGGTGGAATGCCGACATTACCCTGGATACCGTGACTCTCGATACACCACAAAGTGCTGTGGGTTCATGAGCCTAAAGAATTCAAAGATACAACGACCACATAGACATCCGAACACAGATAGGAAGAACCTAGAGAGGTCGGTGAAGGTCCACAAACCGATTACATTTATTGCATAGAGGGGGTGTAGATTTATCATAACAGAATTCCCCAAATCACAGGAAAAGAAGTGGACACCTTTCCAGGTGCAAACTCTGCATATTTTCTAGAATCCTACAAAAACTACCCGCACTTCCACAGAAAGTAATACTGTTATAAGCATCTTCTGAACCTCATAGCTCAAATAACCACCGAGTGATTACCTTGTTCCTGAAGTAGGACTTCTTGGCCTGCTGTCCATCCAGAAATGGAGCAGTAGATCTCTAAACAGCCCCTCTCCATTTGCTGCCCGATATCAGTGGTGAGGTAGGCAGTCAGTCTTAGGACAGCAGAAGGCTGCAATTCAGAAGTTAAAGAGCATTGAACCTGAAAGGAACCGGTATCTGGATCACCGGAGTAGTATTCTGAGTTTGGCAGTCACGGTGCCCGTGCTGATGTGGGTGAAGGCTTGCACAACTGGGCAGGAAGATCGGAAGGAAGCTGCAATGGCTGTAACTGAGCAGTACGATTGACTTTCAGTGAGGGTCTGGAGACATCCAGGGTCTCTCTGGAGGTCATGCTAATGTCAGCTCAGTGAGGCTCACTTTCTCTCCAAAGCTGCTGAGTCCATTGTGGGCAGATTGTGCTGTTGCTAATATAAAGGGTAAAGCTGAAATCCAGATTAAGGACAAGAAATAAAGTGAAGATTCAGCCCATGGCCATATAAACGTTAGAGTCAGAGAACAAAGTCAGACAGCAGATTCACAAATAATCAAAACTATCACATGCAAAGGAATGCAAAACGTAGGACAAAAATCAGGGGCCTGGATTTCTTGCAAAGCAGCTTAACTTTGGATTTAAGGTTCACTTGCATTGAGCCCAGACCACCTTAAGTCTCACAGGTCATCCAGCTAAGCAAGAACAGTCAGAAATTAACCGCTGGACAAGAAAGACAGAAGAAAAAGAAAAAAAAAACCACACAAGAGCTTATCAAGGACACAAGGCAATCTTACTAAAATACACAGGAACAGGTGTGAGCACTTAACTAATTAAACAGGCTAATTGGTGGGTTCAGGTCAGGTGATTTCTGGGAGTGAGAAACTGGAGACACACCCAAAACGGAGATAGAGAGCACAGTGAGCAAGAAATCCACTAGGGGGCAGAGTGGGGCAGAAACTCCGATATGGGATGCCAATACTCCATTTAAATAAACTGAGATTTAAAGTAGAAGCCAGGGACGTTGTTCACTGCACCATGGAGACAGCAGCATAAATCTCCAGCTGTCATCAGTTAAGCTATTAAGGTTTTAGGCGTGAGCTGGAGCAACAACCCAAGATTCCTTCAATTTATCTAAAACGTTTAAGCTTACGGAGGATGAGAAGGAGCTCTTAGAGAGAGGACCCACCTTCATCTCTTCACCAGGAAGCAGAACCACACCACTGGGAACTTACCAGGGGCATTCATGCTTACAGTGGCACTAAAAATAAATTATTCCAATTATCCACAAGATTGGAATATAACACCATTCATATCAACATCCAGGTGGGAAATTGGACAAGATTTCATTGAATGTATCCAAGTTGATTGATTACAACAATAAGAAATTCAAAGTACTGAAGGGCCATTATACACACAATCCAAATTTGCTTCCAGCTGAGACAAAGGCAATTAAATCCATCTTCTATAATATAACAGGGACCAATCTTACACACAAAGGGCCAGTGTGTATAACAGGGGCCGGTGTCTATGCAGGTTTTCAGGGTAACCTTTAGGTCAGCTGTTCAGACCCAGATGTGAGGACTCTTTAGCCAGTCAGTCCTCTAATTAGCATTCTAATTAGGGAGTTGCAGCAAAGACCCACATACACAACAGCCCGTTCTGGATGAGATTGACCACCCCTGTCATATACCTGCTTGTCTAATGCCGGGTCACAGAGCCTATGGGTACAAGGCTGGGAATAACCCAGGATGATGCAGCAACACATCACAACATACACAGTTTTATAACTGTAGTTCACCTTAGTATGTTTTTGGACTGTAGGGGGGAACCTAGACATGGGGAGAATGTATGAAGCCAGAGCAGAGACTCAAAGCCCAGTCCCAGAGGTGCAAGGCAGCAATGCTAACTGCTGCGCCAATGTACCGCCTGGGTGATTAAATCATTAAAAAGAAGTTTCAATAGCCGGGAGACAAAGTATCAGGTATATTAATAATAATGGGTCAGCAACAGTATAAATTGAAGGCCATGAGGCAACTAAATACCAGAGAAGATCACAACCCAGTAACACGCCCATTACAGGGGAAAACACCACATTTAGTCAGCAGAGACCGAAACACGCTCTACTGAGGACAATACCTCAAAGATTCCCTGTAGTAAATACCACTCCACAGACAAAATACACGGACATGCTATTAAGTAAAACTGTCTCACACAGAGTCTGGGCCCAGGTTTATGTGCTACCATGATCCATGCAGATCTCAAACCTTGCACGATCCTAGGTGAGATTCCCAAAGGGGGGGTGGGGGGTGGGGGGGGTCTATTGTATCAAATTGTGGAAATCACACATACCACGTTGCACAACACACTCACAGTTTTTTAAATTACATTTTGCAACTCCCTGGGAGCTATTTAAAATATACATGACTTCACTGAAAAATAAAAAGTGTATTCAGATACCAAAAAGAATTCAATTCACTTCAACATATTTTTATATAGTGCCTTTCACAGCTGTCGCCCCAAGACGATTTACATGGGTACAACCCCTTTCCCACCTGCCAATACTAACCAAAACCTTTCTCCTTAACCCCCAAACATACCCCTAATCTAACCTTAAAACAAAAACAACCGAGGTTCCCAAACCTTTAGCCATCCTCAACTCAGTCCCTATTCTAACCCAAACCATAGCTCTAACCAAGGAAACCCTAACCCTAACTAGAGGAACCCAAACCATGCATGTAACGCTTAAAGCAATGCTAACCCTGACCATCTAACCATAATATCAACCCTAACCACATAAGGGGTCCTAATCCTAACCCTATCCCTAACCCCATGAGGGGCCCTAACCCTAACCCTAACCCCAAGAGGGGCCCTAATGATAACCCTAACCCCAAGAGGGACCCTAATCCTAACCCTAACCCTAACCCCATGAGAGGCCCTAATCCTAGCTCTAACCTAAATGGCAAAAAAGATGTCCCACAATGTCATACACCTACCCATGGTTACTTAGGGACTAGAAACTCTCTCATACATACATGCTCATATAAACATATAAAGGTAAAAATATCCAAAGTGATTATATGTTTATATGAGAAGAACCAAAATAATTATGTAGCAGTGTGAGGCTGAGGTGAATCAGGCAGGTGTGTCAGTGTTTATGAGGGCTGGGCCAGACACTGAATCAATCTTTTTTTACCACAAGGCCTATGACACAATGAAGCTCAGTTTCTGTCTGTGTTCACAACCGGTGATGTTTGGCAAACACATAACCTTCATATGCAGAACTGACGCGGCTCCTGGAGAACGATGCTATTTGTAGACATGAATTCCATATGTGACCTTCATGCGTGACCCAAGCATGTGGGACATTTTAGCTCGGTTAAGTATGCTGCAGGAAAACCGCAATCCCCAACCTCTCAGCTGTATTTTCTGATTTTATATGTTTAATTAGAGGCTCAGGAAGAGTCTGATTTAGAGTGACAGTGACAGACCTCTCCCAGTCACATATATCCCCCTCGCCCAGTCATTATACACCGCAGATTCTGCTACAGCATAAAGACAAATTTAGTCTAAGCCTCAATCCTAGAATGAGCGGAATGGCATGTTTTGCTCTCGCTGTACCTTTTAAGCTGTTATCAGCACACAATGGCACATCTTTAGTCTTGGTTGGTGTGTTTTTTATTGTATAGACAGCTAAATAAAATAACAAAGAAACACTACAAACTGCAGACGTATCGCAACTCCAATGTGGAATAAAGAGAAGTGGTGAGCCAATCTGAACCCTAATCCAAACCTTCTCCCTCAGACGGAGTCCGGCGAATGAAAAGGCGAGTTTCCAGCTTAAGCTCTCTGATTGGCTTCTCAGAGGCTGGAGGCGGGACGGTCGTGGTACTCAGCTCGCTAATGAAACGCTTCTCTTTTCCTGAAAGAGCCAGGTGTGAGGGTGCCGGCACAGGGAAGGGATGGGCGTGTTCGGGACCCTTCCCTGTTGCTGGGATGAACAGCCCGTGTGTCTGTGCTCACAGGAGGCGGGACTTGCGGCCCCGCGCGGGACAGCGGTCGCTCTGTTCACTACGCCTGGGTGCAGCCTGCTGTTTTAGTCTAGTCTACACAGATGAGGCAATGACCAGTTTATTTTCACCTTAAAACATTTATTTAAAAAGACAGACAGAAGTTCCCCATTCTATTTTTGAAAAAAAATAACAGTCCGTTCACTATATTAAAGTGTACCAGTAGTATTTGGTGGAATTACACTGTTACAGGTTTTCTTCCGCTCCTTGAATTCCACATAATGATCCATTATAAATTTAGAATAAAAGATGTACTCTGTAGTATAGACACAGGCCTGACGTGCAGGGAACCCTACCTGTATTGGGCAAACACCCTCTATTAACATAGTCAGCTGAACACTTTTTTAGCTTGCTGGGTTCCAGCCTTACAAATGGAACCGCACTATGTGGAACTAAATGTTTCTCTGTCAAACACTTGTTTCAATTCTGTTTGTTTGACAATGTGGTTTTGAGGCTTCAAGGACACAACAATTGGAAGCAAACATGAAGGCGGGGGCTAGCTGGAGTACAGGTTATATTTTAGGTTGACTTCTTTGGCAGCTATAGTCTTTCCTCTGCTGTAAAACCTTTCCCTCCTTTTGCTCCAATGAGAAAGTCACATTTAGTGTCAAATGCCAGAGCGATGACCAGCAACTTTGAAATGTCTATGGGGGCAGATCTAAGGGGGGGCCCAGGGATGGCCGTTCCTCCCTAGCAAACACACAGCCACCCGCATTGCCACCCCATAATAATGTAAACCAAAGCTGTCCAACCCGTCGATCAGTCAATGGTGGGGCATCTCCAAGTCAATCACGAGATTATTAATTGATAATGCTTGCAATCGGCAAAAGGTACCAAAATATATCAACCCCACCCGCCTGGCAAAATATTACCCCATTGCAACCCCCAAAAAATCATACAAGGTCTCGCTACACCCCTGGAAGTGCATAGAAACCTGCTAACCTATCACATCTACCCAGTGGTGCTTACTATACAACAGGTCTAAAACAAAAGCAAATGTTTCGCAAAGCAGATACTAATTGGAATGGTTTTGATTTTGCGTTGATTTTGATTCTTGCCCACCTCCACTGGCCATGTACCAGGTGCTCTAACCCTAGTGTGCCAGAGAGCAGCGTGTGTGCCAGAGAGCAGAGTATGTACTGTACCAGAGAGCAGCATGTGTGCCAGAGAGCAGAGTATGTACTAGAGAGCAGCATTTGTGCCAGAGAGCAGCGTGTGTGCCAGAGAGCAGAGTATGTACTGTACCAGAGAGCAGCATGTGTGCCAGAGAGCAGCATGTGTGCCAGAGAGCAGCGTATGTGCCAGAGAGCAGCGTATGTGTCAGAGAGCAGCGTCTGTGCCAGAGAGCAGAGTATGTGCCAGAGAGCAGCGTGTGTGTCAGAGAGCAGTGTATGTGTCAGAGAGCAGAGTGTGTGTCAGAGAGCAGCATGTGTGCCAGAGAGCAGTGTATGTGTCAGAGAGCAGCGTGTGTGCCAGAGAGCAGCGTGTGTGCCAGAGAGCAGTGTATGTGTCAGAGAGTAGCGTGTGTGTCAGAGAGTAGCGTGTCAGAGAGCAGCGTGTGTGCCAGAGAGCAGAGTATGTACTAGAGAGCAGCATTTGTGCCAGAGAGCAGCGTGTGTGCCAGAGAACAGAGTATGTACTGTACCAGAGAGCAGCATGTGTGCCAGAGAGCAGCATGTGTGCCAGAGAGCAGCGTATGTGCCAGAGAGCAGCGTATGTGTCAGAGAGCAGCGTCTGTGCCAGAGAGCAGAGTATGTGCCAGAGAGCAGCGTGTGTGTCAGAGAGCAGCGTGTGTGCCAGAGAGCAGTGTATGTGTCAGAGAGCAGAGTGTGTGTCAGAGAGCAGCATGTGTGCCAGAGAGCAGTGTATGTGTCAGAGAGCAGCGTGTGTGCCAGAGAGCAGCGTGTGTGCCAGAGAGCAGTGTATGTGTCAGAGAGTAGCGTGTGTGTCAGAGAGTAGCGTGTCAGAGAGCAGCGTGTGTGCCAGAGAGCAGAGTATGTACTAGAGAGCAGCATTTGTGCCAGAGAGCAGCGTGTGTGCCAGAGAGCAGAGTATGTACTGTACCAGAGAGCAGCATGTGTGCCAGAGAGCAGCATGTGTGTCAGAGAGCAGCATGTGTGCCAGAGAGCAGCGTGTGTGCCAGAGAGCAGAGTGTGTGTCAGAGAGCAGCGTGTGTGCCAGAGAGCAGCGTGTGTGTCAGAGTAGCGTGTCAGAGAGCAGCGTGTGTGCCAGAGAGCAGAGTATGTACTAGAGAGCAGCGTGTGTGCCAGAGAGCAGAGTATGTACTGTACCAGAGAGCAGCATGTGTGCCAGAGAGCAGCATGTGTATCAGAGAGCAGCGTGTGTGCCAGAGAGCAGAGTATGTGCCAGAGAGCAGCGTGTGTGTCAGAGAGCAGCGTGTGCTGCTGTCTTTCTGGGCCGGAGCTCCTGAAGGATTTTTCCATGTTTGTTTTTAGATTCAGACCGATGTTTCACTTTGTCAGATATGTGCCCCCTTTGTTAATGGCAAAGCCCTCTTGCATTATCTTTAATAGAGTGTAGAAGAATGTAGCATAATTCAGAGAATAAATGATATGGGTGTTTCTTTTCTACATTTATTCACAGTTCAGCTAAAATTCCATCAATATGGGCGACTCAATTCAAATCTCTAGGAAATTTAACATTTGACAATAATGGCATTTTGAGGTTCATGACGAGTAAGATCTGTCACATAATTATATCATTTAAAATCATTTAAATAAGATCCTGTGCTCTCCAGTTTCTGTGCCGTGACTGATTTCACACTCCCTCGCTATGCTGCAGCCTCTCCGGTCTGCTTTGCTGTGCCCAGTGCCACGCCGGATGTCACATTGTTATCACTGGTTTAAGTCTCCCTCCCCTAGCACTTAGGGCAGATTGGATAGTACCGCCTTCGGGCACTCTCCTGGGCAGCTAAAGATAGCCCTCCAGCAAGGACCCCCCTCTACGTTCATGGCAGGTTTGGTTGCGGATGGGAGCAGCACCGTATGTCTGTGAGAAATATCAGTGCAGTGAGACTTCTCCGTTTCTCCGGACAGGGAACAGCTATTCCCAGGTCAGACAGGATAAAGGGCTGATTTATTCTGCCGGCAGAGGTTTGCAAAAAGCTGGCAGATTGTACTGCTCCCCTCACCAGTAAGGCTCGCCTCCACATGGATCCGCAGCACAGACTGTCCATTCACCCCCCTGCCAGACCTCAAGCGGGAATTGAAGGACACAAAGAACAGAACTGAACTTTCTTCGGTTTGTGTTGGAGGGAACCCTGCCCGGGCCACCCTACACCCATGCGGCAGACTGCTGGCCTCTGTCTTCTTAACAAGCTCCTTCAAACACTCCTTTAAACTTTTCCTTTTTGTTATTTTCAGCACTGATATGAGATTCGATCGTGAGCCACTGTAGTGAAGTTTTCCGCATATTTTCACCTGTCCTGTAGGACTGCAGCTTTCTCTCAAGGACCCTGTGACCAGATGAATGTATTTTTAAAGTTGTTATTTCTAAAAGGAAATAAGGAATAAAGGGCCACCTTTATAATTCTTTTCCAACTCCAAAAATGACCTGATTGTTCGGATCAGAAAAAAACGACATTTGATTTCCATCGTAATGGCGAGAGGGAAGTGGCCTCATTTACAAACCACACGTCTAATGGGCCGTAGCTCTGGCCTTCAGAGAAGAAGGGGTTAAACGGGTTTGACTTTCATCTTCATTTAAATGAGGCCTTTTGATGGATGGTTCTGAAGTGCTATGGAGCTGCATTCACGGTCCAAGGGCAAACTCCTTCTAAACAGACGTGCTGTTCTGGAATAGTAAACATGTGAATTTTCAAGAGTCCTTCTGTCTCCAAGATGTGTTTAGATTTCAGCAGGAAGTTCAATGAACAAATATAGGTGCAACTGTAGTAAAATATTAATGAGTTTTTTTTTCTTTTAATAAAGGCTCTATTTAGACTTTGCAAAATACACCTTCTCTAGCCTATTTGTCTTGCATCCTAGTTAGAGTGTAGAGTGTAGAGTTCCAGACATAGGACAAGAACATTATACTGAAAATCTGTCCCATCAGAAGATGAGATGTGATTTTTGATACAACCAGTTACCTGCTGTTGACCTGACTGGGGGGGTGTACTGGCTCACCAGGTCCACAGAATGTGGAAAGCGAGCACATAAACACATTTTTACTCACTTTGAGTTTGAAACCACTACAGAATAACATCAAGAGAAAGTCGAACCAGTTTCTTAACATATCTTAAGTAAGAAGTTTTATTTTGGATCTGGCTTGCGAAAAGGCCCTCATTAGATGTGCTATACAAGGAAAATGGAGGTTGTTCGAACGGGGATGTTACTTGCAATTCAGGGAAACTTCACAAGCAAGTGGTAGAAAGCAAAATCAATACTGGTAAATGACAGTGGTTTCTGATAATTTTCCGGTGCCAAAAATAATACTTTAGATGGTTGAGTACTGGCTTGGCAAAGCATATATATATAAACTTAATTATTGTATGCGCTCAGACAAAAATATAGATCGCACAACCAACAATTATCTTCTACGAACTTTTAGGCATTAAACAACCATCTGTTGTTGTTTTAGGTTTATATTTGTGCGTACTTACAGTAATATTATTAAACCATACGAAAGGTGAATGGTTTCTGGTTTGTTGAAGAATAAAACAATAGAGCATAATGGGTGAGCACGCAAAATCAGTCTTAAAGATCAGAAGAACATAGAGTGGTCTTTGCCAAAACTAAGGCCTTGGTAGGTTCTGCAGTGTCAGCTGGCTCTCTAGGGCCCCCTGAAGGAATCATGTGGCATGTGTTTTACTGCTTGCATTTTACAGTTGGATATTATCTCGATAACGAACCCTAAATGCTTAGTTTGATGCTGCTAAGAGATAAATTCTGTTACTCAATTATGGTTTTCTGTTTGCACTATTAGTAAGTGCCATATATTTGCAGGTACTTAGCTCTGCAAAATTAAGCTGGCAAATTGCATAGCATGCCAGTGAGCCGTGAGCAGTGAGCGGTACCTTCAGGTTTGCAACGGCTACAGCAAGGTTATTTCCGAAGAACGGAGGCCCCCCTCGTTTTTAATTCAGCCCCTGCCATGATGAACCCAATAACCTTGCACTGGGACTAACCCTAATCCTAATCCTAACCCGCTTCTTGCAGTTGTACATTTGTCTTCCACCAAAATCCAGTGTTGTTTCCTCACTGCACCGTCTCCAAATCTAGCCAAAAGGGAAACAAGATGAACATCGGCCGTTTCCTTCCTGGGAATGTCACTTCCCTGGCCCACAGTGCGGGCAGGATTCCCGCTGTATGAATTCTGGCCTTTAAGGTGCATCGTAATTGTCTGCCAGTGCAGAGCTCCAAGGGTCAATAACTGTCTACACTTTGCAAGCAGGGACACCTTCTAATTCTCTTTGTTTAAGCACCACGTGTCTCATGACCTGGAGGCCTTTCTAAATGAGGTCGGAGGACATTGTGTTTGTGTTTCATTTACCTGCATCAAAGTCAGACGGCCAGCCGGGGCTGCCTGCTGTGTTCTCAGACCCGTGGGAACGCCGCGGAACCGGAATCAGAATCAGGATCCAATTCGGAATCAGAATAAGAAATGGAATTCTATTTTTTTCTTTTAATTGCCAAATACTTTTACATACAATTTAGTGTGTGGTGTTGTGCGAGACGCTCAAGCACAATCAATACAATGAATTATGTACGTAAAAATAAAATAGAGAATTAATTTGAATAATGAAAATGGGAAATGGCAGAGGCAGCCCATGGTCTTCTCTGAGCCTGCATTCACCTGGGGGGGCATCTATTCCCCCAGCCCCTCCACATTCAGTGCCCCAGCTATGAATTCCACTCTTGTGACGTAACTCCTGTTTACTCTCAAAGAAACAATATTTACCTGGGTGTGTCGGTCACGAGCATGCAGGCCATAAGTGTGCAGGCCATAAGTGTGCAGGCCATAAGTGTGCAGGCCATAAGTGTGCAGGCCATACGTGTGCAGGCCATAAGTGTGCAGGCCATAAGTGTGCCTCCTAATGATGCACTGGGGGTGGGGGAGTGCACAACCCCCTTGGCACTGCTGGTTGCTTCTGTTCTTTTTATTATAATATAATTGTGATATTTTCTCTCCATCCCTGACGTTACCCCTCGCCTGTGCTCCTCTCCTCTCTCCATCCCTGACGTTACCCCTTGCCTGTGCTCCTCTCCTCTCTCCATCCCTGACGTTACCCCTTGCCTGTGCTCCTCTCCTCTCTCCATCCCTGACGTTACCCCTCACCTGTGTTCCTCTCCTCTCTCCATCCCTGACGTTACCCCTCACCTGTTTTCCTCTCCTCTCTCCATCCCTGAAATTACCCCTCACCTGTTTTCCTCTCCTCTCTCCATCCCTGACATTACCCCTCGCCTGTGCTCCTCTCCTCTCTCCATCCCTGACATTACCCCTCGCCTATACTCCTCTCCTGTCCTTCACACTGATGCTTTCTTTCACTGGAGGCACGCTGGACATGTTAAATGAGCTTTTTACTGACAGTCAGCTTAAAGGGTGTCCCTGGGCCCTCCTGGGGGCTCTGATTGGTGGGCGGGATTCTGAAGTGAGACATTTAGGTGTGTAGCGTGGCATGCGATGGGCGGACCCGTGCAATATCCTGTTCCACACAAAGGTAACAAGACGGCGGTCTGTTCCCCAGGCTGCTTATTTTCATTCAATTACAGGCAGCGGTCCTTGCCACGCGCCACTCGCTGCCTCCGCTCCGCTAGCCGAGGATCTGAGGGAGCTCTGTTATCAGAGGGAGGGGCTGCCACACGTGGAGGTGCTCAAACACGCTCCGGTCCAGGCAATCATCGCCAATACACCAGCACAATATCAGTACAGTGGCGGTCAGAACACAGATTGTACCTGGTCACATGGTCCAAAGCTAAGGCCAGGAAACTCTCTAGAGACTTCCTAACACTCTCAACCTTATTGGGGGAACAACTGGGAGAAATGTCATTAGTTGTTTATTGGTTACCTAGGCAAATGTATGGTGATGATGTCATTTACTTTTGAGCAGTATTAGCTTAATTGGAGACTATAAAATAAATAAATTTGATATATAGCCTATAACACTGATGTGTTGTATACAGTAATTAACTTGGGGTTCTGTTCCACTGCTCAGCTGGCCCTGGGGGCAGCGTGGAAACCTCTCACCTCCAGGGTTGGGGTTCTGTTCCACTACTCAGCTTGCCCTGGGGGCATGTGTACAGTATAAGTGTCTTGTGATTGGCTGGAAGCCTGTCCAGGATGTAACCCTGCCCTCTGCTGCCTGATCAGGATAAGTGGCTGGAAGATTAATGTATTTATCAAATATTGAATCAAGACCATTATTATTTCAAAAAGTTCAGATTTATTTCACCATCCATCCACCCATAGGCGTGTATTCGGTACAGAGTCATGACTATGAGTCAGGGGAGACCCCGAGACCCTGAACTGGATGGCGACCTGTCATGTGGACACAGATAATCATCCATTATGGGCAGTTTAGCAACATTAACTAACCCAAGCTGCATTCCGTTAGTCTGAAAGAGGAAATCTACACAAAGAGGCAGAAGGTTCTGTAGACACTTACTGAGTCAAATCCGAAAATCAAAGCCACAATGTCAGTGCCTCGAGGGCGCAGTGCTGCCTACTGAGACTCGCAAGATTCTAGTTTGATGTCTAATAATACTCTCCCTGTACCTATGTTACTCTGAGTATGAACACATTTCACAGTGACGCACAGCCATTTCATCCACCCAAGGTACAAACATTGTAAGGATCTGACAGCTAAATGGATCGTGGACGAGCTGTTCAATAATACGATAAAACAAACATAGGAAAAGATCTGGCATAGATGGAAAGGAAAATCATTATCAGACTCTGTACAGGAATGCTAATTGTTAAGCAGGATCAGCGTAAACCTAAGGGAAGATCTTTTGCCGTAATATTACTGCACTACTTTCTGTAACGTTTTCTGTATATATATGTATGAATTTTCACAATTATTAAAACAAGGAACAAATGTTGAATTAGATAAAGCTCCCAGCCACTGTGATGATGAAAGGAGTGATAAACCATAAAGACAGAGGTCTTCGATCCCTAGCTGAAATACTTGTTGCACTGCCAAATCTTGCCAAAAAAAAAAAGAAAATGTGCATTGTTTCTCAATTCCCTTGCTCATGCAACTATCCAACAGTAAAGAAGAATCTGGAAAGAGTTTTGCAGGCCACCTTACATAATTCAACACAGCAGGGGTAAGCAGCAAGGAGCTGTTACCAATTGTTTTATATCATGTACACTGAGGCGCAAACTCTGTGAGCATGCAATATGTTGGGTATGTAGAGGAACAGAAATGTGACCAGAGGTGGCCATTTCAGATCCAGAGAGTAAAAGTCCAGACCAGGATTTTATTCCAACCAAACAGTTGCGTATGAAGAGTCAGTCATAGAGTATTCACCTGGTTGGTTGAAACAAAATTCTGGTCTGGACTTTTACTATCTGGATCTGAACACCTCTGAATGAGTGCCTCATTTAGGCCGAACCGCATGTTTCTGATCCGGATGAACCAGGTCACTTCTCAGTGGTAGAGTCTCCCCATTGCATTCCGCATCATGCAAGCCGCTAAGAAAGCGATTTGAAAAGCCTATTTATCAGACTAATCTGACATTCCACATGCATAGACTATAGCGAATGGGCAGCAGGCGATATCGCCATACATTCTCCACAGCGCATATAAGTCAATATAGACATGGTTTTCAGATTATGTTTCATAGGGTGTACACTTTCCTCATTTCTTACTGATAATATTAACATTTAAACCCTATAAATACTGAATTATGGCCAGATAAATAAAAAGGTAGCATTTTTTTGGTGCGTGGAACTAAATTGTGTATTATTTTGGCAAAGTGGTTGGATGATTTGGTTATTTAGCTGTGATTCTCATTTCCAACATGAAGAGACCCTCTTTCTTGAGAAAGGACCCCCCCCCCCCACCACCCCCGACCTCCAATATTTTCACCAAATCACAATAATGAAAATCCTCATTAAGGAAACAGATGTTAAAATTTTTAATTGACACTGACTGAACTTTTGTTCGTGGCTGGTGAGAACATCCCAATTTCCGAAAACTAAGGGAGATATTAAAAAGTAATTATGGACTGATGTTGCTCTTGTAGCGCTCATGCTTCAAATGAGATTGGTTCTGGTTTTTCCATTCGGACCACACGTTGGGTCTGCTGGTGCAGCTTCTCTGGAGATCGGAGGGGGCGATTGTTAGGCTGGGTTAGTCCGTATTGGTTACTGCTCAGAAACTATTTGCATGTTTGACAAATCTATAAAGGATTTTAAAGAATGTGTTTGCTGATACTTGATTCCTGAAGCCGTGCAAATCATCATAAAATTATTATACTATTAATAGCTATAATTATTATTATAGCTGAGCGCTGCAACAGATCTGCCTTACCATCCCTACAAAACATCTACACCAGCCGCTGCAGGACCAGAGCAACAAAAATCTCCAAGGATCCATCCCACCCCAATAACTCCCTGTTTTGTCTGCTGAATTCAGGCAAACGCTTCCGCAGCCTTATGACCAAAACGGAAAGGTCAAGGAGGAGCTCTTGCCTCTTGCACGTTGCATTAATATTGCACAGCACAATACAGTTTACTTATCACTTATGTATAGATTATGTACAGCTGAACATTTCATATATTTTTGTATCTTATTATTTTCCTTTATTTTTTCTATATTTTGTTAATTGTGCACAGCTGCTCAGTGACCAGGGTTACATTCCACTATGTATGTGACGAATAAAGCTTTTGAATCTTGAATCAAATTTATTATTATTATTTTTTTGATACAATGCCATTACAAAAATAAGGGTAAAGACGCATTTCTGTGCAAGACTGAGATGCATGCACACGGTTACACAACTGCATCTCCCTTCTGGCAATAGTGGGTTTAGCTTCTGTGGCTAATAAACCCTGATTACAATGTGATTCTGACAATGAGGAGGAGAGCTTTACAGGGCTTCTTCAGAGGTTCAGAGGCGTGGGTCTGGGCTGTGGAGTGAAATTACAGGGTAGACTCACTGGGGGATCAGCCAATCCCAGCAGGGCCTGGTGCTGGAGTGCTCTGCCAGGGCCGCTGCTGGCTATCACCAGCATTTCTGCTGATATCTCCAGGCTCTTGGGCATTCCTGCCCCTTACTACCTTCAGGTTATTGTACCTAGTTTTCCTTTATTGAATATGCAGAGCTCAACCAATGATATATTTTGAGATGTTTTCAACAAATCAGACCAGTAATAGAAGGAGCCACTTACTATAACGTCATCCATGTTTCAGACAAAACCAGTGTAATGAATTATGGATTTTAGTGGATCATTAGTGGTTGAGGTGTTCAAGGGAAATAATTATGCAATTCCTGGGATAAAGTGATCAAAAGTCTTGTTTTTTATCCAGAATGTACCTAGAGCTACATTCAGGATGGTTTTTGATAAGCCTACCTTCAGTTATATAGTAATTTGTGGCCAAACAGTGGCTCAGTGGGAACTACCAGTGGATTAGGGGTTCAAATCCCACCTCTGATTTGTGTATGGATGTTCTCTCTATGTCAGTTATGGTATTTGGTGTCTCCGAATTGCAGAGTATGACTGTGTGTCTATAAGTGCCCTTAGATGGCATCCTATCCAATGGGCACCCCAGCCCTGTGCCCCGTCCTGCCTGGGAGGGTCTCCAGTCCAACCCGTGGTCCTGATCAGAGTAACAGCTAGATGAAGGCCTGATGAAAATGATCGCTTGGTCCCATGTCCACGCTGATGACTGCCTGGGCCGTCATCTTCCATACCATGCAAGAGTTATAAAAAAGAGTGAAGAAGTCAGAATCCTCTCTTGTGCATATTTACACATATACTCATGCAATGTGCTTATTCTTATTCAGAGTCTCCTCACATATATTTTCCTGGTTTTGTTGTGGGTGATCACAGTATGCAGGATTTGCTGATTTATGCCAAATTTGTTCATGAATTTCTTACCATCCTGTCTGGACCTGTTCAGCGCATTGGGCCTGACCGTTCCAGGGTGGTTGCGTGAGAAGGTGCGTGAGCAGCTGCTTATCATCTCTACATTCTGGTTTACGCAGCATCAAGCTAATCTTACCATTATGCCTAGGAAGTCTGTAATCGCTGTCAACCACTGTGGCCAGTGTTCTGGCAGAGCTGTTGCATTCATGACGTACATATGAGCATAAATAGGTTTGTGAAATGAAGTGGTGGTCAGGGCCAGGACCGTTTTGGAGGTTTTAACACAACTCTAAACATGAAACATATGAAACTGTACATGTTAACTTTGTCTGACTACGAGGCAGCGACTCTGGAGGGGCATGGATACCCTGGCAGATTTAGGGGGGGCAGGATTGCATAGGGGGCCTTAATATATGAAATTGGGTGTCGGCAAGGAATATCCTGACAGGGAACCCAGAATATCTAGGTACGCCCCCGCTGAAAAGTTCCTGAGCACCTGGGTCGTGAGGCTCAGAAGCTGAACCCGACTTTCCATCCACTGGAGAACCAGCCGAGAGTTGGAGTTCTGCTCTTTGGCTCTGGTGCCAAATGTCTCAGCAAACATTTTTATTGGAGAGAATGTTAGATCTGTGTTAAATAAATGTTTTTGACCCAAAGTCCTGTTTCTCCGTTTACAAAGTGCTAAAAACTTTTCTGTAAGTTACTAAAAAACCTCCTATGACCAAGTATTTGTCCGTAATTTTGTTTATGATTGTCTGAAGGAAGATTTAGCAGAACTGGCTGTTTTACTGGAGATTTGTCAAACGATGTGTTATTACATACTGCATGGATCAACCGGTATGATGCAGAGGTCGAGCCAGATTCAGACATGGAAAGCACCCAATCTTCTTCCACCCTCATCTTCTCCTGTTTGAGATCGTATCAACCTTCCTGTTGCTTGCCAGGGGAAATTAAATGTTTATTAGGTTCTCATCTAGGAATTTTGGGGGACTTTCGATATACCTACAGAAAGAGGATAAGTCTTCCCCTAGTTTTTCTTATTAAATCTTGGCTGAGCAGACAGGGTCAAATCAACAAAAAATGAGAAATAGTGGAAGCAGGACTTGGGAGATTCAGCTCGGAATCCTGCAGCGTTTAATGCTTAACACAGCCTGCAATTCCTATCCAAGTCTCTCAGTTCATCAGGGGTAAATATAAGCATTTTATCGATCAATATGGAGCCGATTAATATGCTGCTCAAAACAAGAGGAGAGTGTTTTCCAAGCGATACATTTGTTAGCGTGGCAAAGGAGGTCAGCTGACGGCTGTGGAGGCACCAGCTGATGGAGATGTAACGCATGCAGAGCGTGCTCTCCAAGTGCTGCTTCCTGATGTTTGAACATGCCTGGCATGCGTGAAATCCACTGCATCTTACTTCCATCCATCCATTTTCCAAACCGCTTATCCTATTGGGTCGCGGAGCCTATCCCGGAAGCAATGGGCACGAGGCAGGGAACAACCCAGGATGGGGGGCCAGCCCATCGCAGGGCACACTCACACACCATTCCATCATGCATGCACATCTACGGGCAATTTAACAACTCCATTTATCCTGTGGGGGGAAACCGGAGTACCCGGAGGAAACCCCACGACATGGGGAGAACATGCAAACTCCGCACACATGTGACCCAGACAGAGATTCAAACCCAGGTCCCAGAGGTGTGAGGCAACAGTGCTAACCACTGCACCACCATGCCGCCCCTGCATCTTACTTCCCTTTATAAAAGTGATGAATCTTCTATATGCAAACGCATGTCCTATTACTGTAAAAACATGGAGCGGCCCTCCCCTCAGAAATGATGCCGCCCCTTTCCTAAGCTCTGCATGTGCTGTTCGTCAGCGTCCCCCCCCCTTCCCCACCCCCACCGTCCTTCCTCTACAGCAGGCACGCTCCATCCCTGCCTGGCCTCCATGCGAGACACTCCACAGAAACGGCCTGCTGTCAGACGGATCCCGTTCACGTTGGCCTGGGTCCTGCACGGCAGTGATCCTCTCGTATTTCTCGTATTTTCCTGGCCGTGTTCTATGAGCCGTCGGCTAATTTTGGCCAACCGCTCTGGTGAAGTTTCCAGTGCCGTTTCCCTCGTAGCCCCACCGCTGTGTCTATATGGGTGTCCTCCCGTGTTCCTTGCACGCACAGAGCTGTCTCTATTCCTTCCAGACCTCCACAAGCAGCACCTCAGCAGCACCAGCAAGCCCCCCACGCATCCCACTCCGGCTGCCCGGGTTTAATCTCCTCAGCATCGGCTGTCTGTGGTCCTCAGACGTTTGCCCATGCCCCAACTGCTGGGTTCCTCTCCCTCCCATCACTGTTCACCTGGTGCCTACAGGGTGTGGCTCAAATCAAGCAAAGTTCACTCTCTGCAAAGCATGAAAGCACATTCCGCAGAGTGTGCCGGCTCAGCCGTACGCAGATTCACTTGGTCTGGACTGGATCTTGTGGATTTTTATTGACCTGTGACACAATAACTGGCCATTCCAGGTAGAGAGAAAAATGGAAAAGAATGAGCGAAAAGGCCCCCACCCCAAACGCAGGGCTTCCTCGTTAGTCCATGTGCTCATTAGTACCGAGGGTGTTCCCTGGATATCGTGCTCATACGCCTCACACTCTGAGTGCAGCTTGGCCATCATGCCGCTCTCAGCATCATACCTCCTCTCTGCTTGCTGAATACTCCATCGCTAACCGATACTTGCCAGTTTGTATTGGCTAATATGCACAGTCTAACGGATGGCATTTTTATTAAAAGTTCGGAAAAACTTTCTATGAATGCCACACCTATAGGAATTCATGAACACATTGTAATGTATTAATAATATACATTCATAAAGAATTATAAACATGGCTATAAATATTTATAAAAAGGCATAACACATTTTAGCCATGTTTATTATGCATTATGACTGCCTTATGAAGCTCTCATATATAATGCACTATAAATACCTATATATTGCATCATGAGGTTGTCTATAATGCATTATAGATAACAGCTTCACTGGAGCTTGTGAAGTTACATGTCTAGACTGCTGTATCGGAGCAGTATTTCCGATTAGTATGGATGGGCCCACAGCCGCATCAAGCCAGGCTGCAGGAGAACCTTCCCATTTCCTGCACTGACTGAGCTGATAATGAGGAATGTAATATCAGACTCTAAGGACCAGCTAATTTCCATTCCCAGCCACCCATCAAGAATAATGCAAATTTTTATAGCTGCCTGCACACATCAGGTGTCGGACAGCAAAGAGCAGAGTGACTGTCAGTTATCACACATGGGGCAAATGTTCCAGGAGAAGAAGATGTGAGGATGATGTGTTGAAACTGAACACAGTGTCTGGTGCCCTGAACAAACAGAAAACAAGCAAACTTTACCCCCCACTTTTCACTTTTATTTTGTCTCATGTCAGTCTAGCCACAGTGTGTTGGCTGGTGTGTTGGGCCTCGGTCAGCTTTATGTGTGTGTGTGTGTGTGGTGGTGGGGGGGGGGGGGGGGGGGGGTTAGTTGGTGGCCCCTTCAGAAGATGCCGCCCTGGAAAATCATCCATCTTATCTTTGGTAGTATCCACACCTGGCTGAACATATTAGTGAAGATCGTCAGTGATGCATGACATGGAGATCGTGTGATCTGCCTGCACTGCGTGTTCACTGAGTCACTGCGCAGCAGCAGAAGCCACCGGAGTCACTGGAAGCCAGGGTACTAAGGTCAGCATGACTCTGCACAATGCGAAAGGCCGCTGTAACCGGCTCCGCTGATGAAGAAATGTCTGTGTAATTGCAGGGCACGGCACAGAACTGTCCATCCCCATTTGTAAACAAAACGTTTGTGGGGTGGATGTGGTGTCGGTACAGGGCTTTTGCAGAACCACTGGATTCCTCTGTCTCTTATAACACTCATATTTTATTTTCTTATATAAGAAACCCAGATCTGAAGTAGTGAACAGGCATGGTTTTGAAGTGATGTCGTAAAAACAGAATTAAAGAAAAATAAAAAGGAATTTTGTCCCACAAGAAAAGAAAGCTTGTTGTCTTTTTTGTTTGAACTGTCGCTGATAGCATGAAGACTTACAGGATTTTGCCCGTTTTCTAATGGAAATACCTGACACAGCTCTGAGGAATAGTGCTGTAATGTAGGTGCAAGGGCAACATTAGTCAGTCATTTCTAAAATATATAATGTTTTAAGTGTACAGGTCTTTGCTGTTCAAGGGCAGCACTAGAGATTTAGGGCCTCATGACTGCGTATCATATTGGGCCCCCAAACCAGACCAATACAATTATGTTCCAAATTTTTCAGGGCCCCTATCATCAAGAGGTCCCTGGAACTGTCTGTACCCCCCCCCCCTTGCCTTTTTACTGGATCATTCACAATATATGTTTAGACAGGTAATGAAACATTCGATTTTGTTCTATTCTGGTGCTTTTTTCCACGTTGCCCTTGCCTACCCTGAGAAATCCCACTTGTGTTTTTCTTGTGTTTTTTTGATTCTGGACGCAGACCTTGTGCATCCATTTTTGGATCCTCTCGTCATTTCAATACGTAGTTCTGGATACACATTTGACCAAGAGGAAAATGTAAACATAAAGCAGCCGACAGCTGCCAAGAGAGACTACGTGGACAGGAGAGAGTGAAGGGTCTTATGCAGAAACAGGCAGCCGTGAGGCCAGCCCAGAAGCCTCCGAGCTGTGAGCAGGGATGTGTTACAGGGAGCTGAATTGGCAGTCTGTTCAGCGGCCGTGCATAGAACCACTACAGCAACGCCACCGCGTGTTTGCGCACAGGACAGGCTGGGGGGTGGGGGGCTGTATCTGACAGTGGAATTTCACAGAACATGTGTATAGTTGCCTAGTGTGGGTCAGGTGCAGGACCAGCGATGGAGATGGTAAGTAAGTTAGACGCAGGAATCTGAGGACTGGTGTGGGACAGGCAAACTCCGGCAGAAATGTGATGAAGCACTATAATGTGAGGCCAAGTGTACAGAAGGCATCTAACAATGACGGTTGCGATTAAAAAGATCTTATAGGAGTCACGATAAAAAAACATCTTATGGGACTGGCAAAAAAAAATTATGGGAGTCGCGATAAAAATATTTTATGTGAGTCTCCTGTGTGGCTGGAAAATCTGTCACGTAAGCATGCATCTCCCTCATTTACTACAGAAACACAACTTGATGAAGTATGCTACTGATGAGTATTTGACATACAGTATACTACTAATGAGTATTTTTATTTCCTTGTACATATCAACATATTTTTTACAGGACTGTAAAAAGTTAGGGGGCGGCATGGTGGTGCAGTGGTTAGCACTGTCGCCTCACACCTCTGGGACCCGGGTTCGAGTCTCCGCCTGTGTCACATGTGTGCGGAGTATGCATGTTCTCCCCATGTTGTCGTGGGGTTTCCTCCGGGTACTCCGGTTTCCCCCCACAGTCCAAAAACATGCTGAGGCTAATTGGAGTTACTAAATTGCCCGTAGGTGTGCATGTGGGAGTGAATGCTGTGTGAGTGTGCCCTGCGATGGGCTGGCCCCCCATCCTGGGTTGTTCCCTGCCTCGTGCCCATTGCTTCCGGGATAGGCTCCGGACCCCCACGACCCAGTAAGGATAAGCGGTTTGGAAAATGGATGGATGGATTTAAAAAGTTAAATGTGAAAAAAATAATGAAAATATGAGGAATCAAAGCCAAGGGTTTTTATTGGTTTTTACAACCCCAAAGTGTGACTCTTGTGGTACCCAAGGCTGAGAAGGTCCCTATGAATATTCTCAATGCCTGAGATTCAGAAGGAGGATTTTTGGGATATGAGAGCTGCATGGTTGCAGTATGTCGGGCATAGGGGGGGGGAACAGAGGGTGTGTGGAAGAACCCAGGAACCAGTGAGGAGAGAGAGCTTCTGCTCTGGGTATTTTAACTCCCTGCACTTTTCTTTGGCATGGTGTATTGTGATTTCATTCACCTTTATGACCACAGCTTGAGAGCCATCAGACACAGTGTCTAAAAGTCATCATAAGTGAATCTATTTTATGGTACAATAGACAGATTTCTATGTTTTCACTGTAAATAACGCTTCCTTTAAACAGAATGCACCGCACATTTGAATCTTCATCCAGTTTGAAACAGGACTCACAGCTAAAATGATTTTTTTGTCGTCAGTGGGTGAAACCCCCTTCAGTTTCCCATGCTTGGTACATGTGTCTTTTGGCAGAGCAAACTGGAATTTCTTTAACCAAAATTAGTTTGCTCTGCGATTCCCAAATTTATTAACTCAAATAGTGCCGGAGGCACATGCAGTGCCTGACACTGGCTGCACAGTCTGTGTGACCAAAGTCAGTGGAACGAGGACCATTTAATCAAAGTCATTTACATTTATGAAGTCGACAGAGTTAAGGATATTGTTCTATGGCACAGCGGCGCCCAACTTCTGGCCATGGGATTTGAACCTGCGACCTTCCAGTCACAGATTCCTAACCAACTGAGTGCAAATGATAAATAATAAACATTACGACATAATACAAGGAGTTCAGACTTTAAAAGAGATATACACTCCATGCAATATTTCTGCTGCTGCTCTTGCATCTGTATCACCTAAGTAGCTGTCTTGCAAGTTTTAAATAGCACCTTTTACCTTAATCTGTGAACAGTGGCGGCTCAGTCACGGAAACGGCATCGCAGCAGCAGTGTTTGTTCCCTTTCCATCTGAACTACAAGGCCAGGGAAGCCAGCAGCGGACAGTCAGAAAGGAGGCAGAGGAATCTTATTATCGATGCTGTCGAAAAATGCGAGATTTCAGCTTGTGAACATGCTATCATCAGCTGTAAAAACACATCTAGGGGCCAGCAGGCAATTGCTAATATTAACGGGAATATGGCACCTGTATTAACGGGAATATGACACATATATTAACGGGAATGTGACACCTGTATTAACGGGAATATGGCACATATATTAACGGGAATATGGCACCTGTATTAACGTGAATATGACACATATATTAACGGGAATATGACACATATATTAACGGGAATATGACACCTGTATTAACGGGAATATGGCACATATATTAACGGGAATATGGCACCTGTATTAACGGGAATATGACACATATATTAACGGGAATATGACACATATATTAACGGGAATGTGACACCTGTATTAACGGGAATATGACAAATATATTAACGGGAATATGACACTTGTATCAACGGGAATATGACACCTGTATTAACGGGAATATGACACGTACATTAACGGGAATATGACACCTATATAAACAGGAATACGACACCTGTATTAACGGGAATATGACACCTGTATTAACGCAAATATGACACGTTTATTAACGGGAATATGACACCTATATTAACGGGAATACGACGCATGTATTAACGGGAATATGACACCTATATTAACGGGAATACGACGCATGTATTAATGGGAATCTGACACATATATTAACGGGAATATGACACCAGTATTAACGGGAATATGACACCTTTATTAACGGGAATACGACACATATATTAACGGGAATATGACACCTTTATTAAGCTCCAAAGATGGCCAGTCTATAATTGCATAATGCAGCTCTCATGGCTGAAAACAGCCAGGAAATCCTTACTAGAAGAGTAATTGTTCCCATCTGAATGACAGCTGACATTTTTCGATGTATAATGGTTGGTATTACACTTAGACACCTGACTGATATTAACAGACTGATTACTCCTGTAGTAGTACAAGTTATCCAGTAATAATGAGCCGGCAGTCACTGAGCCATGAAAGGCATGACAGACTGCAAAGAGTGATGCTGTCCAAGCTACAGGAACACAGCTGGAATCTACTCTGCTAGGGGCCCAACATGTGGCCCTTGTTCTTCGGGGCGCCGTCCCTGTCTCCATTTTTCTTGGTAACAACCTTCAGTGTGGCTGGGCTTAAGCTGGTTAATGAACAAATGTACTGGTACTACAGAAAGTGGTTCCACTTCTGGACTCCACTCACAGACATCTGCTGAACAGAAATTTAACAGCTTTCTTATAACCCAGAGCCTTTGTTTGGCTGGTAAAACGCTGCCTTAAGAAAAGTACAAATCTGTGTAAAATTACCATTCCCGTTTTTTTCCCTAACAAACTTTTATTCCAGTTTTTTATTTTTGGTTGACAAAAAAACTATGCTTCCTGTTCCGTCAAGTCACTGTTCAATTTGGAGAAGTTTCTTTCTAAATGCTGTCTTGTTTTTGGCCAAAAAGAGCAACAAATATCTATTATGACAAATGCAGAATGAAGGAAATTATCACAAATTTATCCTTATTAAATAAAACAAGTCTGCTATTTGTACACCCCCCCCCCCTGTTATAATTTTTTACATACATTTTTTTTTTGGAGGGGGGGGTCACTTACAGTCAAACGTAAAAAGCACACAAAGGGCACTGGTGCCATTGAAGAAGGCATTTTTAATACTTTATTCTCAGAACTTAATTCTTAGTTCTTAATTCTCAGCCCACCCCCACCCCCAATGAGACAATCAACTCTGAAGCAGAACTAGCATCAAAGCAAACCATAAAATAATTACCTGTATCAAAAGTCAATATGTTCAGTAACTGGCTTTTACAATAAGTTTGTTTTCTGGCTGGAAGGGACACTTTTGATTCTCTTTTATACACGTGTACCTTTGATGGGCCTGTCGCTCTGCATCTGGTTGCTTGTTCACATCCCTTAACCATAAGAGTACTTCTACTGAACCCTTGGACCCCAGAACTGTTCCAGAGCTGTTTGATAAGTGGCTGACACTCTGCTCTCATAGTACAGCAGGATGGCATATGTGATATCTGTGATATCCAAAGAACCTCCATTTTCCGCTGGCATATAAAAAGGCTGAACCTCTGTCTTTCCTTCTTAAGATTTATGACAATAAGCCACAAACCTCTTACTGGAGCTGCATGCATCCGAATGCATGTTTATCTAAATGCATCCGAATGTTAGATTATTCGCAAAAACTATGCATCCTTCCGCACCATCATAACGTTATTATAAGGTTATGCAGTGACCATTATGGGCTAAAATGGCCACATTTAAGCTTTGTGCCACCCATGAAAATGCCTGTGGTGGGATAGAGAGAGAAAGCATTGTACACTGATCATATAGTACAGTGGGCTTTTTATACTACACAGGCCTGCCTATCATCCACAAACCTGCAGCGAAAATAACGCTGCGGAAAATAAACAGCTGGGTGTAGCTACAGCACAAACACCAGGGAAACATTTCTACTCAACTTCCTGCTGTGAATTTACTGTAGTAAAGAGGGTGCCCACTGTCTGGCTGTCAAACACGGCCATTATTCAACTACAGAGGCAAAAACACACACTATATTCTGGGCTCACTTGTCACATGCCCCTTAGTGAAGATTTATCGGTTGCATTTACGCTCAGTTTAGCTGTAACTGTAATAGTTTTTCAATTAAGCAGCATGGCTATGATTCAGTTAAACTGTATTCTCAAATAACTTTATTAGGTCTCCGGAAAAGCTCTAAGCAGAAACCCTGGTCAACAAAGGAATGTAAGAAAAAACATATCCTTCTATACTGCAACAGAAAAATTTTCTGGTCATGCAACAGTGTGTGGTGCTTCACTAAACAAGGGGCTGATGTCATAGTTTCTACTGAAACATGGTTTCCGTCCAGTGGGGCTGAATCGGTGTTGTTGCAATTTCATACCAAAACACATGTCTAATTCTGTTTTTTTCTGAGAAGTAGAGACAAGCGCAGATGTGGTCATTCCCGTCTGTCTCCGGAGCTCCAGGGTGTCATTGTGAGGTATCTGCTTTTCTTGGGGGAAATGAGAATGTCCATCCACTCCTGTTTTACTAACCCTGCTATTTTGAAGGTGAATGTTCCACCTCTGAACAAAATCTAAATCTATTCAACCCAAAATTCTAGAACAGAAAACTTCTAAGAGTTTACTGCTCTGTAAGAGTGTTGCATTTGACACTTTCTGTCAGCCGAGGATGTTTCTAGTCACAGCCAAAAAACAACAGTCATCTGAAGAATGTAGATCCATGCGGGAAATGACTTATTTTTATTTTAATGTGTGGAGTATGAATTCTGGGAAATTCAATATGTATAAACGTACGCCTCATTAAAGGTAAGTGGTCTACTGGAGATAAAGGATAGCGACCTGGTGTGTTCAGCTTCTTGAATTACTATGGTGATTGCTTCAGATAAACAGACTTTCTTGCATGTGATTTGCCAGGCATATTTAAAGCAGCCTTGTGTTGTGCCAGTGGTGGTTATCGAGGACGGGCATGACGGGGGCACCCTTCGGGGAGTGGCCTGCCTGCCCCGTGCTAATGACTACCTCTACTGCGAAGCGTTTGATCTGCGCTGGCTGGGTTCTAAAAGGGACTATTTCGGGAGAGTTAGGGATAAAGTGTACATTGTGACCAGTGTGAATGACCATAATTAAACAGCCATTGGTGACGGTAAGCCAGACTGAGCTGTAATTTCAGGAGGAAAATGAAGTGCATCTAAAACATATGGGAGAGACACGGCTCCAAGCCCTTAAACATAAGAGACTGCCTGAAGAGGACGTTAATGGACGGTAGCGGAGATTAACAGCCCCGGCTTCAACTTCCTGCCAGCCGCTTCTTAGAAAATACTGAAATCATTCATCTTTTGACGCCGTTGCATATCAGCCTCTCATCTACTTAGGTAACCAGATATACTCCTGTATGCTCATAATTCACAGGGTTCCTGCTATCGATTTTACAGCAAAACCATTATGAGCAAATATCTCACGTACAAGCTGATATGCTCAAGGTGATCAAGGGTGCCAGTCTGGGCTGCGGGTCAAATTGAGCAAGAGGGGCTCTTGTCCAAACACGTTGCATCACTCGATGAATTCTGTAGAATGGACCCCCAGCTCACATCGGCATTGGGTGCTGAGAGACAGATCTATGACACAAACACTCAGGCATCCCCAACGTGCTGAAGATGGGGAACTTCTCCTTATTAAGCTTCATCATCATGGAATTTCGAGGATATTTTTGGCAGCCGGGTAGGTGCCCGAGAGGCCTGACTGAAGCGCTGACGGTTGCAGTCTCCAGGCTTTTGTGTTTATCAAGGCATCACACGAATCAAAGAGAATCAATGGCAGTACCTTTAGGATTACGCCGAAAACTTCACTGCCATTGACATAGGGTATATCCATTGTCCCCAGACAAAATCCGCACCGCAGAGTGGATGAAGTTAGCTAACATGTCTGAGCATGTGAAGACGCGGTACGCCAGGGCCCCACCCTGACCTCTGACCCTAAGCGATTCACTTGGGCACTTCCAGTCATTGCAGTACTGCTGAAAAACTTCATCCGATCCTTTGGGAGACCGATGTAGCTGGGAGCGACACCGGGAAACCTTAAGATTAAAAGATCTTAAATAATCCTATAATTTTTAAATAATCCTATATGCTGCTGGACAACAAAACTGAATTTAAAAATGCATTTGTGCTGGTCAATGAAAGTTATGAAAGCTGAAAAAATATCAAAATGTAACGACAGATATATTCTGAACTGAAGTATGGCTTCCAAGTACAGATTGTATCCAATAAAGGTTTTCTTTCACATTTACAAAGTCAATGGAAATACTTCCATTGACACTATTGAAGGTAAGGGGTTAAACTAATATTAATCAACTGCTTTACATGAAAGACCAGCCTCGTAAGCAGGCCCTCTGCATTGCAATGGATGGATCACAACAGGACATAAAAACATGTGAAATGTGTTGGTCTATATATTACATGCTTTTCGGTTTTTCTGTTAATAATGAAAGCAGCGCGTTTTCTCGGTGGGCCGGGGGTGGGCAACCCCGCGATCAGTAAATATATCGGTAGGTAGTATGTGTGATGGATCCGTCTGGTCAATAGTCAGTTCCTATTAAAATGAAACTTTACAAATGTACTAGAATGTAATAATAAAAATATAACGGTGCATGCTTGCGTCTCAAAGTACCAAGAGAAGAACTACTTAACCGACTGTTCAGTCGGAAACATTTTCGCATCAAACGATTTGTACAAAACAGGACACCACAGCCTTGTATGCAAACACTAGTTTACCGTCGTAGGAGTTTGTTTCGGGTGTGACAGCACAGCACACCAGGTCCGCAATTATGCAGCCGTCCTCTGCGCCGCAGTGCGCGCAAGGCGCTCCCGATTCGCACGGGGACGAGCAGGAGCGCCCACCGGTCACTCGCACGGTTCGCGCGCAGTTCTGGTTCCGCTGCACTCTGCCCCTAGAGGCGGTGTGCACGCTGCTCGTAACCCGACACCTGGCGTCGCCTATGCCCAAGTCATCCTCTCAAGAACTATTTAAAAGCGAAAAGGATGATGTGCCCCTCGCTTTCAAAGTGAGACTTCTGATTTCAAACCCCCCCTCCTTTCCCACCCTAACAACCTATCTTCCTACAGTTACAAGTACCAATTCCGGATTGGCATAAATGAATAAGTCACAAGGGGAAATCAACAGGAAAAAAACCAATGAGTGGACATTTCCTGCTAAACTCTTCTGCAGAAAATAGGGATTTATGCTGGTGTCTCGGGAGCGATTTGTAGAACATCCTTCTGGATCGAGGGTACAAACTTGTCCGATGTGTAGGAAGCCCGTCGCCGATTGTCTTCCCCAAACTCAGGAGTCACGCTGTGATTAAAAGGATCAGGTTTTTGACTGCCGGGACAAATGAATACAAATGAATTTAGAGACCCGAAGGAGAGATTGCAGAACCTCTCTACTCGCCACAAAGTAAGTGTCGCTTTGGCTTATCCCCGAATGCTGCGTAACGTGCTGTGAAATAACCTGACACGGCGAGAGCTGTGTTCTCATTAGGGACGATCTGGTATCACACGCCTGTCCAAATGTTTTAAAAAGAAATGTTAAGTATTATGAGGCGTGAGAAGGATCGGCGAGGGGGCTGCAGCAGCGTAACACAGCTTTGTGCCGAGTTAAGTTGGACTCGGTTACAGGTCTGCTGAGTTACGGATGTTCTCTTTTAAAGACAGCGGAGGGCGGTAGAGAGAGGGGGCTCCACGTCCTTATCCCCCTTTCGCCTTGGCAAACTGGAAAATCTTTTCTGAGCTGCATATTTAGCAGCGAGCTGTCTGTCGGCGGAGCGCTGATGCATTTGCGGGACTCGGCGCCGCTCGCTGTGCCGATGCGTGGCTTGCGGGCTCCGTGCGGACTCACGGATGGGGCTCCACGCCGCTAGGTCTCCCCACACAAAATAAAAGGACAGTGACTGATAGGTTATTCTGCGCCGACTTAGTGCGTTGTCAGAAAGCTGTAGGGCACCGGCTGGAATGGAAGGAGAGCGCATAATATGGTCAAGGCGGGACTGTTGTAAAAAATCACAAGAAAGAATGAAGTAACAGCGATGGAGCCGCATAATGCCCCGGACTCCAAACTCAAACCAGCTGGAGTCGGGGGGTGAGTAAGAACTACTGCTCTGCACGGTCATTCTTAGCTGGATCGAGTGGAGCAACTGTCAGTAGCTGCTGCCAGTTCATACGCCTTATTTCCATTCCGTGGCATTTTAGAAGCATACGCGTGTCCGTATGTATTTTGATGTATGCTCTGCATCGCACACGGATAACCTATCTTTGAACTCCTACGATCTTGTGTGTTTCAAACAATGCTTTGCTTAATAGTCTACCTTTATTAACACAGTGGTGAGCGGTCTGACGGCTCGAATGAATGAAGGAAAGATGTTTAGCCGATAGTCTTACCGTGTCTTATGATTTGTCAGGTATTTTGAGTTGTGACACTCATTCTTTAAGCAATCGGAAGTGCTTCTGCATGCGTACCGCTTGACACGAGAGATTTTTTTTATATCTTAAAAAACACGCTTAATGAAAAGGCTTGAAGTAGTGGGGCCGCGGTCTTCAGTACAAAATCAAATATCATTTAGAATCTGAAATATTGTTGTACCAATAAGTGCAGGCGATTAGTGGTTCAACAGATATAGCCATATAGATCTCTGTCTTTAAAACTAGCTCAACTGACTTTCGCTATTTGCGATTACAGTCGTTTGTAAATCAGTGACGGGTTTTTATCCAACCAGATGTTCCGGATCGCAGTGAACGCACTTTATTTTTAAATGCGCCTCTACTATTAAACTTTTTTTAACTCTCTATAGTGTTTTAAGAGGATTATTTTAAGCCATGCTGGAACAGAATGGGATTCGGATCTTTTGCTTTGTAACATCGCCTTGGCGTTGCACAGCTGTAAAAGTGATATGAATGACAGATATGCATATTCATTCGGGTGTGTTTATAAGAATGTTATCGTGTTGAATAGTTTGGCTTGGAGCTACGGTTTTCGTTTTGCTTTGTTGATTTTTTTTTAACACAAAACCGACTCATCTGAATAGCACATCGAAGTATTTCTTAAACATTAGATGTGAATTTCTGAATGAAAAATTGTTCTTTTTAATTTACGTAGGCTGCATTATTATGCAAGTTATTTAGATTGAGTTATTTACATTGTGATTGTTAGCTCTTTCTTTTCGTGTCACAATGCGTCTTCTGTCGCAGTCATTGGTAGATTATTTTAGTGTGTTTTATCTGCCTCTCTTACCCTGAAATCTTTTATGAATTCTCGGCAGTGCCGTATCTTTACCGCTAGATGCCGACATTACTCATTCATCTTTGCCAGATGTTTGCGTGGGATAAGTACTTATCATTGACAGAAATTCTCGACAACAAAACACAGTCCTGAAAAGCATAATATCTGCTCAGATTCTTCACTGACTAGTACAAAGAAGTAGGTCTACAAAAATGTCATTGCAAATAAATATATGTCTGGCTGTCAGGGGGTGGAATAGCTTCCCTCATTCTGTGGTTATTTTGCGGAGATGTTAGTGAAGTTCTGTTAGCTTGAATGGTCACTTTAGTGGGTGGGCAATCACTGGCATTTAGTGTTAGTAAGGGAAGCCCCTCTGCCCCCCCACTAAGTCCCTTGGTACTTGTGAATGGCCAGAATTTCCCACTGCTCTGGCTTTTAGCTGCAGATTCTGCATGATTATGCCAAGATATAAGAAATGGAAAAAAGGAAAAAACAAAGTGTAAGAATAAGTGGGAGGATTGTGAAAGTCTCCCGGAAACTTCCGTGTTATTTTGCTGTATCATGCTGAAATCCAGGAGAGTCGCTTCATGTTTCCCTCTGTGTGGTGTTTCTGCTGACTGGGCAGAATTCATTTCTCCTGCACTGAGGGTTCTGCGATGCGACTGGCGCATGCAAATGAAATGAGCCGCAAAGGGGAAGGAGATAGGAGTTTGAAGGTATTCCCCCGTAATGCTGTTTAAATTAGACAAGCATATGAGTTTCATCCTGGTTTTTGGGTGGGTACCAAACAGCTGGGTGGCTCGGCTGAGGTTGGCTGCGGACCCAGGATGTCATCAAAGCGGGGGACTGGGGGGGGCGGGGGGTCAGTGAGTTCCTTGGAACGCTCTGGTTTGATTCCCAGCTCTCCAGTGAGGTCGGTGTTTATTTCGCCAGATCTTCATTAGGCGCGCAAGGTCTTCGTACTCTCAGCAGTTTTCCTTGAGGGTATCACTAAATACTAGAGGGTGAAAACTCCAGAGTTCACGCTAGCACGAGATGCTCTAATTTAAATTGCAGGACGTGCTTGTCATCTACGTTTTTTTGTGCCATTTTGGCAGAAATTAGACGGTGCTAAAGGACAGCAGGTGATTGGAGGCAGGGCGATGCGATTCTCCTCCCTTGGCCGCTCCCACCCCCCACCCCGAAGAGCCCTGGAGGGCAGAGAAGCCAGTTGAGTTGGGGCGTGAGCTGAGGGTCAGTTTAGCACCTGAAGCATTTTGTCTTCAAGTTCTGAAAACAGTGGGAGATGCATTTTTTTCTAAAGTCCAGATGATGTACTCGTGTCTGTGGCGGAAGAGACAGATAAGCTGTCAGATTTTCATTTTTTTAAATTCGAAACATGTTACCATAATAAGCTCAATGGAAAAAGTAACGGTTAAATAAAAGTAGTCCGTGCAAATTCCACTAATTCCGCACTAGTGTGTTTTTACACCTTTGGCACTATGAGAAAAGGTATGAATACACCAATAACTTACTCATTTATAAAGGTGATCCAGTATCTATACAACCTTATTTATACCCGAAAATCAGAGATGCTCCTGGTCCACGTGCCAGGCATTACTGGAGCACATCAAATCTGCTCTCCCTTGTAGAAATTCCCAGTAAAAGATGTTTAATACTAATGTATCATTTATTTGGATGTTAAAATGTGGATGTTTATAGTTTCATGCAAAATTTTTCTATTTTATTTGAAAGGACTTTTACCTTGACGTGGTCATTTTTGGTGGCCATGTTGATTATGCCACCCAGCTGCGGGGTATTTTATAGGATTTGGTTCTGCCTTAGTTTGTGCGCCCTGTGCCCAGCACCTTATGAAGAATAGTCAAGCAAGCAATGAAACAATGAATTAATATTTGCCTGTAATAAGCAGAATTGGTTGACTGATGGTATTTTTAACTAGATTGCAGAAACGGAAACAGACGCAGCTGTATTAGTATGAGTATTAGATCTGCTCTCCTGCCTTGGGACTGTGGGGAGTCTTCAGCGGTGCTGCCTACGGGAGCCTTTCAGAGCAGAAGACCGATCTGCTCAGTATCAACCTTGCCAAAGCGAAAATGCTTGAAGTTCAGGGCCTCCCTGGTCACTGCATTAGCGGCATCCGCTTTGTACAGCCCCACGTGATCACGGCCCCCTTTCCCCGCACGGCATGTGGCCCCCAGGGCCCCTGGCAGCCCTGCTGCGTTTTAGCTTTCTGTTTCCAGTTATTGCCCTGCCTGGAGGCACCCCCACTGCAGTCGTCTCGCCTTGGCCGAGTTCCACGAAGGAACCGATGGCTGAGATGACTAACCGTGCAGCCGGTGGCTTTCCCCGTGGCTGATAAGAGGACCCCCCCCCCCGAGGCTGTTCTGCAACTGCAGACAGCTGCCTTGGCCGGAGAAGAGGTGTGGGTGTAGGCTCCCCACCAATTTCAGCTGGAGGGGGATGGGAGTGCTTGTGTAAAGTGGGCGAGTCTGCTGGGACCACTCGATCCTGCTGGCCCACTTCCTGTTTCCACTCGTACAGGTGAATCAGCTCCTCTGGAAGCTGTGAGTTGTTTCTGACTCCCCCCCCCCCCCCCCCCCCCACCGCCTGAACAGAGTGTTATCCCACATGGAAAAGAGTGGCAGTCTGCCCACTAAAGACACGCGACAGCACAACGACTCTCGGCTTTTCACCAGACACCTCCCACAAGTCTGCGTGTTCTACTCACTGACACCATTCTCTGGCCTACCGCCGTGTAACCAGTTACCCCTGTAGATTTATTGGGGGGGGGGGTCTCTTTGTAAAAACTTTCATGTGCAGGGAGCTGGGGGTCAAGTCGACCTGTGCCCCCCCGGCCATCGTACCAATAATATCGACTTCAGGGAATTTTAACAACAGCATTTGTTCTTCTTGACCGTGTTAGCTAGCTGTGAGACATTCTCCTTCATTCCTAATCATCTTTCTCTTTTCTTTTTACAGGAGAGCCTTAATTCTCTGTACTGTTTTATATTGTACTTGTTACCTGGGACTTGCACAAGTACACTCTGAAGGTAAGACGTTCATCATTCAGGCATTCGTTTGTGAATCTGTTTGTCAGTCCCTGTTTATTAGGAAACCATAGTAAAACTGAATGGAACAAGATCTCTTGCTGCTGGTAAAATGTGAGCATGTTCCTGCAGCATTTCGGCTTTTATATGCTGACTCTCATAGAGCTACAGTATGGGTGTATTAGTCATGAGAATGCAATTTAGGGCTGATTTAGGGCTGTAGTATTGCTCAGCTGGTTCTCTGAGCTGCGGGACGCTGCCAAAAGAAATTACCTTGAAACAGAACTTTTAAACAAAGCGCAAAGAGGATCGGTGCTTCTTAATGGAAGTGTCACGGCCGAATATGATTATGACTTAATCGGCCATAAAAAAACGATCACTCAGCCAGGACTAGCAGTAGACGTCCTTCTTCATGGAGGGTTGCAGCCAGGGTGCAAAGCAAGACTGAGGTGGCAGACTGATTCACCGATATTCAGCAGGAAGTGCATAAATCCATCCATCCATCCATCCATTTTCCAAACCGCTTATCCTATTGGGTCGCGGGGGGTCCGGAGCCTATCCCGGAAGCAATGGGCACGAGGCTGGGAACAACCCAGGATGGGGGGCCAGCCCATCGCAGGGCACACTCACACACCATTCACTCTCACATGCATTCCTATGGGCAATTTAGCAAGTCCAATTAGCCTCAGCATGTTTTTGGACTGTGGGGGGAAACCGGAGTACCCGGAGGAAACCCCACGACGACATGGGGAGAACATGCAAACTCCACACACATGTGACCCAGGCGGAGATTCGAACCTGGGTCCCAGAGGTGTGAGGCAACAGTGCTAACCACTGCACCACCATGCCGCCCCCAGTGCATAAATCAGAAACTGAAATACCTGGCTTTGCGTCCCCCCCCCCCCCCAATCATACTGTTAACCTATATAATAATCAAATTTTAATGTGCAGTTCTTGAAATTAATGATGACATGTCATATTATTGGGCTGGTAAAGTTCCGCACACGCTTTTATTTGACAAGGACATTGAACAGGCCATTAACTACTCCCGAAGTTATAACGTTTAGGGAGAGGCTAAACTGCAGTTGCTGTGAAATCTGATAATATTATTATTATTGAGTATAATATTCATTGAAGTGTAAAAGTATGATGTATGGAGTTCAATAACCTGTGGAATGTGGACACATCTGGAGAATGAGGGGCATACAAGTTATAAGTTCAAATTTACGGAGTAGTAGATGATCAGTGTGATGTTTTATAGCAAAGGCCGTAAAAAGTCTGTCAGAATGAGGATTATTGACATTATTCAGTATTGGCATTGCAATATTCATGAGGACTTTGCGTTGGACAATTTAGCGTCAAATTTACCGTCGCATTCATTGGATGCATATTTAACCTTTGTCCGTCGAAGAGACCCTGAGACCCCCTCACCCAATAAAGAGGCAACAATACACTCGTAAGAATAACCAGCAGGCGCTGCGGAGGACAGTCACGCTAAGAACAAGTTGTGGACCCAGTTTATTTTCTCTGATTTCCATTGGGAAGGAAAAGAGCCAGTGAAGCTCGACCAAGCAGTCGCCATGCATCAGCAGAGAACCGTTTGTAAATCACCGGATTCATGCTGGATTGCGATATGTGGATTTAGCCTCCTTTATTGCGACTGCAGCTGGAAGGCAGAGCTGGAGGTTGGCTGAAGGACGGTTCTGTCCTGTCCGGGCCCTGTCTGCCGTTCCCTAACTTCTCAAACAGGGCTTCCTCTCCAGACGCTGATGAAGGACACAGTGCAGCCTGCCTGAGCTATTCCATGGTAGATGATGAGCCTTGCAGAGTGAGATCTGTGCCCTGGCTTCTTCCCATGGAGTTATTGATCAGATGGTTTGTCGGGCGTCCAGGGGGAGGTTCGTATCAGATCTCACAACTTCAGTTACTCCCCTGCATAACAGACGGAGGACTTCAAGGGCTTCCGTTAGAGCTATGCGACCTTGACTTTTTAAAAAAATATATATATAAACCAAGCGGCTTTTTTTAAATTTCCAACTCCTTTGTTGAAATTCTCCAGAGATTAGCTAATGCCGACTTAGAAGGAGCCGACAAAGGCATTTGGCAAAGCTGCGTCGTCCGAGACCACCTGGGCGCCGTCTTTGCACTCCTCTGCTGCAGAGGAAGAGACCCGATCGGCATTTGTAGCCAAGCTAATCATGAAATGCCACACGATATAGAAATAAGGTCTATCCACCAGAATGATACGCACTACTCTGTTGTGTGATTACGTTTGTCTACATCTGGGCGGGGCAAAATTACTACTGGGGAAACAACCACGTGGCACTCTACATAAAAAAAAAAACAACAAAATATTTCAGTTTTGTATTTGGTCCAAGTTCATTCATTTTCATTTCAGTCTGCAGTATTGTGGGAAGCAGAGGCCTCTCGCCCGCTTTTACTTTTCGGTCTTCCTGAGAGCGCCCTAAGCCCACTGCAGGAACCCCCCCCCCAGATCCAAAGGAGGATTTTGCACAGCGGCCCCTCGACATTACACCCAGCTGAAGCTGTCCGGTGGTGCTCAACATTTTCTACTCCGAGTGTCTACATGTAACAGCCGACGGATGATGTTTCCTAGACTCGGCTGGTTCCCTTGGGGATCCCAAGAATGTGGTTTCCATGTAAAATTAGGCAATGGGCCCCTTGTTCATGAATATCTTACGAGTGAGCTGTCAAAATTTAGCTGCAGCCAATGATTGCTTATAGTTTTCCACGGTTTTTTTTTGCTTCTCTCTGAGTGGCCCAAACTGCTCTTCATTACTTCCATGTGTGTGACACTGACGCAGCCTAACCCACCGCAAGTGGGTTCATCATTTTAGCCAATATTATTCTCCCTGGTACGAGTTGCTGTTTTTGCTGAGTCTGTTTTTTTTAAACACCCTCTTCTTCGGTGCATAGGATTGTTCCACTAATTATAATTTGCCCAAACGGCTTGATCTTATGCACATGACCCCTTTAGCATAGGTTTTCCCACAAAAATAAGTTACAGTCATATGGGCTGATGGGTTTCTGGAGAGTTTAATGCCCTGTGAAAGGATGGATGTGAAGGTTAAGGGAAAAGCCTAGAACTCAAGACCAGTTTCTCGTATTGTCAGCTATCGCCTGCATGTTTTTCGGTTACATTGCGGTACAATATGCCCAAGACTCAAAACAACTGGCTTTTCCACCTCATGTTACCCTACGGATGTCATACCTTGGGCCTCCGCTTGAAACTGGCATGTGCAGATTGTCATCTCTGTACAGGCAGCAGTCGGTGCTGTTTTTTAGAAGCCGTACGCAGCTGGCAGGCATTCTGCCTTGTCCTGGGCCTCATTTGAGCTGCACCTCCATGATGCTAATTGTTAAAGTTTGAATGCTTAAATGTATGTATATGTGTGTGTGTGTTTAGCTGCTATATGATTTCTAATTTCTGCGATTTAGTGCTGATGTATGGAACTGGATCAGTGGAAATCTCAGTCCAGCTGCTGACAGTGTCAGGTCATGTGTTCCTGTGCAGTGTCGCAGTGCCCCACACCGATCAGCAGCTGCCTATGTGACGACAAATGCAGTGGGTGGCTTCATTTTGAAGTGTGTTAAATGATACATTAGAAAGCATTCAGTCCCCATGTCCAGCTCCTAGTTTCAGCAAACAATAAAACTGAGTTTTTAGTCTTTAATCATATCAGCTGCAGTCTGGTATGAGCTCATTGATTGGGAGATCAACAGCAAAGGTGCTTCTGGACAGGCCTTAGCATCGTGAAGACCGCTCTCCCTTAAAGAAGACTGCAGAATGACCATTTCTGCTTCTGCTCACAGTCATAAATGAGTCCTATAGATCTCACCCAGTCGCAGGTGGTTTTCTGTAATGCTGGTCTCACGGTTCCCCCATCTGTTTAATTTGCACATCTACTGTAGACTTCAGGCAAGATGGTTCCAATGTGCGGTATTGATACCACACTTATAAGGGCCTGCACACTCTTGGTGATCTTGGCCGGAGAGCATCTCTGCTGAAATGGGAGCGTGTTCTCGCCACCGTAGAGCGAAGCTTGGCACTGACATTCAACCAGGGTGCCTGAAGTCTGACATGGGACATAAAAAGTTAGTGAGCAGAAGCAGGAATTACTTAAGTAAATAGTTTGGATAGCCAGAGCCAGCCGGACACTTAAGATAGTCTGTTTTGTTGACAGTAAAAATTCACCTGAAGGTTTTCTAAATGGGGGAGGTCTTACTGCTCACTGCTCAGTGTGTCATACCATACGTATAAAGGGCTCCATTTTCCACTGCATGGAAAACTCGCTATATCGCTGCTGGGCTTTTATTTGATGTACAGCACCGTGAAAAGTCATAGGCAGACAATAAATGTTTAATGCTATTTATCTGGCTAGTAACTGTTTATTTGCTCAGAAAAAAAAACTAAGTTTAACATTACCTATATCCTACGCTAATGAACAGTAACCCAGTGAAACTCAAAACGAGGATTCCGTCTGTTTCATAAAATGTTCCTGATACCTCGTTAGACGACCAGATGCCCTTCCATGTACTTATTAAATTTCACCGTCAGCTAATTAATTTAATTCATTTAAAAAGTCAATTCATTAGCCAAACCTGGTGAGCTATTAGTCAAGTCAAAGAAATATTTGTGCAGTGGCTGGGTAATTGCAAATCTTGGGGTGACGGTAGCGGGGGGTCGGACCGGCTAAGCTGACACTGTGACAGAGGTAATATCATAGTGTCACTCAAACATGAAGATCATATCCTCTGACTGCCTTTTCTTCTGCACAGTGGCATTTATACAGTGCAGGTTTGCTGAGCTTCCCTGGAATAATATAAACAAGCCAGCCTCGACATTTAATGAGGAATTATTTGATGCATTTTATTTATTAGCAAATGCTTTTATTCAAAGCAACATAGTTTTTTAAGAGAAGCCAGGGTCAGACCACACCTGTGTTCAGGGGCCAAATGGTGACATCACCTGTCATCCAGTGATCACACACACCACCCACCCTTAAAGATTATATAGATGCAATTTTATTTATTTAGCAGATGCATTTATGCAAAGTAGCGTCTAATTGAGAGAACAGATTCTCACTCAAGGGCCCAATCATGACATCATCATGCAAACGCTAGGACTCAAACCTACGACTTTCCTATAACAGGCACAGCACTAACCTGCTGTCTGGCTCCTTTTCCTGGATGCTGATTGGTCACAGATTTTCTGGGGGCTAGGCAGGGGGGGGCTTTTTTGGTGTTGATGTATATGTTGCCTGTCAGCAATGTCAGCTGTGGAGTTTGTGTTAATAGGATGTCCTATTGCTTTTGCAGTGATAGTCAATGGCTGGGATGTCACTATATATCACTGTATAAACATTGAAAGGGTTAATCTGTTGTGATTACTAGGCAGGTCTGTGGGAACATTCACGCGAAGTTAATAGATGCAGTACTAACTCTAACCAGGTGCATAAAGCACGCCGAGCTGGAATTATAGAAAAAACCTAAAAATACGTTCTCTGTTACTGATAAGCTCAGTATCTATGATAAGAGGCCACCCTTTTCTAACCGTTCAATGCCCTAAACTGATCTGACCTGTACAGGAAGTGGAAACTGTCCTCAAACATTTTTATCTACTTATCATTAAATCAACGAAGACTCTAAGTCCAGTGTAAAGGGGTGACACAGTAGTGCAGTGGTTAGCGCTGTCGCCTCGTACCTCTGGGCCCTGGCTTTGAGTGTCTCGTGGCTCCACGTGTGTGAAGGTTACATGGTCTCCCCGCGCCATCCTGAGCTTTCCTTCCCCAACGGCCCAAAGCATGCTGAGGCTAAGTGCAGTTACCAGATTGCCCATAGATGTGTGAGTGAATGGGGTGTGAGAGTGCGCTGCGATTGGCTGACACCACAATATAAATTATGCATATTGCAATTATATTCATCTGCGCTCAAGAAAATCCACAGTTGAAAAGATTTTTAAAGTTAAATAAATGCATGATACTCTTCAGGTCAATGAGTAATTGTGTTAAATAACCATGATCTCACTACGAACCAGAATAATCGTGATTTGCCATAATCGAGTAGCCCTGACTGCTCCTTTGGAAACTTCAGCTCGGCTACAAGGTATTTCCAGTGACCTAATAAGGATAATGTGTAGCTTTAAGAGAATGTAAGCTATGATATGTTTAGAAACCAGTAGAACAATGGAACAGCCTGGGTCATTTGCCTTTTCATTTCTGCTACCCCAACCCCCCCCCCCCCCCCCGCCACAGATGTGGACATTCTCCAAAGGCTGGGCCTCACAGGGAAGAAGCCTCCACCAGCATCTGCAGGGCCCCGGCCCGTTCCTCACGGGGTCATCCCGTTCAAGTCAGGCGTCATCCTCAACCAGCGGGCACGTGTGGAGGCACCGGTGGGCACTGTGGTCCCCCCCAGCTACGGCACCAACTTGGCTCTGGTCCTGAGCCTGTGCTCCCACCGCGTCAACAGCGCCTTCCTCTTCAGCATCGTGTCGAAGAAGAAGAGGCTGCAGCTGGGGGTGCAGTTCGTCCCCGGGAAGATCGTCGTCTACGTGGGGCAGAAGTCGTCTGTATATTTTGACTATGACGTTCACGATGGCCAGTGGCACAACCTGGCCATGGACATCCGGGACCAAAAGGTCACCTTATTTACTTCTTGTGGGAAGCATCTTGTACATGCAGATTTGCATTTTAAAAAAGAGGAGACTCTGGACCCTGGGGGCTCCTTCCTCTTGGGTAAAATGAATCAGAATTCAGTGCAGTTCGAAGGTGCCATCTGTCAGTTCGATATTTATCCCTCTGCCAAGGCAGCTCACAACTATTGTAAATACATTAAGAAACAATGCAGGGAAGCGGACACGTACCGGGCCAATCTGCCTCCCCTCATTCCCCTTTTGCCTCGAGATTCTAATGTTACTGTTCCCCCCAGCACCCCGATGTCCTTGACTGAGGTCACCAAGAAAGCCTTCACCTCGAGCCTGGCTCTGACCCGTGTCGGGACGAGTGTTAAGCATGTGGTTCCGCCGAGCCGGATCCCAGCCATCAACCATACCGCAGTGCGCCGGGGCAAGGCGACTCGCCCCGCTGTCACGACCCCGTCCGTCCGCAGCACCATGACTCCCGTCATCCAAGCACACAGCCTCCAGCGGCCATCGCCGGCCCACACGCCCACGGTCACCTCTCCCCTCAGGACGAGCACGGCTTCCCCAAAGACGCCTGCTCCAAAACGGCCCAAACCCACGCCTCGCAGTGCTACACAGAAAACAACGGCCGGAAAAGCTGCCGGCAAGGGAGCCGGAAGCAGTGGCACGGCTGTGGCCAGTGCGACCATCCCAACGAGGTCCACGGTAGCCAAAAAGAACCCCCAGCCAACGCGGACCACTCCTCACTACGCCAAACCCACTCTCATGCCAGTCACACCAGCGGCCACTGACGGCTACCAGACCTTTGACCTGGAAGCGACTCATTATTCACTCTTGGCTGGACCTCCGGGGCTGAAGGGAGAGCCAGGACCAAAGGTAAGCAGTCTTGGCACTGTGCTGACCTCTCGTCAAAGTCTGTTTATGTTTCCACATGTGTACCTGTGTGTATTTTGTCGGTGTGAACATTCGTGTGGGACGTTAAGGTGGGACCTTACCTCTGCAGCTAAACCTTCGGCACACATCAGTCCGCGTGACCTCTAGTGATGACAAAAAGTCTTTCAAATCTCCTACAGTACATTTTTTGCAAATGGTTGGAAACACGCTGAGAAACTATCTTTGCAAACAAATGCAATCCCTGAAAGTGCAATCTCTGGAGGGGGCTTTTTAAAAGTGGAGGATCCTTGCAAGCAATCAAAAACAGATGGAGAAACAATGACTGTGAACAGAGGAGATCTCATTGTAGCTCATGACATAAGTTAGCTAAAGCGGTATTATCATCATCATGCTCTGAATTAGCTGGAGACGGCAAACAGCTCACAACATTCTCGACACTCTCCTGTACATTCTGCATGTAGCTATTTCTTAAATTATTGTTTTTTTGTCAGCATTATCTACAAGCTCCCTCACTGGACACAGTGAGCCCAGAGCATTAACGTTAACGTCAGAGCCTTTGCTCTTGACAGTATTAGCTGCCTGGTGTGATATTTCCCTCCTTTTAGCAGGCAAGTTAGAAATAGAATGGTATGGAAAGTCGTCGTCAGACCGGGGGTCGCTGTGCTGAAATGCTGAGGCGTGCACACAGGCCTCCTCTGTAGGGCCGTGGGGGGGGGGGCTGGAGTGCGTTTTCAAAGCTGTGCCAGAGGTCGGGGTCACGGGAAATAAAGCGGCGGCACCAAAAAGCATTTGTTTGCCCAATGCGGATGCAGGCTTTGGTCAGCAGTGCAAACAGCTTCCTATCACATTAACGTCCATTCAACTTTACACTAATAGGCTGGGTGTTTCTCCGACGTTCATCGACATTCCTGCTAGCCCACAGAACATCTTAAAACACATGTTTCAGAAATGAAATCAGGTGGTTCTAGTGCATGTTTGCAAAGAGGGGAAGACAAATTTTGCAACTGTTATTTCTAGACTCAGCAGTGTTGGGTAGTGACATCCTCCTGGTTTCTTTGTGTGTTTTCAGTTACAAATTGGTACTTTTAAGAGCTTTCACTGTTTTAACATTTTGGGTTTGATTCAAGCGGTAACCGGTTTATGATGCCGTGTGTTTTGTGTCCCAAATAGCTGCTCTCTCTCTAATTAAACGGATTACAGCCTTCAGTCTCTTTGGATGGCAGAGCAATGTGAATTGGCCTCTTATTACCCAGCACCAAATTGCTGATGTGCGTTACACTGCACCTCTTTCTATGAGCCTGGCTGCTATGATCTTCTAACAGTAAAAGTCCTCTTGGAGTGACCCAGTCCTGAGCTTAGCGGAGGTGCGTTACAGTTTGCTTGTAAGTGACCCGAGGTGAGGAGGCGGCTGGCAGGGCTCGGCTGCTCCTAAAATGGAGAAAAGGAGGACTTTTCTTTCAGGAGAGGCTCCAGTAAAACTGTCTGGAGTGATGAAAATAGGAGAAGAGCAGCAGGGACATTGAGAACCTTGCTTGTTAGGTTTTTGTGGGAATGCCAGTCTTTAGACATCCCCCGGAGATAAAAGCTGGCCTTTCTGAATAACCTGTGCTGTTTTTGATGCGTCGGGACCCGAATAGCCATCTGTCAGTGTAAATGGCACTAATGTTCCTCTGAACTTTGGTCTTATTGGTACTACGTGTCTTTTGACTTGGATAAATTCCAAATCAACTTTTTGCACCCTGACTGACTGACTGAAATCTCAGGAATGACATTCATGCACTTTATATTAGCTACCTGACATTAAATAAATGCTTCTTGGCCCAGGACCTTGCATGCACGCTTGGCTGCAGATTTATGAAAGCGGTTGGAGGAACCGGGAAACATTGCCCTGGAATATTCTTTAGCTGACCCATTACTGCTCCAGTGGGTGCTGCCGGGAAGCACTGGACACAGGTGCCACATGTCACTGGGTTTGCATGCTATCCCATAATCACACAGGTCTGTACCAGTGCACAGTGAAAACTCAAATCTCCTCTGTTCCTCCCATGTTCTGGCAAAACCTCAATTATTAGATCATAGGTAGGTGGTTTGGGAGGAACTTGTGTGAATTTTCTTCTCATTTCTTTGGGCTTATACTGCAATGTCCTCATCTGAGCTTGCATGATCTGTGTCTTGTCTCTGGATTAATTTCTGACCCAGTGACTTTTTGGTTAGTGCTGTGATTCCATTTCAGTCAAAATGAGAGGGGAGAGAAGAGAGGCTGCATTTCTGCAGCGGCTAGCAGAGCGCGGGCTCTGCAGTGAGACGGCATTGAGCGATCATTGGGTGGGAGTGATGTTCCGCAGTCCTTAAGATTAAAGAAACGGCAGAAGGCTGTTTTGCGAAGACGCATTGGTGCTGAACAGCTCCGCTGTAGTAGTTGGTCAGATTCGGCCTCTGGGGAGCTAAGTTCTGTTTTTTTCACTCTGCTGCTCGAGGTTTTGCTGTTGTTTAGATTCACGGTTTCTGAAGGCTTGTCAGCCGAGGATCTCGTCCTTAACAAACAGATGTCTTTCAGGCTGCCAGCCGTGAGGAGCAGCGTTTTACATAAACAAACACACAGGAATCCCCAGTGTTGCTTCAGAGCGGCTGGGCTGGGCTGGGCAGCCCCCTCAATGGGAACCTTTCTTCCTGTGTAGGGGGAACGTGCCACGTTGCACTGTAGGGTGGGGAGGGGGTGGTTGAGAGGGTGTTCTCTGCAGCCTGTAGGCCTTTTGCCACTTTGCTCTCACATAAACACACACACACACACACACACACACACACACACACAGAGCAGGCACACCTCTAAGGACTCCCACCAGCAGGCCACATTCACATTGACAGCGATCCATTTTCCTCCATCCAATTTGGCCTTGGGACAATTCGATCACTGCGTTGAGCGTCTAAAAATAAAGAAGGTTAGCTAGATGCTTTGAAGTTGAAGAACATGGATTTAAAGTGGAACGCAGCTGGAGTTCTTTGCACACAAATGTAGCTCTGCATTCTTCATAGTCCTGTTTTTCGCGCTAATCGATGTATCTATGGCTCCTTCCATTGCCAGCCGCCTGAATTTATATTGGATACTTAGCTTGGATACTTGTCCGCCACTCACACTTTAAAGACCCACGTAGACAGCGAATCGAATTTCAGCCAGAGTTCCTCTCCCTGCCCTGCGTAAGATTAGACGATGTGGCTCCGTTTTCTGTGGGTTTGGACGCCGCTTGTGCACTTTGACTCATCGCATCTGTGCTCAGAGTCCAAATGTAAATGCTTGGGGGGGGGCAAGCTTGCAGAGGGCTGCTGGGGGAGGGTCCTCTTTGTGAGAATTAAGGCCAAAGGGGATGCAAACAGACGGGCTGGACGTAATCACGAATGAACCGAGTCACCCGAAAGGGAACCAAATGGCGTCCGCTAACATATCGGATTCACCTAGTGCCGTCTTGGCGTTAGCTGGATGTCCACGACTCACGTCAGCATGGAGATGGCAGTGGGGGTTTCAGGCTAAGCTTGTGGGCTGCTCTCTCCAGTGGTCCCGGTGCTGAGAGGTGAGGGTAGGGTTTGTCACCAGAGACTGACAAGCAGGAGATATAAGTCTGAAAGACCCAGTGAGGGACCACTGCCCGGAAAAACAGTAACAGATTAGCTTCTGTTTCTGACTGTTTTCTTGGTTAACAATCCAGTTTCAGAGCTACAAAATGTACACTATACGACTGTGTTAAGTTCTACGTAATCTCCCATTTAGAACAACTTATGGTAAAGGAGAAACTTATGGCTTAATTGGAGAAAATTCTAATTATTTATCTTACTTTTCACCATTTTATTCTGAATTTTTTCAATTTTTGTCTATGGGTAAGTAGACGTTGACACTTCAGTAATGATGCAGTTTGTAACCCAAGGAGTTTGTAGATGCCAGGAATCCCCAGAGGCAGTCGGATAATGAACCACGGTGTGCAAGTCAATCCATGAGTATAATTGTGTTAAATCGGTCGCTTCCCCACAACACCAGCCCTGCTGATGGAGAGCAGTCTGGGTATGAGATGAGGCACAATTTCTCATAAGGCCTGTATCACTACTGTCCAAGGAGAATCTTGTATCTTCAAAATTCCATTATTTCAGGAGCATGAAAAAAAAACGCATTTTCTCTGAAATAACTAACAAAACAAACCTAGAACAACATAATGAGACACCCTTAGCATCACAAATAGAAGCCTATCTTTACACAGCCGTCAGTGAACGGTTTCAGGCAAATATATCGGCGTCAACAAGATACAAACCAATCTCACTTTATAGTCACCATTGCCAATGATGTTAGTTAGCTAGCTTAGCTATGTAGCTATCAGTGTTGAGTTATGAAAATTAGTGATATAAAGTAACCCATACAACAAAACCATCATGAATGCAAATGTTAACTAGCACAATCATAAATATTAGTTAACTAGATGAATTCATAAAACTTGTTCTCATTAATCATTTAGATGCCAAAGACTATCAGTAGGCGGAGGATGATGGGTGCAATTCCATGAATAGTAAAAAGTCACAGACGTCTAAAAGTGAATATTCTCGGCTTTCAGCGGACGGTGGTGATATGTCGCATCTTCATAAAGTCTTCCATTTAACAGCGGACAGTAAAATATTGTCCCAGTGTGAAATGATGGGCTTGCATTAGTCACACAGTTTGAGCTGGCCGCTGAAGTATTAGATTGTTGTTAACCTGAACTGCCAACTGGAAGCCGGAGATAGCAGCTGGGACCATGACATGCTGCCCTGTCACCTGGCCTGAGGGAGCCTGTCAGGGAGTAAGAGGCAGACTGGGCCCCCGTCCTCCGAAGCTGCCAAATTTGCTCAGCTGGCCGGAGTGAGATTTTCAATTTGAGACAAGTCTGCACACACATGCACAGGCATTTACATGTTACGTAACAGTTTTATCATCCTGTAAATAGTCTGTAGGGTTTGCAAACGTCCCCAGTGCTTTTGATGTAGCTAATTTTAGGTTTATGATGGAATATCGTAGATTTGCCGTAAGATTTCTTGCTTGAACGTGAGAGTCTGACAGCCCTGGTCTCCGCTCTGTCTGCCTGCCCTCATTGTAAGATTAATGAGTTCCATCCCAAGAGTTTCCTGTTCTGTCCACTGACCTTCCTGTTCCACGTGCACCACCGCAATCTGCCGTCTCCATAGCAACATTTGGGGTGTCTTGTGAGGATCTGCAGCTGTTAGCTTGTGCACACCGGGGTCGGTGCACCCCCACTCCCCCCCCCCCCCCCCCCCCCCCCCCCCGGCCCAGTCATACACACACCCCCCCTCCCCCTTAAAGTTAGGTCAGAGTGGTTGCTAAACTCCTCTGTCTTGAAGGGCTTCTCCTCCATAAACTGTAGCCTTCTTTAGTACTGCAGTTTAAATTGATTTGTGACTTACAGTTGATGTTGGTGTATGGGGGGGTGGTGAAGTACTTTCTCACAGACGTTTCTCTTTCTCCGCCCCTAATCAGGGAGCTCCAGGACCACCTGGGAAGATGGGGCCGCCAGGGAAGCGGGGACCTCGGGTGAGTCTCTCCGGCATCTGGCTCCAACCCTGACGATTCCTTCCGTAAATGCACACTCCAGAGCCTTTCCTGTCCCCTTATTTTTATCGACACCCCCCCCCCCCCAACCCTAACCCTAACCCCCCCCCCCGGGAATGGCACAGCTAACCCTGACCCAAAAACAGCCCAGTCCTTCCAAGAATGACATGCAGTAATAACAGCTTTGATAGAACTTGGGATATCTTAGGATATCTTTTGTCAGCATTATGATAATGTACAGGGATCAGGGCTCCTGAAATGTAAAGGAGCAGATCCCCCTACTTGTTTTCTGTTGGCATTCTTAAAACCTGTTGCGTTCATTGTCAGATTATGCTTCTTTACTACATACAGATCAATCAGACAAGATATTACAAAGTGTCCCATGTAAAACACAAAGCTACTGAAGTGTAAGGCCCGAAATGTTCGCGTAAGAAAGACCTCATAATTTATGATGAACATCACTGAACAATGAACATGCCCTCCATGTTGATGTTTCTTCTGGTTTGTAACATTCTTGATGTAATCAGGATTATTTTGAATTTCAGTGTTTTGATTTCTCTACTATTCATTGTAGTAAGGCTTTCTTAATGCCATATGCACGTTCCACGTGGCTGTAAAAGTGTAAATGGATGATTTTACGTTTCCAGTATGTAAACAAAGCCTGGCTTGTTTATTATTTTGGCCTCAGGGTTACTAGCGGCACCAGACGGCCGGGGTCATGCGGCTGTTTCCTGAAGGCTTTTCATAGCCAATAAGCGCCGCTAACCCTTCCTTCGCTCTTCCCTTAGCTTTGCCTCGTCGCTTTATGTAGATAAGCTAATGTTTCTTTAGAATGGTGTAACTTGAGGATGTTATGGGGTTATCCTCACCGAAGCTGCCAACGTGGGGGGGGGGGGGGGGTGGTCAGTCGTTAAGAAGTAATTGAAGGATGATTAATGTTTCACGTGTCTGATATGAAAAGAATTATTTTCTGATTAATCACCTGATATCAATTTGCCCACAAACAGTTAACAACTGCATGGTCAGGTTGTGCAAAGTATGTGTAATTAATGTGTAATTACCAACCTGGATGACTTACTATGTAATAAACAGTGGATTTTAGTTAAATAAACGGCGTTCTGGAACCAAATAATAGATACGGCTACAAGAATGCAAATAGTGTTTGTGTGTGTGGGCAGCTCAGTGAGTAGTACTGTAGCTTCACACCCCTAGTGTTGGGGGTTAGAATACTGCCCCCCCGTCAGTGTGTGTGGGCAGCTCAGTGAGTAGTACTGTAGCCTCACACCTCCAGTGTTGGGGGTTAGAATACTGCCCCCCCGTCAGTGTGTGTGGGCAGCTCAGTGAGTAGTACTGTAGCCTCACACCCCCAGTGTTGGGGGTTAGAATACTGCCCCCCCCGTCAGTGTGTGTGGGCAGCTCAGTGAGTAGTACTGTAGCCTCACACCCCTAGTGTTGGGGGTTAGAATACTGCCCCCCCGTCAGTGTGTGTGGGCAGCTCAGTGAGTAGTACTGTAGCCTCACACCCCCAGTGTTGGGGGTTAGAATACTGCCCCCCCGTCAGTGTGTGTGGGCAGCTCAGTGAGTAGTACTGTAGCCTCACACCCCTAGTGTTGGGGGTTAGAATACTGCCCCCCCGTCAGTGTGTGTGGGCAGCTCAGTGAGTAGTACTGTACACTGTTTTACACATCATTGTTAAGTCCAAAGGCTCTTATCCTAGTGTTTCTCAAACCTGGTCTTCAGGGACCCCCCCAGACTATCCATGTGTTTTGCTCCATCCCAGCCAGAGCTCAGAGTACTCTTTAACTCTTTAACTGACTCTTCATACTCAATTGGATCAGTCGAAACAAAATCTTGGTCTGGATTTTTACTTTCTGAACCTGAACTTCCCACCTCTGCCCCCAGCTCCCGGTTAGATTTACGCCAGCTGAATAGTTTCAAATCAGGCTGGTTTTCCTAGGTTTTCATTGTGACCTGCAGTCGTAAAAACTGGTAATTAAGCGTGGAAGATTCATCCGTGTCATTAGATGTAGAATGAGAAAGAATGTAACATGTTTACACCAACTAGGAATTAAAAACAGGAGTAAAATTAGGGCTGATTCCCAGGGAGGGAGCAAAAACACGGACTGACTGTGGGCTCACAAGGACCGGATTGAGGAACACTGTCTTAGACGGCATCCAGAGTGCCCCGTGGTAGTTTGGCATTTTGTTCAGTGTGTCCCCTGCCCTGCGTTTGCTGGGAAGGGCTCCAGGTTCCCTCCAGGTCCCTGCACTGGATAACGGAAAGAAACCCATTTGTGGCCCTCAAAATGTATCCATGTTTCCATAACAGACTAATAATATTGTCATGACCTGTCGTACAGTCTGAGATTTTGGCTCTGGGGAGTTTGAGGAACATTTTATGGTTTTTTTAATTGGTTTGATGACTGTGTAATGTGTAATGAATTCCAGTTAGTGTGAAGTTACTATGAAGGAATGTTGGCAATTCTCAGGTGTTTCGGATTGAAATAGCATTTAAAATTTTTCCGCCTGGATAATATATAAATCCACAATGAATATGGCGACTGCATGAACATTGAGTTCTGATGTTATCCATCCATACAAATGTTATGATACCACACAATACGGGATAAATCCTTGAAGATGTTCACCAGCTGAATGGTTTCAAATCGGGCTGATTCCTGAAAATTGATAGTTAAGCATGAAAGATTCATACGTGTCACACCAACACTGTGAACCAAAAACTCAATGTCATGTGTTTTCTGGGTCTCCTGAAGGTGCTTCTGGACCAAACCACAGCCCAGTGATGTGTGATGTCTCTGTATTCTCCATGGGGTGGGTGTGTGTGTGTGTGTGTGTGTGTGTGTGTGTGTGTGTGTGTGTGTGTGTGTGTGTGTGTGTGTGTGTGTGTGTGTGTGTGTGGGTTTTGCATAGATCACATTTGTGGACCAAAATGTCCCCAAAGTGCAGTAAAACCTGAAACTTCCTTACTTGTGGGGACACTTCTTCAGGTCCCCATTTGGATAACCTCAGTTTTATAAAAATCTGTGAATGCGATCGAAAAAGTAAAAGTGCCGAAAGTCTTGTATTTTGGCTGGTTACTTATGGTGAAGGTTAGGGCTGGGTGGGGGTTAAGGGTGTCGTGATTGGGATTAGGGTTTTTCCCTTAGAAGTGAGTGGATGGTCCCTTTTTAGATAGGTACACCAACTTGTGTGTGTGGGTGTGTGCGTATCTCATCCAGGACGTTTACTAATAGGCATTCTGGGAAATCTGTGAAGTAATAGATGTATTTTTGTGAGCCTGCTTAAGTTTCACATGGAGTGAGTGAAACGCTTGCCTGTGCGCTTGTGCTTTTCCAAATCCATCTGCTAAACCAGGCTTCTTTGCAAAGCCCCGGTGAGCATGACTATGGGAAAATGCCTTTAACTTGGAATAAAATCGTTCTACATGTATTATTAGGAGCCATTTAAAGCCGTTAACCCTGCTTCCAGAGCCCCCAAACCTGGCATGTATACGCAGCTCCCTGCGGTCTCACAGATGATGTCTCCTTCCAGAAGTGGCTGATGAACTAAAAAAAACATCCTAGATGTCACACTGGCTCATAGGATTTGTGCCCCACTAGGCAAACATTAACTCGGAGGCTGATTTTAGGGACGTGAGCGCATAGTAGGCAATGAAATCCGGAAGGCACCAATAAAATTGGAGGGGGGTGAGACCTTCCACAAGATCACACAGGACGTGTCTCCCCGAACAGGCCAGACTCCCCACAGTAATCTTTCCAGCATGCTGGGCTAGACAACAGTTAGGGGAAATTAAGAGGCATCCATTAGGCGACTATAGGGGACCTTAACGGCATGAAGCATGAAACCAGCCCCCGTGACTTGCTTGTTTTATTGTTGAATGAGTATTTATTCAGAAGCCAGATAGAGGATGAAGGGTCTCATGGCCTATGTATTGGGATGGGGGCACAGGGCTGCAGTGGTGAGCACTGTTACCTCACACTTCTAGGACCAGGGTTCGAGTGTCTGGCCATGTGTGTGGAGTTTGCATCTTCTCTCCGTGTTTTCGTGGGGAGTCTAAAAACATGCTAATCGGAGTTGCCAAATGAGAGTGTGTGTGTGTGTGTGTGTGTCCTGTGATGTTGCCGATCCATCCTTGGTTGTTGCCTGCCTTGCGCTCATGGGCTCCAGACCCCCCACAACCCTGCATTGGACAAGTGGGTGCGAAAAATGGGTGGGTGTTTTAGGAACGGAGCGACACTCTCAAACAGGCTGGTTTTGTGTGGCGTTTCTAGCAGCTCGACAAGGTGGCTGGTTCACTGTTTCAGCCCCCCCCCCCCCCCATACATCCATCTACCTCCGGGGGTCCCCACAGCAGCGGCCTCGAATATCAGCGTCCGGTGAAAAGGCTGATTTTCATTTAGACATGCAGCTGTTCCGATCAGAAACCAAGTGTAAAACAAATCATGCAGATTGAAAACTCCTGGAATAAGAATTTCAAGTCAGCGTAACGTCAGCATTGACTGCATCACCAGAAATGTTACAGCACTACACTCCAACAATAGTTACGCTGTTTATGATGGTTGCTATGAATGTTCAGTTAAGTTAATCACAGAAAGCAAGGCTGTCAAACCCCAAGGAAAAACCCTGATGTTTCGCTGGAAATGGACCTCAAACCCTCGTGGAGTTTTCTTGCAGCAGGGACGTAACCCTCTCGATATAGAAACCCACCTCGCCTGAATGTTTGGTTTATTAACAAACTTCCGTTAAAGACTCAGCATAACGAGTGTTTTTCTCTTTATTAGTTGTGGAAATGTTTGCTGTAATTCTCGAAAAGGGGGGAGCGGGGCGGGATTTTAGCACGAGGGGGGGTGGTTTTTTTTCCCCTGTGGCTCAGGCATGTGAAACTCGTTTCCCAAAATGTTCATCCGCAAACCAGACATGTGACCCTTGGCCTCCGCAAGCCACCGCACATGGGTGTGAGATTAGTTTAGCAACTGTCGTCAACACATAGTCCAGGTGACACCAGATGCCTTAAACCCGCCCGGCGCCCCCCCCCTCCACCCCTCCACCCCCCCCCCCATTTAGGGAAACACGCCACACACAGTAGCCGATACAGCTCACAAGCGAGTGGATGCCTTGAGTGTCAGTGAGGTGCTGGGGCAGGTGAGACACAGTCGTGCTTCCCGTCTTTCTGCTCGACCCCGTCTCCAGTGTCAGGTCACTGCGGGGGCTCCCAGGGGCCCCTGTCTGATGCCTGCTTCAAAGGAGGCTTTGTGTCCCTCGGGAAGAGAGCCCCTCTCCACTGGGCAGACGGGGACCACACTCCCTGTACGGACCCTTGCTTTACTCTGACTGTTAGCCATATACAGTCTGGCAGAGATGTTTTTCTCAGAAAATTAAAAGCGATGTGTCAAATGTACAAAATAACACTCGAACAAAACTCCATTGTTTTCTCCCACTATTTAAATGTTTATGAATATGCATTAAATTAAACCAATATCAGCTTACAGTGACTCTCATATTCTTTTATATGTCAGGCTCTGATTAATGACCGGTAGCCTCTGGGCCCACGTTCGTATAATTTTTATAGCAGGGCCTGTCTGTTGGCAGCAAGGACGGAAGTCTGATGCTGCTCTTTTAAGTCTTTGTCTGTTTACTAGAATAAAGCAAGTAATGAGTGTGTAGCTTTTTAATTTTCCCTGTCAGTGGGTGTGCGTCCCTCTGCCTTCCTGGGCCTCAGAAGTGTGTAATTAGCAGGCGTGCAGGAGGAAGACGTGAAAACAGTGTGACGCAGGAGCCCTCGTCTCCGCACGAGACGGATGGTTAGACTGGGATCCCCGCTGGGGGGCTGAGGGTCTTCTGGGCAGCTTGTTGCTCTGTTAGGGGGGGGGGCATCCAGCCGCTCACGGAAAAGACCAGCCTCTCATGCTATGAAATCTATTTTCTTAGTCTTAAAGACCGTAATGGAAAAATGATAATCCCTTTGGTCTGGTGTGCCCTTTAATTTCGGAGAGTTGTGAATTCTCAGACGAGCACTAGGTCTGACCAACCTGCCGTTAATGACTCCAGAAGAGGAAGCTGCAGTGTGTGAAGTTGGCACCGATTCACTGAAAGCAACATTTATAGCCGTTTCTGCGCGCAGCATGTAAGCCAAAGGCGGGAAGACAAAATCAACATCTCGCCTTAACTATCGCCTTAACTATCTTTTTTGGTGGGCGGGTCAGGGGGAGCAAGGAGATGTTACTGTCTGAAGCAACTTCATAATAAGCCAGTTGTGTTTTCTATAATGTATTTATATAAGGTTTATAAATGTAAATGTTGAACACGCTCTGCCACAGCGTGGTCAGAGTGGGACCTGTGTAGGGCATCTGGAATGTTCTGTGACCTTCGGCGGTTACTGCCTTGGCCAGCTGCGCAAAGCTTGTGGGTTTTTAACTGGGGTGTCCTTGCTAGCATTGGCACGGGACGTCGTCCCATTGCCACTCACTGCAGGCGCCTACAGCATCCAGCTAACGTCTCTCTAATTGGCCCATGAAGCCTCTTATATTCTACTGGCTTCTCCTCTGCTCAGGTCATCCACTCACATACATATCAGAAGAGCCTGAATCCTTTTATTCGTACAAAAAAATTACAAGGAACTTGTTTTGGGGCAGGTGGTGGCATGAAATACACAACTAAACATAGAATCAAGACAAAAGCAGAAAACTACAAATACAATGAGAATAAAGAGATAGAAATTAAGGTGAACAAATGAATAAATGTACAAGTGGACTCCTATAAATAAAGGATAACAAGCCTGCACCGAACCTGGTAAAATATGGCAAGTATGGGACTTAAGTACTGATTTAATGGAGTTTTTTGATTAGGGGAGAGTTACTTTTTGGTAACGCCATATCTGTGCCGTCTTAATCTTTGACCATGCTGCGCCAGGCTACGGAAAAAAAAAACCTTTTTCCGAAGCCCCCACTTTAAATTGGCCGTAGCGTGTCACTGTCTGTAAGAATGGGGACTATCCACGGTGTTCCTCGTAGCCGCTGAGAAAAGGATGAAGAGAATCACATGCACATGCTGTAACTCAAACAAAGTTTCCACACAGCAGACGGAAAGACACGGAAAGTCGTAACATGCCGGGTGTCAGAGGGCCGTGGGAGCTGATGTTCTGCAGACACCCCCCTATGAGCTGCGAGGCAGGGTTTCTCTGCCAGCACTGATGGGCACGTGTGTTGGCCCATCTCCGGGATACGGACTCACTCCGGTGATGTCATTGTAATCAAGCTGTGAATATTTCAGTCTGGCTCTGTTCTTCACTGAAGTGATGTTTATGCATGCTGGAGGGAAACTGTGTATGACATCATGAGTCTTCTGGAAATTTCATTTTTTTTCAGGGTTACATTGGTAGAACACATTAAAGGTCGCACCATACAGCAATGTTTCTCATGGTGAAAATTCATGGTGAAAGTTGTCGCCCAGAAGGGTTGTCTACAAGTTTTTAAAATTTTTTTTTTTTTGGAGGGCTCATTCCGTGACCCACCAGAAATGGTCTCATACCCCACCAGTTCAGAAACTCTGCTTTGCAGTTTGGGTGACTATCTCCACGGTGTTTTTCTGCTGGCATCCAAGCCCTTTTCCTGCTTTCCAGTCCAGCAGAGCTCACTTGGCAGGGACATTTCAGGCTTGCAAGAAAATAGTTTTTAATCCCACTTGATTCAATTTTCTGATGTATACCAGATAATATCATATACTTTTGTTTACAAACCAGTGTTCCTGAGTATGGACTTTTTGTCTTTTTCCTTTGCAGGGTCCTCCAGGACCACATGGGAATCCAGGACCTCCAGGTCCACCTGGGCTAAAGGTACACACCGATTGGCATGTTCACCGATTGGCATGTTCACCGATGCAGCGCGTTCACCGATTGCCGCGTTCAACGATTGGCATGTTCACCGGTGCGGCATGTTCACCGGTGCGGCGCGTTCACCAATTGGCATGTTCACCGATGCGGCAGGATCACCGATTGCCGCATTCAATGATTGGCATGTTCACCGATGCGGCATGTTCACCGATGCGGCATGTTCACCGATGCGGCATGTTCACCAATGCACTGTGTTCACAGATGCACACAGATGTTTTGGGTGTAAATGCAGAATAGTACATGTTAAGCTAAGCTTGGCTTCCATGACTGAATATTTACATACCAGGACCAAAAAATAAATAGCAGTTTTTCCAGAATTCCTCTCTGTAGCACTGTGAATAGTGAGACAGCTGAGATTTTTCTGAAAATATGTTCCTAGAGTGCTCAGAGGGAAAAGCGAAGATAGAGGAGAAAAGAGAGGAATGCCCCCAACCTCTTAGATAATCAACACTAGTGAGTGTTGCACTTTATGAGGTTCTCAGAGGACTTCACTGATTGCTGTAGTGGCCAAATAACAGATACAGTTGGCAAACTTAAATGATCAGGGTCAGATATTCCAAAGTATCTTCCACGATTCCTTACAGCCAGGCTTGTATTGCTAAAACAGATGTTTGTTTGTAATCTCCTATGCAATGACTTTGTGCTCATGAAGGATTACGTAAGAGATAACATATCCGAATTATTAATAAAGTAGAGGGTATTTTGGAAATGCTGCAATTTTTAAGTATATTGCTGTCAGATTGTGTACCAAAAGTGTTAGTTTTCATTGCAAAGGAAGAAAGCAGGATGTAGTGATGTATTCAATGAAAACTCTTTGTAGACCACATCATAGATGTACTGTAGGCCGAATGAAACTAGGGAGCATCATGTCTTGTGACAGAGAAGCTGAAGTTTCTTTTTCCACTTTCCAGTAGTAATGTTAGGTTCTCTCTTTCTTTATAAGACGTCGTACAGCTCCTTCTCCAAAACTGCTTTCACTTGTACCTGGTTTCTCATCGGAAGCTCAGCCTGTCTGCACTTATGCCCAGTTGATTCTTTGACAGCCGCGTGTTTGTGACGTTCTGTTTGTGTCACTCGTACGTAGCATTGCAGAAAAGCATCTGCTAAATAAAGCGAATGTCATGTACATGCAGGGAAAGACGTCATCTGCCAGTTTGGTGGCAGGTACTTAGCCCCACTGCTTCTGTCTCTGTGTTGTCTTTGAAAAAGCAAACATCACACAGGACTGATGAAAAGGTTGTCAGCACGCTCTTTTGGTTCCTCTTATTAAATCGTCCTTTTATGTTGGAGCCGGTTGTACCCGCCTCTGTGACACTTGCCCTACATCCCACAGGGAGTAAGGGAGGTAGCTGGCGGTGGGCTAGAGTATGCCCTTCATGAAGAAACCCTATTATCCCACCCCACCCCCACCGGATACTTCTGGTTGGAGAGAAGTACTCTAAGTACTCTATTTGAAGAAGAACTTGAAAGTGAAAGAAAAGAGTTCTCTACTCTAAGAAGAGCATTCTACGCTAGGATGAAGTTGAAACTCAATGAAAAGTGTACTATACTCTAAGAAAAGTATTCTACGCTAGCATGAAGTTGAAAGTCAATGAAAAGTGTACTATACTCTAAGAAGAGTATTCTATGCTAGGAAGAAGTTGAAAGCACTGAAAAAAAACTGGAGCCACGTCATCTCGTCTCTCTATGTACCTGTACAGTATATAGCAGAGATGACAAAAGTCAAGTTTACTTTGACTTTGACTTGAAAGTCAATGAAAAGTGAACTATACTCTAAGAAGAGTATTCTATGCTAGGATGAAGTTGAAAGTCAATGAAAAGTGAACTATACTCTAAGAAGAGTATTCTGTGCTAGGAAGAAGTTGAATGTGAATGAAAAGAGTACTCTAAGAAGAATTTGCTGAATGAATGAAGAGGCAAGACTGTCATTAAAGGTATGAATGGTAGTACAGTGCGATGTGCATGTGCTGATTCTTATTAGACGTAGTTTTCTGTTCTTTCTTCTTGGGATTTACAGTACTTGGAATGAAACAGCCGGAGTCGAATTTATATTTGTACCTCGAAGTTTACACATGAAGGTTATGAACCCACCACACCCCATATAAACCTGCAGGAAATATCTGCCTCTGTTTCGGTTCCTACAAGGTACCGCAGTGTCTTTCCATGCACCGAATTGATGGCTAGGCGCAGTTCCAGTGATGTTGGGTTTAGCCCAGATAGGAAAGGATCCTTTTCATGTAATGCTTTGTGCAGACGGACGGCGGAAGACTGCGAAATTGGAAAAACACCTGCCTGCGAGCAGAGGCCGCTTTCCGTCCAGAAACGTGTAATGAATCAGTCGGCAGAATGGAGCCAGTAATAAAACTCTGAGTGGAAAATAGAAGAGGACGTATGGGTCAGATCTGTACTCGCATTGTAAACAGCAGAATGTCAAAGCCACCTTCTGTCACCTAGGCCCTAAAATGGCACTGTGATGTCATCCCATTCATTGGACTGTAGAAGACATTCATTGGCGATTTATTAGTAGTCAGTGGAACATATGAGGCAGAAATGCTTCCATGCCTGTCGGAGGCCAGAAACCATGTATTCATTACTTTACAATGACGGCTCGTGTACGTTAGGTGGTATCCTCACCGGCGCCTTTGAGAGGACTGTAGCAGACGTACCCGAGTGTTTAGAGAAACACCACAAATGGATAAAAACGACTCCAGCTGCAGCCAGTGAAGCTGGCCTTCAGCACCGTGCCGCCTTTGCTGGGTCACTGCAAAGCTTCATCGAGGCCCTCATTCAACATAACGTTGCAGCCAGCAACATAATCTCTCCACGCCAGATTAAAGCAGACTCTGTAAAGCTCCACATTTTGTAAGCCCATTTATGAAATGAGGGACCCTGATTAAGTTGCAGATTGGCCTTCCCTGTGTGCCGAGATCTCCCAGTGGGGCCATGCCGGCTTCTCACAGCTCATGTGCGAGATCGGCGGATAGGACGTCCCAGTGAACAGGCCACTTGTGTTTCCCCCGCAGCCGTACAGCCGCTTGCCCGAGGTGCGTTTTTGTGAGCTCCGTGAAAATGCCAGCTGGAAAAACAATATCAGGTCTCCCCACCCTGAAAGAGCAGAGGTGCCGCTCTCAGGTCCCTCCACGAACGATGAGGTTTTCTTCAGCACTTCACACCATTTCTGCGCTCCAGTAATCATGAAAATCTGATTAGTTAAAGTATCAGATTAGTATTTAAGGGGCCCTTTTCCATACTGAGGGAAAGACGTATACAGTATTGGGAGAAAACATTGTGCTGGTAACTCATTTGCTGGTTGGAAAGGTTTACATCAATTAGAAAACAAAGTCTACATCTCCCAAAACATGAAGTATTTCTAGGGTTTTAAATTTCATGCTGTACAGTTTATCTACCTGTAATAGGCCTTATATGCAGTAACTCTTCTTAACTAGACAGGATCCAGATCTAAACACTATATAGGCTGCTTAAGTAGAGGCTGAATGCTATTTACAGTAACATCTATCCATTGACAGACTGTAGAGACAGAATTAATATTCAGATTTGACAGGAGAAGGAAAAAGATGTACAGTATAAATTACTTTGGGCAGGGCCATAAGGAAAAGATTCTAGCAGAAGGGGGGCGTATCTTATAGCAGGCCACCTTGCCACAGAATGCCCCCCCTGTCTAACTCTGGCTGGGAAAATGCTACATGCACCAAACTTGCAGCAGATACTCATATTTACCACTTATTTGTGCTGTAGAAATTACTTTGGGCTGGGCCATAAGGAAAAGATTCTAGCTGGGGGGGCATCTTAGAGCAGGCCACCTTGCCACAGAATGCCCCCCCCTATCTAACTCTGGCTGGGAAAATGCTACATGCACCAAACTTGCAGCAGATACTCATATTTACCCCTTATTTGTGCTGTAGAAATTACTTTGGGCTGGGCCATAAGGAAAAGATTCTAGTTGGGGGGGCAGGGGGGGGGGGCATCTGAGAGCAGGCAACCCTGTCACAGAATGCCCCTCTTGTCTAACTCTGGCTGGGAAAATGCTACATGCACCAAACTTGCACCAGTTACTCATATTTACCCCTTATTTATGCTGTATAAATTACTTTGGGCAGGGCCATAAGGAAAAGATTCTAGCTGGGGGGGCATTTTAGAGCAGGCCACCTTGCCACAGAATGCCCCCTCTGTCTAACCAAACTTGCACCAGATACTCATATTTTACCCTTATTTGTGCTGTACTGTACTATCGAATACTTTCATTTTAGTAAATGTTAGTAATGTTTATTTTCTGTGGTATTTAATATAAGCTTCAAATCCACATATTTAGAAATAAATAGTAATTACTACTCTAAAGGGCTTACAATTCCAAACCAAATACTGTCTTTTTTTCTGTGAAAGCAGTTTTTGCTAATCATTTAACAGACCGAAGAACAATTGTACTGAACCGGAGAATTACATCACTAAATTCCTTCCAGATTTATTCCAGCAATTAATTTATAACATGTTCATTTCTTTTTCCTATTTTTTTATATGCACGGCTCTTCGTCTGTGAGATTATGTGTTAAGAATTTGTCACAGGCCAGGTTTTTACAACAGTTTACCCAATTGTTTGATGTTGTGTCCTACGTTGTAATTTTATGTTTTCATCCCGGAGTTCCACTCCACAGGAGTGCTTGCGAAAAAAAAGCGTCACTCAGTTTAATTTGCCACAGATTGCTTTGATGTGTAACACACATCATTATTTTACATTCCTGGCAGGAAATACATTTGCCTGACATGCTTTTATCCACTACAAAGCCCTACAGAGACTCATCATGGGTGTAATTTTTCATATACATGACTTATGAGAGAGAGCACACCACTGTCCTTAACATAAGTCCCAGGGGTCTAACCCCCCTCACTGGGTGAACACTAAGGACGGATGAGAAGCTCATCATGCATATTATGAACTCAGATATATGTGAATTCTAAATTATGTTTCATAAACAATATAACAGTAGGACAGTATGATTCCCCTAAATAAGACAGAAGAACTTTCTTTATTTTGATACTATAAATTCATAACAGATTTTGTAATGATGGGACAATGAGGCCCTTGGGTTCAAACTGTAACGATGTTCATTTTCTATTGCTAGAAGGAGGGAGGAGTCTACTAAACTACCACTTAAATAAGCCCAAATAACAAGTGTAATAAAGTCACTTATTATCTGAAACACTGCTCTGTTTCAGGGGAAAAAAGGAGACCCAGGACTCTCACCTGGAACTGCACCCAGTGGAGAGAAAGTGAGTACTGTTATCTTTTTGCTTCCAGAACATTCTGTGGAGTGTTGGTTCGCATGTCTGTTGCAGTGCTTTCATGCATGTGTCCAGTTTCCAAATGCACACCCAGTACCTGCGTGGTACCACTCAGATGATACAACACGAATCCGGATATTCCCATAAAGATATGGGAAAACTTAACAATTTCATACACTTCGGTTCAACCTTGATTGAATATGATCTGATCCTCCTATGATTAGATGCAATTGAGACCAGTTTAACAGTAATCGAAATGTCCCACTTTTGAAATAAAAACATATTCCGAATGACACTGAATTTATTATGCACCACAAAACCAACTGAGACTCTTTGGAACTGAACCTGATCATACTTTGGAACATCTTTTGGATGTTTTCCTTCTAATGTTGAGCCAGATCAAAGGTATTGAACAAACACAGCCATGTCACAGTCACTTGATTTCCAATTCAGGTCTTTGTTGCAATGTGGAAGGAAAGCTGTGGAGCACGGGAGGGGATATACAAACTAATTAAACTGAAGTAAACAGAACCTTGATGTGCAGCTCATTCTGCACAGGGAACTAGGTATTCTCAGGAAGAACTATTCTCCTTTCACCAGCCAATCAGGTACTTCCCCCCCATCCACCAACCAATTAAAGTATCCTCTATTGGTCAGTGACAGTCTAATAAAAAAAGGGTTTATTGCAGCTTGACCACCAAACCAAATCTCATATCTTCATCCCTCTACCTTGCCGAGAAGATGCCCGCAACCCTGCATTTAAGCCATTGTCTCACTAGGTTACAAGAACTGAGTTTTTGAATGGAAATGTATGTCTGTGGGCACAGACACTGGTTGTTGACATATTCCGTCATCTTGTCAGCATTTGTCAGCAGAAAACTCAGGTCACCATCTGTGACAAAAAGGAAACGATGTTTGGGAAGGTCTAATAAACAGATAATTCACGTGCATCCTGAACCTAACAGCTGGGAAATTTTACTGTAGCACACAATGGTAGTGTCACAACAGTTAATAAATAAATATAAATATTCCATAATTATAAAGTATCCTATGATTTACATAAATGGGGGATAGTGCAGGCAATCCATCCTTCTTTGACATTGTTTTTGTTATAGACATATTTTATTCACTTTGAATGCGTATAGATTTACAGACACATGCACACCTTGGGTCCACACTGTAGCTGCCTGCTTAACTTCAGACCACTGAGTTTCTTTGCATGTGTAACCATTCTCTTCAACGCATTTTGCAATTCAACTGAAAACATTTTGCAGTTTGTTTGTTTGTTTTTATATAATTGCATTTTATCCGTCATTCTACCAGAAAACTGGTAAATAAACACTCACAGATAATGAGAATAAACTGAGCGGGATCAGAGTGGAACGTGACCAAAATTGTTCTATTTTAAGCTCGATGAGTCTCTTACTTGGATTGTGTCAAGGTGACTTTAATAAGTGTTTGTTGTTTCAGGGCGACTTGGGCATGATGGGCCCGCTTGGATTACCTGGCCAATCAGGTCGAAAGGTAGGAATTTGTTTTTCATCACTGTGTATGCATGTCCAATCAGAATGATGCTCACAGCAAAAGGTCTGAGAATAAGAGCAGTTGCTTGGCATTCATGTGTAGTTTGGTTATATCAGGAGCATTCAGACGGAAATAGAAGCTTTTCCCAAATCAGTATTTATTGAAGACTCCCACTGGATAAAAAAATATATTTGAGAATTAAGCTTATGGAAAGCTTTGTGTTTAAAGGCAGCATTTAGCATGATTAAGGTTCGTCCTGTATGGCACCGTGACGAGAGAATTAACTGCTTTTATACAGGGATGCAAAAAACGGTAGAAGTGTAGCTTGTGGAAAGTGACAGGGCTGCAGCAGGATGAATTAGTCACGTTTTCTCGGTTCATGACACTCCTCATATCCTCGCTACAAATAGTTAAACAAACTGTGAACGACGCTGGGCTTTCCCTGGCTGATCCGCCTCTTACACTTCAGTTTGCTTTCCTGGGGCGGAATCCTACTTCCCCCGACAGGGATAAAGTGTGTTTAGTTGTGTCAGCACCGACAGGGGCGGCCAAAAATTGGGAGGGACTGTGCTGCTTTTCATTTAGTATGGTGAGACCTGGTTTGGTCTCGGTTCTGTAACCTGAGCTGCAGTGTCCCAGATCTTTGGGGGGAGGGGGGTTTCCTGTCACTCTCTGAGTAGCAGGAACCTGTCATGACTCCTCAAAAACGCTTCAGTCTGGGGGAATCATCAGTGTCAATCAGAGTCCTGAAAAATAACACTAAGAGTTAAAAGTGCTGCCAAAATCTGGTTTTCTGTTACATAAGTGACTGGTATAACGCAACATATTTTTTTCCCTCATGAAAACTTTGGCCCAAACTGTGCTATAGTGTGCCCAGACATAATGTATGTACCGTATGTGTTCAAATTTTAAAAGTAAAGTTAATCTATGTTAATTTCTATTGTGCAAACCTCCCAGTAAAACAGAAGTTACCTGGCAACACTACATGTTTTTTTTCAGTGTCTTGAGTGCAGAACAAAATAACTGATGGAAAATAATGGGAAAACCATTTCTGGGAAAAATGATTCCTGGCAGTGGACGATGATGTTATTCCATATGTGATTTTTGTACAAGCGAGAAAATGAATGTAAGTGTGAAATCCACAGCAATGGAAATCTGAATGCAATGCTGCCGGTAATCATCTGAGGTTGGTCCTGCTTGATATTTTGCGCTTAGCTGTGCGTAGAAACATTTCCTGGTCTGTGTCACTGTGGAGAACCAAACCACAGAAGCAAGTGGCCCCACTACAAATTTTCTGCATGTAAGGGGCTCCGCTGTACTCGGGATAGCAGTGTTCTCTCGACCTCGTTCTAGTGCCGTTACTCTCTTTTACTGTCTTATGTTTCAGTGTGTTCAGCATGGATGTCTGGTGTTCTAACGATTTGTTCTACCATGTGGAGTTCCACTGAAGTCTGTTTTGACAGATATATCTATCAATCGGTGCTACCCTATAGAAAAATGCTCAGGTCATTTTTAAGTGCTGAAACTGAAAGCAGATTATAAAATAATAAATAACTAATAAAAAAAAGTAATGTAATAAAATTCGGCATTGTGACAGTCTGAAATACCTTATCAGATTGTATTACCAGTGTTAAAACTACAGGTAGCACATCTCAATAGACTGAAATGCTTTATCAGATTGTATTACCAGTGTTAAAACTACAGGTAGCACATCTCAATAGACTGAAATGCTTTATCAAATTGTATTACCAGTGTTAAAACTACAGGTAGCACATCTCAATAGACTGAAATGCTTTATCAGAGCTTCTTACCTTTATAAAATACATGGGCTGGCAATTTCAATAGACTAAATTACTTTATAACGATATGCTGTCATGAATATGTGAGCGATACTGACACATTTAGCCTACAGAACTCATGCAGGTAATTCAAGATACAAGATACAAAATACTATTAGTAAATGAGCGTGATACTGATAGTACAGTGTGCTAAATGTATTTAATGAAATATAAAAAGTGTACAAACGTTGAAAAACACACAAATAAGATTAATTACGCAAGCATGGCTGTAACTCCAGCGCAAGGCAGGATCGATTGATGGGCGGGTCTTCAGGCACGAGATAAGGGAGTGATTTCGTCACAGTACCCAACGGGTACCCAAGGAAGTTTCATAGGAGGGATTAAATATTACAACTGATATTTTCGGAAAACAAGCTGAGATGAACATTTCAGATTCTTTACTTCTGTCATCGTGCCAGAAATGTTCTACAGGTACCTGCAGCTTACTTGTGGAGGGTTTTTCTTTGTTGATGTCAGTGTAAGTGGCCAGAGTCTGTTTACGAGCTGACGTTCCGCAGTGTCTAACCTCACCGCCGTCGCACAGCTCGACGTAGAGAGAGACAAATGAGGATGCTCCACTTATCCCAGGCTGAAGAAGCTGGTCAGGACAAGCACAGGCATTTGGCTCTTTGGGGCACCACAACGATGCAGGAGCATCAGGTCCACAACCACAGCTGTTCTCTCATTGGCTGCTGGCTTGCTGTCACTGCCGCTGCCCATCGTCATTGGAGGAGACATGTGGCAGTATTGCCCTGCAGTGTGTTTACGACACTTTTGGCTCGTGATCGCATGTACGAAGCCTCACACCCCTGCCTTGGTGCGAACGGGAACCAACCTGAGCTTCACTTACAGGAATCCCACCTCCTGCCCCCAACAGTAAAGCCACACGTGATCATTTGACAAATCCCCCAAACCTCTTTTTCCCCCCACATAGGCAATAGGCTGCGGTGGCACTGGTCAGGATCAATGGCCCTGACCTGAAACATCCCACAAATGGGGCAAGCAAATGTGCACACAATGTGGTAAAACGAGGTCATCCTCTAGTCAGCGGCGAGGGGAAATGGGACCTTTAACCGGCGTGAGCTTTTATTGTGTTAGTGGCTCAGGAAATTCCCGCTGTTCCACTGTCAGAGGTGCCGCGGGGTGGGGTCTCTGGGGACCCTCCGGCCATGAGGCTATCACCAGCTGAATGCCTTAAAAGGAGATCAAGCAGAGGGTGCGCGTGCGGTAACTCCTCCTGGGACTCGGATCAGCTGTTTCCTTGTGTATCCTCCTGCTCGGCAGGTTTACAGCGCGTTTTAAAGCAGAACTTTCCATCCTTCATTGGTCACCCAACGCCTGTGTTTATCTTTGCTGTCAGGTACCATTACAACTGGCATCCTGAGATTGCAGGTGACAATAGTATATCAATATTAAACCTTTTTTTTTACATTTATTGCAAGCAACAAACGTTCCTGTGGGCTATTATTAGCTGATAGGTTATATTTATTTTCATAACGATGAGGCGTTTCATAATGATGACCTCTAAGATGGCTACAGCGCCGGAAATGTCCAGCTGGAATCAGCACTGCGGGCATGCCCTGCTTCACGAAAGAAGCTTTCAAAAGTGAAAAGTGAAAGCTTTCAAAAATCGAAATGGCGTGAAGCGGAGAAGCAATTACCCTTAATTTAATTTATATGGGAAATGTCCCCAGACCCCCAAAAACCCAGATCATACCAAATAACACACAAAACCTAAAATACCACAAACACAAAATAAAAGCAGGAATGACAGGATAAATGCACAGGATATATGAAGTAGAAATTATGCATCAGTGCAATTTCACTTAGAATCAATACAGTCATGCGTCGCTTTATTACAGAGATACTTTCTGAGAAATGCGTCGTTAGGCAATTTTGTTGTTGTGAGAATATGGCAGAGTACTTATACAAACCTAGACAGTATAGCTTACTACACACCTAGGCTATATTTTATAGCCCAAATAAGAATAAAAAGTACAGTATAGTAAATACTTAAACCGTAACATAATTGTCTATTATCAGTTATCATCTGGTGCTAAATAACAAGGGGAATACCTGCATCTAGTACTGAATACTAAGGGGAGTATTGGCACCTGGTAATGAATACCAAGGGAAGTACCGGCACCTGGTACTGAATGACAAGGGGAGTACCGGCACCTGGCACTGGATACCAAGAGGAGTACCGGCACCTGGTACTGAATTACATGGGGAGTACCGGCACCTGATACTGGACACGAAGGGGAGTACCGGCACCTGGCAATGAATGACAAGGGGAGTACCGGCTCCTGGGATGGAATAACAAGAGTACCGGCACCTGGTAATGAATGACAAGGGGAGTACCGGCACCTGGTACTGAATGACAAGGGCAGTACCGGCTCCTGGGATGGAATAACAAGAGTACCGGCACCTGGTACTGTATAACAAGGGGAGTACCGGCACCTGGTACTGTATAACAAGGGAGTACTGGCAGCTGGTACTAAATGACAAGGGGAGTACCGGCACCTGGTACTGTATAACAAGGGGAGTACCGGCACCTGGTACTGAATAAAAAGAGGAGTTCTGGCACCTGGTGCTGATTAATTGTGTTTTATTTATGACAGTTATTGTTAAGTTAGCTCCACTGAACAACCTTCCACTTAATAAGGTATTTTGTTGCATCAGTGATGCTGAGCAAATGCTTGGATTTCATGGACATCAGGACTATCGGGAAGCAAAGGAATCGGATTTGCAGTTTGCAGATTCCCTTGTATAAATCAGTCTGTTTATGAACCATTTCATCTGACATGGTGGTATGCTATTTTATGAACTTACAATCGAAATATGTCTCATTAAATGTTGGTAATAATAATGGATTCATTGATGCAGTCAGCAACAGTAAGAGAACATCAGAAACACTGTGTAGTCACACTGATGCTGAAGACCCTGATTTCCAAGGTTACTCGAGCAAACAATAGAGTATGAGTGCATGGCAGTGCATGGCAGTGCTCATTCAGCCTGAATGCCATTTTGGTCTGTTTCATGGAAGCTGTCCTTAACCTCTACAATCAGAGTTTAGATGCATGTTTTAAGTTAATCTGCGTTGTCTGACACAGGTTTTTAGAATAAGAGACTTCAGTATTTCAGTGTTCTGAGCTCTGTTTTGCAGCCTGTTATCACAGACGTCTGTCCACATCCGGATTACAGCCCATTCTTAATCCCCAATGTACTAACCTCCCAGTTCTGTCCTCCTCTTACAAAAAGATTCTAGCTCTTTCCACATCATAAAGACCTTGATATTAAATTATGTTGTTGTATATTTTATATCTTAATCAAAATGAGAGGATGGAGGAAGAGAACTTCTAAAATTCTTTTAGAAGGATTTTAGCTTCTCTTTGAAGATCCAGAATTATCTCAAAATCCAATGCATGACTATATTCAGTCAGTCTCTGGATCATTTGCAGTTAAGAGACACACTTAAGGCCCCAGTGATGGGATCACGCAGCCGATCGTGGGATTTGAGCCAGCGACCTTCTGATCGCAGGCACGGCATCCGAACCTGGATGTAGACATTTTCCATCAGCATCTCTCATAATGCATGTATTGAAAAAGACGGAACATTCCAATTTTGGAATCTAGAACCAAGAGCTCATTTTCCATAGAAAAGCTCAATAAAAAGCAACACCTCCTAAGAAAGCTGGATGAAGTTGTGACATTTTACAGCTTTGGACAAGCACAGCATGTTTGCGATTTTATAGTGTGTTACTCTGGATTTGGGATTTTGAATATGTGTATAATTGATGTAGTAGAGAGTCCCTGGGCTATATTTTCCCTTCGCCTGAACTGGACACAGTTAAGACGCATCATAGGGAATCATTAAAATGTTCCAGCGTGGTCCACTGCAGCATAATGTCTGACTGTAAATCGGTCCAGTGTGCAGTAACAAAGGACTATAAATGAGACCAGTGTAAGGACACAAATGTCCAGTGATGCATAATAGGGGTGGTAAAGCGTGGTGGTTAATATAGCAGATTATTTTGATTTAAGATCAAACCATTAACATCAGTAATAATTGATACTTCATTGATCCCCATGGGCAAACTCTCTTTACACCTCCCCCATCTTGCTCTTTGTAGGTGAGAGTGAGCTGGCTGTGAATGGCAGCCACTCATAGTGGCGCCCAGGGAGCTGGGGGGTCAAGGGTCTTGCTCAAGGACCTGCAGACGTGCCAAGGCCGGGCTCAAACCAACAACCTTCTGATCACAGGCACAGAGGCTCGGCCTACTGAGCCACGCCCTGGCCCTATGGTAGCATTGTAGTAGAATTGGTGTGTTGGTGTTTGTAAATGGTTACTGTATTTCCAGACAGGAGGAAACTGTATGCTTGATGTACTGATTTTTGTGGACCCAGTTATCTCAGCAGCTGAGTACTATGTCAGCTACTAGTCTGGCTTTTCACTATGTCCTCTGTAGGTGTTGTCGTTCAGTAATAGTCGACCTGAACCCTTTTTCGGTCATTACATGCTTTCATCAAATAAAATGAACGTATCAGAGCAAGTCTCTTTGATGTATGTTTTCTCGTTCCATTTCCTTCTTCATGTAATCTGTTTTCCAAACAGTCCTTTCCCACAGTGACTCACCAGAGGATATTGATTACAAGGAATGTTTCTCTTTACTCTGGCAAAACATGCTTGGGATGCGCTTCTGCTAAAGGTGTTACGTAAGAGCTGCTCGTAGCCTGGGATGGAAAACAAGTCGATGATAGGGACCATGGTCTATTTTTGATGATTTAATTATTTGTTGAAAAGCATACAGCCATTAAGCCAGTGGAATGTACTTAATATTACATTCTACTTCTTTGGTAGTACTTCTGGTAATAAAAAAAATATCTTAGTCTCCTTCTATACAGATATGTAAACAATATATACGTGCAATTCATGCACACAAGAAACACTGGTTTGCTTGTTTGCTTGTTTCTTAAACCAACAGGTTTAAGATCCTCAATAAAAATGCTGAATTATTGTGTGCTGGGCGTGCAGCTGAATTGAGAGAATTCATTTGATGGGGCCTATTTAATTGTTGACAGCCGTTCCTGTGCTGTAAGCTTCATGTGTCGGTTCCATTCCCAGCTGAGTCCCAGAAAGTCACCCTCGTTTCCTGAATGTTGTGTTATTGTAAAGTCACCCCTCGTGCTGCGTGGTTCTGTTATTCATCCCAACAGGAGAAACTCTCATAATTACACAGAAATCAGAAGAAGAAGGCAGCAAACACATAATTCTTACAGCATATGCATGTTAAAAGTAATTACTCCTTTCTCCTATTTAGCTGCTATGGGTGCAGCCAAATGTTTTGTGTCTTGCAGCACCGGAAAATAGCTTTGGCCCTGACAGTTGTGTGTTAACTAAACTGGATTTAGGTCCAAACTTACGAAGTTCTTGCTGTGGAATCGGTTTTCGATCATTTTTATTTATTTTTTTTTTAGATATAATGAGCCCCATGTCAAGAAAAAAAATTAAGTTTTTGTCTCCTTAGAGCAGTTGTTCCAGAACTCCTCAAGATCTTACAGGTGCCTCTTTGATCTGCTACACTGCTGAATATTCCATTTTTCTGATGCTGGAGTCCTGAAAACTGAGCTGGGCTCAGCCAGAAATGGGTTCTTTGTAGCGTCCTGGATGTTTGCACTTTTAATCTTCTAGAGCCTTTGGCTGGACAGTCACCCATGGGAACACTGACTGTCATACCAAACTCTCTCCAGACACCTGGTTTAATCATGGTTCTTCTGGAAGAAGAGTACGCTGATCAGCAGGTTGCTTCCAAGTTCAAAATCTCTAAGACAGCAGTACACCAGAGTATGGTGAAGCAGGAGACCAGCCAGGCAAATGACCTTCTAATGCCAGAGATGACTGTTATCTTATCTGACAGTTTCTTCTGAATCGTAGGAAGACATCAAGTGAACTTCAAAAGTAATGGGCAACATTAAGTGCAGGCGTGAGGTGCACTGCTAGGACAGTTTGTATCAGGCTCCTAGAAGCAGGACTGAAGTCCTATAAAGCAAGGAAGAAGCCCTTATCAATGAGAAATAATGAAGAAGCAGACTGCAGTTTGCAAAAACCCAAATATATATTATCACAAACACACACCAATAAACTGGGAAATGGGTGAAACAAAAAGATTGTGCTGTGGTTTCCTATTTTTTTCCATGGCTGTATTTACCTCATTTCTCATGCTCTATATATGTTTTTGTTGAGATCCTCCGTCTTCCACTGGACCCAAGTGAGGTGTAATATATCTAATATTTAATAGTAAGGAAATTGCTGAACTTCAGATGTTGTCTGTATAGATCTAGCTCTGATTTAAGTCTGATTTTGCTTATCGCCCCCCCCCCCCCCCCCCAAGTGTAAGAGATGAGTGATTTATGCAATATATATTTTTATGACTGTCTGCATGAGTTCTTAGACTACAGACCACAACATAGAAACAGTATCACATTACATCGTCGCATAGAATGGATACAGAATGAAATATCTAATTACATCACTGGTAAAGGTTGAGGTTTAATTGTCCCCTTAGCTTATTCTGTAACATTAGGTATTGCATTTATCACTAGTACATCATTTTTAGAAAAGGGCATATTTAAACAAAGAGGCTATTATTCATCTTCATGCTCAGGAATATTTTAGCTCTGGTAGGTAGTACACAATACCTGAGCTTAACATACCAATGAAAACAGCCAGCCAAGCGCAGACAATCCAGAATGGGCAGCGAGTAAGGTCAACTTTGCCAGAACGAGAAATTAGATTGAAATGCCTCATTTAAATTCAGCTCTAGCTTTTGGGCTGAATTCAAATGCCATTGTCTGGCTAAGATTTGACAGCATAGCAGAAAATTATCTCCATGACGAAGTCGGCTGAACATCAGGGTTTATCAGCCTCTGTTCTGTTGTCTGGTTTTTCTTGATGCTTCTGAGCGGCAGCTACACATTAACTTATCGTTGTTGGTGTTATTGGCTGTGAATGACCATTATAAGAGGCAAATTGTTATAATTATAACAATAACTCATGGATATAATCAATAAGGGTCGTAACAATCCTGGATATCCTGGATGTCAGGCACTGCAGGCAAGTTAGCAAAGGTTATGTGACGAGATTCTGTAGTAATGGGTTTTATTCTAGGGTCTTCAGGAATGGATCAAGTTTACGGAATTAAAACATGAGCCAAGCAGTACTGATGAACTTTACTTCCTTTTTGCAAACATAAAACTTTCATCATACATGTTTTTCACACATACCTTTGCCTTGGGTTATAGAACTTGTTACACGTTCTGCTGTTAATTTACTACATCAGAAAAGTATGTCCTAATACCATTGGGGAGCTGGGAATGGCCATTAAATATTCCCTGAGAACATTCCCCGAAATCGTTACGGATCCCTGGGGTATGATGAGATATTATGCACAACTGACCTGAGCTTTGAGCTTATGGGAGCTATCAGCCAGTTACTCAGCACTGCGGTTTAGGAAAATGACGACGGGTTTCCTTGCGCGAGTCAGAGTGTTTGTTTTCGAGCACAGTCTGGAGCTTTTATGCTCGATTCCAATTTTCCATTCTTTATTCTCTTCCCTTTGCTTACATCAGCAAAGTCAAAACGTTCAGTGATCCCACAATTCTGAGTGCCCCGTCTGGATACAATGATACAATTTATGTTCCTAAAATACAATATGCTCTTGGCAGGCAATGCAAAGCTAGAAGCTATGCTGCAATTTACGTATCCAGTAGAAGTTTTTCACTTTGGTAACAGGCTGCTTGGAGTTTTTTTGTTTTTTATAGTAATCATCATACACATGTTTTTAATCAATCACAACAAGAGACCCTCGGTTGTGTGGCAAGTTTAAATAGATGTCAGTGCTTCATGACCTAAGTTTGTGTTTCTATTTGCAGGGTCAAAAGGGGCACCCTGGTCATCCTGGACACCCTGGAGATCCAGTGAGTATGCTTTCTGTTTGCCGATCCAGTTTGGTTCCGACGGGTTCCCCAGAGTTGCATGTGTCTTTCTGAATTACTGAAACATTCCCATTTCAGAGACCTTATACCAAGTAAGAGGTTGAAGGGTGTAGATGAATTCCTAACCTGAGTTCCTGCCGCTGGTACCGCCTTCATTTCCCTAAGATTATTAGGCAGCCCTTTTCTGTACACACTTTGCCTCCTCAGCGTTGCTCTCTATTGGATTGTTTGGCTGGTAAGTGGCCGTAGCTTTTGAACTTAGTGTGGACAAATGAGTCGTCACTCAATACTCCGGATGCTCGTGGTAATTCCATACTCCATTTTTAATGTTCCACGGAAGTTCAAGAGCAATTCATCTTTCGAGCTGAACAGCCCTCATAAAGTCCTCCGCCAAACTTGGTTGGGCCCCAGTGCTATAAAAGCTTTTGTATGAGTTTTTTGCTCCAGCATACATGCGTGGAAGATTCACATGCTCTCTGCAGCATGAACAGCATTAGGATCATTTATCCTTGTGGAGTAAATGAAATACTGCTATATACCGCACGACTGTGCTTGGAATGGTCCCATGGGAAAGTCCAGGAGACACATTTCCAGTGTTCAGCCCAGTTTATTTTTAGCTCTTACATTGAAATGACAAAAGATGATGCTCATCAGCGCTGGCAATGGATGGAAGAAGGGTTAGTCAGAGCCTTTCTCCAGGGTCAGCTGTACATGTGTGACTTTCCTTTTTGAAAATTACAGTCATGGTCCATTGTGAGTTTGAAATGATTCCAAAAGCCCATTTTTTAATTGACTTTGCAGTTTTTTTATATCAAAATCAGATATAAACCATTTTCAGGAAGCTGCGAGGTTAATTAATACCAATAACACATTTGACTTATTGGAACTTTAGTCTGTTATGTTGTCACAGCTCCGCGTGGTTACTAATAATGTCTGAGGAGTTAAATACATATTAATGTTACCCAACTTTCTTCAAGGCTGAGCGGAAATGTAATTTGGAGGGATGAGGTTTTTCAAACTGCATAAAATTCTAAAGAACTCAGATGAATAGGAGTTTGTCCGTGAGTCAGAACCATGCCAAAGGACGTTATACATGAATGTATTTGCACGCAAGCAATCTTGGCGAAGCAATTTTTTACTCAAAATGGGCCATATGGTATGAATATACCTAACAACAAAAAATAAGACCTTATTTCAGGTCAGGTGCAAACTTCCAAAAACAATATTGAGTAGCCAAAGGCCTTTTGTGGGCATTTTGGATTTAGGGGAGAGCTCTGAGCAAGGTGCCCATTGCCGTGTGGAACGCTGATCATTTCTCTCTGTCTTCCATCTTTCCTCAGGGAGAAAGAGGCCTCGGCGGAAGCCGGGGGGACAAAGGTTATCCTGGCAGGCAGGTGCAGTAAAACCTTTGCTGCTGTGCTGGCTAAAGTTTCGCACAAAGTAGACATTTTTTTGGGACTGGGAGAGTAAGACCGGGTTTTCCACCATTAAAGAGTCTCATGAAGGCCTCTGCCAGGCCAGCAGAGATGGGTATGTGTGCGTGGGGGGGGGGGGGGGGGGGGGGGCTTTCCTGGAGACCTGGGACACAGGGGGGTGACGCAGAGTTCAGCTGAATGTCTTTTCTGAACTTGCAGACTTCACCTTTGTAGATTGTATGAGAGACCAAGCAAAGTGTCAGAAGTTATATATCTCAGCCTTAAAAACAGGGTAGCTGTGGGACCCTGGGGGCTTCCATTAAGCAGCCCTGATACCTGCACCCATGCCTGCAGTATGTTATACTGCATTGAATAAATTGTATTGCATATATTGTATTGAATTTCTGAAAGGCAAGAAGTCTTTAGGTCCCTCGCAACTAAGCATCTCGTTCCTGCACAACACCACAATATCTGCGAGCCCATCACTGCTCCCGCTCTGATTAGTCTCACTTGTTGTTTTTTCCTGATATACGCTCTCTGTTTGCTATAGGAGCCTGATCCATAAATTATAGCCAAAACCACTGCTGTTAATGTCATTGAGGATGGAAAAAGGGGGTTCTGAGCTTTCCTTGACCCCCCCCCCCCAGCCACCCCCCCTTGTCTGGGTATTAGTTACGGTCTTCACTGTGTTGTTTCCCATTGCAAATACGAGATTGAACAGCTGGAAAACCATTTAAAGGGAGCTTTAAACAAGAACCGTGTCAGGTCTGGCCTTGGGTATGCCTTCGGCAGGGTGCCTCATGTCTGGCCCTGCCTGATCGGCGCTGTGTGGCGCACATCGTCTGCGCCTGCAGCCAGCGCTCTCGTCTTAAGCCCCATGCGTGTGAACGTGTGCCAGAGAGCCCACGCCGTCTTCTAAACACGCACGCGGATCTCCCCAGAGCGAGCGCCTCACTGTGACGGATCTGGCTTTACCACCCTCTACCACCTGAAAGCCGCGGATTGCTGCATCAGCTTCTCATAGCGCCTGTCTGCCGGGGGGCGGCATTCAGAGAGTGAGCGAGACAGACAGAGAAGGAGCCTATGTAATCCCAAGCCTGCAGAATCATTACACACACTTTCATTATCATTATCATGATACGTTCATTTTCTGCTTCGGTGAGCATGAAATTAAACCAAGGTTAACTAGGCTGGCATCTGTAATTAATATGGGTGATGCTGGTTTGCCTTTCATTCAGATCCTGGTCTGGAACTGAACGATCGAATTCATTTTCACATGTACAAATAAATGGGGTGAAATGATGGCTTCTCTGATTTTAATAGCTTTTTAATGTGTGTAATACCACAACAGAAAGTGTATTCTTCATTGTGGCCAAAGAGTCTATTCCGTGCTGTTAATCAATGTTTTTTTTGTATTTCAGGGCTTACCTGGGCCTGTTGGTGTTATGGGGCCGAAAGGCGCTCGGGTGAGTCAGATTTCATCCGTTTGTATGAGTATCTCTACTCTCTATGTGCCACTCTGTTCATTTATGACATAATTGTAACACTGTAGCCACTATATATTCTTATGCAGCTTATTGCTCACATGTTAGCCTGACTGGGACTGCAGTGAAGCCTGGAGCAGATGTATACAGAGCTCACTGCAGACTTCCTGAGACCTGGGTTTGAATATTCTCACCACGGCAGAGAGGTTCACTGTATGGGGTAAAAACACTGCAACATGAAACCAGCAGTCCTGAACTCACCCTTTGTTGAAAATGCGGAATGTCGTAATTGGTTTTCAAGGAACAATCCGCCTGAACGCAAACAAGACTGAGAAAGGAAATGTCATCTGTCTCGCCGGACAGACCTGCTGGATTCCACTTCTTTTTCATGGATGTTATTTGGGTAGATGGAGAAGTGAGACCAATGTTAAACAGAAGCTAGATTTTCTGCTGTTTTTGGCACTTACTGAATTTATGATGAATTCTGCCTGGTTAGTTATAAACACCATAAATGTGAACACAAGCTAAGGCACCCTGGGTCATCATAACGTGACCCAGTATGAGATCAAACTTTGACAGCCTGTGTGTAATTTAGTCTTTGCTCATTGTTAGTGTGGCCGAAAAAAAATAATTTAAAAAAGTTCTTTAAAATGTTGAGTCTTTTATTGAAAGTGTAACTCTTCATAATGGGAGATTCCAAATATAATATTAGTTTCGAATGAAGAATCTTTATTATTTATTGATTGGAACACTCACTATGTTCTGCACGTCTCCGGCAAGTCATGACAAAAAAATCGAGCTTTCGTCGTCATGTAAAGGTAACTGTTTTCACTTTCTCCTCTTAACTCATTGTATGTTGTATGATTAGCACTATCCCGGTCTTTGTACTTCCCTATACGCTAAAGGCAGTGCAGTTTATCAATGGGCTTTGTTAGAAGCTTGTTTGATGTTTACTGGTCAGTAAGGAATGCATGTCTCCCCGGTTTCCACTGAAAAGCTGCTTCATCGTCAGATTCGGTAATGCTTTCCAGAAAGCCTCACTCGTTGGCCGCAGTTCTGCCCTAGAGAGGTGGCTGTCTTCCTGCTTGTGAGTTATGAGAACCAGTGAAAACAGGAGACTCTTGGAGGATTCGAAGTGTACCTTGGAAAAACTATTATCAGCATTATGCTGAAACAGTGGTGTTGGCTGCAAGCGTTTCCAAGGGATACCAGATGTCTATAAATTAATCTTGACAAATTGACCAGGTTAATTTGGTGCCTGGGTGGCTAGAGAGCATGATGCCCCATGTTGTCGGTTTAAGGATGTCACTGGCTCTTCAGCACAAACATTCTGACTAACGTTGCAGTGCTGCTACAATCCCAACTGCTGTGTTCTCTCCACCGTTATGCGAGGTATTCTTATACTACACTTTCATGCACATCCACAAATTTGTAACTTCTTGCTGCTGTGGTTTTCCCATATGGTTTGCTCTCCCCTGCTCAGGTGATTACGTCTTTAGTATTGTGTTATTCCGCTACCACACCGCCGGTGGAATTTCCATTTCAAAGCCTGTGGTCCTGAAGCCCCGTAGCCTCTTGCTCTTGAGGTCCGGCTTGGTCCTGGACACTGTTCTTGCTAAATGTCCGATGTTGGCCCATTCTGCCGCCTGTACCTAACCCCCTTTTTGTCCCCCGGCCCAGCAGCCGATGTGGATACGACAGTGATCCCTGGCGTGAGCGTATGTGCCCTTGGACTACATCGTGGAAGCCAGCACCATGCAGTCCATGGGCATATACACTTGCCTCAAGGCTTAGTTCTTCATGGAGATCCCCGCCCCCCCTCCCCCCCCCCCCATACGCTTGGTCTGAGCCACATGGAAGTATTGGCTCAAGCCCAGCCCCCATCCCGCCCCTCATGATGCCCTGATACCCAATAATCTCACGCCGTCTTCCCGCTGTTTTTTTCCAGGGCTTCATAGGTATCCCTGGGCTTTTCGGCCTACCTGGCTCTGACGGTGAAAGAGTGAGTTGCTCCCGATCTACCCATCCTTCTAGATGAAGATCCTGGCAGATAGCGCCTTGGCAAACCTGCTGAGGCGGGGGGGGGGGGGGGACCGGCGGGTCTGGGAATGCGTACTTGTGTCCAAACTTCACACATAGCTGACACGTCTGAAGGAAGCTGCTCAGTCCACTTTAGAGAAACACAGGAACACGTCCTGGGCTCGGCTGTTAGTCGCGGTCCAGCCAGCTTCCAGGAAGTTACCCGGCAATAGCGATTCCCAGCCCTTAGCCTTCAAGAGGCCTGGAAGCCACTCAGGCTGGCTGAGCTGAATCTGAGTCAGTGCTTTATCATGACCCTCCTCCTTGGCAGAATTCATTAATATTCATTAATATTGATGGTGTCTAAACATTCAGTGATTTCTCTTTTTCTTTTAATTTTTTTAAATTTCCCCCTTCTCCGTTCTTTCCTTCCTAGGGTGCTCCTGGAGATCCAGGGAAGAGGGGGAAGATGGGTAGGCCGGTAAAGTTTTCTCTCAACATACTTTATAGATAACAGTCATATAAGATATTTACACACCTCCGTGTTTGTGTGTTGAACGATGATGTCGCCCTTAAGGGAAAAGGATAGAATAAGAGCCTCTGTTTCAGTAAGAAGCAGTATGTCTTATTAGGAAGGATTTCTTCTAATTCCTGGGAGATGTTTATTTGGGATTTCTATGATTTATGCACAGTTTTGTATCATAAACCTGTGGTATTTGGTTGGAACTGAAGACAGATCAGCTGTAAATAACTGTGTTCCTGTCATTCATTTCCCCTGTGAATCACGGAGGTGTTTAGCTTCATAATAGAGATGCCTCTGTTTCCCTGCGCTAGCATGCTGCCACTAGCAGCTACCTGCTTACGTCTGAAGGTCCTTGTGGATGGAAAAGCTGTAGATGTATAAGCTGGTGGTGATATGTGTGGGTGGTATATGGCGTGTATATGCTGCACCTGACATCAGTAGGTTGTGGGTCTAAATCCTAGGGCTTGGTAGAGTGCTTTCACTGTTGGGCCCCAGGAACTAGCTGACCTGACCTGAGTTCTGAGTCACTTTGGATGAAAGCAGCTCCTGAATACAGCTTTGAATGCTGGTCAGAGTTTCTCCTGCTGACTATGAAATAGACTGTCTTTATTGAATATTTCAACATAATCTGTCCACAATAAAATTAGTCATAACCAGTTGAGGTCAGATTTTTTTAACATTCATGTTGTGGAGAGATTTGAAGATAATGCTGCAGACAGGCATGCTAACAGGCATGCTAACAGGCATGCTAACAGGCATGCTAACAGGCAAGCTAACAGACATGCTAACAGGCATGCTAAACAGGTTTGCTAACAGATTTGCTAACCGGGTTGAAAATCCACGTCTGTCTCCCATCTTGCAGGGAATGAACGAGTCTCTACAAAGTTAATGTTCCTTGATGTACAAAAGGTCTTTGTTAGAAACGCAGTGAACTTGTGGTTCTGTAGCATCACATCATTTTTAAATCTGCTTATTGTTCATTTTTCACACTGGGGCTGTAACTTGTGCCAAATTGTGCTGGCATCCGGATTGCGAACGTCAGTGTTTCTCCACGTATGCCAGGTCTCCGCTGACAATTATTGCCGATTATTAAGCCAGCCGCACATCAGCATAATGTCAACCCGCAAATGCTCTCCCGGCTCCGAATCTGCCCAGCATTTTAAGCCACATTACCTCCATGCCATTTACCTTTCTCGTTGCCAGCTTAATAATCAGCTGTCCGACACAGGTAACTGTGGTGAGGTCTGTGAATGTCCCGGCTGGAAACAGGCCCATGGGTTTGAAAAAGATGAGTATCAGTGGAAAAAAGGGGCCTTAATTACTTCACCCATCACATAGTCACAGCGTCTAATATGGGCCTCTTTCTCAAAGTCACCCTGAGCTGATTTGGCAGTCGGTTTGTTTCGCTTACTGGGCCATTATTTTTTTTTCTGCTTCTCGCTCTTTGACAACAGTTCGTTTTCATTTAGAAGAGGAGGACGGCGTGACGGGGAGGGCCAGTAGACAAAAAAATTATTTCTGGGTTAGACAGGATCCGGCAGATGGGATGCAGCCATACTCATAGGCATCGCTATCGCTGATGCTGCTAACAGTGCTGAACAAAGATGGCCGCTTATGAGCCACTGCACGGCAGAATGCTGGAAGTCAGAGTGTCTCAGCCCAGACCCCAGGGACCACCAGACAGTCCACATTTCTGCTCCCCCTAGTTCCCACACCTGTACCTGGTATACAGTGTTCTTAATTGCTTGGTGGCTTGGTTCAGATTTGCTTTGGAACTGAGTTGAGGATCACTGCTGTAATTTGACTGAAAGAGTGTGGCAGGATTTTTTTTCCTGCAACTTAACTGATTTTTGTAGGTTCAGTTCATGCTTCAGTTGTCAAGCACATTTAGTGACGAGGTTCTGCCCAGAATGATATGGCTGGTGTATTTATATAAGGTGGTGGCCTGACTAGGGATCTAAATGCAACAAAGGTCATTTAACTGTTAAATCTATAATTTAAATGACTTGTAATTGCAACAGATTTCTCACTGATTTGCTAAATCTGCAATGTACGTAGTTTGAGTTATGAGGGAATTACAGTTGTACCGTACAAGTGAATAGCTTGTGATCCAGCTTCCATACTGCTATTTTGTAACGGATATAGCTTGACGATTATTCCAACAAGTGCTTCAAGATGTCATCATGTTGGTCCGCTGTACTGAATATAGCCAGGCCATGTTTAAAATTTGTCTCACTGAATAACACGTCTGTTGTTTAAGAAAATGAGCCATTTTCACAAGCCTCGCCTACAATCCCCTCACCACATTAACATAAAAAGTAGCAAGAAATGGATTCCAACTTTTCCTACGGTAAATTAGCAAATAATTTCTTGCAAAATGCTTCTTGCTTTTTAAATAACTGTAAAACGCCGCTTTCGCCATGCCAGCGCACTTTACAAGGGTATTATTTTATGAGCTGAATTAACATAATCAGTCGATAATGCCAGAGACATAATTAAAGATTAGCTATTAACCTCAATAGCTTAGCAATTCTGAGCACATGTTATTTTGTACATAGCTATTTTTTTTGTCATTGGGTTTTGTTTAATTTTATACATATCTCTTAGTTCTTCCAAGGAAATCTTGTGGAAAATGTGAATTTCATGTGATGCACTAAAATAAAAGAGTTATTGATAAATTTGCCATGGAGTAGCTAATTGTAGTCAGTAGCCAATTTTATGAGCGCATTGTGTGTGAATTCACCATCGTAGTCAGCATATTTTTCTTTTTTCCTCTGCAGAAGCGGAGTTAGATAATAAATATGAATGTAGTTTATGATTATTATTAAAAATGAGAACAATGCAGTATATATAAGAGAGCGTAATTTGGTCAAAATAAAATGAACTGGATAGTAAAGAATTGATGCCGAATACTGATAGCATCCCTTGCTGTAATGGTTTCAGATTGTCCCTGATAATACTAGATCCTATCTGCTGTGAGCAGAGGGGTGTGGCCTCTGGGCAGAGTTATCTGTGTACAGTGTCAAAGTGAGCATTTGCATTTTCCAGCTCACAGCATTGTTACAGTGAGCTGCTTTGTCTCAGCTGTACTTGTTTATGCTGGTGCCAAGGTGCAGGATCGTGAGATGTGGAGCATCATGCTTTTCGGCTGCTTTTAATTACGAAGTTGTCCCCCCCCCCCCCCCCCCCCGTGGTGAAGGAGCTGCTGCACAGGCTGAGGCTCCTTGCTATGATGTAGAGCATGCCACTGTGAATCATCGGGGGTGGGGGCAGGGACAGGCAAGCAGGCAGACGCACACTGTGATTGTCAGATAAACACAAAAGGCAGACAGATGCTTTCTTGCTAAAGTGGAGTTTGTTCTTCGGAAGAGGCTGGATATAACTCTCTGCAGATTAACCCTAAACTCATCCTCTCTCCGGGCCCATATATGGGAAAATTAAGGCAATATACTTGTTACATTCTTTTCCTAATTTGTCTTATTCCAAAACCAATTTCATCGTCAGGAAGAAGGGAGTTTATTTCTCTCTTAACTGCACCAAAATGCTTACGAATGAGTTATAGGGATTGCAGGTTTCAGGGGCCTCATTCCTTCCCTCGTTGAGAACATCTCGCAAAGCTCCATGATGATTCTGAGGAACAACTGGCAGAACAAAGACCTTAAGATGGAAACTCACACTCCTCATCTGTCGGACGCCGTCCTCTGAATGGCTTATCTTCTCGGGAATTAGCCTGACTCTCGTCTTCCTTTTTTGCACATGCATTGTGGTCGAGTATTTAACGTGAAGTCTAATATATTGTAAACAAATGTAGGACGATGGGCACCATTCTTTGCTGCTGAGTTTTACTGGGTCTCCTTCTACATTCCCACTTTCACCCTCTTCCTCTCACTACTTCATCCAGCTTTCTCTGCACTCTCAGAAATGGTAAAAATTTGTGGCTTAATGGTTTGGGAAGTGCTCTTGTAATTGAAAGAGCGCGGGTTCGAATCCCTGACCTGCAAGGCACCACTGAGGTACCCTGAGCACGGTCCCACCCCCAAGCACTGCTCCCCGGGTGCTGAATTAGCTGCCCCCTGCTACTGTATATCACATAGTCATATATGGGTTAAATGCATAGGACACATTTCGCTGTGGTGTGTCAACAATGACAATTAATCACTAAATTCTAATTCAGTACCCTCAAGGGTCTGCCAATTGTACCCTGTAGGTAGTTGTACCTCTTAAAGTATAGAAATTAACTCTGAAGAACATTTCTGTACCACTGATGGTACATTAATGCTGTTTGCACCTTTGGGATGTTCCTCAGAGTCCATTTCTCTACCTTAAAAGGTACAATTACTAGGGTACAGCCCCTGTGACAAGCATTTTTACCCTTGTTTCTGAGAGTGCTTGCCGTGAGAATCACATGTATGCTGCTCTCTGCTGCTTTCTGTTGTGCCTCTTTTGGGCTTAGAGGCGCTCAGTCTGTTGGGTAAGCAGCCTGCAAACACAGGGATCTTCTCCTCTATCCAGGCCCACCAGCTTGTCTGTGTTACAGGCCTCTCTACTCTGGACTGTGGAAGGTAGCAGGGGAAAAAACAAGAGCTAATTCTGGAAATCCTCGCGACACAGAGCCAGCTTTCTCTTTCTTGTGGGCCTTGAGTGCCGAGGAAGAGGGTGCGGAAATCACTGAGTGAAAACCCTTGAATCAGAGCACAAAACCTTACACTCTGGGGACCCTAATTGGTGTTTCTTCTGCAGATTTTTTCTGTCTTCTGCAAAATTGGAGCTGTTCAGCAAGTTTGTCAAACTGAGAATGTTAAAGTTTTTGTAGTTTGTGGCAGAGTTTGGAAAAGAAAATATCACTGCTTTTAAGAAACGTACAAAAATGACTAGACTCATTCGTTCTCGTTTTGGGTGCTAAAACAAAAGGACTTAATATTAGAAACAGAAGCCTACTATGTTTACACTATCTTTAATGCCACAAGCTGTGTAGAGTATTCAGTCAAGTGAAGAGATGTTGAGTTTTTAGTGATGACCTTGCTAACGTGCTGTTTTCCATTGTTCTGTCAGCTTAATGAGACGGGTGTCAGACCGTGAACACCCCCCTGGCTCCGATGCCATGTTGGGTGTGGCCGCCCCCAGTGAATCCTGGACTGGAATCGCATGCCAGGCTGTCTGCATTCCTGTAACATCAGCGCTAGGGCTGTGTTGGACAGCTTGGTGGACAAACGGGATGGATGAGGGAAACACATTCATCTCATTCCATCAGTCACAGCTTTGCTGTCAGTCAGCATAAATACGAGAGTTAGAACTAAGTCATTGTATATCTTATGTTCGCAAAAAAAAAAACACAGCTATTGATGGGCACCTTCACTACGGTGTTACACTGGCAGAGTTTGAGATGAATTGAGTACTTCTGCTCACCCACTCAGTTGAAAGACAGAGACTGACCGTAAATGCATGAGTCACTGTCTACAGATCAGTCTTCGGAGCAAAATGCTGACAGACCCTTAATTCTACACCTACGCAGCTCCAGCAGTTTGTGGCCGAGGTGATCATCAGCTCAATGGCTGGAGTGTCCCAAAGCAGCTAGCTTCAAATGATGCATGGATCCAGCTGGTCTCTCACTTTATAACTGCTCTTTGCAAAGCTGCCCCAGGGTGTTCTTGGCTTCGAAATCCCATTATGTAGAGACAAACAGAGATACTTGTACCATGGCAACACAGACTTCTTGAGGAAATAGATTGCTGAACTGTGTAGAAACCGACTGTAGGCCTGAGACCATTCCATTGGTTCTCCTCTGCTGGAGGCAGAGTCTGAAAAGAGGTGTGTGTATTACATCTCACCCCCCTGAATGTTCTCCACCCCCCCCCAGAGGATCTGGGCCTGATCAGTTTGTTGTTGCTCACAAGGTCATCAGACGCCGTTGCAGCAAGGATACACACAGTCTTGCACGTGGTAATTCTAACCTCAGCATGTTTTCACCTGCCCATGAATTGTACCACTTGGACAAAGAATCGAGAACTGAAAGCAAACAGTCAAATATAATCAAACTTATGTGTAGCTGCAACATTTTTTTTTTTAATGAGTTGCAGAAATTAGCTGTCCCTGCATATTAAAGTCAATGTCAGATTGATGTCAGGATATTGTATCATCTGATTTTCTGGATCCATCTCATGGTTTTGTACAAGTCGTACATAAAACGAGTGCGCTAAGAAATACTATGAAGGAATAATCATTATAGTCAAAATTATCCTTCGTCTGTTAACTTTAGTCTGATTTTCTCTGGGGTTTCTTAACCATTTGAAATGTGCTTTCGTTTGTCATTTAGGGTTGTTTTGGACGCATGACCGTTTACATGAAGAACGGCAGAGAATGTTGACTTTGGCGCGAGGGCTCGCATGCTCATGGAGACGTTAACACGTGTGGCGCTGTGCACTTTTATTATAAAAGCCTCTACTCCTGGCACCACTGTGGGTCTTAAACTTGGAAAGCCTTTCAGGAGTGCCATTAGTCGTACATGATAAGGTAGGAATCCTGGCGTCCTGGCCAGAAAAAACCAAAGCCGTAATCTTGTCCTGAAATAGTGAAACACTAAGGAAACTTTGTAGTGGGGATTGTATTCTATATAATGTAACCGTAAACCTAGAGGAAAAAGGCCTCAGTCAGCATATCCCTGCCACTGGTTAGGGCCGCTGCCAAATTGCTAGGAAAGCCTCGGCCGTGGAATTTCCTGCTGGTCTGACAGGAATGAAGGTTTCGCTTGTTTTCAGGATGACTCTCTTGCTCATTTTCTACAGATTATTGTAAACACCCGCGCTCGTGAGCAGGGTTGCTGCTGGACACTTGCAGGTACACCAGATCCATGTACATCCATGCACCCAAGACGGCGATGCTGACTTGTATTTGTGGAAATTAATTTTGAACGTATGACAGGGGGTGATATGCACCGTCTGTTCCGAACTGTCCGGGAGGCAGCAGGTAGCTGACGGTGCAATATTTGGTAGGAAGAGACACCCACTGTCACACCTTGATTCAGTAGATGGGACACCAGCTTTCGGCTTAGCTGAGATAAAGCCTACTAAAGCTCAAAGAAGGTTGAAGGCAAGAATATATGAGAATGAATGAGAGTACTGATTAGTCACAGCATTAACAAACTCCTCCACTACTGACTGCACTTGTTTGTTTGACACATGCACTCACACGAGTGAAATAAGTCAGTTGTCATGTTAATTATTTTTTATTGTATTTATAAGCATTATGTTCATAGGTGTTAATTTGAAGTTAGAAAAACTGTTATTGTTGCATGTTTTGGTGACGGAATTGCTGCCAGCTCCAGAATGTATCTGACATGTTGCTTTTAGTTACTCTAATGCTTTAATCTGCTTACCAGCGTAACGATGCAGGAAGCCGTCACTTAGAACCTCTCTTTGTACGGATTTATAACATCATAAATCGACAGAACAGCCATTAAAACTGATACTCCAAGAGATGCAAATGTTTGGGTTGCCTAAGTTTCGTGTGGCTGCTATTTGCTTCACCATTTATTTCACTAGAGAATTTGTTTACGAATGCATGAAAATCAGAGTCATTCATTGGAGAAGCTGGAAGTTGGACTGAGTAGGTTTCTCCTGTGTCTTACTCTGTCCCGGCCAAGAATAAGGCTTGAGTTGGCAGCTGGCTCTAGCAAACCATCGGAAAGATGAGCGCTGCTGAAAAGATGTTTCTCTTCAAGCTAAACGGGCAGCCGACAACTTTCCGGTCATTCAGAGATCAGGGCTCTTTCATCACTGAGGCTTTATCTGTCAGGTGAAACCTGGTTTTGGCAAACAGGTTCCCTCAGAGGTTAGAGGGTTTCTGTAGCATATTTCTGGGGTCTTTACCAGCTTTACCAGTTGTCTGTACCTGTCTGGGTTGATCTGAATAGCAGTGTGGCTTTCAGTCCTTGCAAATGCTGGTTTGGATGTTTGGACGTTTGCGGAAAATGACATGTCACCTGCGCAGTGGCCCACTGATTACATTCAAATAATTAAGTTATGCCCCCCCCCCCCGCCCCCCCCAATATCAAACTCTTTCCTAGGGCCTTGTAATCGTTACAGATAGAATTCCATGTATCAAGAGGTTCTGAGTTGTACAAATAGGATTTAAATGGATTAGCATTAGATAAAAATTTAGTGGCATAAAATTATTAGACTTATCCATTAACCAGGTCTGCTTTGTTGGTACCACCTGTACATCTGTCAATACTCTGTTTATTTTGCAGGCAAGGGAAGCCTCAAACTGGACTTTCATACTGGATTATTGTTAGCTATTAAAGGTTTAGTACCATCTGATTTAGTTTAAATAAATCTTTGTTTGCTTAGCTACGTTCAGCATAATATACACAGCTACAGTCCTCCCCGATTCAGTCCAGAAAGTAAACTGTAGAGTTTATAAACTATCCAGATAATACCAGGCATCTTATTTATATTTTCATCAATGCAAACTACAGCTGTTTTTCTCAGAACTTGTCTGTTGAGGGTCCTATTTACAATAAAACCTTTACAAAGACAACCTAGACTGCTTTTTCCTGCATTTGCAATAGGAATTCTGTGCACTGGGACTTTACAGCCCTTATTTCTCCTTCCCAGGGCTTTCCAGGGGATTTCGGTGAGCGAGGGCCCCCAGGGAATGACGGGGAGCCGGTAAGTGAACAAGTGGGGGGTCCCACTCTGGCTGGGGTCTCACCCCTGGGGTCTCACCCCTGCCGTGTTTGTGGGCACTGTGACCTGTCATTGTAAGCACTAGATATCTCTATAGTTTAATCCTGTAACTCCTCTGTAGCATTACACAATCTTATTTTCTTTACAATTTCACCACATTGATGTTAAATTGTAAAGTTATATATAGTGCTGTACTGTTTACCTCAAATACCTCTTTTTTATATATATCAGTCAGATTTTTGGGTTCCATTTTACAATAAGGTTTCCTTCTGCCACTTGTAAATGGCAGTAACTCATTAATAAAATGAAAACTGGGTTATAACCTGTTTAGAATTGTCTATTAATAATTTACAAAGTGTTACAACCTAATTAATAACCAGATTGTAAACCATTCATTAACTCTTTATATGGGCACCGATTTTTTGCAAAGCTAACCTTCCCTTGCAAGAATTCTGTATTTAAATATGAATTTATGTACATTTTCTTTCACTTCTTTTAAACAAATTACAGTATGATGTGAAAACCCCCCAAAATAAGAAGTAAATTCATTAATGTCTAATTTGCTCCCTATTAGGGTAAATTCTGCCGTTTGATTGGTGCGGTGCAGGCCTTATATCTCATGAAACTCCATCCCATTGTTGGTTGTCCCAGTGGGCTGGTGCAGCCCAAACAACACTCAGCACAGCCTCTGTAAAGCAGATGAGACGCAAGAATGTCATTGCATTTCTTTGATCTTACCCTTTATATTTTGTGTGGTAAAGAGAAACTATGATCCAGTCAATCAGAGGCTGAAAGTTTGGCCCTCAGGAGGATAAATCCAATCTCATTTTCATTAGCTGTTAAAACAAAGAACCCCTAAAAAGGCGTATGTGTGTGTAGCAGGAAAGCCCACCTTAACTACACCGTCTTACCAAGCTGCTTTCAGCCCGTCTGAAAAAGTATGGATCAAAGCAGCAGCAGCCTTGTTTCATCGGCCCTTCGATAGCAAAGCCCTCCCACCCGCAGTGCATATCACAGTGTATTTGCAGTCTCTGACTTATGTGGTGCTGTAGTTCTTACTCTGGCTTTAAACTCTGCCTTTCCATGTTATCTCTGCATGTCACTGAAGAGATAAATCCGAGAATCGGCAAGTTGTCGCTGCCCTGCAATTCGAAAGCATTAAGCAGACCCACTGTATGTCGGTTGTGGAAATGCACAACTGTGCGTCTGGGTGCGTTTGCGTCATGCAGTGCTGCTTATGGGCTGGATAGGGTGGCACTGTTCGCCTTCACAGAGGACGAGCACAGCAGCTCTGCCAGCCTCCCAGTATATTTCCAGGACTACACGGAGGAGGAAGTGTGTCCGCTGGCTGCTATCTTTTCTGCCTTTAAGGAAAAAAAAAGCGCTTTCTTTTCATCCTGACCGCCAGCGCGGGAGGAAGTGGCCGTGGCGCGTAGCAGCAGGCCGTCTCAGGAGAACAACAAGAGTCTCTCTGTCTCCTAAACCAGGCGCCATTCATTAGGCTGGCCGAGGAGATGCGAGCTCCAGATCTCACGAGCTATCAAGGGACAGAGGCTGGGGTCTTCCCCCCCCCCCTCCCGCAGCCGCACCAAACACTGGGCCTCTCTTCAAACTCTGTTTGTTTAACATAGAGCCCCTAACCTTAGAAACCTGCTCTTTCTCCTAGGGGGGGCTGGGTGCACCTGGACCTAGTGGAGTTCCTGGACTCATTGTGAGTATAAGCGTGGCATTCGGATTCGTCGCTCCCTTCCCGCCATGCGCCAGACACTGCACGCTCACTGCACGCTCACTGCACGCTCTCCTTCGCTTACAAACACCTGGCAGTGAAGTTTTTCTCTCCATTTCGCAGCTGGATGCAAACACTTTAGGCAAATAAGTGTTCCAACTTCACTTCTTCCTCCTTAAGATGAAAACTAGGATGGTGTCATTTGAAGAATGAATTTACATTTACATTATCTCTGGTGTGAGCCTTACCTGTGCCGATAGTAGGTTTCAATTTAAATTTGTTTTTAAAACCTGTTGTTTGGTTTTAATGTAGTTCAACGGAAACCCCTAAAAATTTGCTTGTCTGATTGTTTTAAATTGGCTGGTTGATGTTTGCAGTGGGTCAGAATGACAGTATACTTACATTTTGCCTCCAGCATTGAACAAAATAAAATGGAAGCGTTTAGATCAGTGTTTCCCAATTTGGTCCTCAGGGACCCGCAGACAGTCCCCATTTTTAGCGGTAGTTGCGAGGGAGCAAAAATGTTGAATATCTGGCAGAGAGCTCAGAGGGAGCAAAAACATGGACCGACTGTGGGTCCCTGAGGACCAGAGTGGGAAACACTGGTTTAGATGCATGCAGATTGAAGCGTTAAATGCAGAGAAGCAGCTTACCTTCTCCGCGGCTAATGAGAGAGCCAGAGCGTTTAAAATTCTTAAAATAAGCTTTCGAAGAGCTTGGAGAATTTACGAACCAGCACCAAGCCACATAATACATGTAGATTATATACTCCCCAAGTCTGCATTCCATCCTACACTATTCTAAGATGAGTTAATGCCAGTAATTGTGATGTTAGAGACCATCTGATTACAGCTGTTAAAAATGCTGCTCTCCTCCGCTGCAGAATCTGCATCTAATTGGAGGCAGAAAGAGTAAATGTTTTTTTTTTTTGTACAGGAAGAAGGAGGCTTAGATTTATACATTTATAAATATCCTGGAGATGGATACAGTGTTTGCTCTTTGGAAATGCTCTGAAATTTGAAGAGTGTTTTCTCCATTCAATGATATTCGTTCTTCTATGGTGGAAGTACATTAGTGATTCATGCGAAAATAGATCCATTTGTGTTTCGGAGACCATTTGAATTAGAATAAGCGAGGAAGTTGGCTCTCTCAAGTTTCATAATATCCATGTACATAATATATTTTGTTCAATCAGGCTGGATTTTTGTATAGGTTATTTTGTGCTATTATGTTTTAAATTGAGGATGTTAAAATATATTTCTTTAAGGTTCTGCAATTAAAATTATAATGGCATAATAATAAAGTGTTATGTGTTATGGAGGGTGGGTGAGCTTGTGCTGTATGACGCACTGGCACCCCGTCATGGTCTCACTGCTTCAGGCGGCCTGCTGGCTCGGTTGCCCGTAATATGTGACTGAGTGTGAGCTTGTGCTGTATGACGCACTGGCACCCCGTCATGGTCTCACTGCTTCAGGCGGCCTGCTGGCTCGGTTGCCCGTAATATGTGACTGAGTGTGAGCTTGTGCTGTATGACGCACTGGCACCCTGTCATGGTCTCACTGCTTCAGACGGCCTGCTGGCTCGGTTGCCCGTAATATGTGACTGAGTGTGAGCTTGTGCTGTATGACGCACTGGCACCCTGTCATGGTCTCACTGCTTCAGGCGGCCTGCTGGCTCGGTTGACCGTAATATGTGACTGAGTGTGAGCTTGTGCTGTATGACGCACTGGCACCCTATCATGGTCTCACTGCTTCAGGCGGCCTGCTGGCTCGGTTGCCCGTAATATGTGACTGAGTGTGAGCTTGTGCTGTATGACGCACTGGCACCCTGTCATGGTCTCACTGCTTCAGACGGCCTGCTGGCTCGGTTGCCCGTAATATGTGACTGAGTGTGAGCTTGTGCTGTATGACGCACTGGCACCCTGTCATGGTCTCACTGCTTCAGGCGGCCTGCTGGCTCGGTTGCCCGTAATATGTGACTGAGTGTGAGCTTGTGCTGTATGACGCACTGGCACCCTGTCACAGTCTCCCTGCCTCAGTCCACAGCTCATCATGACCCTGAGGTGTAGAGGTGCAGCAATTAATTGACTAAATTCGATTAACAAATTAGTTTCCAGCTAATTTAATAGTTGACTCCCATACATGAAATAAAATATCCCGGAAATTATTGTTATTATTTTGACAGTGAGCACATGCACATAAGAGAGAGAAAGAGAGAGAGAGAGAGAGAGAGAGATACCACTCCTACTGCAGTTGATAATCACTTATGGAAGATGGATGGATTCTTAGAATCAAGATATACATTAAGATGCATAAACATTGATATAAGCTCCCCAGTGCATTTTATGAATGACTGAATCTGCCTGTTAATGGGCTGAAGGTTACTGGTGTGTGTTCATTTGAAATCGATGACACTGTAGGGTTAAACAGAGTACAGGATAGTTTAATTCTACACTTAACTTAAAAATTACCCTGTGGGCAGACAGTAATGGATAATAATATAACTGCTGCTTGTTAAGAGATATCCAGGGAGGCTTGAAAATTTCCAGTAGGACACAGATAAAATACAAAAGTTGATGTTATGGAATGAGAAGCTGCAGCAAAAAGCAATAAGGTCAATACAAATGAGGAACGTAGGGCACGCTGCTGTCCGGCAAGGCAGGAATGCTTTCAACCTGAAGGCTCCTCTCACTTGGACGTGCCAAGGGCACTCGTTATCTCGGCATGTTTGCCCATGAGCCGTGGCCTGCCCTTTCATCTCACCGCTGGCAGACTAAGAGAGAGAGAGAGAGAGAGAGAGAGGGGAGAGGACAGTCAAGGCTGCCATCTCTGGGTTACCTTCTTCCATGCTGAGCAGGTATTTTCTCACTGTCAAGGTAGATAATTTCCATCTTCCAAACCCATTCAAAACATTCATCTTCATCCTTACCTATAACACATACATGTCGGTGTCAGGATACTTTGCGAGTTTAGGTGGATGGGGGTTCCGGCCTAATTTGGTCCCTGCCGATGCTGAAACCAAACCTATGCCCTTGGGCACCTGCAATGCATTGTGGGCTGCCAGCACACCTGGGTGGAGCGACATTAAGTTGATCGCAGTTGCCTCCCTCCTACCTGCACCATCAGCAAAGGCCCAGTCTGTACCACAGCTACATTATACCAGTGACTTATAATACTTAGTCTGCTGCGGTTTTGCCAGGGGTCAGATTTGTCATATTTCCTGCTTCGTCCCAGCCTTTTGTACACAGTTTACAGATGGTGCCCTGCGGGTTGGATAATTCATTCTTTGGAATAATCGGAGTAGTTTTTACTCTGGTGCATGCAAGGATTGTTTCTGGAAGCGTAGCGAATGCGGCTCTCAGAGTTATCAGACGTACACAAGGAAGGCTTATGCATGTTTATACCAGTGTCATGTGTTATTGGCAATGCTTTAACGTCTGTCTGTGACCATGACGGGTCAAGATGGGTATAATGCAAGCGGTGAGTCCAGTAGAGACTCAGGGTCTTTAATTAGATTCAGCCCCCTGCTGCTATTCTTTCCTCTCCAAATATTTATCCAGATATAAGCAGAGCCTCTAGTGTATGAAATGAAGAGAGGGCAGCTGTACGGGCAGTGATTATATGTAGGATGTTTACTGGTTAATGCAGCAATGTGTGTGTGTGGGGGGGGGGGTGTCTTTTGAACTGTGGTTCAGAAGTCTTTTCTGATTTATTTTTATGAAAAGGTTTAGGATTTACACAATGTAAGTACTATTGTGTCTGCACAGAGCTCCCCTAGGTCATCTCTGCAGCAAAGACATTCAGACACTCACTCTCCTTAGGTAAACAAGCTGTTAGCCGTCTCTGCTTCTATTCAAGCTTTATTCTCCAGAAATGTGAACAACTGAGGAACAGAAGAGGAAAGCTCAGGTTCAGAAAGTACAAATCCAGGCCGGATTTGTTTCAACCAACCATCTGAGTGCTCTTTGACTGTTGCTCTGCATGCGCAATTGTTTGGTTGAAACAAAATCACGGTCCGGATTTGTGCTAACGGGACCTGACCCTTCCACCTATACTGAGTAAGAATGAAGTAACTCCAGTAGGGGATGTAAACTGGTTTTGTCATCAATAATGAGGATTTGTGGCTTTGAATCTGTGGCCATCGATTGGAGTTTTACCAAAGGATACAGACTGGCTGAGACTTACCACCTGTCTGACTTACAAGGACTCACACATACAACTGATTTTTTTTTATTTTTATTAACTAAATGTATGTAAAAATAAATTTCGGGTGGCCATACGTGCAGCAGAGAAATCCATCCCAGCCTCACACACACCTGCCAGCCTCACTCTCACACCCAAAAGTCAGTGTGATTGTCCTGCTCTCATGTACACGCATTTCGACGTACCGCCTGTCTTTATGACAGAGTACAAACTGCCACAACATTCTACTCTGAGCCAAAAAGCTGCAGGTCCACTGAGGTGCGTAGCGTGCTTTAAGTCGAGATGCGGAATTGGCTGGTTCCCTGTCGTGCCATAACGTAACATGGCTCTTCGTGTCTCCTCTGGTGGCAGGGTGACATGGGGCCCGCAGGGGAGATGGGTGCACCGGGACCTCAAGGACTGAAGGTGATTATCACAGTATGCCGGAGGAAATGGCAGCTCAATTAGGCAGGAGTCATACCAACAGAAAGGTTCACCTCGCCACACTCCCGGTGCCCGCTACCTTTGCAGCTGCTCCCCTGGCTCCCCTGAGGAAGCGAGAATGTGTTATATAACAGTCTTTTTCACAGGAATAATAAGGCAGTGTGTGCTTGGGACAGTTTTTTCCCCTCATAGCACATGGAATGTCCCTCAGACAGCTGAAGATGAAATGAATCAGGTTGCCTTAATTTAGAATAGAACACTGTTACTCTCCTGTGGAGCTACGTACGCCTTATGTTGGCTGGAGTGATTTATTTATATTTTGCTCATTTATTAAATGATTTGGTGGGTAGCTCTGGTGATAATTTAATATGTGTGACGGGTATACCGAATGTCCATCCAGAATTCCCAGGCAAAGGGACTGGAGCGTTGCAGGCCGGTATAGAACGTGCACGCCTTGATGTTAATGTGGTCTGGCTCGTTCGCAGGGAGTGCCCGGAAATCCAGGAGAACCCGGACTGAAAGGTGATAAGGTGATCTGAATGCTCCCTTATTGGCCTGAACATATGAAGCATGTGACCTGAAAGCGCTCCCTTTTGGCGTCGCACCACCTTTAATGCCACAAGATACACGCTCACATAACGTGCTCACTCTTCTTGTCCCCAATTCCTCTAACTTGCCACCAGAACATGTCGCACCTGCAGTAGAGTCACCTGTATTAGATGCGTTACATTCAGTTAGCACACTTTTTTTTTCAGCTGTGGGATTTGAACCAGTGATTTTCTGATCAGAGATGCAGCATCCTGAGCCACACCCCCAACACTCGCCCTGCTCTACACATACCCTGAAGATGCAATGCAATCCAAACAAGCAGCTCAGCAGACTGCTTCCTCTTAACGTCGACCTTTAAATGGTTCCATAAACTTATGAGTGCGGCACACATACAAGAGAGATTAACGTCTAAGAGAGAGGAGCAGAGGCAGGCTGCTCTACGTGACTCTCAGCTAATAGCAGAAGTGATGTTCTGTGGTAGACACATCAGCTGCAGGGAGCGCACTGCAGTCACACAAAACACCGCAGTAAAACACGTGTTTACTTTCATTTATTTAGCAGAGAGTTCCAACCAAAGTGAGAATCATGGTACATCGCAGAGCAGGCAAAATCTCAAAGAATGGCAGAAGTTTTTGTGGTTCGGTGCCAAACTTAGAGGAGTAGAGGAGATACAGGAGAAAGACTCCGCGTCACAATGTATGCAAAACTAAAGTATGCAATAGAATTTACAGACAGCGCAAGACGACTTAAGACAATGAATTAACATTACAGTACCATGAGTATCAAAAATGACGGCAAAATGAAAGAGTAACATTATGCTGAGAGCAATATTTTTATGTTAATTTTTTTTTCAGAGCACTGCATATGAATGGAATATACTGCCCATACTTTGCAGTCACTTCTAATTAATTTCAGTTAATACCCTTTTAAAGGCGGTATCCTTTCTATGTGACTGTTTGGCAGATCAGTAAGGAATTTTGTGCTTCTTAAGTCCCCTTTCAAGGTTTTTAATTGGATAAAGCATTTATCCAAACTTTTGTAATCTCATTTCCTCTCTCCTGCTTTTATTCAGGGTGAAATCGGTCTTCCTGGGGAAAAAGGAGAAGTCGGATTTCAAGGCGACAAGGTACACATCAAACCTTATTTGTGTGAAATTGTGGCAGGAGTTTCTTGCTGCTGCATGCTGGATCTTCTTTCTGATTGGCCGGCTTTGTTATGAGTGACATTACCTTGTGGCCTTACCTTTGACCACTTCTTTTGCCTCAATTTCCCAGGGGGCACAGGGCCTGGCAGGAATGCCAGGTATTCGTGGGAAGCCTGGGCCACAGGTGAGCTAGCTGCTTCTTCGGGTTAAGCAGATACTGACCCCATATGAAGAGGTCACCTTTGTGGCTGATACTCAAAATTAGAATTAGCTATAATTAGCTGTTTAATAAATAAGAGCAATATTTAGAAGTTCATTTGAAAACCTTTATGATTACATTGTCATGCATTTCAGAACTACACTTGAGTAAAGATCATTGGAGTATATTGTGTGTGTGTGTGTGTGTGTGTGTATTAGGTTTATATTGCATTGTGGGAACCAAATGACCCCCACAATGTAATAAAAACCTGTTTTTTTCTGTTGTGGGGACCATTTTTCAGGTTCCCACAAATATCTGTGACTGCAATCAAAAAGTACAAATGCCAAAAGTCTTGTATTTAGTTTGGTTACTTATGGTTAAGATCAGGGCTGGGTAGGGGTTAAGGGTGTCATGTTGGGATTAGAGTTTTCTCCAAAGAAATGAGTGGAGAATCCCCACAAAGATTGAGGGGACTACAAACCTTTGTGTGTGAGTGTGTGTGTGTGCGTCTGTGTGTGTGTGTGTGCCCTGCAATAGGTTGGCACCCCATCCTAGATAATTCCATGCTTTGCATTTGCAATTATGGGATAGGCTCAAGAACTCCATGACCCTGCATAGGACAAGTGGGTATGGATGGATGGATGGATGGATGGATGGATGGATGGATGGGTAATTTAGTCTGGTGTGGTGAGTTTTGTTTTCCTCTTTCCACAGGGGAAGCTCGGTGATATTGGCCCTGGTGGCTTAGGCGGCCCCCCTGGGCCGGAAGTAAGTACTGTGCTGTGAGAACAATAAGCTCACTGCTGATTGCAAGCTTTGCTCTTTCTTCTAAATCTTCTAAATCAATATCACATTGATAGAGAATGACCTTTATGAAACAAGACCTTCACCTAAGAGTAGTTTCTACTGCAGATGCATCATGTTGATATGTAGGTAGTAGGAGTCAGTAATGTTATGGTGAAGGATTAAGCTTCTAACCTGAAGGCTGCTGGGTCAGTTCCCAGGTGGGTTCTTGCTATAACACCCATGAGCAAAGTACTTAGCCATAGTAATGTCAACAATATGGTCACTGTACTCATGGATGACAGTGCGAGGAATGCAGTGCAATATATAGTCCATCTGGGAAGACCTTGGAAAAAGAAAGTCCTGTTAATCTCTAGGGGGAGATAGAAAGTGTTGTCTCTGAGGTTAGGGGCTTGTAACCTCCATGATTAACCTGCAGCAGGGTCTCCTTGGTAAAAGTTCATGCAGTGATCTAGTAATTCACAGCTACAACAGTCTGTACGTGTATGATTTGGACCGACGTATGAGCTAAGCAATGCGATAATGATGATAAAATAATGGTATCTAGAGAAAACGTATGTTTGCTGCTCTGTTGCACATGCCCGTAGGCAGCGTTCCTCTTTCACAAGTTTAAGCAAAAATAGCTGAGCAGTATCCCATTGCTGGCATTTTGCCCCTTTCAGTGACCTTAAAATGCAGAGTGCATTAACTGCCTATGAGCTCCAGGCATGCAATGCTTGATAATTACGCCCCCTAATGGTGGGCAGATGGCAGCTCAGTGTCCTACCGCTCAGCTCTCTGCTTTATCTTCAGTTAGATGAGAAAGAGCCGTTTCCCATTTCACCAGCATGGGATGTTTGTTGTCTCTAAAAAATCTTACATGAAGACATATTTAGGAGATTGACACCGTTCGTCGTCTTAGCAAAGCCTTCCGTCATCATCATCATCGTCATGCTATATGTGATTGTCTTTGCAGTCGCTCTAGTGTCACTGCTGTCTTTTCTTGTGGTATATGGTATAACACAAAACCACTGGAATTTCATGCAGATAATGACCTTCATTGTTTTTACAGGGTTTTCCAGGGGACATCGGACCACCGGGACAGAATGGTCCGGAAGGACCAAAGGTCAGTTAAGCACAATGAGGGCCAAATCGCTGCTGCTTTTTATTTGCCCGGCCCACTTTAGCAGAGTTATTATCCTGACTACTGTACTCGTTGTTTTGCAAGTGAGGCTTGTGTTTTTGTAATACCCTGAGCATGTGGCAAACCGCCTCTGTCCTTGATGGTACCTGCAGAACAATGGATGGTTATTAAATGTGTGCTGTGGTTCACCAGGGAAAGCCAGGCGCGAGAGGCTTGCCAGGTCCGAGAGGGGCAGCTGGATTAGAGGTGAGACAGCTTCCAGGTTTACTCATCCGTCGGCCGTTTTTTACAGGGTGAATCAGCATATTGTGTTGCAGTGTGAATACTGACATCATTACTGTTTCCAGGGAGATGAAGGGCCAATCGGACCTCCTGGAGCTCCTGGGCTGGAGGTGAGTTTCTATGAGTTAAAAAAGTGAATGTCAGTGCTGCATCTGATCAGCTGGTCTTTTTTTGTCATTGCGCACTTGTGTGTTGCTCATGTCAGCCTGGTTTGCTGTTGGCATGAGGTTTGGGTCAGTCCAGTGTTCATGTGGGGAAACCCTGTGGTCCGGCATGCAGCATTAACTGCGGTCATGTTCACGCTGTACTCGCCTCATAATGTTTTCCGCTAGCGTTTCTCCGTTCTTCCCCAGCTGCATGGCAAACGAGTTATTTTATCAGCAAAACCGCCAAGTAAAGCTACGGGATTTTTTTTGCCGAGTTACAGCCGAAACTCGTTCCGATGTCTTATACCTTATGGCAGCGGTCAGACCTTTTTTACATCGGGAGCCACTTTTACAAAGAAATTAATCTGGGACTCTACCCATTGCAATGTTTTTTCTTTTTTGCTGATCGGGGTGGGGGAGAGTTCCCCTTGATAGATTTTGACAATCAGAAGAGGGGGTTTGGAGAATCAACTATGAATATATTCATGATCGATTGATTACAAAATCTTAATCTTTTATACCTGTGTACAAGCTGTCAGGTATTTGCATTGGTTAATAATGTCTGATTCATACTGCTCATCTGCTAGTTTTTCCACTTCATAGACCAGTGAGGGGGCTTCCCAGGTTCACCTACCCAGTATTAGTGGGTAGTTTCTTCATTATTGGTGCCCGTGTAGAATTATTGCAAGGCCGAGCAGCAAAGCTCGCAGCCAATGCGTGGGACCGTGCAATGCTTGCTTAATTAACGTTGGGTGGCTTGATTGCTCCTGTGTACAGCTGATGGCCCCTCCCTTATGTGTTATGCTTTCTGGGTAAAGGTTCAGGGTCACAGTGACCTTGCACTGGATACGATCACTGGAAATGGCTGGATGAATGGTCCGTTCTGGAAAATGTAATGTTGGAAACTAAGGCTTAGATTTCAAAGAGCGGACACTGTGGTCCTGACATGCATGGTGGCATTGTTTTAGGGGGTCATCAAATTCCTGAGAATCCCCCCCCCCCCCGCCATCTCTTTAAAGAAACCATCCTTCCCGATTGTGGGAAAGTCAGTGGGTTTCTGCACCAATTACACGCCCGCTAAAGTGCCGATTATCTCAGTAGCCGGGAAATCCGTTCTATCACTGGATAAACATCTGTTTTCTGTAGTGGACTGTTCATCTGGACCCGGCTCAATATCCACCAGAGTCTAAAAATAGAGCATCGCTTGGGCCAGTTTCACTGCGATCTCATCCACTGCGCCCGCCCCCCCCCCCCCCCCCCCGAACTTGTTCAATACAAAAAGATGAAGTCACTTTGTTCCAGGAACGAGCAACAATTGCTCATTGTGAACAACGAAGACAGATGCCTTTTGAAAGAAGAGCAGTCATCTCTGTAATGCTCTGCAGTAATTAAATGTACAAACAGTATTCAAAAAGACTCTAGGGCTATTAAGGATGAATTTAGAAGATCAGCTGCCAACGTAAATGCTGCAGCCGGCCAATGAATACACTCCTGTGGAGGTGGAACGTGTGGAGATCTTTCCATGTGCTGCTTGGCTTAACTCATTTAAGTTGCTGTTGATTCATATTTCCTAGAGTTCATTATCAGCATTATCAGCTCAGTGTGAACATACTATCCACAGGCAGATATATGCCTATTGACGGCTTTCTGTGCCTTTATGTTCAGGGCAGACCTGGAAGGAAAGGTTTTCCTGGGAGCCTTGGCACCGAAGGCGTAAAGGTGAGACTCATTTTCTGGAGACATCATTCATCTTACAGGTCCAGTAATCCATCTGTCATTTAGCACTAATTATAAACGGCTAAAGGATGTTAATTAGTTATGAGTTTTTACAGTCGTACACAATGCTCTTTACCCAGCAGTGGCCTATTATAAGCAGGGGCCAATTTAATTCCGTTCTGTGTACATTCTGGTCGCTGTGTGTCAGGGAAGCGGGGAAGCATTGTTAATCACACCGAGCTTTGTCATTTAGGGTGAGCCAGGAATAACCGGGAAGGCTGGGATCGTTGGAGAAAGGGTAAGAACCCGCCCCCCCCCCCCGCCAGTGGGAGACGCTTTGTACACCAGTCAGGCAGTACTTACTGTGAGCTGTGAGCAACACCGCGGCTCTGTGTTTTTACAGGGTCTCCCTGGTTTCGTCGGCCCGGTCGGAGAGCCCGGGATTGCAGGAGAGAAGGTATGTGAGGCCGTAGATCCGCCTCGTAAGAACACTGCAAGGGATGGCTTTTAGTCGTCTGCATGGTTTCGCTAAACTAGGAGGAGAGGAATCGCTCTCTGACGGTGCCCGGACCGCCGCGCCCCTGTGGTTCCGGACTGGGGCCTGCACTGCCCGGCTCGTGCGAACAACAGCGCCTTTGCTAGTCGCCGTGCCAAATGCACTGACTGAGGGGTATGTGTGCTTTCAGGGTGATCGGGGGGAGATGGGCCTCCCAGGGCCCCCAGGCGAAAAGGGAGCAATGGTAAGGATACGGGGCGCAGCTGTGCTTGGGGGGGGGGGGGTCACAGAGCTCGGCTGAGCTGAAGGGAAATGGGGGCACTTCCTGTTTACCTTTGGCTGACACGGGACGGCGTCTTGGGGGCAGTCTCAGGTCAGGGGTTCAGGGACGTGGGCAAAGTTTACCAACTACAGTTAAAACGATAAACCTTACGTATTAAATACTTTGATCCAGAGCCTGGGAAGTGCTCTTACATGCGGCACCGTTCTGGTGCAGTTCTCTGTCCAGTTTAAAACCCTCCCTCTACAAATCGAACGATCTGGCCTTCATTACAGCCTTGAGTCTTGGCGTGATGAAAGATCAGCAGCTTCTGCACATCGCCTACTAATTCAGCTCTCCTCTTATATGAAGGCCTCCTTTCCAGTGCCATTATGGAGCATGGATTCCCCCAGTGACACCGCACCTTAGTGAAAGATCTCCGCACTGAAACCAATTAGAAGTTCTATCACAAAGCGGGTCTCCATACAGTGATCTTGCTCAACTTAAAAGTGTTTTTAAAAAGAGCCAATGGCTTGAATAGTACTTCTTTCTTTGAGAATTAAACAAGAAGCTGCCTCTCGCAGGGCTAGATACCCCACTGTACTCCAGCTCTGAATTTCATTTAAATTCACTGCAGCAGTTGCTCTGCTTCGGGACTCAGAATTCAGTATTATAACCATGAAATAACCAGAAGAGGAATAATGCAGCTTCGCATTGCTGGCTGAAGCGGCATCGCAGAGGCACAACCTGTTATTCTGAAAGGGTGGCTAATGGATCGTTGTGGACGAGCAAATATATGTGTTTCATTTTTAGTAATAATGTGAAGCATATTTCACAAACACAAAGTGATTTATGTAAGATCACACATGTAATGATGCTGAGCAATTGCTGTAAATATAATTTTGGTCTTCATTATCAAACATGACCTCCTTTCTAACTGAAACATGTCAACTGAAGTCTATTAAAACTTCTCAGAACCAGCAAGAAGGCATCACTCAGCAACCTGCTGATGATTACACTCGGGTAACACGCAGAGACAATCATACGGCAGATGTATAATATGAGTATTCTGGGACCCGGGAATGTAGGCACAAATTTTGTATGTGAAAAAAAGGTTCATAATATCAGTCATACATTCCAGAACAACACTTGAGTAAAGGTCATTACAGTATATTGTTTGAGTATCACGTGTGTGAATGGCGTGTGAGTGCCCCGTGAGGGTTGGTGCCCCATCCCGGGTTATTCCCTGCCTTGTGCCCATGGCCTCTGGGATAGGTTCCAGACCCCCCCCAACTGTGCATGGGACACGGGGGTACAGAAAATGGATGGATGGATGGATTACATTAACTGGACTTTCATAATGCATTCATTATGCATTTAGATATCATTCAATGCACCTTCACAATGCATTCACGGAACAATCATACAACATTCATAATCAGCATGTAAGTATACCATCCTAACAGTCCTTCACAGTTTTAACATATAATACAATAATAACAAACATTATATTATTATAGGATTATGACATTTCCTATTATCAGATAGTGCGTGTTATTATTATGCTATATGTTAGAGCTGCAAAGGTGTGTTAAGGATGTTAAGGTTTCCTTACATGTCGCTTATGAATATTCCATGAAAGCATTATACAGGTATTTCATTGTACTGCGTACAATGACAATAAAGGATGTGAATCTGAATTATAGGGGTGCAGTTCATGTAAAGTGTAGCCTTACATTACAATAAAGCTTCAGTGACTGGTTAATGTGCGTCAATCAGTTACAGGCTATTGTTTAAGAATGGAAAGTATATTCATCAAGGGATTGGACTTTTAAGTAGACCTGACTCTTTCAGACACTATGATGGAAATGGTACTTTCATGCAACTGTAATTTTAAGCCCAGGCATCTCCCAGCTGCTTATCCCGATCAGAGTGACAGGGGCCTGGATCCAATCCCAGGCATCACAGAACGCAAGTCTGGATAAATGGCGTTTCATCACAGGGTACATACGTGCACACACGCGATCGTACAGTGCCAGCAAACTCGTATGACAGAGGGGGAGCATGCAGTCTCTACTCAGACTTTGAACAGAGGTGAGATTTGCAGCCCGGCCTGCAGCAGTGATATCGGCTCAGCCGGTGTACCTCGCAGTTTTAAAGTTTTTATGATAATCTTGTATATAGCAATTCTAGATGATTGCTTTGAGCCCCAGGCAGCAGCTTTGGACTCAGAAATCAATGAAGCACTCATGAAATAGTGTTTTTTTATGTATCATGAAAACCACATTTCAGTTTGTTTATTTATACTGTAAATGGATTCAGCTCTGTTAAATAATCTTACCGGAATCTGACTGATCTAATCTTTTGTCAGTTTTGTTTGTATTGCTACATCCCAAACTTTTGGAATTTTAGATACTTGTAGGTCTACTGATGTCATTAATTGGAATAGTTGGAAGATGGTAATATAGCGTTTTATGTCGCATTTTTAAACCATATCCATGTACTTCGTGTCTGAGCGCATTGGGAGTCTTCTTTTAAAAGCTCTTCTTTCACTGTCAGTTTAGGAATGGGTGGCATTCTGACCAAATGGGATGAATCACAAACATGTACTGAAAGTGCAAATGGGATTAAAAACGATTATCTCCCGTGTATAACACCGATAATGAAGTTTATGTCGTTAGCTTATGCGGCTTTGCTGAATTTCCAGCGTGCAAAATAATTCAATAGACGCTCAAACCACACATCAGAACTGGGCGTCCGTGTCACAGTTCACTGAATTTACGCGACCAGTTGTAGTTGAGGTTACCACGGCAATTTGTTTTCTTTTATTGCTGAATGCTTTTGGGGGGGGGGGGGGGGTGTCTTATTGCTTTTACTGGCAAAAAAGGGAAATGGACTCGTGGGCGACCTCGTTTTCTGTTGTTGATGTGTCTCCTGCTCTGTCTTAGGGACACCCAGGACCCCCAGGTGAAAGTGGCCCCTCAGGGCCTCCAGGAAAACCAGTAAGTCGATCTCTTAATTATGTGTTTATAATGGTTTTGTATAAAGTCTCGAATCAAGATTTTTTTTAGTTTGTCTTTGTGGCTTATTTTGACTTGAACTGAGCCAACACTGGTGTGACCCTACTTTAGAATCCCCTGAAGATGTGTAATAGGATTCCTTATGAAAGTTTTCCCATTAAAATAAAAGAAGCAAAATCACAACCACATAGCCGTGTTTGTCCAGGGGGGTTTAATGTCCTAACACTCAAATGGCACCATTGAATGTAAATTCAGTTTCGTTCATTGCACTCCTGAACATTATCGTCAGATAATATTCCCAGACTCTGTGTGTGGAACCACAGCCGGAGTTCACACCATAGATAACTGGGGGGGGGGTTCCTCTCTTTCCATTAGAAACCAGGAACTGAGGTGGAATCTCCACTTAAGACAGAAGTTCCATTTTTCTCTGCTTATTACCACCAACTTCGTGGGTTGATAGAATCCACAGTCACCAGCAGTAGTCCAGTTATATCTTGCCAGTTTGAGCTTCAGCACCTCTGACTAATTAGCCCCCCGCCGCCTTCTGCATGCTCCGTGCCCCTCGCTCCACTTGTGCTTTGACCGCGCAGTAAGCTGACATTGCAGTTGTGACAGGAAATGCCTCTTCGTGCGGCTTGAGTGAGCTCCAGCAGAGGCTGTAGCCGGGCCGCTGACAGTGGCGTAAACACCACACCGTAACGAGTGGCCCTTCGGCTCCAGGGTCTTAATTGTGATGAGCAGAAGCGTAATCGCAAGCCTGCTGTCCTGGAGCTGAACCTCTTGGTCAGAAAAAGGCCGGATTGTTCCTTCTGCTGAGACTCAGGCCTCATAACATGTTTTTTTTTTCTTTCCTTTTTTTCAGGGGCCACCAGGGTCTCGGGGGCCAGTTGGCACTAGGGGGCCCAAAGGCAGACGGGTAAGTTTGTTGTTTTCTTGTATCTCGTGCACCGCAGTGAACAGAATTGTCATTAAGCTGCCTGGCAGCTGCACCCAGGGCTCATTAAGGCTGAAAGAGGCACTGAAAGCGAGTCGGTGTGACTCTGCCTCGTTGTGGTTTCGCCCGCCACTAGAGGCCGCCACTGGAGGCATAAGGCGATTGGTGTTAAAGCATAGGAAACATTAAGGGTGCAAATCTAGCCGGGTCCTGCTGCACATGCAACCCCATACATCACTGGGATGGAGGCTCTTCACTGGAGCAGCACTGAGAGCACAGCAGCAGAGCTCGTATCATTGACACTTCATGTGTGCAAAGCGCATTCCCATAACATTGCAGTGTTAGCAATTTAACATACGTTTTTAATATATAATGAGGTGTTTTAATAGAGTTTCTTGTAGAATAGATCATTTTATTTTCTGAACTTCACACTGATTTTAACATGTCTCTGCTGAAGGAAAATATTGAACAGCATTGGGCAAAGCCAGCCATTATTGGGCTGCCCGTTATGTGAATGAAGTCATTGTGTGTTAACTGGAAACAAACACTTATAGAGCATGTTACCAGCACCTTTTATGAAGAATGGAACCTTTTTCCACTAAGGAATGTCAAGCCACATTATAATTTTGGAAGAGATTCAGGCACATTAAACAGGGTTTTTTTCTGTCAGAAGTGCATTAATGAAAACGTTAATGCATCGCATAAGGTTCAAGATGGCCGTGCTCTTCTCCGTCAGGCAGTGTGCTGTTATAGAGCCCCTGATGATATCCGTGGGCAAATGTTGCTTTTCTGTTTCGTGTTAAACTGGCAATTGCCGGTACTATATGTATATTTCTGATTTTGGTAGTGCTGAGAAGCGAAACAGTGATGTTTATATAGAACAAGACAGGCCTTTTGTCAAGGGCCTGGCCGATCTCCACCAGCCTGACTACTGCAGAAGCAGGGAGGACTGAGAGGGCGGCTCGCTGGCTCGGCCAGCATGTGGTGCGGGCCGGAGATGTTCTGAGCCGCTCTCCTCTTGGCCCTGGGACAGTTTTCCTTTGTTTGCTTCGTTTCAATGCGGCGGATTTCTGGCGCGTGTCCCTGAGAGTGACAGTCACTGAATGTGTGGAATTTCAGATGACGCTGCGGTGAGCCGGGTCTGTGGACCCCGCAAGCCCGTCGCAGTCCGGCGCGGCGAGTTTACGGCGCAGCGGTTTACCGTATCAGTCGACAGGGGAAGCCGCGTGACAGTACTCTGGTGATTAATTGCTCAACGGATATTAGCGGTTACACAGAAGACAGTGTGAGGGCTTCTTGTCTTTTTATGGTCGATTTGATTCACAGATTTTTCCATCTGCCAGGTAGGATGGAGTAACACAAGGCTTAAGAAGGAAGAAATCAGACACCATGTTATTTTCACGGGACAGAAATGTAAAATCACTGTATTTCCAATTAATTATAATTGAAGGCATTTCCTCGCACGATAAATCTGACTAGCACCTTAAGTGCAGCATTCTAGCTGCACACATGCAGACAGACGCGAAAAGGCCATCTGAGTTTAGGGGAAATGTCTTTGCAAGGCCGTAAAGCTCCGTCTCTGGTCAGATGGGTAGCCGGCGCTGCGGTTTCCCCCCATGAGGCAAAGCGGAGGCTGGTGCGGTGTGCGCTGTTAGCGCGCTCGTCTCCTCTCCGTCCAAAAACAACAGGCATAATTCCCTCTCATTTCCCACGAGCATCGTTTCGTTCCGGCTGCGGCCCTCTTCATCTCCTCGCTCCTCTTGTTCTCCAAGCTGGCTCCGTTCCGCTGAGGCCCATCCACAGAGGTGTAGCTGATGCACCCAAGGCACGACTTCCATAGGTTAGCACCGAATCCCATCAGGGTTAGAAGCGTTGTGTTCCGATGGGACTTGTTTGGCTCTTGAGACACTGCTGTGCTGCATGACCTGAAATCTCAATGTAAGTATAATGGGAAGTTTCATCATGGAAACATGTACCGAACACGAAATCGTGAGTCCCAGTAAGACTGGGAAGGGGGGCAGACCGCCGCTGCAATAAACCACAATAGTGACCACCACAGCACGTCCAAACAACGCTCAGTAACTAAGGAACTTACGTGCTTACGACTTACCACAAACTTAAGGCCAATTAATTCCACATTTGCTTCCATCATATCCAGTACCCTTTGGTTTATACCCGTCTGTGTGATTTTTGGTGTTTTGGGAAATCTTCCTAAACTGTCAGTGCTTATGTGTGGGGCTGTGTGGTAGGGAGGAGAGTTACACAGGACCCCCAAAAAAGGTGTCAAGGAATTGCTCAGGAAAAAACCACAGATACACACACGCACGAGGCGGGTCGAACACCCTGAAGCAGTTCTTTGGAAGACTTTGCACTGCAGGCTGTTTGTCAGAAAGAATAAACAATTAGCTTACATGACTGTGCAGTTATTTTCTTCTTGGGTCCTGACAGCGGAAATAGTCTGATATTTTGCTGCTCTAGCATTCATGATTTTTTAATAGTAATATATGATAGTTTCAGCAATACAACTCGCCCTGCACAGTGTAATAACAGACACATCGTTACTTTTCTGCCCAACGTTCAAGTCACACCTCCCTTCAAAATTCAGGAGGATATTGCTGGCTTATCAGGGGGAAGACTGGGATATGAGCTTCAGGAGGTTACTGGGATATATGGAAGGCTGTTGGGACAACGTTCAGGATCTCAGGTCTTTGCGGGCGAGAACCTGCAGTCTGCATGGCCAGGGGAGGGCTGTTTGCTCAGGCCCTTAGACGAGGGCTGTTTGCTCAGGCCCTTAGACGAGGGCTGTCTGCTCAGCTCCCCCCCCCGTCCCCCCCGAGGGTCGGAGCCATGGGCATTTGTCAGCATTACCCCCTTAGATGACCTACCGCTGGGACGTAGGCCAGCTATGTTCTCTTAGGGTTCGAGCGAAGCAGCAGTACCTGTACAAGTGTCCTCATTGGAAACATTTCAGGCTCATTGGAGATGATCAGCAACTCTTTATATTAAATATACCATTTGCCCTTGTGGTTGAAATTTCCAAAGTTATTAACAATATGATAAACTAAATTACACAATCAATGGTAGTATATTTAGTATATAGCATATTTTAATTAATCCACAATAATAAATGTGGCAATAATAATCCTGAAAACAACTGTGACATACACAGTCATACAAAGGAATGTAGTACTGCTCAGTGTAATGAATCAGGCAATGATTCATTTTAACAGAGAAGAGGCTAGAATCATGAATCATTCGCGATATTTCTGTGAAATCTACTTCATAGGCACTTTCTGAGTGCTTGCTGTGTTCGGTTTTTGTTTTTAGCTTTTAGAGAGGGTGGGGTACGCCACCGTGATCTGTTATGTATTCATAAGGTCTGCACATGTTATAATTTGATAGGAATCGTATTCCCCCCCCCCCCCCATCACATTCTTTTCTAATTGTTTCTCCATCGCTGTGTGAAACAACCTACTATTAAGGTGTCATTCTTGGCCTTGTGTCTTAGTAAACAGAGTTACAATTCAACTGCTGATTTTCCTTTTCAACCTGCTCCTTTGTTTCCGTAAGAAAAGCTGTTTTCAGTCACTTTCTATCACCAAGTTCTACCAGGGAATCTATCCGTTGGTCGGAATTTTACACTAAGAAAGAGTCTTTCCTCCCAGCAGTCAGCGATGAACTGTCTGTTTTCCCCAGTAAAACGCTTCATGTTATCTGCCTCTCATGCGTAACCACTCCATCCCGGATGTAGTTTAGTGTACGTCTCTTATGCTCAGTATTAATGGTTTATGATGTACAGTCATGCAGAAATACCCCAAACATCACCAGCTAGCTGCCCCCTGCTAAGAGGGACAATAAATGGCGGATGGATCTCAGCACCAGGCAGACTGGGTCTTATCCATTGCTGGAGATTGTTACCACATGCTGATCACTACTGATACTATTAACCCCTCTGTATCACTCACATGTCAAATGCAAAAAATGTGTAGCCGTTCTTCTGAAGCTTGTGTAAGTGACAGTGAGAGAGAGATACTGGACTCTGGCATTGCATTGTTGTGGGACAGAAATGACCCGGAATCCAGACTCTGCAGCTGTCCCTCACTCTGTCTGGCTGCACAAGAGTGCCCCCTGCTGTTCACACCCACCCTGCTTCTCTTCCAGGGTGCCAGAGGGCCTGACGGTCTGCCGGGCGAGCAGGGGTCGGTGGGTGCAAAGGTAAATGTCACTGTGAGTTCAAAGGTCATGCTAGATCAACATGTAGCAACCACCTCGGTACTTAGGGAACCTGACTGTGCCGACCAGTGCTGTGAGCATGCAAAATAGGGGGTATATTCGGAATATGCAGGCCCGCATACAGACATGCTTCATACAAAGTGGGAGGTATTTTCAGAATATGAAGGCCTGCATACAGACATGCTTCATGCAAAGTGAGGGGTATGTTAGGAAAATGCAGGCCTGCCTACAGACATGCTTCATGCAAAGTGGGGGGTATGTTATGAAAATGCAGGCCTGTGTACAGACATGCTTCATGCAAAGGGGAGGGAATGTTAGGATAATGCAGGCCTGCGTACAGACATGCTTCATGCAAAGTCAAAGGTATGTTAGGAAAATGCAGGCCTGCGTACAGACATGCTTCATACAAAGTGGGGGATATGTTACGAAAATGCAGGCCTGCGTACAGACATGCTTCATGTAAAGGGGGGGTAAGTTAGGAAAATGCAGGCCTGCGTACAGACATGCTTCATGCAAAGTGGGGGGTATGTTAGGAAAATGCAGGCCTGCGTACAGACATGCTTCATGCAAAGTGGGGGGTATGTTAGGAAAATGCAGGCCTGCGTACAGACATGCTTCATGCAAAGTGAGGGGTATAATATATCATACTGTACTTAAGTGTTTGCTATTCTGAATAGGGTCCTGACGGTCCACCAGGAAAAATTGGCTTTCCGGGACAGCAGGTATGCGCCTTCTTTGTTATGGTATAGATTTTTATTAATGTTACTTACATGGTCCTTATTAATTAAAGGGACTTAATTCATTGTGTTTGCAACTCACTGGGTCATTGTTTTAAGGCGCCAGTACTGTTTAAATGTCTCAATCTACTTTACAACAGTTGTTGTAACAAACATCCATTAAGGTGTATTATTGAATGAAATTAGCTGTATAATTACATGCTTTGATTATGCCTGGTGTATTTTTTTGGCTTGCTGCCATAACAGCTCCTTCCTTTGTTCTACATTCCAGGGGAAGATTGGGGAACCTGGTGAAACTGGGCCGCAAGGATTTCCAGTGAGTCTATTTTCTTTGTGTGTTTATTCTCTGACTGCTAATGGAATCACCTAACCATGTTAAAGAAATGGCACCTGGGTATATGTAGACTGACTTGGGCTCCTGAGTATATGTAGACTGACTTGGGCTCCTGGGTATATGTAGACTAACTTGGGCACCTAGGTATATGTAGACTGACTTGGGCTCCTGGGTATATGTAGACTGACTTGGGCTCCTGAGAATATGTAGACTGATTTGGGCTCCTAGGTATATGTAGACTGACTTGGGCTCCTGGGTATATGTAGACTGATTTGGGCTCCTAGGTATATGTAGACTGACTTGGGCTCCTGGGTATATGTAGACTAACTTGGGCTTCTAGGTGTATGTAGACTGACTTGGACTCCTGGGTATATGTAGACTGACTTGGGCTCCTGGGTATATATAGACTAACTTGGGCTCCTAGGTATATGTAGACTGACTTGGGCTCCTGGGTATATGTAGACTGACTTGGGCTCCTAGGTATATGTAGACTGACTTGGGCTCCTGGGTATATGTAGACTAACTTGGGCTCCTGGGTATATGTAGACTGACTTGGGCTCCTGGGTATATGTAGACTGACTTGGGCTCCTGGGTATATGTAGACTGACTTGTACTTTTGTGTCATTTCAGGGCATTCATGGGCCATCTGGACCCCCAGGGATGAAAGGAATAGCAGGCAAACCGGCAAGTTTCCCATTTTTTTCCAGAGGATTCAGTACGTCACTGATCTACTCTGCTATAGCTTTAGGAGATGCGTACAGTTCCTCCTCTAAATCCCTCAAAAGGCTGACAGGAAAGACAAATTTGATTACATCCGTTTTTCTTCACTTTTGAACAGTTTTCCTGTCAGATGGCAGCAGAATATTTAAAGAGAATTATGTTGTAAGTCATTAAATGGAAACATAATATAAACTTTGCTGCCACCCGACACAGGAAAACCTCATGCTTGATGTTTCCAGGATAGCCTCTGAATATGTTACAATATTTTAAAAGTGGGAAGTCGTGGGGAATATTCTTATTAAAGAAATGCAACCAAGAGTTTTCTTGGTTATATGTATGATTGCCTTGTGCTTGTATCCTTGCCATGGTATAGTTTTTTTTTTTGAAGAGGGAACCAGGATGATAATGGCTAATGACTATATCATGTGAAATTAATGAGGGACCACAAAGATGTTACCGAAGTTGGTCGCCGCACATATGCTTCAGGATCATGTCTGTGCTTTGTTTACAACCGCATGGTGGGTCATGCAAAAGAGAAGGAAAACAGGAAGTGATGTCACTGGGAGGGCTTCTGGGCATTGCATTGTGGCTGGGGGCGGAGTCATCTGTGCTACAGTCTGATCCCCAGATCACTGCTAGCATACACACTTGTTTCACACTGCTTCTTGTGAAACCAGATTCTTGGAAAGGCTGAACGTGATTTGCACCCTATTTATTCCTTTCCCCCTTGTTATTTGTTAAAGGGACCCACAGGGCCCCCGGGGACTGTTGGACCCCTGGGTGAGATCGGCCCCAAGGTGAGCAATGCTGCCTGGACTATCAATATGGTCACCCTTCCATAACAACAGTTCCCAGTATAAACTGCACATCGTTGTGACCTACGTGACCTAACGCTGTGTACACAAGCGACGTGTGGTGATTCCCTCCTTACCGGCCCTGGCAGAGCCCTTCCCCAAAGACCACTGCAGCTCTCACAAAGGTTACTTCTGTCCAGTAACGGCATCCCTCTGCAGCCACTTGATCCCATGCCAGGTGGACATCTGGGCCGCTGTCAGCCAATGAATCATTAACAGGTCCATGATCAAAATAATGTGTGTAATTAACGTCTAAGAAGTGGCAGAGACAGTCAGCTGGATAGAATCATGCCAACAGGAACACGCCTCTCCTCTAAGCTGGTGCTGCTTGATCTCTAAGATCTCATGCCATTCTGGACAGCTTAAGCTAATACTCATGTTTGATCTCACTTCTGAGTCCCGCTTATGCTGAGGAGGAAGAATGCAAACATGGACTCTCATGAAAGGCGAGACGTCTTCAGTTCTCCAATGACAGTGTTGTCCTTCTTTACAGGGTCCCCCAGGCAAAGTGGGTGAGCTGGGCCTAGCAGGGGAACCAGGCGAGAAGGTAACACACCTGTCTCTGACAAGGGGCACCGTGTTCACATCTTCAGAAGTTACATGCTCCGCTAATAGTGCAATTCTGCCTCTATGATTTTCACAGTGGAAGCAAGTCAGTGGCTGATGCATATTGGAATTTAACCCTACGTTTGTTCCCTTGTTCTTTTAAAACTTTACATGGATTATTTGTTTGACTGAGATGACATTTAAATGAAGGCTGGCTTTTTGAGTTATCATACAGGCCAGCTACACCAAGTCTTCTAGCAGTATAACTGTACCCATCACATCCAGGTACTAGTAATTATACTGTCATCTCAGTAACTTTACCCTCTTGTGTACTTAAGCCTTATGACACAAAACATACTGAGTTTCAAAAGAAACTCTGACAGTAGATTTTTTTTGACACACAACAACGAAATGTGTTCTCTGCATTTAACCCATATGTGACAATGTGACATAGCAGGGGGCAGCTAATTCAGTGCCCGGGGAGCAGTGCTTGGGGGCAGAACCTTGCTCAGGGCACCTCAGTGGTGCCTTGCTGGTCAGGGATTCAAACCAGCAATCTTTCAATTACAAGTGTAGATCCTTAACCATTAAGCCACCACTACCCACCGCCCATAATGTAGATCCTAGCTTCAATAAAAGACAGGAATTGTCCTTCTATACTGATACAGAGAACAAGCTATTAACTGGCAGCTGATAGAGAACTCTCTCCCCACTGAGGGCAATCAATGGCTGAATCAGCGTTTATCACTCCTGAGGATGGACAGTACTCTTAAAGTGTGTACGCTGAGATGTACTGAAGCTTCTCCATTTCTGTTGTCTGTGCCTTGTGTGCATCAGGGCGCACTGGGGTCTCCGGGAAGCACCGGAGAGCCGGGCTTGATTGGACTGAGGGTAGGTTGTTTCTAACTCATGCTTTCTTTAATGTTGATGTGATGATGATTAAACTACAGTTTGCATTGGTTTTTCCAGCCCGCTTTGGCTTCTGGTCTGGTAGTGGTCTTGCACAGAACGGTGTAAGAAAACAAAACTCTCTTCTAACAGGGGGAACCAGGCCTTGAAGGAGAAGCTGGTCCTGCTGGGCCGGACGGAACCAAGGTGCGAGCAAAGGAACAATGATTTTACTCCAGTGTTGATTACTCTCTGAAATGCGTCCGTCTGTCTGACTATCTATCTATCTATCGATCTATCGATCTATCGATCTATCTGTCTATCTATCTGTCTCTCTGTCTGTCTATCTAATCTTTTTTATATAATATATAACCTAAATTATATTAACCTTTTTATATAAATGGCTATTCAAATTACAATAATGCATTAGATAATTAAGAAGTTCCAGTTCCTTTATTTTAAGTCAGCATTAAATAAAGTCCATGTATTAGGACCTCATGAGGTGGTGTGTTGCTCAGGGGATTCGGACCCTGTGTCTGTGACCGGGTCGCTGGTCTGAATCCCATGGCCGACAGAGTGACGTCACCATTGGAGCAAAACCCTTAACCCCAGTAGCTGCAGGGATCAGCTGACCCTGTTTCTCAAATGTATGTCACTTCGCATCAAAGCATCTGCAAAATAAATCACATGTAATGCTGATGTTTTTGTTGACAAAGAATAAGCAAAGTGTCATATCAGTTTATCCAACGGTCCTTGTTCTCCATTGCTCTGTGGCTATTTCATCCATAGATTGAAAGGCAGCTTATATTTCATTTTTACTGCGTAGGAAATTTATCTGAAACTAGCAGCAATAGATGAAAAGTAGTCTAAACAGTCATTTTCATTCACTAGATGTTCAAATGGAGATTCAGGCATTATTTATCAATACTGTTAGAGTATATTGCTGTGTTTATCTTTGGATACGATAAATGATATCAGTGGTTAAAGTACCATTGTATTTAAAACATGACTTTATTTAATGCTGAGTTAAACTGTGTTTCATTAGAAATGGTTTTTTAAATAGTTAAAATAGTTGTATATTCGTGTAGTGAAATAATAAAAGTGGTAGCTTCCAGAAAGGGAGACCAGAGACACTTCCTGAATGGGGTAAGTTACTAAGGAACCTTCCTGCATAGCTTAGATTCCCCCAAACACCACTGATGTTTAGCAAACTACTACAAGTTTACTTTGAAAAGATTTTTTTTCCCATTGTATCATCTACAATGTGTATAAAGTGAAAGTGAAATATTTGAACGAATGTCTCTGGTCTTCCGTAGTCCTGTCTGGCGCTTAATGTGTAGCCCGACTGTCTGGATGTCGTTGTGAACACGGTTCTGTCATCAGGGGGAGAAAGGCGACATGGGAGCTGAGGGTGACAAAGGAGAGATGGGTGTCATCGGGCTGCCGGGAAAGGAAGGACAGCTGGGCGACCCTGGGCTCACTGGCGTCAGGGTCAGTCTCATACCCGCAGTATCCAGTGCAATATCTGCTGATGAATAATAAGTGTCCATAATTGCTTCGATCACTTGACAGATTTAATCACACAGCCTGGTTTATAACTGTAGCACATACACAGGACTCCATCCATCCATCCTTTGTCACCACTTATCTTAATGAGGGTGACATGGGTCTGGAGCCCAGGATGGACACACTCACGCCTACAGGCGTAATTTGGTAACTCCAATTAACCTCAGCATGTTTTTGGACTGTGGGGAGAAACCAGAGTATGCCCCACGGTGGCATGGGGAGAACATGCAAGCTCCACGCACATGGACTTGAACCCTGCTCCCACAGATGTGGAGACAACAGCGCACACAGGGCTATGTGGCATAGCGTTATGGATTCACGCGCATTTTTTGACATCACAGGGCAGACAGGAACATGCAGCGAGCGAAGGATAATGTCCTGCAGATCCTAAACGGTGATGTTGAAAATGCCGTAATGTCTGGCATCTTAACTGAACCATAAAGTCATTGAGAAAGTATCAGATGACTTGGCTGTCACCAATGCAGTATCCAGCTCGCTGGCGCGTGGCCCCAGTTCCATACACAGATATAAAAAATAACAGATGGCCACATAATACTGTACTTTGTATTTTCAGTGCAGTACAGCTGATCTGTTTTTTGGCGTCAAATCTGATGAAACGTATATTCCATTTTCTGGGGTCAATATGGCAGCCGGAGCTGTCGTAACCTAGTTATGTCACTGCCCAGACAGATTCTGTAAGGGGTTTGCAGCCGCCATCTGCTCCTTACATGCTCTACCTGCAGCAGTGACGCTCTACTTTTGGTTAGGCCTTCAACACCAACCTATCACCAGGTGTTATCCACAAGTCACCAGCGGACAGTGATCTGGACGGCGGAGCTGAATTCCATAGCCAGGAAACAGTGAGGCAGTGGACAGGATAAAAAGTGATATCAGGCAGTGCGGGGTCTTGTTATGTGGAAGAGGAGGAACCTGTGAGTCTTAAAGTAAGAACCAAGCAAGTTAAGCAGGAGATAAATCAGGCTAGAGACAACTGAAGATCAGGCAGGGAACAATGAGCGAGGAAACTGGCAAGTATAAGGAACCACGGGATTTCACAGGAGACAGAGAACTTAAGAGAGGAACTTCAGGGGTGTCTGATTGCAGACATCCGGTCGTCCTCATAATCTTCTCTGACAGTGTGATTTGGATTTGTGTGATTTTGGTTCCCCATTTGTAGCTAGATGAACCCGCAACAGATTTTGTCCCTACAACTCACCTTTTAAAATGTATTTAATTTATTCTCTAACATATATCTACTATTTATAGTGAGGTACAGACAGTCCCTGATCTACGGACAGCCCGTCCTTATGAGCAAACTGCCATAACGCCTATTATACTAAAAATCCGGGTTATATACAATGGTTCCTAATAACGAACGCACACATTACTGCTCGTGAAAACATCTTTAGCAGCTCGTCGGCTCAAGGTACAGTACAGTACAGTACCATATGTAGTTATAATTGTCATTGTTATTATGATGTACTTTTGCAGCTTAGCTACAAATTCAATTTAAAGACAGACAATTTAAAGGAACTGGACCTCATTCGTAACCTGAGGAAGGCCTGTAATCGCTGTCTTTGCTTTTAGGGTCCAGAAGGGAAACCGGGCAAAATCGGGGAGAGAGGCCTTCCAGGACGGAAGGTATAGCGAGCGGCACTTTCATCATGATTTCAGAGTCATTATTTCACGTTGCTAGATATATAATATAGACTGTTATTTGTGCTGCGGATGCCGTTGCAGCAATACTGATTGCATTGCGTCTGTTGGTTTCGACTTTCCAGGGTGCCAAAGGTCATCAGGGTCACCTGGGAGAGATGGGGCGTATAGGAGAGCTGGGACCAGCCGGCTTCGTGGGGCCCAAGGGATCCAGGGGAACGATCGGGCCGGCGGTACTGTGATAAAACATAAAGCGATAAAAGCATTTTTGTGTTCAGCTGGGAACAAGTTGAGAAAGTTTATTTTGTTGAGATGTTGGACTTCTTCATGTAAATATTCTGTATGCAATGCTGCAATCTTTGTTAATATAAAAATAATACAATGATTATTGAGTATGAACGATGCAAAATGCAAGGGCTCAGAAAGAAAACAATCCTTAATCTCATAGAATTTTTTTTAGCGTTGTCATTAATTTTGGAGTTAATCGATGGTGATCTGCCAACAGGGACCTCCCGGGCGCATGGGCCAGCAAGGGGAACCAGGCTTAGCAGGATATGATGTAAGAGCGGCGCCGTGGTTGGGTGTCCCTTACAGCATTCTTTGCTTAATCTTTAATCTGTAACACTACACAGAAGAAAATTAACTTGCAGTTTGAAACGTACCAGAGGACAAAAATGAGGCCGGAATTGAGAGCCAGTACTGAGAGCAGCGGGTAGCACTGTTGCCTCACATCTCTGGGACCTGGACTCAAACCTCTGCATTGGTTCTGTGTGTGTGGAGTTTGCATGTTCTCCCCTGGGGTTTCCTCTGGGTGCTACGGATTCCCCCTGCAGTCCAAAAACATGCTGAAGTTAATTGGAGTTACCAGTTAAATTTGTGTGTGTATGTGTCTGTGTGTGTCTGTGTGTGTGTGTGAATGTGACTGTGCCCTGAGATGGGTTGGCGCCCCATCCTGGGTTGTTCCCTGTCCTGCATCTGTAAGGTTTGTAGGCTACAGGTGACCCAAGTGGGTGTAGAAAGTGGATGGATTCCACCACAGTGTCAAAGAGAAATGAAAATGACTCAGATGTCTGACCATTAGTGATTAATAGGTGATAGCAGTATTTATTTTGGTTTGCTGTGTTACTCTGTGTGAATACTGTGTATTCTTTCTGTTCCTTCTCTCTCAAGGGCCACCAAGGACCCCAGGGCCCAATGGGATCTCCTGGACCTAAAGGTGAAAAGGTAAACTTCCTGCACGCGCTCAATAAGCATGACTTCAGTTTGACGTGCTCATGGTGATAGAGGAAGGAAGGAGGTGCCATCTGTCACAGGTGCTCTCCTCCCGCTTCAGGTACCATTTTTTTTGGTACTTCAGAAAAGTACAAAAAGTTGGGTATTTCAAGGTGTTGGTTTTGCAGGAAACTGGTACCGGCACTGAATGACAGCTGTTTTGTACTGAATTCTAAAAATGGCTGTAGTATATTACAGGGCTGGGCAATATGTGTGATATTAATACCAACATCACATGTTATGCGCATGCAATTCTCACATCAAAAGGACCACATCAGTCAGCTGGGTAGACATCAGGCTTTTTCATACTTTCATACTGTACCTAAGTTATAGCGCAAGGGGTTTCGTTAAAAAGCATTTTTACTTTGTCATTGGAAACAAAATTAGCAAGCATTGCAGTTTAAATGATCGTTGCTTTTCAAGAATATCTAGTATATGTTTTAAAATAAACAAAAATAAAGCTACAGAGTCCTTATTAAAATTTGGTTTGAGTTCCTCTTTTCATTTTGTCCTACTAAAGAATCAACCAAGTAAATCTCAACAAAGGCAATGGAATTTATACCAAGGGGCTCAGTCAAAAAACAATATATCAACCAACCAAATCATACTACTGATTTTGCAGTTTCTAATGAATTATTCTTGGTATTAGACTTTTTCAAACAGAAAAATAAGATTCAAATGGAAAACAGCTGTTATTTAAGCCAGCGTTATGTCTGAATTGAAATGCACAGATTAATTTAATAATATTTAGTGATACAGCTGCTTTGTATAAAAAAGATGTGTCTGCAGTGTCTCAGCTGTACGGCAGGAAGTTCTACTTAATCATATCCCTTTACTTTTGCTTATAATAATTGTTTGAATTAAGATAAAAATATGCTCATTTTCATTTGAACAGGTAATTCCAGGACAGCTCTCTTGATCTGATATCCAGAGAAAGGGCATTTTACCGAATGGCCTCCACTTCTAATGCATGCATTGTTATAGCCCCACCCCCTTCTCCCATGTTTAACGTATGGCCTTTGAAAATGATCCCAAGCAGTCATCATTTTGCCAGGAAATTACAGAACAGATGGGTAACAGAACAGTTTCCCCAAATCCCATAAATAAAAGGTCTCCTTGCAATTCTTAAAATTTATGTGCCCTACTGTTATGAGGCTGTTCAGTAAAGTCAAATGTTTTGAAAGTCCATTTCTAGTAAATTGCTCATGTAAAGCACCTTTGTTTTTGGTGCACAGTAAAAATACTACAAACCTTTAATGCTATTCATTATCCTCATTGAATCAACTGATTGTAATAAATGGTGAGCTCATGTGCTAGATTCCCTTCCACTTTGTGAAGTGAATTTGTGAGGCTTGGGAAAATTGTGAATTTCCCAAGCCATCAATGAAACTCGCCATTTACCACTGACTTCTCTTCAGAGAACCTTTCTATCTGGTATTTTCTCCTGGGCCATAACTGGCCTGGTACCATCACCAGATGTTTCACACCTAAAGACAACCAGCCCTAGAGGGAAGAAGTCACCAGACTTTCTGTTCCTTTGATAGGGGGAGCAGGGAGATGATGGCAAGGTTGAAGGCCCTCCTGGTCCTCCAGGTGACAGAGTGAGTGTTTGACTTTCTCTACCCTATTTCAGCTGGGACTCTTTGGGACGTGCTGACATCTCGCTCATTTCTGGTCCTCTACGTAGGGCCCTGTTGGAGACAGAGGAGAGCGGGGAGAGTCTGGGGACCCAGGGTACCCTGTAAGTCAGAGGAGCATCATGGTGGTGTAGTGAAGCAGAACTTCGCTTTTGTGTGCTCACCGTGTTTTTAAAACTATGTTCTGTATTTTTGTAGGGCCAGCAAGGTGTGGATGGAGAAAGAGGCAAGGCTGGAGCTCCTGGTATGCCTGTGAGTATGCAGCACTGGGCAGAATGTGTTCGTATGTCGCTCCTGGCATTTAGCAGCACCACTTTGGATTTGGTGCTGCTGTCTGACCTTCAGCATGTTCCTTTTTCCCCATTTCATTTTATTATTATATTGTAATGCAAACCAGTGGCATTCAGCACAGTGGCTCAGCTGATCGTATCAGTGCCGTATGGTCATGGGGTTGAATCCAACCGCAGCTGTGTGTATATTTGTGAGTCGCCCCACATTCAAAAGGGGGCTGCCATTTCCTCCCACAGTTCAGAAACATTTTGGTTTAGATTTGGATTTAACATTTCACAAGGCCAATTTTGAGCGTGTCTCGGTAATTTGATTATTAAACACTGCGTGGTTTTATGAGATCGAAAAGCAATGTGCAGTTGACATACAGATGTGTCCCAATGAATTTCTTCAGGGAGATCCTGGACCTCCTGGGCAGCAGGGACCAAAAGGATCCAAAGGCAGTGAAGTAAGCTCTCAGATGTTCTCATGGGGCCGAGTTTCTCACTCCGACTGCTGCTGCTGCATGATGTTCATGCAAACACCTAATCTGGAGTTGATTTCGAATTTGCACCCATCACAGCGAAACCACATGAATCACAACATGAAACTGTTTTGGAATATGTTCTGTCAACATATTTTCCAGTGGTACTGGAACGCACATGTCACTCGTTAAGCTATCGAACACGTGGAGGAGGGTTTGTGTGTGTCATGTGTTCAGACTTGGGGGGACAGAAGATCCTCAACAATCAGAGTGTAGGCAGAAGCCTTTAATGGCTGAACAAAAGGCACAGCGGAATCCAAGCATCTGTTGTGTGCTCTCTCTGTCTGATCCAGGGTCAGAAAGGCAAGTTAGGCCTGCGAGGGGTATCCGGAAGTAGAGGGACACCGGTAAGACCAAGGCTTCAATCACTTGTCCCTACTGCGTCTTTCTGTCTTTCATTGCAGTTTTATTGGACCAGCCTATTTTTGAGCTCTGTTCCCCAACAGTTCTGGCATTGTGCTATATCTTGTCAATATCTGTGAATATAATTCAGATGTTGTTTAATCTCTGACCTGAAAATGAACATGTATTGTTGAGGAAAACACTGTGTGCGAAGTACCAAGAACGGATGGAATCAAACCTGTGTGGAGGCAGCAAAGCAGGGCATCTGGCAATAGATGAATGAACAATAATGACGATGTCGACGTGTGGGGAAGCACAAACTATTTTGCAAAAGCTAACGGCCGATGCTTCTGTTTCTGGTTCCCGGCTCAGGGTCCCGTTGGTCCCCCTGGCCCAAGAGGAGTTGTGGGCAGGGAAGGACTGGAAGGCAATCCGGGGATTGATGGAATTCCGGGGAAGGACGGGAGCAAAGGAATGCCGGTAAGAGGACAACAGGCATTTCAGCCACCGTGTGACAGACAGTGACGCTGCTCTGACAGCAAGCTGCCCCACGCAAGCCCTCCTCTCAGTTCTCCTCCTGTCTCTTCGCCGCAGGGCGAGCAGGGGGATGACGGGGACATTGGACTTCCTGGCAACGCTGGCTACCGTGGCAAAGTGGGCATGCCAGGGTTGCCAGGCGACCAGGGTTCCTTTGGACCAAAGGTGAGAGCAGGGCGAGCTTTATGAATGAGTGCAAGGCGTGATACCAGTACAGCAGATGTTACTCTCCACCCAGTTTGATCCACCGGCTCAACCATGTCTAGGCTATTCTTTGTGTGACAGCGCTTCCCTAACACGTACTGTAATACGGCTGCAGGGTGAGAGGGGACTTCCTGGCCAAACGGGACCTTCAGGAAAGCGAGGGGCTATAGGAGGAATGGGTCTCCCAGGGAAGCAAGGGGACCAGGGGGCTAAAGGACAGCCTGTAAGCATGCCGACTGTCACCGGGAGCCTGCAAAGCATCGGGGAAGCAGCTCTGTGTTCTGCTTTCTTTGGATGACAGCAGGGTGTCATTCGTTCATTCATTCATTCATTCATTCATTCATTCATTCATTCACTTTGAATAGACTTTGATTAACGTTATTTTCTTACACAAACTCTATGTGAAAAATCTATAAAAGGGTGACATGCTAACCACACGTTTAGATGAAATCTAAGCATTTATCTAGAAATGCAATCTTTTATCCTGGTCAGGGTCACTGGGGGCCTGGAGCCAGCATAGAGCTGAAGGCTGGGCTACACCCTGCATGGGATGCCAGTCTATCACATGGCACAAGGCTGGGGTACACCCTGCATGGGATGCCAGTCTATCACATGGCACAAGGCTGGGGTACACCCTGCATGGGATGCCAGTCTATCACATGGCACAAGGCTGGGGTACACCCTGCATGGGATGCCAGTCTATCACGTGGCACAAGGCTGGGGTACACCCTGCATGGGATGCCAGTCTATCACATGCCACAAGGCTGGGGTACACCCTGCATGGGATGCCAGTCTATCACATGGCACAAGGCTGGGGTACACCCTGCATGGGATGCCAGTCTATCACGTGGCACAAGGCTGGGGTACACCCTGCATGGGATGCCAGTCTATCACATGCCACAAGGCTGGGGTACACCCTGCATGGGATGCCAGTCTATCATGGGGCACTATAGAGTATAGATTCCTTTATAATGCAGTACACAGCATCCTTAATGCTTATTCCAACCATCATAATGCATTATTTTATTTAATAACTATTTTCTGCAGTTTTGCAATTCTTTGTTTCCCTTCTCTGTTTTTTTTAAAGGGCGATAGTGGAGACCCTGGATTCCCTGGGATTCTTGGCGTATTTGGCCCAAAGGTATCTGTCCTTAATGTTCATATTGTCTCATTTATGGAAGATCTTGTCTGTGTCCCGGTCTAAGTTCTGTGACACCCTGTAAACTCCACTGTCCCCCACATTTGCACCATAAACACCTTAAGGCCTAATAATCTGAATATGGTTGTGACCGCCTGTGAAAAATGTGTTTCAGTTACCGCAAAACATTTCTCAATAGTGAATAACACGTGCAATTTGCCGTCTACAAACTAATATGGTGTGTTTATGCTATTAAAACAGATGGAACAAAAAGATATTAAGTGTACTAAAATGACTCAGTTCTAGGTGTACATTTTAAAGCTCATAGCATACCCAGGTTCTATAGATTCCCCTGACAAATGATGATGACAGATGAATCTCTCTAAACGTTAAGTGCTGTTTTCCAAATGCTATCTGTTTCTCAGCTTATTAATTAGAAACTTGGGATTTTTAGACTGAACACTAAATGAGTTTATGTTTGCTTTCAGCACTGTTGTCACTTATTGCTTTATTATTCTGATCTGGGGTTATGAAGGTCAGAACAGATAAAAATGCTTCATTTAGAGAGGTGGTTCAGGGCTTCCATACAGGCATATCCTGTCCAGAAGCTTAAATAAGCTACATGTTTATAGTGGAAAATGTTTGTCTCTTGTTTGGTTCATCTGTTGCTCCGAGAGTTGCTCAGGTCATTCCTAACCCTGGAGTTATAACAAGAGGCCATTTATGGAGCGTGATTTGAGATGATGGCCGGCTTATCGGCCAGTTCTATTCCAGCACCATACTGGTGATGGACAGCTCATTTTCATCGGGTCTGTTCCCCCCAAATAAACCTGCAGTCTAACACCAAACATATTTTCCCATTTGTCTTTTTCAATGTCACCTGCAGAGCTGGAAGGAAAGTTCAGGTCCAGAAAGTACAAATCCAGACCAAGGTTTTGTTCCAACCAACCAGTTGAATATAAAGGGTCACAGTCACAGAGGACTCAGCTATTTCATTGAAACAAAACCTGGGTCTGGATTTGTACTTTTTCGACCTGGACTTTCCTCCTCTGGCCAGCTGCCCCAGTGCTGTGGCCACTCTTCGCTCTGCCTGGCAAACACTGTCCTCGTTAGCCAGTCATTCTGCTGTCTTCTGGCAAACCTACCATTATGTATTAGAGTTTTGCTTCCCTGTTCCTTCCTCCAGTTAGAAGACACCTGTGTGTCACCCAGATGACTTCATTGTTATTAGATTGCTCTGGTGAAATGATTATCACACATATCACACATATAACAGCGCCGCGCCAGCAAATCTAATTCTGCTCAGGGACAAGGTGAGAGCCGCAGTTAAAAGCAGTCGAGGGGAAGCTCTTTATTTAGGTCAGCGCGGAGGACGAGTGATTAAGGGGTGCGGAAAAACATTACACAGACAGGACCATCATTTTCTTCATTGCTCTGGTACCTGGGCATCTCTGGGATTTTAATGAAGATACATTTCCCTGCTGAAAGTTCCATTTTGAAATGGGTTTTTGTTTGATGGCGAGTTTTCATCCCTGAGGATTAAATAATGTTAGTGTCTGCGCTGCCAATGAATTTTAGAATGCCACCCTCCGGGAAAACATTTCTACTTTTCTCTATTTCTTTTATGTTAAAAGACAAAATGAAACTGCACAAGGATACATAATTGAATCCAGGTCAGTGCCTGGCGGCCTTGGCAATCCCGCTTTACTGCAGCGGTCAGCATTGCTAGGATACCCTACCCATCATGCCTCTGTGCAAAAATGAGCGCAAGTACTTGCAGAAGCTGTACTGTATACTTTAAGCAATTTCTGACATGTTTATTTTATTTATATATAGTCGGTTGGTAGTTCTCCACTAGCAGAAATTAAGACTTCATATATACATAAAGCAGAGTAACAAAACTACTGATGGAAGCACATATATGGACCTTTATATGTGATTTCATATAAAAACTTAGTGCATCTTTACAGCCTATATTGGATTCGCAATTATTGAAGATGAATGGATGCCCATGAACTAAAATATATCACAGATATATTTCAATAATCGATGCATGTGTCTATTTTTCATTTCTATAAGGAATCCACAGTAATTAATGCTTCATTTGCTTCCTGGAATGTTGACTAACATTCAGTAGGTGGCACTTTTGAACATGATTAGATATAGACTAGTACTGCTTTAATTCTTTTTTGTTTGTTTAGACTATTTTCTGTCATCATAAATTCATGAGAAAGCCTGTCAAAAGTAGCTGGAATGAGAATAGAGAATAACCCTCTCTGTTAAATATAATTTCTATGTCAGTATAACAGTTATTTAAAAGCATTAAACTGATGTCAAATTAATATAAATATATAAGGGTGTTTTTTTAATAAATATAAATAATAAAGAAAATAAGGACAGCAGTGTTCAGCGGGCAATCCTGTTTCCTTTTGACGCATATTCCTTGCGCATATACCTTGAGTTGAATTAAATTAAGTTTTTCAGTGGCCTGCTTAAATATTGGTGAAAAGTAGCATATTTTATTCCAAAATGTTTAAAAAAACACACTTCTACAGGTATTGGCTTCAGATTTTCATGCCTAAATAAAGTTTTTATTATACAAAACAAGAGGTCTACACGTGCAACGGAACGCTTCACACATGGTGTGGTCGTCTGTTGGGATAAACAGTTGTTCTTCTTCACCTGACTAATGTTACCATACTGTTTCTAGGGGCCTCTTGGGGATGAGGGGCCAGTAGGAATACAGGGACCCAGGGGTCCACAGGGTTTGATGGTGAGCAAAAATGCATACTTCTGGAAGGGTGTAAAAATGAACGGCGTTTAACGTCAGCTAAAGAATGTCTGTGGATTGTAAGCCCTGTTGTTGTAGCTCAACCAGCAGAGCTTTGTGCTAACAATACAAAAGTTGTAGGCTCATATTTCCATGGCGATCTTGCATGTGATAAGCCTGCAAAATGGTACTATGTGCTAGAGTGACCTAATCTCTCTTCTCCGCTTTTAGGGGAAGCAAGGTGTCATAGGTCCAACTGGGATAATTGGGCCCAGTGGAAGTCCAGTAGGTATCTCACACGCATCCGTTCAGGTAGCTGATATAGATACACATGTAAATTGTAAATATAATTCTGTTTTTCTTTTAGGGACCTAAGGGAGACAAAGGCAGTCGAGGGGAGATGGTCAGTATATCTATGATTCTGCTGCCTATTCAATCGCAGTAGTGTATACTGTACTATATTAACGGAATAAGGGAAGGGTTAATGATGGCCTCTGTGTTTTATTTGCATCAGAGTTTCCATAATTAACATTGGATTACAACAGTAATGCAGGGGTGTTTAAATCTATTGCATTTTATTCTACTCAACAGGGTGTCCAAGGCCCAAAGGTATGTTTTTTTTTACCTAATATTATTAACTAATTATGAATTTTCAATGTTCAAGGGTGATATAGAAAACACAGGCTTCTTTGGTTAAGGTTGTACTGTAAATAGATTAGAGAATTATTTAAGGTGGTCTCAGTTTACATTATGGATGTTCATTAAAGTATATTGTTATTTTAAATGATTGTAGGGGCCTCCTGGACCACGTGGCCCCCCTGGACCTCCAGTAAGTTCTCTGACCTCCTTAAATGTCCATTGTCCACTGTGCATGCGATATGGCAGCTTTTGATTTATATATTAGCCTGTTCCCAATGTGAAAGTGAGTCTTTGTAACGATGGGCTTGCAGTTTGTAAGGATTAGTCATGCCATAAAATAGTGACTTTTAGAGCTTGTCACCAAGTCTGCTGCATGAAATGTTTTGTAATAATTGTGTTTTCATTGATATTAAGGGTCCCCCAGGAATACCCCTGGCATTCGTAAGTTCCTGTCCTTTGTCATTCATATCCCTGTTAACGTCAGTACAGCTACTGGCTGTTGTATTGTTAGCAATAGAAAATAAAGAAAACCAAAGGGCCGGTGTGTATGCAGGTTTTTGGGGTAACCTTTAGGTCAGCAGTTCAAACCCAGGTGTGAGGACTCTTCAGCCAATCAGTCCTCTAATTAGCAATCTAATTAGGGAGTTGCAGCAACAAACCAGACACTCAACGGCCCTTTCTGGATAAGATTGCCCACCCCTGATGTAAATCAATATCCCAGGAAATAAAAGCTGTGAAATACGCAATATAGCCAGCTGTAGTCCTGTCTTTCTTACTTACTCATGTTTACACAAAGCTTTCCTGCTAAGAGAAATATGTACCTAAAAAGATGTAATACTACAGATAGTACTTAGTACAGATGCTCCTCTACTTACATGCTACGCATAGCAGCGTAGCGTGCATACTCCCAGCATCCTAGTTCTTTGTACTTGCGTATACCCTTAAAATGATGTTGAATAACAACTTAAGAACATTCCAAGTTACGAACGGCTGTTCGGAACGTATCTCGTTCGCAAGTAGAGGAGCATATTGTATATCTAGTAATCAAATCAGACATATTGTTATTGTGATGTTTTGTAATATTATAATATGTGCAGTATGTTTGTATTGTATCATTTTTATGTTACTCAGGAACATGAAACTCTTGAGGCTGCATTTCAAGTGTTCATCGAAACAAACACTGCACTCAGGAAAGAGGTACATTTAATGATTGCTGCAGTTACTGTACCTTTTCAAATTTGGATTTGGGGCGGTGTTCCTAGTGCAAGCCGCATCTGGCAAAGAAACTAACAGATGATCTCGTTATGAAAATGAGAAGCCGATATGACTGCTTATTACCTGTAATTATGTGCTTGGGTTGTACGAAGCTTTTGTAGGGATGAAATTGGGGCCTGCTGAATAAGGGTTATAGCAGTCTGCTGAAAGGGCTGCCCCAGCGACGCATAAAGCACTGCAATGTCTGTCTGTTCTCCATCCAGAAAAATCACCAGGGTATGGACCTTCCCATGCTGGACCAGGGAACAGAGATCTTTAAGACCCTCCACTACCTCACTAACCTGGTGCATAGACTCAAGAATCCAGCAGGCACCCAGGACAATCCCGCCCGTATCTGTCGAGACCTCAAGGACTGTGAGCAAAGGCAGAACGATGGTGCGTCTGGATTTCTGTCTTACTGCCCTGCACTGTTGCTGTACAGCTGCTCTATACATCACAGCTTTAGAGTCCATGGTTGCATGTTTTTGACTGTCTAGACGGAACAGAAGACATGTATGCATACAAAGTGTCTGTTGTTTAATATCTCAGGTACTTACTGGGTGGATCCAAATTTGGGATGTGCCTCAGATGCCATCGAAGTGACCTGCAATTTTACTAGTGGTGGACAGACTTGTTTGAGACCACTGACTGTTTCAAAGGTAGTATTTTTTTTTTTTATAAATGAATTGTGTTTAAAAATACAGACACTCTTTGCTTTACAATGGTTTGACTTATGATATTTTGATTTCACGATATTGCGATGGCAATGCGCATTCAGTAGTCACCAAACTTTGACCTCTGTCCCCGGGCTATCGATACGCTGTACGATGCTTTCGCCGTACGATGCGATGGCAGCATCCACGTAGCCACATTTCCAGTCTCCGAACTGATCACAAGCGTAAACATCTCATACAGTGTTTAGCAACGTATCATACTGTGTTTTTTTCAGATACAAATACAGTGGTACCTCAGAACTTGAACTTAATCTGTTCAGAACTCGGGTTCGAATCCTAAAAAGTTCAAGTTCTGATCGAATTTTCCCCATAAGAAATAATGAAAAACCAATTAATTGGTTCCCGACCCCAAAAAATTACAAGTAATTTATTTTTTTTTTGACACAAAATGGTCATTTTTTTCGAACTGGTTGGTTCGACTTTTAAGAAATTCAAGTTCTAATGAGTTCGAGTACTGAGGTACCACTGTATATACAATAAACTTATATTCATTTATTTACTTTTTCGATTACTGTCATTTAGTCAGTTACAGTATTATTCAGTGACAGTAGTTATTTATTTATTTATTTACCAAAACATATTGATATTTGACTTGAGATATTTTCTACATACAAGGGGTTCATCAAAAGATATCCCCATCGTAAGTTGAGGAGCACCTGTATATCAGTTTCGCTATGCTATCCATATACCATGATGGTTCATCTAACTGCTGATTTACCTGATTTTGTCATTGGTGGACATGAAGTTGGAGATCGCTGCGGGCCGAGTCCAGATAAACTTCCTGCACCTCCTGAGTTCTGAGGCCGTGCAGCACATTACCATCCACTGCCTGAATATGCCCGTGTGGAGATCTGGTGCTTCTGCAGAACCTTCCCAGAATTCTGTGCGATTTAAGGCTTGGAATGGCCAGACCAATGACGTAGGCGGGGCAGTGAGACCCGAAGTTCTCCGAGACGATTGCTGGGTACGTCTGATTTTCTCCTGAGTGCCCTTTTGGGGAAACAAACAAGCAGACAAATAAATAAATAAATAAATAAATAAATAAATAAATAAACAAACAATTTTGTGTGTGTGTGTGTGTGTGTGTGTGTGTGTGTGTGTGTGTGTGTGTGTGTCTATAAACGTTTTCAGATTATTTGGTTATGCTAGCAAAAATTCAGAAATTAATTTAAGAAACACAAGGCAAAAAAGTACATTCTGGACCAAAACACTGTTATTCAATCTCACTGTTCCAACAATGTACTGCATTTTGCATAATAGTTGCCAGGTTTTCAACAGAACTGCTTTTACCAAAACTCTTTAAACACCACTTAAAAGAATATTGTGGAGTTCTGTGGTCTTCCAGTAGTAACTGGAGTGACTAGTGACCATTGCCGTGGGTAGCACTGTTTCCTTGTACCTCTGAGGTTGGGGGTTTAAATCCCACCGTTGGTTGCATGCTGTTTGGGTTTCCTCCGGATAATCCGGTTCCCTTACACAGGCAGGCACATTGGCATTTATGAATTACCCATAATGAGAGAGAGAGTGTGAGTGTGTGTGAGTGTGAGTGTGTGTGAGTGTGTGTGTGTGAGTGTGTGTGTGTGTGTGTGTGTGTGTGTGTGTGTGTGTGTGTGTGTGTGCGCGCTTCTGCACCCTGTGATGGACTGGCATGCCAATCAGGCTGCTCCCTGCCCTGTGCTGGGGAGATTCACCAGCTTCCTCGGGGCCCTCTAGTGGCTGACCAGTCAGAAGATGGATGAATGAAGTAGCATTGTCTTTTCTTCCGTTTTCGATATATAAGCCTAAATGGGAAAGCTTAATAGCTATACAACCATCCGCGATCTTTATAACGATGTCGTTCTCCCTTTCAGATTAAAGATGGACGCTGGCATCAGACCCATTTTGTGTTCCGTACCCACGACCCCAATCTGCTCCCCATTGTAAAAGTGTACAATCTTCCAGATACCAAGTCTGGGACTCACTACCATCTGGAGGTAGGACCTGTCTGCTTCCTGTAGGAGGCTGTGACAAGGCAGAGCTCCTCTCCCTGGGCCAAGAGGAAGTAGGACCCCCCCCCCCCCATGGAAAAAAACATCCTCCTTCTGCTTTTCAGCATTCTCTGACACTACGTCAAGTAGACATGTGGGCCCGGGGCACCGGGATGATTTCTGAGGAGTTGGAATTTTCCGAAGAGTCTGGATTTCTCGCCCATGGGTGACATTGTGCAAATGAAGTTCTTTGTGCATTTCAGGAACTTTTCTCTTTTGTTCGGACAAGTCCTGGACGTCACAGATAGTTGGAGGAAAATCTGCCAGATAATCTTTCTTGGACAATATGATAACTTATTTGTATCATGTATTTTAAGTACCAAGGATCTACATCTTATTAAAGAGAGGAATTATAGTAAAAGTAATTGGGAACAGCTGTACATGTCTGTACATATATAGTTAATCCCCATTACAAAACTTTTCACATTTATATCTTGTGTAAAAAAATCTTCAAGTGCAATAGAAATGAAAGAAGTCTTGATATTTTTTTTTTTTGGCAATTATTTTTCTAGGCGATTCAGGGGTACTATTTCATTGATGTATGTGTTGTCCTCCAAGTCTAGCTCTTGTTCCTATCCTGTACATGGAGGTCTAGCAGTATTTGTGTAGACTGGTGAAGTTAATGGCTGCCTGTTTGTGATATCATTACACGTTTACCCACATGGACCATGGACAGGTACATTCTCCCATGTCTGTCTATACCAGGTGTGTACGTGTGTGCTTACAGGCTTGGGAGATGCAGGGATGGATATGCCCTACTAGCTCTTGAGAAGGCATCATCAGAGCATCTGAGAGAGCTTGCTCGCCTGCCCGAGCTAGCCACTGCCCAGGTCTCTCAGCATCCACATCTTCCTGGTGTGGGTCCTTGTCGCAGGAAAGCATATGTGGGTCTGGTCAGGTGTCATAGGATCGGTCTACCTCCCAACTTTCATCCATGGTGCTCGGGGAAAAATCCTCAATAAATCAAGGAAAAAAAACACAAAGATGTTAAGCTGGTGCTCTTCCACAGCACCAGCTAACATGAAGATGAAGACTGTGGTAGGTTTGTCTTTTGAAGCCAGATTTTGTACTGAACTATTCAGCAAAAATGGCATTCATTTAAGTGCCTACTGTATTCTAAAGGGAATATTTTTATATAAACATTTAAAAAAATAAAAATCATTTCAGTTAACATGTTGCATCCAAACACCTTAGGGTTCGAAAACATTTTTAAACAACGTTATTTCTGTTCTTTTGTACAAATCCCCTTATAGCTGTAATTAATATCTAAAGATATTAGTGAAAATTTAGTTTTCAATAGTAAGCTTTTTTTTAAAAAAAAAAATGTGTATAATTATGCAAGCTTTGTTGTATACAGTGGATCCCTTCTTGCTAATTTAATGTTATTTAATTGTTGAAATGTTGTAAACCTTACAAGGTTCTCTTTATTAAGGCAAGAGTTCTTTTTTAATAACTTTATGTATCGGTTTCCCAACTGGTCTTGGAGTTTATAGATTTTTATTTTATGTGTAAATGTGGAGCTCCAGAGAACAAATTTATTTGCAATATTTTTGTTTGTTTGTTTTCCATTGTATTTTTCTATATGATAATCAAACTGTACTGTACGGGGACTGTGTTCTATGCTATTATTATGATTTTTAAAGAAAGGTATTGACGATATGTGAACGTTCCATGTCAAATTCACTAGTAAGTTGAGCTCGGAATACCTCACACTTATACACTCATTTGGGAGGAATTGGTTGCTGTTGTGTGTCTTCTTTGTGAATTGACTTCTGTGTCTGTATGTGAAACATCAGCTAAAAAAAACCAAATCATTACAATCTGAAGAAGCAGAATGATGTCATTGTTTGCCCACATTCGTTACCGTTTTCTCGTATATGACATTTCCAATACCTGTCTTGCATTAACTATGTTCAGATGTTCAATAAATATCTGAAATCTACGCCAATACTGGAGTGTTTACTACTCTTCCATAAAAATATCCATCCATCCATCCATTTTCCAAACCGCTTATCCTATTGGGTCGCGGGGGGTCCGGAGCCTATCCCGGAATCAATGGGCACGAGGCAGGGAACAACCCAGGATGGGGGGCCAGCCCATCGCAGGGCACACTCACACACCATTCACTCACACATGCACACCTACGGGCAATTCAGCAACTCCAATTAGCCTCAGCATGTTTTTGGACTGTGGGGGGAAACCGGAGTACCCGGAGGAAACCCCACGATGACACGGGGAGAACATGCAAACTCCGCACACATGTGACCCAGGCGGAGACTCGAACCCGGGTCCCAGAGGTGTGAGGCGACAGTGCTAACCACTGCACCACCATGCCGCCCCCATAAAAATATCATAATTCAATATTTCTGTTTTGGTCCTCTGGCAGTTTATAACATAGGCTTTTATAACTCAAACAAGGCTATTTATCTAGGGGCATTGAATAAAAAACAATACACAGGAAATTTAAGGGAAGGAAGTTGAATCTTTTGTTAAATAACTATTCCCAGTTTGAGAATAATATGTTTTTCATCTATATCATTCCTACAGTGTAAAAAAAAAAAATAAAAAAATATGACCATGACTGGAGATGAGCAAGATCATCATGAACACATATTGGGATGCTCAGGAAATTGCCTGGAAGGTGTTTTCATGTCTCACTTTCCGTCAGCATGGTAACTATGCTAGGGAGTTCAGTTTCAGCCTTCTGCTCAGCATGCAGACTTTGTGCACTGCCTCTGTGATGCATGAGGTTCCTCTGAGTATGTCAACTTCTTCCCGTAGTCCAAAGATGTGCGCTTAGGTGACCTGGTGTCCCAGAGTGTGAGCCCTGTGATAGGCTGGGTGACCTGGTATCCCAGAGTGTGCAAGTGCATGCGTCCTCTGATAGGCTGGGTGACTTGGTGTTTGCCTATTTGCCAAAGGTATTCCTCTGTCATTGGCTCCAGCTGGCCTTTCATTTTCAGTAACCTCTTATCCAATAAGATTGCAGTAAAGATAGATAGACGGATTAAAATTCAACATAGTGATTTTTATTTTTGCATATAAGCATATGAGTGTGTTTTTGAATACCATTTTTGGATTCTGTGCTCAGAAAAATGTTGGATATTAATCAAAAACATTACATTACTAAAAATGGAAAGATTGGCTGTACAGTAAAAAACATGGCAAAACTTCTAAAAGGCTTGAGACGCAATCAGTTAAAATAATAATCAATTATTTAATATCTTATGGGTATTTAGCCTATCATCATCCAGGCAACTTTAATTTGGAGCAGGGGCCTCATAGGGCAGTGGTTCTTTACCCTTTTTCCACCCAGACCCAATTTTTGCCATACCAGCTCAGTCACCACATTGCGTCAAGTATAGGTTCAAATTAAAGGTGCTTGCGAGTTTTAAAAGGCTTATACTTCCAACACTGTCTAGCGAACGTTTCAGATTTGAGTCGCGACCCAGTGGTTGAGAATCATCGACCTAGATGGCAGGGCCCGAGGCAGACAGGTGATTATTATGATGGAAGTAATCGCGCGTATTAATGATTATAAGATTATTTCGGTTTCTCCTTAACAAAAATCCAAGTATATTTGAGCAGCGAAGATTCTGTCTATAGTATCCATCCATTTTCAGAGACCACTTGTCTTATTCAGGGTCGCAGAGCCTATGGCTATGGGCGCAAGGCAGGGATACTTTACATAATTTAACATAAAAACTGGTTTAAGGCAGTTTTGGAGCCAGACTGGAAGTTAATGAGACGCGCTGGGAATTTTAATTATAGTTTGTTTACTGTTTACAATGAAAAAGGAAAATGCGGCAAAATGCGTTACTATTAGTTATCAACTATACCATTAGACATTACAAAAGAGAAACCATAAAAAGCCAGTTATCTATATATCGATCACGTTATGTATCCTGCTAAACAACAAAAAATGGCAGGATTGTTAGTAGACAAGCTTCAGAGATGGTTCATTTTTGATTTTTGTGCATTTCTGGAGGCCAAATATGAATGTCAACCCCTTACAGTACACACGTTATATGGATTTTTTTATGAGTACCTTTTAACTTCATGATTTTTAAAAAATGTTTTTGGCGTTATTATACCAAATAGATTTTCGCGCTGTCAGATTCCTTACATCAACTGCTTACCATAGCCGACAGAATTAACCCGAACTACCCCATAATCGGTCAACATAAAGATGAACTGTTACATTGTGCCGCCCCATTTATGGAGTCTCTCCCCACCGCAACAAACTGGAAACCACAGGCTGCCACGCGCCATACACGTAACCTTTTCAAAACCACGTCCAACGTCTGAAAGACGTCCTGTCAGCCAATCGCCGCGCAGTACTTGATGTTGTGGGCGTGTCCTCTCGGCGCCACCCGTAGCTTCCAACGTTGCACCGATGGCTACGTCACACATGGTAAAATGGCGGTACTAGCAATGGCTTTGAATTTTCACCTTATGTTTTAAGCTTTGGAAAACTAACCCCACGAAATATGCGGTACTAATTATACACGGGGACGGTCTAACTGGTAAACACATAAAATATATCCGCAATGGATTCCGTCGTGGGGGAAGATCCAACTCTGCCTATAGACATGAACGGGAGGTAAGCGACAAAGCTTTCTGACACTCCGTTAGCCAAACACAACGGTTACGGTCATGTAATTGTTACTAAAAGGTTTGAATTCCTTCTTCACGTTAGTGATGTAAATGTCGTACGTAGGTGTATCTGCTTAAATCTTAACTGTCGACTTAACTATCAGAATAGCCTTACAAAGTGGTAGCTATTTAGAGTCCCTGGAAACGGTACAAGGAGATTAACACTTCATGTTTTGAGGTCCTTTGCTTACCTCTTTTAGACAGTGAACATTTAATTTTAGAAAATTTTCTTACGTATCAAGTCAACATTTTTTGCTGGCTGTCACAGTGTTAAATGTCCTATTGTATTTTTATTTTTAAAAGAAAGAGTTGGTATATAAATAGAAGCATTACACGGGTTATTAACAAATAACTTTTGGGTTTTTTTTTGTATAATATTTTTCTGATTCAGAAAATTGACACGCAATGTAAATGCTGTCAAAATCCCCTGAGTGGGAAAACAACACTGAGCCACAGGCAGTCATACTCTATATATAGCTGACTTGTTAAGTTGTGTCGCTGCCAAAGACTAATAAGTCAGAATAACGGACTTGTAGCAATTCCCGTTGGTGCTCGTTAGTTCTCTACACCAATTAAATCCTTCGTTTTTTTATGTTGAGAGCAACTAACGATGCCATAAATTTAGTACTAGTCTGTACTACCTGTTAATCACTTCATCGGGAGGCCGGAAGTTCAGCCTGTCATTGTATTAGAAACTGTTCTGTCAATTTAAGATCATTGGTTTTGTGCAAATATACACTATGATCTCAATATCAATAATAATAATGCCAGTCTTCTGTCCTTGACGGATCCAGCTAAACTATGACGGTTCAGGAGAGAGGTTAGGGTTAGTCGTGAGAATACCGCTTCCTCATCGAACCTGTAGGTGTAGGTAATGATTAGTGATGACTATCGTGCTGTTTTTTGATATAACCGACTTTTAAATTATTGAAGTCGCTTACATGCGCCTGTAGTCGCTGTAAGTAGTGTGACATTTGATGGGGCGAATTTGGTTGCTTTGTGTAGTTGCTGCTTTAGTTTGGGAAGTATTAAAATGTTAAAATAAGCTAACTGGCAAGTTTCAGCTTGTTATTTACTAACCCCTTGAAATATCTGCCTGGTATGTAGTTTTTAAATAGATAAAAACATTTAAAAATATATAACTGTCTGTATAACCCTACATATAATGACAAATTTTCCTTTATCTTCTATTTGAAGGATAATTCCTTTCAACACACATCACCATCACCAATGTCAGTGAGGTGTGTTTGGAGATACATTTAGCCCCTAACCTATGAATTTAAGAATATGCATTACTGTTAGTATTAAAAGGCCGATCATCGCTGCATTGTCAAGCAGACAGTGGTGGTTCTGTGGCAGCTTATGCCGGGCTGTCAAGAAATTAGTTTAGTATCATTTAACTTTTGACTCTTTGTAAGTCTATTAAGATGGTTTGTAAATATACACTAGGTGATCAAATCAAATTTCATTGCAGTTTTCCTTGCCAAATATTTTATTCACAGCCATTTGTGTAGTTTAGCTGTTCCCTCTCCATCTATACAGTTGGATATTTTAGGTATGTTGTCGAAGGCTTCAAACAGGGCCCTTTTTGTATCTGACACCAATAAGTCCTGTACCTTAAACACCATGCTAACTTCTATTACAGCATCAGTTCAGGGTGGCTGGTTTAACCCACCCCCCATTTCACAAGTCTCTTTCTGACCATAATAATTAGGTGTCTGTCTCTTATGTCTGTTACTTCGCTGCCCTGTAATGAACCTCAGTGTTTTGAGCTGAGGAGCCAGATGGCCATTGCTGTACCTCAATGCATTAATGATAAGGGTGGTGTTTGTTACCTTATCCTGAAACCTGAGATAATTGGTTCTCTATTAAGTTGTCCTAGATGTTTCTGAAGTCTTCCTATAAATGGTTTAATGTACAATTGACACTCAGCTAATAATACTTGTTTGGTGTGGCGTATGTATCGGCACAATGGCAGCACCATAGCTACCATTGTGTGATAGACGCCTTGTATTTGGGGAAAACCAAATAACAAGACTGTTTAATAGGTATAGTGTCATCTGGTGGTGCCTGCAGATGGTGTTGTTTTAATGCTTTTTCTTTTTTCAGGTTTTGCCCTATTTTGTTTAAATTTTGCATGTATTCAGTCAGATAAATGCTACATATAGCCTACGAACATCAATATTTCCTGTGTGTTGTAACAGGTAATTGACAGCAAGCTGTATTTATCCACAATGTAATTCATTTCACACATGCATAGACATTCTATGGCCGTGGAAACGTGGCCAGTCAGTGTGCCTCCTGGTGATAATTGTAGCTCATCTGATTGGCCTGGTTAATCAGCTGCAAAGAAATGAAGCATCTTGGGAATGTTGCCTGAAATGTTGTTCTTTTTTCCCATTCAGTTTTACTTGGGGCTTGGGGGTCACTTTTAGAATGTGATGTGATAAGAGATGTATGGCCTTTTATGGAAGGGGCAGACATATGAACTGAACATTCTGATTTGGTTCATCTTTAGCAGGGGTGGGCAGTGTTGTCCGCAAAGCGCCTGTGTGTGTGTGCAGGTTTTTGGAATAACCTTTAGGTGAGCTGTTCAAACCCAGGTGTGAGGACTCTTCGGCCAGTCAGTTAGGGTTATCACTTTGTGTGTATATATTGGTACATTCTTTATTTTGGCACCAACCCCCAAACATTGCCTGTCACGTTGGGCCTGAACATCATTTACAAATGGGAAAGATGGTGGCACAGGAGGTAGTGCTTTCGTTCGGCAACTGGAGGGTTGCAGGTTCGAGTCCTGGTTCCTCCTGACCCCATCAAAGTGTCCTTGAGCAAATTGCTCACGGTGAGCAGGTTGGCACCTTGCATGGCAGCCTCCGCCACCGGTGTGTGAATGAGTGTGTGGATGGGTGAATGTGAGGCATGAAATGTAAAGCGCTTTGAGTACTCGTAGGAGTAGAAAAGCGCTATATAAATGCAGTCCATTTACCATTTACAAATCTGCAGTGCCTATCCTTTATGTCTCTCGTCCCATGACATTTCTTCTACCACTGTTCCCCTAATGGCAGTTCCAGAGTGCACTCTGTCTGTTCTGAAAGCTTTCATGCAAAGTGAAACATATAAACACCATTGTGCAAATTGTAAAGAGAAAACTTGTCAACTGCATGATGACCCAGTGTTTCACCAGACGCTAAATGTCAGAATGAAATTGGGAAGCTCTAGTTGTGGGTGATCTGTGACCCCGATGTTTCCTGGTTTGGAGAAAGGCTGAAACATTGATTTTCTGTGTTCAGGCAAAAAGGGCAATTGGAAAACCAACCATCATGGTACCTTCCGGTAAAGCTTGTCAGTGTGCTAAAGGTAATTTGTGTTGTGAGATTTTGTAACAGGCATTTTCAGTTTATTTATTTATTTTTTTCAAAGAAACTTTATTTTCTTAACTTGTTATTTTGAGCATTTGGAATAGAAAGCCTTGCCTTCCATTGTGGAAACTAGTTGACAGCTTAAGGGCCTCTGAACGTTTGGTCAAAAAGCTTTGTCATGAATGGTGAAGATGCACTAAATTGCGATAATATTCAACAATCTGTGCAGTTGTGCAGAATATTGTTTTGTGGGTGGATTTTTTTGTGTTAATACTGGATTTAATTAAAGAATTTTGAATGTGATGATTTTCATTTAGCTAGACTGGTGATCAATAACTAAAAAGTATGCAGTATTGACATTATCAGTGTCCCTTTATTTTTAATTGGAAATTAATCAGATATTGCTTGTTTAGTTTCTGTTTCCCGTTAAGCTCCTGCAGTGGATTATGGGTAGAAGGCAGGAAGAGCATTAAGTGAAGCTGTCGTAGAAAAGCGGAAGGAAGTGATCATTCTTGTGTTTGTGGAGCTAAAAGTCTGAGACGGAGGAGAGTAATTTAAAAGTATTGGCGACCTTATTGCTGCTCTTGGCCTTGTGCTGCTGAAGGCTCCGTCATGCAGCGGAGTACTGCCTGTTGGCGAAGGGTCCAAAATGGAGCTGTGTCGTATAGCGACATTGAACTGTGTGAATCTTCCTTGGCTCTCAAAGGCCTTTGATTTGTAGAGATCACAATGACTGTTTGTTAAACAGTGACAGCATGCTTAGCCATTCTGCGGGACATTGAAGATAAGAATTCAGCTAGTAACGGGTGTGTGAACCTTACAGGAATGTTAAATACTAGTCCGAAAGGTGTTTTTTTCTGTTTAGTATATGACTTAAAAATCATTTAGTTTACAGTAACATTGTTGACTGTAATGTGTATTTGCATATAAGAAGGGGAAATAATTTCAGTGCATTGTTTATTTTGTGGTCATGAGTTCATTTAAGCAGGTCGAAAGTTAATGACGCAATCATATTGTTTCAGCACCGGCTTGTCCAGACTCGATGAGATGGCAGACGACGGACATCTTCCGATGGACAGCATGGCAGGTAGAGATGTCTGCCTATCTCTAGATTCCTTTTGTCTGTGGTTTAGTAATATACCTGCAATGACAACATACAGCATCGGCTTAAATCAGACTTTCAGTTTTTAGTTATTAGCTCTCTTTGTATATTGTAAATGTGAATGAAATGGTAATGCTTGTCTTTCTATCTAGTCTTGCAGTTTTCTGTTTCTGCTTTTGTGCTGCATTGTCATACAAACCATGGCTTTATTGTTTTCAAAAGCCAGAAGTTTGCCTGTATGAAAAGACAGCCGCTTATTTCTGTACAGCATGTGTCTGAGGTTTCCTGAACATTCTGCTGACAGTGAAGCCGTAATAAGCTAAATTAAGAAAAGTTATTCAGATTAATAAAATCCTCCACACTTTCAGTTTTCATTCTAGCTTTGTGACAGTGTGGATGCATCTAAATTCTGAAATAATATGCTACATGTTTTTAATGTGGCTGCTTTACATTTAGTGGCTACATGCTTTAACGTGACTGATAAATGAACGACATTTTGTATGGTTGCTGTTCTTTGTAAGTTCCAGCTCTGAACTGTCCCTGTATGTATTACCACAAATGTGGTACCGGTAGCTTATTTGTTTTATATATGGACTTAAATTTATGCCACTTTGTCAACTCAAGATGGTGTCAGTGCATGTAATTGGAAGTAGTTTCTATGGATTCTTCAAAGTGTTATGTGGGCAGCACATGTTAAATTTGGGTGAAATGGTGTATATCAGTGTTATTAATCTTACCTTTGAAGTGTAGTCTTCTGAATGTCTCTTCCTAATTCTAAGGTATTAAGTAAAGTTAAATAATTAAGCAACGGAGAGTGTCAATGTATGTAACATAAGAAGGTTTACATTTTTTTCCCCATTTTATATTCTCTTCCTAGGACTCGTGTTTCCAGGAGAGCGAGTATCACCAGGTAAAGCTCACACCATGAAAGATTATGAAAACGTAAGTGAATACAAGCCAAAGAAGGTTTTTTTGTCTTTCAAAACTGAAACCAAAAGGTGGTAGCAGTTGGTGTGTGTTGTGTTTTTTGCCAGTTAAAATTGGCATAACTCCCTTAGACTGGGTAGTAAACAGGTCACCAGTATGCAGAAACCAAACAATGTTCTATAACTCACTAAAAAGATATTTTCTAATATACTTCTAGCCTTGAATGTATTAAATGTATTTATACAGCACCAGTTTTACATGACATGGTATTGTAGTCTTTACCTTTTATTAGTTTTTAATAGTTAAATGCGCAGAAGAAAGTTAATCCTGCCTTCACTTTTTGTGAATCGATTCCTTGTTTATGTCATTCTGTGATATAATTAGCTCACGCACTGTCCTTTAGGTCACATTTATAAGCATATTCATAGCTTGAATGTTGTCTCAGTAGATCCATTTTTATCCCTTTGTTTGTCACTTTGCTGCATGATGTCAGTCTCAGTTGCGGGCTGGTCTTGTGGAGTGGGGCCGTCACACAGCAGCCCAGATGTGGCCTATAAAATCGGCTAGAGAACAATGGCACACAGTCTGCTGCCCCCATCTCCCCTCCTCCACATCAGGCTGCCCCTGGCCTGCAATTCATTAGCCTTCCGAGGGAGATGATGCTGAATTACGCAGCACGGGACTGGGACTGGGACTGGGCCACGCTGCACAACACACGATGTGTTCTCCTGTAATTCGAGCTTCCACGCGGCGTGTGCACTCTGGGCTGATGGGAGTTACCGTAGAAAGCTATGTGCGTGCCGACTCAGCGCTCACTCACCCAAATAAAACAAACCGTTTGTCTCTTTTCAGCAAATCACTAATCTGAAGAAAGAGAACTTCAACCTGAAGCTTCGCATTTACTTTATGGAAGAGCGTGCGCAACAGAAATTCGACTCTGCCGAGGATGTATACAAAACGGTGACTGGACATCCTCCTGAAATAATTTTTCTGAACTGTATATTGTGCATAGCCCATGCAGTGAAAATGCTCTCTCCAGTTGCTGTTTTCCAAAGAATAGTAAATTCTATACTTTTTCCATACTTAACCACTTAAATCCCCACTGGGGTCACGGAGCCTATGCCAGGAACCAACATACCGCGGGGCACATACACCCACAACTACAATCAGTCTACCCTGCATGCTTTCGGACTGGGAGGTAACCGGCAGGGAGAGCAGGCGAACTTCACACAGATGCTGTGTGTCATGCTGCAAGGCAGTAGTGCTAACCACTGCGCCACCATGCCGCCTGGTGTTAGTTTCCAATAAACTTTAAGTTAAATAATACTACACCTAAGTTTCCTGAATGAGCCAGGGCACACAAAATCAGCAAATTAACAGGACTAATTGGATGGTAAAGTAGCAGTCGCCTTTGCTGCCAATAGCTTGGTGCACAGTTGAGATGGAAGTTAAATTAAAATGCAAAACCACACCAGACTTGTATGACATGCCACCACGGTCACAAATAGTCTGACTATCCTCTTTTATCAGCTAATTACAAAAAAAAAACATAATTTTCCATTTGAAGTTAGGGAGAGAGGTTTTATATATCCACATAATCTGCGATTTCTGTAAGCCATTGCAGCAGAAGACTGTTTGCCTTCAGACTGTTACTTGTATAATGAAGTTGTACTTCTGATGTCAGAGATTATATTAACATTATGGCTTTTGACAGAATATTGAGCTGAAGGTGGAGGTGGAGTCACTGAAGCGAGAGCTGTCAGAAAAGCAGGAGCTCCTTGTCTCAGCCTCGTAAGTGCAGCCCTGGTCTCGCACAGAGCCAAACGTGAAGGGCTTCCATTTGAAACCATTTGAAGTATGCGAGATGTATAACCAGACACCTTGTGGGGAGAATATGATATGTTCAGATTATTGCTTAGAGGTCAGTGATGCTTTTTTTATTTAAAGGAAAGCTGTAGAGAACTTGGCCGGGAAGGAATCGGGGGATATTCTGCGTCTGAAAGAGCAGGCCAAGAGAGAGGTGGAGCGGCTGCGAGACTCTTTCAATAAGAAGATTCAGCAGTTAGAGGAGGTAATGTGTGCTGACTACAGGCACAGCTGAACGATAGCACTGTGGGAGATGGGCTTCTCACTGACTGATTATAAAAGGTCTGTCTCTTTCTTTGATGTTGCCCCAGGGCTGGGGTTGAATAATGCACCTTTTCATCTTGTAGGTGTGTGAGGTAGCTTGTAGTAATTAGGCCACTTTGCTGCCACACACGTACTCACATCCGATTCATCAGCTTGTTGTGGACCCTTTGTAACTCAGAATTTGAAGGCAGCCGAAGAGGAGGTTGAGAAGATGGCAGCTGTCGCAGAGCAGGAGAAGGTGCGAAACATAGACATGGAGAAGCAGCTTCTGGCATTCAGCCTGTCCAGCACCTTTTCGCCTGCCCCCACCCAGGATGTGCACCATGTCCTGCAGGAGAAGGATGGGTAAGACCAGCCACGTGTCTCTTTGTGCAATAAAAAGGCCACTACCGCTTAGCTAGCTGCTGAATGGTGTGTCACTACTACTGGTGGTGAAGTCCTTTTTTTGTGGTTCCCATAGTGTTATTGAGCAGCTGAAACTGTCCCTGAAAAACCGGGATGCAGAGGTTGCACAGCTACAGAAGGCCATCGGTGATGAGGGCAGAGAGAGCCAGCCTGCCTCGGCGCCCACGGGAGACCTGGCTGAAGCCATCGCTCAGAAGGACAAGGAGCTGGAGGTATGCGTTTGCCCTTCTGCTTTTTAAACATCTCTACGATTTAGAAATGGTAGAGAAGAGCTGGGGAAGCCATTTTGTGCTGCGTTTCGGAGTGATGTTTGGAAACAAAGGATAGTTTGACATTTTATTTTGACCATGCGTGAAGGGCAATCAGAAAGAAAACATGATAGTTTAAACTGAAGGTTTAATCACTGAGGCCCTGAAAATTGCTGGTTTTATGAAAGAGACAGAGGGGGTAGCCTACTGTCCAGATCGATTAAATGTGAGCATAAATGCAAAGCAAACTCTGCAAAAACGCATTAAGTCATTTATACTGGCTGTTTACATGGATGCCACATTAACCTGTGGGCATTTCATCACAAAGTACATCTTAAATAGTTTAGTAACTGCAGTGTGACTCTGCTGCAGCTCAGGTTCAACTAACAGACGATCCAGTTAGTCTTTTTTATATGAAATGTATGTTTTTTTTGCTGAATGCAAAGCATGACCTTTAGTTGAATGTTTTTTTTGTGATGTGGACTTTTGTCTGTATTGTTGCCTCACATTTTTTTTTTCTCTCCCAAAGACTCTCAAAGAGGAACTTGGGCGTGAGAAGGTGAAAAATGAAAGAGAACTGCAGGTTAGTTTAAAGGTGTTCCATTTGTTAATCAGTGATCCACAGTGTGTGCTCATTGCTGAAGGGAAATAAATGTCTGTCTGTCAGTGGGGTTGAGTAGCCCAGCAGCTGTGTGACGGGTCAGCTAGGACCCTGGAGGATGGGGCTCGTCTGCAGTGCATTGGCCTGAGGCCGTGCCACTGTTCAGTAGGGCTGCCGCCATTAATCCACGTAGCTGATGACGTTGACACTGAAAATGTGTCAGCATCAATATTTTAAATCAACACTTTTTTAACAAATTATTTTAATGAACTTACAGTCTTGCATTTGTGTGTTTGTCACGATCCCTCATGTAATCCCCTTCACAATGACACAGAACAGATGCCATCCGAGGAATATCTACTGATAACAAATATGAACAAAGGAACATATGCAACATCCTCTTTTTCTGTTCAACATGAGCCCTGTTTGCTTATATGCTGCCAGAGACTCTGTGTTCCTCTGCTCGCTCTAAAAGGAGGCTGTCCCCATGTGTAAATGCCTCTGCTGGCCCGGGAGCTGTGTTCCTCTAAAAGGAGGCTGTGCCCATGTGTGAATGCCTCTGCGGGCCCGGGATCTGTGTCTCGGAAGCTGTGTTTCTCTAAAAGGAGGCTGTGCCCATGTGTGAATGCCTCTGCGGGCCCGGGATCTGTGTCTCGGAAGCTGTGTTCCTCTAAAAGGAGGCTGTGCCCATGTGTGAATGCCTCTGCGGGCCCGGGATCTGTGTCTCGGAAGCTGTGTTCCTCTAAAAGGAGGCTGTGCCCATGTGTAAATGCCTCTGCGGGCCCGGGAGCTGTGTCTCGGAAGCTGTGTTCCTCTAAAAGGAGGCTGTGCTCCTGTGTAAATGCCTTGCTGGCCAGGGAGCTGTGTCTCGGAAGCTGTGTTCCTCTAAAAGGAGGCTGTGCTCCTGTGTAAATGCCTCTGCGGGCCCGGGAGCTGTGTCTCAGACTGAGTAGATGCAAGACAGAGCATCTACTCCCCTCATCAAAATCAGTGGTATAAAAGAAAATCAAAGAAGTAATATAAAATGACACAATGTTGCATGCATTTTGAACTTCGATGTGCCTTTGCTTTTATGGTTTTGTCCTAATCTCTGTAATCCTCTTGGGCCTTCCAAACCAGTGTCTGGCAGTGAAATCACTGGGGTGTTTAAGGAGAAATTGTTATTGAAAACTGCTGGATGTGTCCTTGCTTACAAAAAATACTGTAGTCGAAGAGAATTTTGTAAGCAGGTTATGTGGAATGAATTATTAAAGAATTTTAAGTGGAGAGGATTTTTGGTGAAACCAGACCTTGTTATGGTAGGAGTCCAAAACTCACATTTTTATGCAGTTGTGTAAGTTTTTCAATTGAGGTCAATATGTAAATCATTCAGGTTCCATGAACAAGTTAAAATATCTTGCCATAAGCAAAACATAACAGATTTTATTATGTTTACTGCAGTGTTTGTGATGGGGAGATGTCAGTGCTTTGACCTACAGAGTCGAAATATTATGGCTGAAGCCAGACAGGTGGCGCCATCTGATGGATGACTTGCAGCTAAAGGCGATCATCTAGCCGCTTTTGTCAGTGACACGCAGCGGTCAGAAGGGGTGGCTGTACTGTCACGAGGAGATTACAGGGGTCAGCGCTGTAATGCCGGTCATGTTATCCGCCCAGGATTGGGGGCAAGCGTGCCTATCAGGCCAGTGCCACCGGATTACCGGATTTAGTGTAGGGCTTGCCCTGCTAGCCGCCCATTCTGCTACCGACAATGTCTGGGGAGACACGGGCAGCATCCCTGCGGAGATCCCTGCGTGACGCCGAGCACGGCCGGCCCATAAGCGCGCGGGACTCCTGCCGAGTCTGCGGCAACCTCCCCCGGGGCAGCCTCTGCCGCTGGATGTTCAGCCCCTCGGGAAGGACGAAGCTGCAGGTGGCACTGTCCTACGCGCTGGGTTGCGAAGTGGCGCGCGACGGCCGCTGCGAGTTCCTCTGCGGCAAGTGCGCCCACATGCTGGAGCGTGTGCTCGAGTGCCGCCTGCTCATCGGTCGGCTTCAGGTGACTCACAGGGCCCAGGAGCAGAAGCTGCAGGTGGAGAAGGAGAACCTGATACGGTGCATCAGCCACTTGTACAGGAAACACAATGAGTGCATGGTGGCGGCTGAAGGGGATTGTGCTCCCACTAGGAGCTCATCCAGGACCAGCGTTGAAGTTCAAATCGCTTCAGAGGGGTCGGTTTCAGAGGAGCAGCTCTCACCTGCCAGAAGCTGTGATGACGGTGAAACCAGGGCTCCAGCAGCTGGCTCCGGCTCACAGCCGATGTCTCTCCCCTCCCAACACATGTACATGGAGGTCGAGCTCCACAAAAGTAGCACGTCAGCCTTGTATCAGAAGCGCTCCTCCTCCATTCAGTCTTTAACCTCGGAATGTTCCGAGTCCCGCTCCCTTCCTGGATCGTCGGGATCTGCAGTGCAGAAGGCCACAGGGGACAGCCCCCAACCCGCCCGTCCTGATCCCGTGGCCAGATTCAGGAGAGGGCATCTACAGGGAAGCCCTTTTACTCAGACTTTCATGATCTCCGATGTCCTCAGTCTTCTTCGAAGCATCCCGAGAAGAGCCCTCTTATCACAGCCAAAGAGTAAGATACCCATCCTTACGAGATCCGTCCCCTTGGGAACAGTGTCCGGTACTTCTTCAGCTCAGAGTCAGACGGAAACAGCCAGAAATCAGCTGGCTGCAGAATGGGATTTTTTACAAGATCTGACAGATGCATTTAACGATGAGTACACAGTCCTTAAAGCTGAGGTAACCTGATCACAAGCCCATGTGCTTCTCAAGGCTGCATTAAGATGTGAGCAGTTTTGTGCCTGTGTTTGTCTTTTTATGTCTTTGTAGGACCTTATGGGATCTTATTACATTTCTACTGTGCTTTTGTTGTTTCTATCAATATTCACAATTATGCTAAATGTCCTTTCAGAACTTTGTGGGAAAACAGAATGACATCGCTAAGATGGAAGCTCTTACGAAGCAGATAACAGAAGAACTGAACAGCAACAGGGCTACCATCAAGAATCTGACCAAGACTCTAGAAGATAGAGAGAATGAGACCAAGGTGTGCATTGCAGCAGAGAGTGGCAGTTTGTATAGCCTGCTTAACGGCAGCCTCGTTTCATAAGAACCTAAGCGCTCGTCTCGTCTGCTTTTCAGGTTCTGCATGGAAAGCTCGAGGAGAGCGAGGTGGAGCTGTCCTCGGAGAAGAAAAACGCCGTGAAACGAGACAAAACAATCCAGGGCCTGAGTCTGCTCCTGAAGCAGAAGGACAAGGAGGTGACCGGCTGTAGCCTGAATAAATACACTTTGATTCATTTCATCTCCTGACCTCCAGTAATGCCTCACCCTCCTCTGTTGGAAAGATGGAGGAGCTCTGTCATGAGATTGAGGACCGTGATGCAGCCTTGGCCAAGTCCCGCGAGGCTGCACACAAGGCACAGATCCAGAAATACCAGGCAAGTCGTCCTTCCTTGATGAAGATTAAGTGCATGTGTGGGGCTTTAAGAATGTGGCTTATGATAAGAAATGTTTCTTCATGTAGAAAGGTTGCAGACTATATTTAGCACATAACAACCTATTCTAATAGGGCGATCTGTGTGTGTACCCCCCACACCCCCTCCAGGGTGCAGAGGAGCATCAGAATCTTCTGATGGATAAGCAGGCGGAGCTGGAGAAGCTACAGCTGGAACACCACGGCAAGGTGCTGGAGGCTCAGAAGCTCCAGCGAGCCCTTCAGCTTCGGGAACAGGATCTTGGGGACGTGCAGCAAGCCAAGGAGCAGCTGGAGCAGGAGCTGGAGGAGCTGCAGCAGCTGAAGAAGAAGGGAGACAAAGCTGTCAATGTGGGTGGCGTCCCGTGTGGCTGCGCTTGCGCGAGAGCACCGCTAGACGGTGACCAGTCAGGTCCCCGAGGTGCTCTAGAAACCCTCAAGCCATGGATCCACTTCTAATTTAGGCCAGTCCTGCATATGGAACAACAGGCAGATAACACTGGAAAAATACCAGCGGGGGAGCATGACTTCCTTATTTTATAAGGGCTCCTCTCCTTAAACAGAGCTTTGTGTTTCTTTTCTCCTTTATTTATTTGTGTTGGACTGGCAGTGAGCATTCGGACCTCGCCGTTTCTGGGCTGATCTGCGTGTTTTCCTTGGCAGGACCTCCAAAACCAGCTGAAGAAGCTGAAGGGGGAGCTGGGGGAGAGGGAGAGCGCCCTGGAGCAGCACTACCAGAGCCTCCTTAACGAGAGCCAGAGGACGCTGCAGGGCCACGAGGTCACCATCCAGCGCCTCACCTGCAGCCTCAGTGACAAGGAGCATCAGCTACAGGTGGCGTTAGATGCCCGGCCAGGCTAGAGGGGCTGGCTGAGAGTGGAGCCCCCTGCTGACACCGGTGTCTCTTTGCAGGAGTACATGCACATGATGAAAGATCAGGAACAGAGGCGAAGCCCCGGGGGCGGCGGAGACATGCTGACCAAGCTGCGGGAACGTCTCCGGGAGAAGGAGAACAGTCTGCAGGTGGACCTTCCCAGCGCATCTGGGCTGGAGCCTTTGTGCTTAACACTTTCTCCAATATAATACCTTTTATTTCATGTCAGGGGTGTATTTATGAAAGTGAAGTCAGGGCCTAATACTAGCTTTGATCTTCAGAAATGCAGGGTGTTGCTTCAGCATGTATTTTGAAAGATAGCAGAGATAGAAACTTTAGTTGAGACAAACATGCTTTGTGTATTATGTTCATAAGTGTTATATTTGGTTAAAGTCGGTGAATTCAGTAATTTCATTTTTTTTGGCAATATTCTATGAAAGTTTGCTGGCATAGAGGAGCAATTCGAGGATTTATTTGGGGGAGGCCATGCTAGGGGCCATTATTTATACTGAGGCGCCAGCCTTATTAGCCAATGATATGTTTTGAATCTATGAGTGACAGGGGAGGGGACACTCTGAGGGCCAATAAGCTTTTACCTAGGCCTATACCCCTGTGGCTCCGCCCCTGTATACATACCTAATTTTTGTGGTTCAGTTGTGTAAAGCCAAGGTCTATCGTGTTGCTTTTTCTGCAGCAAGCCCTGGATGAGAAGTTTGCTGCCATTGAAGAGAAGGACAATGAGATTCACCAGCTTCATCTGTCTTTGCGCGAAAAGGAGCAGGACCTAGCAAGATTGAAGAACCTTCTATTGCACAACGAGGAGACGATTAATGTACGTTAGGCACTCAGCGGGCACCTGCTCCCTCAGGATCTCCTCTCTCCTGGCCGGTCTCCTTTGCTGAATCTCTGCTGTCATTCTCCCCAGAGTTTTGATTCTGTGATTAAGGAAAAGGACGTGGAGCTCCAGCACCTGGCGAACAGCTTCAAAGATCAGCAGAGGGCCAAGCAGGAGATGGAGGGGAACCTTTCTCGCACCCTTCGGGAAAAAGACGCCATCATCTCTCAACTGCAGCAAGCGCTCGAGGGGAAATCCAAGGATTTGGATGTAAGCTGGAGCTTCTCGCCTATTTCATGACAGGATGTGACCAAAGCAGTGCTCCTCTTGACAGACATGCTGCTCGTATCTGTATTCCCAGGAGATGAATCGCACCCTCCTCAGCAAGACGCAGAGTGGCGCTGTATCTGAGCAGCTCGGCCAGCAGCTGAAGGCGGCGGAGGCCTTGCTGGCTGAAGTCATGAAGGACCGAGAGAGATTGGTGTCGGACAACGAGAGCGCTGTGGAGGGACTGCTGAAAACCATCAGCAGCAAAGACCAGCTCCTCAAAGTAATGTGTGATGTTACTGTCAGCCCTGATCGCTTTTCCCAAGCACATTCAGAGCCCCTCTCTGCTTTCCTCATTCACGCTGAAGGCCTGCAGCTGACTGGCAGAATGTTCTTCCTCCTTTGAAGGATTCTGCAGAGCACTATAAGCGCCTCCTGGCTGAACGTGGCCAGGAAGTGCGAGACCTGAAGGAGCAGCTCGCTGAGAAGCAGCAGCAGCTCTGCGAGGCCGAGAAGCAGAGCTCGGCAATCGCACACGCAAAGTGCCTGGTGACTGCGGAGCTTAGGGGCCTGCTGGCCGAAAAGGACACCGTGATAAATGTGAGTGTGTCCACCCCTCCGGCCTTTTCCCGTTCGTCTCAAAAATCCGGCCGTTATGAGAGGTTCTGATGTAAGTATGTGAGCTCAAAATGAGGCAGTCTGCACAGTGGCTTCCTGTGCCTCTCTTTGCAAACATTCACAGGCTTTACTATGCAAAATATCCTACGCAGCCACATTTTGACTAAACTGTTATAGTTTATATAGTTTACAGTTAGTTATGCTGTAGCTAGAGTAATGCTTTTAAAAATAAAACTTTTAGAGATATGACTATCAATTATAAAATGGAATGGGCTAGATGTCCACGCTTATGACATGGTCCTTTTTCTTATGTATTAGAAACTGGTAGAGAGTGGCCAGGAGAGAGAGACGTTCTTGGCGGAGCTGAGACTGACGGAGGTGGCCGTACCGCAGGTGGTGGAGCTGAAACAGACCGTTCAGGTGTTACAGGAACGTCTGCACGAGGAGGAGGGTGAGCATGCCGAGATGGCAGCGTTACAGCGTTAGCCGTGCTGTCCCTCTCCGAGAAGCACATGTAACTCGGGGTGGCCGTCCTGCTCGTCCCTGTTGCCGAACAGCTGTGATTTTGAAGAAAGACGAAGACTCAGGCCCGGGGAAGATTGAAGTGATGAAGAGCGCAGTGACTCTGAAGAAGGAGCTGGCACAGAAGACAGAAGCCCTGAACAAAGCCATGAAGAAAGACAGTGAGCTGAAGGTGACAGTGGCTGCTCTGCCGCTCTCTTGGCAGTTCGGGAGTAAAATCAAAACAAGCCTCCGGAATGAATTATGACATTGTTAAATGGCCTTTTGATTTATGGTGAACACTGAGAACTCGTCTCTTCCAGGTTGAATTGGCTGAGCTGCGGTCCACGCTGGCAGATCTGGAGAGCCGAACCGAAGCCCAAGCCGCTAACATCGAGTCCCTAACAGCTGTGCTACAGACAAAGGACGAGATTATCCGGGTGATTATTTACTGCTGGATCTCGACCTGCATGGGTAATGAGTCTCCCTAAAGGTATTGAGGATTTACATGCAGTCGAGTAGCTTTCGGGGTTCTCTGGCAAACCACAAAATACGCTGTGGAGCGTGTGCTGTAAGTGGACGATTATGTAAGAATTCTTCAGTTGGTATTAATGTTGTGCTTTTGTTCTCTGTTGGACTTTAGCAAACACTTAATAGATCCTTGTCTCCACAGAGATTGGTACAATCTTAGGTGTTTATATGGACTTTTGTGTTGGCTGGCAGAGTCTCCATGAGCGTCTAGGAGAGCCAAGGGACCGTGAAGTGTCTGATCTCCAGGCTCGGGCAGCTGAACCAAAGGAAGAGAGACGCCTCCCTGGCCTCCCGCAGAGAGAGAGAACCATCATTGGTGGGGACAGCCAGCCGGAGGTACAAAATTCAAAATTAAACTTATCAGGCTTGTGCAGTTCCGAGGTTGGTCTGTTACTGCTGTTGATTGCCGTTGCTGTAAATAACTGGCGTGGTTTTACCCAGGCGGCGCCCGCCCTGTCCACGCTGCTCTCTGAGCACGAGGCCCTGAACCGGGCCCTAAAGGCAGAACAGCAGCTCTACTCCAGCTTGGTGAGGACCGTTAGAGAATCAGACAGGTAATGCAGCGCCGCTCCAACATGCTCGTGTCTTCGGCCAGACTTTCCCAGATCAATTTCGCTATTTATTTAAATGCTACTAAACCAGTCCAGGATGCCGGTATTATCGATTCACATTTCTATGCCAAACCTGCATTGTTATACTGCTATATAAAAGCAAAACGACATAACTGCATATTTTATCAAAATTGAGTTACGGCTGAAATTGGGCCTCTTAGGTTCTATTTTATCTTATTTGAGTTCTGTATGGCTTTGAAGAAAACATTTCACCGTTTATCTACCTGCTGCACATATATAAAAGCTCAGTGTTACCATGGTTACTGTGTTCTGCCCGCGCAGGGCAGTGTAATTACGGTAATAATGATTTTATTTGAGAGTGCCTTTTATAAACGGTACATTATACGGGTCCAAGCAGTTCCGTCAAAAGTGCCTGTGAATGAGGCGTGCAGGTTTCTGTGAGCCCTCTCTCCATGCGACACAGTGCCCGGCGCCTGCACGCCCTGCAGATGGAGCTGGCCGCCGTGCAGCTACTGCGTCAGCAGCTGGAGGAGGGTGTGCAGAACAACGAGGAGCTGCGGCGGGTCCTGGAGACAGAGCTGCAGCGCGCCAAGCAAAGAGAAGGTGCGGTATCCGGGGAGTGCCATGCATAGGGGCCGGCCGGGGCTCTCTGGTGCCCTCTGCAGGTCATGTCTGCTTCACCATCTGATTACACCCTCGTCTCCATAGGAATTCATGACGGTGTGCATCACTGTTTACTGCATCCAGTTTTATGTGTGTGTCTCTAGTATTTAAATTTTCCAGCAGTGCTCGACGGCCTGCTGTGTTTCGTCTAAAACACCGAATGTTCTCATGTCTTTCCACTGTTCAGTTCTGAGTTGTCTGCAGATTCTTCCACAGCCATCAGCATATCTGTGCTTCAGTCCATTGTCTCCTGCTTCTCGGCAGTCGTGCTGAAGTGGCCATGACAGATACATTCTTTGTTTGCTACCATATCATCTGTCGTTTGTCCTGCCTGCTTCATGCCAGCCTGTTTTGTTTTCTTGCTGTTTCTTTGTTTTGTAGGTCTCCATTCCCCTTTTGTAAAATAAAGGTTTCTAAAACCCCGGCTGATATGGAATAAAGCATGCTGTGTGTGGGCGCCTGTCTTACCGATCATCTTCCTCATCATTTGCTTCTCCATTATTAAAGCCTCCTAATTTTTCATTTTCCTGTAAAATATAGTGGCATGACATCACAGTGCTGTTCCACGCATCCTCGTAACCAAACTCAAACAAACAGCTCCATTCCAAGTATCATTATAAACCTGGCTGCATCAATTTGCAGATAAACTGCAAAACCTTTCTATAATGTAAGAAAATAAGCTTAGTTTACTGAAAAATCACTGTTATTTATGGAGACGTACTTGGTGTGACATCCTTGTCAATCATTTTTATTTTTAAAAATAAGGCTGCAGCCATCTGTCCTCATGCATGCATTTATATGCGTGCATCATCTTATGCATTGCCTGCTATGAGCATATAGGTTGCACACATTCTATAAAATGCGACTTGTTCCCTGCAGAGGCTGTGGGTAGATCCTGCCAGTTAATTCCAGCGCCTGTAATCCTGTCAGGGTTTCTGTCACTCTCAATGCTCTTTCCTCACCTCTTCCCAGGGAGGCGTATAAATAGCTAAATATCTGAATGTACTTCACTGGCTATTTATACTGCTGGTAGTCAGGAGTGGCTTGAGTGATCTCATTACAACAATCAGCTTAGTATATTTCGGTACTTTTTTCATTCAGCGACATCTTTCCAGGTTCAAGAGAAATCCAAACTCAGTGCTGAATTTATTCCAAAGCACGTGTTTATTTGCTGGGTCGCATGGTGGTGCAGTGGTTAGCACTGTTGCCTCACACCTCTGGGACCCGGGTTCGAGTCTCCGCCTGGGTCACGTGTGTGGAGTTTGCATGTCTCCCCCTGTCGTTGTGGGGTCTCCTCCGGGTACTCCGGTTTCCCCCCACACAGTCCAAAGACTTGCTAAGGCTAATTGGAGTTACTACATTGCATGTAGGTGTTTATGTGTACAGTTTATTGTGATTTAATTATTCTGTTTGAAAGCTGTGTAATTAAATTAGCCTTCCATCATTCATTGGCCCTTTTAGCTACATGCAACAGCAGGTAAAATTTTGCATGGACTCTGACAGAGTTACTTGCATGTTGGTTTTACTTGTGTTATGGAGCTATAATGTGTATTAATTTCTGCACTGTTTGTTGTGTTATTGAGGATTTATTGTGATGATTATCAAATTAAGCATTACAGGGTTGGGAAAGTGTCGATTCACATTCTCTATATTGTTCTCTGGCTCTTATGATCATAAATAAATTGTTTTTGGAGATACACTTGCAAATAAAGGAACCCATTCTGAAGGCATCCCTGCAATAAAAGTGTGAGCAGAACTTTCTGTTATGGTTGTTTGCTGTATTTCTGATTGAGTTTGTCCTCTACTGCTGTCCTGTGTGGCTCTTTAGGGAGTGACTGTCAGGCAGAACCAGTCGACCCCAAGGAACTGGAGAGTGTGAGACAGCAGCTGGAAGATGCCCAGCGATGGAATGCGTCCCTGCAGGCCCGCCTTGGTGCCATCCAGAATCGCGGCGGCGGGGTGGGCGGCACCAGCGACACTGGTATGGTGTTTCCCAGAATGCATTCTGCCGTAGCACATTCTTCTTAGCTGTGACCCAATAAACTTGATTTGACTGATTTGTTTAATTGGTTCTTTTTTAGCTGACACGTTTAGCTTTTTGGCCGATCAGACATCCTACTTGAGCATCTGTGTGGAAGACAGACTAGATGAGGAACTGGGTCATCTTTCAGTGCCAGAACTCCGACAAATGGTGCGTCACCAAAGTCATTCATTAAATGACTTCATCGTAGTTACATTTTCCCATCATTAATTGTCAGATGTTTGTTTTTTTTTTCTTTTTGAATGCTGAGCATTGAGGTCAAGGCTAATTTATACATTTATATTTTCTCAGATCCTTGAACTCAGAGATTATATCAAACGACTGCAAGCATCAAATGAAGATCATCACAAAAAGGTCTCACTGGTTAGCAGATCAGATGCCAAACCTGATGAGAAGGAAGATGAATATGTTTCTCAGCTTGCCTTTGACAATAAGGTGCTCTTTCTGTGAGACTGGATCGGTTTTGGTCACTGTTCAATTCTGTCTGTAACAATTGTGTCTTTCACTTCAGTTCAACATCTGTTAACTAATCCCTGTTCTCTTATCTTTTTGTTCCATTAAACAGATTTATTGTTTCTGTTGCATTACGTACATGTCATGCAGCTTTTCTCGTGAAGTGTTTATGAATTGCATTCCATCACTGCCTTTTCTTTTACAAAGCCATGTGTGTCATGCTCCATTCCATTACTGTAGCATCTCGAGAAGAATCTAGATGGAGCTGCTCGCATTAGCAAGACCTCTGGGCTTAGTGAGGAGTATCAGCAAACTGCTCGGGGTCAGGTGAGCGAATGGGGAGGAGGGAGGCATTTAATGCGAAGTGTATAATGCTGGTGAGTTGGTATTAAGTGCCATAGATGTTTGGTAGCTGACAATATGTTTTTCTTCAGTCAAGCGATGAGCGCGCCCAGTCTTCTGATGGAGAGTGTCAAAGTAGCGGGGTTTCCCAGACCCAAAGCAGGGGAGGGCAGCTTAACGATGCCGCTAAACGTAAGCGTGACAGGCGCCAAGAGGGTCTGAGCAGGGATATGGAGCTCCTGTCACTCCTCAAGGAGAGAAGACTCTCGTCTGTGACTCAGCTCAGGTGAGACAGGGCCGTGAACAGCCCGTTCTGTTCTGTTTGAACACCAGGCAACCGTAGCCATGGTGAAATGAATTTATTGTGTATGTAGGCAATATGAGTGTATTGGGGGATTATTTATGGGGTTGTAGTACAATCTAGTAGAAGATTAAATCTGAAAGATTGGTATGATCCAGAGGGCAAGGGGGGAAATAAATCATGAGAAACATACTTTATCAGAAATATATTGGTTATTGAGAGGGAAATGTTTACAGTAAGATTTATATTTTATAACCTACCTTAATCATTAGATATATGATTGAACTTGCTTTGTGCTTCAGGGAGGAAATTTTGAGACTGCAAGCTGAGAATGCTGCTTTGAGGGGGCTCCTGAAGAAGGAGCAGTCTGAGGAGCCCAAAGGAAGCACAGACAGCTCAGGAGAGAGTGGCAGCGAGAGAGATCTTCAGAAAATGGTGGAAAAGATGAAGTCTGAGGCAGTGAGCCAACGCAGGATCATAAAAGTGCTTAAGGATCAGCTGGAGCTCAACTCTGCTGCCGAGGGTGGGGCCACTTTTAACCCGGATCTGATTGTGAACATGGCGAGAGAGATCGAGCGGCTGAAAGCAGAGCTGGGACCCTCCAAGAGGCGCGCTGAGAGCCTGCAGAAGGAGGCACAGCAAAAGGTATCCCAGCCGATCATCTCCAACTCGAAGGATGCCACTGTGGGTCCAGCTCAGCACAAAGCGCTGAGACCTGCTGTGAGTATGTCACCTCCATACGACCCTTTTCTGATATGAATCTGTGACTGAACACTGTTTTTAATTATAGTTATTTATTTGATAGGCTGGAAAATCACGCCTCCCTGTTCCCATAAGGCATGATAAGGTGGTTGTTAATAGACCTGTGGTCAGTCAAGCTGCTGATATAGAGATGCAGTCCTTAACAGAGGAGGTCCTTGAGATGGAGAAAAAACATGATCAGGAAGAATCTACAATGAGGCCAGACTGTCCGGGGTCCGCAGAAGACATCCAGAAGGCTGGAGGCTTTACAGCCAAGCAGATGGAAGGCACTGAACTCCTCAGTCAGTTAGAGTTACTCCACTACGAATGTCAGGAGAAAGAACGTGTGATTGGCCAGCTCCAGGAAAAGGCTGCAAAGTGTGAGGAGTTACAGGCAACGCTCCTGGAGAAAGATGAGCTGAACAGAGAGTTTGTCGAAGCCTTACAAGCTGCAGAATCCACCATAGAGTATCTTACTGCCTGTAACATGGATAAGGAAGGACAAAATGACCATGTTCTTCAGTCTGACCTCCACGACCACCACTGGGAGCTTCAGAGAATGCTTCAGGAAAAGGAGGCACTGAACAAGCAGCTGTTGGACTGCCTTCATGTCGCGGAGTCTGCCCAAGCCTCTCTGAGCGCTTTCCCAGCAGGCAGGGCTAGTGCAGACACACCGATCAGCTCCAGTGATCCTCAAGGGTTGCTGCACAAGCTTGAGAATGTTCTTCAGCAGATCGGTGCGTCTGTGGATCAATCGAAGTCCAGGGTAGTAGATCCTCAGGATTCGGCCTCAGATTCGCAGCGGCAGATTGGTCAGCTGCAGGAGGCGCTGAGGGAACAGGATCGGCGAAACGCTGAGCTGCAGGAGAGACTCGTTGCATCTGAACCGGCAGCCATACCAGGGCCCACAAGCAGTGGTACTACTGAGCAAGACTCAAGATGTGGGACACAATACCAGCATATTCAAAAACCCTCTAAGGACCATGAAAAGCAAGATCAAATAATAAGGCATCTTGCAGAGTGCCTCTACACTGCTGGGTCAGCCTTAGCCTCACTCAATGCTTGCTACACTCATGGTAGCGCCACAGAGAAGCCAGTTAGTACAGATAGCCTTCAGCAGGAGCTAAAAGAACTTCAAAAAGTTTTTCAAGACAAGGCTGAGTGGCAAGAACATTATCTAGAATACTGTACTCAGAAGCTGAGAACAGCTTGCCTTGAGGGTCACCACATGGACCTCTATCAGAACATAAGCAATCTTCAGCAGGCTCTCACAGGAAGTGCCGAGGTTATCTCAGAACTTCGGAAAGCCCTAGAAAAGCTCAAGGCACAAAATAAGCGGTATCAGAATGAGCTGAGAATAGGCAGATCAAGTTCAAAAACCGCAGATCTTCCAGAGAAGCTGGAAAACCTGCAGAAGGCACTTGGAGAAAGAGAACACGCGTGCAAAGAACTTGAGGAGAAGCTGGCCGCTGCTCAGGAGATCATCGCCATGCAGAAGTCCATCCAGGAGAAACAAGATGGAAACCAAAAAGGTAGGAAGATCAGTTTAAAAGCTGTACAGCTTAACGTTATTTTATGGACCGTAAGCAGAAATGCCTCTACTGACTTATCCACACACTTCAGTGAATTTCAAATTCATGTCCCTTAATAAGGTTTTAGATTTTAGAAAAAATAGTTCTCAGTATGTATTTACATGCTTAAAGGATATACTGTGAAGACATATTGATAAATACATAAAATATGATAAAATATATTTGTGGTTGAAGACCGCTTCATTCTAAAGCTATCCATGACTTTTGAATAATTATCCAGCATAATATTCAGTTTTTCTGAGTGCTCCTTTTGGAGATCCTGGATTGTCGTGACCTTAATACTGCTTCCATGTTTTGTTTTGTTTTATTTGTAGTGTTATTTTTGTTTTTTAGAATCGAAATTCTAAGAGTAGAACCTGAATCTTATGTGCTGAATCGGCATGACATTCTGATCTAAGAAGTAGCAAATGGAGGAACATTTTCCTGGAATGGGTGGCTGGAAGAGGCGTGTTGGCCTCCTACACCATAGCCGTGGGTTCAGCATTGGGGGGAAAAAACTGTTTTGGGAAAGGGTGATTACGACTTTGCTGATTATGCTTTTTTCTTAAGTTGGTACGCGCACATCGTAATTTGAATGAGTTCAGTACATCGTTCAAGAAAAAAGCTTATGTTTATAAGAAGTGAGCAAAGAAGACTATAAATTAAACCATGATGTAAACGTCTGAAAACCTGAGCATGTAAAAAGTGCGGCGAGATGCATCTTCAGCCTTCAACTGAGCGAGTTCCCCTAACCTCCATGTGTTGCCCGTAGTGATGACTCTGGGACAAGATGACAAAGAGGTACAGGTGGATTTACAGGACCTGGGTTACGAAACGAGCGGAAAGAGTGAAAACGAAATGGATAGGGAAGAGAACAGTAGCTCAGGTAGACAGCATGCTTGCTGCATGTAAACTAATCCACAGTTTTGGTCCTTGGCATGACATTGTCCACCAGGCTTTTGCTGCCAATTAACTCCACAGTGCAGTTCTCGACATGAGACTGTTGAGATACGGTTCTTGTATAACTTAACTGCACCTGTTGAATTGTGGTGTTCATTTATGTGAACCTTCATCTGTATTCCTGCATGCTTGAGCCCTGGTCTTTGGCATGGCCCTGCTTCTGATCCCCTTTACATTGTAATTCTCTTTGCAAAAAGGTCTAGAATTTTCTCTGTACTACTGAAATTGTATTACCAATGTGTTCTTATTCAGGTACTGTAGACAATGATCAGGACGTGCATCATGCCAGAGGTACAAACATCCCTTCGCTGCTTGGGCAGATCCATGGTAATTTCTCCTCCACGGAGAACCTCAACACAAGCTCTAGTACATCATACCCAAGCTCACCTACTCTCAGTTCCCCAAAGTTCAGCTTGAAGAACTTGCAGATGTTTGAAGACTACGGAATCACAGACAACCCGGAGCACCTGAAGCAGCAAGTTCTGGAGCTGAAAGGGCAACTGGAAACCCACCAGAGAGTCAGTCAGCATCTGCAGAGTCTTCTGCATCGAACCTCCCAGTCAAGCGATCTCCTGGCCTTCGTTTGCGATTCGCCCTACACAGCCTTGGAAAAATACAGCCTAGAGCTGACCAAGGAGAAGAGACACAGTATTGGTTATGAAGAGGACCTCTCTTCTGAGGGCACGATACTGAGCCAGGATGAAGATGAGAAGCAGATGATGAAGGAGCATATCACCAACCTTAGCACTGAGCTGGAGAAAGAAAGGAACTGCAACAAGAATTTGGCAGAACAGCTGCAACAAATTCAATTTCGAAGTAGATCAGCTTCACCAGCACGGTAAATTCCGATCATTTGCTAATTCCTACAGTTTCAGTTGTTTATGACAAACAGTCAAAATGTATTATGCAGGTTCTCTGAATAGTCTTACCCTCCAAAACATCTAGGCACAAGTTCTTTGCACAAGTCATTACATGCATGGTTGAAGCAGTTGTCATAATCGGTCAAGGATATTCTCTATATATCTCTATTATAGTTTTTTATAGGGTCACAGTCATGGCCTTTATGGTCGAGGCTGGTCAAAGGCTGCAGCAGATGTTGGGAGAACTACTGTGTCCTCAATCATTCAAATGTCTCATAGGGACAGCAGGCAGGGAGTCCAACAATGTGCCCTGTACTGTGTGCTTACTGCAATGCTTCATATTACAGCATTCCACTTACATTTTGTAGTATACAGTAATTGCGCTTTATATGACATACTGAGCGTATACTGTAGTACACACACGTATGCATGCTTACAGTGTGTACATGTGTATACCAATGTGTGTTACAGGACGCATAACTTCCTATTGTTGAAATTGATATATGTCATACAGGAAAAGTACAACTGCTCAGTTTCAGTCATTATCATTAAACTGTAGCCTTAGTTTACGCTGGAACATTCAGAGAGCACTCTTACATTGACGGCTAAGCATTTGGACCATCTTGATGAACAATGGCACAAGGATTTGTCGTTCTGGAGGCTCTGACAAGTTCATTGACATAAATATTTACTTTTGAGGGATCTGCTGAGAAAATCGTGTTTTTTTTTTGTTTTTTTTTTTATGTAATTGTTACCTGAGTTTGAAGGCTGGTTGTTTTGTTTGTGAATTTTTGGTATAGATGTGATTGGTTTTCCTGTAGATCCGGGATCCCCCAACTTATTCAGCTCACCACCTTACTGCCACGTTTAGTAGGTGTGTTTCAGCAGGGGATCTGCAAACCGATGCCTGGAATTGGGGCAGGAGTTTTTGTCCTTTGGGGGTCCTTCGGCGTGCCGGCCTGTCTGGCCCACATGGGCTCATAGGCGCTGCGCCGTCACCTCTGCCGTCTTCCGCAGGATGGACTCACTGGTGCAGTCTCAGGCCAGGGAGCTGTCCCAGCTCCGGCAGCAAATCAAGGAGAGCCGGGAACTTGGCGCACTGCAGCGCCTGCAGCTGGAGGAGCTCGGCAAGGCCTTCGAGGAGTTGCTCCAAGCCGGCGACGTAGACCACTACACGGGAGACGTCGTACGCGAGCAGCTGGACAAGAGCCTGACCATGCTGGAGAGGCTAGAGGAACAGCTAGAGAACGGTGCGCTCTTCCCAGGCGGTCAGCTTTACCGTCCCTAAGCGTTTCCTGGTAACATTCTATTTGGCAGATTATTAAACACAGTCAGACAGCAACAGCTCTTTCCTTCTGATGGCCTCCAGAAATTAACACCTGTGGGTCACATGCAAGCAGAGCTGTTACCAGAGGAGTTTCCCATGGTGTTTAGCACCAAATCCATTACACCATCTATGTAATTACCCTTCCAGCTCTGGGAGAAGGGAAATGAGCCGGAACTGATTGACTATGAAAGCCCCGTCTTTCTCAATCTTCTGTAATGTCTTGTAGGAGACAAACATTTGGATAACGAAGATAGAGCCGTTCTTGACCTGGCGCAGAGGTGGGACTTTGACTTTTTGATGTTCCCTGTCCTGTACAATCATTCCTGACTCCAACTCTGTCTCTCACTGCACCCTTTTATGTCGAAGCACAAAACTCTCTCTCTCTCTCTCTCTCTCTCTCTCTCTCTCTCTCTCTCTCTCCCCCTCTCTCTCCCTCTCTCCCTCCCCCACCCACTTTCATCTTGGCAGCACTGTACCACTTCCTCCACTGGAGATTTTTTATTAATGCTTAATGTTGTTTAAGAGCAGAACAACTAAGTGGGTTTTAGTGTGGTAATTGATTTCCAATGTTAAGAGTAACATTTAGCAGATGTTAGAGGGCTGTTAACATGCAACATGGACATCAGGCAGTGCAGGTACAGGTGGGGGCTTTTGTGCTTTGGGGAATAAAAAAAGCCTGTAGTTACATTTTGTAACAGTTATGTATTTAATCAATAGCTAGAGACAAGGTTGAGGGGAGGTCATTTAAATATAGTGGTTCAATGAGTTTAACTTTTGAAAGTGGTTAAAATTTTTTGTATTTACTCGTTAAACTAAATTAATTGATGACACTGTCCATATGGGTAACGCTTTATGAGTGTTACCCATAATAATATACTATTATACTCTTAATTAATTATGAATTAGCTCTTAATTAATGTATTAATTAACCACAAACTATATTTGTTCATGATTTGTACTTGAGTAGTAACTGAGCTGCTACTACTAAGTTACTAAGTAACCGTACTGTAACATGCTACTGTGCCTGGCACCAGCTGTCACTTTGTCACCTAGCATGCAGTGCTGGGCGACCCAGTGATCTCCAGGGTGCAGAATGTCTGAAGCAGAACTTTGTCAGACACAGACTGGGTAACACTTTACAGTACAGCTCCTTAATAATTTACTAGTACCATGGCTACTAATCAAGTTCAAATCATGAACAAAAGTATTTTGTTGTTATTTAATACATTAAGTAAGAGTCCTTGATTAAGAGTATCTTCTTGTGCCCCCTCAAATATTGTGTTACCCCCACATGAAATGTAGGGCAGCAGGTTTTTTCCATTCAGGGTTTTCTCTGCCTGTGCTTTTTGTCCCTTCTTGGACATTGTATTTGTCTTTAGAACTGGAATTTCTATTCCTGTGGCACCTTTCACAGGGTTCTCTGAACTTGCAGAGAGCCCCCATGTCTCTCGCGTGACGCCTCCGATAGCCCCCTGCGATCACAGTTAGGCAGTGAAAGGGAGCAGCTGCAGCAGCAGATGAGATATCTTGTGCAGCAGAACCAGAACTTAGCAGAAGTGACTAAGGAACAGCTGGATCTGTGAGTCTTGCGTCGTGGGATCGGCGCTGCAGTGAGAGCAGGCCTGTGCTGCCTGCTTTTGTTTAGTCTGTCTTTGCAGTTTGCCAGATGCTCATTTTTTAGTTTACTGGTGTCTAGTGACTGTAGGAAAAATGCAGTAGCATGCAGCAAAGCTATTACTTATCTGTTTGGTGCTCAGAGTGCTAATGTTGTTATTGGCACATTATTTTCTCTGTAAATCTTGGAGAACGAACTGTCTAGGCTTGTCAGTAAAAATCTCCATCCAAAGCGGCTTTCTAGAATAATGTTCTGCTTCCCTAATGACCATAATGAATGAAAAGGAGAGTCATTTTAACTCTTGATGGAAACATTAAACCAGTTATAAGAAAGCCATGAAGTTCCTGATTCAGTAAGATGATTTGTCAGAGCAGTTGTATACAACAGCAAGGAAGGACTGGCATGCAGAGAAGGAAGGGAAGTCAGACATGGAGTTGGGATTTAGAGTATTTCTGTTTCCTACATTACAGGGCCGATACAGACTATAGGAAGAATGTCATGGTTAGTGTGTCGATATAGTGACTCGTACGCAGAGTGACCCAGCCTGCCCTGCTCCTTCCTTCACTGATGAAAGTCCAGCCTGGACTGAAACATCTGCACTTTGGCTAATTATGCACTTTGCTCTTCCATGGTCTGTATCAGCCCTGTAATGTAGGAAATGGCAGCGCAGGTGTTAATAATTTAACATCGCTCTAACCAGGGGCGATTCTAGGATCTGACCCTTGGGGGGCTCAATCCTCAAGACGAGGATTTAGAATAATAATTTCACAGTAATGAGACCAATTAAAAGGGTGGCCAAAGCCCCCTAAGAGGACCTAGAGTGGCCTGTGTCTCTGACATCGCCCTGGTTTTTTCATGGCACTGCCCCATCCTGCCAGTCCTGTGCAGATCCCTCCTCTGACGCCCTGACTCTGTGCTGCAGGCTGTCCCGGGAGCTACATGAGAAAAAGCATCTGATCCAAGACCTGCAGAGGCAGCTGCGAGGCCGTTCCCCCAGCAGTCACCACGGCTCCGCGCCCGAGCTGTCCAACAGGGGCCCTCCCAGCGACAGGCCGCCGCCGGACCGTGCCGAGTCCTCCTATGGCCATGGGCCTCTCGACAGTGCCAGCTCCATCACGCCTCAGACACACAGCGTCAGCCGCTTACGTCCAGGTACATTTCCCAAGGCTGGCCGCATGTCACTGTATATCAGCGAAACTGAAATGTAAAATCACCTAAACAGCCAGGGAGTCATTTAGCCCTCTGGGGTCTAGGGGTAGGGAACACAGTTTCACTGACTGTGGCTCTACGACTCCAGAGGGTTAAGATGAGAGACAAAGAACACATAAGATGATTTATTTGGATGCAAATAATAAATGTTTTGTCTTTGATCTCATTGCCTTGACCTTGCACCCTCTATAGGTCGGGGTAATTAAGATGACAGTGGTACTCCACTAATGCCCTTTCTTCTCAAAATCAAGTGATATGTAGCACTAAAAAGTATGACAGTGATAGGGCAGGTATACCGTTACCCAAACACTTGCATGAATTTTTAATCACGTGTATCCAGTTTAATGGTGTTCCCAACGCAGAGAGAGTGACTCTCTGTGTGGGAAGGTGTATCGCAGGCGTGTGAGAGCTTCTTGTCCAGACGGTTAAATATCTAGCTCAAAGGCCCGGTACCGAGCTTTACCAGGAAATGGACAGACACGAGGCAAAAGCCATACAGAAAAGTCGTTTGCGTGGACGGTGGAAAAAGGCGTGGAAGGATAGTGGTACAGGTACCATGTTCAGGTCGTCCTGTTATAACCGGCTGTTAAGTGGTTCCTTGGGGAACTTTATCACTTTGTCATGTATCAAACTTTTTTTGTCTTTGATTCCGTGTCATGGCAACTGTCTAGGTTTTTATTAATGGCTTAGGATGTCCTGTTAATTAGGGTTATTTTGCAGAGATACATGGGCAGTGATAGAGAAATACAGGTGTTTATTTTAGGAATTAGTTTTTTCCATTATTGTTTACCAGAAATGTCTGATTCAAAACTCAGTGTAGCCTTTTCGTGCATGTAACCCAAAACTAAGGTTAGGGAAAACTGCAAATTTTGACAATGTGTATGTCCAACATGTTATATTTTTTAGCTTGTTAAGCAGAAATAATGGACAAATCAGGAAAGATCAAAACATATTTATAAATCTACTATTGGTAATCAGCCATACTTATGAGACTATTTACCTGACCAGTATTTACAGCCAGTATTTACCTTTTAGATCAATAAGCTCCAGATTGTATGCTGGCTACCAGAAAAAAATGCATTATTAGCCGATTAAAAAAAAAAAAGTTCATGGTGGAATTTCTGTTATATTTGCAGAGGAAGCGTGTGTTTGTGTAGACGGTCACTGTAACATGTTTATGCTACATGAGCAGAAGTCTGGATGGGGGGAATTATTGCCTCTGAGATGTTAGTGTTTTTGTGGTTTGTTACCAGTGTGAATGTTACCGTATATTCTGTAGTCAGGCACACTGTGGATTCGCCTGTCTGCAGGCTCCATCTCCGAGTTCTCTGGGGTGATTCTCAGTCTCTTCTGGGTCTTTGCTACAGGCCTCGCAGCCACAAGCACTGCATCTGTAACTGCTGTAGACTCTGCAGTGCGTCACCATGACAACGTTGCTTCTGCAGCATCCAGAAAGCATATCAGACCAGGTAAAAAAAAAAAGGAAAAATATGAAATTCTGCTTATTAGTGTTACTTTGGGCTTGACAGGCTTCCTCTGTGTGTATTATCAGTGCAAAATGCTGCTGCCTCAAATACATTTCAATTGCTCACCTTTTTTTTTATATTGGGATGCTGGAACTAGAAGCATCTCTCTGTGTCCTCCACTGCAGATCTGATACAGTTTCATTATTAAAATGTACCAGAAGATAGAATGTTCTGGAAGTGACACTGACTTGACGGCAGCTTGATGCTCAGCGCTGCCTCAGCACATTGGTTCCCGTCTCTCTGCAGCTGGAGCGGAGCTGGAGATCCATCTGCATGGGCTGCGCAGGGAGAACAGCCGGCTGCTGGAACAGCTCAGGAGCAGCGAGCAAGTGAACGAGACGCTGCGCAGTGAGCTGGACCTGCACTGCTCCATCCTGGCCCAGAAGGATGAGGTCCAGCCTGAGCCATCTCCCCTGAAGCGGACCCCTGATGCAGCAGAGCGAGCTACAGACCCAGATGCTTCCAGGGTTCAGGCTCTGGCCATGAGTCCAGGTGGGGCATGCTGTGGTGACCTCGTGTTTCAGCCAAGGCCCAGAGGGTCTCCACAGCCCGTTTTGAGACCTCTGCAGTACTGACCCCTGCACTTCCCCCCCCCCCCAGAGCTTCTGGCCGAGCACCTCCAGGAAGTCCGCACCCTGAGGTTACGCCTGGAGGAGACGATCCGTACCAATGAGCGGCTCCGGGAGCAGCTGGAGCGCCGGCTGGCCGAGGCCGAGAGAGACCCAGGTACAGGCCGGGTCCGTCCCCCTCCCCGGGCCGGGCGCAGGCCGAGTCCCTGCCTGGCCTCTGCTCCAACCAGCGTAACTCAATCTCCATTAATGTCCCTCTGCTGGCTTCTATTTGGATGTTCAGCAGCGACAAATATCTTCATCCACGGTGCGGAGGAGCAGAGCCAGCTGGCGAGCGAGATCCGATTCCTGCGGAGCCAGAACCAGGCCCTGAAGGAGCAGCTGAGCGTAGCCTCCAGAGGTCAGTCCCTTAGCAGATGGTAATGCATGATGTCATACACTTATCTGAGGTTTCATTCTCATCGGTCATAGTGCAAAGGACAATAAAATAGATAGAATATAAATACTGAGACTTGTAAGCGTGATGTATTAAGACAGAAACACAGTTAAGCTCAAACCCACCAATTAAATGGTTATCAGCAGACACCCTGTTTGGGGCTGAATGTGCGACTCATGTCCTGCGACAGACAAGCAGAGGGAGAGTGAGAAGCTGCGCGAGTCTCTGGCCAGGAGGACGGCCAGGCTGGAGGCGCTGAGGAGCGAGCTGGAAGAGCAGAAACGGGAGAGGGTCCGCACACAGAGCCGGCTGACCGGCACCGCAGAGGAGAACCGGCGGCTGCAGGAGTCCGTGCAGCACGACCGCGACGAGATCCACAGGCGAGTGTCCGCAACGTGCTGGGCGTGCGAGCCAGCGCCCCCCCCCACCGGTACCCCGTATGGTGACCCCCCCCCCCCCTCTGTCACCACAGGTTACAGGCAGAGATGAGCGTGCAGAGACAGCAGCTGACAGACAGCCAGCACCTGCTGAAGTCGCTGCGTATGGAGCTGCAGGTCAGCCAGCAGATGAGGGCTGCGGCTGACAGACAGCATGGTGCGTGTCACAAGCACAGGTTCTCTGGGGGTGGCGGCTGGCTCCGTGGGCCTGGACGGCAGAGTGATGTCACCAGCAGCTCCTGAGCACGGCCCTTAACCCCCAGTGTCCCCAGGACCCAGCTGGCCGCGTTTCCTCTATTCTACATCACCCTACATAAAAGCTTCTGCTACAAAAATAATGTCAATGCAGAGCTTTAAGCCACCTGTGAAGCTTAAATAGCTTAAATTACCTTGTGTAATGAAACTACACATAGAAACACATAGTTGTATAACTGGCTGCTATCATATGATGATACAGAAAATACTTACTTAGCAGACACTTGTATCCAAAGCAAATTTTTATTTTTGAATGCAGTGTCTCACTGTCCCTGGTTAAAGGACTAACTTGCGGGCCCAGCACTGACAGCACTCTGCTGACTGTGGGATTTGAACCAGTGACCTTCCAGTAACAGGAATTGCATCACAACCCCCTCTCCCCACATTTTTTTATTATGATACTTTGATTTTATTAATCAGGAATCAGTTTGGAGATGGTTGCCATTGACTGGATCGTATTTTTCTGCCTGTCCGTGTTAGATGCCTCCCAGAAAGTGCCAGCTCCGGGTGCTGGGAGCCTGGACCTGAACGAGCTTCTCTCTGAGATCCGGCATCTCCGGCTCCAGCTGGAGAGGAGTATTCACACCAACAATGCCCTACGGCAGAAGCTGGAGGAGCAGCTGCTGAGAGGATCCACCCAGCAGGACGCCTCCCCCTCCACCATCAACATCAACTACCTTCTGTCTTCGGAGTCGAGGCACCCCCGCCCCAGCCGTGGAGGAGGTACGGGGCAGCCGTGATCAGACCTCGCTGTGCCAGGCCGGCGCTGCTCACTTGCTAAGCCACAGTCTATGTTTCAGATGAATCCTCAGCGCAAGTTGTCGGTGACTTGACCCTTCCGTCTGTCAGAGTTTCCTCAGACATCCTTTATGGTAGGTTACACAAAGCTTCATTTCCACTGGTAGAAGTAAAGGAGCCCAAAATAGCTCTTTGTAGACCAGTTTTTAACATCCACATAGCAATGTTTTACTGGTTAAGAAATATGGAAATTAGAGTGGAAAGTTTTAGTGTTGCTGTAAAAAACTTATGCTGACTTTTCTGGCTTTAGATACCAGTGGGGAGGTGAGGAGTTCAGGTCGTACATCTCAGAGCAGTGGAAGCTCTGCAGACAGCGCCTCCACAAAACCAGCCCGGCTCGTCCCCGGCCACCACCTTTGGGCCAACAAAAACGGCCGGCACGTCTTTGGCCTCATCGAGGACCACAATGCCCTGCGCAAGCAGATTTCTGAGGGAAGGAAGCTGATTGGCAGGATGGAACAGCACCTTCAGGAGTGTCTCCACGCTCTGTCCAAGCAGGACGCAAAATCTGCAGTAAGGGCACTTTTCCACCGCACCAACTTTTGCTTTTCCATTGACGATCCCAGAAACAATGGGCACAGGCTTGAACCAACCCTAGGCAGTCACCAACACACTGCAGGACACGAACACACACACACACACACAAGTACAAGGCCAATTTAGAAGCTGCTACTTCTGGACTGTGGGAAGACCCTGGCAGAAACCCACACAAACACAGGGAGAGCAGGCAAACTCCACACAGAAAGGACCTGCGCCCGGCCCTGGGATCCAGCCCAGGACCTTCTTACTCTGAGGCAGCACACAGTAAGCAGAACTAGCAGAAGTGTTGTTTGTGTTGGTATCTTTTTTGCCCTTGTAGCTGTTTGAGAAAATGTTTATGCTAAAATATGGGCTTATTCTACGTTGATTGATGGCGCCAGTGTACGCGATCGTGCTGGACTTGGGATCAGGGGTATCAACTTTGGTTACCTGGCTGGCATGAGATTTTAAATTTGCTAAATTGTAAAAGTTTGTAGCAGTTTTATTACCTTAAAAGTCTGTAGGGTTTGCAAACTACCCCACATGGTTAATTTTTGGTTTATAATGGAATAAGAGAAGAATTGGAATGCGTGAGAGTTGGCAACCCTGGCGACCAGTGCTGTTATCGTAAACTAAAACAAACGAAAAAACAGGCACTATATAACATAGAAATGAAATAAGAATGAAAACTATATTTAGCAAAAAAACGTATCAGACTGCAAAAAGTTCCACTACTTGCCAACATCTTTTACCGTGTTTCACCACAGTATCTTCTCTTTTAGAAGATGTTGTGGCTGTTGAGCTGTTCCTTTCTTCTGCGTGACTTCAGTATGCTACTTTCGTTTCCATGGTATTCCAAAACAGTCGCATGTGGCGTGCTCAGCAAAACAAATTAAGCATAAGGATATGCCGAATTTATACAGCTTTCTCAAAGTACCAAAAGCATGGCAACAGGTGCTGTGGAAAAATGCCCAAGTCTCCTGTGAAGGTGCGACGGATGTGAAGAGGAGCCAAGGTGGCCGACTAACTCAGCGCTAACTTCTCTCTTACCTATTTCTCAGGTTCTAGATCAGCAGCTGCTCAAAGGCTTTTCCTCTAACATCAACACGATGCAGCAGGTCCTGGAGGAAGCTGCTCGCCTGCTTAAGCTGCTGTGGAGAGTTTCCATTCCAGCCTGCTCGTGCGCTGAGGGCCGTCAGGGCAATCAGGTGCCTCCCCAGACTCCAAACTCCGCTGGGCTTTTCTGGCCTGATCCTCAATCAAGCCACGCAGACGCTTTTCATTGTTTAATTGTGGTATTTCCCATTTCAATATGTAGGACGAGACCTTAAAGTGTGAAATCGCACGACTTAAGGCCAAATTAAGCGAACAAGAGAGGTTACTGCTGGGGGCAGTGAAGAGGCTTCGTACCACTAACCAGCTGAAGGAAGGAATGGAGAAGGTCATCATTGAGCAGCGTAAGTGAACATACGTGATTTATGTGCTTGGTTCCTTCTAATATAAGCTCAAAAAAAGTAATTTCAATAAGAAATTTGCATTTCATTGTGGCTTTCAATGCTTTCCTCAGTGTCATTAACCCATGATGTACTGAAGAAAGCGAGAGGTAACTTAGAGGTGAGTGCTTGACATTTGCATTGATTTCAATAACCATGATATAAAATTTTGGTTAATTATAGTTTGAGTCAATATTAATGATGACTTTTTTTTTTAAACTAATGTTTTAACGTACAGCTTCAATATCCCTATTATAAGTTTTATAAAGATTTTACTAGGAGTTTTGTTGTGAGTTTTATTTTGTCTCTCTTGACATGGTATCTGTTTTTGTATGAGCGATTACAGATAAATTATTGCACACTTTTTGGCCTTAAAGGCTTAAAGGACCATCTAAACGTCAGTGTGTTAAACCGGAGGTGCCCTCCATGTTAATCCTTCCATGCATGGGTTTGTAATTTGAGCATTGAGGTTGTTTCCATTGTGGAGTCTTCAGCTGCATTACTGTGCCATGCGCTTCATGCTGCATGTCACAGTAAATGCATACAGGGTAACCGCATCCTGTACCAAAGAATGCTCTACTTTGATTTTTGAACATACGTTCTATAATTGTGGTAGCTTGCATTCGTTTTTGATGTATGAAGGAAAAAAAAAAAGAAAAATCCAGGCACAAATGACTCATCTTTCCCGTTGCACCCAGGAGGTCCCAGCCAATGGGTAGAGGCCCCTCAGGTGCAGGGGGTGTGGCCCGGTCTGGCCATCTCTCATTCTGCAAGACACTCCAATTCAGCAGCTGTGCAACACAGTCACACCTCAAGTTCCTCTCCTTCCTGCTAAGCAAACAACTCCCCATTGTCTCCTGCTGTGAACTTGCAGTTTTTACTTTTGTGATAATGCTGAGCAAGTTTCAGAAGTTCCTTTGAAAATAAGCACCTTTACTTGTGACCTATTTTAATACGTTTGCTGTAAATCATTACAAAGCAATAATGTAAAAGGTTTTCTGTTTGTAAATACTGAATCTAGTTTTAAAAGTTTTCTGGGTTTTTTTATATATATAAAACATAGAAGTGATTTTTTTTCTTTTAGAGGCCAATTTGACACAAATCTATTTTCGCAGTACCAGTACATACCATGGCCCATACTTGGATACAATGGTTTTTAAGATAAATGTATGTAAAATACATTAAATGTTTAATTGTATTTAGATGTTTGTTTGCCATTCCTCGTGTCGAGTGCATATTACCATAAACAGTTAAAGAACCTTTCCATAGTTAATGGTTATGGACTCTAATACAGGCATTTTTGAAACATAAAACCTAAAACATTTTACCTGAAACAAATGTCAGAAAAGAACCACTTAATGTAATTCCCACTCATCTTTAAACTGTCTTCTAAAGAGGCATAAGTTCAGCACTGCAACCCGAGAACATGGTAATGGTCATGAAAGCCTGAGTACACTTGAAACCTACGTTTGTATACAATAGTACAGTAAACAAACTAGGGTAAGTTGTGCAATTTATCCTTACATTTAACATTTTCATTGGAGGGGGAATCAGGTGTTGCTGCAAGTTAAGATGGTCATTGTGATTCTGAAATATATGGCAAAGTGTGTTCTTACAAAAAAAGTTTATTTCAGTATAAACAACCTATATCCTGACAAATACCTCAAAAGTACAAATCTTGAATGCTTCCAAATATTGTATAGAGGTCTTCAATACAGTACAATTGTAATAGTATACGTGACAGTACATACACAAGACAGAACCCCAGCTCACACAAATCACTACACGGATACATTTACCAAAAGGGACATACTTGTGTGAAGTACTAAAATTTGTATATTTGTTTGTAACATGCTTACATACTTTATATAGATCAAATACCCATGGCAACACAGACATGGCTCTGAACAATCCAGCCATCAACAGAACTCTCAGGAAGATGCCTAGTCATCAGTGGACCAGAGTAAAACCTATAAAACTAGGTGTAAGTGCCTTTGGGACTGGCTGCGAGTGAAAGGGGGCTACAGGCACAGATCCCTTTGATATTGTAGTTATGAACAGAAGCAGACGGGGGCCATAAAGCTGGTAAGTCACTCTCACTGCACTTCCCCAAGCATGGCTTCATTAATTATCCAGAAGCCCACAGTGCAGACATGCTGGTAACTCGTAATCAAAGCCATTTAAAAATGTATGTATCCTTTGAACTAAAACACAGATTGAGACTAATCCAACACGCATAAAGGCCTGAGGGGGAAACATTCTCCAGATTCCCAAAAAATGTCCTCTGTTCCTTTGTATAAAACTTTCCTAGTATTTCTATGGCTGATCAGTAACGGTTGGTTAAGAACTGGATAACAGTAAGGAACAATACCCTTAGAAAGGTAGCTGATAGCCACTGATGCGACTACATTTGGTCTTAATATCATTATGCTTTTCAAGTTTGATGTCAGTTTGCAAAAAACCCAACAGAAACAAAGGTCTTACTGTGCTGCCTCGAGTACCAGGAGGGGGAAATTACAGCACTGGGGTCAGCAGAAGAACTAGTGATGCCTTATCCTGTAAAGTAAAAAAAATCAGAAGTCTGTCTGCTTACAAAACCCAGAAAACAAATGGCACAAAATTCCCCAAATGTCAAACCAGCATTCCAGACACTGCGACAGCACATTCAGTGTCATTTCTTCAACCTTCTCTTCACTGAATTCTGCTGATAGCTTGAAGTCACCGTTCTTTGTTTGTCTGGTGGTTACACGTTGCTGGTCACTGGTGGAGTCTCAAACTCCAGTCCTGGAGAGCTACTGTCCAGTAGGTTTTCTATGCTGCCTGGCTTCTGAGGAGCTCAGGTAAATACCAGGAGCAGGTGTGGCTCTCCGGGACCAGAGGTGGGGACCCCTGGCCTAGATTAAGTACCTGTCAGAGGTGAAAAGCTGCTCTGGATCCCATCAGGGGATTTAAAGTGATTTTTAAAGGAAATTGTGACCTTTAAACACAACACTGACTTCCAGCATCTGGAGATCAGAGTACAGCTAAATGCCACCCAGCAGGGGGTGACAGTGGCCTATCTCTGTACGTGTCGGACGAAGGCTTGCACCAGCTGGAGAAAGGGCTCTTGGCCCTCGGGTACTGCCTTGGCCGCCGCCGTGGGGGGCTTGTTCTGCGGAGAGGGGAGCAGCCCGCTGGCTGGAGAAGAAGGGGACCCCCGTCGGAAGTAGCGAGATAAGCTGGACAGCAGAGTGCTCTGGAGGAAGAGGGACATATGGATCATGTGAACACGCCTTATCCGTCTGACACCAAGCAGTAAACCATAAAGAAACCTGAGTGACAAAGAGAGAGGAACGGCACTGGGGAGCAGTGAGGTTAGTGGGGTACCAGCTCTGAGCTTAGCTCCTGCTTCATCCGCTGCTTGTCCCTCAGGTGCACGCTGGGGTCCCTCAGGTAACGCACGGCTTGGGAGATTAATACATAGAAGCAATTCTCCATGGTGAACATCAGCAGAGACCTGGATGGGGGCCCAGATTTAGCCAGTGGTGGACGGATAACACGCCGTACTGAATATAACCATTCTATGAAGGTCTTACTTGAGAGCCTGAACTTCCTCAGATGACGCAAAGGTCCCTACGCTTAGGGAAGCAGGCTCCTTTTTCTTCTCAACCTAGAAATGCCAGACGGGATTATAATCAGTGTGGTGAGGGGGGCAATCCTTTAACATTACTAGACCTGTAAACTAGCTCAGAATACCACCGGTTATTAAGTAGGAAATGGTCAAAACAATGCTGTCAGACTCACCTCTCCCAGCATGCTTAGCGCTACATTGATGGTGGCGAGTAGCGTCCCAAACGACGGCGCAACGTCGGAGTCGAAGGCAGGTGCAGTGAAGCTCAGCACGAAGAGGGTGGGGTATTCCGCAAGGTCCAGGGACTAAACGGGAAGCGGAACAAATATGTCACATACGAGACCTGTTTCTGTGGGAAACCAGCAATGTGCTCAATCGTCATTCATGTAACATTTTAAGCAGCAAATTGGATTTAAAAACTGGAAATATTTGAGGTTCACATTGACGTCAGATATTGCTGAAGTGTCATCTTTCCTTCCTGTGATGTCGCAGTGCCGCGAGATGTGTTCGGCACATCTCCGGCCCGAGGACTACCTGGTCCAGCAGGATCTGGCAGCAGTCGGGCGTGAAGTGCTGCAGCGTAGCCAGGGTCTTGCTGAGGATCTTCAGCAGGCTGCACTGCACTGCCAGCAGGGCTTTCTGCTCCGCCTCCTCCCGCTCACTGCCTCCTGGGGCAGAGCCCGCCGAGGACGTCGCCGATGACGATGTTGAGGTCGAAGCTGATGTTGAAGCCGAGGTCGAAGCTGAGGTCGAAGCCGAGGCCGCCGCCCCCAGCTGCTTAGATGGAGTCTGTGGCGCACGCTGGCTTCGGGGGAGGGGCCCGGGGGGCAGCATGTCACCGTTCTTAGTCTGCAGCACGAGGGAAGCAAAGGTGAAACACCATGAACTGTATCATAAACTGCAGTACTATAAATACACAGCTTCCCATTGCCAGACAAGGAAACCAAAGTTTGCTTCAAGAGATATAGTTATGATGAGCGTATATTAGAAGGAATACGCTTTAAAAATTATGAATGAGGCCGCAGTAATATGGAAGGCTAATTTACATCCAATGGGAACCAGTACCTTAAATACTATAATACCTTTTCATTTTGAAGTGACATAAAAACAGCCCACTTACCTGTAGGTAATGATGGAGCATCTTTTTGCTGTGTAGGAGGTACGTACAGGTCTGGCACAAGTAACACAGATTAACCTGCAGGGTAAATGATAAAAAACAAAGGCACTCACTGACCCATCCATGTCATTTATCGTAATTTGACAGCTAATAAGCAACGCCCCGATAAGGGGACAGGTCGCTAAACCTCACCTGCACATCCCTTAGCAGCTGAGGGAGGTGAAACTGCCACTCCTTACAAAAGCTGGAGAGCTGAAGGAGAAAGCCTACGGTGTGGTCTGCTTCATCCAGACAGGCCAGGCTCTGCACTGTCCGCACAGCATTCAGACACTGAGGAGAAACAGGCAGGCTTTTGTTAACATATTATCCATACAGTTCACATTATGGAGCTATGCTAACCACACACAGTCCCTATAGTGCTCACACAGTATGCCGTTATACTTGCTATGCTAATCGTATAAGCTCCCTACAGTGCTCACACAGTATGCTGTTATACTTGCTATGCTAATCCTATATGCTCCCTATAGTACTCACACAGTATGCTGTTATACTTGCTATGCTAATCGTATATGCTCCCTATAGTACTCACAGAATATGCTGTTATACTTGCTATGCTAATCCTATATGCTCCCTATAGTACTCACACAGTATGCTGTTATACTTGCTATGCTAATCGTATATGCTCCCTATAGTACTCACAGAATATGCTGTTATACTTGCTATGCTAATCGTATATAGTTCCTATAGTACTCACAGAATATGCTGTTATGCTCGCTATGCTAACTAGATATAGTCCCTATAGTACTCACACACTATACTACGCTAACCAGATATGGGATTGTGCTACCCTGACTTCATACAGTGTCCCTATGCTTGCCTAGCTCAGAGTGTACGAGCAGCGTATACCTGGAGTATCCTCTCTTGGTGGACGCCCACGAAGTCTAATGCTTCATTAACAAAGTCATAGCGAAGCGTCTTGAGCAGGCTCTCCATGAGGGACAGGCAGAGGCGGTACACCCCCGGCCAGGATGGCGTGTCCTGAGACTTCCGGGAGAAGCCCAGGTTCTGGAGGGCCATGAGAGGGGAGGAGAAACATGCCTGTTGAACAGCTCAGCTGGTGCCGGAGTGTGACGGCGAGGCGGGTCCGCGAGACCCCATACCTGCGAGGCTCCGTTAGCGCTCATCTCGTACACACTAAGCAGAGGCAGGCAGACGCTCTGGATCGCGCCGGCACCGGCCACAGCCGCGGCCCCCTGGGAGGTGGGGCACACGTTACACACGTTACTCACACTACACTTGTATATGCTTTACTCATGAATGCAAACTTATTAAAAATACTTCTTTTGTAAAATAAGGAACAAAAGCTGAACAGGCATTCTGGCATGGTGTGTGGGTTAGGACTCGACCGGGAGGTCATAGGCTCAGATCCCGTGGCCAGGAGACTGATGCCACCGTGATCCCTTGAGCAGGAGCCTTACAGCCCAGTACCAAGGGGTGCTACATAGTCGCTGACCCCGTGCTGTGACCCCAAGCTTGCTCTGACCTGCATGTGTGTGTCACGGAGTGTAAGATGGGGTAGATAGAGAACATCACTATTCTCCTGACAGCTGAGACTGGCGCACAGGATTCCTTGTTTTCCTTGTGTACAGTTCACTGGTGTTTCCACATAAAGCCCTGAAGATACACCTGAAGGTCTCATGCGGATGACTGTTCCCCAAACACAGGCACCACTGGCGTCTGAATTTCCAGCACCCTTTCCAGAAACATTCCAGTTTCATTCACACATGTACCGCAGGCCCTGCTCATGTTGAGCTTGGCTGAATGACAGTTTCCATTCCCCAGATCTCATTTATATTCCAGGGCTTTTCCAGAGGTGGCTCAGCAGTTCTAACCTGCCAGCATCCTATTACCATAAACCCCCCCCCCCCGGGCCCCCTAGCCAGCGGCACCCACCCCCCCTCAAGCCCCCTCTCCACCTTCCAGGGTAACTTGTCTGCTCTAATTAAACCCAGCAGTATAAACGAGGCTGCAGTGTAATGTAATGTCTAACTCCGGAAGCTCAGCACGCTTCTGGCGAGACAATCCAGGCATCTGAGCAGCATGAGTGAGGAGGGCTAACAGCAGGGCTGACTGACTGCTGGCTTCAGCCAGGTCCCTTCCCATGCCAGTGCCTCATGTTCAGGCGATACCACCAGCCTGCTTTTCCGGAAAATAGGAGGCTGGAATTGCTTGCTGAATGTCCCACAAGTAACCCTTCCCTTCCTTGCTCTTTTGGTCTCCCGATGACCGGAGCAGTCTCCTCCTCCCCGAGTCCTGTCTGCAGGAGCCCCAAGGGCGCCCCCTACCTGCGGGGTGTGTGCGAGGGTGAGCAGCAGGTGCAGCGCGGCCTCTGTGAAGTAGAGGTTCTGTTTGAGGCGCAGGCTGAGCTCCAGGGCGCTGAGCATGGAGGCTAGCATGGGCAGCTTGCGCAGCACCACCAGCCAGTGCTCGCCATCCTCGTCCAGGCGACAGAGCTCCTTAGCCAGGTGCAGGGCCAGCACACACACCTGGGGGAAGCAGGAGGGTCAGCCAGACCATCGACCTGATGCAGGCCGACACGGGGAGCCGAGGCACCAACTGCATGCGCGCAGATCTCAGAGGAACCGCAGGACAACAGTTGGTCAATCAGAACAGAAAGACCAGCGATGGAGTTCAGAGTCACTGGTGAATCGAGGGGGCCCAAAGAAATGATTAAATTCAGATTAAAAGAACATTTTAAGCCGGGGGATAAGTGTCACTCAGAGGGCCGTGCCGGGCGGCCTCACCCCGTCCCTCTGGTCCTGGTGCAGCAGCCGCGGTTCTGCGTCAGTCTCCATGCTGTCTTTGTCGTCCGGAGCGCCCCCCGTTAGCGCCACGTGCCGCGTGCTGTCCATCAGAGCCAGTGCCTCATCCTGCACGGTCTTGCACACAGAGAGCAGCAGCTGCGGGAGCTGGGAGATCTCGCCACCTAGAGGACACAGAGGGAAATGCGGTGATAGGCCAACGATGGGCGGCCGCGTGGCGACGTCCCCCGGCCAGAGGTACTCACTGTTGAGACCCTGTGTCTGCAGCACTGAGATGAGCGCAGAGAAGAGCTTGGCCTTGGTCCTCTCCATGAGCTGCTGGTCTGCCTGCAGGACACTCTCCAGCATCACAGAGAGTGGGGTCAACACGTTGGGGGCCGATGCCACCACACTGCGGGGGAATGGAATAGAGAGCGAGTCCCACACACGCTTTTAGCCAGAGAACACCTGCCAATTTACCAGGCAGGGCCAACCACCAAACCATCTTTCGTATAACCTAAACAAGCAGAGCCAGAACCACACTGAGCCCTGGGGGTGACTACTGACCTCCTCCACTGTTTCAGCAGGATAAGCAGCAAGGTTGCCATCATGGAGCCCAGGCGGAGGCAGGGCAGCGACATGGGTACCAGCAGCTGTGGAGGAGCGAGACAGGCCGGGCTGAGCCTCAGACCTACAGGCGCATACAGGGCCTTAAAGGCAGGGGGCGCCCTCCCGAATACTCACAGCAGCTTTGGTGCCGCCCAGCACGTCCAGGAAGAGTTTCAGGCGGGTGGCATCCTCTGTCACCTGCATCACATCAGACTGGCCAGACGAAACACGTCGTTAGGCTATAACGATGTCACCTGCTTCCCCAGCGACGGGGAGCTACACCACGGGGAAATACATACATGGCTGGTGGAGAGGATGAGCAGCATCCTCCAGGCAGACACCAGCATCTGGCACTCGGCGAAGGACCGCATGCCGTCCCCCTCCGTTTCTACCATGTGACACACCAGTGACTTCACGTACTGGGACCAGTACTCGTAACGTTTGCCGGAGGAGAATTTCTTCAGGGTGTCCTTCAGGGACTGCTCCAGGGAACCGCTAGGCCAGAAGGTCAGACGAAACAAGCAACTCAGCAACTCAAAAGGTCAACCAGCAACACGCAAAAAGCAGTACTGAAGTCACAGGCAAAATTCTGAAGAAACTATCAACAACATTGGGCGACATTATCCATGGAGAGGTGTAATATATGATAATTACCTGACAACATAGTAGATTTCAAGGCCAATAATTTTCATGACAAAGGCACATGTCTCAAGAACAGAAGGCTGGAAAGACAGGATAACAGTAGTAATGAATCACCCATATTAAAAACAGGCAGCTTGAGAAGGTGCTGACTTAATACATGCACTGGTTTGCGTTTACGTCACAAGTACAGCCAGGGGGGCATGGAACAGACCCACTCTAACGCACTACAACACTGAAGTTCCTTCCCCAGCACCAGCCCCAGGAGACCGAACTCTTACCTCAGTTGTGTCCGAGGGGGGAGGCAGCATTCCGAAGAGGGGGGTCGTCAGATTGTCCCAGAACTTCTCTCTGAAGGGGTTACACATTCCAGCATTTGCATTAAGACACCAGCAGGACATCACTAATGTAACCATGACGACTGCATTACAGGACACCTCAAAGCCACTTTATCCATGTAATTAACTCCTTATGTAACCAAAATGGTTTGGTCAGGACCTATCTTCAACACAGAGGGATCACAGCACCAAAAAATCAGGCCACACAACTGGGGGCGGGGGGGGGGGGGTGATTCTCACTTGGCGCGCAGCACGGAGATGGCACTCTCTCGCCGGTCCTGCCACAGGGCGTGCAGGAAGGCCAGAGCAGCCCGCTGGAGTAGCGGTGGGCACCAGTACTTGCCCTGCTGCCGGGAGTCGATGAGGTCCAGGACCACCTGGAGGCAGGACCATTCGCCCAACAGGAACTCCTGCGTGCAGCAGGGAGTAATGCAGTCACAGAGCAGTCATGACAGACACGCAGAGCATGCGACAAGGCCGAGCCCATAACACCCGCATATCAAACTAAATGTCTACACTACTTAAACGCTTAGGTATACAAATAAATATGGACACGGTTCGGATCGTTACAGAAAATCCAGCTATTTAAAGTCAACTTTTCCAGACTAATAGACATTAACGTAAAAAGGTTCCTTATAACAGAAATATTTTTGAGGAACACATGAACAGAGATGCTACAATGTGAAACATTTGTTTACACATAGTAGTAAAGGAAAATTGTCTTGCAGACGAAAAAGCAAATGCAGGTAAATAAAGCATTACATTCTGAATATGACTGGGATCTCACCTTTGACCCATCAGAACCATCTTTAACTTCTAGGTTGAGGAACAACTCAATGAGGCCAGGCTGTGTTTCCACGGCAACCGTCAGAAACTCCAGGATCATGACTTTGATCCTCATGTCCTCCGTCTTGCTCTGCAGGCGCGTGAGGAAGGCGTCGCGGATGGCGGCTGCGTCGTTTCCCAGGCAGGCGTACACCGACATGGGGGCCACCTGTGGGGACGAGGGCCACGTAAGCGTACAGCTGACACCGAGACGACCTGGGCTGTGGCGTGGGAACACCGCTGGTTAAGAGAGGGATGTGTCTTCACAAGATGTCAATGACTAATTGTAAAAATGTGGGGCTTGACAAATGTGTCACATGCTGTAAGGCATGCTGTAAACATCACTCAGCAGCTAGTCCCATCCCGAAAGCCCGACCCGGTCCGCTAAGCGCGTGTGCCAGAGCGCCACGCTGCCCCACTCACCGTCGCCAGCCTCTTCAGCAGCTGGATGGCGAGCCGTGGCAGTGCCGGGTCATGCTTGTGGTAGATGTACTTTGCGAGAACAGCAATCAGGTTGTTGCCGTGACCACCTGAAAATACACAAGAAATCTGTTGTAATTTTACACAGACAGGTACCATCCCAGTAAAAAACACGCCAGGCATTTTCGTGCCTTAGCCCAGAGCGAGCATTTGGTAAATTAAAGGAATAAAAGATCACAATATGTTTCATAGCTAAGTGATTAGGAGCATCCCAGCCAGTACTGATGTAAAACAAGTCAGAGTAACACCAGACGGTCACTCAAGAGCCGTAAAGCCTGTAATAATGCAGCCTATTAACTAAAGTATTCCTCAGTAATATAAGAGGCACAGATCCCGTCCGACCAGAGAATCCGAAAGGAGCAGGTTATACGCGTTTATAGTACTGAGGACTATAGTACTGCGTGTTTCTGACGAGATGCATGTTACGACGCTTCCAGGCAGACTGACTACGGCTATCGCTAATACTACAGGCAGCATGCGGCAGACTGCATATGGCCATGGGCGTGTTAGACTGGCATACGAAACCTCGCTGGGTTCTTGCCCACCGAGTAGGCAGCTTAAGGTGCGGGGGGGGGGGGTGTCACTCACCGTGCTGAGTCAGCGCCTGCTCCAGCGGCGACACCACGTCTGCAGGGGGCTTCAGCCGGATGACATTGTTGGTGACAGAGAAGGCCAGCTTCACAGTCTGGATGAGGACCTGGCCAGGGCCCTCGGAGCCCCCGCTGCGATGAGAGGAGAGGGGGGGGAGGTGGCGTTAACCCGATGCGAGCTTTACGCAGAGGGTGATGTACTTGGCTTCTCGGGCCTCACCTGCTGGGCTGGGCCGCCAGCACCACGTCGATGGTGTCCACCCCAATACCCATGATGTTGACGACAGCGCGCCCCGCGTCCGTGTTGGTCAGGCTGTAGATGCACAGTGACTGAAGGCTGGGGGCGCTGTGGGGTCAGGGAGAAACGTTAACACGCGATGCTACCATGAATGGCAAAGTCAGGGACGAGCGCAAGAAGGGCGTCACCTGTCCTGGGACTCCCCCTCCGGGCTCAGGTTAAGGATCGCATGAATCAGCTCCAGGATAAGGCAACCTTCAAACAAAGAGGAGGTGACGCAGTTACGGGCTTTATCCACTGGGGGGCACACTGTCCTCACTGGGACGAAACGGCAGTTTGCTCAGAAGAACCACAGACAGTAAATGCATCTGTGTGTGATAGTAACCGGGCAGTCCGATAGCTGCTGAGCCCAAACCGGGACGCACCGATCCTCTCCCTCACGCCATAGGCATTATAGCGCCACTTGTGGTACGTGGGAAGCATCTCCTTCAGCACCAGCAGCACGCAGGGGACCAGTCCCTTATTCTGGGTGCTTCCTAACTGACCCTGGGGGGATGAAGATGAGAGAGTAAAGGGCCAGAGTCCAAATGATCTGCTGACGAGGCCGTCTGAAGTCAGTCTCATGATTTACAGGCTGACGGGCTCAGCTACCTTCACGAGGGTGGTGACCAGGCGCAGGAAGGCGATAGTTACTGGATACTCTCCCCGAGGCTGCTCGATGAGGACAAGGAGGTTGCCATAGTTACCCGCCCTCATGCCCTCGGCACTAGATGGGAGAATGAGTGAGAACAGAAGGGGTTCAAGAGCCCGCAAGGCACCAGAGAGATATTTATTTGCATCCCTCTCGTCTTGGAGGCCACCACGAGACACTCCTCGCCCCCCAGTGGAAAACCCAGAGCTCCAGTGGTTCATGGCGGGGGGGGGGGGGGACGCACCTGATTGACTGCGCCATGTTGGTGGGAGGTGTGGAGGCGAAGGGCAAGAAGCCGGTGTGGTGAAGGCTGGACCACACCTACACGTGGGGAGGGGTACGCAGGCATCATCAGACAGGCCTTTTCAAAGAGCCCCCCCCCCGCAGATCCCACAGACAGACCAACAAACTCCACATACCTTCCCCGGCATCCGCGTGGCCAGCACAATGAGACAGTTCACGCAGGACGCGATGACATCCACGGGGGGATTGATCACCGATGTCAGTCTGGGCGAAACACACGGCGAGGAGACAGACGAACATGCTTATTTTTAGACATAATCGACGGTTGACATTTTCAAAGTCAATTTCAGGTTAAATAACACTGGAATGAAAAGAAAGTGACAATGTCATACACATTTGAAGCAAATGAAGTTCAGAGGGTCATCTTAAAGGCGACTGTTTTTCTGTAATTGCTACAGCACTTCTGCGGATCCTGCCTCGGTCTTCGGCAGGTTACCGAGTCACTGACCTCTGCAGCAGCATGTATATGCGGGAGGTGATTGGCAGCAGGCAATCGGACACGGTCCTGTCTGTACTGATGATCTTGTGCACCAGCTCCAGGATTGGTCTGACTCGCTCGCAGTGCAGGATGACGTCTGACATCCCAGAGCAGAGAGCACAGGCAGAGTTACGGGTGTGTCATTTGATATCAGCTTGTGAACGATTAAAATGTCCCCATGACTTTCCTTCACCGAGATGGTTAGTATGGAACTACAGTGCACATCCAATCTGCTGCAGTTCCGCGTCTCATACATGCATCTAAACTTGTTTTGTTAACCAAATATGTTTCAATACACCAATGAACCGCTAACAGCAAACAGTAAGTACTGCCTTGGATTTCTTCCTCTCCCCCTTTGGCACCCTCGTCCCAACATGCAATGCAGGACATGCACCACGTTCCCCAATTGGCAATTAAGCGGCCTGACAGTCATGGAGCAGTTGGTCCCTGAAAGGAATTCGATATCGATAATGTGGAACCGGCTTGGATTTTCCAGAAATCGACATGAGCACCTCAAAAGAAAAGCCCTGAAAGAGTATGCAGAATACGTTTGTCTTTTACGTTGTATTAACACATTATATGGGGGGCAGCCACACCCCCCAAGAGCCGGTAGAGGTGGCTGAGGAGAGGGAGAGAGGGAGGTCTGGGTCTCTCTTCTGAAGTTGCCACCTCCGCAACACAAACCTCGGATAAACGGATGGGAAGGAAGGAAGGAAGGAAGGAAGGAAGGAAGGAAGGAAGGAATATTTTAATAGGGGAAAGTTTGGTTGTACTGTTCAGAACCATAAGATCGTGGATTCTAACAGAAAATATTACAATGTGATGTTTCGCCATACCGCCCCCCCAGGCAGAGTCAGATGGAGAGGCGCGCAGAGCCCAGCTCACCTGCTGTAGACACCACATGCAGTAGCATCTCAATCTCGCAGGTGAACAGCGTCCAAGAGCTATAGGAGTAATCCCAGCGCACCACGTAGCCCTGGTCGGCAGGCAGCACCTGGCCCAGGCAGCCCTGCGGCATGCGCAGGTTGGTCTGGCCAAGGCCTGAGGGGAAACACACGCAAGCAGCATGGAGACATGCGTGTCACTGGGCGCCCTCTGCTGGCTGGCCATTCGGGAGTCTGCAATTGAGGCGACGCAGCTCCTTACCGAGAGGATAAAGGAGTTTTGGCACCTGTCTCCTCCACAGCGTCTCATCAGCCCGGGACAAAATGTCATTGGGCTTGTGCTTGTAGACCTCCGTGAAGAAAGACATCTTGTCCAGGAAGCTGTACACCTAGCGGTTATAAATCAAGGACACTCAAAAAAGGAGCTGAAATGATTAACAGATGGTCTGTGTTAAACAGAGCCACACTCAGCCGGTCCCTATAGGGGAGGCGATTTCAAGCAGCCCATCGTACCTTCTTGGCGGTGGATTTGTCAGACAGGAGAGCTGCCAGCAGCTGGAGAAGCGGCACGATCTTGTGGGGAAACATCCCCATCGCGGCGTCCAGGATCATTCCCAGCCCCATCTCCGGCTTCTTTCCGCGTGCAAAGAGAAGTACTGTGATCGATGATTTATGCTGGACGGCTCCATAAAAGCCGCAAATAACTTTAATGTGAAACGCACATTCCGACTTCAGCGGCCTGCAAGAAACATGCAAGGCGCAGCTGGGAAATTCCGGATCCTGCCGGGACTCACCGTCTCCCAGAAGAGCTCCGCCAAGCTGGGAGCGGCGAGCACCTCACAGGCCAAGTTTATCAAGTGCTGAGGGAACAGGAAACACTGGTCTCAACCCCGAGCACAAGGAGCAAGGATTTCATCAGAGAGAACATCGAAGACACGCGGCCTGCGGACGGGTCCAACCTGCTGACTGCCGAGGGTCTCCTCCTCGAAGGAGGTGATGACAAAGGAGAGGAGGCCGTAGATGCACATGCGGGCTGTGCTGGCGGTGCACTGAAACATAGGGGAGACGGGGCTGAACGGAGGCCAGCAGGGGGCAGGACCGGGAACAGGCCGATTACAGCAAATTACAGGTGTAATCCATTTGTCCGCTGCCTTTCATCCCACCCACTCCATCAGATTTGGAGTAAATAAGCCCAATTACCATAATACCAGGAATTTACCAAAGCAGACCTAAAGTACCATCATCTCACAAACAAAAGAGTATAACTTCAGTACAACAAATTGAAACAGGAGGCCCAACAGAGCAATGTACTGGATATTAGTACTGGAAACTATGGGCCAAAAAGCAGGAAGAGCTTGGCAGCTCACATTGTTGCCAGTGCTGCCCAGTGCCTGCAGCATGGTGGTGAGGTACTGAAACACAGCCAGCTGCAGTGAGGTATTTCCTATCCTCCGGATCACTGGAGTAGAATCGTCGGGGTTCAGCGTGTGACGCAACAGAACCCATGCCAGCAGAACCGGGCCGTGGTGTGGGATGTCCCCGAAGGTCAGAAAGATCTGGTCCAAGTCCTGAGAATGAAATAAAAGGTATGCAGCTGGGGACGAGTGTTTAAACGTGAAAGAACAAGAGAAGAAGAGCGAGTGTCCAACGCAGCCTTTAGTGGCCCGGCCTTCAGAGACAACGCTGCATCAGCAGAATCACACATCTAAAAATAAACGAACAGCAGGCTGGAGCAGCCGTTCAGGCTCACTTTGCAGATTTCAGGGGTGCTGGAGAACTGGTGCCTCTCAGTGCGATCTTCAAGGGCACACTTGTGCAGGAAATCGATGTCCATTCCCTCCACCAGGATGAGAGAACTGAAATAACTGAGGGTGGATTGCAGAGAAGACACTGAAGGTACAATACAAGATACAATAAACCCAAGGTGAAGTGATGGGTGGGGGGGGGCGGGGCTCACCCTATGCGGTCAACTAGCGCGTCCATGCTCTTATCCACCAGGTGCCTGTTTGTCTGTCGGTAGCCAAAGCCCTGCTCCTTAAACATCCGGGTAAAGACCAACAGGTCAGGGGGGCCCATCTCAAAGTAGGCGTAGTACAGAAAGAGGATTTCCAGGAGAAGGGACTGCTCGCGGAGACACTGCTGGAACCAGCGGGACACCTGCCTCTCGGTCTGTGCCCAAAAAGGGAAGCAAGATAAACGTCAACAGCAGCAACAGAATGAGCTCTTTGAGTCTGCCAGGCATTATTTGTACAAGGTTACAGATTTTCACCAAGTAACAAACATTTCTCGTTTGCTTTGCCTCTGAATTCCAGTCACTTTGTTTCCCCCAAATATTTCCATCCAGAAGGGTAAATAATGTGCTACGACAGTGTAAAGTTGTGGAAATGTGCTATACAAATAAAACTGAATTGAACTGAAGCAAGCAAAATAAACCAGAATTTAAAACATCTTTTCTGTCAGCAGTGTGTCCAGCCAGTGACTTTCCAATGTGTATCTGCTTTTGCACAACGTCCAGCAACTTACAGCGAAAGGCCAACACATTCTGGAAGAGCATGAACATTAAATAAACGACATTTCATTAGAGAATGTGCAGAAAGGACACAAACATGGAAAATGACCCAGCTCAGCTGGCAGGGAGGCGCAGAGAGCAGAGAGCACAGAGCCTGAGAGTGGAGAAAAAAAGCAAACCATGAGGTTCCCGTGAGTCTCCCACGTCGGCGCCTCCGCTCTGAAGAGGCTCTCAAACTGCTCCTGGTACTTCGAGACCAGGTCCTTCTCCAGCTTGCTCACGCAGTTTGCATACTCCGCCTGAAAAAAGGACACCCAAACGCGGCATTCACAAAAAAGATAATCAGGACCGGACTGGAGCATCCTCTCCTCTCTGAATGCTCAGACAGCAGGCGGGTGACTCCTCACCCTGTATGGGTGCCTTTCGTCCTGAAAGTACGTCAACAGCAGCAGGACACAGCGCAGCAGGCAGATTCGCTCCTCAGAATAATAATCGGCAATCTGTGGGTCACAAGCAGAGGAATGACGCTAAGAAAAACAGGGACGTATCAACCTGAAGGCCTAGAGCGTAAAAATATGCATAATACATACAAAGAGAATAAACCCAACTGTCATTGACTCCAGTTGTTCTAAAGCAAAAATAAGCCAAGTTAAGTAATGAATGAAACAAAGATGTGTAGCCATTCTGTCTGTTCGTTTGTTATACTTTTCAGTTATACTTTTTACAGTAAATGCCGCTAGCTTTGGTTGTTTTGCAAGATCAAACAATAGCAATCGGCAAATGAAAAATTAAAAACACAAGTAGAAGACAAAATGACAGTAATTAGGAATTACAAACAAAAGACAGTAAAATAACAGTATCACCACTGATTATCAGTGCCAATCAAAGGTACTGTGGAATAAAAATGTTGTGAGTCTGGCTTTAAAGGTGCCAACATCTCATATTTTAACAAGGTGCCAGTGCCTGTTCTGAGTGGCAGAGCAGCTGAATTCCGTTTGGTCTTGCTGATTCTTCAGTTTGTGATGGAAACTGGACTGAGATCACCAGTGATTTGTAAAGCAGGAGCATCCTGAAGTGGATTCTAAAGGCAACTGGAAGCCAGTGGAAGGAGTGAAGGACTAGAGTGAAGGACTAGAGTGAAGGACTAGAGTGATGTGCAGAGTGATGTGCTTGCTCTTCTTTGACCTACTTAGCATCCTAGCAGCAGCATAATGGATGAGCTGGAACTCAGATTTTTTTGGGAAGGTCATACAGGACAGTGTTACAACAATCCAAGCAAGTGGAGATGAAAAACAACCTTATTAATAAATGCCAAAGGTTTGTATCAAGAGCTGAGAAATACTCGCCTTCAATAAGAGGGTCTGGCTTTGCCTCTCATCCTGAAGGAGAGACTGGGATAATAAGATGGAACATTAGAACTTCACACGGAACACTGCATATACTATCAAATATCTGCGGACAAATGGCACAAAGGAGATAAAAATAGAAGGAAACAGCCTGCATGTGTTTGGTGTGGAGTTTTGCAGTGCAGTGCAGTGCAGACGACTTAAAACACCTGCATGCTGCAAGAGTAGCCACACAAAAGCACTATGGACTGTATACAAGTACAGATGCCCTTCTTAGGTTTCAGCTGCTTATCCGCATCGTCTATCATAAATACAAAAGTGCTGCGGCTGAAAAACCACTGGGGGGTGACGTAAAAGGAACCAACAGAAAGATATTTTTAAATAACAGGGCAGGTAAGAATATTCAGCCATATGAAGGCCGACCTCCAAACAAGTCACACACTTATTCTATAATATTATGCTTCTACCTTCAAGGCATTGCGGGTTCCTCTGTAATCCTCCTGTAAGTAACACTGAAGAATCTGCACGCTCTGAAGTTCATCCAGACCCTGAAATGCAGCACCAATGAGCTCAGGCAAGGTTTATCCTGTAACTATCGACGACTCTTAGTCAACTGTATCTTCCAGAGGAACTTGCCAGCAATTTGCTGATTCTCAGACCAAAATCCTTCAGGGGCTGGGCAATGTCCTTATCTGCTTTCAGTTTATCGGCAGAGGAGGGGCTGCAAAAGTCCAAACTCATTATCAGCATTTTGTCTTTGAACATTTGACATTTAATAAAAAAGAATAAACACCAACTGTCACTGTATTTTGCAATGCTATAAATTTAGACTTAATCTGCAGTACTTTTGACCAACATATAAACTACTTTGTTTCATACTATTACGATGGGTTGGTGCCCCATCCAGGGATATTCCCTGCCTTGCGCCCGTCGCTTTCAGGATAGGTTCTGGATTCCTGCAACCCTACACAGAACAAGCGGGGATGGATGGAGGGATGGATGGATGAATGCTTCACAGTATACCTGGGAGGTTTATAGTAGCACAATCCGAAAAGCAATCGCTCCCAGTTCCTTTCCAGTTCAGCTTCAATCTGGGCCTGCAAATCAAACGTTATTTTCAATACTCAGGTTTCTGTAATGTGTAAATGTGTATCACTGGCAAGACCACAGAAAGACCAACACGTTCAAATAATGACAGACAGCAGTATACAGACCGGCTCCCGCAAAGCTGATCGCCCCAACAAAATGGTCCACAACTCCCTGCTGCTTCTATAAAAACAGAAACACGAACTTAAATAAGCATGCTCAGTGCTGATTCATTCTGCTATTACTGACATTATATGGCACTATTATGTGCAATGATACATTTAGCTGACTTCATAAAACAAATATGTGTTTGGTTTACTGCATTAAAGGTCAACAGTATTAAAATGGGTGTTTCAGGGGGTTTCCTTGTGTTTAAAGCACACTTCGTCAACTCTAAAATCAAGTTGTCGTTATTACCGGAATAACATTTTCACGTGGCTAACTAAAGAACTTTTTCACGTAAAAGACAACAACACAGACACATATTTGTAAGTGGTTTTTGAGAAACTGATTTAATGTATAATTACGAAACTTAAAAAAGCGCCACAAATTGGTTTTGGTGTTGAACACAGTCTACACACGCGTTCCCTCCACCAAAAAACCAAGATGGTATGTACAAGTCTGTAAAGATTCCGGAGTATCCAACAGAACGAAAGTAACTTAAAAGTCTTAGTCTAAACGACATGTGTTCGCAAACAAACTGTCTTATGTAACCATAATCATATAAAAGGAGTTAATATTTTCCTTTCAATTACCTGACACACATCTCCGAATCCGCCATCTTCTCCCCCAACACGTGACCCTTCACTGCGCGCACCACTGTCACGTGCCCAGCGTCGCGCCTTGCGTCAACGTGCAAAAGTCAGCGTTTGCCACTAATTACAGCATTTCCGGGTTTTGTGTGTCATTCCACTGTCGGAATAGTGTAACAGCACCAAACGCGGCGGAAAAAAATAATGTAAGCGATCACTATTGTAGTGTGATTCGGTTTCCGAGTCACGTGGTCTCACTGTCATGGCCACCGCGTAGGTTAGTGAAGTGGACGGCCGTCTGAACAAAAAAAACCGATTCAACATCATATACGAGAAGACAGATAAGGAAGGTTTTCATTGTTTCGGGATGGGTGAGTTAGTACAAATTAATTGCATATTTCGGTTTATATATTGCTTTCAATGCATGACATGTATTAAACTTTATTCCATCCATTCATTCATTCATTCAATGTAAATCGTCTTTCCATTCAAATGAAATATTGACTAAATGCCTGATATGTTTGTTGAAACGACTCTAGCATTTTGACAGGAATCTCAGCTACTGGTAGTCATTTTGCCTCCTCGTTAAAACGATGTCATATTGTGCTATAGCGGTGAGACAATAGTCAATATTTAAAAAATAATTTATTGGTTTTGCTTGGTTATTTCCTGCTGCATTGAAAATATAAAATATTAAATAACGGAATAGTGTTGTTTTGCTTGGGGACTACATGCGAACGGTGGTATCTACATGGTCTTCATGTCTTTAATATTGACCTGACACATGAGCACCAGAATGCAATGGACGCTCCACGACTCTTATTTACTTGTCATTCTTACAGAGGTGTGACAGCCAGTTAGTTAAACTTCTGAGTTTTCTCTGAATTTTACATTTCACATTTTGTTTTACGTCGCAAAAATAAAACGTAAATTTATCACAGTAATGTTAACTGTAATTTGCACAGTGCTAATATTTATTCATATTTATTAGGTTTGGGGCTAATTCTGGTCTTGAAAAAGGCCAGAAGTTCTTTATCCCTAACGGTCGTATTAGTCAGGGGACATGGTTTACAGTCTGATGCATCAACATATTAAGTTATTGTAAAAACATTTTTCTATCTATGTCTAAGGTAATATTTTATTACCCAACTTACTGTAACAGAATTAACAATTGCAAGTCAGTCTTCCAGGGCCAAGATCATCACTACACCAAATCTTTCGTTAGCTTGCCAAAGAGAAATTGTGTAATTGACCTTCAACCTGAATTTAACTTGTCAGGAAGCCTAAATGAAGTGTATCATCATTAGAATAATTAATTGATTCCGTTTACTTTTAATCATGTACCATTATAAAAAAGTGTCAATGTATTTAAAGCCAAAACAGATTCCCTAGAGCAGAATAAAATGTGAGTTCTGTTTCCCTGAGTAGCAGCTGATAATTGGTTGGTTTGTTCTCTTTTCCTTCATAGGTGACGTGGACAGATATGTTGGGTAAATGATGTTAAATTCTGAAAGGGAACAAACCTGACAGCTTTGGAGACCTTAAACATATTTTTGACATACGTATTGGATACAGTGCCCCACCCTGTCTCCCCAGCAATCATGCTTAGCAATCCGGTGATTGTGGAGTCACTCGTAGTGTTTGCCATCGTCCTTTGCGTGCACCTAGTCGTCTGGAACCAGCTGTCTTGGTGTTGCATCGCTTTGGCCATCCAGGCTTTCTACGTGCAGCAGAAATGGGACCGGCTATTGCAGTCCGGCGGGGCAGTCTTCCAGTTCCGGCCATCAGCGAACAGCGGCATCCTGTCAGCCTGCATGGTTATTCCCCTGCTGGGACTGGCCCTGAAGGAGCGCTGCATGGCCTCCGGCAATGTGTACTTCGAGCGCTTCTCCATGGTGGTGACGGTCACTGGCATGATGCTTTCGCTTTTCCTCTCGCTCATTGCCCTCGGCATCACGCGGCCCGTGCCAACCAACACTTGCATCATCGCTGGCATCGCCGGCAGCGGCGTCATATACACCACCAAGAAGACCCTGACGGTGTCCGAGGTCATCGAGGTGCTGGAGGTCCTCCTGATCTTCGTCTACCTCAGCCTGATCATGCTGTACTTGCTTCCCCGCTGCTTCACGCCCGGAGAGGCCCTCATCATGGTGGGAGGCATCAGCTTCATCATCAACCAGCTCATCAAGCGCTCGCTCAACCTGGCTGAGGTGAAGGGTGACCCTGTCAACTATTTCCTCCCTGTGGTCCTGGTGGGAACGCTACTCTTGGGCGTCATCTTCGCCGTGCTCTTCTGCTTCATGGAGTCCGAGACCTGGGTCTCCGCCGTGTTCTTCTACACCATGTCGGCCGTGCTGGGCCTGGGCATCATCATTCCCTGGCTCTCAATGCTCATCCGCAGGCATCCGATCATGTGGCTGCTGGACTTCCTCACGCACAGCCAGACGCGCCTCTACCTGCTGGCCTATTGGGTCCTACTGGCTGGCCTGGCCTCCGTGGTTGTCTTGCACCAGAACTATAAGAGGGCATCTGGCTCCAAAAAGCACCAGGCCTCGACAGTGGTGAGGAAGTATTTCCACCTCATTGTGGTCGCCACGTACGTGCCCGGATTAATGTACGATCGACAGCTGCTGCACGTGGCCTCGGTGACCTGCCTCGCTGTCTTCCTGCTCCTGGAGTATGTGAGGTATTTCCGAATCCGTCCGCTGGGTCAGGTCCTGCGGCAGCTGCTTACGCTCTTCCTGGACGAACGCGACTCGGGCCCCCTCATCCTCACACACATCTACCTGCTCCTGGGCGTGTCCCTGCCCATCTGGCTCTTCCCGGGACCTTGTGCCCCAAAAGGGAATCTGCCTGGGGCGGGGGGTCTAGTGCCCTATGCCGGCGTCCTGGCGGTAGGTGTGGGGGACACTGTGGCCTCGATTTTTGGCAGCACCATGGGGGAAATCCGGTGGCCCGGGACAAAGAAGACCATGGAAGGTACAGCCACGTCTGTCTTTGCCCAGATCATCGCCGTGGCGATTTTCCTAATCTTCGACGAGGCCGTCAACCTGAATGCCAGCTATGCATGGGTTGTGGGATCCATCACCCTGGTGTCTATGCTGGAGGCCTACACCGCTCAGATAGACAACTTGCTCCTTCCACTGTACCTCTTCATTCTCCTCTTGATCTGAGCAAGGCCTCAGTCCTCTAGTGGCCCCGTGATGGGAAAACCCTGCGAATTACGGAAGATCTAAATTGATCATGCTTGAAGATGGATAGATCTGTTTTCAAAGCTTTGCTGATGTACCAAGTTCGGAAAAGGGAAATCAAGTTATGCTTTTCAAGAGTCTATCCCAATAAGTGGGTTTTTTTTTGGTGCTGCACAGAAAAATTTGCATTTTTTTTTTTCATTTTAAAAAGGAGTCCTTTTACTTATTTCTTTTTACAGTGACTGTACTGTTCTGCATTACTGGACAAATCCATTTTGGAGAAAAGAAAGCTTTAAGGTTTATTGTATTTAGTCGTGAAGTTTGACCAGTTACTACACAACTAGGCATGTCCAGTTTATGTGATGGACTGTCTAAAACAAATATGACTGAAATTTGTAGTATGATGTGGAATTTGATTTCAGCTTCAGGAAAATTTTATTTACCTATGATATTAAAAACAGCTTCATTTACTTCACCAGTGAAGGATGTACTTGAGTTTTTTTTTATGGTACGATTTTTTTTTTTTTTACCACTCACGGCATTCGCTGGGAAAATGGTACTGGTGCAGCAGAGAGACTGAATTATTAAATGGGAGACTGAATTTTGCATTGTGGTGTATGGATCTCTGTGTAGGAGTTGATGGCCTTGAAACACAGCTGCTTAATCCCTTAGTGGATTTAAGAGCAGGCCTGAAACAGAACACGCACCATGCTTATCTAACATGTCAGCTGAATGGAACTCTACCAGTGAGGCACTCTGAGGGGAAAATGCTTAAGATGACCACAAGGTGGCAGTACATACTGGTGACCACGGTTCATTTTTCAGTAAGAAGGGATATTTACTGATATTTTGGGAGGGTTGTTGTCCCTGAGCATTAAAACGATAAATACATCTCAGCACTGTAGCCCTTCCTTCATGTACAGCCCAGGTGGTGTTAGTCAGACGCACTAGAAAAATGTAATGATGTGACAATGGCATTGTGCAAATGAATGGCCTGTCATCAAATGTGGCTGGGCGCTTTGGACACAGTGCCTGAGCTCAGAAGGTCACCGCTTGTATCCCAGCTTAGGCAGAGTGATGTCACTGTTGGCCCAAACCCCAGTTGCTCCGGGGACGGGCTGACCCCGCTTTCTCAGTTGTATGTAGCTTTGGATAAAATTGTCTGCCAAGTACATAGTATAAGCATCATACCAGCAGCCTCTTTAGGGATGGGCTTCACTCTTCGGTAATTTGGACTGGGACCAGACTGATAAGCAAATTACTCTGATACCAATACAGATTTTAAACAGTTAAATTTTCCGATAGACTAACTGCAGCCTAATGTAACAAAAAAAAGAGAGATTAAAGTAGTTTATGTAAAACTCACTGATATGATTATCGGCGTCTAAAGCTCAAACAGCAGAAATTCACTGTCAATATACGTATCAGATAAGGTGCTTATGTGTTCTACCTAAAAGCACCATACAAATGATCTGTGTTCACTCATATAACTAATCATGCATGTTGTGATACAGTATTTTCATTCCCAGGTATTAAGTTGCCCTGTACTGGAAGCACATCTTGTTAAGAAGCTGCCTGATATCTTGCAGGAAGCACAGCTCTTTCCTCAAGAAGAGCTCCACTTTTCTGCAGGGTTAAGGAGACCCTGTCAGCGGGTTTTTTGCTGATGCCCCGTTGGTGGAACCTGAACTTCGGCTGGTTTAATCAGCTAGAGAGGCCCAGCACCGCTTTCAGGCAGACCAGACTCAGTCTGCACAGTGCTAGCTTTTATCAAAGGTTAGTTCAGCCTACCAGTCTTCTGCACCTTGATATAAATCCCCCCCACAGCAAAGACTCTCATACTCGGTACAACTGTAGTAGCTTTAATTAATGTAATTAATGTGATTATTCTGAACTTTGCTCAACCTACGATTATGTCAGCATCCTCAATATGCAGATGACAGCATCCATAAGCCGATCGTTGTGAGCAAACGTTTTGTGAACTTTTCGTTTTGTTTTGTTTTAGGCCCTATGATTTAAGGCTTAAACTATATAAAAAAAAAAAAAGTTTATTTATATGGTCGTTCTACGTCGCAGATTTTCACATATCGTTGATGGGTCTGGAACGCAACTTCCGTGATAGGTGGGGGGGGGGGGTCACTGTATGTTGCTTATGGTTACTAAAGAGATTTGTTATGGTTGTTCTAATATTTTGTATTTGATTTCAGATTTTCTTGGATCAGAACCTTCCGGTTGTTCGGCAAAACTTGGTTGATGACCTTAATCTACAACCGTCCACATGTAGTTGATTGGAATCACAAATACAGTAATTTCACATTTACTATTATTAGACAGAAGAGCAGAAACAGGTATTAATGCAGGTCACTGTAATTTAGCTGCTGTGTGTTCGCAGGCAGCCTGTGAGGAGTCGGCATGGCTGCCCTCATGCTGACCTTTGTCTCCACGCTTCCGCATATCGCAAACAGTTAGCTAATGGTAACCTATCATCTCAATTCAGACTGTGTACATTATAACGGCCCTGTCATTTCAGGCTGCATTCACTCGCCGCATGACGCATTCTGAATGGGGATGCAGTACGGTTAGGGACAAGGTCTTGTCAATTACCATATTATGTTTTAATGTTCAGATGCACTATCATGAAAAGCAGTCAGTCAATTTTAAAATCTGGCAGCTGGACACAGTAGTAGATGATTTTCTAAAATGCTCTTGAGGTCTTCAGCTGGTTCCTGACATGTGGTACAGTGTTGCAGTCGAGATAAAATCAAATGTGTGTATGTTTTCGCTCCCACTCCTCAATCGAAATGTGTTTGCTTCATTCCAGATTTTCAGCTACTCTTGCATGCATATGCAGTAAAACCCTCTCTTTCTGCTGGTATTTGTATCTAAATGTTTTTTCCTTTGATATGAAAATTACAAATAATACAAATAAAGGATGGAGCAACAATAAAATGTATGTGTGCGATGTGACTTTGATGTGAAGTGAGCGGTGTGCTTCTGTCGTCTGTTCCCAAGACCGATTCAGTTTGTCACATGCATGCTGCAGCACCGGATGATCAGCATTTACCATGTTTTATGAGCGGGCTTCTCTGGGCACTGTTAAGCATCGGCATGTCTTCATGTGTTTATATGACTGTATATGACTGACTGTTTTTTTTATCTTAGTTCTGAGTACACAGTAAAACCAAGGTCTACAATCGTCATAGGGAATGAGTGAATGTGGACATCCGGTGTTGTGTCAGGTGTAGAGGGGAGGAAATGGCAGCTCTGGGGAGGGCTGTAACCTATGGAAGATGGGCAAAGCAGAAACGGCACAAACTCAGGTTGCAGTTTTATCCATGCATACAACAACTCTAGATGTTGATCTAACTCAATGCATCTAATGACTATCAGAATACCATTAAATGTAGGGAAATTCAGATGAGAGTAACCCCCGCGGTCTGAAGTCACATGTGCCGTAATACCCAGCTCTCTCGTTTTCCCCCATAATGCCATGCGCTCACCAGTTGTCCGGACTCCAGCGTGTGTCCTTCGACTCCATGATGTGAAATGCATAGGCATGACGGGAGACGTTAGAGGTGTTCTGGGCACTCTGGTGGACCACCTCACCATGGATGAGAACCACTCCCCCTACAGGTAGATCAGGTAAATCACACCCATTTAAACACATCGTAAGAGCAGCTCAGCCTGACTCTGCACAGACGGTGACGGCTGTTTTTTCCAGATGCTTATGAGTTCATGCCCCAGAGTGTCTAAGCCCATCTCCCCATTTTCATTCATTCTCAAAATTAGTAAAAAAAATACACCACTTTGAATAAAAGCACTTGAATGTTAAAAATGGAGAGTCTCCACCTTTCTTAACCGGTGTGGGAATGAACAGCTTGCTGTCATAGTTCTTCTCCTGTCCCACAAAGTCCGTCAGGCAGTTGGACCCCTGGGGGGTGCGGACAAATCGGCGAGTGATCCCGTCTGGAGGAAGCGAAGAATGGGCGTTAAAAAATAAATAAATCAGCGCATACAAAGCATCACGGTGAAGTTTTATGCTGTAATTTATCCTTGTAATTCGCTCGTCTTTGGATTCATTTGCAATATCAGAAATGATATCATGTGTGCTATTGTTTAAAATGTATTCATAGGGTGCAATAGATTGGACTTAAAAGTATCAGTCAGCCAGCTTGTTCCTCAGTGCTTGTCATACAAATGTACCGATTACTAACCCGCAACTCGAGATCATGGCCTTCACATGCTTGCATAACCTTTAAGAGATAACAAGGCTCTGATATTTGCATCACTGTGCAATCTACCACAGAATGGTTATTATAGCATGTTCTACTGCATTTTAACATTCTGGTGTTTAACAGTGGTGTCCTTTACTAACAGAAGGCTGCAGATAAAATATGCAAACAAGCGGAAAATAGCTTCAGTTTATGATTATAATGTTCTACTGCAAGGTAACGTCAGAATAAGCAAAGGAAAGGTTATATAGGTTAGTGATCGTTCCCCTTTTCTGGTCAGCGGGGTCTCCATCCTGAACTGCCGTGAAATGCAGCCCAGTGCGCGGAGGCTCTGTGGTTCTGTGTGTATGTGGGTAGTCTTACTTTTGTGAGAGCCAGGAATGAACCAGAGGCAGCCATTCTGCTGCGTGACATCCTCCAGGGCGATCCACACGCCCATCACCCGTCCCAGCGGCTCGGTGTACAGGAAGGTGGCGTCTTGATGCGGGGTCACTGCAGGATGGACCAGAGCACAGCAAGAAAGGAAATCCTGTCGTTACTGTTTTTCTGGCTAGCTAATCATACCAGCACATAAAACATAAATATTCACTAAGGAGTTGTAGCTAGGGCCATATATTGTATGGTATCGATGAACATTCATATCGTCATCAGTTTGAATAAGGGGAGTATTGTGGTATAGCTGAAACACTTTCCTTGCATAATTAACAGTTAAATTCCATCAAAGTCTGAGTCTGTTGTTGGTGTAATTTCTCGTAATACCTGTCACGTGCTCCATAGCTATCATTAAAACAATTTGGGTCATAAGCCAAAAAACTCAAACCCACCTGTCATATTTTACCGATTTCTACATATGAATTTGAGGATGTCATGATAAATACTGATATTGTTAACATCTCTGAAAATATCACGATATCGTTTTTAGGGCATATCACCCTGCCCTAGTTATAAGTATAGAGTCAGCCAGCTTCAGGCAGCATCCTTACCTTCTCCACCAATCCCAGGTTGCTGAAAACATAAAGAGACCAATCAGAGAGCTCTCTGAAGGGCAAGTGGGAAAACACTATAATCTGATGCCAAGTAAAAAATGGAGAAGGATTAGATACCAGAAGAAACCAAATATCTGGGGCATCTTTATGCCGCGTGATCTCAAATTTGGCCTAAAGACACACTTCATGCTTTTGGCTCCCGTTCCTGTGCAGAAGGTGTTAATGCAGAAGTAGCTGTACACTCTACCTTGAATATGTACATGCTCTGCAAAACCACAGGTCTCTCGAGACCCAACTTCTTAACCAAATTCTGGAGGAAAGAAATTCATACATGTAAAACACACTTCATACATATTTGACACACATGTGACTGATTTTCACAAACAAGTATGACTATGATTTTCCAGGAGAATTAGATTAGATTCGGATTTGTCATTGTGCAAAGTACAGGCACAAAAACAACAAAATGCAGTTTGGCATCTAATCCGAAAGTGCAAAACAGCGCTCAAGTGCTACAAACACACACAGGTGACAACAAAACAGAGAAATCTACATTTTTACACAATGCAAAATGGAAAGCATTTACAACATTTACTCAATGAGATGTCATCACACATATTTAAAATGAAAATCCTGATGTTTCTTTGTGTGCACGGCATAAATAAAAGCGTACTGCTTTAGCTTTTACTACCTGGACATTCGGGGAGTGTGTGACGGTTTTAAACAACGCATCATGGGCATGGAGGGCTGCAAGGCGGAAAGAAGCATTCAGCGATACGCCTTTTATTATTCAGCATGGCTAACTCCAAATGTCACTGACAACTGGAGAGAAATAAATCATATAGGATTCATTTAGTAGGATTATAAAATACTCACCATGTCCAACTTTATTCACAGAAAGTTCCTTAGGCACAATAAAGTGACCTAGATGTTCAAGACGACAACTTATTATATTTAATAATAGGACAGGTGAGTTTGGAAAATGAACGAATGAATATATTTAAGAATTTACTCTCCTTAAAAATCAGGGCACAAGTTTATAAGGTATACCTTTATCGTCGAAAACATCCTTTTCAAAGAAGAAGCGAATCTTGTCGCCGCTGGTGATGAAGTAATCCGCACTTCCCTACAAAGGAAAACCATATGGATCCTTTGTATCATTTTTATAGACTGAGCTGAACAGAATTTTACAACATAATGAAGTTTAGCATACAAAATGATGTTTACAATACACACCTAACACACGGTTTAATAGACAAACGTTCGCTACCTATATTGCAAAACTAGGGAATGCTGAACAGCGTGATATAGTAAATTTAACTGCACCTTTAAAATACACAGTAGACAGACAGGAAAGAGAAAAAATGTTGAATTCCCAGAATCCACCTGAGGTTCTCTGTCATTGTTTACAAGGTACCTGTGTCTTTAGCTGCTCGTCGTGGTCAGTGGAGAACTGTACTCTGCAGTGTTTGGGGACATCCATCTTCTCCACGATTTCCTTCATTCTCTCCCTCAATGCATCACAATCCTCTGGGTCAAGGAACCCCTCCAGAACCAGGAACCCATCATCCATGAACTGACACACAAAATTTTCATCATACCCTGCAAATACACTGGCTGCAACCCTTTCCACCATTAAAATATTTGTTTTAACTGTGGAGAAGGACTAAAAAATTTCAAAGAATAGGAAACAGGAGACGCCTCCAAGCGCTTTACGTGACTCAGTTTGCAATTTTATTCAATACATGCCTGCTATCAGGTCAATTTAATGCATTTAAAGTGACTAAAGGTGTTTTACACTCGACATATTCCTTTAGACTAAATGCTGTACAGGTTTTGTGACTGAAACATTTCACAGCAACTATAGTTCATAAATTATATTGCATGTAGTGCAGGGAATGCTTATCTGAGGCAAGGAGACAAGACAGATCAGATGCTAGTTTGCAAGACACATCCGCACAAAGCTATTCGACCTCCACACCTGCTGGGACGGATGAAGTACCAGCAGTGGTTTCTTTAAGATCACAACAAAGTAAAAAAATAACACTCATGCCATATAAAATATCATTTTAATGCCGTCGTATCATCACGGCCATTTCCAAGTAAAACCAAAAAAGTGCAGCTAATCAAAAAAATGAGACAAAGAATTGTGCAGTGTGTGATTTGTTTCACTAAAAGATCTGGACAGCCCCCGCCACACGCGAGTACACCCATGAACACCCACGTTCCCCATCTGGGACGCAAACTTTTCAGAGTGAAATCTGCGGGTCCACGTTTAATACGAAAGAAACCAAACACAAATAACTGTAAAATATATGTCCGATTATAAAGGCAATTCTAGGAAATGCAGTGATTGCAGGTTTCATTTTTCAAAGGACTGGAAACGAAGAAAAGAACATACAGAAAAGGGAATGTCAAGCAAGAGATTATAAGGGATTGAAGGAATAAATCAGGCAGTGGAATTTACCCGGATCAATTTCTACTTAAAGATCACTTTACAGAATTACAAAAACAATGTTCGAATAACTGATAAATTAATTTAATGTTTTAGCGCAATATGGTTATGTAAATACAAATTAAATAGGATGTAATTTAGATTATGTTGTTTTTGACAGGCTGCATGCGCATGGATTACGCAACTGGAACTGAAGGTTTAACACGTTTTGTAGTAGCCTGGTTTTCTTGTGTAGTATGGGTTTTATTCTTAAGTGTCTTTAAAATATAAGGGTGTAATTGACAAATTGTCACACGAGTAAAATGCAAAAAGCACTTACCTTTCGAACATTACAGTCGGTTAAAATGCTCATGTTTTCACTCGTCTCTTTCAGAACGCGATCCCTGCCCGGCGTCTGAGGGTGATTAGCAGCGCGCGCCCTGCCTTTTTGCGCATGCCTACATCCACACTGTCTATCAAAACATCGCACTGCTCTGTAAATATTTAAATATTTACATCGTAAAGATTAGTCATGAGGTTATTATAGAACATATTGCCTTAAGAGAAATTAAATTGACGTTTAATAGGCGTTCTCTTTGATGACGGTGTGCTGTTCTCCTATGACGAAGTAAGATTCTTCATGGATACTGTTGTACTACGAGGTAGATGATCGGCTAAATGCAAAACAGAATTAGTTCTAAGAGGGAGTGATGCTTGTGGAAGATTGGTTATAAAGAAAATCAACATCAGCAAGAGGTCAAAAGACAACTTATACCAAGAATACTTACCTAACCATATACAACAGCAGGTTAATACAAGTTCGGATCACTGACATACTTCCTGTGCCTCTTAATATATCGGTTGGATCTTTCATCCTGTATAAGTAAAAATTTTTTACACTAATAAATCTTTTCTTGAAGTCAACAGCAAATACCCAACATATATGTTAGGAGTTTTAAAAATCTTTACCCATCTATTTGTCTGGAAATATGGACAGCATTGTGATGTGAGAGGCAGCATACACACGTGTGAAAATGGTGGAGTGCAAACTGCAAATCAGGAAAGGGGAGCAAAACCAGGAGCGACATAAGGAATCACACTCCAGCCACTATCCTTTTGTGACTTGGGGCCCCACGTGATTAAAACACTCAAATTCAATTAAACAGTAACTTTCGTTACTCAATAACAGGCCCTAGACTTTAAACTTCAGGAGGTACATAACCTGCCCCTACTACAGTATAAGCATTTGATAATTCATTTTATCTTTATGAAAAAGCAAGTATTTTAGAACTCTACAATTGCAGTTCCCCCACAGTGTACCTGATGGGGTCTTCAATGAGGAAGCTGCAAAATGATGTCTTTAAAGAGCAACAACGGCTAAGAGGCCCAGGATTTGACCAGGAGGCATCCTGACAAGACACCTGAAATATTTCATCCGGCTCCTCTGGATCCATTGGAGCAGTGGCTGCATTTCAAGGCCCCTGCAGATCTTGGAACTCCTCACCGTCACAGAACACGAAACATGGATTTGTAAGAAAAGCCCATTTAGAGACCTGAATGGGGCTACAGTACAGATTGCATAAGCAGGACACTGAAGCATTGCAACACTGACTGCAGGGACAATGGGGCATAGGGCAGTGGTTAGCTTTGGTAGCTATACATGGGAGCAACAGAGGCTGCTGGAGATCACTGCCTGATTCAGTGGTGGGAGGCTTCCATACAGATGTGGAGAATCACTTGTCCAAAAGCACACCCTGAGCGTTCATTTGCCTAACATCACGGAGCAGTATGTAGTGCTAGTCCTAGTGCAGTAATTCTACAAGGGACTGTCAAAGTGCCATAATTTCCACCCCAACAAACACTAAATGTATTACTTTACTGCATCCATGTTCCTGCTGAACAGCTCCAACTGCCACCATGATGATGTTTCTATTTGCTGTTCCTAAGAGCATAACAAAGGGCATAAGTTTGGGTTGAGCATTGGGGTGGGTGAGGGTCCCACTCATTTAAGGGGGTCCAGGGGGCTGCATTGGTTGGTTTCGATTATTGAGGGATTACAATGCCATCATCCCCCCTTAATTTACACCCATGAGTACAAAGAATTTCGATGTACCTGGTTGGAGCACCTTTTGGGATTCTGCTCACAGGTCCAATGGGAAGCAAACAAGCAACCTTTCAAACAAGGCCTCACCTCTGCATCTATGACTCACCTGTTAGGTGCAGGCAAACACGGCCCAATTCAGGCCTTCGAGCAAATCCATCCACAATAAAAGAAATAAGCCTCTGTATTCTGATGGAAAAATACACATTAATACAAATTATGGTGCTACGCTTATGTTTATTGTAATTTGAAGTCAACATTGTTAAAAAGAAGCTACACATATGTATCCCAACTGACAATGAAGAAACCTACTGACATTGTTCACGTGTACAGCGAGAAAGCCATTTAAATCATTCAAACTCAGGTTTTTGGCAATGTGGGAAAAATACTGTTGTTTTCACAACATGAAAATGTTGACATTTAAAAAAAAAAATTTAAAAGACATGGGTTATGTTAGAAACATCAAACTGTATGATATTGATGGAACCAACCAATGGGAATGGGGCAGCGGCACACGTGCAATGGAGCCCCGGGGATCTGGGCCATTTCCGGGGACTATTTACACCTGCGAATGTGCTGTAGCTGGTGGCTGACACCGTGCATTAGAATATCCCACAATCTCTTACTCTGGAACTAACGATAGACAAGCTGCCTCTGTCATTAAGCCTACTTACAAAAAAAACCGTTTACCTCCATATACAGGGTTACATTTCAATGACCATATAAGCAAAGATAATCTACGACGATGCAACCTAACCATAATATGGGTAATACTGCTTAGCTCAGAAGCCAGACACTCAAAGTCCCTCCCCTTTTATTTTGGACACAAGGATTTGCTGCTCAGCAGATGGCAAAAATGCATCCGAGATTTTTTAAATGCATTTCATTTTTGTGGACAGCTTTTAAAAAGTCCCTCCAGAGTAACAGCACTACATCAAACACTGATAAATCAGATTAGTCTCACCTGTCTTTCATGCACTAAGGAGAGCTCCAGTGCTGGTCATATTAGACACAGACCCCTCAGAAAGACAAATACCCTTTACAGATACTGGCATTTGTCTCTCAATATATCGTGGCCGTATTGCAACTCATGACAAAAATAATGCAATTTTTGCACCTATTTGCATGAAGGTATTAAATATTCCAAAATGTTAAATTAAATTATTCTTCAAAGACACATAACTCTCAGGTCCCATTCTGATCTGTAAATGACACATTTTAAACAGACTAGAAGGAATAATAAATAAAAACAGGTATTCCAATCATACAGAGGGAAGGAGTATTTCAGAAATTTACTGCATCATTTTAACGGCTGTACTTTGTATTTTTCATCAGATGTCCACAAGCCATCACTGAAAGTTAAAATTAATAACTTTACATTTTAATATGGCATGATGAGGTCTATCTACAAATGCCCAAATAACCATTATTGGGTCAAAATACTTGATTCATGTACAAGACGGACATACGCAGGCTTCCAATGTATTACTCCAATCTCACACAAGGGGGCGCAACATGCAAACGAGCTTAAATGCACCTACTGATTGTCTCTACACGCAGTTCACTGCACAGACTCATGAATATGAAAATAATGTGCGTATACAATACAATAATGCCTAAAACTGGTAACTTCCCTTTTTTGGAAACAGAGTTTTTGCTGAGCTGTTGATTTAGAGAGAAATGTGACACCAGCAACTGACATTATTGAACGTAGAAAAACAACAATCTCAGGAAACTTTCTCTCAAGAATAAATCGGAGGCAAATGTAACTGCGTGGTCAGCGTTGTAAATTCGGAAAACTAACGTTGGCATCATCGTTGCTTTACCTTAGAAATAAAAAGGTTCTTAGAACCAAAAGGTTCTTTTAGTCTTAAAAAGTACGGACTCAAACACCCTAGACCATCCAAGTCTCATTCATTACAGAATTATTCTGAGAAACTGTGGATTAGCAGCAGTCTCAGAGGCCAGTCACTCCAAACCTGCCCCCCCCCCCCCCCCCCCCAAACAAAGTTCACAATCACCCCCCATTGAAGGGACAGCAGAGGAACGTTTCTTTACAATGTGGGTGTTGCCCTGTTTGGTGTCTACAAGAGGGGGCTCAGCCTTGTATATATACTGCCTCGGCCCATGGAAAGGAGGGCCCACCGACCCTAAATATGCCTTAAAAATACATACATGGAGCACTTTCCAATTTAAGAGCCGCGTCTTCTTTTGCCTTTGAATACGGGTATTTATTTTCATTCTAATCTAATTATTCTCTCTTTCTAGAGTAAAACCTTGTTACATTGGCTAGATTACTTTTGCATTAAATTATGGACTCATAGTCCAATTCTGAGAACATAGACATCTAAATGTTTATTTTACAAATGGACAAATACGCGCATCACCTCAGTTATCAGCAAAACGATACATGTACGTTAAGGCCAGTTTTAGTAACAATTATTAGCTGGTCTGCAAAAATCCGACTGTAGCAGTTCCCTTTAAACCTAAGGCAAAGATGCTTAACCAAAAGAATGGATTTCAAGCTCTTTTAACATGTAAGAAAATATTGCACGCACACTGAGGCCTCTCTCAGAGGAAGTCCCAATACAAACCACGCCTTGGGATAAAAAGTTATATTTGGTTCATTATAAGTTCTTAAATATCCATGATAGCAACAGTGCACCAACGGACTATGCAGATCCATGACATGTTCTCAGCACAAATGGAGAACATCGCGACAGCAAAGGGTCGATGCATTACGACAAGGCATCGCCCACGAGTAGTGCTGAAAATCCATACTGAGTTCGAAATACATGTAGATTAGTTGTGAACTTGTCTTCCCTGGTAAGTTTCAGGCTCTCCATTTTTAGGTGTTTCATGGATATTAGTGTAGATGTTAGTGAGATGTGAATGTTCTTGCATGCGACTGCCCGGCCGGACAAGAATGTAATTCAGACCGCGTGGCCCAACTGCCAAAAACGCAAAATCAGAAAGAGATCACGTGAAAGTGGTACCCTGAGCAGGGTAACCCTGGAGACCGCCACCTCAGAAACATTGTCCAACAACGTACACAAGCGGTGGCCCGATGACGCTGCCATACCCAGAGGATCAGGCAGGGCGCCCCTCTGACCGTGACGTCCATCCCTTCAAACCTTCACTTTCAGTTTGCTTTCTGTTCTTACTTCCAAGTCCCCATCTGTTACTCAGTCACATGGATTTGCTTACAGATAACAGAAACACTTGAAATGGAAAGGTAAAAGCTAAGCTTCACTGGCTAGTTTTTGATGCCGCCAATCGTTTAATGGCCGACCACCACCCGTCCCTCCCTCTGCAACAACTTTCACAAAAACTTGAAAGTCCTCCTGGGGGGTGAGGGGGGGCAGTAATATTCTAGAATCCTCTAGGACTTGTCACGCCTTGCTCAGGCCTGTTCTTTCTCGGTCCTCCAGAGCTGCTCTTTGACCTCCGACGGCAGGGTGTTAAAGAGGTCTTCCTCTACCACCAGGCCACTCCTCTTGAGCAGGCGGCACTCGCCCAGCTCCACAGGCAGGCACTCCAACCGGTTGCCCCTCAGCTCCAGCTGCGTCAGGCCCGTCAGCTCGCCGACGCGCGACGGAAGTGTCTGCAGGCAGTTGCCGCCTAGGTTCAGCGTGCGCAGCTTCCTGCACTGAAACAGCTCGGGGGGCAGGATCTCGATCTAGGGACAAGAGACAGTAGACATTTAGAAGACCGCCTTGCTGATCCACACCATACTGAATGTGCCATTTAAATAAACCATCTTAGCTCTTAAAATACAGATTTACCAGAATGACCATTCAGTGGGAATATAATGGCACACAAATCCATACCAAACATTTTCGGTTGGAGTCTTTCGGTTCGGTACGCATATCACGTACAGTCAATGTGCAGCATATTTATATTATTTTCATTTATTATTTTCGGGTGCATCCGAAATGAGTGAGGGGGTGTCATCCCTGCAGCCAGGTCTCAGTCACGCTCTGGCTGGCTTCCCCCTGATGGGCACGTTATTAATCTGAGGCACTCCAAGGCATCCGCGACATCGGACGTGGGGGATGGGATGGGGGAGCACGGGGAGGGGCTGTCAGAGGGAAAGGACTGGAGATTCTATTTAAAATAATGGGAAACTTTTTTTAGTGTTTTGTACATTATATTAGTAACAAATTAAAGGAAGACAGTGATGAGTAACTAGATGCTAAAATGACATCACCCTAGTGAGACTGACTAAGAATGTGACTGACGAGCTCTTAAAAAACTCCCCTGAATGACAGAACTGGCATATAACAGTCCCAAGATCACTGTATTTTATAACTGTACACATATTTATAACATTTTATACATATTTTCTACACTGCATGAATTTTCTTTTGCTACCAAATGCTCACGTTACTGACAGACTAGCATTATTCGGCAGTACTGCAGTCTTCTTGAAATGTATTGGGTTGTTTTTAGAAACTCTTCATACTCTCAACTGTATCACCTTAGGATGACCAATCAAATTTGTTGTACTGAAATGTTTATTAATAGATCATGCACATGAAATGTTACCAGAGCGATGTTTGCAAAATGCATTTCTAGTACTGATTTCGTCGACATTAAAATAATTCCACATAGCAGATATTTACTTTTAACTGCTTAGTAATCACCTACTGTAATGTATAAAGTACCAGCTCCCCTAAGCTGCAGTGCGATCATCTCACCTACTGTAATGTATAAAAGTACCAGCTCCCCTAAGCTGCAGTGCGATCATCTCACCTACAATAATGTATAAAGTACCAGCTCCCCTAAGCTCCAGTGCGATCATTTCACCTACTGTAATGTATAAAGTACCAGCTCATTACCACTTCACACATAACGCACCTTGTAGAGGTATGGGCATGTGCATGTATATGTGTATGTTTATGGTTATGCATCTACAGTTTACGTATATGTAGAGGCATATCTGTATATAATGTATGGATGTATGTATGTATGGATGTAGGTGCATAGAACGGGTGTATATATGTACATGCCAATGCCCAGCACTACCTCAGTAGTAAATTGTAGATATAGTAGTAATAGTTGATATTTATTACTACTTGCACTTTCCACAGCCCACTACCCATATTTCATACGGTGTATGGGTGCACATAGGCATTATTACTACTATTGTATTAGTGCTCTATCTTTTTTATATTATTTTTATTTTGTATTCTTATTCTTGTATTTTTTTTTATATTCTTTACTCTTGTAAACTCTTTCTTGCTATCTGTCTGGAGCTGCGTTAACAAGCAAATTTCCCCACTGTGGGATCAATAAAGTCCTATCTTATCTTAGCTTCCCTAAGCTCCAGTGCTATTATTTCACCTGCAAAAGGTACATAAAAAATAAGGCATGATATTTACAATAAAGGGGGACAAAAAGCAGCATATATAAATAAGACTGATTTATATGGGTGTTTTGACGGGATAAATCAGGCCAACAGAGGCACATACAGTGTTAACAGATAAAGACGCAGCCTTAAACGCATGCTTGAACATGCCACTATACAGGAATGTGCATTAAATAGGGCAGCTGCGATTAGTCGACTCCATGTTGATGCAGAAAATGGGTCGACATCAATATTTGAAAGACTTTTTTATGATTTTAATGCAATGACCATCATGATTTACGATGACACAGCAGCGCTGTGCAGGAGCTTCTGAAGAGAAACCGCAGAGGCGATGGAACGGCAGAATAAGCAAAACCACCGTGTTGTTTGTTCATATTTATTAAATGATCATCAGTATCGAGAGCTTCTTCATATCTTTTGTCCTTGTAGCTGCTAAATACACTCATTATAAAAGCCATAAGGGTGTCTGCCTGCTATGTTGGAATCTTCATTGAATAAGTGTTTGTGAAAATGTTTAGGCTAAAATTCTGCATGAACTGATGGTTCTGTGATGTGCCGCTATAGTAAAACTGAAACGGACACTAAAAAGAAAATTTGTGAACTGAAATAAAAATGAAAACCATATTTGCAAAAAAAGTGGCGTTAATCCGCGCTCCACCTACGCACTACCACACCACCAACGTTGTTTTACCGTATTTACCACAGTCTGTCCCCCTGCTTTCATCGCGACTTCAGTGCCCATCGCTCGTGTTGCATGCGACATGCTTCGCTAATCGAATTTATGAAGCATGAGGATACGGCAAATTTATACAGGTTACTAACTTTTGGGCACCACAATACGCATCTCATTAATATTTTTTGGCATACCGCTAATCTACTTATCGAATTATGGGTGAAAATAATGTTTGTATAATGCCGAAAAACTGGCGCCCATTATCCAAAGCCCTGCAATGACATACAGCTGATAACATTAAACTGAATGTTCAGGTTGATTTTCTGGAGGAAAATTAATCGCTTTGATTAATCGACCAATTGATAATATCACTGATAAATTAATGTACAGAAAAAAGTCATTAGTGGCAGCCCTAGCATTAAAGGAAAAAGGGGCCTGAACTTTAGATACTGACGTATTTAGAAACAAAACACACATGCATGCACACAAACAGTGACAGTAACAAGTAAAAGCTTTTTGCTGATATAGTTGTAATATTATGTTTAAAAGCCTTTCGAAAAGAAGCCATTCAAAGAGCCACCACACTTAAGACGTCCTGCAAACCACTAAGTGTTTTCCTGAGGGTAGGTGGGGCTGCAGTATGTAGCTGCTGGTGAGGGGGGGGGGGCAACATATGCAAGGCAGGGGGAGGCCTCTAACGTCCCAGCTTAGAAGAATGGAAAATTGCCAGTTAATCACCATCACATAGACGTCAGGTTGCTTGTCTGATATCACCGCTTCCTGATAACACTGTCATACGGCCCAGCCCCTACTTTAGCATTATTTCAGGGCACGTTGGCGTTATGGAGGATTGGGGACATTGTCGCAGGGACAGGTAACGATTATGCCAGCAGCACCACTGGCACTATGTATGAGAGAGAGATGGAAAGAGAGAGAGCACAGATCTGTATGAAGCGTTTATCAGAGCAGAGAGGCAAACTAACCGGCAGAGAGGCACTAGCCCTACGTTGAATACCCCTTGAAAACTTAATTATGTATTTAATACAACTCATAATAGAGCAAATGTCAGCACCGTCCTTGGACCTCATGGAACAGCGTTTTACTGAAATTCACAGAGTCCGTTCTACAATTTGGTGTGCATGCCACTGACGTCCGTGCTACAAACTGAACAGCATGTGCTACTCGGAGACATGGAGCATGAAGCTCTAACACACATTATACTGATGTGCGCTATACAAATTTCAATACATTTCCTTCTCTTTATAAAATTTAAATACCACAGTTTGACTCGATCACTTCAAAAATTCACTGAAAATGCCATTCTGTTAATAGTTTTCTTCACTAAGTCTATGTATACAGTATCAGGAAGCCACACCTATTATTTACTAAAGGCCAGGACAGAAATGAGGAACTCACCCTATTGGCAGTCACAGCAAAGTACTGTAGGTTCTGAAGGAATCCAACATCTGCTGGGATACTGGTGAGATTGTTGTGGCTTAAATCCAGAAAGCGTAGTTTACGGCAGAAGAACAGCTGGCTGGGTATCTTCTCGATCTTGTTGCGATTCAAGTAGAGCCTCTCCAGGTTGGTGAGTGTGCCGATCTGAATGGGAATGTAGGCGATCTGGTTATACCAGAGCTTAAGGCACACGAGCCGGTGGAGGTGCTGGAAGCTGATGATCTCCTCTATAGTCTTAAGGTTGTTGTCTTTCAGGTCAATCTCCTGTAAGTTGTGCAGACTGAAGATAGAATGTGGAATGCGCTCGAGGTCACAGCGGATGAGCTCCAGGTCTGTTAGGTTCACCATCTTCTTGAGGCTATTGAGCACCATCAACTTTGTGCCCTCGTTGTTTACAGACAGCTTCTGTAGATGCACGCCCACGTCCATGACCACCTGCGGCAGCTTGGTCAGGTTGCTCTTCAGCCTCAGCACCTTGAGCCGCTTCAGCTCCCGCAGCCCGTCGATAACAATGTATCTGTTGTTTTCAGCACTCAAGTTCCCGGTGAGATGCAACTCGCTCAGGTTCTTCAAGCTGTAAATCCACAAAGGAATTTCTTTAATGTCAGTGAACTTGATATGCAGTGACTTGAGATTCTCCCGTAGGAATGCCAGAGCAGGGGCCTCGATTTTTGCTGGCGTGTGGTAGAGCCACATCTCCCTCAGACTGGAGAGCTGGGCAATAATGGGTGGGATGGTGACATCAGGGATGAGCTCGAGCTTCAGGACCTCGAGGTCCAACAGGTCGAACACCGTGTCTGGGATGCCGCTTAGCATGAAGAGGTGTAGCTCCAGCTTGTCCTGCGAGTTCTTCGTAACCCGTTGCCGCAATTTGTCCAGGGTCCACTCGTTGTTTAAATTCATCTGCCGGAGCTTGTTCTCGCTCACCTCCGAAAGGAAAACGGCAAAGCGTTTGGAGTAGAGGGGGTCGTACTGGTCAATCAGGTGCAGCATGAAGGCAAAGTCATTCTTTACGTCGGGAATGTCGCTGTAGCTGCTCTCTTCCCTAATCGACTCAAACGAGTATTTCTTTAGAGAACGGCTTAGCATCCAGCACAAGGTATACATGCAGATTAGGCCGTAGACTCCCACTAACGTGATGTAGAAGCCTGCTAAGATTTTAAAGAGGGTGGCAAGTGGATGAGCACAGCGATACATCCGGTAGCCCGTGAAGCTCTCGATGTCCACACTGCAGTCGACGCTAAACTGAATCATGCCGACATAGTATCCAGTGTAGCAGATGATCAGAATAAATTTGATGACTTTGATAATAGTCTGGCGGATATAAAGCCGGTACACTATGTCACCCTCTTCCACATGCAGGCGGAACTTCTTCACCTTCTCAAACAGTGCCTTCGCTTGTTCCCCTTCCTTCTTGTCCAGAACACCAGTTTCGGAGCGGTCCACGATGCCCTGCTCGATGCGAGACTTCGTCCTCTGGAGCATTGGCACGCTGGCCTCCACATCCTCACTGATGCTTGAGGTCTTCTTGTCCATGGAGCCGTTCATCTTCCCCGGGGGCTTTGAATCACTCTCCTCCACCACGGTCTCTGACAGGGCCCGTGTCGTCCAGGGAGAGTCAAAGCACTTGTGCAAAATGGACACAAAGTGTTCTAGCTTGGAACTAGTGTGGGGAAACTTGAACCAGAAGTTGCTGCAGGCCAGGAATATAAGCGTATGAAGGAGTACTAGATAAGGGAAGTATTTGGCAAACCAGTGCAATCGGTCCTCATAACACACAGCATCTACGTAATTATACTGGTGCCTGTCCAGGTCATACTGGATCCCCTTCGGTTCAAAGGGCAGAACTGAGGAGAGATTGCTCTGGACATAGCGCCCATGTGGGTAAGTGTCACAGCTTGTGTTGATCATCCACTTGCAAGGCAGGCAGATCATCTTGTCCTGGGTGACCTGCAGCGTGCCCCCGAACACCGCGATCATCAGCATGACGATGGAGATGTAGTCTGTGAAGACATCCCACCATGGTTTCAGGATTCGATATGCTGGCTGTGTGTCTGCAAAGTACCGCAGCTCTGTGATGGGAATCATGGCTTTACCTGCAGACAGACAGACGACGAGAGAGATGCAAAGATATTCAGACAACAGAACGCAGCATGCGATTTCTACGGTCATGTAAGAAGACCGTGCACTCGTACTATGGTCTGGCACTGCCAAAGAACAGGAAACCCAGTTATGAAACAGGAAGGCTCTCCTTCAGTCAAAAGACAAGACTGTCACAGTCATAGTTGTCAAGTGCCTGAACTGCAACTGACAAAACATCAGTGTTTTAATCTCATCTGCGATTATAAACAGGTAAAGGTGGAAGTAGCACAGACACAAACTCTGGAAATTTCTGACGACCATAAGCTCAGTTCTGTAAACTCGGCACTTCTGGACGCTCTGGTATATTTTGTGCTTTATTAAAATAGCTTTTATTCTGCCACGTTCTGTATCACTCCTGTCCCCAAGATTATCTGCGCTTGTTTCCGGTCACTCGCTGGAAACTTAACCTAGCAGCACTTGTTCCTTAAGGCGGCCCTTTGACAGCTTCTGCTAGCGATGCAGCATCTGCTAGACCAGCAGGTTGCTTCACACTATACATGTAAGAAGCAGGGAAACATGCAACTCGGAAAGTGAAACTTCTGACACAGGTTGGGTATTTCTGAATGGACATAGAGTTGAATTCGGTTTAACCCAAAAATAAAATCAGTGAAAGTTCATAAGAAGTTAAAGTTTTAGAAATGACATGTGGAAGTCTGACACCCAGCCATCGGACCCTCGTTACACAAGGTTAGATTTGGGGGGGGGGACGACTGATGGAAATTGGCAAAACAAATGCTCCGATGGTAGGAGGCAGCACTGCATAAGCAGACATTTTGTGCTATTTTCCCCTCTTCATTTCCTGGAGTTTCAGGTGCCCTGGGACCACTGCATGTGTGTGTGTGTGTGTGTGTGTGTGTGTGCTCTGGCCGGGGGGGGGGGGGGGCACTAGCGACCAAATGAACCCCACCTAATCCCTGCCAGAACATCCTCTGATTGTCCATCTAATCATCCACGCCCTACTGAGGAAGGAGCTTCTAATACAGCGTAAGGATTCCTTCAGATTTCCAAAGGGAACAAACAGAAAACAACTAAAAATAGCTGCATAGCTTATAATTGACATTAAATATCACCGACATCAAATGCGTGCATTTTAGAATTCATACAGTCTGAAGATACCGTACCTTCTGCCTGAGCCTGAGCTTTCACAGAGCACACAAAAACAAAATATCATCCCTCGGGACAAAATAGCACAGACACTTCGTACTTCCTGCTGAAATCATCTCCGTTTTGGCAATCATTACCTTCCCCACATACTTGTATAATTACCATGAGTGAAACTATCCAAAATGCATTTATGGGAATAGAGGCAGGGATCCTGCTTGTGTCCATCATGAGAGAGAGTCACTCTGCCTCAGCAGCACCTTCGACCTGATCCATATTCCAAAGGAGGCCAACCCACATCTACCCACACATCCACCCTCACATCCACCCATTTTCCAAACCGCTTATCTTACTGGATCGCGGGGGAGCCTATCCCGGAAGCAACAGGCACGAGGCAGGGAACAACCCAGGATGGGGGGCCAGCCCATCGCAGCCCACCCATACAGTGCTTCAAAAAGCCAATGCACAACCCCCAGTGCTCTCAACTGCAGAGTGCACACTTCGAGATGAACGTGTCACTCTACAGATAATGAATCCGCAATTATCCTTCCACTCCTCTTCTTATTACTGCATGAAAGACAACAATGATATGTAGCTCAGAGCAGCAGAACCCAGTGAAAAGCCTAAAACGAGGAAACGAATGACGTCGATAAGTCATTAAAAAAAACTTCAATAAAAACATAGCATACCTAAGATTACTGTGCTAAATCTCTTTGTGAATATTTTCAATACATTCAAATAATAGTTTTGACATTTTCTTGCATCTTAAAGTCCAAAAGTGGTGCAACCATCTAAACAAATTAGCAGAATAAGAAAACAATTAGAATTGATATTTCAGCAATTAAGGGAATTCGATTACTTAACCATAAATGTCTGAAAGCATTAAACTCATAAAAAGCTGCAAAACCCTGGTCCTAAAACCCATTAAGACGACAAAAACATCCGTCCGTAAATTTGCATGTACCTCAAATGTCAGGGTTTTTATTTAAAAGTAATTTTAGGATGTTATATCAAAAAAAGAAGAACCCAAGCGGCCTTCACGGGGGTGAAGCGGTTCTGTGCAATTTCAGGGTAAAAAGAATTTGTTTAGAAATTATTTTAAAAAATGCAATCAACATCAGGAAGTTGTAAGTCACAGACAATATGTCTGTCACCGAGTCTGAATAATAAAATCCAAGGTGCTTATTTGGACGTTATAAATATGGAAAACAAAAATTCAGACAAACCCTGTGTTCTCTGCCCCCCAGTATGACTGCATATCTGTAACGATAAATACCCCTATAGCCAATAGTTATTTTTCAGTCTGAATTTCCTGGCAAAAGCTCCTTAAATGGCAGAGGGAGACTAACTCGCTGAGGTTGTTTTTGCCTTCCTCTGGTCATTTGGATGATCTCATTTCAAATGAGTTAGCACTTGTGTTTTCAGCAGCATATCTGAGTTCAGTAGATTAAACACAGCTTAGGTCTTTTCAACTGCACTCGCTTCGGTGTTGGTGTAATATATTAGAAAACCAAAATGTTCCCAAACATTATGTATTGTAACATCATAAAACTTTATTTTTAAAACTATGCACAAATTTAATACCAAGGACAAAAGCTTGTGCAGGTGTCCAAGCAGTTGTCTGTTTAATCTGAAATGAGCGTTAAAAGGCAGATGGTACAGCTGTAATTAATGACTACTAATCATAAATGCAAAAAACAAATAGGAACTAACAACGTCTAATGCATCGTAACATTTTAACAGTTACTTTATGAAGGTTTTCATTTGGAAAAGATAATTGCAAAACAGAATATTGCATAGCCTGACATTTTTCACTCTGAAAACCTTGTTACTCACCCACTACTGTCACATTCTCAGGCCACTAATGCAACAAGACACAATTAAGGCTTTGAGGCCCTGAAACAGGTGAAGGAATTGAAACTGGATGAGAATTTTACACAGGGTTTGTAAAACACTCGCCTGCATTTCTAAGCACCCCTGCAAGCACTCGGTGTCAGCACTCCTCCACCTCAGAGGTATTCCGGCACTGAGGACCCCAACCAATGACAAAACAGATGGTGCCCCACGGCAACAGCACAGCAGAACCTTCCAGAACTAAGGATAGTCATTTTCTATGCAGCAAAATGAGGCACCTAGAGCTCCCCTCTCTTACGTAGGGCGTACTCACACTTGGCCCGGTTGCCGTGTGCCGTACCTGAGCACGACTGCTCCCACCTCACACTCCCCCGCTGCTCTGCGCTCACATTGCACTCAGCGATCCAGGCGTGCTTTCATCATCATCGTGCGACGTTTTGTGTTGAAGAAAACACAGGAAGAAAAGCGCTGCCACACAGCACAGAGATGTTCATGATTAATGCCTTTATTTTGGGGGTTTATTTAGTGTCGCTCTGGGCGTAACGACACATGGCACTAACAGATTTCAGCATGCAATGCAGCAATTTTCATTTAATTGTGCTGCACATATGAAATAGTGTCATATGTTACCAAATATCTCAGTTTTTGTGTGCTGCATCCAGTAGCTCCTGGATACTCATCAGCTGAAATTTCCAACAAATACTGCACCTCTGCTAAAGACCAAAGTGATCCATTCGCTGCAGTGTTTGTTAAAAATATCTGTTGCTTCCTAATCTGCGCATCCCTTCTGGGTCCAGTTCATGTACAGTGTACATGACTGCATGCATACGCCTCCTGCATCATTGACATTATGTCTGTATTCCGTACCTGGGCGCTATTAGCAATCACACTAATCCCACCGTGTCCGAGTCCAACTGAAGCTGCCCCAGGCGCACCTCTTCAACCATGCTTGGGGGGGCGGTACGGACCGCCCAGTCTGAGTACAGCCTTAAGAACACTGCGAGAGCAAGTCCCAGCTACCCCTGATTACCGAAGCTGTCAGCGGGAAAGCAGAGCCCTGAGATAAGGTTCTCATTAATGGTTACCGTCATTGTCTTAGAGACCATCTATAATCAGCTCAATAGCCTTCAGCATTGAACTAATTGTATATGCCGTAACCGTTAATCAATCACACATAAGGAGTTAAAAATACATAATAATACTGTTACGCTTGTACAAGTCTCATCTGCGATTTAGCTGCCACCATCCAGGAAAACAGGCCGAGCTTAGTGGACTATCACGCTGCAGGTGTCACAGATGCAAATCCAGAGTAGAACACACCACTCCTTACTCTGGCTTCAATTCACACACGTGCCGTTTAACAGGAAACATATGTTCAAAAGAAAAAACCCAACAGACATCGCCTGAGATCATCTCACCTGAACACATAAATAGTTCCTCCTGATCAACCAAATGTTTTATAGTTTTCTTGTGGGATGTAAAAATACTTGGCTTAAGCCAGCTGGTGTATCATAAAATGCTAAAGAGTAAGTATGGATACAAATACGAACATATTCAAATAGTGAAATCACTGGGTGTGTACACTATTTATATACAATACAAACAAATACGCTAACCACTGTGGATACATGTATAGTATTAAATAATATCAAAAGACCAGAACCTAAGTGTTTAAGCATGAAAACACCCACAAAAGAGTGAAAGGACAGCCACAAAAATGCTATGATGGCAAAGGTCCCTCATAGCTTAACATATAGCAGTACGAGCTTTAAGCCCTTATGTACGGCATTTTTCCCTAAATCCGCCAAGGTGTATACACCTATATAAATTCTCAAGGAGCGCTTCTGCCAAGTAGCCATTAAAACCATCAGGCTAGAGGGTGCACGTTCATTTTATAAAGCGCGTAGATGCATCTTACGCAGCTCCATCCCTCTCAGCAGACACTGAAAGGCTCTAGTCGGGCCGATATGAGCAGTGAAGTGCCTCAGTTTGCAGTGCTGAGGCCACTCCCCTTTCCCATCTTCATAAACAGGCTCCAGTTGGGCAGAAATGAACAGTGAAGTGCCTCAGTTTGCAGTGCTGAGCCCACTCCCCTTTCCAATCTCCATAAACAGGCTTCAGCTAATTCAGCTTCTCAGAGGCAAATGGGTGGCAGATGGGGAACGAGCACACAAAACAACCACCAATAACAATGTGCATTATAAACTATTGCATACAGGATGGACACCTTTGGTAAACAACATTCAATAGATGTATGTCCACTGCACCCCATTCAGACAATAAGAATGCACACTACAGACACCATATAGGAGACTAAGGTAAGTCACAAAATTAAATGAAAAGGAAGCAAGTGAAGAGATTTTACAAAGCATTAGCCTGCTACACGCAGCCCCTTCCTTCCCCCTCAGCAGACACTGAAAGGCTCCAGTTGAGTGTACCCTGTACCATGGCTCACAGCCTTGGCTACCCAATGTCAAATTACGTTACTATTTAATGAAACACGGAAGAGAGGAACACGAATTATCCCTGTTACAAGACTGGCATGAGGGGAGACACTAAACACAGATTCCAGCAAACGGAGGAAATGATTCAAGCACAGAAAATCCGGAATAGACAAAGGCCCGACATACTCCTCTGTCAGCACTGAATCATGAACACGCTGCCAAAGGAAAGCAACCGATGACCACTTCATGCCTCAAAGAAAACACTTACAGCCAGACTGAAACACCCTTCCTAAGAGTGAGCTGTGATTTTAGCCATATTGACATAGGCATTACAATCCTAACACCTCCGCGATAAGTATCCAAATAACAAAAAAAACGTGACTTGGGTTTTCTTGCAATACATCATCTAAAAACATCTTCCTGGTTAAATTTGAGTTATATACATTCTCATTTGACAGTTTACAAGTCCAGAGGGGATTCCGTTCCATCGGGCTCTGAACTATTCACTTGGACTAAATGGCATGGACTGCTACACCTCAGATTCCCTGCTGCAGCCAAAACACTGGCATCATGGGATTTGTATTCCATATGATTCTTAAAAAGTCACTCTTGTTTACACCCTCCTGGATATAGAGTTCAGATGGTTCGGGGTCTGTATTAAATACGAAACAGGCACACTAAGGGACACAAATGAGGCCTGTATTGGGTCTGTATTAAATACGAAACAGGCACACTGAGGGACACAAACGAGGCCTGTATTGGGTCTGTATTAAATACGAAACAGGCACACTACGGGACACAAATGAGGCCTGTATTGGGTCTGTATTAAATACGAAACAGGCACACTACGGGACACAAATGAGGCCTGTATTGGGTCTGTATTAAATACGAAACAGGCACACTGAGGGACACAAATGAGGCCTGTATTGGGTCTGTATTAAATACGAAACAGGCACACTAAGGGACACAAATGAGGCCTGTATTGGGTCTGTATTAAATACGAAACAGGCACACTGAGGGACACAAATGAGGCCTGTATTGGGTCTGTATTAAATACGAAACAGGCACACTAAGGGACACAAATGAGGCCTGTATTGGGTCTGTATTAAATACGAAACAGGCACACTGAGGGACACAAACGAGGCCTGTATTGGGTCTGTATTAAATACGAAACAGGCACACTGAGGGACACAAATGAGGCCTGTATTGGGTCTGTATTAAATACGAAACAGGCACACTACGGGACACAAATGAGGCCTGTATTGGGTCTGTATTAAATACGAAACAGGCACACTGAGGGACACAAATGAGGCCTGTATTGGGTCTGTATTAAATACGAAACAGGCACACTGAGGGACACAAACGAGGCCTGTGTTGGGTCTGTATTAAATACGAAACAGGCACACTACGGGACACAAATGAGGCCTGTAAGAAGCATTTTTCTAAGGGATATTTCCATGCTTGCACAAACTTCCTATATAAAGTCTTTTTTGGTTCACAGTTCAAGTCTCCCAACACCAAGGGATTGGGAGGAGGCTCGGGGGGGGGGGGGGTTGCTTGTCCGACCAAAGCCACAAACGGATGCCTTTCCTGAATCACCATCAGCCCAGAAGACCACCCCCCCTCATTGAATCCAGACTTCAGAGGCCTTCTGAAGCAAGTGCAGTTCCCCCAAAGTGTGTCCCCACAAAGCCAGGGACTTTTGTCCCCCCCCCCCTCGTGTTTCCTCATCAAGTCTCCATTAGAGCTGCGAGTCACCTCCTGCCTGTTCTTAGGGAGAATCGCCCACAGGGCCAATTCTGCCGAAAACTGACAAGGGGGGAAAGAAAACAACATGGCAGACAATTCTAGGACTCCTTCGGATGAATTTTAAATATTACTTCAACGATGCAAAAAATCTCCCTTTGCTCCCAAAATGTGGACTGTATGGGGGTGCGAGGACAGGCTTGGGAAGCACCGGACTGGAGGATCAACAGAACCAACAGGCCGCAAACAACACAGCAGGACCGTGGATGCGGAGCCTCACTGCCCAGACCGGACACCCAATAGCAGAGAACAGATGCCTACAAGGTGGTTCCCTCAGCACCATTAGCATGAGAAGCAAGAGCGCTGTCACATGAATGACACTCGGGGTGGAAAGGTGACCAGTCTGAGCCCATAAACATGGGCCTCCGGGCCACCATGAGGAAATCCTTGTACCAAGATGCTTTTGTCAGCCAGTTCCAAGGCCATTTATGACCGGCATTGAGTGTCAGCATTGGAAAGCGTCTCTCCCTCCGACCTCGCAGTGAAGGGCAAGTGAGGCCCTCCATTCTTTAACAAGAACTCCGTTCCTCTCTTCTTACGAGAGCAGACTTTCCGGAGAAATCTGAGCACAGGGTGGAGTGGGAGTGTGGGTGATTCCCAAACCCCAAGAGACCAGCCATCAGGTAAATGACTCCATCAAATGAAATTACTTAACAAGCTCATTGCCAAATGAGGCCGAAACACAAAAGGAATAGTGCAGCTTTCTCTGCTGCGCGAAGAACCAGGGTGAAAGAGGGAAAGCACTTTTGGAGGCCAAAATAAGGCATGAATACAAAACTCTTCATTGTGCTGAAGTAGACCACAAAGATACACTGTGTTAAGTAACCGCAGACGTAATGGAACGAACAGGGAATGTGGGGGGTTATTCTTTTGGTACAACAGCACACTTGTAAATGTTCTAAGAGACACACATAGTCAATAACAATAGAACAGGAAGCAGAATAACACACGAGCAAAGATCAGGAAAAAGGCAGCGGGCACAGCTGTCTGGGGTGATTAGTACAGAGCCTGATCAACTCAAGGCTCACTGGGTGCAGAAAGGATCCACATCTCACTGTAAAGTCTGACAAAACTGACAAGTACATGACAATACAGCCTGCAGTTTTTAAAATCATAAAAGCACAGACGTCACATCTGCCATTGTCACCAGCATTTCTTATGGAGCATCTTACAAATATATCCAGCAATTACATTTCACAGTGCTTTTTATAAGATGATGGTAAGATTAAAATTAACTGTACTGAACTCAGGGGGAAATTCTGAATGTTCTTTCTCTGGTAATGAAACATTTCAATATACTTTCATACTCTCAATATACTCTAAAGATGTGCCACTCTATTCACAATCACCTGCATCTGTGTGCTAAGCATCAGTGCTTAAAAAGAAACTTATAAAATTTATAAACGAGAGGAGGCCATTCGGCCCATCAAACTCGTTTGGGGAGAACTCAATATCCCAGAGTTCTAGCTCTGATTTAAATTAACCCAAGGTTTTTAGCAGGAGAACATTTTAAACTGAATTTGAGAAAACTCTTCTTTAAACAGCATGTAGTTAGAGTATGGAATAGTCTTCCTGCTAGTGTAGTGCAAGCTAAACCCCTGGGTTCCTTTAAAATCGGAGCTAGATAAGACTCTGAGCTATTAGTTAAGTTCTCCCCAAATGAGCTTGACGGGCCGAACAGCCTCCTCTCGTTTATAAATTTCTTATGTTCTTCAGCTTGCACTACACTAACAGGAACAATATTCTACACTCTAAGGGCTTTCTCAAGTGCATAAAATATTACAATTATTTTCATTAGACTAGAAGATTTTTATACATGTATTAACAAGTTAAAGTTGACAATAGATCGGCGTGTTGCCACATGTATTTTTTTCCAGTAATGTTGCACTCCAGCTAAGCAACATCAGACCTCAAGCAGACAATCACTCAGGAAACGCCAACATCCAAATCAAGTCTGTCTCTATAGTAACCTTTAGAAAAGGATAGGTATTTTTCTTGTCAAAAATACTCCAGAAAATTGTCCTTTCCGAAAGGGAACCAGGAAGATGGATGGCAAAATTACCAAAGATAGGCCCAACCATAAATTTACTCTTCCAACAAGCCCAGCTATTTAGTGAATCACATGCAAGGAAAGCAATTACTGTGCAGTTATTTCTGTCTATGATACAGCCCCTGAACTACATCAGCAATGGTTACTTGTACTGACGCCGATCTCTAGCTTTATTAGACATTTAAAAATATTGTAGTTGAAACCGAATCTGTAGAAATAGCCTGGCAAATTAAACTTCAATGACTGACACCCCCAAGTACTATGAATGATGGGGTCATGTAAAGGACGCCTTTAACACAGAAGCCCCCCACCCACCCCGAGTATTCTCCGAGACCTACCATGGATGGCCAAAACTACGCACAACAACAACGGATGGTAACGTGATTTTTGTGTGCTTGCATATGGTAACTGATAAATTAATAATAAAGTACACTGTACATTATACAGCACTGTATAAAACTCTCAAATGAAAGCAATTCTGACATTTTCATCTGATTCTCAATAGATCATAGAGCAATGAATAAACAATGTATCAAGGGACAATGGGGTAATGAAAATCATGCTTTTTATGCCCCTCAAAGAACAAAGAAACAATGAAACAACATGCATTTCACTGGTTTTTTTTTCTCACCATGGTACATTGGCAATAACTGAACCAACGGCTTCTGAAGCAAAGTGGCACATGCATTATACTAGACACACGCAGAGGGGCACGGACACAAACACGCAGGGAGCACGACGCACAGCACAGATCTTACCCCACAGGTGATGTTATCTGTACTTCAGAGGCTGCTGCAGTGTGTAAGGGGCGTTCAAGTTAAAGTCATCACTTTGATTACTGGACACCAAAGACTCTCTCTGTGCCATGGGGGCCAACACCTGCTGTTAAAAATAATAATAATTATTATTATTATTCAAAATAAGTAGATTTTATCTGAACAGAAATACTAAACTGAACACAAATGTCAATCACATACCTGACTCCAAATTAAACTGCACTGTACATAAGCATTTGAGGCACATTAAGACAGCTGTAGACATTTCAGACATTTTAGCAGGTATATTAATTGAAACCCCTTCCATTCCCAAGTGACATTATCCTATTCTGCTTATCAAATTCTCAACATAACATGACACAAGACTGTCACTGCTGAAGCAGCAACTAAACGGGCTTGATTTTTACTCTAATTTTAGGTACTGACAGGAACAGTAGTGCGTTGCTTTTCATCTAATTATACAGCCTTAATGAATTCAACCAAAACTAACAGACGCTAAACTATGATAGTATGAAGGTATTAGACTTGCATTAGACTTCTAGATTCTAAGTTTTATTTCCTTTGTTTCTACAGTTTAAAATATTGACATTTAAAAAACTAAAGCAGTCATAAAAAACCAAAACGAAGAAGAGGAACGCTACTGATGAACAATCTAGTACTTATATCAGTGACTTTATATTATTGCACTAAAGATATATGTACTTTTAAATTAGTAATAAGACAGGTCATCTTTGCATTTTATAGATAATATCACGGCCATACGTGGTAAGTTTGACCCACAGAGTAACGAAACTGTGGGACTGTTAGTTTGCAGGGGTCGGTTTCGTTAGTAACGTTTTATCGCTGATAATTTAAAATCCCATTTAAAATAAATGTATTGCAGCAGAATCACACTCGATTGATTAATCACGACAAATCGTGTGACAATCGTGAAAGTTAAACAATGGCAGTGTGGAAAACAGACGATCTCCCTCAATTCCGGGGGATTTTTAGGCGGCTAAGTTTCTATTAACGTGATCTTATCTTGCCTGGGTAATGCGCATTCAACCAGGACCGCGTCCGAAGTTATAGTCAATGTCCCCAAAGCCTGTCAGTGCCCAGACACGCAGGCCTGCGCTGTACCGCGATTTTATACCCCTCTGTAATAGGTTGCCCCAATATTTTGATAAATGGTAATAATTAGGGGCGCAAAAAATACCGGTTTCGTAATCTGTTCACAAAATCCATCAAATTTAAGAGGAATCGTTTAACTGAAATTTCCATTGAACGGCTATTTTTTAAATGAAAAATTCAAACCAATAACACATCGGGTTACAATTTGTTGATTGTTTGTCAGACTTCAGACTACCACGCCAAACCTACTTGGCTAACAGCATAAAATCAAGATACTAATGAAACCGCAACATCTTGCTCGTAGCAACACACGGAACTAATATATCGCAACTTACCCAATAACAGTAATAGCGACAGCGATTCTCCCTTTAGATGAAAAAGCGACACATTGTCTTTGTTTGTCTGTGGTGCAGTGTTTCCATCAGCAGCAGCAAGAGTCCTCGCCGTCGCTTTACTCTCCACCCAGGAAGTTGAGTCAGAAAAATGAGGAAAAAACAGCCCAATAATACTCCGACATACCTCCGGTCGGTTACGGTACCGTGTTTTTATACCGTCGGATATAGTTTATTAGGTTTTGAAAACAGTTAAAATTACACATTCGACAAGGGAATACGGACGATCCATTTCCCTCAATCGATAAAACGCTATCTTTGTGCCTAAACGTGATTATGGGTGCAGACATATTTGTTAGGGTCATAATCGGAAGTATTTCGAAGGCCGGAAGTGCTGCGTCCGACATGTTTATTGATGGCAAATATATTCGCTGACTCAAGGTATTTGGTATAAAGACACAGCGGTTAGCAGTTTGCTAGCAATTGTTTGCTCAATCCCATAATCAAATGTTAAATTCGAGTCCGCTGTCAAATTAATCATTTTGAAAAATGACCCAAGCATACATTCAAGATTATAATGAATTTGTATTTTATGTGTATAACTCGAGTTCATTTTGTGTTTCCCATCCACTTCCAGTTTCATACAGCATATTAGGTTGCTGGTATTTATTACGCTTGTTTTGTTATATTGACGTCTGTCCTTGCTGTGTTAAAAAAAAAAAACCTTTTAGGCACGTTATTAATTTGACGGGCTATACCTTAATAGAACGGCATATGTTACTGAGTAAATCTGGTTAAGTATATTGCCCAAGGTTACAAGAACACAGAACGTGTAAGAACCACATCTTGTCAACTGATTACTTCATGCCCTAATAATCCGCCAGGAATATTGACTTCGGTCCAAGACAAGCTTGCTTCTTACGGAAACAGGTTCAGTGGGCTCTATGGGTGTAATAATGAAATACTACTTATATATTTTATCTTTACTGAAAAAGAGAAATATAACACTGGAAAAAATAGAAAATTTCCACACATTTCAAAGTAATTGTTTTTGGGAAAAATACTTTTTAATTGCAACAGTTTTAATGAAGGCCTGCTTAAAATGCACAGATCAGATTGTGAACAATAGAAAGAAACAAACATGAATTGTGATTCAGGGAGAAAGAAGATCTGAAGAATATGAATGTTTACCAGTGAAAGAGTTCACAATTTGACACATTACTTGTACAATAGTTCCAGTGAAACACTCTCCTCTAAATAATGTAGATACTTATTGGAGAACGGAGGTCAGCCAGACTACAGAGGAAGGCTGGTCATTGGTATGAGGCCATTGGTGGTTACTGTGGAAACCCTCAGAAATGCTTCATAGCTTTTGCCGGACAGTTCACACTCCTAAGAAAACTAGTTCTTTATCATGTTGCTGGTGAACTGTCTGGAATATTACACCCCCTGTCATGACCCTAACTTTGTAGTACTCTAGAACACAAGATCATCTCTGCATGGTCCATATTTCGGTAATATATAATTATATCTAGTTTTTCAGAGAAAGCACAGGGACCAAGGCAGAGAGGACCCTGGATGGGATGACAGCGCATAGCAGTGCAAACAATAATAGGCACACACTGAACACAGGCTATTGGGCTACAGGGAAAACATGATGGGGGGGGGGGGGGGGGGGCAGAATTAAAGCCCCGACTCTGGGAACACGGGGGAACCAGAATCAAAGCCCCAGAATCAAATCTCCAGCTCTGGAAACCCACTGGTCACAGCTGTACCCACTAAGCCACCATGCTGCCCACAACTTATGATTACAATTTATGACTCACTTAAAATTATTAAGTCAAATCATTTAATTTGTTACATTACTTGGCACTTGGTAAGTGCAGGACAGTAACACAAATAGCAAGTATACAAAAAAAACAGTAATATAAAGCATTGTGCTAATAAACAGTGATTAAATAAATAGCAATCACGTGTGTATAAAGGACCATCGCAGCTGTTTCTGTTGGACTCCCTGATTCTGAAGAAGAGGCCAGAGAGCCTCATTGTACAGTCAGCAAGGTCTCCTGCACCTTCAAATGTCTGACATGTGCAGATCATGAGCCAGGTGGACAACTGGTGCCCACATGACTTTTCACCTTTCTCACTAATTAACCTGTTGCATATATTTTAGCCCAATAGTATGAGATTTGGATGTCACACAATGGGTATGTGGTTTAAGTGCAATGGTAACCTTGTTTGTGAAAGGCAAAGTACAGTAAATAAAACAATTAGTCACAAACATATCCTGCCTTCGAGAAGGACCGCAGAAACATTTAGCGTGTAATACTCACATCAACACTCCAAACCAAGAGAGGAAAGTGGATTGTCACGAAACTTACTGGAAAAACAGCCTCCTCACAAGTTTGCAGAAGGCATGAATACCCAGAGAGTTTCCTGTGCATAGAAGCATCTGTCATGTATTTCCTCTTTTCCAGACATCAAAAAGTCAGCGTCAAAAATATCCTCTGGCCCTGCCGTCACGGGAGGACATGCATCACCACAACACAGGTCTTGGCAGGCAGAGATAAGCAGGTTTGCATGTCGCTCCTCTCATCAGTTCATAGGAGAAAGGTTCATTTCCCCTTGTTGTTTGACAGGGACTAGAGGGGGACAGAACCTCCACATGTAAGCAGTTCAGTTCAGTTTTCCTTCCCCATCATACCTATTAGTTTTCTTTTGGCACTGAACACTGTTTGTCCAATAGCCCAATAGTTGTTTATAAAAAGAAGTAACTTCTAATTTAATACAACATCTTAATTTAATGTAATCTTCATGTCACTAGCAATACATTAGCTTCCTGTGTGTCATTGTCATCTCACAAATTTGACATCATTGTACGCACATGTTCACAACAGCACACTAAAGGTAATATCAGTGCTCCTAACCCCCATGGCTTTGGACTCTGGGAGGAAATTAATGTACCCAGAAGAAATCCACACCAAGATGTAGAGAAGGTGCAAACTCCACAGGCACAGAGCTAAGGGAAGAATCAAACTCACAGTCTGGAGATTTTTAGCTGCACAAACAATGTAGGCATGACCTCCAGAGAGTAATAAACCAGACAATATGTTATATTGTGACAAACTAGAGTCACCTTACTCCAGACACGCGTCGAAATCTATAGAACAAACAACAAAGGTGGACATGTCCAATTCAGATTCTGAATTCTTTATGCTCTCTTTGATCATGCAAAACTAAAGTCCTCCGGCGGGAGCCAAAGAAATCAGCAACTCTCACTTCAAGATTATCGCTCACAAAGCAGGTGGCCCTGGTGCAGTTTCATGCAATCTAAATGCTTGCTGTGACCAATCTGCTGCTGTTTTTAATGGGCATTTTTGATCTCTCTCTCTCTGAGGGATTCCACACCTCCCACCTGTTTTTAAGACACTGCAATAATTCCAGTCCCAAAGAAATACAAAGTGGACAGTTGGTTTATATTTTTACTTTCCGGACCTGAACTATCCACCTCTACATATGCCTAGCACACTGATCCCCTGAAGGAGTCTTACCAGGATGTAGCGTTTGGGAATTAGCACCACCATAGGTCATCGCTCTTTGGACTTTTTCCACCAGTAGATCCCAGTGCATGTAAGTGGAAAGAAAACCTCGTTGACCCAGACCCTTAACACTGTCCTCCTGATTTCTGATCTCCTTGCTGTTCATGTGTGAGGGCTTGGATGCAGCTCCTATTTCACCTTCAAGTCTGCCGATGATGCTACCATCATGGCCTGATCACCAACAATGATTAGTCAGTCCGTACAGAGGAGGTTAGTCTCCTGCCAGGACAACAACGAATCCCATAACATCAGCAATATCAAGGTGCTCATAATCAATTTCTAGAAAGTGAAGGTGGAGCAAACTCATTTACAGCGAGGAGGAAGCTGAGGCGGGAGTCAGCAGCTTTTAGTTCACGGGAGTCACTATCACAGACAAACATATTTGGACACAACACACAACTGCAGCAATCAAGGAGGCCAGTGGCTTTACTTCCTCAATGGCTGAGGAAGGTCCAGGAGACACTAGAAGCAATTACCAACCTCTACAGATTAATTATATAATCTATTCTCACTGAATAGTGTACATCGTAGTACAGAAACTGCTCAGCTTGGTCCTGCAGAGCACTGCAGAAAGTGGTGAAGATCACTCCATGCCGTCAACAGGACACTGCCTTCACTTCGTGACATTTATGCTTCACGCTAACTCAGAAAGGCAGGTAGCATCATCTATGAATCCAGTAACTCCTTCTACTGTGACTTCCTTCAGGTGGCACAGAAGCATCAGCACTAGAACCAGTATGTTACACACGCAAATCATAAGGCTAATCCAGAGCACCTCGGTATAAAATATAAGAGCAATATAGATCAACTACTGGACACTATACAGTCATTTGTTATTAATGTCATTGCTGAGTATTAACTTTGTATGTATGTTATGTATTATTTATCCGTGCTACTTAGTGTTTTGTGTTCGTATCTGATGTTACTGCTTAGTATTATTTTAAATGCACTGTTCTATAAAACTCCGCAGGAATCACACGTTTAGCATTACATATGACAAAATTAAAACTTGCCCATTTCTGCATTGCAGTTATACTCCTAAACGGTAGGTGGCAGTACATTTTGATACTTAAGTGTATTTCTACTTAATAAAATAGTAATTTAGGCCTTTCTGAAAGCATGGTTCGATTGTTCGACTATTGTTGTTGCACATAACCTATATTACGTGTAACAAAAAAACCCGAATTGTTATTAATGTGGGCTCTGTAGGATTTCTAATAGCGTTCGGTGGGAAGCTAAAGTCCGGAAGTGGAATTCATAAACATGTGCCTGGCTTTAAACAGTTCACGAACAGAATTAGAATAATGTTACAGAAAACAATGCGTATGGCGAAATGTTGCCTTCTGGCTCAAAACAGACATGTCCTTTTGCAGGCATTCGGGCAGTACTCATTTACTACTTTTCGGCTATTTTCATTATTTCAGAAAACATCGGTTAGTTGTATGGAACACATTTGCAGTATACAAGAAAACTACTTATCCGAGGCTGCGAGATATGCTTTGGTTAGAAGAATCATGTACTTATTGCCTAAACAGAATCTAAATTCTCTGAATCTACGACGTGAATTCTCGACTTCTGCTCTACACAGAAGCGAAGCGGTGGGAAAGGTACAATCCAGCCATTATCATCTTGTGTATACGTGCAAGGTAAGGGACACGAATGACAGAGACGTATAACGCCATGTCAGGTATTATAGTGACGAGCATGAAATAAACGTGCTGTTATTATATAACGATCCATGCGGGTTTGCCTTTGCCAGACGTTCACATTGTGTCATTATCTTGCTTAATAAATGCTCCTGTCAAAAGAGGGCTTTTGGCAGTTTCGACGGTGATTTTTTTCCGTCTTCTAATGTATATAATTACATATTTATCGAAACGATTCACGTTGAATTGTGCGGTGTCTACCGTTCTGAGATATACACAGCTATACCCACTCCATACAGGCAATCCTAAGCGTGTGCTTTCTGTTTTTCAGCGGTGCTCAACCAGATCCATGAAGAAAATATCCAAAGTGGCATATCACAGAGGGGTGGTCATAGTGACCTGTCCGGGCTGTAAAAACCACCATATAATTGCAGACAATTTGGGATGGTTTTCGGACCTTGAAGGGAAAAGGTGAGGTGTAAGAACTTCTCTAGATATGTAGAAGGTTTTAAAAACGGGTACATTTAAATGACAAAAAAAACTACGACGTAATCAGCTGATCAAACTGATGGATGATGATTTAAACTGGGTGGAAAAATGATCGTTGGCAACATTGAATTGCAATGTGAGATGCTGTTTGCTACAGATGAATGGCTTTTCAGTGCAGGTATTGTATCTGGTTACTACACCATACAGGAACATAGAGGAGATCCTGGCAGAGAAGGGGGAGAAGGTGAAGAGGGCTACAGGTGATGAAGCGATAGAAGTTGTGGTAGAGGAATTTAGCTCCGAGAACATATCACATGAAGAAAAAGGCCAGAAGCCAAATGAAGGCTCGGACCAATCATAAGACCAGCTTGTGTTGTATTAAGTTGTTTCTTCCCAAGCAGTAATGTGGGATTTTTAGAAATGTATTTATCTATGTATGGATGGAAACAAGTAAAGTTCTTATTTTTGCTGCTTTTTTTTATTAGAATAAAATAAAAAAAAAAAAAAACTAGCACTGTTATTAATACTGACACACATGGTACCACAATTATTTTGTGAATGCAATGATGTTTCTGGACTTTAATAATAATGTCTCACACCTCTGGGACCCAGGTTCAAGTCTCCGCCTGGGTTACATGTGTGTGGAGTTTGCATGTTCTCCCCATGTCGTCGTGGGGTACCCTCCGGGTACTCCGGTTTCCCCCCACAGTCCAAAAACATGCTGAGGCTAATTGGAGTTGCTAAATTTCCCGTAGGTGTACATGTGTGAGTGAATGGTATGTGAGTGTGCCCTGCGATGGGCTGGCCCCCCGTCCTGGGTTGTTCCCTGCCTTATGCCCATTGCTTCCGGGATAGGCTCCGGACCCCCCGTGACCCAGTAGGATAAGCGGTTTGGAAAATGGATGGATGGATGATTGATAGCTGTACTTTATTTGCTGGATTCAAACACAAAGTGCAAATATGCACTCATTGCAAAACCAAAACAATGTGCAAGACAATACACAAAGGGCTAAGCAAATTAATAAATATACAAATTCAGAGGTGTATGTGTGATGTATATAGTTATATACCGTATTATTGTATGGCCAATGGGAACAGTTGCACCAAGAGATCGACCTGTGGAGAGGATGGGCAGGATTCTCCATGATGTTTTCTACAATGTTCTCCAGAGGGTCCAGCGTCAGTCCGGTGATGTAGCTTGCCGTCCCCAAGACTTTGTTCAGGTGCTTAGCATCATATAAACTTTCCCCTTGCTTCCCCAACAGACCACAACATACACAAGTATCCTGCGAATACAGTATTGATTATGTGACAAAAACTGTACTTTATACATTTTCATATGGATTTTAAGTTTTATTTATAAATATGACGTATTCAAAGTCCTGCATCCAGCGTCCCATGATGGCTTCTCTTGCTATTATTCTGTTCTAATTCTTGTAAAGAAATGCACGGTTGCTTCTGGCCTTGCGTATGCTTTTTACCTGCCGTGGCCAGTAATCACTTTCCCACGTTTGACAATGGGGATTTTAGCAGCCCCATGTCCCCTAGCGGCACGCGGCTGCACGGCCCTCCACCGGAGTTTGCGCAGTGGGCCGTGTGGGTATCCGTCGGAGTTTGCGCAGTGATCCGCACGAACGCAGCTTCCGATCGCACAGTTTCCAGGCACGCAAATGGTGGCGCATCTGCCGCCTGCACAGCCCGCGAGTCGCAGCCAAGCCGCAGAGACGTCCAGGGAATTAAGCAGCCAGCAAAACATGGGGCTGACCGAATAAGCGCGACCTGCAGCCGGCGCCCATCTAGCTATTTTAATTATTATTTCTCTTCCTTGAGTGAGGAAGAAGGGCCTCAGCTTGGTCGGCACGATGGCCTCCGCCGAGTCGTCCTCGGAAGTGGAGCGGCCGAAGCATCACCCGTTTCTGATAGGGGTGAGCGGAGGGACGGCCAGCGGGAAGGTAAGGCGCTGTCAGCGGCCAGCACCCGGGACAACGTCGCCGTCTGCCCGCCGTAGCCAGCGCTGCAATGGCGACTATGCTTATCTAACAACGCGACTGTTCGCCTTCAGGTCCACGACATACTGACAGAAAATATCCATCTTCATGCATTAAACATGCAGCGCCTTGCTGTATATGTTACTAAATGTCCGTATTGCCGTAACACAAAGTAAAACTAAGGAAGGATGTCACGGGCTTCCCCTGCCCCTATCGGAGATCTGTCTTTTACTTGATTTTATTATTAATAAAACGAGTCACGCTGGACATCAGCTAAATGTAATGTTGACTATTTAGTACTTAAAATAACCGCTTTTATTTATCTAGTTACTCACATGACTTAGGGCAGTTACCTTTTTTTAGCTTCCTGTCTGATTCTGGCCGCTGTGGGATCTTTTGCTTGACAAGGTCTCCGGTTATAGTCTCATTTGTCTGATGATGTATGAGCGTAAACTTCCATGCAAAACATACCTACAACACAACAATATTAAAACTGCTATAACTCTGAAGTCTGAACAATTATCATAGATCAGGATAGCATATTTTAATAATTCCCTAAAATGCTTACCCAAGAGGATACAAAACGTATTACTGTTATATTAATAAGTTTTTCATTAAGTTTGAAGTCAGTATGTTTTACATGTTCTTTCTGCTTCATTTTCTCTGTTCTTACAAAGATTTCTGAAATAATCGTATGAAAATAGTTGGAATTTTCAGTCATATTGCTGTAGTTTCTCAGCACGGGGTCCAGTTGACTTTGGCTGAACACTTATATCCTGCAGCCCAGTACAGAATCAATCACACACGCGCGTAATAATCTCATGACCGTAGTGTGGCTAGTTTATTCCATGTATTTTCATCTTTTTTTGTTTTTATAAATGTTGCGACAGTCGTGGAAATTTCTCATATTGCCATGTGATATCACACAGCCCCAGTTTTGTGCATCTGAATGCAGTTCTGAAAGCTTCTTGTCACTGTCTCCCAGTCCACTGTGTGCGCAAAGATCATGGAGCTGCTGGGACAGAACAAGGTGGACCATCGGCAGAGGAAGGTCGCTATCATTAGCCAGGACAGCTTCTACAGGGTCCTGACCACTGATCAGAAGTCCAAAGCACTTAAGGGCCATTACAACTTTGACCACCCAGGTGTGCCTTTGCAATGCGCTGCTCCAGCTACAATGCTTTGACTTACTGACTGACTTAGTGGTGCGACAGTGATGCTCATTGGATAACCGTCGAACTTTGAATTTTGATGTCCCGGCCTGGCGATAAAGCGTTCAATACTTTTTACTGCTATAGTGTTTAACAACGTATCATAAAGTATATTTTTCATGTGTGTAATGAAATATTTACTTATTCTATGACAGTAGTTAGTTACTTACTTACTTACTTAAGTTATTATCTTAATATTCAACATACGATATTTTAAACTTGCATTGGATTCATCCAGAAATTCGAGGAACGCCACTATCTGAAAAAGCCCTGCATTCGTTTTCACCACAGTAATTGTGTTGACGACTGATTCTCAGAGCAGTACTTTTTAAAAACCAAAAATGCAATTGTATGAATAATGCTTCGTTTGAATGGTTTTATTAATGACATAAATCATATGCTAATAATGGATTATCTTGGAAATGAATAATACTAAAAATGTAACCCTAATATAGTGTTGTGTTTTGTTTTTCCAGTAGATTATTTTCATGGAAACTCTTACATTTATTTAAATATTGCTTTCCTGGTGATTCTCTGACATTGTCATCGTTGTTGATTCACAGATGCTTTTGACAATGAGCTCATGTACCAAACCCTGAAGGATATTGTGGAAGGGAAGGTTGTTGAGGTTCCAACGTATGACTTTGTCACCCACTCCAGGTGAGAAGGAATAAACACGCCTGTACGGTGACATTTGTGCCTTGTGAAAACTGCTCTCGGTGGGCAATGTTTATGCTCACGATAATGTAATAAAATGAAGAATTTTATGTGACATAACACTAACATTTCTGAGATAAGAATAATTGTGTATTAAAACCTGCACATACATCAACCTTGCAGTCATAGAGACTCTGCTCACGCATTTTTCGTGTGTGTGTGTCTGTGTGGTCAGGCTGCAGGAGAGGATCACAGTGTACCCAGCCGATGTGGTTCTGTTCGAAGGCATCCTGGTTTTCTACACGCAGGAGGTCCGGGACATGTTCCACATGAAACTCTTCGTGGACACGGACTCTGATGTCCGTCTCTCGCGGAGAGGTATGGGCCGTGCCTGTCTCTGCAGTTCCCCCTCTCCCCTGACTTGCTCTCTGCCTCCGCACCGGATTAGCCTGCCTGCTTTGGCGACGTCTGTAGCTCGACTCACGGCTGGCGCTGTTTCTGCTCATTTCTCAGTTCTGAGGGACATGAAGAGAGGCCGCGACCTGGAGCAGATCTTGACTCAGTACACTACTTTTGTCAAGCCTGCCTTTGAGGAATTCTGTCTGCCGGTAATGAGCCGCTGACCAGCTGCGGGTCGCAGTAACTGCTCTGTGTAAAATAAACAATTTTGTGGTTACTTTGTAATACTTTTTATTTGCTTACTGTTAATGATAAGGCCATATAAAGCGAAAAGTACAGTATTAAAGAGTCAGTATATGTGGGTCTGTGTTATTGTTCCTGCGCTATACTGTTTGGCAAAATAAATGAATTTATGGAAGATTAAGTATATAAGACCATTTAGAAACGCCACCTGGTATGAAACCATGTAGGTTGCTTAGAGATATTTGAATTTGCTGTATTGTATATATCTTAAGTAGAGCACCTCCACACAGCCATTTAAAGACCTTTTACCATTTCCCTAGACCAAGAAATATGCTGATGTCATTATACCGCGAGGTGTTGACAACATGGGTAAGTCATTTCAGAGGTCAGACCTTTTCCGTCCTCAGGCGGCATGTCACGTTCCGATGTTTGAATTGCCGCCGTGGGCCAGATAATTAAGCGTTTAGTTCTGACTGAGAGGTCAGTCGTCTCATGCTTCTCTTCTCCCCAATCTCACTTCAGTGGCCATCAATCTCATTGTGCAGCACATCCAAGACATCCTCAGCGGGGACATTTGTAAATGGCAGCGGAGTTCAGTAGGTGTCCACGGCCGTAGCTTCAAGAGGGTTATCTCTGACCAAGCAGACACCCTCGCAGGAAAAAGGATTTCCATGGAACCCAGTAGCCGGCCTCACTGAGGGGAGGAACTGGGCGAGATCTGCCACCACCTAGATACCGGGCCGTCGTCAGGATGCTGAGTCACATGCAAAGGTCGGCTGAAAAGAGTCATTCCCAGCCAAACCCATACAAGCTGTTTGGAAATGGACCATAATATTTAAGGATTCATAATAATTGAAATGTACCAAGGCGTAAATGAACACAAGTTCACATGGTGGGTCAGAGATATTTACCAATCAGAACACACCAGTCCAAAAACCCGAATGCCCCGGCTGCTAGTGCAGTGTACAGAGAATTTCCTAGAATTTTGTCCGATTACAGAAATCATTTCTTCTGATGACCTGCTAGGTGTGGATTTCTGACTCTGCATTGACTCGGTAAGCTTAATCCCACCCTGAGTTTTCCATTTATTTACGATATTCTTCATGTTCCCCATCTTAATTGTAATTAAATACAGGATGGTCATTTGAAGTATTAAGCAGTTAACTTCTCTTGGCTATGTATAAGGGATGATATTTGTTCTTTGATTTTCACCCAGGAAAAAACATGAAAACATGAATAATGGATGTTTGTCCAGTGTTGCTAATCATTGCTCGTGTGCACTTGTGCTAGTACAGAATGTTAGCTAACTAATGTAGAACGATAATAGCAGAGTCATTGTTTTTTTAAGTTTTTTGTGTGTTAAAATAAGGAAATAACAAAAGACTTCCATGGGTGACTGTATGCCAGTTAATTCTGTATATTCAGTTTTCAAATTAAATATGTAATAATATAAAGTTTCGTTTCCATTTTTGAGAATTACAATGACAATGCATAAGAATTCCATAAGAATTGGTGACCATGCAAAGAAATATGAGCGAATGCAGTGCTTAGTCAAGCAACATCCCTCCCATACATTGTAAAGACTTGATTTTTGGAAAAAAAAATGTTGCCCTTTACTGCTCCGAAGTGGTACTAGACTGGTAAGTGAAAACAAAAATATACAGATAGATCTCACTTCCTGCCTCTCACTTTACCATTAGCTTTAACGATATATTGTGTTGGCTCTAACGAGATTAGTCCCAAAGCCAGTGCACTCCTCATTCATACTAGCATGTCTACTGTCATGATCTCATCACACAGAGTGAGAAGTTGCAATCTAGAGTTTCTAAAATTACATGAGTTGAATGAGTGATGGGATGGCATGGTGGTGCAGTGGTTAGCACTGTTGCCTCACACCTCTGGGATCTGTGTTCAAGTCTCCGCCGGGTTACATGTGTGTGGAGTTTGCATGTTCTACTCATGTCGTCGTGGGGTTTCCTCCGGGTACTCCGGTTTCCCCCCACAGTCCAAAAACATGCTGAGGCTAATTGGAGTTACTAAATTGCCTGTAGGTGTACATGTGTGCGTGACTGATGTGTGAGTGTGCCCTGCGATGGGCTGGCCCCCTTATTAAACTAAATTTTAGCTACCTAAATGATTGTGAATGCCTTAAACCGTAGCCCCCTGTTCCATAGAGCAGAAATAAGCACCAAAATACGTTTTAAAGTTTGACTTTTTCTGCAAAGAAAAGACACTAATGGTCAGCATGTGATTTTGTCAGGAAATCACTCTCGTTCTCTCTGACACACACGGCCGATACATGCCAGTATACAGGTGTGAGTGGTGTGTACTTCACCGCCTCTGGCCTTGTCCTAGCACACACACTTGGTATTGGTTAGTTGCATTTTATTTTCATTGCTGAAGCCATGGTTTTATTTGTTCAGTGTTAACCTGCAGTTTTCACAACATAACTCAATGCCGTCTTCAAAGTCAAATAGCAGTACAGCAGAACATGTGACTCAAATCACTTCACCTGTCTGAATTTATTTTCTTTTCTGCAGAGAAACTTCTTTTTTTTTCGTGGCAATGACCAAGCACTTTCGCAATAGTATTCATGACATTTTTGACCCCGCTGAGACGGCGACTGTTGCCACTAGGCTTCAGACTTGACGATTTTACATGGGCAGACACTTAAAGGCAGTTGCAGAGTTTTCAGGCAAAACAATTAATAAAAAATTAGGCTGAGAACACCTCATACATAACCCGAAACAGATATAAATATTGCTGAATATTTTATTCGACTGCAAGAATGCACAGTGTGATGTGTGTATAGGCAGAGCTGAATTTCCTAAGGAGTAACTGGGAGTTAATGTACTACACCACATGAAACAGGATGAGGCGCATTCTCCTTCAAATGGAATTCCCTCTCTCTACATCAGAGTCCAGCAAACACTCATCCAGTGTCCTAGCTCAGTTCGTTGGCACCATCTTCTCACGCATCTTCTCCAGACAGACTCTGTGGGGCTGTGGACCTTAACGAAAAACATTCCCCTTATTGCCAGACCATTTACTCCCCATAATGCTTTTTTTTTTTTTTTTTTACCCCAGTTGACATGAATCATAGCATTTAGCTATTTTCTCTTTAGGCCTCTTTTTTTTTTTTTTTTTTTAAGTGCACATTTCTATTGCACTCGGAAGGAGGTAAGATCCACTGCTTACAAATTGAAACCCTTTTAAAGAACAAAAGGAGAAATATATATATATATCTACACACACAATCATCCATACGCTTAAGCTTCAAACAAAACCCACTGTCAAAATTTGACTGTCACATGTTTATTCTAGGGCAATGCCCCCACCCACTTGCAGGTTCGTCGCCATCTTCACCAAGGGTTGTCATTTATGTCCAGAACCCTAGTGGACAGTCCCTCCTCGTTTTCAGATTGGGGGGGGGGGGGTCCTCAGTCAGACAACCACAGTCCATGAGGATGGGACGGGGGGGGGGTCTCTGGATGGCACGTCACGACAAAAAGCGGTCATCCATGGACAGGCAAACATCTTGGCTTCCCAAGCAGGCTGAGGAAGCTCACTCCCAGACATGGTTGGCAATGTACAAGACACACACACATTGAAATGAATGGGACGTAATGTAAAAAATAATAATAATAATAATAATAATAATAATCGGTTAAACCGAATCCTCTCTGTAGCCTCCTGCTTTTTGTGCTCCGAGCTGATCTTCCATCCCACTCAGCCCAAGCTCAGGCTGACACGCCATAGTTCCATAGTTCCCAACAAATAATAATAAAAAAGTTCTGTAAACTGTAACAGACACATTTCCCAGTTCTTCAGCTGCGTCACAGTTTGTTTTCTTTTCCTGTATTCAGTCGATTGTTTTTTTGTTTCGTTTCGCCTCTCAAAGTGTCATTCTAGTTCCGCTCCGTTGCCCTCTGGGGCAGCGAGAGATGTTTCCGCACTCCTAGGTCTTCTCCTCCCGCTCGGTTTTCCGTCTCGTGATGTTCCGCGGCTTGATTTTCAAAGACAGCTCCCAGAGAGCTTCCTCTGCCAGGTGGTCGCTGAAGTCGTTGAAGAAGGAGACGATGTCGTCATTGCGCTTCAGATCATAGTGTCTGGGGAAGAGAGGACACACGTATGAACCTTCTGGGGTCAACGGCATCGTCGGCGACGCCGTGCATCTTTCTCCTGTATTTCAGTTCCTAACTCGCTGAAATCTTATTGTAGAAACATGAAAAATCGTCCATTATCGGAAGTATTAAAGTTTTTAAAATTAGGTTAAATCGGCAAAAAGTAAACCATGTCACCTTTCTTTGTTTTACCTGCATGGGGAGCATGTAGTGCTGCTCTCACCTGAAGATCGCTATTCGCATTCTAAATAGCTGCATTACCTCGCATTCAAATCGCATTCGCATGGTATTTACAACTGATACATCCGCATCAGTGCCATAAAAGGGGGGGGGGTGTGGCCAGGTGTGAATGGCTCATGCATACACATAAAAGCTCCTAAATATTCAATGGCAGCAGACCAGAAATAGTGACATGAGTTTGGTTTTTCTTATTTATTTATCCAACTGAATGTTGAAACTACACCATTTAGTCATCTTCATGTAGCCAAGACTTTGGTGATGAGATATCTGGTATCAAAACAAACTGCCAATATTGCTTACAATGTACTTTTATAATGTTTCTGCAAGTGTTCCAAACTGCATTTTGCAATGTCTATACTTTGATGTCAAATTCCAAACTTCACATAAATCTGACATATTTACAAAGTACACTAAGATCAAAATGGGTTTAATGCCAAAATAAATATATAAGAAATACATTTATTTGCCATGAATTAAGTTATGATATTGAATGAAATGTGTGACCATGCCTCAGTCAGTGAAAGTGTGTTCCCTACCCCTAGACCCCAGAGGGTTAAATGAGGAACGGCACAGTCTGGGAGATCCGAACTCATTCTCCGCGAATGTTGTCTGAAGGCAGGGGAGGGAGGGGCAGGGAGGGGCAGGGAGGGGCAGGGAGGAGAATGTCAACCACACTCACACTTGCTGGAAGCGCCTCATACTGTCCAGGATGTTGAACTGCTGCCATCTTTTGGAGAAGTTGACTTTCCCTTCTATTAGGTCTGGGTTCCCCAGGTGGACAAACGTCAAGTCTTGCAGGATGAGCCCTCTGGGGAATGGAGAACCGGGGGGGGGAGAGAGAGAGAGATCAATAGCACTCTATCCAAAGACACAGCTATATAAATAAATGGGTCCAGTGATTATGAATATATGCTCCCTTATTTAACGGTACAATAAACTGCATCATCAAAGTTACATGCCACATATCCATACTGGATTTAATAATTTCAATAAAACTGAATCGAACTATTTCTTTGACCGTGAAGCATTATTGGTTCTCTTTTATCAAGGTCAACTTGAGGGATTTCTCACAGGTATGGGATGCATGGAGGCTCAACATCTGCCAGTGCCGCTCGATACGCCCGGAAGGAGGAGGAACTGTCAATCAAGGTGCAGTACTCCTCCAACCCCTGAAAAACAGGACAACGATTCCTGATTAGGGTGATAACCAGCCGGTCCACCTTTTTGTTCCCTCCCAGCTCCTTACTGTGGGTCCCAGAGGACCGGGTTGGAAAACACTTTGGTCTGTTTTAGGAGGCGATGCGTTTAACAAGCTGATGGCTACAAGCTTGCACTCACGTTGGCTTATCCAGACCAGCTTACCTCTGAAGTCTGCTTTTGCCATTCCAATCTTCTAATAGGTGCAGAATCTAACGCAGACAGTATCGCCAAGTAGGAGTTAAAATTATTCAGCTTTCTTAAATGCTACAGAAAAGAGGGAAGCGTTAGAAAGTATGATAAGCACGTCTCCAAGATTCCTAGCATCCAAGATTCCTAGCCAAAAGATTCCGAGACAAAAAACAGCCTTAAGGAAATGCATGACACGGTACAAAGCTTTCTTATGTTTGCTGAGCCTCAGTGTCGTACAGCGTAGCACACTGAAGTATACCACCATACAGCTCATGTTATCAATAATGGTGACAGTCAAGATGGCGTGCAAGATGGGGCCAGGTACCTTCATAATTTTGATAAACTTAAGAAGCAGTTTCTCCCTGTCCTGGGCTTTCTCCTGCTGAATGATTATGGAGCGCACCCTGAAGGAAACAGACATGAAGGTCACCAAGGTCTGCCTATCATCCGGAGACGGCCACCCCCACACCTCGGCGGAAGCACATACCAATAGGACATGTTGTTAAAGTGCTCTGTGAACTGCGTCAGATTGGGACTCTTCTCCTCATTCTGTTCCTTTGCCCATAGCAGCACTTCGGGAATCTAGACGGACCAGAAGGGGGCGGGGGGGGGGTCACAAAGTTATACACGTCGGGGGGAGGTAAAGCGTGACGCAGGGGGTGCTGGGTGGGTGTGTTTTACCTCAATCTTATAGAAGAGCTCCGCGTCCAGGAGAGTGAGCTGATCGGCGATCTCGTGACTGCGGAAGTCGTGAAGAGTTCCAGGTCTGCATCCGGAAAGAGAGACACTGCATCATTTTGGCAAGGAAATGGAGTCAAATTCCAGAAACTTGTCTGCAAACAGATTCGGCAATATCCTTTAAACAGAAAAGAATCATCCAGAAGATCCAAAATAATCTACCAAGACATCTACATAAAAAAACATACAAGACAAAATAGTGATGATGAATGAAGAACTTTAAAATTGCTGAATTTCCATGATCCCAGACGTAACTCAAGGCTAATCCAGGGATGACCAAATGCCCAGATCCCCCCCCAGGTCCCCCCCCCTGGTCCCACCTTGCTGCCACCCCGCGGGCAGCCAGCGGCTTCAGGCAGTTGGTATAGCGCAATTGCTTCTTCTGCTCCACCTTGTCCAGAATGTTCTTCCGTAAGACCCGGGCCAGACTGAGCTCCCCGTTACACACGAGTCGGAAAACGAGATCCATCAGCTGCTTCAGTATGTCGTCAGTCAGCTCCACGAGGCTGTAAAGATACGGAGAAGGTTGCCACTCGACTCGCAGCATCTCCAGAGTTCACATCACGGGACCGTGACTGTCGCGGCTCAAATCAGGCTGAAATCAGGTATCTGAAATTTAGGTTTAAACTCACGAACCCAACATCATGAAACAACCACATCATTTTTCATAATCCAAAGGTTCTTAATTGAAACATGTACTTCTTTTGAAATTTATGGACTTAAGGTTTGTCAATTGCAAATATCAAAATGTGACCTTCACCTGGTCACGGTCAAAACGTGGCATTTCAGCAATAACTGAACACTGGCAAAAATTATTACCGGAACCATTTATTTTAGTACCGTGACCAAGCATGTGGCCAAGACAGTGCTGGGATATGTACTCACCACAGCTCGTCCACCACACGAACCAGTACGAAGAAGGTGTTTTTGCTGACTCGCTTCTTGAACGTGTCGGGACTGTGACAAAACCTGGTATATGTGCTACGGGGTCAAGGAGACCTGGCATTTTTAGAAGAGTCACGCCACAAAGTGCAAAGCAGATGTCAGTGGTCTCCAAGCACACGACTCTTAGCCCAGAAAACATCCCAAGAGTCGTCTACATGCAAAGCAGAAGTCTATGTCTAATGAAACACCAGGCAGTAAAGAGGGGCTGGGCTTCCCCTCCATGTGCAGAATCACTCTGGGGGGGGTCCTTGCTAAAGCCGAGGAAAAGCAATTCAGGTGCCACTTTGCCACTTAGCTCTGAGCTGGGCTGCAGTTACCTCAGTCATCTGAGGCTGCACATGTTTTTGCGGCAGCAGAGAGGCTCGATCCTGGCCAGCAAAAGGATATCGATAGTGCAGCTTCTTTATAAGGTCTTCGGGGGTTATAAACGTCCTGTAAGTCGTCAGGAAGGCCTCACAGTATAAGACAAGGTCTGTGAGGAAAACCGATGGAAAAAGCAACTTGTCAAATAAACAGCGAATGAATCCTTCGGACATAAATCTCCACCATTTATTATTTTCTTTCGTCTACTGACGGAACTGAAAGTGAGAAAATGAAAGTTACAGGAAGCTAATCGCCAGTCCTCAGCTGACAAAAATCACCAGGCAAAGCGCTAAGCATCGGTATGTCTAATACGGTACCTGGCTACGAATACCCTCAGGGTCCGGCGGGAAAATAAACAGCGAGGAGAATTTAACAGCCCCTTTCTGCAGAAGCGCGCAAACACGGGGGGAGCTGCAGTGACGCATGCAGCACTGCACGCAGACAGTCCTGGGGAACAGAGCGACACTTACCTTTGCGATCCGTCTCGGTTGCATGGACTAATAAAATGTCTCTGGATCCCGCACGGACATCGGGACCATCATCGTTCTGGGTGGTCAAGAGCGTGAAAGTGGGTGAGTGAAGCAGGAGAGGAGAAGGAGAGAAAGAGAGGGAGGGAAGGAGTGGGGGGAGAAAAAAAAGGGGTGAGAGATATTCTTTTGACCTTAAGGTGCAGCCCCCCGCCCCCCATCCCACAGAAGCTCCCTCATTAGCATAAGCGCTCAGTTTTACATTGGGGCACGAGTATCGGCAAAGCACTCAGATGTGTGTGCGACCTTCCAAATTATCCTTTGGGCAAAGTGCTTCAAAGCCTGTGATACAGCACCAGGGAGAGAGGAAATGTGATTGGGTGCAGTTACTATAGCTGGCTGACAGAGGGCAGCAGAGCCTCGATACAAAGACAAAAGCAAATGTAATAATGGGTGTATCCCAGAACTGGTAGACCTTCCTTTGTTACCTAGGTAACTGGTGACATATTTCTTTACAACTACAAAACATGACCATCCCAAGAAACAAACTGAGCTCACTAAGCAAATAATACACTCTCCTGGTACTATCGAGCAGAAGGAGTGCGAGCACAGACAAGTTCTAAGGATTAAAATAAGATTCATGTTAAGGCAATTCATATTATTTTAATAGTGCAATTTCATTTCACAGTGGGAGCTGAATGAACTGCTGGAGACGGTAAATGCGTGTAGCTGTTCACGCCAAACCCACCTCCTGCTTTAGCGTTATGCGGTACATGATCTCCTTGTGGTCGATGAGGGAGAGCTCGTCCACCTCCTCCTCACTTTGGCCCGAGTCTGTCGACTTCTGTCTTCTACTGCAGACATGTGATGGACAGAACCTTACTGCTTTTTGATTAGCGTCTACTAAAGTAGAATTTACTAATGGAACACATGTATCATCCAAGACATTTGTTTGAAAGTTTTTAAAATAATATTTCCAGATTTATACAAGTTGGGGGGGGGGGGGGGATTCATTTAATGTCAATATTCAAGGGAGCTACAGGAGGTCGGACTCGGAACTTGCGCGGTGCAGTGTCACGCCTTTCACCACTAGGCTTCCGGAAGCTACGGAAAGCAAACAGTGACGAAGCTGTTCCTTATGTTCCTTACCTTTCTGAATTCAGGGACTCCTTGCCATTGGACGGGGGTTCCTGCGTGCTGGGGTCTTGGAGAATATCGTCAACAGCACCCGTGGGATCCTGGAAACAGACAGCAGCCTGATAAAAACTGGGTCATCACGGACTGAACCCACAGACTCACCGTGTAAATGGACAACGCACGATCAGGGCCGCATGGTGGCGCAGTAAGGGGTTTTAGTGGGGCAGGCAGAGGGAACAGGAGGACCACGAGTACGGCAATGATGACAGGTTACAGAGCCAATCACCGAGGAGTCAGTCAGGCAGGCAGCAACCACCGAAACAGTTAAACGAGAGTTCAGGTACTGCACCTTTAAATAAATATGCAGTACAGAAAACAGGAACAAAACAAGATGACAGACGTGTTATTTTAATTCAAATGAAAGATGTAACGCAAACTTGTTCCCTTCCAACAGACAAGACATTAAGAAAGAACAGAGAGGGCCCTCAAATAGTTAGGGTTCCCTGAAGAGTCGCGATTTCCCCCAAAACATAGCAGACTGTTGGATAACCTTTATGTGTCTTTCTCTAGAACAAAGACTTGTGAGGCTTTTAATCCCTGGGATTCAGGTGGAATTAGAATCCAGGATTTTTTCCAGAGGATCAGAATTTTTACAATGAGTAGCAAAACTGACTGATTTCAGACAAATGTCTCATGAGCACTTGAGGGTGGGAACCGGGGCAGTTATCGGGGCAGCTCTGCTCCGGAGAGTCTGCCTCCTGGAGACTGGAGCTCTGGGTCCAGACGTACAGGCCCAGCCTTTTCAGCGACATTCCTGGTTTGTTCTCCATGACTATAAACTGCCGCCTCTCCTGTTCCTACTTTGGCATTTCTCCCGAATCTTGAACTTCGGTTCCTGTATGGTCCCGAGTGCCTTCCTGCCCCAGCGCACTCCTCTGGCTCCTCTGCAGAGAGCAGGCATGCTAACAATCCCACTACCACAGTACAGGCTGCTATGATGTCAGTTACTGCGCGACATGCCTAATGCGATAAAGGATCAGGGGCCGCCACTTCTCTATACTACACGGCTGTATGGCTCGGGACGGTGTTTCCAGCTGATTACTTGGGGGGAGGGCGGATGGGGGGGGGGGGGGGGTGCCACAGGTGTGAGGAAACATCGAGGGCGCAAGCAAAAGCTGGCATGCTAAGCGAAGCAGAAGCACAGACTCCCAGGCAAGCCGGGGGGGGGGGGGGGGGGGGGGGCGCACATCGTCCCTGTGGGCCCTCCGCTTCTACCTACTTACTCCGAGGGAGAGCGGCACCTTCCCGTTGGCCTGGCTGGACGAGTACAGATTGACGTACTCCCCCTCCCCGCCCTCGTCGTTAGCGCTCTCGCTCTATGGGGGGAGAGAGGGGACGGGGGGGGCGGGAGAGCAAAGGGTGTGACAGATGCTCGGGGGAGGCAGCAGCATCGCAGTGAGGCGAGCACCGCCAACGCGACCGGACCACACCCACAGAGAGGGTTTCTCTCGCACACACACACACACACACACAGGCATGGTATTGCAACGGCGGCTGAAAAGCCACTCGCCACCATCTCCCGCCGCCTGGCTCTAGGTTCTAATTCCGTGATCTCCTTCATCAGTAATTAAGAGTCTGACACAGAGGGCGCGCTGAGAATGACCCGGATGACCGGCTGGGTACGGCCAGAAACCCGAGGAAACCTGGAGTCTACAGCACAAGTGAAAACAGGGGTAATTATCTCAGAAAGTCCCGTGCGGTTCTGAGCGACGATGAACAAGATGGGGAGGGGGGCACACACATGGGGGATGCGCAGACTTCAAACGGAAAATCTCAGACCTCAAAATATGAGTCATCATCACAAACCTGTGACCCTGTCATTATGGGAAACGCATCTCTGAATGCCTTTCAAGCTAGAAGCACCAGTGAGGTGAGTCTGTCGTCGTCATTACAGGGTCTCGGTATCAGGTACTTGGCACAAATGCACGACGTAAATGAAACAAGAACAATTTATCGGGGGGTGCATACCCTCACATCACAGTACTTACACTTGTTGAGGGAAGAAGGATTGAGGACATGCTACACTGCAAGCCGTACAAAAGGACATTACACAAAGATAACATGAGGATGTACATAAAGGCGCAAAACAAGCCAAGACAAATCCAGAATGTTAGTGACTAATGATGGCAAACACACAATGTCAAAATGATGGAAATGTGCTAATTTAAATAATCTTTAAATATTCGTATAGGACAACCGAAGCCCTGTCCATCACAATCCCAAAACTTTAACCAAATAGACCAAGAACCTAAGACTAAGTAGTTAATAGGCATTTGTTATATAGTATACATTCATATGAAAATGTTAGTCCAAATAGCATGAAATTTTTAATCTCCTGCCAAGTGCAGAAATCCTGATTAACATTCAGTCACTCGATGGTGAGGAGTTCTGCATACTGCCGTTGAGTCAGCAGTCCTATCAAAAAGCAGCCTATCAAAAACCCCCCCAGCCGTAGCCCGTGGACGAGCTCGGGGTTCAGTTCCCTCTCCAGCAGCCTGCCACGTTCTCATCTTACCCATCTTATCTCTCACGCCCCCTTTCTTCATTAATATTAACCCCGATTATACAAATCAGACACACTATATTTTGATAGACAGGCCTGTTTCACACCACCACCTCGAATGCTTGAAGTCTGGAGTCTGCAACTTTCATTGGGACCTACTTCCTCATTCTGCTGTCACTGGTCGGGCTGAAACGGGAAGCAGGACGCCTTCAAAAAGGCGACGGCTTTCGCTGAGATTCAATATCGAGGCAAGAAAATTCATTTTGAGCAGCAACAGAAGAGATGTTCCAATAGGACCATCTCAAAGGACTTCTAGAACTTCATGTCTAGCTAGCTGCCAAAAGAAAGATACTATAGCTTGTCACATCCCAGATACTCAAAATCTAACGAGTTACGCTGTCATAAAGACGTGCAAGTTAGCTACTAAATTTTACTTATATAATCATACGTTATGAAAGGTTTGAAATCCAAAGTTAAGTTTAATCCTTTTGTTTTAGTGTAGCAGCATGTCATCTTCAGCCAGAGAACAGCTTATAGACGTAAACAGATGTGCAGAACAGACACATACAATCCCCATTTATTTGTTCTTTCAGCTTCAAATAAAAACAAAAATCATGACATCCAGCATATAATAATCCTGAAAGGAAGTATGCCCTCCAGCTTCTAAGGAAGCAGACCTGGTAATGTGAAAGAGGCCCATTACACCCTGGACTGCTGTACAGTGCCCCCTGTCTGCCAGTGCACACAGCTGGAGCTCACCACAGAGGGCTGAAGAGAGTCAGCGAGAGAAGGTTCAGAAGGAAGGCAGACAGCGAGAGAAGCACCAGAGCTGTCCAGGGAACCAATGGCCACAACCCCTGGAGCGGCTGATTGGCAGGTGTTGGCCGGCGCCATAAGGTCCGAGCTCTGCGATTGGTGGACAGTGGGAAAGTGGGAAGAGACAGATGAGAGGAAAGGCGGAATGGGAGTCTGGCTGCAAGACGGGAAGTGCTGAGAGTAGGACCTAAAAATAGCCTTGCACTGGAATTAGTGAGGACAAGGGGAGAGAAGTGAGAGATAGAGAGAAAGAGAGACAGAGAAAGAAAAATAGGAAGTGAAAGGTCTGCAAGGAAACGGCTAGGTTAAAGTGAAGGCACTTAGGTGAGGATGACAGGGTCTTCCAAGGGCGGAAACACTCCACGCTGCCGATTGGACCGTTCCTGAAGAAGCCCACCAATAAGCATCAGTACCGCCAGACAATCGGAAACATGAAACAAAGAATGATCACAAGATGGAAACAAAAGCGTCTCCACAGTGAATGTCTGCTCCCATTCTCACGGCGAACAGCGCGCACTGTTCTGCCAAACCATGAAAAAACCCTCAGACAGGCTTGGCTGAACACACAGCGGATAATTCAATTTCAGCTGCTCATTTCCACGTGAAAAGGATCCCAGTGCCCCGTGTTTTACAGCCGCTGGTACCCCCGCATACCCCCGTGCCCTTGGCAAGGACAAGACTTCCCCAAAAATAGCTTCCAAATGGCCATTCTGCAGGAAACAGACTGAAGTTTCTCCCCTGACAGAAATGCACCATCTTGCAAACTCAGCCAAGCAAGATCTTAAGAAAATAGCAATAATAATAAAAAGACACACTAGACAGATTAGCCTGTCTGTTGCACAGGCTCTGCCGTGAAGAACCTCTCAACAAAGACCGGCAAGCTTGCACACACAGACTTACACTTACAGACACGTAACCCCGTAACGAAAAAAAAATAAAATAAAAATTACACAAAACCTGTATGCAATAAAACAAAAACCTAATGCAATGTGAATTTCATCCAGTAATCACAGTGGTGATTTTTTTTTAAGTATCAGACAGGATTAGAGGGCGGTGTGTGAATGTCACGGTCTGCCGGCAGTGAGGTTACCCTTTTAGGTACGGGAATTCCTAGAGCATGACACACAGATGCTGTGTCCATGCAGGGCCCTCCGTTTGCACTGCAGCACGCTTACATAAACCACACTGCAGCCGAAGCAGTGACGCCCCCCCCAACCCCCAAAATTCCCAAAAATGCATCACGCCCTAAGGAATTGCGGAATGTGAAGTTTTCACTTGTAGACAGACAGAAGGGGTAGGAGTCAAGCATGGAAAAAAAAAGGGGGGGGGGGTGTGTTTGCATTATATCCATATGACCCGCATTCCAAGGAATCCACAGATGCATAAGGACTGAGGTTCCCCAGGGAAAAAAGCAGGTCAGTAACTCCGCTGCTTCCCCACTCAAAGCTTCGGAATTCTTTAGCAGTGAACGTTTTAATTAGCAGCTAATTTACAACCGAGATAGCAAGCGATCGAACTCGATGTGCGCACAGCTGCCAAAATGAAGGGAAGAATGGCGCAGGCTGAGGGAAGACCAGGCCAGCCTGAGGTCCCTTAAAGACCAGCGTCTGCCAGCATCTGAGAAGATCAGACAAGCGTGAGCCGATCGTGTCACTGCGGCACCATCTGTCATGGGAAATTCAGTTCTGACCACATCTGTCTGCTTAGTTCAATGAACTTTGGGGAAGCTAGTGGTTAAATAAACAAGTTTGAAAACGAGATATATTCAAAAAGGAAGATAATGATTAGAACAAAATATGTTTGCAGTTCTTTATATGCTCCTACACGATGTCTGAGGCAGCTTACCGTACTTTACGGAAAGTTCGGAGACGCATGCACAGATTTTAGCCACAAACTTTTCAGCAAAAAATGTGCGTGAAGATCACATGCCAGAACAGCAAAGGAATTAGTTCCATACTCTTCAACCATTTTTTAAGTCTGGTGTTTGACTCTGTGTGGAAAACTCATGCTAACTGACATTCTTTATACAGAACTTCATGTACTTCTGCCGACTGAAGCCTCAAAAGTAGAGATCGAGTCCCTCTGAGATTATCATCACCCAGGTGAGAAAAGCCAGCAGCCCCCCGCACACTCCCAGGCAAAAGCCCTTTAAAAAAACCCCCCACTCTGACAAACAGGAAAAAAACAACAGTACCCGGTTCAATGTCTAGTAGTGTAACTTCTAAGTACATCTGCAGTGCTAAGTTAAGCTGCAAGCCTGTCAACCACAGTTGGCAGACAGTATGCTATAAAAGTCATAAAAATTCCCTATTCACACATTACCTGACCTAACATCACCTATGTGAAGCCACTTTTCCCATAATGTGTAATTATAAGCTTGTGGGTGTGGTGCAGAGCTAGACTTCATTAGTCTTTACACTGATAATTTACACGCAGTGTGTGTGGCCTGTGGCTTGTGGTCCTTTGATGTCTTATGTTCCCCAAATCAAGGGAGATGCACGTTTCACTATTTCTGCCCCTCACGGCCGCTTCGACAGCCAGAAGGTGACAACTAAGCTGTTAGAGTGGCATTTACTCAGGAGACGCACAACCTTTGCTGTAAGTCTACGAGGCCGAAATTTCCTGCGTTAATCACCACTGATTGTTAACTTTCTCCCCAACAAACACACATCTGTCCACCTCTAACACACTCAACTATTCTACCGAAACAATTTTCTCAAGTAACACCACAGTCCGACCCTGGGAACCATCAGCTGTCCATCTTTAGTTCAACCTCTTAACCACCTACCCACCAAACAAGCGTGCTGCTACTGCTGGTATAAATTTAACTGGCTTATATACAACGAGCCACTAATCCTTTGAAGCAGTTACCATGACATACTGATAAGACCACACACGTAGAAGTATTTTCATTTAAACAGGTGTTACTCAGCACAGGTTAAATTATTATCCATGAAAGGAGCATCATCAAGGGGCGGCATGGTTGTGCAGTGGTTAGCACTGTTGCCTCACGCCTCTGGGACCCGGGTTCGAGTCTCCGCCTGGGTCACATGTGTGTGGAGTTTGCATGTTCTCCCCATGTCGTCGTGGGGTTTCCTCTGGGTACTCCGGTTTCCCCCCACAAAACATGCTGAGGCTAATTGGAGTTGCTAAATTGCCCGTAGGAGTGCATGTGTGAGTTGATGGTGTGTGAGTGTGCCCTGTGATGGGCTGGCCCCCCATCCTGGGTTGTTCCCTGCCTCGTGCCCATTGCTTCCGGGATAGGCTCCGGACCCCCCGCTACCCAGTAGGATAAGCGGTTTGGAAAATGGATGGATATATATATATATATATATATATATATATATATATATATATATATATATATATATATATAAAAAAAACACGCTTTTGCCGTCCAGTAACGTCAGCGGGCAGGCGAGGGCCTGTTAGGTGGGAATCCTCTGTCCGGCTTAGGGTCCGGCTGCGAAGGGGCCGAGGAGGCAACTCAGAGGGTTACAGGGAATCTTTGAGAAAGAACTGCATGCGAAAGTGCGAGAGGAAAATGAGCATGAATCAGAAATAAGAGAAATAAGGCGAATCAGAAAATAAGAGACCAAACGGAGACGCCGCTCTAACCGGTTTCTACTTTATTTTCTACTCTTGAGTTCTAACGGGGAGTCTTTGCAGAAGTGCTGTGTATGTTCAGGTTTCAACAATTCAGAAAGAACAACTGAAGAAATCTAATGCTGAGACAAGAAATCGGTGGGGAGAGGATTTACTGCGACGGTGCTGCTGCAAGATTTACATGTTTACTGCAGGTCTGTCACAACAATCACATTATTAATTTGTCGCCTTGATAATTTTTTTCTGACCATACTGTCAAATTATGTTTACATAACAATGAATGGCCCCCATTCCAGCCAGCCGCACTGCTCCTACCCCCTCGTCTGCCCTCCATGTTGCAGGTGTCGCTCAGAGCCGATTCATACGTCACAGGAAAGCGTGAGAGCTCCTGTGCGCACGACAGTGCAGCACCGTCCGCAGTCCTGCATGTTCATACTCCCCGCTTCAATGCACCAGGCAAAGCTGCTTTTAAAAGTCACACCAAATGAAATGCGGTACTGTTATTCTAAGAATAATTTTTTTTTACTAAAACTAACCTGGCAATATGTAGGTACAAAACGCAAGGCAGGATTACGAAACCATTTCCATGAACTGAAATAAAATATAAGATACGAAAAAAAACTTCACAAAAACTATAAATATTGGTTCCAAAACCACCGGAGATAAAGTTTAAAAAAAGCGTCAAATACTTCCTGCTACCATTTCGAAATACTGTTCAGCTAACGCTAGACCTGTTCAGCTAACGCTAGACCTGTTCATCTTTGGGCTTCTTGTGCAGTGAACTTTAAGCATAGGGACAGAAACAGCACCTCACGGTGCCATTTTATCAAGACCGGCAAAGGTCTCCCCAAACTTTTGATCTATCCCTAGAGGCAAAATTACTAAAACCCAAAATAAAATATATAATAACCACATAGATTTGCATCTTTAAAATATAAACAAATGAAACCACCCCTAAAACTAGACTTAATTTCAAGTGCAAATAAAAAAAACATGGAAATGATAACAGCGATGCAAAAACATATTCATATGTACATGGTGCTGTAGTTTCCTGACAGGCCTGGTTTAATGAGCACGTTCATTACCAAATTGCAGGAGACCACAACCTGCTGAAACAAACCACAATATCAGCTTACACCTGCACACCACATGGGCTCCAGTGAAACACGGAAACTGCCATCTACATAGAATCATACACATTAATTACAATTACTGTAGGCACCTAATTGGCTCATTACTATTTACTGAGACAGGCAGCACCTCATTACACGTATTACAGAGTCCCCTGCTTAAGAAAATCGCAAGACAGGATCAAAAGGATTATGGGAAGTAAGGCATGTGGCACACCGCAACAGTGGTGATCAGCGTCACGCACTCTAACACCAAGCTCAGGGCACGGAACCTGCAGCAAACTGGCACCCAGAACTGGTCCATATATTCGCTGTCATTTCAGAAATGAGGGGCTGGGTTTTTAAGGACCAGGGCACTGGTGACAAAAGCAGCAGTGGTGGATAGGGCCAGGAACCGTGGGCGAGCGGGCCCCGGGATTGGCACAGCTGACCCCACGGACCCAGGGGGGCCGGGACTCACCATGGGCGTGGTCAGGGAGGAGGGGCCACTCAGGAAGGAGTTAGAGACGGACAGGCTGAGGCTGAGTGCAGCGTTGGCCTCCTCTGGAGCCACTGCCGTGTGCTGGAGGTGGCAGGAGAGAGAGGAGGAAGAGGAGGAGGAAGGGGAAGCAGAGTGCGAGGCCTGCGAGGATGACAGGAAAGAAGGAAGAGAGAAGTGGGCAGCAGAAGAAGGCGAGAGAGAGAGAGAGAGAGGCGGGAGAGAAGAGCAAGGGGAAGTTTATTCAGCTATGCAGAAGGCTGAAGCACAGCCGTGGGAGACCCGAGCAAGCAAAAGGCCCATGAAGTGGAAGGGGAACCACCAGAAGGCCGAGAGGAACTGAGAGCGGGAACCAGCCAGCATGTAAACACGGGCTGCAGTCATATCCCCCCCCAGCACATTCAGCCCACCTCCTGATGGAGAGCCGGCGAGAAATACCTAGGGCAGTTGAGGATGGGGTCTGAGCCAGCGAGACACACACACACACACACACACACGCACACACACACACACCAAGGGAAACCCAAGACCCACACTGCATGCAAACAATGCCCCAACACAAACAACAAACACCCTTAGGGATATCTAGTTGTCCAGCTGTATGTTTTCTAATTAATGCAACAACACAATAATACTTAATTTGTATAAACAAGTAAAGGAGTCTATCAAATTAACAGCAGTAATACCAAAAAAATGCAGGTAAATATTTCACTTAACACCAAGCGGCATGACCACCTTCTTTTTCATCTTTAGAAATTACCTGCAAAGTAATTATTTATATAAAAACTTGGTAACCATGTTCCATTAAAAGGAATAAGGAACCATGGCAGTGCAGTAACAGGCACAATGCCTTATTTTAATCACACTGTAAATAATTATCAGTAATAATCAGCTGCAGCAAATACTGCAAGGCATCACTCAGAGCCAGATAATACAAAAATGGATTTCAACCTGAAGTAATAATACATAATAATCTGCACTGCAGAAGCATAAATATTGCAGCGTATATATGGAATACAGAGCACACTATGATAATGAGATTTGTTTTTTTTTACAGCTAGATCTGTTCTCCGCAGGCCTGAGGGGGTGGAGCTTGCGCTCGCTGGCGAATATAGCGCCCCACATCAAAGGAACCGTCCCAAACCTTCCCACTGCCTAACCACATCCTACCTTGCAGGTTTAACACTTAAAAACTTTGCGGATTGTACGTTCTGCTACAATCACACAGTTCATGGATGCATTCGCTTTTCTGTGTCGGTTCCAAATCGCAAACCCCTGGTCGGACTAAACGATTAGCGTCCACCTCCACCTTTTCCGTCAAACAAATTCAGAAGAGATACTGAAGCACATCAATGTTAGAAAAAGACGAAAAGATGACATCTGTGGGTGAAAGGTGCCGAGAGTATTCTTAAATCTCACCAAAGCCGAATACATTTCCAAATACCTACGTGACTGAATTGCTACAAGGTCCACATTCATCTTCTGCAGTGAGATGGGCAGGTGGGTGTGATGCTGTAATATCATATCGCAATACGATCTGTCTCAGGCAGCTGTACAGTCCACCTCATTGCTCCCTAACATCTCCTGTCCTGTTCAGAGCTGGGTTTTCAGCTGTGGGGGGAAGGTGGGGGGGGTCTGCCACTTACAGACAGCCAAACAAAAACACCATCTGCAATGTTCTAGGTGCATCTGTACCAATCATGTCAATTCTCTACATGTGTGTGACCCTTTATGCCTGCCGGAGGTCGGCATGAGAGGGGCTGTATCTGAAAGACCAAATCAATACTAGCATACAGGGAGCAACATATCAGAATATTTATGAAAGTGCATCTTTATAAGAATTAAAATGACAACTCGTCCAAATGAACCAAAGCATTCCAGTAAATTCTAGTTTTGCCATAAAGATGCTTCAATTAATATAATAAAATGAGAAGTATAATATTCAGACACAAGTCTAATAATCTCTAAAACCAAAATTACTTGGGTGGCCAATCAGTAAATATTACCTCCCTGAAGCAGGTGATGACACAAATAAAGCCTTGATATGATGCGTGAAAAGTTCCAGACCAAACAAAGGGCAACCAATCCAGAGAGAATCATCACAGACGTCGCAGACTAAACAAGCTGGAACATCTCACAGAAAGGCCGACATACCAGGCGCTGATTCTTAAGGTGAATAACAGCAAATACTTTACTAGGGACAAACCCTACTGCCCCCCTGTCATCTTCACCATGAAGTGTCAAGTCATGCTACCTTATTCATGGTAGGCATGCGTAATGTCAGCAGCCCTACGTGCCTCGCCGGGCACTGATGTGGCTGGGGCTCCCCTGGTCACTCACCAGCTGCCTCTGCTTGGGTGGCAGGGCGGGTGGCGGCAGGGCGGGCGGAGGCAGGGCGGGCGGCAGCAGGGGCTCGTGCACAGAGTCGCTGCTGCTGAAGGAGTCGTTGAAGCCGTATACCTCCTGGAAGCGCTTGTTGCGCTGCTCGTAGATGCTCTCGTTCTGGGGCGTCTGGTAGAAGACGGACGGCTGCGGCTCCGAGTAGTCCTCCACGAACTGCATGTACTGCAGGACTATGGGAAGGAGAGAGACGGGGAGATTTGGTGTGAGGCAAGGAGAGACGGGGAGATTTGGTGTGAGGCAAGGAGAGACGGGGAGATTTGGTGTGAGGCAAGGAGAGACGGGGAGATTTGGTGTGAGGCAAGGAGAGACGGGGAGATTTGGTGTGAGGCAAGGAGAGACGGGGAGATTTGGTGTGAGGCGGGGAGATGCGGTTTGAGGCGGGGAGATGCGGTGTGAGGCGGGGAGATGCGGTGTGAGGCAAGGAGAGACGGGGAGATTTGGTGTGAGGCAAGGAGAGACGGGGAGATTTGGTGTGAGGCAAGGAGAGACGGGGAGATTTGGTGTGAGGCAAGGAGAGACGGGGAGATTTGGTGTGAGGCAAGGAGAGACGGGGAGATTTGGTGTGAGGCGGGGAGATTTGGTGTGAGGCGGGGAGATTTGGTGTGAGGCGGGGAGATGCGGTTTGAGGCGGGGAGATGCGGTTTGAGGCGGGGAGATGCGGTTTGAGGCGGGGAGATGCGGTGTGAGGCGGGGAGAGACGGGGAGATTTGGTGTGAGGCAAGGAGAGACGGGGAGATTTGGTGTGAGGCAAGGAGATGCAGTGTGAGGCAAGGAGAGACGGGGAGATTTGGTGTGAGGCAAGGAGAGACGGGGAGATTTGGTGTGAGGCAAGGAGAGACGGGGAGATTTGGTGTGAGGCAAGGAGAGACGGGGAGATTTGGTGTGAGGCAAGGAGAGACGGGGAGATTTGGTGTGAGGCAAGGAGATGCGGTGTGAGGCAAGGAGAGATGGGGAGATTTGGTGTGAGGCAAGGAGAGACGGGGAGATTTGGTGTGAGGCAAGGAGAGACGGGGAGATGCGGTGTGAGGCAAGGAGATGCGGTGTGAGGCAAGGAGAGACGGGGAGATTTGGTGTGAGGCAAGGAGAGACGGGGAGATTTGGTGTGAGGCAAGGAGAGACGGGGAGATTTGGTGTGAGGCAAGGAGAGACGGGGAGATTTGGTGTGAGGCGGGGAGATGCGGTGTGAGGTGGGGAGAGACGGAGAGAGAGGGGAGATTTGGTGTGAGGCAAGGAGAGACGGGGAGATGCGGTGTGAGGCGGGGAGATGCGGTGTGAGGCGGGGAGAGATGGGACGGTCGGCGTGGCCATTCAGACGCCGTCCTTACTAAGCTCATGCATGCTGTTTGTCAGCAGCGCTACGCACCTGCATTTTTCCCCTACCATCATCCTGGCAATTTATGGCGTGAAGTTTTAACTCCACCCAGATTACCAGCCTCCCGCCCCTTTCAGCAGACATTAACTCGCCTACATAACCATGGGTTACTTCTACATTGTTAGTTGTTAGTAAACCTAAACATCAATAGAAGATGACATCAGCCCCCGCCCCCCCCCCAAGCACAAGAGAGTCATTCCGCACACACTGGAGGTCATTTCCTCTCGGCCTGGGAGAGGCTTGTGTTCTAACCAGCGAAACATTTCCCAGAATTCACAGACAAACATTTCATTCTGTGAGACCCAATCTCCGGCTGCCCCCACCCATGAATCTATGGCAGAAGACCTGGCCGAATATCAGAATTTAGCCCCAATCTGTTGTCCGGTTCCAGGCTTCTTCAAATAATACACTCGGCATCTGAGCGAGGGGGTTGACCCCCAATCTGACACCCCACGACCTTCTCCCGCACCCTTTCCGTTTCACTCCGGGTAGATTACCTCATTTTGCCATGTCTGCTGGAAGGCGGGTGTTATATTAATGTGCATGATATATATGAGTATGTAATACATCCTGCAGCCCCCACCCCCCCACATCCTCACATGCTCCTCCCCACGCCACCCCCATGACCTTCCCAGAGCACTCACTGTGCCGGCTCTTCTTCTCGGGGAGGGGCGGCGGGCTCTCGGGGATGTCGCCGGTCTCGCTGGAGATGAATTCAGGCAGGTAGCCCCCGCCGTTGCTCTGGGGCATGGGCGAGCCGGGCGTGAAGAGCGGGAAGGGTGGCACCGGCTGCAGGTCTTCCTCGGAGATGTTGTCGTAGTGTGATGGGTGGCGCTCGTAGGAGGCCCGTATCCCGGACCCGTCCAGGGCGCCCGAGGCCTGCGAGGTGCTGCGACGTTTCTTCTGGGGCAGCGCGGGCGGAGCGCCCCCACCTGGACCCTGAAGGGGAAGCTGCGGGCTGGGTGGGACGCTGAAACCAAGCTGTGGTGCCTGAGGCGGGAAGCCGGGCGGGGGCGACTCGCCGTGACTCTCCGGCAGGGGACTCAGGCACCCCCCCGCTGACAGGGCTGGGAGGTGCTCTGCGTTGGACAAGTCCTGGTGCAGGAAGTCGTAGTCGGGGTCGTAGCTCTCCGTGTTGTCTGCGCGGGAAGGGAACAGCGTCAGGCAAGACGCCCCCTAGCCTACACAAAGCTCACTGCATTTCCAGATGACCCTGAGCAGAAACTTATGCTGGTTCTGTCACTGCATTCAATAACTGTCCCTTAGCTTCCACATCACATCGCAGCCGTGGACCTGAATCAGAAAATCCGCCACACCGAGTTACACCTGAAGAGACCAGATAAGATGTTTTGATTTAATTCTTTTAAGTCACATAGACCCAAAAAGAGGGACATGCATTGTGAAATGCAATGAGCTGCATTATTATTAATTTTGCAATGATTAGTTACAGCGAAAATTCGGGCTTAAGTCAGATGGTTTAAACGTCGAGGAATGTTTCCTCCTGCACACACAACCAAAACCTTCAACGTCCGAGAGAAGTCGCAGACTTTCCATTTTCCATTCGGGCTCACTGCATTACATCCATGCAAATCCGGGTGCTACGGCAACCATCGCCTCCCCATCGCCGGCCCATCTTGCTGCCCGTTGGTTACGCGGGTGCAGGAATCCCGCGGCGCGGTTCCCATTCATCCGCAGCACGCGGCCCGGGAGACGAGAGGGCGGCCTCTCTCCGGAGGAACACAGAGTCCGCTGTGATAGACCGGGGAGCCAAGAGGCGAGCCAGCACTCCTCAAAGGAAGTGCTCTCGCCCCCCCCAGCCCTCCCCCAGTACTGGCAGGCCCTCCGCGCACAGGCTGCGCTTTCACGGCTAACCGTCTTTTCAGACTGAGCGCGGGCGTCTGCAGCCCTCCTCAGAAGAAGCTCTACAGAAAACTCCACAGGGGGGTAAGCAGTCACCCAGCAGCCCAATGACCAGCTACAAAGTAACAACTCATCTCGCTGAGCGGATGAACAAACTCTGCGCTATTCAGCCCCAAAGTACAAGACTCCTTATAAGTGAGGGGGTACATCAGGTTATAGCGACAGGGGCAAAAGAATATCTCACCACGGTCATCAAGAATAAATGCTTCCTTATTCTGAGGAAATCTCTATTTACTCTTCTGGGAGATCCATGTAATTAATCTCGGCCTGAAGCTACAATTAACCACTGTAGTTCCATTCATTCATATTGTGTTTAAAAATATATCAGGTATTAATCATACACCAAAAATTCAGGGCAATGGGAAAGTGTGTGTGTGTGTGTGTGTCCTAGATGAATTTAAAAAATCTGCTAAATCAAACATTAAGTGTCTGCATTATTGAGAACAGGGCATCCATAACGTGGAATGTGATGAGCCGATATTCCGGGAACTGCAGCAGGAACGAAGGGAGGTTGGCAATAGCGTTGGTGCAGGATGTGTGGGACCAGTAAGGCCATTTCAGGGGAGCAACCTCACACTCAGGCTGCTGCATTTGACATGGTCCTGTGCAGAGCTCTGTGTGGCACATTGCAAAGGACACGGGGCCAAGGGCTGGGGGATGTGGGGGGGGGGGGGGCAGAGAACAGGTCTCCCCTTTGAGAGATGAAAGCAGCCTGGCACCAGAGTGTGTGCGAGAGAGAGATCACAGCATCACAGCTGGTGAGCATATGAGAGCGTGCTGTTCGCGTGATGACATACCCCCCCCCCCCAAGGGGACAGCGGTGTGTGGCTTTGTGCGCGGGGGTGGGTGTCAGCGTATGTGTAAACATGACAGTGGGCAGGAGCACTGCATGCCAAAGTGAAAGTCGAAAGAAATGGTCAGTTGTGTGCAGCTCAACTCTCAAGTCCAAAGTTGTTTCAGTAACATATTTGAATTGGATAATAATATTTGACTTGGATAATATTTGAATTACAATAACATTTACACGGAATATATTTTTAAAAGTTACATTTTAAAACGATTCAAACAAATAAAATTTCACTCTTTATAGAAAACGAGTACTATCCAACAATAAAAAAAGATGAGGCAATTAAACTGGAGTTTAATTAGTCACTTGGGAGTTTTACATTGGAAATAACTGGTTAAGTACCGGCTTCCTGAGTAGAGACAGAATGCCTTCTGGGACTCTAACCTACAATTGCTAGCCATGTGACCGATACCTTAACCACGACACCACCTGCTGGCCAGAGCCAATAACGTCATGCAGGATCATCGCACGTGGGTGTTACCCAGGGTCTCGCAGCTGGTGTTGCGTGAGCACTGCCCACTGTCCTGCTCCAGCGACGACAGCTGCTCGTCGGATTTGCTGAGCTTCCCCATGCTGCTGCAGGGGGAGAGATGTGGAGACTCGCCGCAGAACGAGTGGCTGCCCCCAGAGAAGCGCCGCTGCAGGTACTCGATGTCGTACTCCTGGGGGGGGGGGCGGCACTGGGTCAGGTGGGAGCCCTCGCCGGCCAATCAGAACAGAGCCCATTGGGTTGGACGTTACCTGCTTGTTGATGCCGACGGGAAGGCTGGTGCCACTTGTGGTCCGACTCATGGGGGCGACTACAGCGACCCTGGTAGGAGAAGGAGCGGACTGCCGCTTTTTCGGGGGAAGGGCTGGGGGGCTAAACGGAAAAGATACAAATAGCGATGGTGGCAATTAAAGACAGATTAATAAGAGCAGCTCTGTTTGCTTTCAGCTTCCACTTGGGTCACAGTGGCAAACAGCAGATACTGACACACAAATGCCTGGCTGCCACATCCGCAGCCTGGATAACAGAGCACTGTGTGGTGTTTTCAGGAACCCCAGCGGGTGTTAGGCTCCAGGTCTTTCCTCTGGGGGGGGTCCCAAAATGCGCACTCCTGGCCAGATGGGCAATCAAACACAACCCCCATTTCAGTGAAACAGGAGGCCTGACAGGAACTGGTAAAAACTGACAGCAAGCTAACTTCCGTTGCACAAGCACTGCATCGCTGGCGGCCTGGTGATGATGCAAAGATCGCAAAATCACCATGGTCAAGGGCAGTGGCTGTGCCCCCCCCCCCCTTCACAGCGGAGCATGTGTGAGCGACGGGCGTCAGGGCGACAGGAACCCCTCGCCTCCGACCTCACTGCCTGTCTTCTTCTCAGCTAGGCAGGTTTCTCAGAAACTGTCCCTAGGCAGCGCGGAAGAGGAAATCGAGAGCAGAGCCGGGGCCCGACTGCAGTACGCGTCTGCAGGGCAGCGCTCAAAACAGCACACCCCCTGCAAAAAACACACACTCTACACTGCAGTAACAGCTCATACACTATCACTTCAGTGTCAGACCATCAAACCTGAACTTAACCAAACTTTCAAAACCTCTCCGTTGGCCTCACGTTGCAGGGATCGCAGAGCAGCCGGGAAGGTTATTTAAGTGTAGCTATTGGAATAGAGATGGAAATGTACGCAAATTTGCAAAAGTCAGCTATCAAAACAAAAAAACTGATTTGACTGACTGATTGAATTGATGTCATTAAAAGCAGTTTTTTTCCCTGACTGCACAGTGACTAAACAGCCCATCACAGAAGTGCCGTCTGAAGTCTTACTGGCCCATGACTCATGTAACGCGCGTCGGAGCACATCACCAATCACCGCGCCAATCGCCTGGCACATTCCGCGCTCATCTCTGCCCGTTCTTCCGCTGTCTTGCTGCTGCAGATACCCGTGCGCGCTCTCTCTCTCTCTCTCTCTCTCTCTGAATCTGATAAGAGGCCCATGACAAAGACTTTCTGGAAAGGGGTGGAGCCTGGACCGCACTTCTGCAATTCAGCCTCCGGCAAGCCTACTTCTGCATTTCCGGAATCGTCCTTCTTTAGCCTGTTCTGGCCTCGGTGGGGCGTGGCACGGAACAGACCAGCATACGCTTCGAAATACCCAGAGAGGCCTTTTAACACGAGTACAGCGACCTTATCAGTCAGCATTAACAACAGAGGCAATAAAAGCTCCACAGTCGACTCTACGGGGACCTTCGAACCCCGCAGCCTATTAAGATCACAGGAAAAACACAATCCCCCCCCCTTCCCACAACCACCACATGCACCCTCAGGGAAAGCAACCCTCACCTGTGGTCTGGCACCTTCAGCCCAGGCAGAGGAGGCTTGGGAGGGGCCACCTCCTCGTCAGCGTCGTCCGCCAGGGTCTCGATGGGCTGCGTCACAGCTGCCGTCTTGGTCAGGATTTCTTTCTCCCGGTCGTTAAGGGGCAGCTCTGGGGTGCTATTAGAGGTCGGGGTCATGGGTCAAAAGGTCAGGGGGTCAATTGAGGAATGAGGAGGGTGGACAACTGTTTTACGGAGGACCAGCCTGAATTTCAGCACGAAGCTGTTCCACGACATGAAGGACCCATTTTTGTCAGGAGCTGCGTAAAAGGCACCATGTCAGCGTGTGTCAAGAGGCGGTTAGCGAGCCCCCACCTCTCCGATGCAGTGACGGGCGGTGCCGGCTTGACGGGGGACGCTGGGGAGGGCTGCTCCTGCTTCTCTATGGTCAACTTCACCAGTTCCTAAACAGGCAGAAGATGTCCAAGGAGTCAAAGACCCAAATTACATTCCAAGATCTCCTTACAGAGATGAAACTGACTGTTGCTGTGTTGCAATAGAAATGCCATCATATTGTAGCACAAAGGATTCCCATGCAGTCACATGCACCCCCCCCAGTGCTGATCTTTAGCACCACATGCAGTTCAGACCATTCAGACAGGAAGTGCATCTTCATGGCTACCTTGACCCCATCCAGTACTGCTTTAATGACAGTGGTAACTGTGCTAATGGCTTCTTTGTCCTCCTGGTTGACGCCCTCCAACATGACCTGGTCAGACCAGCGGATGAGGTTGGCCAAGCTCTGGTACACACGGTTGAGGCAGGAGGTCACGGCCGAGCTGAAAAGGAGGGAAAGGGGATCTTGGTTGGTGACACGTCAAGAGGTCCTCATGAATGTCAACACCTCCCCACCCAAGGGGTCTCATAAACTCAGCTGGACGGTTCCGACCGACAGCACAAAGTAACGCATCATACAGACTCCATTAATCAATACCACTGCGGGGGGGTGGGGGTGGGATACAAATCTGAATAATTAATTGGTGTAGGTGAGATTAATCTGAATTTGAAATGAGCAAAATTCAGAATAAGTGGCTTCTCTTTGGGAAGGCAGAGGAGTACTTCACAAGCTGCCAACAAGAAGAACCTTTTTCAGCTGGGCCGGTACCAAAATCCTGAGATACCAAACATTCGGCACATATATCTTAAGAATGCCATGGAGATTTCGGACATGCTGAACCCTCAGGGCTGCTCCGGAGAGCCCTGCCCTAAACACGGGCAGGCGGTGCGTCGACCCTGACATCCCGCACGGACGATTACTCAGCTCCTGGATGCCAGTGACGCACCTCGCAGTGTCGTAGCGAGGAGAAGGATCGGGTGGCAGTAGGGTACTGCCATAAGTGAGTAATCGGCTCTCGCACAAGATGGCACGATAAATGGTACATTACAGCCATTTACAAACTCTCTTAATTAAAGAATATCAAACGAATGTTTATGACTGTTTACCCAATGGCCAATGTAGACTCATTGTACAGATATACCATGTTATCCACCTGTGTCCTGCATTCAGGAAAATTAACAAGATAAAAATCATTACAGGGGACCTGGGCAAAGGCCCAGTAACTAAACTCTATTATATTTTAATTTTGATGTTTAAAGTAATGAATAATTGAGTAAACTGTCTGTATTTGCTGGTCAGGGAGTGGGATCGGCCCAGACGCAGGGTGGGGTAGGAGATTCTCAGGAGCAGCTGGGGGGTGGATCAAAAAGAATGCTGTGACTGAGGGGTATCTGCCCAGCCTAGGGGAGGGTCAAGCTTGTCATTGGGTGCAGCAGGCCACCCGCACCCACTGGGGGGGTTCATAGAGAATTCCAGGCTGGACTCTTCCATGTGTCTGGACTGTTTGCTGTGACTGAGCAGAGGGATTTGGGAGAGGCGGGGTCAGGCTGACTCAGGCTGACCCAGGCAGTCCCCCCCCCCCCCAGCTGCCACAGACGCTGGGGCACCAGAGTGACTCTCCACGCGAGAGGAAGGGGCGAACAATAGGCCCCAGGGGGAAGTGCCCCTCGGCAGGCGTCATTTAGACTCATTTTCAGACAGGGAAGTTAAGGATTATATTAATCTGCGCTTTAGGGCTCAATTATCCCTCTGTGCAGCATAAAGATAAAAAGTGAACTTCACTGTTGGGAAACATGTCTACAAATCATATGTCAGTATCAAAAACATCACAAAAAGAATTAATTTTCCTTATAACCCTAGAGAAATTTGCTTGAAGAATATTAAATATACATGTAAGTGAAATTCACAAAGTGCTGCTTTAACTGCTTTAAACCATGAAAGATACTTTTCGTTTTCCGTTCTTTCACGAGTTCGAACACATTTCCTTCCATTGTCTGTTCGCAGAGTACTGCTACACTACCTAGTCCTGGCATCGTTTGGGCAGCCCTGCAAACCACACACATCTGGGCAGAAGGAAGGTCAAACCACTGAGGAATGTCTCTTAGTTCCGTTTGCTTTCAAGCACAGAAGTGACACGAAAACAGAACCGGAATCTGTTTATACGCCAGAATGCCGAATGATAACAAGGAGGATCCCTGAAGCTAACTTAGCGAGGTATCGGGGCTCTGCGGACCTTAAACGGCAGGCGCTCCACGCCACAGACCCACCCACCTGTGCTGTATCCTTGGTTCCACCTGGACCAGCGGCAAGATGGCTTCCAGCACTTTGCTGGCCGAGCCTGGCAGCATCTCCAGGACCTTTTTGTCCACCACCATCTTGTCAACGATGGTCTTGAAGTAGCGCAGGGCGCTGACCACCTCCTTCTCATTCTCCTCCAGCCGGCTCACCTTCTAGAGAGCAGCAGCAGAAGAAGATCGCAGCCCATAAGTCTGAGCGGGAATTACCAAGACTACGGAGAAATAAACTAGTGTGCTAGTATGCAAGATAACGTTTATCACAGCACATTTACACAAGGAAGCATCAAAAAAATAACTAATTTGCTAGTATGCCAGAGGCAATTACTTATTATACATAATTATGTTGAATAATTCTCCTGTACAACAGCATCTATAATGTGTGCAATACCCGTTTACGCTGCATACCTGCTAACATTTCACAAATACAATTACTATAATGTGTGCAATATAATTACCATGATGTGTGCAATACCTATTTCCAATGTACTGCTTTCTTTTATTTTTTTGGCTTGTCCACTTGTTATTTTCGTCTACTGATAAATTTATTGCGTATTTTATATTCTCCGTTGCTGATGCTGCCTCTCTGAGAGCCACCAAACAAAGTTTCATTGCATAACTACGATGACAGTAAAGTTTCATCATAGAAATGAAAGGTAACATGAGGCAGATGGCTGATAAGGGGCAGAGGTCAGCGATCAGGGTCAGGAGGCGAGAGGGGGATGGCCTGGGTGTGAGTTCAGGCTCGGCCATTTGTCTGACACCTCTGAGCATCTCAGCGGGTTTAACTCAACAAGGATGCGGCTATTCTGCCAAGACTCAAACCGGGGGGGTGTGGATTAGGCATGTAGCGACCAGTGGCATCAAAACCGCAGACACAGACGTCTATATGTCATATGGGGGGGGGGGGGGCACTGCTGCAGACTAACGTGGGGAAAAGACAGAAAGGATAAAACAGGCAGACAATGGGCCAAAGGAACCGGGGGAGGGAAACGATCACACACAAAAAAGGCAAAAACCAACAAACAGGCGCGCAGCGGGAAGGCGGGCAGGCCGGGAATGCCGCGTGGGAATGTCGCGCGGGACGTGGGAGAGCCGGATCCGCAGAGGGCGCCCACCTTGTTAGCCGGCTTCTCCGCTGCCTTGACCGCCGCTTCCGGCTGCAGCTGCTTCCCCTTCTTCGACGGCGTCCTCTTAATCTTGGGAGAGTGGAACTTGTCCATCAGCTTCATGGTGAAGGAGGAAAGATGGGAGCGGTTGGAGTCTGGGGGGGCGAGAGAGACTGGGTCAAACTAAGGAGTCAGGGCAGAGCCATTCGTGCAAAGCGGCAGCACAGAGACCTTGGGATTCATCTTGATACTACGCAACCTTCAGCGATTACTGCCAGTTGCATGGCAATATTAATATCATCATCACCATCACCTCCACCACCATCCGCACACACACCATGGCTCAGCAGCCTCACAACCCAAAGGGTTGTGGGTTCATTCCCATTTCGAGCAAAGTGTGTGCCCAGTGTTTGCACATTCTCCCTTCAAGATATACCAGTTTCCTCCAACGATCCAAAAGACAGGCACTCTTGCTTAATAGGTATCGCTAGACTGACAGAAATGTTAGTTCAAGACCTTTAACGGGCTGGTGTCCCATCCAGAGAGAGACTCCAAGCCCACTGTGACCCCCGCACTGGGGAGGGCTGTTGGAAAATGAAAGCCCGACACGGAACAGATATCTGGGACAGCGCTCAAAGGGTTCTGTAGTCGGAAACATCAGCTCAATAGAACAGGCAGCCGGGGGGGGCATCATGTTTGGGAGATGGAATTATGAGGCGATGTTTGAGCAGCGGGAAGGAGGACACACACACAAAACCGCAACTTCAGCTCCGGAAACGAGAATTCTAGCAGAAAGGAAAGTGCCATTTAATCCACAACCTCCCATCCAGGCGACACATGTACAGGGACCGGCCGTAAGCAGCTGTAACTCTGCAATTCGAGCAGGATGGACGATACGAGGAGAAGAGCAACGTCTGTAAAGACGAGCCGGCATCCACCCACCATCTGCTGACCTTGAGTTCAGGAGGAGCCTTTCCCATTACCACACTGGAGAATGAATGAAGCGAGAGCGCACACTGCCAGTTCACTGCCACTTCTGCCGGCTGCAGTGCTTACGGGAAGGCTTCCAACTTTTTATGCATGTGACAGAGTCAACGTGCGAAAGTCTGCATGTCAATGTGAATAGTCAGATACTGTCTGTCCCAGTGTCCCCATTTAGGAGGCAGTACTGGACTGACTAGGTCAGCCATTCGCAATGCAAGATGTGAACCTCTGCCCAACAGCGACCTGGTTCCGGGTGGCACGATCGGGAGGTATCCGGACATCATGGTGCGCTTCCCATTCCGGCCTTTAGGGGGCAGAGACTTGCCTGTGGCAGAAAGGCACAGGGCGAATAACAAGTGCTGCATGTGCAGTGAGGTCATTTCAGACTACAGGCCAAATTACTCACAGACTGGGCCGGCACACGCCCTCGAGAGAGAGCCTGCATCACTGCGGCCTGACATCGACATTACTGGGAAAAAGAACCTTTTTAAGGGAATGTTATTCACTTAAGAGGCTGGCTCCGAACACAGGCCTGGGTGTGCAGGGCAGAAGTGCCCAAGGAGGACACTTAGAGCATCTAATTCAGCTTGAGGGAAATCAAAAAAGTGCTTAAGCGTTCAGAGGCGTTTAATCAGAGACCTCGAGGACGAGGACCCCACCACTGGCTTGTGGCGCGCTGGAGAAACGCGATGATGACCTCATAAGCCGGGAAAAGCTGTAGGAGCAGAGACCGGTCCAGGGCTGCGTCCAAACGATATTATGCAGCGAGCTTCCCATCGTCCTGGGAAAAGCACAGCTGACTGGCGAGGCGTAAATAAAAGGAAAAGGCAAGAAGAGCTTAGAAGCAGCCGCGTTTACAGTCGGCTCTCGGCAGCTTCTTCCGAAAAGCTCTTCAATCTCGAAATGCTTGCGGGAGGGGGGCCATCAGTCCACCACATGTCGCTATAATTGACCTTCGGAACATGTCCGGTATCATACAGCCTGCTGAATATGAATGCTGGGGGGGGGGGCAAGATTCCAGCCTTTTCCTAAATAAAACGGCAGACAAGTTTGGGCGATACTATAGTATACCATGGTATTTTGGGTTTACAATGAATTTTACTCACCAAGATTCTAAAATATTGGAATACCGTTGCTTCTCTAAAACACCATGTCTGAAGAGAATGGCGGCATGAAGAATTAGACACTGTCCAAGTCTAACGGTGCGATCAGGGCAAAGATTGGTACCGATGATTCTGATAAGGAAAATAACCAGCTTCGAGGTACCGGCACACTCTGACGCTAGCAGCTCCTCCCGTAACTCCACCTGTGTCTCTGGTGACTCCCCCCCCCTCCCCTCCCCAGGGCCTCTGTGCCCCCCCAGGAGTTAAAAACCATACACACTGCTGAAAAAACAAGCGTGGGACAAATGAGCCCTGCAGGACAGGAGGGTCTCCGCCTACACAGAACGCAGCGCAGCCCGAGACACCTGCCACCATGCGGGGGGTGGTGTGGGGGGGGGGGGGGCGCAGTGCATGAGAAAAACTGAGGGAAGTAGATCAGCCTCCCCCACATTAAGACCCACAACTACTTCTGGTCAAATTTCCTCCAGACACAAAGGGACAGTGTGAGTATTTGCAGCAGTGCAGCAAAATGTGCAGTTTGCTGGGAGAACACATCGCTGCGCGGCACCCCCACTGCAGGAGAGGGTCTCGCTAGCCGACAAACATAAAACCAATATTTCTGAGGAACCATCTGATGTAAGTTTCTCATCAGAATTAAAGGGGAAAAAACCGCAGGTGGTTTTCAAGGGATGCACAGCGCAGTGCCTGAAATGGACAAGCATCAAGATGAGCTGCAGCGGCTCTGCGGTCAGGAAAGGCGATTAGCCCGGCCTCACCAGGACTGCGTGCAGTGGGGCCCGGTGTGGGTGAAGCTGAGGAAAGGGGTCGGCCCTTACGCAAGCCGCGTGAGCTCTCCGGCGAAGCACGCTTTGCTCAAGCTCAAAGAAAGACTTCAGGGAAGTTGCACAAAGCTCAGTGTACTATGGGCCACGAGGCCGCAGACTGAAATGTCTGCCATCTATTAAGTTCAAATAATTATCTGTTACGAACAGACAGTAAACGATCGAGCCAGCAAATTTAATGATAGATTTTAATAAAGCAGGATGTAGAGCATCGACGCGGAGTCACTGTCCAGCACCAAACCTCACACTTTAACGGAGGGCAGGGCTCCATTATCATTTCAGACTCTGTTAATTAACCCAGAGTTGAATGCACTAGTGTCTGGGACTTGCTCAAAGTGTGTGACTCGGCATGAGTGTGCACTCTGCAGCATCCTCGCCTCGCAACCTGGGTGTCCCTGACCTTTCCGGATTATAAAATGTTCAATAAACGTGTGGCTGACAGAAGTAGCTGGTGGATTCTCTGCAGCTTAACGGCTGCCGGATCGAGCCCAAAAGGGACCTCACCTGTTCGGTCTCCAGGGAGCTGTTTAACCTGGAGAAGGGGCGGTGGAGGACTGGGGTGCTACATCAGCATAGGCACATGGGCCGCTGGTTAAACCAGTCAAGTCGTACGCATCAGAGGGAGTTCCGACTTAAGCGTTATGCTAACGAGCTGTTTTTTAGGGTCGGGCCTGACCGATGTACAACACATGCACACCTTAAGCCTCCAGGGCCTGAGAGCAGCCCTCGGTAAGACACAACGTGACAGGTGACAGTGATGCTTCAGGCCGAAGGTAAAGCTACACACAAGAGCTCCGTGATTCCAGCCTATTCAGGTGGGAGCCAGGTTTACATCCTATCCGGAAACCAGACAGACTCAGATCGATACAAGGACAAGCAGCCCACATCCAGTGGAAAATGAAATTAATTATATCTAGTTCTAGACTGACTGAGAAATTTGCATGCGGAGGTGATATTTAATACTTGAGCAAAATAAATGAACGCAGGTTATTTTTCGGAACCCTTCAGTGGAATCCGGCACTATGGAGAATGGGAGAGTGTTCAATGAGGAGGTAAATCGAGGAGTAAAATCACTAAAAAGCTAGGTCACCTCTACCAGGTTCAAAGGTCATTGCTATGGTGAGGATGCTGCGCGGATGCCTGTTCCCATCCAAGGCGCAGCTGAAAATGCAACCTCATCGTTTGGTGTTGGGGGGGGGGGATGGTTTAGGTTTACAGTCACCCTCGTGGTTGTTTCATTCTTCTTCTGGTGCAAGTGGGGGCAGGCTGCTGGGTGCTACGGGAACACGATGATGTCACCCCCCGCTGAAGAAAGCCTGCGGTAAGCCCCAGAGTGGGGGATGGGGGAGGGGGCCGACTCGCCGAAAAGGCAGCCACGCCACAAAGCTCGCCTCCCTGTTTGCGATCGATCTTTCCCCGGGCCACTGGAATGACCAATCAGCGAGTGATGGACTGGTCAGGGTGCCGGGCCAAAAGGAGACAGGAAACCTAATCATCTCCATCTCTTAAGAATCACTTAACATGCAGGAAGGGCTGCAGATACAGAAACGAAAGCGGCAAAGAAATGCGGCGTCCGCAGCACCGCACTGGAGAAGTCGAAGACTGGGAAGAAAAGTGGAAAAGGGGGAAGCTGGTTACACCCTGAGCGTCGTGTGATGCCTACATGTAACCGACGGCATTCTCAGGGCAGAGCTGCACCGGAAATCAGAGCAGGCTGGCGATTCCTCCCACGGGCATGATCTGCACGCATAAATCAGGCTGGTGTTTGTCCGTACTTGCACAGAAACGAAAGTAGTTTTCTAGCCAGCAAAGATTATCTGGAAGGCTGCCTTTCGATAAAAGGGAAAAAAAATAAAATAAAAAACCGTGGGTGAAAAATGCCCAGAATGTTCGCCACAAACGCTGACCACAAATACTTACTCTAACCCGGCGGAAATACACAGAAGAGTGAGCAGAAGACTGTGGTTCATCCATTAACATGACCTGCAAAGTTCTCTCGCCCCCACGTTTGGGAAGTTCCCATGTATAAATACTCATCTGGTTTGTAGTCAGGCACCCACGCGGTGATCTACAGGAGTCCCCACCCCTTACTAGAAGCCCCGAAGCGGCGCCTCGCGGCAGACAGACCTCTCAGGGACAGACCGCCCCTGATGCACTGCTGCGGCGTCGGGGTTAAGCTAGACCCCAGAGGGCTACACACACACACAAACGAAATGCAGGCAAATTTATTCCAGTATAAGTCACACGCTCTCACATACGAGCGTGTCCCAGTGGTAACGTGGTTATTGCTACACGAGTTACTTTCATGCCACGTTCCCTCACCTGCCGCGGCGAAGGATGTCTTCCATTTGATAACGGGATGGCGGGACACGCTCCCTTCATGCCGAACGAGAGGAAGCTGGCGAGTCTCTGCGTCAAACTTGCGACGGCTGTAGCTTATCGCGGTGATGTGGTGGAGATAATGAGTCAGACAGAGGAAGCGCCAGAAGGAAAATTATGCCAAATCAGATGCACAGAGGCAATTCCAGCTTACTAGGGCACTGTCTACAGTTTGGGTTTCAACTCTGCCCGCCCTGGGGGTCTTCTTGTGCTTTACAGAAAGATGCATCAGGGCTTTGCGTTGGCCTTTCGATTTCTGCATGCACAGAAGTGCACTTCGTTTCACAGAGCTAGGAAGGAAATACAGCCTGTGGCAGTGGAATGTGGGTCAGTAGGTTAGGCCTCTGTACTGGTGATAGGAAGGTCACCCGTTTGAACCCCATTCGGAGCAGAATACTCACATGTAAGGACCCTTGATCAAGGCCCTTACACCCCACCATCCCAAAAAATGCTTATGGGGTGTTGGCCTGACGTCAAATACAGCATCTTTTTATTTCATGTGTAAAGCTCACTAGCTAAAGCAGAGAGCAGACCAGTAAACAGGGCTGGATAAAAATCTATGTGGGCGACCTGTATGGCCCACATCTCTGCCGGTAAATGCTGCCCCGCACTCGCTTCCGTACGGGTGGCTGGCTGGGTCCAACATGCCCCCCTCCCCCAAAAAGAAAATATTAAGAAAATCACAGTAAACAGAGGAGTGGAGCCTGGCGGCATCAGTCTGGGGAAGCTCTCTGCACCCCCACACTTTCTGAATGGGTCCGGGACACAGGACACCAGGGTCTGAGGGAAAATTCATGCTTCAGGGAACTACATGGAAAACTCGCACCTGTGATGATCAAAATGAAATAAGGTAAAAGCATAATGGACAAACACCATGAAAGATCCTCAGTCTTGCGAACCCAAAAGATGCTGGTTAAAATGTCTTCAAAACTAATAACATATCTACGCTGATGCTTTTACACAGTGCTTTTTCATTTTTCGCTTAGAGCACCGAATTACTCCGAATTACCTACTTTTTTGTCTACTCTTCAGAAAGAAAATTGAATCTTCCCTTGGAGATATAATGAGCATCTCTCAGGCTACAGCTCGACAGTCCATCTCCCACTGCAAATGACAGCCAAAAGTAGATTGTACATGTCATCAGTGCTAAAGAAAAGTAGAAAACGCAAGGTAAGCTTTTGGCTTTTTTAAAAAAAAAAGATACATATATAAAAAGAACATCACAAAAACACAAAGGACTAAAAAGGAACGACGCATACATCCCTGGCAGTGCAGAGCACGCTCACAGAGACAGACATGTGGGCAAAGAAATTCCTACAGATGATCAGCCCGATAATCAAAGAATCCACAGCAACCACTAGCCGAGATGTTAGGGGCATGACCTCATATGAAGACGCGTTATAGGCATTCAATTTCAAAGATAAGCCAAAAAGAAGTGGCAAATTTCCTATATTAAGATCAATGGTGCCATTCAGTATGCTGAAACTGCCTTACAGTGCCTTACACCACTGCATTCTGAGAGCAGTGTGGGTGACTGTGTGATTCTGAGTGCGCGAATCTGAGTGTGCACTGGTGTCGGTGCGTGCGCGATTCTGAGTGTGCGCCCCGCAGTGCACTGGCATCCCAAACTTGGTGTGGCCTGCCTCCTGCCCTGTGATGCCCGGGACAGGCTCCAAGCACATCGTGATCCTGTACTAGAGAAGCAGCTATGGAAGATGACTAGCTGAAAAGGATAGTATAAAAATTATTTAAAGACCAAAATTAGTCATAAAACATTGTTAACATAGGTGTCCTGTACACCAAAATGTCAGAAGACATTTCAGAAGTATAGCCTTTTTTACTAAGAAATAAATTACAAAATGTTACAATTAATTACAATTAATACCGTCAAAGAGAGTGTAACAGCCTCCACAACAACGGTGACTCTCTGTGAACCACACAGCTGGCATCTAGATCACGCAGGGCTGGGAAGGTGGGGATCGTGGCAGACAAGCTCTCACTGTGAGGACTGCAGGAAAATCAGGTTTGCATTCATTCTGACGGAGGAGATGGTGTGGCGTGTGGCAGAGAATGGAGCACGTCAACCAAGGGGCAAGACAGAGCAGGGGGGCAGACCATGAAGAAACGCAACATGAAGGTCTGAGGGACGGCAGATGGGTCAACAGCACTTCTTGCTATTTTTGCTTCCCATTCGATTGGCAATTCGTGAAGAGACCCGAAGGCCACACAATCACATATTAGCGAAGCTATACTCCAAAAGAATCAATACTCCAAAAGAATCAATACTCCAAAAGAATCAATACTCCAAAAGAATCAATACTCCAAAAGAATCAATACTCAGAGCTGATAACTATAACAATATTTGGGGATATGAAAGTGCACAAATACAAAGGAGCAAAATATGCGAAACATTAAAGTGACACACGGTGGACAGGAGTAATGATGCGTCACTTCAGCAGCCTAATTGCACTGGTGGTCTGTCACTGGAGCAGCCTAACGGACGAGGCATTGCACTGGTGGTCTGTCACCGGAGCAGCCTAACGGACGAGGCATTGCACTGGTGGTCTGTCACCGGAGCAGCCTAACGGACGAGGCATTGCACTGGTGGTCTGTCACTGGAGCAGCCTAACGGACGAGGCATTGCACTGGTGGTCTGTCACCGGAGCAGCCTAACGGACGAGGCATTGCACTGGTGGTCTGTCACCGGAGCAGCCTAACAGACGAGGCATTGCACTGGTGGTCTGTCACTGGAGCAGCCTAACGGACGAGGCATTGCACTGGTGGTCTGTCACCGGAGCAGCCTAACGGACGAGGCATTGCACTGGTGGTCTGTCACTGGAGCAGCCTAATAGACGAGGCATTGCACTGATGGTCTGTCGATTTCCCAAAGCAGCACTGCTGTTGTGTCCAGCCATCACATCCGTCTATCAAAGGCCAGAAGGAGAGACAACAGCACAGATCAAATCTTCATACAGCCAAAAGGGCTCTGGGGCAGAGCCAGACCATGATTTCCAGTCAGGTCTCTAGCCCTGGAACCAAGGAACTCCAGGAAATGTAGTCATGAACTCAGATTAATTCAAGTGAAAATTTAGATTTTACGAAAATTAAATGAAACCATAGCTGCCTGTTAGCCGCTCGGCTTTAGTTTGGTAAGATTCCTCTTACCAAACACAGAGATCTTGCACAACTCCACCAAAACAAAAACCAAAGCTAAATAAAAATCATATCCCAGCCAGCACTGGGCACAAGACAGGAGTAGACCAAGGACAGGATGCCCACCTATCACAGGACACACACACACACACACACACACACACACACACACACACACACACACACACACACACACACACACACACACACACACACACACACACACACACACACACACACACACACACACACACACACACACACACACACACACACACACACACACACGGGACTCTCCATTCATCTCTATGGGGAAAACTCTAATCCCAGCATGACGACCTTAACCCCTACGAGCCCTGACCTTAACCATAAGTAACCAAACAAAATACGAGACTTCTGGCATTTTCAGTTTTATGATTGCATTCACAGATCTTTGTGGGGACCTGAAAAATGGTCCCAATAACGTCAAAATAACAGGTTTTTCCAATCACATTTTTGGGCGTATTTGATCCCCACAATGTAATATAATCCACACACACAGACACACACTTTGAGCTACTTACTTGACATCAGGTAACTTAACTCCATGTCTTTGGGCTACAGGCGTGAACCTGGGTCATTGTACAGACCCATACAACACTGGGGCATCAAGTAAACTGAGGAAAGTCACACCCAGAGACGAAGTGAGAAATAAATGACGTCTCCGCAGGTGTGAGCAGGGAGTTGCTACCCACTGATCCACCGTGTTGCTCACATAGAGGGCTGCAGTATCAATCGATCACAAATGCTTATGCCAACGCTAACAGCTGAACTTCCCTCCACATATACAATGAAAGCTCTTCTTCTCTATTCATCTGCATCCAGGCTTTTGTCCACTTTGTCCGTTAACTTAAACAAAAAAAACTATCAAATATGATTGGCCCCAATGGACCAAATTGTAAGCCACTGTCCGCAAGCAGGGCATCCCAAAAGCACTCAGACTATCAGCAGGGAATGTAATTTCACTTCCGTCCTGGAGCAGATAAGAGAACCTTCATACCGAGGAGAAATTAGCCATGAAGGCCCATTACCACGGACTCTGGTCCCAGCCGCATTGTGGTCTTCCAGCCGTAGAATGGACCAGCAGGGCACAGCACCATTTCGCAACAGATCCTAAACCCTACATTTGCCACATATTCAAACAAAGAGTAAAAACACGAATATGAGCAAAAATTAAAAGTATTTCTGGACATGTAAATCTTTCAGTTTGCACTCAAAACAGCTAAGTCCAACAACATATCTAGAAAATGGGGGGAAATGGTTTATTTAGCCAGCAACAAGTAAAATGATGACGAACTCCTGAAGACCAAAGACTTGGGCCGAGTTACGAAGCAGCAAAAACCAATAAAGGGTCCTGCCGAATTAAAAACAAGGTACTGGGACGAGCCTGGGACTCCAGCAGCGACCAGTCGGCGAAGTGGTATTAGAAACAGCGCAGATGTTTCAAAGCTGATGAGCTCACTGGTGAAAGGCAGTGTCAGGGCTGAAGCATGCAAGCCGGCCTCTGGAATGGCTTTGTTGGTCTGCCGATGCAGTTAAATGCAGTGGCGAGGGAACCCTTCAGAAACCACGACAGCAAGACTGCAGGTAGGCGTACCACTTACCCCACAGAGACAAAATTCTCTCTCTGTCCATGCAAGATACCGCAGCAGGTCTAGGGGACAAGTGTGTCATAAGGTCCTGAGAAGCAGCTCGAAAATAAAATCCCAGCTCGTTCGGGGGCTTATAAAGCCCTTCCGAGTGACTGCTGCAGTCCTGAATGTCAGCCAGATGTTCTCAGTTGTAGCAATTCAAAGCTCAGGTCAGTCTCACTCGGCAAAATTCAGACCATCCATCCATATCTCAGGGGGTTTCGATTTCAGCCCCTTGGGGCAGGTCAGATTCATTCCTCACATGCCTTAAAGCACAGAGAAAGCTCTTGGCAGAGGGTCCATTTTCATTCCTATGGTTGTGGAAATCCTCATACCACCGAATATGAGGCAACAGCTTTTGATCTGAAGAGCGCCGCACCGCAGAGACGTGGAGCAAAGTAAAACGCGCAAATCACGCCGTCAGCTCTCGTATTTACGGGTACAGATGTGTTCAGGAGCCTCCAGAGCTTCATAAAGCTCCGATTCCATGCAAAAAAAATGTACAACTGACAGTGCAGCCCGGAAAGCGACTCCTGCTCCAGTATGAGCTGCCGTTTGCTTTCTGAGTGACGTTCCTCATCACTTCTTATGCGGGGAGAGATATTCCATGTTTATTTTAATTTCTGAACAGCTGCAGAAGGTTCCTATGAGCCAGGAAAGTTGGGGTGGGATGGCAGGTAACCGGGTAACTGTGAGGAAAGCTTTTCAAACAGGGGTATGGTGGCAAAACATCCCCCCCCCCACCCTACCCTTACCTTGGCACCATCCAATGTTGACAGTGGAAAGTCAACTACTCTGTTGATTCACACTTCAGGTGTTGCTAGGGCAGTAGGGGAAGCAGTTATTATTAGCCGAGGGCAGATTCTGCACAACTGCATCTCATATAACACTGGATATTTTCGGACAGAGCAGAAAGACTTTGCTTCCGGTTATCAGTTTCTGGGTAGAGCTGACTGATATCAACGGTTAATTTCACCTTTTATCAAGTATTCAGAGACAGTGGGGGGGAAAAAAAATCTTAAAATTATACCCCCAAACCTAAATCTCATATTGATGTTTTCTTCCGGGGTGGGGGATTTGCATATGTACCTGGTTGGGAACAATGGTAGACTATGATTTTGCTATGATCAGAAGTTGCTAGAAAGTATGTGTGTGGATGAGCATTTTTGGCTGGTGAATGATAACGTCCAAAGACTAAGAATCTAAAGAAAAGGCAGTGGGTTATTACACGAATGTAGTCAAAATTTTGTCCCTACAAATCCCGATAAACCAGAGGCCAGGATTCCACATTAAAAATCACACCCAACTTGCAGATCCGCACAGTGAACAGTTACAGCTTTCTCTGCCCCGGCATCCACTCTACTGACCTCTGGGTTTTTCTACTTTCTTGTGTCAGCATCACACAGGAGTCACCATACTGAACGTCCCCAGGCTATGACTGGATCTGTTTGTACCGTCTTTCACTCTGCTGGTTACACATCGAGTTCTGTTACATAACAAAAGACATACAAACTTGCAGCATAGTAATTCCATGCGGGACCCAAACACTGGTATTTATACTTGGTTTCCCTGATGCAGAAAATGCAGACAGAATCACAGAATAGGGGCATGAAAACTGTATTTACATATAAACGCGCAATTAAGCAGAATCGGCAGATACTTTGATGACAGATAAATTCTTTCACAATTTGCTATTTTCAGCATAGAGTAAAATACCCTGAAACAGCACAGACAGACACGTCGAGGTGCTAAAAAAGAACAAGGGGCGGCATGGTGGCGCAGTGGTTAGCACTGCTGCCTCACACCTCTGGGACCCGGGTTCGAGTCCCCGCCTGGGTCACATGTGTGTGGAGTTTGCATGTTCTCCCCATGTCGTCGTGGGATTTCCTCCGGGTACTCCGGTTTCCCCCCATAGGCCAAAAACATGCTGAGGCTAATTGGAGTTGCTAAATTGCCCGTAGGTGTGCATGTGGGAGTGAATGCTGTGTGAGTGTGCCCTGCGATGGACTAGCCCCCCATCCTGGGTTGCTCCCTGCCTCGTGCCCATTGCTTCCGGGATAGGCTCCGGACCCCCCGCGACCCAGTAGGATAAGCGGTTTGGAAAATGGATGGATGGATTCTGCCACAGCCAAATGAGTGCAAGGATATCGCCTTACAAAAAGAGTCTGATCTTTTGCTGATTTTGTCCGGTGTTGTCCAGCCATACCATTGCGGTAACTAGTGTCTGTGTATCTATGTTAACGCCAAAAAATATCAATGCAGCCTCTGCAAGAGGACTTCTGAAGCTTAATGACTGAATATCCAGATCTACTGCATGGTGCAAGCGCAAGAGACGAGACAAATCCATTTATTATCATCAATAAATGGGAACGTGAATAAACTGGCCTGTTAACTGACTTCAACCCACCCTGCGTCGTTAATTGCAGCCTGTTGCTTAGACCCAACAGCAGCAAGGCAGCGAAAACAGCTTGACTTTGAACTGTCAGATTACTCTTAGACGAGATAAGTGGATCGATTTCCAGTTTGAAGTCGCCAAGTCACAGTTCTCAATCTGCTGGGCACGCGAGTGCACAGACACGTCTCCTGCGAGAGGCAGCCACATACAGTCACCGTATCAGTCCATTCCTCAAGGAAGCCATTGTGTCATGTGACCTACTGACAACCATCCGGTGATACGAACGCCATACTGAAAACTCCACAGTTACTCATTTGGATAAGAGTATTATATTTGCAAGAATAATGCCTGTAAGACATACTTGCAAACCAATAAAGAACCGAAAGCAGAACTTGCCGCTGGTGTGGGATGCATCAACAAAATTGCACAGCCGCAATTGGGGAAAAATTCAGTCGGTGTCAGCATGTGGAATGGGACAGGCGGGATCTCACGTGATCCTAACCTCCCTACTTCTGCAGCAATGGCATAGAAATAGAAATGCTGCAAGGGTCACTTTTTAGACTCGTTTCTCCGTTTGTATTTAAAGTGGTTTTAAAAAAAACGCTGCTGCATGTTACTTTTGGCCGCCTTCCAACTATAAAAGCTGGTGCCCGTGGTCTATAATTCACTGCAGTACCTGTCAGATGAGGAGAGGCTAGACGATCTGTCCATAATGTGGCCTACTGGATTCTGTGAGCTGGGGTTAGCAAAAGCAGCTCTCACACATTTCTGATACAGCTTATTAAAAAAAATTAATGTGGAAAACCCCATTCCGGAAGACAGCTGTTGGAGCAGGTTTTGAAGCTCTTGAGGTCACACAGATCCCTCACTGGTGACAAAACCAATCCCTGCTAAGCAACATGCTCCTTGCTATGTCACCATGAAGACGGTGTTTGGTAACGTTACGCTCTGTCATAGACGTGCAGCACATGACAGTCCTGACCTCACACAAAGTCCTGTCCCCAAAAAACCCAAACAAAGCACGTGGATATTCACATGCTTATTATTCTGTTTCACTTCAAAAATCTATTCCTCTTCTTTAGTTCTGCAACAGGCTTGATGTCTTCAAAACTGTTGCAGCACACAAAAAAACGACTAACCCATAACGTTAAGAAGATCCCACATTCAGTAAATACTCTGGGGTAATTCACCTACCGCTGTGGGTAACTGACCTACCACTGGCACAGAATTTAGCACTGCTTATCCTGGAAACGCTACCCAGAACCAGTGTGGGCCAGGCTGCTGACAAGGCCGTCACCGATCTCTGAGGCTGGGCGCAGTAGTGGATTTCTGAAGCTTCCCAATAACATCACTCTCTTTGGTTGCTGCAGCAACACTTCCCCCATAATATAAACATGTAAATGAGTCTCTTTCCACCTTCCACTCTTTGCACTATCCAGAGTGCAGCAGGCAAACGATGCACCACTTCCTGATTCTTTAGCGGTCTGTTGCAGCCCTGCATCAGCGTTACATTTTCCTTTTTCTTCATTGTCTATCCTGTGTCTGCCTCGTTGCCTTGGGTCCAAGAATTCAGGCTGTGAGAGACCTCAACCCTCACTGGGATAAGAGGTTGGGGGGCGAATGGATGGACAAATGGATGGACAAACGGATGGATGTAGACTTGGTTGGTTGTGAGGGGATGGGCAGGAACATCTCAAAGTGATAAAAATATACACACATCATCATGGGAATCAATTATGTTGATTGACCTGTGTTAATTAATGATAATACTGATGTCCAATACATACCTGGGCCCAAGCTCACTACAGTCCTTCCCGACCCAGCGCCCATTTCTCCATCCTGTGCATGTTCCTTCATCTTGAGGCCAAAACGGCTGCCTTCATTGCCAGTCTCCCGCCCTGTTCCCAAATCATATCTCCATTCCTTTCTCGGAAATGCACGCCACTTGATTCTGTTATCGCTGCACCGCCCCAAGCAAGTCTTAAGATTGTCATTTGGTCAAAATGACTGCCAATTGTTAAGAAATTATTGATGTCGGTGCCATCATTGATTCTTCTCATCGATCCGGATCTTTATCAATTTCTTTATCAATTCCTAATCACTGCAAAATAATCAAATATTAATTTATCACTGATTATAATTTTGTGGGCAGGTAATTAGACCCGGTTAGCTACATATTTATTAAAAAACAAATCAGAGATGCTTGCCCATCCATCTGCTGTAATGGCAGCCTTGGACACATCATTCAGCTAAAAGTAATTTGCCTTTCTCAACTTCATACCAGGCAGAGATTAGATGATTGGTCAGGTAGTCCCTTGTTGGGAGTTTATGTTTTGGGTTAAGTGCCTTGTCATTTCTCTAAAGAATATCAGTGTAAATAAAATGCTAGATTTAAACATAGTCAGCATTCATTTTGACAACATTGATTTAATTTTTGCCATCAGAAAACCATACTGGGCTTTTATAATCATGCTAAATGTAGCATAACGAACTAAAATGGACAACACCCTAATTTAATGTTACACATCTGCTTTACAGTGTACTGACATAGAAAACTAATGAAAGCATTTCACTACCAGTGCCTACCGAAAAGCGTTTTGCTCTACTGTGGTGAAAGGATGCAAACCTTTCACCACGAACCTTGTCACACCCCGGTGGCACTCGTTCACCCTCTCATCACATTTCGCTGCCTGGAAAACTAACGTCACGTAAAGTTTTAGTTTTTCCGGGCATGACACGACTGCTGCCTCAAAGGAGTTATCGCTGCCACCCTGCATGTTATCTTCTAAAATGGATGAAACAAATGTACTTCAGAAAAAGTGCCTGTTGGATAAGGCACTGTAGTTAAAGTTAGCCACAATTATGGAGACCAGGGAGCCTGCACTTGGCGTAGTGGTGAACACATGGCAACCTTTAAATGTAATGCCGTGCTGACGGCTTAAACGCTTAAGCATATTACTAGTGTTACCACCCTTAGCAGTGGCAACAGCTTCGCATTGGTTGCTCACTGCACAATAGTCGTCCTTCTTTGTAACATGCAGCCATGCGTTGGACCACTTCCCGCGCTCCATCATGTGGATTCCAAGTAGCGGCGAGTGATGTCATTTCGCACGACACAGAAACTCTGGATGAGTCGCTAGAGGAATCAGAGGTGAACGATTCCGGTTCTTCGCAACAATAATTCTCGATTCCAATCCCTAACGACAGTGTTTCATTCCTGAAAATGGGGTCTTTCTTCAAGTTCATCTTGAACTCGGCGATTGTAGCCTCTCTGCTATATGTCGTGGTTAATTACCATTATGCAACATAATAATCAAGCAGGACACAAAGTCAAAATTTCTGGTAAACGCTAGAAACTGAAAAACAGTTTATTGAATAGTTTGCCCGGCCCATTTGAGTAGAAGTTTGACATTTAGCCTGCCAATTCTCTGTGTCATGGTGCACTGCAGACAACGCAGATGAATGTCAGCATTGGCTTACATGCTGCCTAGCCACCCATGCATCCTCAGGACCATGTACGCTGACGCAAGGTCTTGACACCCACCCCCACACCCCTCAAAAAGCAGCCAACCGCCTCTGGCAGCAACCATGCATTCCTCCCCTTCCTTCCTCCAACACCAAGGGGTCAAAGGAGCTGCTTCCTGCCCCGGCAAACCCCTCCCATCCTCTGAACCAGAGCAGGTCCACTGGTCCCAAGGCACAAGGACCCCCCCTCCCAAAGCAATTCGGACTGGGTGAAGTGCCCCGCCTCACGCTCCATTAATTACGACCTTGAAAAGAAGAAGCTTCCTATCCCTGATGGTAAAGGCACCGCCTGCCCAGAATACACTGCTAGTTCCGCTTAATGGGCATGAGCCTAAGATTGCAGCTTGCATTCATCCTGGAGAAATTAATTCTGCTTATTTTTATGTGCGACTTTGAGATTGTGCTCAAACTGAAGGCTACTCAATAGTCTCTCCCATGTGGAAAAATATTTCCATTGAAAAAATCAATAGAACAAATCGCTACTTTCCATTTTTCCACTTTGATATCCTGACACTAGTGTTTCAAGGATAAAGTCTGAACCTGAATAACCTGGCAAACATCAAGTCAGAAAAGGTAAAGCATCACTAGATCTAAATATATCGTAATGTTTGTTCATTTCAGAGTGCTAATACTGAAGAGAGAGACATCTCACTTGGGCACACAAAAAGACTGTAATGTACTTTTTCTACTTCTCATTTCTCACAACCGGAAAATTAAATCAAGACTCCTCACATAACATAAACATAACAGAATACAATAAAAGCAGAAGGATGTGATTAAATCTTTCAACTCTGCTCGTGTTTCAAGAGATAATGGCTGGTCAGATCCCTCCAGTTATCTTTCGGACTGTTTGCTCAGATTGGCTTAACTTAGGGATCATTTCTGCCTCAGGTTTTATACTTCGGCCGCTTGCATCAAAGGCCTTGGGGTAAATGGGATTTCAATTGATTTCACAAAGCACTTTTCCGCGGGTTATTTTTTGTGTCTGGTGGCATGTGGAGCCGCGTCCCTGGTGTGTCCTTCACGATAAACTCCCCCCCAGCCCATCAGGGAGCCTCAGTGCTGCCCACGTACCAGGCCAGCCGAACCGATTCCTCTTTTGCGAAGGCTACCACGGGCGTCGTCCGGCCGAACGTCACCACGCAGCCTGGACTGGGCCCCCCTGCTGGAGATAAACCCTGAGCGTTCAGCTAAGCCATGAGTCAGTCAGCGGTTGACTGCATGTGGCCGTGCAGGGGTTCGAGTTCCCCGAGACTCCAGCAAATCGGGGAGAAGCACAGTCTCCCGTCTTCCAAGGACAAGGACAACTGCAGGATTTAAAAACCATGTCCGTGAAAGGGGCAGCCAGACAATAAGTTGACAGAGGATCCAAAATGCTCCTCCTCTGCAGTTCTTAGCCAGCTGATTTGGACTGCATGTGCAAAGGCACGCAGTCGGCCATGACATACGGCAGCGCGCCACAGGGCCCATAACGCAGACCAGCTGGGATTGCCCAATCGTCTGCTTCTCGCTCCTAAAAACAGCACCATCCCACGCAAGCGTTCAATTCCCCGTTTGCTGGTTTCGTCAAGTTCACCTTGCAGGCATCCAGTCACGGTCTATTTCTGAACTTCTGTTTGTGGGAAATCGTCTGAAAAATTAGCTTCTGCCAGAGCAAACAGAATCCGGAGTGCCGATCCATTCCGGACAGAAGGCACTTGCTCAGCAGACACGCTTTGGGTTATTTCTGCTGTCCTTGCCACAAGGCCACAAAAAGACCCTTCGCTGATCACAACAATGCGCGATACACAATATTACATACGATTATCGACGCCTTTAAAACAGTGGGTTTCTTTTATATCTTGTTTTTTACATGAACACATGCTGATCAGGAATGTAGAACAGAAACCAATAGTATTTCTGAAATTTAGATCACCTTAAATATGTGACAGGACTAATGTTAAACGGGCACTTTTAAAGTCTTCCAGGCATATTAACACACACGTTCCAAGTTTAAAATATAATCATATATTCCTCATACTGTGTGTTCCTGGGTACATTAACTGTATGTTTTATAAGGCTTCAGGAAAGCATACAGAAGGTGAAATAAAGGCATTTGCCTTAAATCAGCTTTAGCACCATGAGTGACAGAGGCCTAAAACCTAAATCACAACTCTAAGAGGGCTTTCCGTTACTCACAGCAAAGACGTGTAATTAGAACTATTCTGATTAAGGCATTTGTTGCTAAACGCTTGTCGCTACCAAATCGGTGGAGCACACAAATTAACATGATCCACACAGATTCATGCGTGAGGGAAAGCTAAAAAAAAACGAAAAACACACAAGAAAATTACCGAGCTTCAATTTGTAATTACGCAACGATATGGAGTTAGGGCTGTAATTAAGGAGGAATTCCCCACGGCAAGCACATCCGTAGGCCCAGTCGCCAGCAGGAACCGCTGCTCTCACCATGGAGAGTTTCCAAGCAAAACAAACACTGATCCCAATTAGGCGTGTTATCAGTGCCTGACACGAAGGGCTGCACGACGTGTCCCTGAGCGTGGAGGAGGCACCGGCTATTAGCGAGTGACACCTGCGGGGCTCTGTGACACACTAACAAACATAACAGCTGTTTGCGTGTCAGAGTCACTAACACTGGACCTTGCGAAGCCAGGGAGCGCTCGCTGTTAGGGGAGGAGGGGGAGGCCACCAGGGCATGGCAGCTTTGTACAACGAAAGAGAGAAGGGCAGGTGAGCTAGCATGCTATGGAAAAAGCCTCGGTTCAGGACGGATGCCAGGCTACCTAACAGACACCTGGGCCTTCTGGGCTCAGCGAATGATACGGTCTTCACAAAGCAGACCAACCGCCATTGTGTTGAGCGCAGGATTATTAAAAGGGGCCCCCCACGGCTACATCTCTGCGACAATCAAACGCACAGACTCAACTAAAAAGCGCTGCTTTTATTAAACAGACTGTGGAGTTAGGAGAATACGCCCTTTGGTTTGGCACAGGGCCTGGAGAGATGGAAAGCTTTGCACCATAAGCAACACCCATGTGACATGTGACAAATATCTCGCCAGCGTTCTGCACCGAGCCACGGAATCGATCTCCACACCAGAACCACAAGTTTTTATAGAGGTCTGCTGTTACAGTGAATAGCCACCTCACAAAATGCAGTGGTATATGGGACCCGTCAATTTCATGTAATGTTATCCTCTGTTACACCCCCCCACCCAAGTTTAGAGAAATAAAATTTGAAGCTAATGCCCAAGTTATTCAGTGTTAAATTCAAGTTAATGAGTCATGTCAAAAACCTCAATAGAAAGGATACCTCAAAACAGAAACAGATTCTGCAGTTTCCTAATCTGTCAGACACTGCGATGCCTGCGACCGGAGCGTAAAATGCAATTCCAGTGAATGGCTTAATGTTCAGCATCTATCGTTCAAAGTTCGGCAGGCAGCATTTTCAAAACTAATTTCGATAACTTTAAATGAATAAATAAAAATAACCCCATCTTTTAAATAATCGCTTCTTTTCATTCCACAACATGTCAGTGGAACTGTGAAGAACTTCATGTTCCTCACAAGCAAAATACTGAAGCAACCAAAGAAAGAGGGAATAATCTCGGGAAGAAACTCAATCCGCCGTCTGCTGACAGTCTAACAGCAACAGATCTGCTATGCAAAAACCATCAGTCCATCACTGAGGATCATCCACTTGAGAGCCACGTCATTGCCCAGCCTCTCTTTCAAGACGACAGCAACCAAAAAAAATGGCTTAATATGAACATAGTTACATCCCAAAGCCTCGCTTTTAATTAAAAGCAGAAAATAAAAATCAGGATGGAGACCTGACCAATATGCCGTGCATCAACGGGCAAAGATTCCGAATAGGATTCAAGTTACGGCTCATAGCGTAATGAGTCTTCGAGAGGCAGAGGAAAGGCCAGCGAGAGAGAGACGGCAGTACAGGACAGACTCAAAAAAGTCAGACAAATTCAGAAAGGAAGAAGCAGAGAAGCCATGCCGACAAGCTCCTTTTGATCGAAATCCGGAAGAAGATTTTCTGTGAGTGGCGCAGGACTGGCTAACTGCCACTTTACTTCCTCGGCTAACTGGCCCCACCCTGAGTGGGGGGGGGGGAAATGAGCACTTTCAAAAAGCCACATTACATGAAAAAGAGAGAGAAATATTACCAAATTTTATTTTTGTCGTCGGCTTTCTGAAACTCATGACAAAACGAGAGTCAAGAAGACATTTCAGAGGGAAAAAGAAAACTATAAGCACTGATGTTTTTGTAAAATTTCTGATTATTGGAAAACCTGAAAATCCATCTTGCTGGTGAAGATATTGGACCATATACAGACCATATATAGATATAGGAGATAATGGACCACACAATTTAAGCAGATCTCAACAACAGACCTCATGAACTATAAAATTCCTAGACCACCTAAGGCACCTCTTGGCTCTTACCTGGTTCCTCTTCAGTTTCTCCATAGACTAGGAAGTCCGTTTTCCCAGGTCCAGCCTGGCTTCGCCGAGTTATATTCCCCATTCAGATCTGGTCCGAGAACAAACTATTCCCCAGGATGAATCCTACGCGTCCCTTGGGACGGTCATCAATTTCACAACCGAGCAACAAGGACACAACATCAGCCGGATTACTCACTGAGGCACTGTGTCACGCAGTTTGACTCAACACTGTGGAAGACATTAATCCAAAAATACGCGGAAAAAACCCCCCTGTCAAAACCTTACAGGTCTTCCTGTGAGATGGCCAACTACAAAAGTCAATAAGCGTTTCCAGACCGCCAGGAGGTCCACAATCCGACTGGTGTGCCGAGAGCGAGTTCTGCCGCGTCCACAGAGCGACCAACCCAGTAACCAGCCTGGCCGAGCTTCTTCGGCATCAGAACATTGAGGCACAGCGATTGTTTCCTCATAGAAAACCACCCCTCTTGACTTTATCCAGACAAAAACCTTAAGGCAAGGCCTATGATGAAACTAACCAACAAAATAAAAACAAAACAAAGCAGGTGGTTACAGACAAACAGATGAGCCCGTCTCCAAAGGGAGTACGCCATACAGCAGAGGCAGAGATGTGGCAATACGAAGCAGACATGATTCTCATGGAACCTGAAGGCAAGGTGCCCCAGGCTCCCGTGTGCCTCTGATCTGTTCGCTAGCCCGAGTCTCTCAAGTGGCCTGCTGAACCCTTCCAGCTCCTTGGCTTTCTCTGATGCCTACCCTGAACTCCACCCCCCATTCCCCCAGCTAAACCATTGCCCCGCCCACACATACAGTTTGGAGTAACTTTTAATTACTGCACCTTTCAAATAGTCTTTGTGGGCAAAAAATGCCTCTCGTTCCAGAGGAAGGTAGTCGGTCATTTCCATGAAACCTCAAAATTACAGCCCAGCTCAGAATCCGAGTTTCACTGTGAGCAGGGAAAGCTCTCCACCAAATGCCAGTGGCATTTCTGCACCCAAACATCTCCCAGCTCCCACCGGGCACAGAAACCTGCAGGATCCAAGCCCTTGGCAACCATCAAGGAACATGATCCACTCCAGTTGGCTGCCTTGAGGTCCAGCCTCATCGTGAATAATGACCCCTTCTCCAGGCATGTCCATACACTTCTCCATCTTGCACCTTTTTCCGGTGGTTGTCAGTGCATAACCAAAAGAGATCAGCCACGCTACATTAAGCTCCAAATCCGATCATTTCTGTGCCGCATGTGTCGTTAATACTTAACACACAGAACAGCTGTGCTTCATTGTCAGACAGCTTGCTGGCAGCCCAAAATACTTCTCTCTTCAAATAAATTCCCGGCAGAAACCGATGACCACATCTTGGAATTCCATTGTATTGACTGCACGCGTAGAGCACCGAGAGCTTCTCTCGGTCTATGTGTAATGAAGACAGACCTAAGTATTTACTGGACTCATGTACTATTATTTTAAAGGAGCACTTAGTACTTCACACGTGGAAAACATTGGAATGTTATATTGTTGAAGCAAGCCAGCTGTGAAATACTCGAAAACATAAATCATAAGGGGTCCTTCAGCGTTACTGAAGGAGAAGAAAAAATATATGTTTTTTGCCAGACAAAATCATTTATAACTACACATCCAGCAGAGCCCTATTTTCAGGTTTCTGACTTCATGTTTGCGAATCCACAATAAACGACAAATCAGTTCTCCGGCCGGATTTGGAAACCCAATAAGGCTGGTCTAGCAGGACTGTCTGCTCTGCTCCAGCACTGCATTAGGAAACGAGCAGAAGATTCGTCGTTTTATATTTTATTACTTGTTGCAGAGTTCCTGACTGCTGGAACGCCGCTGATGGAACGGCCGCGCGCCACTGCCTTCTCCAGACTTTCTGCGTTGCATTTCCAAAATAAGGCCTGACAGAACAAGGGGTTTGAAAGGAAAGAAAGGGGAAGGATTTAAAAAAAAAAAATGCTACTTGGGATGGCTCAACTGTTAGGTAATGCTAGAGGCACCTCAAGAGCAGAGTGTTCAGGTCACGAGAAACCGTGAAAGGTGGCCTGTCAGACATCTGTGCCTCTCCACTGCAAGGTCCCATGGAGCGTCAGCAACCGCTGTGCCTAAACCTAGTGTGTGACCACTTTGTGCAAAATCGGCAGCTCAGAGGTCAGTTTGTTCCGTGTGTGTATTTTATATTTAAAAGTTAAAGACAAGGTGAAAGGTGCCCAGAGATCATCCCCATCCTCACCCCTCCATGTTGGTTACATTTGACAGTATCCATATAGACCACAATCAAGGATGGAGCTCCTGCAGCTCAGCAAGCATCCCGCTGCACCAACAATGCAAAGGTCGTAGGTTCGAATCCCAGGAAGCTCACACTGAAGGCCTATATAAACATCTCTCACAAATGCAGGCCAAGCAACTCCAGTCACAACTCCTACTTAGCTGGAGCAGCTGAGGACAGGGAAGTTAAATTAGGCAGCAGATGAACTGGCTTCACTCAAGCAATTGCATTAGACACACTGGGAAAAGGGTAAAGCGTGGTACCTTTTTAGGTGAGAAATTAAAAGCTGGATGACAACATTAGATGTTTGTCTTCGAAACACACTGAACTGTTTTCAAAGTAAATCTAAGTCCACGGGAATCTGGAAGCTGCCCCCCCCCCCAGCACGCACGCCGGGGCTTGTGAGGGCGCTGGGTCGAGAAGGCACTTTGGTCGGCTGCTCCGGCAGCTCAAACCACAGGGTCTAAAAAAGAAAACTAGAAATGCTAGACACAGGGCCCTATAACTTGCTCTGGCATGTAACAGAAGAACGAACAAAGATGACTAAAGTTACCCACAGGTTTTATTTAGGGCCACGCAGTGAAGTTTCAATAACACACTGAAGCACTGCTACATTTAAAAAAAACTGCTCGCTAATCAAAATAAAAAACACACACACAACGGCGGCAGCATTCAGAGGTGAAGGGGAGAAATGCCGTAAAGAAATATCGGGGCATTGCTTGGCAATCGAGACATGCACGGCGCCACCCCCCCCCCCCCCAATATCATATCCAGAGATTTCTGGCAGACACAGTCTTTGCCCACACACACGATCAGGCAGTGCTACTTTAACAGAGGCCGCAGAGAAGTTGCAATCTGTAGGATGCTTCGGATAGTATCAGTTCCCGTCACTGGAACGATCCAGTGCCCCTCAACAGGTCCCAGCTGTGGCGTCACCCACCCAGAAGACAAACGAACTCATGACAGCAATCAGTTGACCGAACCATTGGAGGAGGGGTTGGATGGAGCTGAACTCCATAAGACCTGTGGATATTCCATATGCCTGTCTGCCCCCAAACCACCCCCCCCCCCAGGGCAACCCATCGCCTCTCCATGGGTCTGCAGCATTTGTCGAAGCCCTAGGCTGCTACTCCCCCACTACTTCAATTAGCAAGGGTTCTTCTCAATTCAAGTGGCTTTCTAGGTCCTATGGGAAAATTACCTCGCCCCCCCCGCCAACCCCACCTTGTAGAGTCAATTTTCTCACTGTGCAAAGAAAAACTTGGGAAGTTTGATTCCCTTCCTGGTTTTGTTTGCTCCTGGTTTTGTTGGGCGACACCAGGAATGCAGCATTATTCCTGCAGAGCCCCTCCCAAAGCGTCCCAGGAGGGCATTGTTGGGGGGGGGGGGGTTTGTAGGCATCCTGTGATCCCCAACCCCCACTTAGCAGGCCCAAGACAGCACATTTCACATCCATCCTTTCCAAAAGTCTCTTCATGTATAGGTAATCCCAACACGACCGGGGATCCCTGTGAGAGCAGGGGGCGCTCTTATGCGTGGCTATTCCCCGAGCTGCTTCCTCTGAGCGCGTCAGGGCGGCTCGGGAAAGGCCAGAGAAATAACTGCTCTCCTTCATATGAAACCAAAATCACCAATAGCAACATCTAAAATTGAAATCTTCTTGCGAGTCTGCATGTTAGAAGTAGAGGCGTTAATTATAACACATAATACAGCAAGTGTTCCAAAGCATTTCGTGTTTCAATCACGGAATTATGATATCCCTCTCTAAGATGTTCAGCTTTTAACATACATATCTAACTAAGATCCCACCCAAACTCCATAACTGCTTATACAGCAGATGGTCATGACAAACCCAGACAGCAAAGTCTGGACATATGGAGAATGTCTGTTCTCTCAGTTACGGACAATCTTATGCTTTGTGCAGACTAACCTTGATTATTTACAAAGTACTGCATTTTAGGAGTAAAAACAATTAAACATACATCAAGGGAATCAACTCTCACACCTACACTGAGGTCAAATTGACCCCAAAGGCACATGTCAGGTGACTTCTCACAGTAACATAATTATTGATAAGCATGTAAGAGTTAAGCTGAATACTACGTACATATATGGGATATATCATTATGGATTTCAGCAATCAAATATTCAGAAAATATACTTTGCTACAAGTTTAAATCTAGAACCGGCTGTTTAGAACTGACATTTTGCCCAAAACACATCCCACTCGCTCACTTCCGCATCTCCAGGAACTGAATCCACATCACGGTGAAACCAACCAAGTACATCGTTACTGAAAAAAGATAAAGGAGATTATGAGGATGTGTGGTCCTCGAGGAGTGTCAAGGACTGCATGACAACACAGTGGAAGTTCTTGCATGTTCTGGGTTCATAAGCACAATGTCCGGCAGTCCTGCCGTCGCCCAAAGCCTTTCTGTGTGGTCCATTAACGTCCCCTTTCAGTCAAAAGAAACCCATCCATCGCCTGAGCTGACATCACTTCCTGTGCTGAGACAGAGGCTCAAAGGAATCTCAGCAGTGTCATTTCACAAGTTCCCAGTTGCGTCTCACATTCCCAGTACAGCGTGCAGTGCACTGTGTGACTCCAGGAAGTCAATGGACAGTAGGAGCACTGTCCCGCTGCATGACTGACAGCTCATCTAGCTTGTTATGCATGAAAGAGCGAAGAAATCCCACAGAAAAATCCTCTTATTCAAGCTCAGACTTACTATGGAATTGTGCCTGAAGGGGACTTTCCCAGGGAAAATAATCGCATGCGGGAGCAGGCAGCGATGACGATGTGATGGGTCACAATTCATACATAGGCCTCACTTGTTGGCCATTTACCCATAATGCAATTCACTCCCACAAACAAGCAAACAGCTGTTTTTGCTTAAAAATAAAGCCAACTACAAATTGTGTATGTAACTGTTTGCACGCACTAATTAACTTAAGCCACAACGATGACTCTAAATAAGACAAAAGACTCAGGTGTGATTTTAAAAATACAGGCAACTTCCTTAAAGAGTCTGATTACAAAGCTTTAATATAAAGGGAAGCAGCTCATTTTCTCCTGCGAGATACTAACAGATGGTTATGAAATGCAGGCAAACCGTGTGCAGTCTGGTAAAGGCAGTGTGACTAATGCAATAACGGTTTTTCTGCTTCCTTTTAAAAGTCCATTCACAAAACAGCTGGCAGGATAAGCTACACGAGGTCCGGCAAGCGACGACCGCAGCCTATTAATACCAGCGGCGGGCTGAAGAGGTGAATGATGCAAACTCCATTTAGTAGTTTCTCCAGAAAATGCAGACATCCTGTTGAGCTTCATGCCGCGTGGGATGCCTCTCGCATGGGGAAGTACGAACACCAGACATGAAGGTCTGACAGAAGAGGAATGCCAAACGGCTGACATGTTGGATCTCATACCGCAAGAGAACAACAGGGGAAGAATTTCATTAGACACACGACATGAAATGATATTACTTTAGTCTTAGGTGGTCCCACAACCAATCTACCACACGTGCATCGGGAAAGGTACCAAACCGCAGTAAAGGACTTAATTATATTAGCTTTCCTTAGCTCATCAGTGGGGCCTTGGGGGGCTGCTGTGTCTTAAGGAGATTACAGGATTATTTATTTGCACGTATGTATTTAACTGCTTTGCTGGATGACAGGACAGCTTAATATCAGCTGAATCGGTCACCGTTTAATTTACCTGTGAAGCCGAAATGGACACGAACACCAACACTAACGTAAAAGCGCAATTAAAGCAGCACAGAATCATATTACGGCTCATTCGCTCTTTACACTGACAGCTTCTCCCCCTCATTCGAAGGGTCGCTTTCGGGGAGAAGCCGCCCACCTACAGCCACCGTAAGCGCTGAACCGAAACACGCATTTAGCCACATATAACCAGACGGAGGACGGAACGGGGCGGAGATGATTTATAAAAGACAACGTGACAGCCGGGGGGCGACGGCTCTGCACGCTCCGGAGGCCCCCATCCCCTCCACTTACAGAGAATAACGCTGCCAGCCAGCGATCAGAAGGCGGCTCCTCCGCGTATCCGGGCCGCAGCGCTATAACTGATCCGAGATATAAATATAAGAGAATAAAGTGATGACTGGCACCCCCCCGGGTCCCTCCGCCGCCCCCCGGCCCCTCCGATCGGCAGGAACGCAGCTGCCGACAAAGGCAGCCGGGCCTCGGTGCCACACAGACCGCGCAGCGCCGAGTCCGACCGCTATCAGACACCCAGTATCCCCCCCCGGCTGGGACGGGGCTGCACTCATATAAATGTGGCTAAATCAGCCAAACAGTGACCGATCTGAATAAAACCAAGCCTCATGAACTCGGGTTACAGCCGAAAGGGACCCGCGGCTCTTACGCCACCGCTCGGATGCGCTGATCCATCTGATCCCGACGGCGGTAGTAACCGCTAAGGCGACCGATCGGGAGGCAGCAGCCCGCTAACCGAGGTAACTAACCGGGGCTGGGATACAGTGCGTGCGGACTAGCTGGCGGGGCGCCGCGGTAACCAGCGGCTGTCCGTCCAGCTTACGGGCAGCTGCTTATCGTGGCCGCCGGAGGGGGATCCGGGTAACCAGCGATCGCCAGTAAGAAGAGCCACGTCGCGCCCGAGACGGGCCTGCTGTTATCGGCCGGCGTCGGACTCTGGCGGCCAGCAGCGGCGTCGTGCTGCCGGGCTGATCGATAGCTACGCGCCGCTGATCGGGGGGGAGACGGGCCTGCTGGCTGCACGGGGCTCCGCTTACCTTGTTTGCTTTCTATTTTCCCCGACATTTCGGAATCAGACGCGGGCTCTTGACGGAGAATCACACCCCGGCGGCTGCTCCGATTCCCTCTCTGCGCGGTCGCTCCCCGCCTTTAGTCCTGCATTCCTGCGCGTCGCGATTTCGGTAACGATGCGGCTCTTCCAGGCGGCTCCCAGGCGCATTTGCTGGCTACATCACCGCCGCGGTCATCGCGCCCCTCCGTCCGAATAGCTGAATGAGGCCGAGATCGGCGGCCCCTGACTATCACGCCAGCGGCGGATGCCGCCCCCTGCCGGATGGAATCCCACGCTACGTTTTTTTTCCCAGCCCTCCGGCGCCGTTTTCTGTCCTTTTCTGCAGACCCGGGATTACTGTCACTCTTTCTACACCCGCCTGCTTGAAATATAGCATAAAAGCTGGAAATATCAGATGATCACATTAACGCCATACGACACGTCACGGAGGGGAAACTCTCCACGCGTATGATCGATGTTTTCACGCACGTGATCACCAGTTAGTTGGTAACAGGACTTATTACTTTAAACACCAGTACGGTTCACAGTGTTTTTGACTGTTGGCAGGGCAGCTTATACTGGAACTGATAGGAATCTGGTTTAAAAGCAACCCTTTCAAAAAATAAAACATCGAAGGCATGTCCTGGCCTTTCTTTCCAACCAACTAGATGCGAGATGTTGCATGTGGAAGGCACTTAGATTTAAAGCATAAATGCAGAGCAGATAGTTACTGACAGTAAAAACGCAGAGTGCTCGGCAAACGTGGACCGCGCGCATGCGCAAAGCAGCCCTGCCTTCATCTGAGACACACAAGATGCCTACAAAACACATGTTGCTGATTTAAAGATGGAGGCGGCTATGCTGCAGATCGCATTCTCATTTTCTCCGGAGGTCATCGTCAATTCTCGAGCTCTCAAAAACACTAGAAATTTGCTGAATTTAGGGTTATGTGTATTACTGTAGCTCATCCTCCAGTGCTGTAGGTGGTAGCAACGTACTCCACATGTGGCGTAAATCGTAATTTATTAGTAAGTATGGCATCTCCAAGCTAAATAATATAAACTCTTATACTATTAAATGGCCCAAAACGTTTATTTGCTAAAATAACAAGCCTTCCCTCGTCATAACGCGAATAGCCCAATAATCATAACTGTCTGGTGATGCTATGAATGGTTTGATTTCGGGAATTATATTGTATATCGACGTTAAATCCACGTCTATTAAAAATAATCCAAACACGAGATGGAGGCGTCCATGAATTAACTGGCATGTAAAACACTGCGGAACCTCAAGGCTGTTACTTTAATTAAAATGGATCACATGGGAGCTGCAAAATAAGGAAACGAAGTTAAATGACGTTAGTTCTATGTGCATTTGTGTTACATGTTATAGTAAGAAGTGTCCTGCATAACAGCCATGTCCTTCAGTTCACACATGATTTTTGTAGCTTGGGCCATTAGTTGCGTTTAAGATGGGAATCGCTGTTGTCACTGCACACAGTGGCACTCCGGTCAGCATGCAGGATAAATGTTTCCTAGCACTCCACAGAAATAAGATCCCAAAACAAAACGCACATTATGAGGATTAATAGAAAAGTGTGAGATGCTGGCAGAGTTCTGGTGGTTTTAAAGTTCAACATTTCAGCTAATTCACTTAGCCAACTTGGTGATGGGACTGGACTACAAATGCAGTAGACTTCTTATTTATACATTTATAACAATATTCGGACAGTAGACAGATCCATTTCTGTTATACAACTTATATTTTCCTAAAAATGTCGTTGACAATCTAGAAACAGAATAGTATGACACAAACTTGCTGATTTACATATATCCTTATGAATCCTTGATAAAATGAAAATATGGCGAAAGGAGATGAATATCGGTTATTCATGAGGCTTTTTACTGTCTCTCAGCGGGGTGGCCTATCGCACGTGTAACTCTATGGTAATATACATTTACAAAAGACACAAAAGCAATGTGCATTACTGTGTATTTCCCGTCTGAAGTCTTGTGCATGCATTCCATTTTGCACGTATTGCATTAACATATATGAATAACGTAAAAAGGTGAAGCGCTCGGTCATGCAATAGGAAGTGCGATTAGCATTATTTTTCCTTATAACGTAAAATAACTTATGCATTATTCTGAGTGTCCTCTATTATAATGAGCATACCACCTCGTGAGATAATCTGTTCACCAGAAAGGTGTGCAAAGTGAGGTGAGGTACGTTTTTGCTGAGGCTTCCACAAAAACTAAAATTAGAAGACAAATTCTCATTAAACAGCCTTTGATGAGTAACAGCACGGGCCATTTAATGGTTCAGCATGCAACTTTCTCAGAGTCTGCAGGAAGACATTCATCGGATGAAAATTGTGACGGTGAAAAATAATTCAAAATGTAAACTCAGCTGTACATTGGGTGCGTCCTTTATTAAAAGACCATCTCTGTGAAGAAGTAATCAGAAACCCGACCCAATGTGTTTTAATGACTTAGACACATAAACCATAAAACTCAGAAATTATTGGTTAATTATACAACATTGAAATGCATGATAATTTTCTGGACTGACACCTTCTGCACCACGTGGGACTCACGTATGCGCGTGAGTTGTACTCGGCAAAGTATTCAGTTGAAGCCCGATTTCTGTGATACCAAAAATTATTTTTTAGTGATTTTTTTTAGCAGGTCATCTATTTCTAGTGTTTTTCCCCATCAAGATGTCTAATTATTTCTTCCGAGGTTCAGCATGTGGTGCGTAAACTCATTATCGACAAGAAAACATTCGGCACCGCTAAAATTTCCCCATAGGTTGGCTACAGAAAATACCCGTATCTCCAGACTGTGAGGAGTCTGTGTCCCAGGGGTATTGTGAAATTACAGCGGAAAACAGATCCTCCCTCCCACCCAGGTGAACTCACATCTACTGAACAGCAGCAGGCTTGTTGAAGCAGGAACAGAGCATGTCCTGAAGAGGAGTTCGGCACGGATTAGAGACGTGCTTCAGCTGAGACGGACTCATTGGTAGTGTTTGGTAGCTTGGGCAATTGCTTGTCACCAGTGTCTTTCACGCTATTTATCATAAAACACAGACTAAGTGTGCATGTTTCAACTAGCGTCATTGTGGTAGTAATACTGAAAAACACAATGCACACAGTTGACCAATTATACCTTAAGAATGCAGATAAACATGAACAATATATGCACAGGGATCAACCACATTTAAATGTCTCTCGGGAACAAATGGTCGTCTGCTGCCCTCTGGTGGTTGGCACCAGCAAAGCAATTGGAATGAATGTTGTTTCACTCCGTCATAGAAGTAAAGACGTTCTGGCGTCTTTTACATTCATCTTATTAACTACTTTAAAAGTTATTTTGTTCAATACAGGTAAGAATTAGATTTGTCCATAAAGAAATTGTTTTTGGAAACTGGTTTATATTAAATAGAAATCCTATATCTCATGTAGCTCTTGGTTATCTCCTATGATCTTTCTGTCTTATGTCCCCGTATACTCACATCAAATTCTCATAATGCTGCGTGTTTAACGGCATTTAAACGCAATTAATTAACTAAGATTTAAATTTTGGGCACCACTGCAATGACGTAATCGTTCAACGGGACCCTAAGGCCTGGAGAGACACCCAGTGGAGCACTGCTGTAAGCACAGGCGAGAGGGTCCGAGGCTTGCTGCCCAAGTTACGGGAAGACGACAGCTCCAAAAGCGCCATCAAATAAAACGCTTACTTTAGGTCAGAAATATTACATCTACTATTTTATTTTAGGAAAGCAAGTGTTTTTTGGTGTACAATGCGTTCTCATACAAAATGTTGTTCATATATATTTTTTCTGTGATTTTGTTAGGATCATAAAAGAATCTCGCATCTTATTCAGGGTGGATGCTTGATATATACTCAAGGTCACCCGCGACGAAGATACTGTTCGAAGATGAACTGATGGTTGGATGGATTAGAAATGATGCAAAAGCACACAATTTATTGTCTGGGTCAATATCTCTGCTCTTGGTATAGAAAACACGGTTACTAATGGTAGCTCATCTATACACTAGAGCTTTAGAGATTTCAGTGTAAGGGCGATATTAAAATAAATTGTTAACATTAGATAACTTGTTTTTTTTTTAGATGTAAATACTACGCAACGATATGTAATCCAGCTGCGATAGTCATGCATACAGGAATTGTTTAATTTTATTTTCGCTAGTGTGATGGATGAACCCCCGGCATTTTCACAGCCTGACTGAATTCCAAAACAAAAGCCGACAACAAAGTATTCCTAAGCAGCGGTTCTAATGTGCAGGTTGATTTCAGTCTCAATTAGCAGCGATTTCGGAGGATCATCGTCATTTAAATGACCCAGTTCATTAGCAGGAGCTTGTTTGTTTCCTCCGCAGTGTGAGAGTAATGGGCACATCGGCGATGAGCCGCCGTTTCATCTGCAGACTCTCAGCCGTCAGCGCACATCAAACGCCGCCGCTTGCAAACGCGCACAGGATCAATCACTGCGCGTGCCCGTGATCGGCGGCGCCCGCGCGCCGTCACGCAGCCCCCGCTTCGATTAACGCGCAGCGACGCTCCTGAGCTGCAGAGGTTTGCCTTTCCAATCGCCACTTACCGTCCTGCGGCCATTTGTCTAAGACCGCATGTCATTTAGCATAGGCACAGCTGAAATAGGCAGGGTTATGCGGTGGACATAGTTTTGGATCAGGAGGGCAATTTGCATTTATTCAAATTAATAAAAGAAGCCTTTGCTAATTAAATTGAACAGTTGTGGGGTCAGTCTGCAGGTTCTCTATATGTGATTTTAAATTTCTTCCAACAAATAATGATTAAGTTTCATTCACGTGCAGGTGCTGCGATTGTCCGCTAGATGAGGCACGCGAGATGTCACGTCCATTAAGATTTCAAGCGGTCAAACTTGGTTGCCGACAGTGAGCTTAGATATCTATTCATTCTTTCATTTTGCGTTACGTTACCTCTGATTGGCATTACTCCTCCAATTTAAATTCTTTGCACGTTAAAAGAAACCGTATTTTTTAGGAACTAAGCTCCGCAACTGAACCAAAATATATTTTCTTGTCTAAAATGCACGTATGCTTTTCATTTGCATATGCGGACGGGTATATGCATTTTAAGTGCAGAATCCTACCAAATATTTCACGACATTGATTACATGGCTTCATGTGCTTGTTTTTACTTTTACTAAAGTACCAAGTGCCAAAATATATCCACGGATTTTAATTTAGAATGTCTAATAAATAGCCATGTAACTATGCATGTTTGAAATTCTGTGTCGTAGGTCTCGATCTGTCATATCGCCCATCATCTCTGGATCCCTGTTTCCTGGTCACCACATGCTTTAGAGGATGCATCTGGTTGCAAGTCACGAATTTGTTGAGGTTTGTCAGTTTTGTGTCCTGGGTACTGTTCCACAAAACAGGATTTTTCCTTTATCCAGATAACTTAAGCCAAAGGTGAGGATTGTCCAATAGGAATGTCACTTATCTTCTCTCCTATTGGACAGTTTTCATGTTTGGCTTAAGTTATCCAGCTGACCGGGGAACCCTGTTTTGAGGAGCACTCTCCTGATACTGGTGAGCTTGATGGTCCATTTCAGAGATGAATTCTTATCCTGGCAGATGAAAGTCAGAGGGAGTGTAAGGTTTTCACATTATTTAGCTGACATTCCCCCAGCATCACGAACAAGGTGTGCCACTTTTCGCTCTTTATATAATCCAGAAGATGCTATGGCCTGGTTCAGCCTGCAGCCATCTACACCCCAGATCTACACCCGAGGCCCTGATTTGCACTCGGCATGACTGCTTAAATGTTGGGATTTGTAAGAATGTTTCCTGAGAGAAAGCTTCCCTTTCTCGTTATTTTCCCGAAACAAATACTCACATTAAATCTGTGTGGTCAGGTGACATTCCCTCCTTCTCACCAGTAGTGGCAAATCGTTTGGGAGATCAAGCAATTTAATCTGTGCAAAATTAGAAGTTTCTGCTTATTCTTTGGCATCAGAGTTTATATTATTTCTGGGGAAAATAATCACATTTACTTTCGTGTACCCATCTCCTTTAACCTGGGTGCTTTTCATGTGGGAGCTCTTGAATGGAAGGTGATATTATTTGGTGGTAATGTGCTGGGAGTGTGTGAGAAAAGCAGTTTACGTATGAGACGATGTGGAAGTTCTTACTAGAGCATGTTCACCATTTTAACTTTCAAGGAATGACTCCCCCAGTCAATATTTCAATAAAGGAGTGTAATATCAGCTCCTTGGATTCATTAGATTGAATCCTATCTTTATACGAACTTGCAAAAATTCCTGTAAAAAAAAAAAGCATTTTGCTTCCAACAAAGCACCAGTTCACGGGTGTCGCACTAGCTAACAGATTATTGCCAGACTGTTTTGCTCGTTAGTTCTATAGTATCTAATTATAGTCCATGACGGCGCACGGTCATGGAATTATGCTCTCTATAAACCGTGATACTCGTTGAGTTTGATATATAGTATGTATTAATAAGCAGAATTTACATGCATATGGTGCTTACTTATGCAAAATGATTACCTATACCTCTACATGTACAGAGCACTGCCATCATCGACTATAAATAGATAGAACTGGAAAGTCAGCTCCTTGTGTAGAACGCATGTTCTCCTGGTGTTTTGTGTTCTTTATTATGTTCTCCTAGTGTTCTAGTGGGATCATCTGGATGCTCCATTTTTTTCCCCCAAACAGTCCCTAAATTGCCCATACTGTGTGAGTGTGTGTGTCACACCTCTGGCGTTACGCTCTGTCTGTTATGCTCTGTGTGTTACGCCTTGTGTGTTACGCTCTGTGTGTTATGCCCTGTGTGTTACGCCCTGTGTGTTACGCTCTGTATGGTGTGGGCACGCTCTGTGTGTTATGCTCTGTGTGTTGCGCTCTGTGTGTTATGCTCTGTGTGTTACGCCCTGTGTGTTACGCTCTGTGTGTTATGCCCTGTGTGTTACGCTCTGCATGGTGTGTTACGCCCTGTGTGTTACGCCCTGTGTGTTACGCTCTGTGTGTTACGCTCTGTGTGTTATGCTCTGTGTGTTACGCCCTGTGTGTTACGCTCTGTGTGTTACGCTCTGTATGGTGTGGGCACGCTCTGTGTGTTACGCTCTGTGTGTTACGCCCTGTGTGTTACGCCCTGTGTGTTACGCTCTGTATGTTACGCTCTGTATGGTGTGGGCACGCCCTGTGTGTTACGCCCTCTGTGTTACGCCCTGTGTGTTATGCTCTGTGTGTTACGTCCTGTGTGTTATGCTCTGTGTGTTACGCCCTGTGTGTTACGCTCTGTATGGTGTGGGCACGCCCTGTGTGTTACGCTCTGTGTGTTATGCTCTGTGTGTTACGCCCTGTGTGTTACGCTCTGTGTGTTATGCTCTGTGTATTACGCCCTGTGTGTTACGCTCTGTGTGTTACGCCCTGTGTGTTACGCTCTGTATGTTACGCTCTGTATGGTGTGTTACGCCCTGTGTGTTACGCCCTGTGTGTTACGCCCTGTGTGTTATGCTCTGTGTGTTACGCCCTGTGTGTTATGCTCTGTGTGTTACGCCCTGTGTGTTACGCTCTGTATGGTGTGGGCACGCCCTGTGTGTTACGCCCTGTGTGTTATGCTCTGTGTGTTACGCCCTGTGTGTTACGCTCTGTATGGTGTGGGCACGCCCTGTGTGTTACGCTCTGTGTGTTATGCTCTGTGTGTTATGCTCTGTGTGTTACGCTCTGTATGGTGTGGGCACGCCCTGTGTGTTACGCCCTGTGTGTTACGCCCTGTGTGTTACACTCTGTGTGTTATGCTCTGTGTGTTATGCTCTGTGTGTTACGCTCTGTATGGTGTGGGCACGCCCTGTGTGTTACGCCCTGTGTGTTACGCCCTGTGTGTTATGCTCTGTGTGTTACGCTCTGTATGTTACGCTCTGTATGGTGTGTTACGCCCTGTGTGTTACGCCCTGTGTGTTACGCCCTGTGTGTTATGCTCTGTGTGTTATGCTCTGTGTATTACGCCCTGTGTGTTACGCTCTGTATGGTGTGGGCACGCCCTGTGTGTTATGCCCTGTGTGTTATGCCCTGTGTGTTACGCCCTGTGTGTTACGCTCTGTGTATTACGCCCTGTGTGTTATGCCCTGTGTGTTACGCCCTGTGTGTTATGCTCTGTGTGTTATGCTCTGTGTGTTACGCTCTGTGTGTTACGCTCTGTGTGTTACGCTCTGTATGGTGCGGGCACGCCCTGTGTGTTACGCCCTGTGTGTTACGCTCTGTGTGTTATGCTCTGTGTGTTACTCTCTGTATGGTGTGGGCACGCTCTGTGCACCCCGTGTTTGTGTGCCAGTCCTGAGACACTGTGGGACTTTCAGTGCTTCCTGAGTTAATTCTCAAACCAACTATGTAGGATCCGCGATTACAGCAGGTGGGTGGATTCATTAAATACCACAAAATATGTTTCATGAGCAGTCATTGATTTTTTTTTGGGATAAAAAAAAAAACTGGCGTAATGAAAACTGAACTAATCATACCAGACATAGACCATCACATACACACTGCTGCTATTCTTCCACCGTATTGCATATACAGAGGAGCACATGAACCTGCTGTGATGTATGGCAGTGAGTGGCTGTGCCTTGTTCTGCTTACCATTCTGCTAGCAGAGCTGCTTTGAGTTTCCACCAGAGAATCCCTTTGAGTCCTGCTTTCTCCTGCACTCAGGAAACAGACACAGTTCAGGTGAATCGGTGAGCCTGAATGTTGTCTCTTCGGGGTTCAAGTCAATGTAACTGTGCATAAACTCCCTGTGATACTGATAGAGCCTCCCATCACTTGTGGTTGCCTGTGATAGGATGAAGGTCCCCATTAAGCATTTGGAGAAGCATAACTGGAATGTGATCAGGAGTAAATTCCCCAAACGTCTTTCTGAGGTTTACATCAGTTCAGTACTATTCATATGTTTATCTATTGTATCAACTGATATGCGATTATAATGATAAATGTCCTGTTTATGCGTGTTTATCATATAAATTCAGTATGCAGATTATGCTATTGGTAAGTAATAATTTTTTAAAGTGTATTTCACTCGATGAAACACCGGCATTAGAGACATTTTTACATCGTGTCGACAGAATTACAACTTCTCTGCATACGTACACATTCTGTAGAGCCTTTTTTGGGGAAAAAAAAATGCATAATTATGTCAGGTTTTCCTGCTTAGTAGAAACTGAAATTTTTATCTGTTGGAAAAGGCAGGTCATTTTTATCCTTAACAAGGTATGTATTGATGTTGGTTTTGCTGCTGTGGCATCCTGATGTTATTACCCAGGGGCAGCGTAATGGCTACATGAGCAGCACTGCGGCCACGGGCTCCATACCTTCCCTGGTGTGTGGAGAGTCTGCATTTTCTTCCTATTTTTGTGAGATTCCCCCCGGGGAAGCCCCCCCAGTCTAAAAACATGTGCTGTACCTGGACTGCCGCTTCTTAATTGCCATCTTGTGATGGACAGGCGTCCTGCACAGGGCGTCCCGCACCCCAACGTCGCTCTGAAAAGCTCCGGGGTCACCGTGACCCAGCGGTCCGGGGATGATATTATACTTTATTTAATTTTGCTTAAAACATTTGGGAAATACCTTGAAAAGATGGTGCAGAAGCAGACGAGAAGGGAAAATGCAAATGAAGGGCCTATTTTGGAAAGAGTGAATGTAGGAGCTGTGTGGAAAATTTTATGTAAGAAAGAAGAGGTTGTGCGTAAGTATATTTGACCTCTAAATGTATGTAAATAAAATGGATGCATATTTTTAATGCCTTTCAATTTTATGCAGGGTATGTGAGAAAGAAGAGGTTATATATAAATACATGAAATCTCTAAAGGTATATAAATTGTATAAACATGTACATTTATAAAATACATAAATTATATTCAAGATATGTGAGGGAAAAAAAAAGTGCTTTAGAGGACATGGGAACGATTTATAGATTTATGCAGAAGCTTATAAAGGGGGCTATGTGGAGGAGAATAGTTTGTATAGGAGCTAAATTGGAAGTGAGTAAGCTCTAATTACACCGGAGATGCTAGCAAGGGGTTTTTTTTGGAGAAGAGGACTAGGTGAGCTTCAGTGTGGAAGGGTTACCTGCAAGATTTAGGGCAGCATGTGGCATGATGGGCGTGGACATGAAGGACCCTGGCCGGCACTGGATCAGTGAAAATACCCAACACACATGGGGTGAAGAACATGGGAAGGTCGCTTTGTACCTGCAAACAAAGAGACGGTGGAAATGAGGAGGAAAAGTGAGATGGTTTGAGAAGGCGGCAATCTGGAAAGGCGTTGGGATGCCAGAGAGACACAGCTGATTGGGAGGCCATATTCGAGATGAAGCGACTGACCAAATGTTAACAACGAATTAGGTGGGGAAGCGTGACTCGAGTCAGAGGACGTAAGGCAGAGGGCACTGGATCCAGGCCTCGCAGAGTCCTTTTCCTCTGATGATGGACGGCGTCTGTGTCACTTTAGAGGATGTAAGTCTAAGAGGGCAGAGTAGATGATAAGCAGGAGTGATACAGTATGACATCAGAATGTCACAGGACATCAGAAGCTGCCAGGTCAACAGATTTAAACAAGGACAACAGGACGAGTGTGACAACAGAGACGTGGGACATACATGTGCTCTGTCCCTCGCAGCTTCTCTCCCTCAAACACAAGATGCATGGATGCTAGGCGTCTATTCATGTCTTTAAAACTGGGATTACTGTCGGCTTAAGGGACTGGATCGGGTTTTGAAGTTTCCTTCTGAGGCAGTCACAGCAGGAGTCCCTTTTATACTCTGAGGACTTAAAAGGCAGAGGTGACACCGCCCTCGCCAAGGTCAGCACAAATGAAGGTCTCTGTGACATTTGCCTGGTGCCTGGCTGCACGGTACGCAGCTGAGAGGCCGAGGTGCCTGAAAGCAGGCGGGCCTAGAGCAGCAGCTTGCAGCCTGCTCCTTCTCACTGTGCTATTCAAGACATGGACCCTCCACACCTTCAATAGGTGAATTGACCAGCTCAGCAGAAGACCAGGGCTCCCTCTCTTTTTATTTAGGAGGGAAATGCCACCCATTCACAGTCCTTCTCTATTCAGGCCTTTACCACTGAAAGTCACCATAAATGGAAACGCTTGGGGTCGTTGCTGGGGATGGAAGATGGCACGATTAAATGCAGCAGAATAGCTTTGTCATTTCTGTAGCATCTGGTTGAACACTGTTACTCACCACCTCCTGGTTTCTTGTTGGGGAGTCTCTTTTGAAAGCTTCTGCCAATACACATACTGAGGAAGCTTGGAACATTCCAGATAAAAAAGCTGAATTTGTATGTACACCTTTTGCTAGCAAACTATATCATCACAAGTTACTACTTCTATCTTAAAGCCTTTAGCTATACTACTCAACAGATCCCACTGAACTGTGAATCTTTACATTTCATAGAAATGTTCCTAAGTAGCATAATTGAGTTACTAGTTACAGTAGCTCAGGTGATTAATGCACTGATCCTGTGTTAGCAGAACAAATTAGAGAAAAAGATTTTATTTAAAAATCAACTAGTCTAACATTCTGCTCTATTTATCATTCAGTTACTGCTGTTTAGTGTACACTGAACTGTATTAAAAATTAGAATATGTGGAGGAAGTTTTACTTGGTAACAGTATCTCTATGCTTAAATTGCATCAACGTCCTGCAGCATCAACTTACTATACATTTTTCATAGAATATTTTTGATGAATGATTATGCGTTTGTTTTTTCCCCACAAAGTAGCTCATCTCTGTGGTCTGAAAGATTTGAACAACATATGGGAAGGGCAGCACGTACGTTACGGTAATCAGGGACGCCGTTTCAGTGGGTCACAAAATACCGTCAAAGAATTACTTTGAAAGTGTTTTTCTCGCAGACCAAGCAGCATTGAATTGTAAGTTAGTAGCTTGAGGTTCTCGGAGTAACGCCTTTGTACAAATAATGTCTGGCATTAAGTGCAGGTAGGATGAACAATGTTTTTATGCTTTGAACATGCGAGACGGATGGAGACCCTCACATGATTCCTGGCTATAAAATCTTCTGATTGCTTTTCAAACTCATCTGTGCCAGAAGCAAATGCCAGCGATGTCCACTTTCATCACCATTAAACCCTTGATCAGAAGGTCTGTTTGTTCTCTTTCATAAATGTCTGTTTTGTGAAATCCTCGACTAGGTAATTAGGTGCTTCGAATTTCATCACCAACCGGCTTTATGTTTCACTGCATGAAGCTGTGAGCTTCTTTTATGCAGTTACACCAGATGATCTAAGATCAGGTGCCGTATTACGTTCTAGCTGGGAATTCAGGGTCAGGGGAGGGGTCCATTATCGTTATTTTTAGGTTCACCGTGATCCAGCAAGCTTTTTTTTAACTGTTTGTGAGCAGGGTCTTGATGATGGGATACAACACGTGTCTTTAGTGATTAACTTTTAGGGTAATATGGATAATGCATAATATGCGATGCCCACCATTGATACAGGTCTTTTCATCAAATGTTAACTGTGACACCCGCTGTGCTGGGAAGCCCAGTGAGAACAAAATTAGGTTACATTCTAACTGGGGTGCGTGTGTGTGTGTGTGTGTGTGTGTGTGTGTGGGGGGGGGGGGGGGGGGCCCTCTCTCTAGGTGCTCTACAGCTACTCCTACTGTTCATTATGTGTTTATGCCGCTTTGGCAAACATTACCCAAGTAGCATTCTCCACCTAGGCTGCTGAAATAAGCCTACAAGACATACTGCCACAAGTAGTGGGTGGTTCACATTTTGAATAAAAATCAAGGAGAAAAAAATGTAAAAGTATATTTTAGATGGATTTATGAATGAAAACGTGTCTGTACCGTTTGTATAGGCTACTTGACACGTGCTGCAGACTGTCATGTGCAGAATGAGGACAGTAAGCGCTCCGTCTGCCTGGAGGAAACACGGAATGACAGGTCATTTCCCCCTCCTGCTGCGTGCAGCGGCGTCTCCCCACTGGCAGCCTGTTATCTCTTACACTTAACCTCAGTCTTCCTCTCACCGTTCAGCGTGACAGAGGTATAATCAAACTCTGACGGGACTTGGAAAATATCATCTAAAAACATTATCTGCGACGCGAAAGCTTTTAAACTCCGACGGCATTTCGCGGGACCCGTAGCTCGGGTTCCATCGTAATAGGTTGTGTTTAAACATAACATCATCGTTTTAATGGGGATTTTTTAAATGAGATTTTTCCTTTTCGGCAATTTATTATTTTTTATTGATTGCGTTTCCCGTCACATCATCTAATTTTCCATACCGATAAAAATGGTAAATCCCAAAGAGATCTTCTGGAAAAGACAGAGCCCAAGGTGTGTTTTGCATAAGTTAGAAATAAGGGAAAAGCTAAAAACATAACCATTCTTTCCCTAAATGGCAGGCGGTGATCACCAAAGCCTTACCACTTCATTCCTTTATTAAAGAAATAAATACCACATATTGCAACGTTAAAAGCTGTAATAAACCAATTAAATAATTAGAAATTCTGTTTTTTTTTTTCCAAAGCACATTGCACAAGACAGGGATACGCGCTGGATGAGACACCAGCCCAGGGTACAGGCCCAGGGTACATACGCAGGGTACAGACGCACTCTAAGCAGTTTGGCACCAATTAGACTTCTGAGAGGAAACCGGAGTTCCCGGAGGGGACTTACACTTCACAGGGAGACCATGACAACTCCGCACACACAGAATTATTAAAGATATAATGCATTATAAATAAGTACTACAAATATTAATCTAATTCATTAGCTGCCCCCCTCCCCCAAAAAAAAAACTAATTTCCATGTCTCCTGTTTAATGAGAATTCAAATATATCTTCAAATGAGAACAACCCTGGCTTTAACAATTTAAACAAACTATTATTATTATCATCATTATTATTATATTATTATTATACATTTGTTTCCTTGCCACCTTTATCATTTTGAATTGTCTTTTAATTTATTTGGTAACTTCGGAAAACCACGTGGTTTGCATTTTTAAAAATAATTTCTTAATTTCACGTTTTAAAATAAATCCTCAGCTCATTAGCGGGGCTCGCTGCTCTCTGGGCCAGATCTAAATTTATCTTATGTCTTGTGAACAGAACAATTACACAGCTCGGAGGATTGCTGCATGACAGGGTTTCAATTTAGAGATTGATTACAGTTAGAGTCTTAACCTCTGCAGCGAAGTTCAGTGGAAGCCGGGCCGACTCTTCCTCAGAATGATGCATGCTGGGCGGGTGATGTATGAATCGCTCTCCGTGCCGATGGAGCAATTCGGAAATTAGCATCCATGCTCAAGGATGCAAAAGCAGATCCCGGCCTTGAATTTCAACCTATGAGTCTCTGGTCATAAATTCCGATCTGTGCCCACACAGATGTGGAGTGGTCTCGCGCGGCAAGTTCTCGCTGATTCATTTGGTGGCCGAGAATCCGCTGGTCTGAAGCACGGCGAGGAGCTGAAGGCACGACCCTGGGGCTCGGTCGATACGTTACTCTAATATCCACTGTGTGCCTTCTGCTGTCGGCGGCCGATTAGGAATATCCTGGGGGTGAATGTGGAAACTTAAGACACAACAGACACAACATCCTTCACGATGAAGATGATTGACTCCACAGAAGGGGGGGGGGGGGGGTAGTTATTTAATTCACTCGCTCTGTCCCTCTGCTGAAGTGGGCGGGAGTCGGGGTGCGCTGGGGGGGGGGGGCTGCCAAAAACAGCCTTAAATCATCATTAAATTCCAACCCCCCCTTTTTGTGAAACCCTAGAGGTCACCCCCCCGTAGCACGGCCCGGCGCCGTCCCTTACGGCTGTCCCAGCCCAGCCATCCATCAGCCCCTGCCATGTCCACTTTGCCCGGCCTGATAACAGGGGAATTAGGAATTAGGAACCGACCCAGAGATCAATACATTATTTAAGAGGCAGGTTGCGGATTGCTGATGAAAATTAATGAGTAGCGCCCCCTGTCTGCGTGCCTGGCGTCCACTGACAAATTCTCAGAGAAACGCAAAAACAGCCCCCAGGCATGCGGCTTGCGGGCAGATGCTCCCCCATCTATTATTGATATAGGCCTTGACAAGCGTTCCGTGAAAAGGCAAAGAATTAAAAAAAGCATGGGGAGTGCAAAAAAAAGAGATCATCTCATTTTAGCCTCCCTGTTGAAAGGGTCGCAGTGTTTCCTTCCAGGTGACAAGTCCTTTGATTCAATAAAGACTTCTAAATAGGCAGCTGGCTGTAACCCAGCCTTCCTCCCCAAGACACACGCTCAATATTTCAAAAGTGTGGTCCGAGCTGTAGATTTCCAGCCGGCCATTGTCGCATTGAAAATTCATATTTCAATTTCACTCCTCTCTGCTTGCTCTTTAACCCCTTAACAACAGAGGTTCCCCAGTAAGACATCTTTCTGGTTCAGGGTATCTGCCCTGAAAAGTCGCCGGCTCAGAAGCATGTGGTGTCTGGGCCGGGCGACAGGGTATTTATTTGGGGGAATATGGCACTTTTCAGGGGACAGAGGGGTTAACTTGCAGTGGGACAGGCTGCACAGAAAGCAGGATGTGTAAAAAGCAGTATTTTTGGCATGGAGATGAGCAGAAAGCTGAAAATACAGTGGGGGGGGGGGGGGGGGGGGCAAGAAAACCTTCTTTGCTGGGATATTTTGCATTTTATTTATCTACATTTTTTTTGGAGGAAGCAGGGTCAAGGGTCAAGGTTCAAGGGCGAGATGGAGAAATCGCTCCGCTGACCCTGCAGTTTGGACCGGTGACTTAACCCACTTAGCGACCCGCTTACGTTAGTTGTGGTTTCTTCTGGGATACTACAGGGGCTGAACCAACACAGAAACAACATGTTATACACATCAGCGGCAAAAAGGGAGAGCAGGAAGGCCTCTGCACACCAAGCCCTGCCCACCTCACTCTCTCTCCTCTCCGATCTCCTGCATAAGTCTGTCTTTCCATCCTTTTTCCAGGAAATGCTAATCTGATAGTTACACGTCATACTCCTACACGTGTGTGTGCTTTTTGACTCCTTTCTCCTGTTACAGCTGATCCGAAGGGATCCCTTTGTGGTTTTACATCATCGCACTGCCTGTGAAGGCTTTTCTCTTGCAGACATGGTACGTGATACGCTCGTATGGCGGCCCCTGTTCCAATTGTTGCTAGAACCTTCCATGTCTCGAAACGCTGAGATCTGTAGCTTGGGAAGCAAGGGAATATATATGTTACTGAAATGTAACACAAGCCACATTGTTGTCGCAGGAATGACGGCCATTGCATTTGTAGGATTTAATGCTCAGCCGTTCGCCTTAAAGTTCTAATATAAACGTAAATGTAAACAACTAAGGAGCACTGCAATACAGGAGGAAGCGGCTGTGGATGTCCTGGGAGATTCCAGAGACAGGTGATGACCACATTTATTCACTTGACTTACCAATTACCTATTGGCCTAAAAGTTTTCGCTCTGCCCTGTTATCTGACCCAGAAGCCCCTCTGGCTTCCGGACGCCAGGTTCACTCGAGGTTGTCTTTGGTTTCCTTCCTCCCCACTGCCTTTGTTACACCCTACTGTGGCCAAATGAAGTCCCATCTCTGCGTCATGTGACTGTCCTCTCTGTCGCTTCCTGAGTAACTTTTAGGATCACCTCTTTTCATAGAACAGAATGCAAAGTAAATAAAAAAGCTATTTCATACAGACTCATTATTATTCATATTTGATGCATATTATTTAAAAAATAATCCCGATAAATAGCTGATAAATAGTAATCAAACACTATGGCATACACAATCTTATAATGGACAGCCAACCCCATAATATTCAAGCTATTGCTGCATATGACCTCTCAGCTGACCGTGCTTGTGCTTTGAGACTCAATGGCATTGAACCAGACAACTTTCCATTCCGAACTCTGCATCTTTAAAAGGATGTACTAATTAAGTTCAAATTAAAGCCAAGCTGCTCATCCATAGACATAAACAGCCCTTCACTGGATAAGCAGTTATGCAAAATGGATAGATAGATGGATGCCCTGCCTGCATCTCCCACACCACTCAGATGGAAGCTGTGAACTTTGCTCCATAACAAACCCAAGTATCCAAATTTTTGCTCTCTTTTCAGGCGAGGATTTAACTGTTGATATCCAGGAGAAGCTGAAAGGCACCAATCCTAGACAGGCAAATAAAAACATAAATAAAGAAAATCTACGGTCCAGTGACGGGCAGCACTTAGAGACAGTAGCTCTTCTGTTTCACTGTTGGAAAAGCAGCGGCTGAGATCCTGTTATCCAGCTTGCCTGGCTCAGGTTAAAACCTTCACTGCTTAACATGCTGTGTGCATGTACATGTAAACAGAGCAGAATCACTGTTGTACCAGGCAGCTAATTGGACAAAGTCAAAACTGCAGGACAGCGACTACACTGAATAACAGATTTCCCTAAAGAGGTCACAGATTTGTTTATTTTCTTTGCTATTTCTTTATGGAAAGACCACTTCCTCCGGCCCCTTAACCTCGAAGAGATGCCAAAAAGGGAAGATTTTCAAAATATGGAGAAAAGTAATATTTGGATTCTTCAACGGACGCCCGGTGTCCAGGTACATGCAGGCTGAGTGCGCAGGGCCACCCAGCCCTCCTGCACAAGCGAGGCCAAGTGGGTCCCTTAGATGCACTGCTACCTTTCGATCATAAACAATGACGTAAAGTTTACCGGGAGGGGGGGCAGCCGCCCCTCTGGTCAAGGGCCTGGTGCTATAGGTATCGCAGGGGTGTCCATTTTAAAGTGCCACAACATTGGGTTCCCTTTGCAGGAACCACCATGGGGTCCCTGATCCCACACCGCCCTGATCACACTGCTAACAGGAGTATAATTTAATTTTATTACATTGTTTCTTACGATTTACATTGTTTCTCACGATTTACATTGTTTCTTACGATTTACATTGTTCCTTACGATTTACATTGTTTCTCACGATTTACATTGCACAGCGCTAGTCATTTTTTCAAAACAGTATCTTCCTTATATTTTTTATATTTTTATTTTATTTTACTTCTGTTTTATTCATTATTTTGTTCTATTTTAGTTACTATGTAAAAGTTGAGGCGGCTCGGAGACCAAGAAATTCGTTGGTGGTGATGATGTTGCATTGCTATCAGTATAGTACAATAATGATTGAAACTTGAACCTTGGACAGTCGCTCAAAGCGAGTCATGGCCTGGCTTGGCGCTCTGGCCTGCGGTGGGAGGGAGGGGCTGGGCTTTGAATAGAGGGGCTTTGATGGGCAACATGGGACGAGTCCTTCAGCAGGAGAAGAAAAGACAGAAGTGTTTTGACAGGGACTGCAAAAGATCATTCTGTACGGTGCCTTTAGTTAGGAGGCCGATAAAGAAATTGTAGAGGCATGAAGTTCAAAGGCAGGAGTTTGACTTTCAATCTATTGATAAATTGAAGATAACGAAGACCTTCGAGAGCAGCATACACAAATTTATTAATGATAAGCCGCTTTGATGGCAGAATGCGTATCCATGCTCAAAGCTCTTAATGTAAAGCACAGCTAACCGAAGACTCAGCAAATATTCAGCTGCCTTTATGGCACTTAGCCTGTGACAGGATGGCAGTGTTGTAATGCAATGTGTGAGAAATGAACTCATTTTCTCTCAGCACTCCATTGTTTTTGCTGTCGCTGCTGCGCTTGAGTCCTTAAGTCTGACGTTTGTTTCTGGGTCTAATGGATTTCGATATAATTACAAGAATTACCGTTAAAAATGTTTCTTTGCTTTTTTTAAAAAAATGCAAGATATATTTATTCAAGCAGCTGATTATGTAAACAAATGATAACCTTTTATTTTCAACTGAGCAAGTGAATTGAGAATCAGGAGAACTTTAATTTACGTTTTATTTAATTTATTACTATACAAATATTTAATGAAACAGTCCAAAGGTTGCCCCGTCCTGGGTTGTTCCCTGCCTTACACCCGTAGCCTATGGGATAGGCTCCAGGCCCCCCGTGATCCTCAACAGGAAAAGCGGTCTCAGAAAATGGTTGGATGGATGGATGGATGGATGGATGGATGGATGGATGAATGGTTCAAAAGTTAAACAAGCAAATGACTACCATTAAGCCATCTATCCATTGATCATCCTTCAATCATACATCTCCTGAACCTAGTCACAAATCACCATTGATACGAGCAATCGATTGGTTATTCATTGGCAAGGTGAAAGGTGATTAGATTATTTTTTTTAAATGTTCCAGGTAGTCTATATGTGCAAATGTGTCTGTTATTGAAGGAATCCAGCATAATTAATTCAACACAAAGTTTGCAGCTTTGAAATCTGATTACAGTCCTCTGGACAGTATTGCCTCATGCCTTCAGGGTCGTTTGCATCCGGCTGTATGAAATGCACACGTTGTTTTCCTGTTTTCCTGGCTATGCACCGGGTGTTCTGGTTCCCCATCTCAGCTGGAAACCTGTGCTGTGGAGGTGAATTGGTGAGTATGATTCCTGTTGTTTTTCTGAGTGTTACTGCATGTGGGTGGACTGTGGTGGACCGGGGTCCTGTCCAGGATGTGCCTAACCTTCCCACGATGTTTCTAGGATACACTCCAGGCCACAAAGAGGTTATTAAAATTGGATGGATCTTTTTCATCTAGAAGTCCAGTAGCGAACCTGCTATTCTGCATCGTTTTATTTCCATTATAACAGACAGTTCCTGCCAGTCTTAACTTCATTATGGTATCCGGGGACAGCATGTAAAATCCCCCCTTAGTAAAAAATATTAATATTAATATTAATATTAAAGGGGTGGCATGGTGGTGCAGTGGTTAGCACTGTTGCCTCACACCTCTGGGACCCGGGTTCGAGTCTCCGCTTGGGTCACATGTGTGTGGAGTTTGCATGTTCTCCCCATGTCGTCGTGGGGTTTCCTCCGGGTACTCTGGTTTCCCCCCACAGTCCAAAAACATGCTGTGGCTAATTGGAGTTGCTAAATTGCCCATAGGTGTGCATGTGTGAGTGTGCCCTGCGATGGGCTGGCCCCCCATCCTGGGTTGTTCCCTGCCTCGTGCCCATTGCTTCCGGGATAGGCTCCAGACCCCCCGCAATATAAGCGGGGATAAGGTTTGGAAAATGGATGGATGGATTAATATTAAATAAACTATTGGACTGTTTCTGGATAAGCTATATCCCGAAGGATTTGAAAGCAAAGCTGGATAAAATTAAATATTTTTCAAGTCATCATAAAATTTTGTATTTATCCAGGTGCCCGTATTTTATCTACATCAGAAATGCTATGTACACAAGCCAATTTCACCGCATGTAATTACAATTGTCATGTGATATGGCATTTCCTTTTAATTCCTGAGGGATGTAACAGGTAAGCAGGACTCCTTAATAAAAAAAAAAAACAGGTTATTTTGTAAAGTACCTCCATCAAGACTCTAATAAGACCTTAAAATGCACAGATGACCGGCCAGTAAATGACAGGAACGACTAAAATGACAATATTCCTGTAAATGTCTGCAGGTTATTAATGAAATCATTTGTCTATTTATCAAATGGTTGTTCCACTTATCCAGTACGCAAACAATTAGGTGCAATTAGTAACTAACTGTGACCTTACAGGTTAGCGTCCTTCAGCGTGCCGTCTTCAGGCAAGGACAGGAGGTGGAGAAAGAGAGACAGAGATATCAGAGCAAGACCCGCTGGCAGTGTCCCGTCCACCAGCTACCTGCGCCTTTATCTGGCCCTAATGAGCCGAGAATCGGTGCCGGGGACAGACTGGTCTAGATTTTCAAACATCTCACTTCTTTAACATATTAATATTTGCTGGGGAGGGGTCGCATCCAGCAGGAATGGGGAGGGTGACGCAACACATGCAAACATCCCTCGTGAATGTTCCAGCCTCACGCACAGAGCCGCATCTCGGTCATGCTTTGGTAACCAACAGACCCTTATCATCTGTAATGTGGATAAAGTAAAGCAACTTTTTAAATGAATAACAATAAATATTTTCCTAAAACAAACTTACAAACATCAATTATTCCTCCACAAATAACATTGCTAAAAAAAAAACAGGCAAAATTCATACAACACAGTTAATTCAAAAACCTGTTAGTATAATATTTACCAGCGAATTTTTTTAGAAAAAAAAAATCAGTTTTATAACCCATAAAACAGAATCTCTAATCTCTCTTCTGCATTTTAATGCACTATATAGTAACAACTAAGAACTGTGTTACTATGCCAATGAGATGACCAGGATCTAGTGTTTAAACTAATAATCATGAAGCAGCATGTTTGAGTATATAGCCTCTTCAGTGCCCTTCATATTGCGACCCGAAAGCTGCTGGTATATTGACTAAATCATATCACCCATAGTAAAGAATGTTTCTTCTTTGCATCTGAGAAAATTCTACAGTGAAAAGACAACGTGATGCATCTTGATGGTAATGAGAACAGCAGCAGTATCAGTCTTCATTGTGCCAGTGCTTCATTGAAAGTCCTTCATGATACGCATCTGGCCCCTTAAAGGTTACTGCAGCTGCTCGACTTCAAAGCCTCTGACAGAGAAACTCCACAGTGCATGATAAACACATTCGTCTTTGCTTAAAAACATTGCCTGACCCAGTATGTAGCGAGCATTATTCCTCAGGCCCAATCGGATTCTTTTTTTCCGTCTTCGCCTCGCTCCTTCCTAAATGCGGAGGCTTCACAGGAGCCGGGCCCGGGAAATCAAACGCGTTCAGCCATCATTAGAGAACGCCCCTGGAGTCGCGCCATAGCGAGGAGCTCGGCTGTCTGATGAAGGTGAGGCTTTCATGCAAATGAAATCGCAGCCCGGCTGGGTCGCGGCGACTCTGTAATCTCATTGTGGGTGCAACCTGATCAGAAGTGACGATCGACCATCATCGGTCTATGACGGCTTTTGATCCCTTACACTGTGAAAGCTGTGCTATATGCAGTGAACGTTACACTATGAATATACTTTGTGGGATATCAACTAGTTTTGACAAGCTCTACGAGATCATGTGAAACAATGAACTTTGAGTATTATTTTTAATGGGTTTGGGTTATGCTTGCTCATACTGTAAAAATATACAGAAGGATCTGTGATATTTAGGGTGACAGTACAACTTCTTAAATGGCTGTGTTGCTTTTTTTCATATATTAGGTAACAAATTTGCATTTATAAACTAAAAATTCTAGTAACAGAAGAAATTGTTCAGGTTAATAGTCTCACTGCATTTTCCTTTATGAAAGAATGTTTTGTTATCAGCTTACTGCTGAAGTAATTAAAAACTTCACCAAAAGATAAATTCTGTTTATGAAATGCAGTTACGGAAGTTGGCAAAGGCATGAGATCATACTTACTAGGAAGAGGTGACCTGGTTATTAAGTGTGTAATAAATACTATAGCATTAGATATGACAAAAAAGTTTAAATACATAAATATTTAACCTGGTATTTTGTGACTGCTACTACAACACTGTATCTTAAATATAATCATTTATCATCTGCGAACAATAAGATATTTACTGGACAATATGTTTAATAACTGGTTTTAAAGGTCTTTTATGGCTCCTTCGGAATATAATCATTTTCATTAAAAAGAGAAAGAAGGAATTTTTTTCATAGACCTGATAAATGTGATCCGTCCTGCAACAGACTGGCCTGCCGACCGAGGTGCTCCATGCCTCGGATTCGGTGATTCCGGAGATTCAATTATTTCCATAGTATATGCAATTCACATTAAAATCAGTATCCAAATACACGTGCTTCATTTACACACTGACCAGAGCTTTACAAAAAACTGGCAGAGACAAAAGAAAAGTACAGCGACAATTATTTAAGTAACAATCCATATGAATGAAAAAAATTAACGATCATTGCAATTGATTTACTGAAATCCACTAGTGGGGAAAGACTGTTGGTTCCAGCCCAGGTGCAAATGAATCCATTACTAGCTGCCGCAGTGCATCTCTCCTTCAGAATAACCTTGGAAACGCTTTGACACATTGATGGAGATCAGGGGAAGCATCGTGAGACAGCACCTCTGCGGCTCGGCTCTCATTCTTGCCCTAGAGATGTACGTGTTTATGTGGAGTCTGCACGGTCTCCTTGCGCTTCTGCTGATCTCCATCAACGCCCTGGATTCCTTCCATAGTGCAGGGACCTATAGGTTAGGCGAGTTGGGGGTGTGTGGAAGTCCTGTGCCCTGTGATGGCATCTCACTCAGGGGGATCCCACCTCATGCCCCTACTTCCAGGATTACACTACAGGCTAACTGTGACCCTGCATTAAGTAAATGGCTATGGAGAATTGACGTATAAGTTCAGTCCAAACAAAGTGCAACAAAAATACGCAAAGTGTTAGGCTAAATGAAACACCACACAGAGGACTGTATAGCCCATTGCCCTGAGTCAATAAAGAACCTTTCATTTGGAAGGTGATGGTTTGACAGTACCTGAACAAAGCCTGTTTTTAACAGGTATATTTCTTTAATAAACCTCCTGACATTTCTCAGATTTAGGCAATGCAGTCTGTAGCGATTCTAAAACACCTAGATGAAGGTAAAAAGGATTCAAAAGGTTGCCAAGAGGGAAAAAAAGACAAAACCATAAGACTTAGCATGTGAACTGCATTTTTGAACGCAGTAGGGCCCCCTGGTTGCTGCTATTTGTCACTGCGGAACTTGAGCTGTGAACAGGAGACGAGAGACTGCGTTTCACAGACAGGAAGCGGTGTGTCTGTGAGGGAGCCACAACATGGGCTTATTTCAAGGTGCTGTTTTGCCAGGAAAGCAAAGCATTATCTGTGAACAAGTCAGGTCCTCCACTTCATCATTTATTCATAACAGAAAGTACTGTTGGGAATGTGCTGTATCTTTATATAGAGTTACAAGGGGTGACAATATTTTATGTATATATGGAGAAACGAACACGACAGAGGAGCAATTTTTGAGAAGTTAAAGCTTCAAAATGAAATTGCCTGAGTGATTTCACCACTGGGCCCTTGTGCAAAGGCCCGAATCCCCATTTACTTCTGAGACTGACTCACCCCGATTTCTCCATTGAACGCTGCTCTCAACAAATAAACGTAACTTGTCAAGGTTTTTTTAAAAATATGTACATTCTTGGGAAATAGGGTCCTGCCTTTCACCTTTTGCCTAGATAGCAGACTCACAATGAGCACATGCTGGGTGGATGGATGGATGGATGGATGAATGGATGGATGGATGGGCATTTTATTCAACCATAGATAAATGAGGGTGCATTAAAATTGAGCTGCAGAGCTAACAGAGTTTCCCCTCTGATTCTCACGCAAGCCTAATTTCCACTAGCCTAAATGTTAACAGGTCATTCACTTTATTTATTTCTTGCAATCCGGATCAGCGAATATTTTTGGCGCTTCATAAATACTGCTTTCCCAGGCCGTGGCATTTAGAGATTGTTTCTGGGATACAGATTAATCAGTAATGTGGACTGAGAGCCGCTCCTTTGCCGTCTCTCCGCTGTGATTAAACCTAGTGCCTCCGTGCAGTTTCCCTCGCAAACAGTACGGCATGCATTCGCACAGTGGTGCTGTTGGCTGTCGCTGCATTGTTTTCATTCTGGATCTTTCCAACAGATTAATTCTTTGCCTCTCCTCCCCGACCTGTCATTGTTGGTATTGAAGTCATTTTTTAAAAAACAGCACTCCGTGGGAAACAGTTGTTGGATGGAAAACAGATTGAGTTACATGATTTTTTTGAGAGGCTAAAGAAAAGGATTAATGTATAACCCTGAAACTATCAAAGTGTGGCCCAACGGTACCCAGCCAAGAAAATTGGTACAGTCCGAAGCTCCGGAGAGAGACCGCAAAATAATAAAGGTTAATAAACTCAGGCAAATAATCTGGGTTTTGGCGACTCGGGCACTTTTTAAACATCTGGGAACAGTGGCGCAGACAGGATGGATCCCCAGCTTATGAGAAAAGGAAAGGATTAATCTCTTTGGCCGAATGTCTCACTGTTTTTGAGTAGGCGACAAAACTTTCTAATCCTATCCTAGGCCAGACTGACAGCAGTGGCCAGATGGTCATTCACGAAGGATGCTGGGTAAAGTCACGTTTATGGGGACGTCTAAGGAGGCAGACCCCCCCCGCCCCCCCCCCAGAGGAAATAAGGGGTGCCAACTATGCGGCGAGAACGAGAGACGGGAAGGAGCCGGAAGCAGAGAGAAAGTAAGGAGGCCATGGAGGCGGAGGTGGTGAGAGAGGTGTGGAAGGGGAGCTGAACCCGGGCCGAGGCCTGCAGGTTCTCACGGCAGAGTTAGCCCCACGTGTGGCGGCCGCTCACCAGCAGCACTGCGCATCGAATGGCTGATTAAGCACAAATTGATTAGCGGACGCTCATTAGCATCCCGCTAACGATGACCTGTACACCCCCCCCCAGCCCGAGCACCCCCTTCAGCGCTCCAGCTCAAATGGATTAACAACCGCTATATTTCTGCCCGAGACAGAAAATCAGTGAGGGCTTGTCAGGAAGCTAACAATCACGTGGGTCTGTATTGCGGCCCCCGGCGCCGAGGACAACCATGGATTTCACGTTGGCGTCTTGTTTGCATTTACAGTCGGGTGCTTTTTTGGCTCAGCCCTGTTCCCCTGTCCCTTCTGTGAAGCCCCTCCCCCATCTGAACCTGTACCCGCTGCCTCAGGTCGTGATGCCCCCCCCCCCCTCCCCCCACTGAGCTCCCATAGGTTTTAATCCACCATTTAGGATATCAATAGCAGAGCCCCTTTTTCTGGGTCTCCCACTCCTGATGGGAGCAGGGAAAATGCAGCCGGCATCAATACTGCCTTTTGTTTTGCTGGCTGAAATGCCACTGAGCCCAGGGTTAAATTAATATGTTACCAGCAGCAGTTTAGACAGCCGAAAAAAAAACATTGATTGCTAGAACAGATGGATTCAGAAGTATGAGATTAATACAGAGGACGTGTTGCTGGGTTCCCTTTTATTCAGTCATTCCCGGTTTGCCGAATTTTATATGAATTTCAATCCATCCGTCTTCCTGCTGTTTAGTGGGGTCACGGAGGCCGGGAGCCGGTTCCACAAGGCTGCGTCCTGAGCCTTTACAGGCTACATACACGGAATCGTACAATACGGGAACTTTACAGATACTGAACACCCAACTGAAACCAAAAGATCGTACGAGGATACAGCGATGTGCTTGTAATACTATTTATTTCTGAGGCATTACTACAGAATTCAGTGAACTACTTTCCTTGACACTGTTCATTATTTATTGGTCTATAGTGAATATGTCTTTTTACTGTCTAAAATGTGTGTAATAGGCTACTGAAAGCCTGCAATGTCCTTCAAGATTATTCTAATATCTGTCTTTCTGTCTAGATCATCACACCCAGAGGTTTCTCTTCTCCCTACTTGAGTTTTTGGTTTCTTCCCTTCAATGTTTTCTTTCTTTCTTTCTTTCTTTCTTTCTTTCTTTCTTTCTTTCTTTCTTTCTTTCTTTCTTAATGATGCTGTAATGTACCACAACACACCCATGTAAAGCACCTTGGGGCAACTCTGATGTGAAAGGCGCTATATAAAAATAAATTTTACAAACTGAAACCGTCTGACACACAAACCCGTGTAAGTGTAAGGTGATGGTGGTACTGACCCATTGTGACCCATTGTGGGCCATTGTGACCCATTGTGACCCATTGTGGGCCATCAAAAACTGCGGAATTCATCCCGTATCATAAGTGCTGTAAATGGTCTTGATTTTGTTTTCACGATGCATTTATCTAAGCCAGAGATGTACATAAATGAAAAGGAGACTTTACAGGAGGATCGAATTCTTAGGAAGACAAAAAAACAAAGGAGAAGCAGCTTGATGAACGATGAAAAAGCCATAATTAGATCCTGACTAGAATGTGACCAACAGACTCTAAAACACCAGCATAATCTCCGAGTCTCATCAACTGTGTTATGAGTGGAGAAAATAAAATGTTAAGATCTGGCTAATGTGTCGCTCAGGCCTGTCTCTGCCATCTGCTGCACATCAGAATATCTCCTAATGCCCAAACAACAGCTGAGAAAAAACTTCATCTTGGAAACGAATAATTGTGTATCAACAAATAACTGTATCCATTTATTAAGCTTTTGTGACGCTGTAAAAATTTTCGTTTTGTTTTTTTTTGTTAAAAAAAAATGAAAAAATGGGCACTATGTAGCTGTATGGTATTTAAGATGGATGGTTATAAAGTAACATGGACGCGTGGCGGAATTAACCCCGCGCATGCCGTTTCTGAGGGAAAACAGGATCATGTCAAGATGAAAGATCACACTGAAAACACTGGACACTCTTAAAGGGTTTCATCCGGCTTACATGTAGTCATTAATTGAAAGGAAGTAGTTCAAAAACATTATAAAACACGGTGGATTACTTTATCATTAAGCTTCAATGCAGAATTTTGTGCATAATTTAAAAAGTCGTAAAACAATGTAATTTATTGTGTATATTTGATGAATACAGATTGGCCACCAGAAAGATCTGAAATGTGGTTTGGTAAATATAAGTATCTGCCAGTCTTATCTCTTATGTGACCGAGGACACAGCAGTCAGGAATTTTTATATGAGCCAAAGTGACTGTATATTGCTTATCTGGCCATCCATCCATCTGTCTGTCTGTCCATCCGTCCGTCCGTCCATCCATCCATCCGTCTGTCTGTCCATCCATCTATCCATCCATCCAGAGTGACTGTATATTGCTTATCTGGCCATCCATCCATCCATCCATCCGTCTGTCCGTCCGTCCGTCCATCCATCCATCCATCCATCCATCCAGAGTGACTGTATATTGCTTATCTGGCCATCCATCCATCCATCCGTCTTTCTGTCCATCCATCCATCCATCCATCCAGAGTGACTGTATATTGCTTATCTGGCCATCCATCCATCCATCCATCCATCCATCCGTCTGTCTGTCCATCCATCCATCCATCCATCCAGAGTGACTGTATATTGCTTATCTGGCCATCCATCCATCCATCCATCCGTCTGTCTGTCCATCCATCCATCCATCCATCCATCCATCCATTTGTCCATCCATCCATCCATCCATCCATAACCCCGTACCAGGTCACAGTGATCCCGGATATTAGAGGAAGCGCAAGGCACATTGTGTACGGGAGACTGTGGCAGACAGGAAATACTCAGTCATGCTGGCAGATTGAGAGTTAACTCCAAACTGGTCCTTGCAAATATCTGGAGTATGACAAATTACCAACAGGCCCTGGAAAGCACAGCTCAGTGAGCATTCCAACAATGCCATATTAAACTATTAATATTTAAACCTTAATGTTTCTTTAACTTGCATTTAGACAGAGAGGGGAAGACAGCTTTGGAAAACATGCCAAAGCCCAACAGTGGAGCCTAATGTGACGTCTCTGACAAAAGGGTGTGGATGCGGGTGCAGTGAAGGGGGACAGGCGACTGTGAGTCCGCTAGCAGGAGAGGTGAGAGTTCACTGCGCACCCAGTGAAAAATCACAGCGTCCGCTACAACACATAGATTCTTTTTTTTAATACAAAATGTCGTCCACTAAAAGACACCTATTCTGCCATTATTTCTTTAAGAGAGGAAAGACGCTTTGATCATACTTTGACTCTATCAGAGAGCACGCACTGCATCTGATACACATCTGAGACACAGCCTCTGAGTCACCGGGTCAATTTCGTAATAATCGAGATAAATTGGAGTGGGATGCGTCATGTGGTCATATGCTGGCAATGCCTGGAAAATCTGTGACATTCAAATAGTGCTTTTACCCTTCGGCCTTTCAGGTACCAACCCTGTCATATGGTCCTGTTTAATTAATTTTAATTACATTTGGTTCAATTACTTAAAGTGAGGAATAAATACTGTATTACTCTGGGAGGAATGTAGCAGCTGCAAACCGCTGGAAAATGTGGAAACGTTAGTAGGAAACGTTTACCATGCTTCTGAGAATTTAGTATGTAGGCGACAAGGAGCAACAAGTCTGTTTTCGCAGTCGGGTGGCCAATTCGCTACTATTTTTCTTTGATCTGTTTCTGCTAAGATGTATACATATTTATATGTTAAACTTCTCTGTCAGCAGACCGTTGCAGTTTCTAGTTGGTCGTTTCAAGCATATTAAAATCTTTTGTAGAGCCACCGATGGCCTGTAACCCTTTGTACACCATGCTGCTGGTAATACATTCTCTCCAAGATTATTGTCTGCCTGATATATTATTTTATCTGATCAAATCTGCCTCCTTCAGTAAACACAATGAAAGGTGGCATAGATGTTTAGCTACCGCCAACACAATCAAACTTTTTTTTTCAATCAGTGAGTAATGGCAATAATTTAAGCTTTTGTTCCTGGTGATGTTAGTCATGATACTCTCAAGAAAATAACCCCTTTATACACTACTGGCTAATTGGTAAGGTTCAACACGACTGAAAAGTGAAAACTATTCTGACTGTGTCTTTTTACCGTTTAATAATCATAATATTGTTCTAAATATTTTTTAAGACAATTTTTGACATCTATGGCAAAAATTGAAGTCAATGCGTCAACACATAAACGTAATCTTGTTTGTTGTGGTTAACTGTACAGAGGAAATGAAATCCTCCGAACGGATTATAATCTTTATATTGAACAAATGATCATATTCGAAGAGGAAGTTAATTGAGTAATGGTTAACCAACCTGTTTTTATTGAAAATATTGCTTTCTGCCCAGTGATGGGTTGGCGCCCCATCCTGGGTGATTCCCTGCCTTGTGCCTGTAGCCTCTGGGATTGGCTCGTCACCCACATGACCCTCAAATTGGACCAGTGAGGACAGAAAATGGATGGATGCATGGATGGATGGAAGGAAGGAATATTGCTTTCTGTCAGAGTTACTGATTTGCTAAGAAGTCTAGAAAATGATGTGCAGTTTCGAATGTAGATTAACAGCAAATTAAACAGTGTTTATGCTAAAAGACCATGCCTGGGGTTCATACTTCTGGATGGAGCTCGCCGCCTCTAGGACCATGCTCAGCTCCTGTGCCGAGGAACTTGTTGTGCACAGAGCCTGGGTTGGCTCAGTGGCGCGTTCAGGCTCCGCCGTTCAGGCCCTTTGCTCCACTCTGCGGGCTCCCCGGGGATTGCTTAGAGGAGCTGTGAGCAGATGGGCCTTGGATATATTCTTCTTTGCCGAAGACGGCACCGATGTAAGCACCTCCCACATTCTCCCTGAGCCGTGTTGGATGGAGCCGGTCCAGACCGTTGCTGGCACGGCGCGGATCTCATCGCCATCTGTCTCTCAGGACGGCACCCTCCCCGTACAGCCACCGCTCGCCTCCTCCCGCCTTCGCACAGAGAGTCTCCCATCCAACGAGCGCTAATTTAACGTTTGCTTTTATTTAGCAACTCACAAAACCTTTGAAGTGGGCTCTGAATGTGACCCAGGGGAATCTTTTTCATTTCAGTTCATGACTAGCACCAGAACATATAATGGTGATTTGTTTTGTTAAAAGGCTGTGCTTTAAATATATGTGTATTTACATGTACATACATATATATATATATATATACACACACAAACACACAAAATATGGGGTTGGGTCTGAGTGCATGTGGCCTTCGTATGGTCTGGTGCTGAAGCACGTACATATATTAAATATTAAATCTATAAATCCTGTTCTTTCTCATACGCACTTAAGGCCTAATAGATGCAGAGTCCCATCATAACCCATCAAGAGATGATTTAAGGTGATTTAAGGTTATTTTTGACTGTTACTGGGTGCTCGCACAAACTCATCTGCAGTAATTTCTAAGCCCGGTCGTGGGGATCCTTTCTTTATGTTGGTTTTCCTTCCAGTCGACATTTATTAAATTTATTCAATCTTGATCGACTAGTTGGAAAATATTCATCTACATGTCATTTAAATGTATATCGAATGAAAAGTTATAATCAGTTTGAGAAATATGTGCTCCTAACATATCGTACATATCATATATGTAAAAATAACGTTTCCCTAAAGTCGTATATGTGTAAAATATCAGGAACTTTACTTGATTTTATTCTGATTATAATTTGAATTGATCGCAGGTTAATTATGATCTGTGCCTATCATTCAGTTACTCTCATTAGTGAGCATCATTACTATTATTCCAGTTCAACACAGTTTAACAAACAACTAATTAAGTTTGTTTATTTATTTATTTGTTTATTTAATTATTATGCCTCCAAAAATCCCATCGCAAATAATTTTGAAACAATAATTTGTGAATCACCCCTGTAAACAGCAAAGTCAGACCTAATTAAAAAGACAATTGGAACAAAACCCAGCTTACAAAGGAGGCATCCAGAAGATCCATATAAATGTTGAAGCAGAATGTTATTGTGACGATGCTGCCATTCATGCTGCAAACATGGTGTACTGGGACGTTTTGTACGTGCCGTTCAGCAGTGCTGACAATTGCCAAAGAATTTATAAATAAACAAAACACTCCCTAACTTTTTAGTCTGACATCCATACGTACTTATTCTGAATGTCAGTAAGACTTTCCAAAGAATGCAGATTTGTCATTGAGTTGAAATCACTCAGCATATTAAGTAAGGTGCCGCATCATCTTGACTTAGTAAGAAAAAGTCTCATATCTCATCGGCATAACACATATAACAAATTGCTACATCTAAGGGAGACTCTTCAATGTGTATTTCTTTTTCTCCTTTTGCTTGTTAAGGGATTGCACATAGAGAAAAAATACAAATTAACTTAACTAAATGTGTGTTAGAAAAAATAATACTCCTGGCCCGAATGTATTGAGTTCACATGTTCTGTAAAACCTAGTTTATTTTGTATCTTTTAATTGACCATAGTGTGTGACTGTGTAAATGTGCGGCATCACGCTCAGAGCGTACCCCTCTGCCGTCATGCAGTCACGCTCAGAGCGTACCCCTCTGCCGTCATGCCGTCACACTCAGAGCGTGTCTCTCTGTCGTCATGCCGTCACGCTCAGAGCGTACCCCTCTGCCGTGACGCTCAGACTGTGTCCCTCTGCCGTCATGCCATCACGCTCAGAGCGTACCCCTCTGCCGTTATGCTCAGAGCGTACCCCTCTGCCGTGATGTCGTCACGCTCAGAGCGTACCCCTCTGCTTTCATGCCGTCACGCTCAGAGCGTACCCCTCTGCCGTGACGCTCAGACTGTGTCCCTCTGCCGTCATGCCATCACGCTCAGAGCGTACCCCTCTGCCGTTATGCTCAGAGCGTACCCCTCTGCCGTCATGTCGTCACGCTCAGAGCGTACCCCTCTGCTTTCATGCCGTCACGCTCAGAGCGTACCCCTCTGCCGTGACGCTCAGACTGTGTCCCTCTGCCGTCATGTCGTTACGCTCAGAGCGTACCCCTCTGCTGTCATGCCGTCACGCTCAGAGCGTACCCCTCTGCCGTCATGCCGTCACGCTCAGAGCGTACCCCTCTGCCGTCACGCTCAGACTGTGTCCCTCTGCCGTCATGCCATCACGCTCAGAGCGTACCCCTCTGCCGTTATGCTCAGAGCGTACCCCTCTGCCGTCATGTCGTCACGCTCAGAGCGTACCCCTCTGCCATCATGCCGTCATGCTCAGAGAGTACCCCTCTGCTGTCACACTCAGACTGTGTCCCTCTGCCGTCGTGCCGTCACGCTCAGAGTGTGTCCCTCTGTCGTCATGCCGTCACGCTCAGAGCGTACCCCTCTGCCGTCGTGCCGTCACGCTCAGAGTGTGTCCCTCTGCCGTCATGCCGTCACGCTCAGAGCGTACCCCTCTGCCGTCACGCTCAGAGCGTGTCCCTCTGTCGTCATGCCGTCACGCTCAGAGCGTACCCCTCCGCCGTCGTGCCGTCACGCTCAGAGTGTGTCCCTCTGCCGTCATGCCGTCACGCTCAGAGCGTACCCCTCTGCTCTCACGCTCAGAGTGTGTCTCTCTGTCGTCATGCCGTCACGCTCAGAGCGTACCCCTCTGCCGTCATGCCGTCACGCTCAGAGCGTACCCCTCTGCCGTCACGCTCAGACTGTGTCCCTCTGCCGTCATGCCATCACGCTCAGAGCGTACCCCTCTGCCGTCATGCCGTCACGCTCAGAGCGTACCCCTCTGCCGTCACGCTCAGACTGTGTCCCTCTGCCGTCATGCCATCACGCTCAGAGCGTACCCCTCTGCCGTCATGCCGTCACGCTCAGAGTGTGTCCCTCTGTCGTCATGCCGTCACGCTCAGAGCGTACCCCTCTGCCGTCGTGCCGTCACGCTCAGAGTGTGTCCCTCTGCCGTCATGCCGTCACGCTCAGAGCGTACCCCTCTGCCGTCACGCTCAGAGCGTACCCCTCTGCCGTCATGCCGTCACGCTTAGAGCGTACCCCTCTGCCATCACGCTCAGAGTGTGTCCCTCTGCCGTCATGCCGTCACGCTCAGAGCGTACCCCTCTGCCGTCATGCCAACATGCTCAGAGTGTGTCCCTTTGCCGTCATGCAGTCACGCTCAGAGTGTACACCTGTGCATTCTGGGATGGACTCCAGGCCTCCCGTGACCCTGTACCAAATAACGAGTTATGGAAAAAATATGTAAAGAACATTATAAAATCTATGCTAGGAAGTCTTGGTATTATAAGCATAATTTAAAATGCTTATCATTGGCAATTGCCTTTGACAGGAGAGAGTCAGAAGCAGTCGCTGGGTCTCACAGACTAACTTGCAAAGCATATTCCTCACTATACAAATGCTGTACATAATTTGCACATTATTTGCGTATGTTGCATTCCTCCAATTATCTGTCACTGAGCAGTTTTTAACTTCATTTGAATAATTGATGGGCTGTGAAGTAGCATTAATTGCTTCCTGACAAAATGCCGCACAAACGGTGACACTGCTAGCAGGATGCTGGCTGCTTTTTACCGGAGAGGAAACCTGATTAAAGCGAGGAGCCTCCGTGGGCGGCAGAGCGGGACCCTGGCCCTGTATTCAAAGCAAACTTTATTTCCCTTCGTAAAGGTTAGCCAGTGGTAAAAAATGAGGGCTAGTATTTCTCTTTTAATCAGAACACTCCCACTTCTTGAAAATCATTGACTCTTGTTCCTCTTCTCAACAAATTAAGAGCCTTTATGTTATAAAAGGCATTTTTCTATTAACAAATATGAAAAAGTCTTAAGCACGCACTGAAGATGACTCAGCGAGTTCAATTATTCTACCCTGGGCCTCGGTCTGACAGTCTACTATATGTTTGACAAAGAAACGCAACAGGAAGATGAGAATGAGCATGACTGTAGCGACTGATACTCTCGCAGCCCCCCAAGAAAGACCCGTCCTCTCTGATCCCACGGCGACGACCCCCGTCTGCTGTCGGGTTCCCTCTTGCCACCTCCCAGCCCACACTGGCATGTCAGTGACACTGACTTTCATAGGAGAATAAACTGACGTGACAGCAAGTGTCTTGGCAGAAATAGGAACCAAAAAAATAAAACTGAACCAATGGCTATGATGGAGAGCAACACATCATCTTCTCCTTAACATTTGGATAATCTTCGTCTTTGCTGGGAGCCAAAACACTTTTGAGTGCGTTCAGCTTTAATGTTGCGATACGACGCAATGTCAAGCACAGAGGATGAGGCGAATCGCAATAAGACAGCTGGGCCAATTCCTTGCACGACAAAGCGGACCTGCAGAAACGTTTCTGTGACCTTATGTGTTTATTGCCTAGTTTGTCTCTTCTGGGTTCTGCCCACCAGAACAAAGGCAAGTGCATCATGTCTCTCTAATATGAATCATTAGCAGCGGTTGTAGCTGTAATGAGCCACTGATGTGAAGACGTCTTTCATCCGGGTTGGCATGGATGGATAATGAGGAGTGGAAAGGATGGAAGGGGCACAGTGGGGGGTGGGGGGGGGACAGAATGGACAACAGAAATCAGAGGGTTGGAAGTTACCTGTGTGGGAGGAAGAAGCGTAAGAGCTGAACTGGGAGACTACTAATGAAGAGACTATAGTGCATGGACAGACCCCTGTAGCCTGATGGGAGAGCAGTGTCCACTGAAATACAGGAGGAATCATTAAAGATCCCTGTAGCCTAATGGGAGAGCAGTGTCCACTGAAATACAGGAGGGATTATTACAGATCCCTGTAGCCTGATGGGAGAGCAGTGTCCACTGAAATACAGGAGGGATTATTACAGATCCCTGTAGCCTGATGGGAGAGCAGTGTCCACTGAAATACAGGAGGGATTATTACAGACCCCTGTAGCCTGATGGGAGAGCAGTGTCCACTGAAATACAGGAGGAATCATTAAAGATCCCTGTAGCCTAATGGGAGAGCAGTGTCCACTGAAATACAGGAGGGATTATTACAGATCCCTGTAGCCTGATGGGAGAGCAGTGTCCACTGAAATACAGGAGGGATTATTACAGATCCCTGTAGCCTGATGGGAGAGCAGTGTCCACTGAAATACAGGAGGGATTATTAAAGATCCCTGTAGCCTGATGGGAGAGCAGTGTCCACTGAAATACAGGAGGAATTATTACAGACCCCTGTAGCCTGATGGGAGAGCAGTGCCCACTGAAATACAGGAGGAATCATTAAAGATCCCTGTAGCCTGATGGGAGAGCAGTGCCCACTGAAATACAGGAGGAATCATTAAAGATCCCTGTAGCCTGATGGGAGAGCAGTGTCCACTGAAATACAGGAGGAATCATTAAAGACCCCTGTAGCCTGATGGGAGAGCAGTGCCCACTGAAATACAGGAGGAATCATTAAAGATCCCTGTAGCCTGATGGGAGAGCAGTGTCCACTGAAATACAGGAGGAATCATTAAAGACCCCTGTAGCCTGATGGGAGAGCAGTGCCCACTGAAATACAGGAGGAATCATTAAAGACCCCTGTAGCCTGATGGGAGAGCAGTGCCCACTGAAATACAGGAGGAATCATTAAAGATCCCTGTAGCCTGATGGGAGAGCAATGTCCACTGAAATACAGGAGGAATCATTAAAGATCCCTGTAGCCTAATGGGAGACCAGTGTCCACTGAAATACAGGAGGGATTATTACAGATCCCTGTAGCCTGATGGGAGAGCAGTGTCCACTGAAATACAGGAGGGATTATTACAGATCCCTGTAGCCTAATGGGAGAGCAGTGTCCACTGAAATACAGGAGGAATTATTAAAGATCCCTGTAGCCTAATGGGAGAGCAGTGTCCACTGAAATACAGGAGGGATTATTACAGATCCCTGTAGCCTGATGGGAGAGCAGTGTCCACTGAAATACAGGAGGAATCATTACAGATCCCTGTAGCCTGATCGGAGAGCAGTGCCCATTGAAGTACAGGAGGAATCATCATGGATCCCTCTGCAGTCTGACCCTTCCCACAAATCCAGCTAAAGATCTTGGTATGAGGTCAGTATTGATCCAAGCGGAGATACAGTTACTCAGCCTGCCATATTTTTTCTTTCAGCTATAATGACTCGCAAATCTTAGCACAATTACTCTTGTATACAGACCATATTTTATCTGTAAGCTGTGGACCCATGACTGTGAACAATCAGTACATTCACATACACAGCTAAGTGAAGCTACAGTTATAGCTCAACTACGCCATTTAATAGGACTGCTGTCGATTTATTGGCCAAATTATGTTTGACTGAGCTACAATAGGTGACGAAATGGCTCCTTTCAGCTTGTTAGTATCTGGCTTTTTCCGCTTGACCGATTACCTCACAGATGTAATGAACAAATTAGGTAACAAAAACTTTACTTGAGATCTGGACGGAAGAACGGATACAACATGATCCGTACAGCATAACAATAAACAATAAGTACAGTGTTTTGTATAATACACTATGACAGCACGGTATTGGATATTTTTCAAATATTCCAATGTTGTTTTGTTATTATTGGGGTATTTATGAAACAAACAAAGAGTTCAACATAAATTTCTCAAGATCCTGTCTAGGAGTGACTTAAACAGCAAGGATGAAAATGATTGTCTCGGAAAACACATGCAAAAACAGCGTAGGTGAACTTTAAACTGACTTCTAAACATATGCTAGGTAATCTTGAAAAGGAATAATAATTTAAATTGCAGAGCTAGGTAAGTTATATCTGAGTAAAAATGCTTTTAACTTAGACTTAAGCCCCCTGCTCTATAATGTCTGTGCAGAATGAAGGTAAGAAAAAGGCTGATCTTAATCTAGCTGACTAGTGATGTGAGAATTGCATGCGCATAACATGTGATGTTGGTATTAATATCACACATTGCCCAGCCCTGTGATATACTACAGGAATTTTTCGAATTCAGCACAAAATACCCACCTTGCGTTGTGATGTCATTCGTACCAGTTTTTACACCGTTGGGAAACCAACACCTTGAAGTACCGTACCTTAAAGTACGGAGCAAGTGTGGAGCATGTGCAGAGCGCCTAGGCCAGTTTGAGTCCGATTGAACGTTTACACGCAAATCGACTTCCAACCACATTAGCTGGGTGTCTTAATCCAACTAGGAGAAATTCAATTTAGTATGATTTCAGTCAGACTAACATGTTTACATGCACTTTAAAAGTCCGATTTTAGTTGGACTAACACAATAATTAAATTTTCTTAGTGTGCATGTAAACGTACCGACTGAAACATTTGTGCTTTGTATTGAATAAAAAAATGGAAACAAACACCTCTTTGGCTGTTAAGAATGTTTCTCAGACAGTATAGTCATTATTATTCAATAAATTAGTTTAATCCAAGACAAACAAACTTAACTCCTCTCAGTTATATTTATATATCTGTGAACACTTTCCCATGAGAAATCTTTGAGCCACTGATGCAATTCTCTACTTGTCCCCCCTCTCTGCCAAGCTTAAGAGGACCGCAACTAAAAAAAAAATAACCTGTCTGTTCAGTAATCTAAGGAGTAAATAAGAGAAATTTTCCACATAGCTATAAAAGGACATAGAAGCAGAAAGCGACGTAGACCCTCGGGGGGCAAATTTTCAGCGTACAATATTTAAAAAAGAAAATTTGTTTCGCAAGTATTCCGGAATCATTACTCGCTGCTTTGCGTTATATAAACACAGGCCTGTAATTGTAGTGTTTTGAAAATCAAAATACGCATTATTAACCAAAGGAGGGCTCTCGAACACTTCACAGAGGACAATAAACACTTGACATGGCTCTGCCACAGGCCGTTCTCCTTAGACGTTCTCCTAAAGGTCCACAAATTACTGCTTAACAAGATTTTTGCGTTGCACACCTTTTAAGCTGTTTGTTTGGTCGTTTCTATTTTTAAGAAATAACATACCAGGCCCGGTAAGAAGAGTAGAAAGGTAGAAAGGAGTCAAAGAAAGGAGAAATACAGCCTGAGACTTCTGCTGGCCTGCGGGGAGGAAATGAACTGAAAGGCTTTTCAGGCTGCATGCATGAAGGTCGGGCTAGCGACGGCTTTTTCTTTCCGTAGGCACCGCCTTGCCTCATTCGCTCGCCTTCCATTTTCTCGCTACCCGCAAGGCGGGCGACCAGCCTGACCTCGCTTTACCCCTCAGCAATGCATCAGGAATGCCTCGAGTTTCGATGATTATCCTCAACAACCGAATCAATCGTATAATTTGTACAAACGTTTAATCCACTAAGTTCTATAAAATTAAACGAAGCTGCAGTTCACTTTCCTCTCCTTACTTTATAAAAATTGCAAACCTCCTCTAACCCCTCAAAAAAATTGCAAGACCCCCCCCCTCCCGCCCCAGCACCCTTTGTTCACTAACCATGCCCTTTGAATGAGTAACAAAGGAGCCTGGAGCTGAAAAATAATACGAAGCAAAGGTGATACATATTTCCTTTTTTTCAGATGCACATCATAATCAGGCATTGATTTCATTTGTGGTTTTACTGGAGTTAGTGTAGTTATTATATTACTTTGAAAATGGGAAAATAGAAGAACAAGTGCAGTAATAACAACAAAAATAATAAAGTACATGAATGTCTAAAATTTACATGTAACAGAGACTCCCATGTGTGTGCATGGATATTCCTGCAGGATTACTATAATCCTCCGATGACAGCTGGGTATGTGTGACGGCAGGCCGCGCTTTCACATGTTTCCACTTCGGTTATTGTGTAGTTTACTTTGTGTACTAGAGCACTTATGCCAGTTAGTTTTAAATCTTCTCCACCCATCCATTTCCATACTTGTTAGGCCTCTGCTGGGTCCGGAGTCTCTCCCAGAGGCTCCCACCACAAGACAGGGAATAAACCAGGATAAGGAGCCAACTCATTACACCCACACACATTCACACCTGCAATTTTCCTTTGGACAGTGGGGAGAAACTGCAGGAAGCCCCATGACAAGTTGGGGGCGGAGACTCAGACCCTGCCCCCCCAGAGGAGCAGCCTCCCGAGCTGCCAGGGGCACAGCTGCCTATGAATTCCTGTTTCTAAGAATGCCAATCCACTGCAAAAGGAGACGAAAAGTACAGCAAGCCAGCAGTCCTTTGAGAGTCTATTCCCAAACGTACGCTTCAGAAAGGAGACTTTAGGATTTATATTCCTCAACGTGCCAGTGGAGGTCATTTTGAGAAGTCCTTCATTCTCAATGCCTGGCAAAATCTGTTTGTCGGAGAATGTGGCCGAATTTCAAAGTAGCTGATAAACTGACAATAAGAGCAATGCTCTGGCAGTCCCGTATCTCTGTAATGTTATGCATAGTCAGACTGAAGTCAGCCCTCTGGCTGAAAGGCCAAGGGGAACAGTGTCACATAAACCTTAGAACCACAGATGTGCATCCTGTAATTAGGAAGCCGTTAGAGTTTATACAAGGCGCCACCTCTGGGCTCGTTGTCACTCCCCATCCCCCAATTTCTCTTGCTCATTTTCTGCCTCTCCAGGGAACCACATTTTTCTGCTGCTACAGCCAGCACAGTTCGGTTCTGATGTTCTGATGCAGCCCCGCTGCCCCCGCCCCATGTGCAGCCTAACATATGCTTTCAACCTGCTCTTTGCTGACTCCTACAGGCTGGCAGAGTTACTGCTAAAAACTCATCAAGCCCCATCTCTCACTGCTATAAAGCCACACAACCTTTCAGGTTTTTCATTCCACAACCCAACCCGCCCCCCCACACACCCCAGCCTTTCACTTGTTTTTATCCCCTTTATCTTATCAATTCTAAATACCTCCTTGTTCTCATGTGCCCCCCCCCCCCCCCCCCATGCACTGAAAACAGCAAACATCACATCGCTTAGGCTGTCTCACTGTCTCACTGTCCCACTGAATATGTCAAAATTCGAGACCATCGCCATTCCTCCCTTGTCGCCTTTCTGCACAGAATCCTGAAACATGAAGCATTTGTAACTTTTTCAAGTTAAATGACCGTCCGTTCACACTTCAGGGCACATTTTTGCTTTGTGAATAAATAGTTTATACATAACATTTTTAAACCTTCAGAGATTTATCTTATTGTTATTCATATATAAATATTGTGTGTTACATAGAATCCTGAATTATAAGTGCAAGGATCATAGCAGGAGATTTCCCTTTAATTGTATTTGAATCAGTCTCACTTACACTTCAAATAAATTGTAAGAAATCACAATTAATATAGATTGTGTATGGGTATCTGAAATGCGTAGCATTACTCCTGTTTCAAAGGAGACTCGATGTCTATAAATAGCACATAGGTGTTACTGTTCTTATGGCAGGTGTGTTACATGCAAAGCCTCGGGAAACTACTAATATGTCACAAGGAATCGTGTCAGCGAACTTGATGTTGTTAACGTCTTCGCTAAAGAGATGGGAGCCACTCTAATAGTGAGCAGGTGCCTTGGCCCAAGCTGTAAGGCGAAGACAGAACCCATTACCTGCAGGTGTCCTCATGGGTCTCCCGTGTCACTACAGGGAAGATCACAATACTCTATACCACTGTCATACAGCTCTGGCTTTCTTTGCTTTTTCAGGTACAGTACAACACACACTGTTCTTTGATTTGCAGAAGGGCGATATTGCGTGACAACCTTCATTGTGTTTTTGACAAATAGATGTGTTCTCCCTTTCTGAAAGATGCATCTTGCAGGACATACGTTCTTCAAGACACAGGGCGCACGCTGTCAGCAAGTGGTTTGAAGTCCATGAAAATGACGTAACTCACTTACTTATGAAAATCACCGGGCTGTAAAGCCACTGTAAATCTGAGGCACTCTTGGAGATGCAGCTCTGGTACTGCTTCCTACCTCCGGCACACCGTCGAAAACTGAAAGGACTTCTTGATGAAATAGAATGATTGCTTAAAAGAATAGGGTCATCGCCCCTCTCGTGTCACACAGCAATCGTGTCTGGGGGTACAGGACAGTCAGCTGACTGTACCATTACCTCTTACACTTCATGGACAACATGTATGTGGGCTGTCCCTCAAAGAGTAGGTGAATAACTCTGTTAGTTACTGCTTTCTGCTGTTCCATCCATCCATCCATCCATCCCCACGTCAGCAGCTGGGGAGTAGTTCAGTGTTGTAATGGGTGCTGCTTAAATTTCCATCCATCCATCCATCCATCCATCCATCCAGCCACCCAGCCATCCAACCAACAATCCATCCAGTTATTCATTTTCCATACCAGCTCCTCCAATCCCGGGACTTCAGATGATGTTGCGATAAACTGGCATGTTGGATACCTCCTGGCTGGTGCAGTTTGCTTCAGGATGCAAGCTGATTTTCTACTAGATAAGTGGTATATAATTTGGATGGATAATATTGCAAGTCTTTGTTACATTAAGCTATGTAAGCCATTCCGGAACCTGGGGAGAAGCTTAGGTATTAGAGACAATACTACTTAGAGCAGACTTTGGGGCTATGCAGAGTGTGTGTAACGCTATGCATGTATTTTTACTTCCATCTGGTACCGTAGTCTGTGGTTCCCGTTTCTTCCAAGCAGCTGCACCAGTTGTATGCAAACAGAAATCTATTTAAAACCCATTCGATCCCACATTTTATTTTTTCAAGCTTTTTTTTTTTTTTTTTCCCAAACGCCTGGTGTTTCCAAACACTACCTGAATCTGAGCTGCTGCTCTCTTCTAACAGCTACTGTCACACGCAGATATTACAGGGCGCTCCTAGGTAGACCTCAGATATCTGCGTCTGGCATTAGATCAAGGTAATCAAATGTAATCACACACAATTAAGAGCTGTTAGATTGCCAACCGTCTGCGAATCTACAGTTAGTCTATAAAAAAAAAATTGCTATTTAAAAACTGACTATAAATTATTCACAGTCTATTAATAGGTTGACAAGCAGTAGTGCTGTACTGAAATGAGATACTATACATGCGATTTTACAGACGAGAGCAACTTTTTGTATGGTCGTGGTGAGAGTCTCTCAGTGTGGGGTGGGTCATGACTGGATTAGAAAAAAAGGAGCACAACCCAAGGGGGGGTTACACCGGTGCTGGATCAGGGAAAAGTCTATTATAGGCGTCCGTCTGTTTCTCGCACCAAGGTCATTGTGTCTGGGACGTCGCTGGACAGTTTCATACCCCTTCCACCGCTGCTGTTTGGCGACTGCCGAGCCACAAAGGCTAAAGGACAGAGGTTCTGCTTCTGTTTTCGTGAAACGGTGACCCTTGAAAGGAAGTGAGTGACTGATCGAAACGACAGCGAGGCGCAAAGCAGCCTGTCGAAACCAAACTATGCGTGTGAAAAATCATGCAGCATGACATGACATTATTGACCGATGAGATCGATGCACTCATATAATCAATTCTTTGGGTGTCTCCTTATCAGCGGGCCTGTTTTTCTGTGCTTGTATTAAAGCAGCAATTGTAGAAAATGATTTGCGGGTGGATTTAATTACTTGAGAGGGCACTGTTTTATATTCAGGAATTTTTATTAAATCTGTGAAGTCTTGACTTTTCCTTCCTTGATCCTTCTGCTCTGCTCCATTCACGTTTGGCCATAAAGAAAATCCTTCCCCCCAAGGACAGGTCATGGCAGAAAGGTTGTGTCCATCTCTCCACTCCTCTGCCTGCGGGTGGTGTTTGGCTCCGTGGGATAGGATGCTGCGATTGGAAGGTCGCTGGTTTGAATCCCAAGCAAGGCCCTTAACTTTCAAATCCTTCAGGTGTTGTTTGACGTCGCTTTCAGAAATGTATGTGCATCCCCTAAGTGTAAAGCTTGCCAATATTGGCAGGCCCACATAGCCCTATAAACTCCTACGTGTGGCCCTCTTCCCATGATTAACCAGAAAACCTCCCACTAATACCCCTGACCTACCTGGTAGTCTATTGATCGGCTATCAATCAAGGCTGTCAGGGGTGACTGCATGTAGTTCAGGCATAACAAATATGATTTGTTCTTCAGAGGAAAGTACAGGATAATCATAATGGTATGGAATTCTAAAATATCTGTGTAAAAGATCGTAATAACACAATTCTATAAAAAACTTCACCAAACCTATCTAAAAATACCAACGAAAAGCATACTGCAAATCAAACTCCAGTTCCTAAGCATGCCTACAAAGCAGCATGTTTTGGTGGACTTTCTGTTTGACCATTGCATACCTCACAATCTCCTGTGTTGTACTGAATTACTGACATAAAATCGCAGCACAATAATCACTGGCAATCTGGCAGTTTGTCTGGTGTCTTGGTCTCCACATGATCTGAAGTGAGTTAATGGAACATACTAAGACATACTGTGTGTAGTGTGTATCTCAAAAAGATACCAAAATAAACCCTATAGCTGACATATTAGTATCGGAAATATTACTAAGAATCTGTATAGGTTCACAAGGAGCCAAGTGCTATGACTTAATGTTACTAATTGGGAAAAATCAAACATTATCTTGCCTGTTCCTCTGATTCTATTTTTCATTAATTATCCTTAAATCCACGCCACTGTGTCAGCCCCGCTGCTGCAATTTAGGTTCAAGGTAATTAAGGATGAGACAAAGATTGAATTTGCCCTCGCTCGGCTCCTGTGGGAGGCTCCTTCTCATTCAAGGTTATACGAGCGAGTCCGAGTTTAGCTAATATTATGCGTGAGCCGACAAGGATGTTCAAATATTAGCACCTCAGTCTTGGGCTTATTCAGAAGCGGAAAATGGATCACGGTTAGGAAAGGAGTTTGAGCACATATTCTGGGCATGTTTGGAACGATGTGCAATACCCCTACTCCAGGTGTTGTTTTGTTGACGGTCCAAATATGTCCAGACCCACATGGGAGGATTGTGGGTGGGGGCAGAGCAAGCTCCCCATTGGTTCCCCAGACTTCAGTGGGGTACTTGGACTTCCATAGCACCGGTGCTGCCCTGCCCTCAGGTTCTTTGGCTGCCCCTTTCCCTCTGGCTGCAGGCTGAGGTGTGAAACAAAATTTGCTGGGAAAAGGTCTGGATCGGTGCCAGCTGATGGCTCCACAGTTCACTCCATTCTCACCTCGCTGTAAGTCGTTAATAGATCCTCTTTTTCCAGTGCCGATGACCGGTTATGAACTTGAGGAACTCTGGCAGGGGGGGAGCAGTAAAGTTTGATGACTTTCCCACTTGTCTCAGGGGTTTAAATTAGCAACTGTTGCAAAATATACCATTTAAGTCAGTGACCCTCTATGGCAGCGGCCAGCTTCCTTTCAGGCTCAGTAGAACAGTCTTAGGGCTCCTCCCAAGAAACCACTGCTGCCAGTAGCATGGAAAGCGACAGCAGACATTGCTGGACGGCCTTTGAAGAACAGGACAGGGACACGGCAACTGTAAGGGGGCTGCTAACCCTCCATATCATATGAAGTGTGAAGTTACGATAATACAGTAACAGTACTGGGTGCCCAGTGACAAGCAGTGATTAGCATGTATGGATCAAGTAGGTATAGACAGTAAATCAGCTTAAAATAGTTATATCTGCTCTAACTCAATAAAGCCTAAAGTGTTGTCTACTTTTATGGATTTTACGAGTCATTTTTGATACAATTTGCTATGTGGTGTCATAAATCACTTTATGCAAGCACTTATATTGTGGGCATAATGAATTTGTAGGACAAGCTCTTCATACTGGTGTATGTAGGTTAAAATTAAATGAAGCTGGTTGCTGAATTCATGCAACAAAGTCCACAAATGGGACAGTGGTTGTGTAAGCAAAGTCAGTGGATTGTACTCTTACTGTAAATACAGATGAATATTTGGATGTTAAATAAGGTGTTAGGATGTTAGTTGTTTTGTTGGTCTAGGACACAGACATTTAAGCTGGTGTTACAGTCTCAGGGAGGGCTCTGCTGGCCCTTCAGGAAAACATCCAGGTGTATATTTAAGGACGATGCCTCTCACTCTGGCTAAATGCCTCAGCGCAACAAGTAAATGTTTGGTTCTAAAGTCAGTGATCATAGGATATAAGGAGGCGCTGGGCTCATACACCACACAGGAGTGACACTCAAAGCATCAGCACCGCTACTAATGAAAGTACAAACATTCGTACTTTATCGGAATGCTGTTCACACGTTTTTCTTTTCTTTTACAGCAAGAGAAACCTTTGATAGATTTGCAATTCAATATAGAGCAAACTGCGACAAGCCATTGAAAGAGATGTGAAAGCTAATAATGAAGATGGAAAATGAAAGAACGTTGTTAATGATGTCATTACCCAAAGCCTGGAGGGCAGTGCTGTTTTAAAGCCACCGGACAGGTTAGTTTGTAGAGTTGTGGTCCTGATGGTCTGATGGACTGTTTCCCCAGCAGGCAGACGGTCACATTCTACAAGGTCCTTGATAAGTCCTCTGGGTAGTTGGCAACGTCAAGATGAAGTGCATGATGCAAGAGTGGAGGTTTTATTCAAAAGCCATGCAATGCAGGACCAAGACCAGGGGCATTGTAAGAGGTTTACGCAGCGTCAAAAATCCAATTTCGCAGTGAAAGAAACTAATGTATCATATGAGTATGACGGGAAATAGGGGGTTTTACTGCTGAGATTGAACCTATAAGCAAATGAGAAGAGCTACATTACACATCCCCTTATTGACCAAAGGTCATGATGTGGTTGAGTTTTCACAACTCATGATTCACTTCAATGGCAGAGAATGGGAGACTGGGGCAGACTTTCATCTAGATGTGAAATTTTATGAAAAATTTTCTTTCCCGAAATGTCCAGGGTTGATACGATACTTGGTATTAAAAACACTTCTGCCGGTTCACAAATTTCATTTCACCATTTCATAAGAAAGGGGATTCTAGGAATACACATTCCGGAAGAAGATATCTCCTGCCCATCAATGTCCGGGGCTCAGAGTGACAGCTGCTCTTTCTTCACAGCTTACTGTCCATGTCTCACTGTGTGTGCAGGTCATAGCTGTTATCAGTAGGGCAGGTGAACAATATGCCTTCTGTGAGGTCAATACATACACTTGTTTCTGAATTTTAATTTGCATTTTCATGCTTTTTTCACATGCATATTACATATTTAAAGGGTGCAACAATAAGGTTGTGCATTGTGACTTTATTACGATATACCCTCCTCAACAGACAATGTAAGCAAATGATGCTAATTTCTCTTCCTTACAGTCTACACAAAGCCATCTGTGTATGAAACCTGGCAGGACTTTGTGTACAGATATTATATTATTGTGTCTTGCTGGCCTTATGAATTGGATGACAACTTTGTCATATTCAATTCCGATAACAGTGGATTCACAAATAACATATATATGCATTGTAAATATTATACTAATATCTAGCATTATTTAGTGTACTTGGTCTTTACTGTGGAAGTCTTTCCAGGAATTAACGTTGAGCTTGACATCTGCAGAAAGCTATTGCTTAGGATAGAGGGCATTGTAATGGTGTAACTCAGCATTGTTATGGTGTAACTCAGCATTGTAATGGTGTAACTCAGCATTGTAATGGTGTAACTCAGCATTGTTATGGTGTAATGGTTGATTCTGTACTAACAGGTATCCCATGTCCTTTTATTCTGATGTTGAAATAACACTGTACAGAATTTTTACAGAAATTTTATAAAGAGTTTACTGAAAACACAGCTGCTGTAATGACTTCCCTAGTGTAATCCACTCACCTTGCTTCTGCAGGGACACACAGGGATCCCTCAGTAGGATGCCTCTCCTCTTTTGTCGTGTTTTCTGCAGTCTTTGCCACCCAGTTAATATAATTCCTGTCCAGCGAGCTCCATGTCTTCAGCTCAGTCTTTCCAGGGTCAGATTCCAGGCTCACCAAGACTGTAAACTCTCAAACAGTCCTTGAGGACACTTTCTCCGCTGTCTTTCTCCCCTGAAGGTCCACCTGTTCTGCTGAGCAATGAGGTATAAGGCCACTGCCATACCTGCTGCTGCCTGACAATAATTGTTTGTTGTCCTCAAGAGGTGCTTGTTGCTAATGTTGGATGAATCCTGAGGGAAATGAGTGTGCAAAGTCAAATTTAAGCCATCTGGCCAAAACAGAATACAGTGATTGTTTCATTCAATGCCTTGGCTTTGAGTCTTATTGTTTATATCTAACACACGGCATGGGCTGTATTAAAAATGTGCTTTATACAGTATAAATATGGTATTTCTTATGATGCACATTCAGATTACTTTGTTTGAGGAGAAAGGTTTGCACAGGTTATGCGAGACAATGAGAGATCAGCTAATGCGCACCCAGTTTAGAGAAAATGTGAACACCATATATAGAGCTGGGGCGGAGACTCGAACCCTAGTCCCAGAGATGTCAGTGCCAACCACTGCACCGCAAATGTTGAAAATTCTGCTTTTGCCAATACATCAGAATAAATATCAATAAAATATTCCAGAATTGAAATATTTGTGATTGTTTTGAAATGAAGTGATTGGATGCATTTAGACATCAGGACTATATAATATACAGCAAAATTTACTCGCTGGATAACAGGGTGCAGTGTGGTTTTGCCATCTTGCCCATTTGACTTCCTCTGCCGGCCCCTGGAGGATGGGCTCCCCCTTTGGGTCTGCTTAGGGTTTGGGCTTCCTCTGCCGGCCCCTGGAGGATGGGCTCCCCCTTTGAGTCTGGTCCCTCCCAAGGTTTCTTCCTTCTAGGGAGTTTTTTTGCTGCTGTCAGCTCTGGCTTGCTCACTGGGGGCTTTGGGTGGGGATGCTGTAAAGCTCTGTGAGGCAGTGTAATGCTGTGAAAATGCACTATACAAATTGAATTGAATTGAATCGAATTGAATTGAAGGGTCGTGCTCGTGATCAGAAGGTCACTGGTTCAGATCTCCTCCTCAGTAGAATATTTCCATTGTTACTGAGCCCTTGGGCAAAGTCCTTCATCCCCTAGAATAATGCTCCAGGGCACTGGATAAGTGGCTGCCCCTAAGCTTCTATCTCACCTGTGTATGCCAAGAAGGACATCAAGATGGGATATGCAAAAAGTCCTATGTACCTGTACTTTTGTAAATGGCAAATAAAATAACATTTCATTTTTCCTAATGTTATTCTGAAAATGCCATTTTTAGTCCCTACTGAATCAAAGGCCTTATTTTCCTACCAGCGAAGGTTTCCATCAACAGATTATGCGCCTTGTTCTGAGGAGTGGAACTAAATCAGGTAAACAGAAAACGCTGCATGTGCAGGAAGGGATGGACCCGGAAGGCTCATTATCCCTGAGCGGGAGTAGTGGCCGGACTGAAATGTGACATGAATTGGGCCGCTGAGTTACGCCAGACTGGAGCAACCGAAATGGTTTGCAAGAACAGGCAAAAACTCCTCACAGAAGACTGGTAAGCATCAAAGATTCATTTCAGCACACAGTGATTTTTAAGCTTGTTATTTAATCATTTTGGTTAATCATGAAAAATATATTTTGTGTGTATTTGTTATTCGAGTTATCAAATATGTATATTATGATATCAAATACTGGAGTTTGGATGCATTTTTTATGAGATGAGATTATTTATGATTTAATGAGAGACAGAAGATGTAGAAGACTGTGCTTTCATGTGATCTGACAGTATAGTATATACTATGAATCGATAGCATTGCGGAACTGCAGCCGAAGAGAATTATCTGTGATGTATTTTTGCCCTGTATCTGTGTCCTGGGTGGAGGGGTGGGGGAAGGGATGGATATTTCCGATATGAAATAAAATCGTTAACTAAAAAAATACGTCTGCAGATGGCAAAAAATCCGTAAGTAATAAGAAACCAAAATCCTGTCCACACATGGACTTTGAGAAAAATATAAAGAATGACATCATAGCAGACAAACTGTAAAAAAAAACACTGTGAAAAAGTTCAGCAGTTGCAATAACTTTGAAGCCCCATGCTGGGTAAAAAAAAAAAAAAGACGTTAAGATATCGCAAGCAGGATTCATCTGTGGATTCCCAGTACTGGTAATCTGCTGTGCTGAAAGAATCACGTTAATTGAGAGCTCAAAAGAAGCCTGATCGTAGTACGTAAGCACTGCACTGTATGTACCGCCAGCACACCACTGCATTCAGAGCACTGCTTTAAGGAAGGCATTGTTGGAATATATCCGAGTATGCAGCTGAAAGTAGAGATGACAGAGAGTCCACTGTTCTCAGCACAATCTAACTTTAATGGAATATTGTGGTCTCACTCAATTTGTATGGCTTCAGATTTCACAAGTGGACCCCAGGTTCCCTCCGAGGCATAATAATCTAGATGGCCGTAATTATCAGCGAGGAAGACGGGATAAACCCTAAACCTAGGTCAGAGAACCAGGGGTTACGTCTGAAATATTGCTGCAGTTCAATTACATAAACGTAATGGAGGTCAGGCGTTTTTAAATGAGCTGACTGGTGCCGGTGAGACAGGGGACTGTCGGAGCCGAGGTGAACGCATCCACACTGAAGGAAAAACTGACACAGAGCACAAATAAAACACAAAAAAAGAAAAAAGGAATCATCACAAATTTTAATCTTATTCCATCCCCAAGGTATGCAGAAGTCATACAGCTTGGCATTAATACATTTTTAACGTATAAGTATGAATTTTAAACAGGATCACTGTGTCATTGTATTTTTTTTTTGAGTTGGTTCTTTAGTCTTCTGTTCTGTCTTTCCTTTCCTTTTCAATGATTTACTGTCACCTTCTTCTGTGCTTTTTGACCCTCTAATTAAACAAAAAAAAATCACAGTGAGGGATTTACAGTTTGTTAAAAGCTTCCAAGTGATTTATCGGGCTCAGTGACAAGGTGAACATATAACATGTAACTTTTATTTATATTTCATCACTTCCTGGTTTCTGCTAATTTCCTGGATATAAACACACTGCCGGCCGGCGTCTCCGCCAAACTCCTATCTCATTCATAACGTTGTTGCACTAATGGCTGAATTGATTTGCTCCATGATTGAGTTCTATAAGGAGCATAATAACTTTGGGTGTCATGGTGACACAGGCTCAATAAATCACTTATATCCTCTATCACTTAGTACAAAATTTATTTATCTTATTTTTGGCATCACCCAGAAATCCACACGAATGCCGCCGCCGCGTCACAACACCTGCTCACTACAACGTCAGTCCACATTAATTATATTTGCACTTGAGACAAAGTTGCACAAACCCGATTTCCAATTTAACGTTCTCACTCTCATTGCATTTACAGTTTGCTTTGATTGACTGGCTCTTCTGTAAATTGCTTTTGTTTAGTCACAAAATATCCCTGTGTGAGTCACCCTGATCTCTGAATGTAGGCCAGCCCAACGTGTCACATGAAGAGTCTACATAACCTAACTCACCCACTTTTATTCTCGATGAAATCCACCACAGCTGTGTCCTTGCATCCCAAAGAAAGACACATGATTGACAGTCACGGGCTTAATGGCAATTTTCTTTCTTGACCAAGTCAACTACTAGCAGAAGATATTTCAGCACAGTGCTGATTCTTCGCACGAGGAGCAGCACACTGGAATTTTAGATGGCTACAATATTAAATTAATTTGCCTGGGTGCAGTAATAAGCCAGAAATGTATGCTTGTAACCAGCCTTAGTACTATACCAAGGCCTTAAAAAATTAATTTCAGAGATGGAAATATCCGGCTCTATCCTGGATATTCAAGAACATTGAGAGCTTTGGTTTATTTATAGTGCTGCGCTTAAATCTTTGCATGCAAAAATATTTTTACCGCTGTTGTCTAAGCGATGAAAAATTTAAGATGACTTCCTTTGCAAGTGAGAGAACAAATACATTATGCTAAAATATATCGTCCACAAAGCGTTCGCAGCGTACAGGCGTATATTCCATTTAGGTCCTGTAATGGGGAAGCTTGCATTTAAACATAAATCATGTTCTTCCAAATATCTTATATTAAATGTAAATGCCATTTTTAAAAAGGGTTATTTGCATATGTCAAATTCAGGTTGAACAAATTCTATTTTTATCCTAAAATTATTGCAAGGTTGGTAGTTATAATTCATTAGTCATAATGTATGAGTGCTATGGGGTGTTTCTTTTCAGCCTTCTTAGTATTGGGATTAGTGAGTAGAATCAGTAGAGAAGCCATGCAGTAAAAGTACTCAGTCAGAGACTCACTCTTGGGTCAAGTATGTGGGGAAATCAGCATGTGTAGAGCTGTACAATTCTGTATTACGGTACATCAAATGCATGTCGTGAGTAAATTCTGCAAACACCAGCCTAATGAATACTTAAAAATCAAAGTGAAATACTTGACTTGAAATACTTGATTACACGTGGGGGCACTTTAATGCACGAGTTAGCTATCTGAATCCCACTACAAAAGGGCCTCAACTAACCTTGTTTAATAAAATTGTACACCCACCTCCTCCCCCCCCCCATTACTCCATTACAGAAAATAATGGGGATGTGGGGGCTGGGTGCTCTGATAGGTCATACAGCCTAGTGGTTCCTGACCATGTAATACGACTCTGATGGCATCTGGGCAAACATGCAGAGCAGCCTGTGTGGAACCTTCTGATATCTCGCATCCATTCTGAAGGCACTGTAAGGGTAGCATGCTGGCAGTAAGACCTTCCGGTCCAGTGCTGGGGGGGGGGGGGGGGGGTCACTGCATTGACACTGGTAGTTAGCCTTCCTGCGCAGAGCAGTGGGGAGTTCACCACAGTCTGGTGGATATTGATTTACTGTGAGAGGGTCCTGGAAATGACTCCTCCAATCACACCTGTCAAAGTGCATTTTCTGCTGGACGGATTTACTGTTCACCTGCAGGTTTCAGACAGACTTGAGGGTCTCTCTGATTTCTACGCATGATGTTAGGATGCCTTCATGTTAACCTTCTGCGTTGGTGTGATGCCTAAAACACAGTTTTCTTCCCCGGATTAATTTTTTATACCTCAATGACTTCAGTAAGAAACCAGCTAAACTCTGAGAGCTTCTGAAGTAAACGTCTTCATACATCTTTATATATCTCATATACACACAGCATATACACTCACGCAAGCGTATAGCTTAAGCAAGTCCTTGGAATTTTAAAGGATGAAACAATTTAACTGAAGTTAACCAGAAAGAAGAGATGAATAAAGAATACGCTGAAGAGGCAGGGGCTCTCTGGAGCCACGACAGATCACCCGCCGCTGTTAAATCTGGGCGAATCAAACCTGGCTGCTTCCTTCACGTCTGATCAAAATGGCTCCTCGCTGATCCTGAGACGCAGCCACCATCGGAATCCTCAGAAACCGGAAAAGGAAAACGGCAGGAGGACAAGGACGTGCGAGAAATGCCCCAGTGTCACAGGCTTCACGGGCTGGTGCCTCCTTTAAAACGTACGTTTTTATATTTAATGCTAAAAAAAAAATCTCACCTTACTTGTGTAGATTCCATCATGAACTTAGTTACCTCTATCTCTGTTTTACTTTGTTCTGTTTATTTGTAGTTTTGTCTTGATTTTACGTTTAATTGTATGTTTCATGTAACAACCTGCACCAAAACAAACTCCTTGTACTTCCTGTATTTTGTGAATAAAATGATTCTGAGTCAGATTCTTGTTACATATAAAATATATTATACATCTACTGAAGTCATTTCTGTACCTCACATGATTTAAAAATGGAGACCAAGCTTTTCTCAGTGGGACTGCTCTGAGCCGTGAGTCATTGGAGTACTTCAGGGATGGTTCACACACACAGATTTTGCAGAAACAGTGGTTTGTATCGCAGAGCCAGATTTCTCGTTTAGTCAGATAACTTGTCACATTTAAGGCAGTGTGGTCTAAATATAAGTGAACAACGATGAAGTCCATTTAATCTGGGGAATGTTAAACCTGACAGGAAGTCCGGCTTTGGAATACAGGCCCTTGCTCTTCACATTATGTATCCAGATACTTTGGAGGAAACTGGAGAACCTTCAGCTGCCTCACTAAATTTTGCCATTATTTTGACATTGAGCCATGTACTGGATATGACCAGTCCTTGCCAATTTACAGCACATGTACAAATTACAGCAAACAATACCCACTGGTGAGCGCACTGTTCCCCCAGTGCTTTGTTATACCTACTGGCAGTAATGTGGCAGTGACGCCCGTTCCATGCTTTGGCTGTAATTCAGGGATTAACTAAAGGAAGTCCAGGACAGTTTGTGACAGTGTGATGTAATTTATGACGTGTCAACAATTTTTTTACAGTGTATTTATTGTAATCTGCTGGTTTTCTACTGTTAGGTTAAACATATTGATGCAGTGTCGCTCGGTGAGCCTAATCACTCTCAGTTTCGATACTGATGTCCATACCAAAGGCCTCTGGGATTGATTATTGGCGATAGAATCTTACCGTTTGCTGTCACTGTTCTTACTTACTGTTGAATGTATAACCTCTGATCCATGTAAAATGACCAACAACATCATCGACTGTATCTAGGAATCCAAATTCATGGTGTTTCCAGCTTGGATGGCATCAGTCTCTCATTCTTGTGTCCAACTCTGTTACCCCAGACTGTGGTAAATCGGCGCATTAAAGAGCTGGGAAATTAAGTTCTGTGAGAACGCGCTGAAGTCAAACAGAGCTTAGGATAACATCTTTGCTCTTGACCAGTTACGGGACCTCCTGACCTCGGTATTCCGTGAAGGTGCTCAGAGGTCCGAGGTAAACTTAAGAAGCAGCTGAAAAGCAGAAGCTTCTGAAACCACCTCCATGCACATCATTTCCTGTAAGTAACGGCCAGACCCCATACACTGATAAATATAGGGCAAAGTGGATAATTGTTCTATAGATAATTTTATTAAGTCATGCAAATTCAATTAAGTTTGTATATTTAATTTAATTAAGAGCTGAATTACAGCTAATTATGTTTCAATGTAATAGTGTTTAAATAATATAATAAAGCAAACTGAATTAAATTTTATATACAAATTCAATAAATTGAAACATTAATTTCACCCTGGATTCAAACTGTTTGGAGGAGTAACAATAAGTAGCATCATGCTGTATTCATTACTACCAAAAGCACGTGATTGTGACTTGAAGCATAAAGTCTTATTCAAGTATGTAATAAAACCCTACTGTCCCTACTAAACAGACATAAGACATAAGCTCCTCCCCCCCTTTGTAAGTCATGTTGTAGTCTATACATATGGCACCTGTATTGTCCAATCAGTATGCTGAGATCATATGATATCGTTTAGGCAGGAAAGTGATTCTGCTGTTATTCTGTGCAAATGTGTGTAGTGCATGTGTGATGTGTGCTAGGTAGAGCGTGTGTGATTGGTTGGGTATAGTAATTTGTATGTGATTTGTCAGGTAAAGAATGTGTGATTAGTTAGATATTGTGTGGTTGGTAGGGTAGAGTATGTGTGACTCGCTAGGTATTGTACTGTACGCCAGATCGGTTGGGTATTGCACGTGCAATTGGTTAGGTGGTGTGTGTGTGTGCGTGTGTGATTGGTTGGTTAGTGCCTGTGTGATTGGTCAAGAAGTAAGCCTGCTATTGGCTGGGAATTATAAGTGCAATTGGTTGTATAATAAAGGTGTTTCTTGTAATTCCAGAGAATACTGCATGAGATTAGAACACCAAAGGGTTAACAAAATGGAGCCAAAAATGCATCCATAACATTTAACCACTGATAGGCAACGTGAATAACATTGATTATCTCTTTACAATGGCACCTGAAAAAGGTTATATACCATTATATACTAAGCAAATGAAAGTTGATGTGTTAGAAGCAGAAAAGGTCCTTACCATGCGTAAGGATCTGTACTGATCTCTGTCCACTCCCAAAAGCGCAGGCAACGGGAATGTGAATATGAACTATACTCAGCTATACTCAACTATACTCAACTATACTCAACTACACTTCAATGGGAGCGTCTGTGTGAGGTTTTGGAGGCGAGATGTATGAAATAAATATGTCCTTCTTTGATCTGCTGGGACAGATGTGAAAAGTCATTTCTTTTTAAAGAAGCGTCTGAACGGGCTTCTTGTAGCACCCATATGTTTCTGGAAGCTCTGAAGGTAGTTCTGTTTTAATGAGATTTTTTTTTGCATAAGGCTGCTGGGACTCACAGTACAAATGGTGAAAGTTAAAAACAGTGGGGATGCATCAGCTGATTAGGCAATGTAGATGGAAGGTTCTGCTGTTTAAAGAATGGCCTGACTTTCAGTGACGGCAGACCTTGGCAGGTCTAGAAGCTGCCAGAGGAATGATTTTGCGACATTGTATGTTGCTGAACTTCATACACATACAATGTCCCTGAATGTTCCACCAGCTCAATCACATCTCTTCCCTTCAGCGGACTGATTCCTAATCTGAGAGTGTTTATGACTTTTAAGTGACTTTAAAGTTCTGCTTGGCTCCCATATTTTAGCTGTGGAACCTGGGAGCCTCAAATTTGGACACTGAGATTAATGTTTGAGGTGAAATGAAAATTTTGTACACACGGTTTTCACAGGAATCAGGCACAAAAGGGATTTTTTTTTTCCGTCTTTGATATTTGAACAGTAATTGGCAGGTCCTCAGATATTTTCAGAGATGATTTTAGTTATATTATTATAATAATGATCCCAGGCTTCACAATGCCACTGTAAAGTGCTTGAAGTTTGCATGTCTGTTTCATCAGATGGATTTGAAATGGAGAAATCCACTTTCGGGAAACAGAAGCTGCACTATATCCAGCTCCTCATCAGCCTAAGTCAATAATCAAGCCGAAATCCCAACTAAGGCTTCACACCACTGGCTCCATGTTCACCAGCACGGAAGCCAAATGGCTGCTAACCCTTTTCCTGGCGTGACAACATGGTCCATCAGGAGATAATCTGCCGATGAAGACATGAATTAATCTCAGCACTGTGGCACCTTGTAATGTGTATTATTCACAGATTTTCACTTGTTAAAGGCAACAAGCACTGCGAAATCTTTAAAAAATTGGTACTGCTATGCAGTAAGACGAGCTTTATAAAGGGTTTATGAATGGTTTGAAATCAGGTTATTAATTATGTCGCAACACTTTGCAAGTCATTGATGGACAATTATAAGCAAGTTATTACACTGTATTTCTTATTAACAGGTGGTATAAGGAAGCTTTATTGTGAAGTAGCACTAAAAAATATCATAAATGTTGCAGAATGTGCATCACTAGGTTCCTGTAACATTTACTTTTAAAAATGGTGAAAGAATATAGTGTCTATGACTTGTACACCAAAGTTAATTACAGACGTGCTTCTAAGTCAAAATTGCGAATTAGATCAGATGGTTTGAAATAAGCCCTAATACTAATGGTTAATACTCCCTGTGCTGTCTTGCTGTGCGATTTTGTCGGCACTCATCCAGAATCACCGAGACGCATGTGAGGGGAAGGAGAGTCGCAGATCACACCCCTGCCTCAGCACAGATCTTACTCAGCAAATCAGTGCAGCCCCGAGGCAGGCACGTTTAATCAACAGCCAAACGAGCACATAAGGGAGGCGCTGACTGCTATTGGTATTTAAAACAGGCATATATTAGTTGTTTTTTTTAAAAAAAGGCTTTTGGAATTTGCCACGGAATGAGAACTAATATCCTGTACATCCTTGCCTTAGTGAACTATCCAGAGTTTTCAGTTGACGCCACTAAATAGAACCGGTGGGTCAGAAAGACAGAGGTACTAAGTAGGTATCAAGTATGCACTAAGTACCAAGTACTAAGGTAGTTAGAGCGCAGTCCCTGTTTGCAGTGTTGAGTGCGTCTGTCTTGTAGTAGCGCAGCGAATTCTCAGTTCTGATGACGGAATACAGCAATGACATAAAGAAGAAAGACAGCTGATGACCTTGGGCGCTGAAGAGCACAGCCCCCCATTGTTTGGGGAGTTTCCCATCTCCAGCCTGCTCCTTACCTCTGGCCCACCTACATCAGGGTGTAGCAATCAGGCGTCGGAGTGAAGGACGTCCGAACCGTTTCAAAGACGATAACAAATCAAAATGTTCCCTGAATCTAATATCAAACAGGCCTGGTGTCAGCATTTATTAGAAAAATCAGATTCAATCTCCCTCCGCCTCTCACCACCGCCTCGACCCCCCACCCCCGCCCCATCGCTCTCCAACACACAGCTACCCTTTGAAGTTGGAAGAATGCAGTATCGCAAATTACCCAGGAGACACTTCTCACACTCTTTGAACCCCTCCTTTGATTCTGCTGTTTTCTCTCCCCACCCCCACCCCCCTGCCTCCCTCTCCCTCTCCATCTTATCCGGCTGCTCCCGCTTCCTCCATGCAAAGTAATCAGCGGGCCAATGGTGTAAGCCTGTCCCCGGTGGTCGGGGCGTGGAGGTGCACAGGAGCACCCTCAAATTGAGCTGTGACCCAGAGTTGCCAGCGTCAGTCTAGGGTTGGGTTTTGGGGGAGGGGAGGATGATCTGTGGGGTGGGGCTACATGCTGACTGGCCTACGCACGTCACGCATCATGCCGCTACACAATACCCCATCTGCTCCCCATCCTCTCCTCCTCCCATCTCTAAGCTCTCCCCGGTGCCTCATTTCCCCACATATTCTGCTCATTTATTTTATCCATCCTATCAAATCACTTGCCCCTGCTTCCTTCCCTGTCTCCGTTTGTATGATCTCCACCTTTGTGATGAAGGCAGCTGTATATTGCAGCAGTTACCACTCAGTTAAAATGACTCTTGAACAGGGATTCCATCCCCTATTTAAATGCTTCCATAGAGGCGGGCAAATTTCAGACTTGAGTACTGACATCATCAGCTTAGATACTACAGCAAATTAGCTTTGGATGAAAGACAAAAAGCAAAGGAATATCACATGGGGTATCCTTTAGATTGTTTACTACTGGTACCCAAAATTCCAATGTTGTTTTTATCTTCCCCCATTATTCAGTCTCCAGCTAATGGGCTTTAGATCCCTCTGCTATCATGCTGGAATTGAGATAAAACTTGCAGTTTCTATACTCAAAAGGCAAGAGAGATTCGGTCTATTTCTAACCTTTTCAGTACAATGTAGTATTTGGCTGCAGAGGGCTGATCTTTTTTTTCTGGTCAAATTCCACAAATCTAAAAGTTCTAATAGATACAATAATATTCTAATAACTCTGAAAGAAGGGCACTAAAGTTCCTTGTGCCTTTGGCTGTGTAAGACTTCAAAGATGTCGAATGGGCCTTGAAGCCTCCCATTCCGGGGGCCACCTGAAGGAATCCTAGGTTCCATTTGGGCAGCTTAGTACAGATTACAAGGACCCAAGACGTTCAGTGAGGAGGAGTCACTCAGCAGTGACCCGTGATGGTAACTTCAAGGAGTGAGACTGCGCGGTATGGATGTCCTGGATTAAAGGGTCAGAATGTTGCAATGATGATTATTCCTGTTTTATAAATGATACATGTCTGTATCACTTAGGTCTATACTTATTAGTCGAAGAATAGGCCAAAGTTCCATATTTTGTATTTCAAACGGACACAGCACAGTTATTAATGTTTTGCGAGATCTCGCAAATGTTTCTCTTTTTCCTTTCCCTCCCATGTCCCCTCCTGAGCTCCGTACTCTTTCTCTTGTACTCGATAGTTATTTTCCTCACACAGTTGAATGCTTGAATATGAGCCGCATTGTTCTGGCATGAAGGTTTATAAGCTTCATGTCCACTGACATCATTAACTGTGATCAAGGCTCCCCTAGGCTTTGGTGACTTCCTCATATTAATGTCTGTTCAAAGGGCTCAAATGGACTGGACTGATTTCAGAGGGAAGTTATTCTCTAATTCATATTCACAATGAAATGAACTAAAAAAGTGGCGGGTGTGGAATGGGGAAAATTATGTAGAAAAGATCAAGCACATCCAACATGCATTGAGTATTTGTTAGAGAAACAACCTCTTTTCATATTTAATCATCTCTCTCGCCATAGTTGTTCAAGATTACGATTAAATTAAATGACTGGACGTGGCTAATGTGTTTACAGAAAAAGTAGAGCGTCGTAAACTTCATGCTGTGGGTTAAAATCGTTAACTGACTCCACACTAAAGCAAAAGCTAAGTTGCAATTGCAGTCACAATAGCTGGAGGTGTCCAAAAGACCGAGGACCATCCATCCATCCATCTACCTACCTATCCATCCATCCATCCATCCATCCATCCATCTATACATTCATCTACCTATCCATCCATCCATCCATCCATCCATCCATCTATACATTCTTCTACCTATCCATCCATCCATCCATCCATCCATCCATCCATCAACCTATCCATCCATTTTATGTAACCGCTTGTCCTATTCAGGGTCGCGGGGGGTCTGGGGCCTATCCCGGAGGCTATGGGTGCAAGGCAGGGCACAACCCAGGATGGGGAGCCAGCACATCGTGGGACATGACCGACGGCCTACCTGGGAAAACGAAACTCCATTGATATCACGAAAGGCATTCAGGAATAAAGTAGAGCTTCAAGGCTGGGCCCCATAATTGTGGCAGGCAGGTGACTGGAGATTGCCCTACCTCCAGATGGTCCATAATCTGCATGCTCATTTGGACGAGTTCAGCTGAAACCATCGTGCTAGATCATGTTGACAGATTTTCAAGAACAGTTCTCAAAATTAAGTACGTCTTCTTGAAAATACCAAGTACATGCTCTTCAAAATTTCTCCTTAGAATGTGCTGGGAAGGCCGTCCATTCATCCTGGCTGGGGCTGCAGGCAGTCTTGGTGCCTGTCCCAGACAGCATGGGGTGCAGGGCAGGGATCCACCCAGTACAGACGCCAGCCCATTGCAGAACACACACATGTACAATCTAAAGATGCCTATTAACCCAACTATGGTAGCAAACCTGCACAATACACAGAGAGTATGTAGATGTCACCCACACAGAGAAGAGACAGGATTCATACCCCCAACCTTGGAGGTGTGAGGTAACAGTGCACCCCGCTGAGCCCCCATCCCACCAAGCTGGGTGCCGTTTAAATTCATCATCTGACAGATCAATAGAATTGTGAGTCTCATATTACCAAACGGCTCTTTCCAGTCACGACAAACTTTGGCAGCTCTTCCTCCACTGAGGCCTTGAGAACTTTGTAACACATCCAAAGCAACTAGAGGAGAAGATAAGGAATGTTCAGCCTCTCCAATTTCATTAATTGTCCAAAGCTCTTGCATTCTGGCCTTGATTTCAACAATAAAACTTATTGTCTTCATCTATTTTTGTCATGGTGTTCACCAAAGTTTTATGGTGCTACGTTTTATCAAACTGGTCCACTTGCCTTAAACCTGGCCTCTCCCCGATACGTTTTCTAACAGGTTTCATCCGCGCCTGTAGATGACATGCTGCTATGGAGGTGAAGAACCAGCCCCCTCAAAACCTACAAGCTCTAGGTGCCAGACGAGTCCGTGGGAGGTACCTTCACAGCAGCTCTGCAGCAGGACACCAGCAGTTATCTTCTGTCGCTGCTGAACTCCTGGTCACATGCAGAGGGTGACCCTGCTCAGACTCTAAACATTGTCTGTGCTGAAGGGTGCAGGCTTCTGAAGGACCTACTTTCGGAGGCTCCCCGGGAGCCCTGAGGCTGCATTTCCTCTACTACCCGATTGATGGTGAACAAAGCGTTGGTTATAAGGGTGACAATACTGGCCCGATGAAAGCGAACTCAGAACAGATTATACAATCCCCCTGCATTTCGGAGATGTTCTCACCAAGCCAAAAACCTCTGAAAACAATCAAAATGGATTATCCCGTAATAAGCATTTAATGCATTTGCACTTGCAGTATTCAATATTATGTAGTAGTATTTAAAGTCACTAATGACTTGAAAGCACAATATGTAGTGACTAATCGACGATGTCTAAGAAATGTTACGCTACAAACATGAGACATGCAATCAGTTCTGGATTAAAGATGTGTTGAAGTAGTGACTCAGTGTATATTCTGAGCTACAAAGGTTTTAAATGCCAGTGTAAACGATGGCAATCGTGCTCGGTCGCAGTGCGAGTAAAAGCAGCAGCAGGAGTGACATTCAAAAGCTTTGTGCCCTGGGCCTGCTTCTCCCACACCTCCCAAAGCCATGGAGCCGCTGCCCTTATGGGCCCCCTTTCATTAAATGCCCCCACAACCGCCCGGTCAATAAACAGGCTGCTTTTTGCACCTTCCTCTCTGTCACCGGGGAGACATCACAAGTTAGCAGGGATGGAGAGCAGACGAAAGCTACTGCCAGAACATCCCAGAAGTCACCATGGCACGACACTCCTGATCCTCCCTGTAGCAGCTATATAGATGTGAGCCCTTTGTCCATGTTTAAGGCATTTAAATGCCAAAAAATGTCCCATGTTGCCTTGTGTTTCCGCCGCTGCGAGCCGCCATCCCAGCCTTGTGCTGAGGATGCATTATGCCCTCATGTATTTTTAGTGATGCGACTGCAGTGGCTGGTGACTGACTTAAATGTTCTTGAATGTGCAGCAGGGATGCAGAACTGTAAGAGGCTTTCGGCTCTGCATTGCATGAGATGCTGCACTGTACCCGTGTCGATTCCTAAAATGAGCATTAAAACATTCCAGCTTTACTGTTACAACCTACAGTACTGAACTGCAGGTATGTGGCATCCTAATGCGAGACACAAACGCAAATAAAACTGGCTGGGCTTCAGCTGCGAGAAAAGCAGGGACTAAGTGGGTGAAGTACGGGATAGAAATAAAACGTAATTTACTCTTTTAATCGTCAGAACTTCTCAGATGTAGATGCAGTTCTCTCCCTGCATGGAGCCTGAATTATTCATGCATCGGTTCTGTAGGCTGGACTGGGCTGGGAGGTTCTTCTTAAGACTGGCAGCATCGCATGCTGTTAGCGCATCGCATTCCCCCAGTACCCTCCAGCTACTTGCCCTCGGTGTAGCCCTTCCGCATTCCTATCGCTTGTCAGTGTCTTTCGCGTAAAGCCAGAAGGTGACCTGTAAGGTAAGCTTCACTTGACAGAACGTCCAAAGCACAGTACCTGCCTTACTGCCACATAATGAAACCAAACCGTTAAATCCGGCTGAGGCGTTAGACACAGAAGAGCATCATGGGAGATGGGTTAAAATACCAGGCTTAAGGTTTGCTTTCAGCACCTACCTAGACAAATCTGCCTTAAAAGTGCCTTAAGAAGACAGTTCATGAAGTAGTGTAATGAGCACATTAATAAGGCGGCCTGCATGGGCTCTGCTGTGTCAAGCCTCCTTCTCACCAGTGAAACCTACAGCCCAGCATCCTGAGCATGTGACACAGTTGGTTCTCCTCTGGTTAATTACCGTGACCTGGATTAGAGGACCTGGGTGTGTCGCCTGCAGAGAGAGATTGATAGGAAACGAGAGACGGTGGCTATTGAGCTGCTTATGACAACATGCCAGATGCCAGATCGTTCTCTCCCTACACATAATTTCAGTTTCAAACTTTATTTAATAATTCTTTGACATAATCTATGGTTGATTTCAAATGCATAGGAGAAAGCTTGATATTGAGGGGACATAACTTACTTATTTAAATACAAAGGCCTATTTGTTGGGGGGATGAATGAAGCCAAATTAAATATTGGGGGGCACATTCCCTCCCCCACCCTGTTCCCACATCCCTGGTCGGTTTTAGAAACCATTATTATGATCAATAGCACTGGGGGTACCAATAGCTAAAGATACTTAACTCACCATGTGTAATATGCCACAACCAACCTGTATTGTATCACATCAAACACTTCAATTGCCTCCTGGCTGTAGTTATCAGACAATACCATGTCCAAAAACACAGCAATGCCTTCACTGAAAGCTAAATATCAAGTACCTTAGAGTTCTGAGCACCAGCAGTACAACTGAATTGCATTGAACTGGGTTTTGTCATGTGATCCTATTCTTGGTTGAAGACTGTATTGACTTTCATTTAGATGGTGCATTCGTGAAGATCAACAATGACAAGAACAAAGAGGTTAACAGTCACAACCGCTACATTACTGTTACATTAATGGCCCTTCCCCTGAGATTAACACTTTACATTAACGGCCCTTCCTATGAGATTAACACTTTACATTAACGGTCCTTCCCCTGAGATTAACACGTTACATTAACGGTCCTTCCCCTGAGATTAACACGTTACATTAACGGTCCTTCCCCTGAGATTAACACGTTACATTAACGGTCCTTCCCCTGAGATTAACACTTTACATTAACGGTCCTTCCCCTGAGATTAACACTTTACATTAACGGCCCTTTCTATGAGATTAACACTTTACATTAACGGCCCTTTCTATGAGATTAACACGTTACATTAACGGTCCTTCCCCTGAGATTAACACTTTACATTAACGGGCCTTCCCCTGAGATTAACACGTTACATTAACGGTCCTTCCTATAAGATTAACACGTTACATTAACGGCCCTTCCTATGAGATTAACACTTTACATTAACGGCCCTTTCTATGAGATTAACACGTTACATTAACGGTCCTTCCCCTGAGATTAACACTTTACATTAACGGCCCTTTCTATGAGATTAACACGTTACATTAACGGTCCTTCCCCTGAGATTAACACGTTACATTAACGGTCCTTCCCCTGAGATTAACACTTTACATTAACGGTCCTTCCCCTGAGATTAAGACGTTACATTAACGGTCCTTCCCCTGAGATTAACACGTTACATTAACGGTCCTTCCCCTGAGATTAAGACGTTACATTAACGGTCCTTCCCCTGAGATTAACACGTTACATTAACGGTCCTTCCCCTGAGATTAACACGTTACATTAACGGTCCTTCCCCTGAGATTAACACGTTACATTAATGGCGTTATTGACAAATTCCTCCTGAAAGTGTTTTCATTTGGGAAGTGCATTTTTACTCAGGAACAGGAGTGGGTGACCAAGAAACATTTCGAGAACATGCGCGGGGTTACGGCCTGCCTCCATCATGCTGGAAGAAAACATCCACTGACGGACATCCAGTGTGAACAAGAGTGAGCAATGTGAAATCCTGACTCATTCCCAAAGCGTAGGCATCTATCAATAGCATTCAAAGCCTTAATACCCCACAAAGAACTCATTAACTCCAGTTTTAAACTAATGGCCTTTATTACATTCCTGTTCCATTATAAGACATAAATAATCTTTGGTGGAACTGGAAAATGTATTTTCTATCTGTTCTGTATTTCTGAGCGTGTGGTTGTGGGTGTGCATGTACGCCCGTGTGCCTGTCTGTGTCCCGGGGCTCGGTGTCTCACAGAGAGGTATAAACGTCTGTTTGGAGTGTGGTGAATGTAGAGACACTTCCACATCTTCGGCAATTAGTGGCTGATAGTGAGAAAATTGGGTGTGCAACAAAGAGGCCGCATGCTGAAAGACTGACAGAACTTTGAATACACCACGACCGGTACACACAAAAGGGGGGGCGGTGGGGGGGGGGGGTGAGGCACTGTGAATGGGCTGTTCAGTCTCGCTACGGAGACGCCGTTTTTGAAACCTCAAACGAGGAAATTCAGCATACTCGTCAAGGCTCTGTGGATTACAGTGCAGAGCCGATCGCAAAGAAATGTAAATTTAATTGGTAAACTGGCATTTGGCCCTTTGATTTATGGGACAAAAAGGAAAAGCTTTTTTTGTAACTTTAATTTAGCAAAACTGTAATATCTTAAAAGGGAAGCAACTGTTTCTGCAAAATGACACACCGAAAAGCAAAAGGGACAATACATTTACTAATGCCGATACTTTTTTTCTTTTGTAAATGCTGCAGCGATGGACAATATTTTCGGATTTCTTTGAAGTGGGGGGTATTTCAAACCCCCCCCCCCCCCCCCCGACATTATTAGGGATGTCAAGGAGATGCAGAAACCACTATTCATAATTCATGAGCGAGGAACTCCACACGTTTCCTGATTTATCGTTTGCTTATTAAATTCATGGCTGTCAGCGGCGCTCAAAGCCTGCCATACATCTGTAGTGTTCCATTCGTGCCGAGACAGGCGGCCAGGCTTAAAATCCATTACGCCGGGCAAGCGCTTAATGGAGGCAGGACCCAGCTCTGCTGTACTCTAGGGCAGGGCGAGCAGATCCTGCGGACCTGATCGGGCAAGCAGGCAGACCGAATGGGGCTGACAGCCGTCGCCTCAAAAACCCGAGCGAAACATGACCTAAAAAAACGTACTTCATTTATATTTTTTGCATTGTGACAAATACGGACATTTTAGAGGAGTTTTTCTATAGGATAAATATTGTCTCCTCATCCAAGCGTTCCATCATCCATCCAGTGAGGTAATAAGGAGTCAGTATCAACCCATAATAAATATGGAGTCGTTCCTTTCTGAAGAATGAGGTGTGATGCAGCCTGAATGCAGGAAGTTTCTGGGTAACGAATGTCCTACTTACAAACTGACTTCCATTATTATTATTATTGTTATTATTATTATTTATTACATTTTTTCTCTGACCTACAAATTCAATTTAAAGACAGACATAGGGAATGAATCTTGCTTGCAACCTCAGAACTATCTTCAATCGGTCAGAGGCACTTTACTGCTCAAACATACACAGGAACAAAGAATAGTCAGGGAATCATACGAATGAACAAAGAGGGAATATAGAAATGCCATATTGAAAGGACCGCGCTGCAAAACCGCTTTGAAAACACTGGTCTCCTGCTGAGCGACACAATTTCAGCTCGTACACAAACACAAATATCTGCTCGAGACTTTTCTTTGTTTGACCGGTCACCGTTATACCTGTATATCCGCACTCGGATATTCTGACTGCATGTCCTCTGGCCGGCTGAATTCTGACAGACATCGACAGAAGCAAACTCTCCTCATTTGTAACTCCCAGACTGCACCCCTGCATCACTTAATGACAGCCAGCTAAGCAAAACAGAAGAGGAAGGATGGATGGTTCAATTCGAAATCAATATATCCCTGCAGAGTGATCAAAAAGGTTTGTGATTAAGAGCGGCCAGTCAATCCTCATTAACCTCCAGAACAGCGCATCAAGCTAAATATAAAATAAAAATCATGAAACTACTATCACAAGCTACTTGTAAAGAGGTTTGTATTCAATAAATATTAATGCAAGATGAATTAAAGGCAAACTCGCAATACGTAACATTTATTGCAGAATGTCTGTTGCTGTGAATATGAAATCATCTGCGTGAAATCACAAGACAAAGGCCGCAGCTTTGAAAGCTTCATAAGTTGACATGTTGTTGATTCTAAATATTGTGAATCTTTGGTAAGACATATGAATTATATTCATACCCCCATTTTATCAGAAGTATTACTGGAACTCATTACCACCTGACACTGAGTTCGAAAGTAATTCAGAGTCAGTTCAACCAGTTAATTAGGTAGGGTTCTCCATTATATGGAGAAAAGCAAATCGGTGTCAATAGGCTATTCATTAGCTTCTGACCACAATGACTGCATTTCTCGCGCACTTACGTAATGCTTCAAGATTGATATAACAGCTGAATTCTAAACTGGGAGTTTACTTTACTGTAAAAGAATTGCATGAAAAGAAAGGCTTCACTCGTGCTGGAGTGAATTTCTTACCAGGTAGCTGTAGCCGAGGAGAGCGATGGCTGCTTCGCAGGACAGCTCTGAGCCCAGGGTTAGCAGATCAAGTCTAATGATTGTCAATGGGGTTTTCAAAGTGCTTGATAAAAGATCTGCATGCCGGAGCCCTACAAGGTCGAAGGCGCTCCCGACAGTCGTGCCGAGTGCAGGCAGCCTTCCTGAATGGAGCCCATTAGTGCTGATGTCAGGCTCAGAAATCGGGACAGGATGAAGGGTAACTTAGTAAGTGGGCACTTTGGCTTGGACCCAAGCAGTTAGAAAACAAAGTTTTTAAAAGAAATTGTGCGCCAGTTTAGCAAATGTTTGCTGGACAATGAAAGAAATTTTGGCTAGACTCTACTTGAAGGGACACAATAAACTTATTAACTCAGTTACTATTTTACTACAAATCATGAACAAATACAGTAACTGGATGAAACACAAGAACTGTTATGATTGATTAATGATGGGAGCAGTATTTAACTAACACTTGATTTCTGGTTAATTAATGCATTAAGTAAGAGTGTAATACTACATTATTCATGCCCCCCCTCGCGTGAAGTGTTACAGAAATTTCAGTATCAGAAATAGCATTAAATGACTATCGTCTTGTTTTTCTCCTACTGGCACTCTAAGAACCTTTAGGTTGAGCTGAACTACCAGAGCTAAAATATATCTACAGTATCTTTTGTGTAATGAATGGGTGATTTATTGTAATTGTAACAGGAGAGAGCTGCCATAAAGAGTTCTGGTCTCCTCCAGACCACCAAGAGCTCCGGAGCCTTAGCTGCTGAATTTACAGTAAGATGGCTTTGCGTCGGGAGATGTCCTTCTGTTGTTCAAGGACCGCCTTCTTGATAATTAAAAAGGAAGTTTTCATGAAGCTTTCTCTGCAGCTATAAAGCTTGTAAGAGTTACCACAACGTCACGTTTGCATGGGTGTGGACATCCTGGTATTGGATGATAAGACCATGCTTTTACTTCGCTTGTGTCTTATTACCAATTGTGTTGCTTGGGATGTCCTAATTTTGCTGACTTTGATGTGAACCTGGATCAGCAATGGAAGGGTTTGCATTTCACTGCTTTAACCAATCACAATCTTCGTCATATGACATCATTGCATTGGCCCCAACTGGTAGACGAGGGGCAGTGTGCGTCTCAGCAGGCTAAGCCTCTGTGCGTCTCACCACAAGGTTGCTGGTTTGAGCCTCGTTGTTGTTGTTGTGACTGTTATCAGCATGAAATAGACACCCTTACAGTACATTGCTCTGTAGGGCCTCTGCAGGTTTGCATATTCCTGCTTAGTCTGTTTATCCATGACATGCCCCTTAACAAAAGGCATCCACAGTAAAACGGGTACTTTAGAAATCTGTGCACCTTGCCACTTAACAGAAAGCATTGGTTTTAATTAATGTGATGATGTCATACGATGAAGACTGTGATTGGTTAATGAAGCCCCTCCCGGCTGACCTAGGGACACGTCGAACTTGGCAAAGTCAGGACGTGTCTCAGAGTTGGTTCTGTTCTTCCCCAGAACCTCCTTCCTGAGCCCAGTTTGTTCCCTTGTGCTCCTCCTGCCCCCCAACCAAAAGCAGTCATCTTTGCTTTTCATTCCCCCCCCCCAGTCCTTACTCACGTTCTCAAATAAAATCCCTACCCCATCCTTCTCACTGCCTTGTTGCAGGATTCCACTGGCCATCCGACATGCAGCATCGTGTATATCAACGCCTTGCGAAAGTCTTTAAACACAAAGCAGAAACACATAGCAGGATATGCAAACTGCAGGCCTCTGTATGCTTCAGCTGAGCAAATCCAGCTCACTTTTAAAAAAGTACATGTGCTATTAAAACTCGTGCCATGGTCTCCGTTTCTTTGCCCAGAGCCAAAGTAAATGTGTGACAAAGAGAGAGCGAGTGCTACCAGGAAAGATGAGAAACTTTGTCCGTCACAAACATCTGAGAGTCTTAATGTAACTAATTAGGGTAGCTGAGGGGCACTTCCTGCCACAACGATGCCGTCACTCTCACAGATGGTGCTTTTTTTATTTAGAGAAACAGTGGGTTGAGGAGAGGGAGGTGAGCAGTGCAGTGGCAACGCGGAGCCACAATGAGGAGAAACTGTTACTAAGCAACCAGTGTGGTGGGATCTGTCAGCCTTAGCATCTCAATCACAGGAGGCTGTCGTGTAATTGAGGAGGAGGGTGAGGAACAGGGGAGGGGGGAACCAGGGTACCTACCTGAGGGGGAAGGGGGGAGACAGGGTACCTATCTGAGGGGGAAGGGGGGAGACAGGGTACCTACCTGAGGGGGAAGGGGGGAGACAGGGTACCTATCTGAGGGGGAAGGGGGGAGACAGGGTACCTATCTGAGGGGGAAGGGGAGAGACAGGGTACCTACCTGAGGGGGAAGGGGGGAGACAGGGTACCTACCTGAGGGGGAAGGGGGGAGACAGGGTACCTACCTGAGGGGCAAGGGGGGAGACAGGGTACCTATCTGAGGGGGAAGGGGGGAGACAGGGTACCTACCTGAGGGGGAAGGGGGGAGACAGGGTACCTACCTGAGGGGGAAGGGGGGAGACAGGGTACCTACCTGAGGGGCAAGGGGGGAGACAGGGTACCTACCTGAGGGGGAAGGGGGGAGACAGGGTACCTACCTGAGGGGCAAGGGGGGAGACAGGGTACCTACCTGAGGGGGAAGGGGGGAGACAGGGTACCTATCTGAGGGGGAAGGGGGGAGACAGGGTACCTACCTGAGGGGGAAGGGGGGAGACAGGGTACCTACCTGAGGGGGAAGGGGGGAGACAGGGTACCTACCTGAGGGGCAAGGGGGGAGACAGGGTACCTACCTGAGGGGGAAGGGGGGAGACAGGGTACCTACCTGAGGGGCAAGGGGGGAGACAGGGTACCTACCTGAGGGGGAAGGGGGGAACCAGGGTACCTATCTGAGGGGGAAGGGGGGAGACAGGGTACCTATCTGAGGGGGAAGGGGGGAGACAGGGTACCTATCTGAGGGGCAAGGGGGGAGACAGGGTACCTATCTGAGGGGGAAGGGGGGAGACAGGGTACCTACCTGAGGGGGAAGGGGGGAGACAGGGTACCTATCTGAGGGGGAAGGGGGGAACCAGGGTACCTATCTGAGGGGGAAGGGGGGAGACAGGGTACCTACCTGAGGGGGAAGGGGGGAGACAGGGTACCTACCTGAGGGGGAAGGGGGGAGACAGGGTACCTACCTGAGGGGGGAGACAGGGTACCTACCTGAGTGGGAAGGGGGGAGACAGGGTACCTACCTGAGGGGGAAGGGGGGAGACAGGGTACCTATCTGAGGGGGAAGGGGGGAACCAGGGTACCTATCTGAGGGGGAAGGGGGGAGACAGGGTACCTACCTGAGGGGGAAGGGGGGAGACAGGGTACCTATCTGAGGGGGAAGGGGGGAGACAGGGTACCTACCTGAGGGGGAAGGGGGGAGACAGGGTACCTACCTGAGGGGGAAGGGGGGAGACAGGGTACCTACCTGAGGGGGAAGGGGGGAGACAGGGTACCTACCTGAGGGGGAAGGGGGGAGACAGGGTACCTACCTGAGGGGGAAGGGGGGAGACAGGGTACCTATCTGAGGGGGAAGGGGGGAGACAGGGTACCTATCTGAGGGGGAAGGGGGGAGACAGGGTACCTATCTGAGGGGGAAGGGGGAAGACAGGGTACCTATCTGAGGGGGAAGGGGGAAGACAGGGTACCTACCTGAGGGGGAAGGGGGGAGACAGGGTACCTACCTGAGGGGGAAGACAGGGTACCTATCTGAGGGGGAAGGGGGGAACCAGGGTACCTATCTGAGGGGGAAGGGGGAAGACAGGGTACCTACCTGAGGGGGAAGGGGGGAGACAGGGTACCTACCTGAGGGGGAAGGGGGGAGACAGGGTACCTATCTGAGGGGGAAGGGGGGAGACAGGGTACCTACCTGAGGGGGAAGGGGGAAGACAGGGTACCTATCTGAGGGGGGAGGGGGGAGACAGGGTACCTATCTGAGGGGGAAGGGGGAAGACAGGGTACCTACCTGAGGGGGAAGGGGGGAGACAGGGTACCTACCTGAGGGGGAAGGGGGGAGACAGGGTACCTACCTGAGGGGGAAGGGGGGAGACAGGGTACCTACCTGAGGGGGGAGGGGGAAGACAGGGTACCTACCTGAGGGGGAAGGGGGAAGACAGGGTACCTATCTGAGGGGGGAGGGGGGAGACAGGGTACCTATCTGAGGGGGAAGGGGGGAGACAGGGTACCTATCTGAGGGGGAAGGGGGGAGACAGGGTACCTACCTGAGGGGGAAGGGGGAAGACAGGGTACCTATCTGAGGGGGGAGGGGGGAGACAGGGTACCTATCTGAGGGGGAAGGGGGAAGACAGGGTACCTACCTGAGGGGGAAGGGGGGAGACAGGGTACCTACCTGAGGGGGAAGGGGGAAGACAGGGTACCTATCTGAGGGGGGAGGGGGGAGACAGGGTACCTATCTGAGGGGGGAGGGGGGAGACAGGGTACCTACCTGAGGGGGAAGGGGGGAGACAGGGTACCTATCTGAGGGGGAAGGGGGGAACCAGGGTACCTACCTGAATGGGAAGGGGGGAACCAGGGTACCTACCTGAGGGGGAAGGGGGGAACCAGGGTACCTACCTGAGTGGGAAGGGGGGAACCAGGGTACCTACCTGAGGGGGAAGGGGGGAACCAGGGTACCTATCTGAGGGGGAAGGGGGGAGACAGGGTACCTACCTGAGGGGGAAGGGGGGAGACAGGGTACCTATCTGAGGGGGAAGGGGGGAACCAGGGTACCTACCTGAGGGGGAAGGGGGGAGACAGGGTACCTACCTGAGGGGGAAGGGGGGAGACAGGGTACCTATCTGAGGGGGGAGGGGGGAGACAGGGTACCTATCTGAGGGGCAAGGGGGGAGACAGGGTACCTATCTGAGGGGGAAGGGGGGAGACAGGGTACCTATCTGAGGGGGAAGGGGGAAGACAGGGTACCTATCTGAGGGGGAAGGGGGGAGACAGGGTACCTACCTGAGGGGGAAGGGGGGAGACAGGGTACCTACCTGAGGGGGAAGGGGGGAGACAGGGTACCTATCTGAGGGGGAAGGGGGGAGACAGGGTACCTACCTGAGGGGGAAGGGGGAAGACAGGGTACCTATCTGAGGGGGAAGGGGGGAGACAGGGTACCTACCTGAGGGGGAAGGGGGGAACCAGGGTACCTATCTGAGGGGGAAGGGGGGAGACAGGGTACCTACCTGAGGGGGAAGGGGGGAGACAGGGTACCTATCTGAGGGGGAAGGGGGGAGACAGGGTACCTACCTGAGGGGGAAGGGGGGAGACAGGGTACCTATCTGAGGGGGAAGGGGGGAGACAGGGTACCTATCTGAGGGGGAAGGGGGGAGACAGGGTACCTATCTGAGGGGGAAGGGGGGAGACAGGGTACCTACCTGAGGGGGAAGGGGGGAGACAGGGTACCTATCTGAGGGGGAAGGGGGGAACCAGGGTACCTACCTGAGGGGGAAGGGGGGAGACAGGGTACCTATCTGAGGGGCAAGGGGGGAGACAGGGTACCTATCTGAGGGGGAAGGGGGGAGACAGGGTACCTATCTGAGGGGGAAGGGGGGAGACAGGGTACCTACCTGAGGGGGAAGGGGGGAGACAGGGTACCTATCTGAGGGGGAAGGGGGGAACCAGGGTACCTACCTGAGGGGGAAGGGGGGAGACAGGGTACCTATCTGAGGGGGAAGGGGGGAGACAGGGTACCTATCTGAGGGGGAAGGGGGGAGACAGGGTACCTACCTGAGGGGGAAGGGGGGAGACAGGGTACCTATCTGAGGGGGAAGGGGGGAACCAGGGTACCTACCTGAGGGGGAAGGGGGGAGACAGGGTACCTATCTGAGGGGGAAGGGGGGAGACAGGGTACCTATCTGAGGGGGAAGGGGGGAGACAGGGTACCTATCTGAGGGGGAAGGGGGGAGACAGGGTACCTACCTGAGGGGGAAGGGGGGAGACAGGGTACCTACCTGAGGGGGAAGGGGGGAGACAGGGTACCTACCTGAGGGGGGAGACAGGGTACCTACCTGAGGGGAAAGGGGGGAGACAGGGTACCTATCTGAGGGGCAAGGGGGTACCTACCTGAGGGGGGAGACAGGGTACCTACCTGAGGGGGAAGGGGGGAGACAGGGTACCTATCTGAGGGGGAAGGGGGGAACCAGGGTACCTACCTGAGGGGGAAGGGGGGAGACAGGGTACCTATCTGAGGGGGAAGGGGGGAGACAGGGTACCTATCTGAGGGGCAAGGGGGGAGACAGGGTACCTATCTGAGGGGCAAGGGGGGAGACAGGGTACCTATCTGAGGGGCAAGGGGGGAGACAGGGTACCTACCTGAGGGGGAAGGGGGGAGACAGGGTACCTACCTGAGGGGAAAGGGGGGAGACAGGGTACCTATCTGAGGGGCAAGGGGGGAGACAGGGTACCTACCTGAGGGGGAAGGGGGGAGACAGGGTACCTACCTGAGGGGAAAGGGGGGAGACAGGGTACCTATCTGAGGGGCAAGGGGGGAGACAGGGTACCTATCTGAGGGGCAAGGGGGGAGACAGGGTACCTACCTGAGGGGGAAGGGGGGAGACAGGGTACCTATCTGAGGGGCAAGGGGGGAGACAGGGTACCTACCTGAGGGGGAAGGGGGGAGACAGGGTACCTACCTGAGGGGAAAGGGGGGAGACAGGGTACCTATCTGAGGGGGAAGGGGGGAGACAGGGTACCTATCTGAGGGGGAAGGGGGGAGACAGGGTACCTACCTGAGGGGGAAGGGGGGAGACAGGGTACCTACCTGAGGGGGAAGGGGGGAGACAGGGTACCTACCTGAGGGGGAAGGGGGGAGACAGGGTACCTATCTGAGGGGGAAGGGGGGAGACAGGGTACCTACCTGAGGGGGAAGGGGGGAACCAGGGTACCTACCTGAGGGGCAAGGGGGGAGACAGGGTACCTATCTGAGGGGCAAGGGGGGAGACAGGGTACCTACCTGAGGGGGAAGGGGGGAGACAGGGTACCTATCTGAGGGGCAAGGGGGGAGACAGGGTACCTACCTGAGGGGGAAGGGGGGAGACAGGGTACCTACCTGAGGGGCAAGGGGGGAGACAGGGTACCTATCTGAGGGGCAAGGGGGGAGACAGGGTACCTACCTGAGGGGGAAGGGGGGAGACAGGGTACCTACCTGAGGGGAAAGGGGGGAGACAGGGTACCTACCTGAGGGGGGAGACAGGGTACCTACCTGAGGGGAAAGGGGGGAGACAGGGTACCTATCTGAGGGGCAAGGGGGTACCTACCTGAGGGGGGAGACAGGGTACCTACCTGAGGGGAAAGGGGGGAGACAGGGTACCTATCTGAGGGGCAAGGGGGTACCTACCTGAGGGGGGAGACAGGGTACCTACCTGAGGGGGAAGGGGGGAGACAGGGTACCTATCTGAGGGGGAAGGGGGGAGACAGGGTACCTACCTGAGGGGCAAGGGGGGTACCTACCTGAGGGGGGAGACAGGGTACCTACCTGAGGGGAAAGGGGGGAGACAGGGTACCTATCTGAGGGGCAAGGGGGGTACCTACCTGAGGGGGGAGACAGGGTACCTACCTGAGGGGGAAGGGGGGAGACAGGGTACCTACCTGAGGGGGAAGGGGGGAGACAGGGTACCTACCTGAGGGGAAAGGGGGGAGACAGGGTACCTATCTGAGGGGGAAGGGGGGAGACAGGGTACCTATCTGAGGGGCAAGGGGGGAGACAGGGTACCTATCTGAGGGGCAAGGGGGGAGACAGGGTACCTATCTGAGGGGCAAGGGGGGTACCTACCTGAGGGGGGAGACAGGGTACCTACCTGAGGGGGAAGGGGGGAGACAGGGTACCTACCTGAGGGGGAAGGGGGGAGACAGGGTACCTACCTGAGGGGAAAGGGGGGAGACAGGGTACCTATCTGAGGGGGAAGGGGGGAGACAGGGTACCTACCTGAGGGGGAAGGGGGGAGACAGGGTACCTATCTGAGGGGCAAGGGGGGAGACAGGGTACCTACCTGAGGGGCAAGGGGGGAGACAGGGTACCTACCTGAGGGGGAAGGGGGGAGACAGGGTACCTATCTGAGGGGGAAGGGGGGAGACAGGGTACCTACCTGAGGGGGAAGGGGGGAGACAGGGTACCTACCTGAGGGGGAAGGGGGGAGACAGGGTACCTACCTGAGGGGGAAGGGGGGAGACAGGGTACCTACCTGAGGGGGAAGGGGGGAGACAGGGTACCTACCTGAGGGGGAAGGGGGGAGACAGGGTACCTACCTGAGGGGGAAGGGGGGAGACAGGGTACCTATCTGAGGGGGAAGGGGGGAGACAGGGTACCTACCTGAGGGGCAAGGGGGGAGACAGGGTACCTACCTGAGGGGGAAGGGGGGAGACAGGGTACCTACCTGAGGGGCAAGGGGGGAGACAGGGTACCTACCTGAGGGGCAAGGGGGGAGACAGGGTACCTATCTGAGGGGCAAGGGGGGAGACAGGGTACCTACCTGAGGGGGAAGGGGGGAGACAGGGTACCTACCTGAGGGGAAAGGGGGGAGACAGGGTACCTACCTGAGGGGAAAGGGGGGAGACAGGGTACCTACCAGAGGGGGAAGGGGGGAGACAGGGTACCTATCTGAGGGGGAAGGGGGGAGACAGGGTACCTATCTGAGGGGCAAGGGGGGAGACAGGGTACCTATCTGAGGGGCAAGGGGGGAGACAGGGTACCTATCTGAGGGGCAAGGGGGGAGACAGGGTACCTATCTGAGGGGCAAGGGGGGAGACAGGGTACCTATCTGAGGGGCAAGGGGGGAGACAGGGTACCTATCTGAGGGGCAAGGGGGGAGACAGGGTACCTACCTGAGGGGGAAGGGGGGAGACAGGGTACCTATCTGAGGGGCAAGGGGGAGACAGGGTACCTATCTGAGGGGCAAGGGGGGAGACAGGGTACCTACCTGAGGGGGAAGGGGGGAGACAGGGTACCTACCTGAGGGGGAAGGGGGGAGACAGGGTACCTACCTGAGGGGGAAGGGGGGAGACAGGGTACCTATCTGAGGGGGAAGGGGGGAGACAGGGTACCTACCTGAGGGGGAAGGGGGGAGACAGGGTACCTATCTGAGGGGGAAGGGGGGAGACAGGGTACCTATCTGAGGGGCAAGGGGGGAGACAGGGTACCTATCTGAGGGGCAAGGGGGGAGACAGGGTACCTATCTGAGGGGGAAGGGGGGAGACAGGGTACCTACCTGAGGGGGAAGGGGGAAGACAGGGTACCTATCTGAGGGGCAAGGGGGGAGACAGGGTACCTATCTGAGGGGCAAGGGGGGAGACAGGGTACCTACCTGAGGGGGAAGGGGGGAGACAGGGTACCTATCTGAGGGGCAAGGGGGGAGACAGGGTACCTATCTGAGGGGCAAGGGGGGAGACAGGGTACCTATCTGAGGGGCAAGGGGGGAGACAGGGTACCTACCTGAGGGGGAAGGGGGGAGACAGGGTACCTACCTGAGGGGGAAGGGGGAAGACAGGGTACCTATCTGAGGGGCAAGGGGGGAGACAGGGTACCTATCTGAGGGGCAAGGGGGGAGACAGGGTACCTACCTGAGGGGGAAGGGGGGAGACAGGGTACCTACCAGAGGAAGTCCTGCAGACCTGTGCCGGAGAGACAAACATTTAGAAAAGATTAAATTGAAAAGAAAAGGCGGCACACTGGCTTAGTGGGTAGAATTGTTGCCACACACTCAATTCAGTTCAATTCAGTTTTATTTGTATGGCGCATTTTCGCAATATTATATCGTCTCAAAGCGCTTTACAGTATCTCCACCCAAAGCCCTCAGTAAGCAGCCAGCGGGGACGGGGGCAAGGAATAACTCCCTCCATACCTGCTGGGTTGGTGAATCAAATGTCGCCTCCACTCTGTGTGTGTGTGTGTGTGTGTATGTGTTGTATGTTCTCGCCATGTTGTGAGGGTTTATTTTGGTTACACTCGTTTCCTCACAAAGACACGCAGTTAGCGCCTCTGAATCGCCCATCGGGTATGAATGCGTGTAAGTGCCCCCATCCTGACTGGCATCCTGTCCTGGGTGCCCCCCAGCCCCATTCCCCATGTTGCCTGGGATCGGCTCCAGGCCTATATATAATTTGGAGGTTTTCCCAAAGATATAAATGAGTAAAAAGTCTCAGAGTGACAGAGGCAGAAAATTCAGAGTAACCTTGTGTCTCTGGAACAGCCAGTTCCCATTATTATTAATATGATTATTAATAGTCTGTTCTTATTGAAGTCCTTTGAGTAGTTTGATGAGGCGCAGGTTCCTGACCAATGACAGCCCCAGGATCATCGTCGTGGAGGAAGCGTTTGGGAAGCGTCCATCACAGTAATGGTGTGTTGTGATCCCGCTCTCTAACATAACAGGAGCATCATGTAAATCGTCACTGAGCCGTAACATGAAGCCTTCACAACTTGCAATACAATCATGTAGAACGGTTTCAGACAGCATGGAAACGTAGGAAGAGCGACAGAAGCGTTTCCAAGCATTTGCAAGGAATGGGGTAGATGTGACGAAATGCAGCATGTAATGCCAGGCCTAGGCACCAGGGGGCGCTGTCCTGTGGGAGGGAAGCGCTGCTTCGGCGTCTGATTGGAAAGGCTGGGTGTGGGGGGGGGCATAAATGGCTCACGCCCAAGGGAGGCATCAGATAACTTTTACACACCTGGCGCTTTTCAGCTGGCCCCCATCCCACTTTATCCAGATCGCAGCTGATGCCACGACACCCCACTCAAAATCATAAACCTGCAAGTTTCAAGGGTAAATTCTGACATGGCCGTTTTTTTTACAGTTTTCCCTGACCTTAACACTGGCAAGCTTTGTCCTCTTCAATACAACCAGACCATCCGAGGCTATTACAGAAGACCGTCGATACGGCCTCCGCCGAACGCTGTGGGCTGCTGCTTGTGAGCGAGCTTCCAAGAGAAGAAGGTCACCTTGAAGCCGTGTAGCATATTTTTAATTCAGATCAATAACGCTGCAAGGTCCTTTTAAAATTCAATTAATAACAGATTTCAGTGTGTCTCAGACGCACCTTCTTGGCTTTCCACTGACATAATACAAAAGGGGAAACAACAGGCGTATTCACACTAAGAAGAAAAAAAAATGAAAGTTTATATCACTAAGAAATCTGTGTGTTTTCATTGTCTTGGATGGGCACAGTGAGGAGGTGGAGTTCTTCCTTGCAATCTTTATCTTGCATCATTTTGGTCAATATCATTATCATATATATTTATCGTATTAAAGTATTGAAATAGATGGGGCTTAAAGATGGCGATGTGCTCGCGCTGCAATTATAACTGCGAGAAGGATTATGTTAAAATATGCATGCTGAGCTCCTGCTCACGTTTAATTTTTAAAACTCGCCTAGAGGTGCGAGTGAATACCGCGAAGCCGCGGCTGACTCTCTGCGTCTGGGCGTCACATGGGCGTGGGCTCAGGCGGTAGCCACGGCGATGCCGGTAGCTCGGTAGCCACGGCGATGGCGGTAGCTGGTCATCCGGCTCAGCCTTTGTTTAAGAATTAGCTGAACAATGAGGTTAAGAGACAAGACTAGTGGGAGCGAGGGGCAGCAGCAGAGCCCCAAAGCAGGCCTGTCTTCCAAGTGCTAATTACAACGGCGATGCATCATTAACCAGGAAGCACCACTAGAGGGTATGGCGTGCCTGTCCACTCTCCTGACCCCAATATTACGCCCCAATTAGCAGCTCGTCCCATTCCATCACTGCCACTGCTTAGAGGAAGCCGTTTACAAAGATAACGCGACACAAGCAATTAGTTTAATCTGTTATTGATGACAGTCACACGGCACTGTGCATCTTATTTAAGTGGCCGCCCCTCCCTTCCTCTGTCACTGGGTGAAAAATGCCTGTCATGCGATGCCTTGATCCCGTCGCACCAGATGCGCTCGCAGATGTCACACGTAGAAAGTTACGAATCCCAACCATATCAGAGATGGACAAATGTGTGGTGCAACTGAATTGACTGGGGTAAGAATTGCTTCCATAACAGTTTTTTTTTGTTACTGTTTTCACTAAACTAGTGTCTCCAAAAGATCTTCTGAACCTGAAGATGTTTTCCTCAAACCGTATTCTGCCTCAAGCACCATGGGGTACTGACAGAAAATGTTTATTCGCTCATGCATTTTTATGCTTGTATAAAATAGCACCTTAAAAGAAAAGAAGGTAATGAAAGTATTAAAAAATCTTTCACAGGCTGTCTACATTATCCAACCTGTGGGACCGAGAAACACGTGCCATTGGTCGCAGAGCAGTATGGCATCCACTTCATATATTGTCACCTCTTCTGTGGTTATAAATACAAAGAAAAATGAGAGATCAGCTGGGTGTCTCTGTTCTTTTCATTCACAGTGAGAAATCCCAAATTTTCCTTTGACATCTGTGCACACATGCAATTTGCACTCGATTTTAAGATTACACGTACAAACGATAACCGCTCCCAGCTGAATCGCTGCTCAGTTACGTTCATAATTAAGTTAACGCCGAATGGCATTCGCTGGTGATAAATGGTGCCCTTGTCACTCTCCTGTTCCTGTGTCAGGCCTCCAACGGGGCGCACTGCTGGGCTGACCCAGGAGTGCAGATCAGCTGGCTGGCTGTAGGATCTCTCCAGCCAACTAGTCGAGCCATCTGGAAGGCAAAACCATGACGCCTGGAGATGCCAGACCTGCGTTGCTGTCGGATGCCAGCTCTTGTTTCATGGTGTCACCCTCTTCCTAGTGCCGGCCGCTCGAGACGTGGCTCTCCTCATTAGCCGTCCACCGTAAAGCCAGACAGCAAGGTTAGAGACGAACAGGTTCCCATCAGCTGTGAAAATGCTGGAATCCCTCTTACCGTGGAAGAATCCTAGTGATACCAAGTACTGGCCATTTTTCTACTTAAATCATTTCTCATCTCAAGAATAAAAAAATATTCTACATCTAACAGAGCCTGCCATTGTGCTTCAACTGTAAAAAAAAAAGTACTAAATAAACTACTGCAGATCATAAATGTGCAATTTTCTATCAGATGAGGTGTTGCTGACATCTAACAACTAACTATATAATGTAACACAAGCCAAAACCTTCTCTGATACAGGTTTTGCAGACACATTTCATGTAGAGCACCAGACTAGGCACCATGGAGCCCTACCTGCATGTTATACAAGGACCGTTTGATTGTTGTATCATGGGCGTAACTAGAGAAGAAAAAACAAGCACTTATTTCATCCATACAATAGTCTTGGGCCTGAGAAACAAATCTGCCTCATGTTTCGTTTGGCATGTGCACGGTTAACACAGTGTGTGTGTGTGCTTTGGCTGATCATCATGCATTTGTTCATTGTGACATGTTTCGGATTTCTGAAGAGTAACTGTTAGGGAGACTCTGTCATCGGACGTGACAGACAGAACTGCATTCATGTATGATCCCCTGCAGACTGAGGGAGTGAAAGCTACACTTTTTGAATGAGATGAAAGCAAACTGACTGTAGCTTTGGGTCCATCATGACTAATAAACAGATTCAAAGAGTTATGGATGAATAATTGAGGATGGAGATGAAGGGCACTGTGACCAGCAGCGTTGGATCACACGGCACCTGCGTGTGCTTGCTAAGGAGAGATCACCCAGATAGACTGTCACAAGGGTCTCCAACAACAACAGAGGGTCTTCGTACATCGCAGAGTCTTTAAAGCTATATTTTTAGCTTTCGCTTAATAAGACAAAATCCTACCTCATAGCACAGACTATAGCCCCATTCACACAAAAGATATATTATATAGGGACGCTGTTCCTGTGGGTGGCCAGGTGGTGCAGTGGTTAGCGTTATCACCTCTGGGATCAAGGGGCTCTACAATGGCTCCAGGTGCAGTGTTGGAGAAGTTACTCACAAAAGTAGACCATTACAGAAAAATCCAGACCAAGGTTTTGTTTCAGTCAAACATACTTTTGTGAGAAACTTCCCCAACACTGTCCATGTGTGTGGAGTTTGCATGTTCTCCCCATGTCGTCGTGGGGTTTCCTCCGGGTACTCCGGTTCCCCCCCACGGTCCAAAAACATGCTGAAATTGGACTTACCAAACTGCTCATAAGTGCAAATGGTGTTTGACTGTGCCATGCAATGGGTTGGCATCATATCCTGGGCTGTTCCCCGCCTTGTGTGCATAACATCTGGGATTAACTCTGGACCACTGAGTCCCTGAACAGGGCAAGTGGTTTCAGAAAATGGATGGATATTGCTATAATGACAACAATTCGAGTATAAAGTTTGCTGACAAATCTAAAGTTCAAAATTGTATTGTATGTTAAGATTCCCAGAGGGACTATCAAAGAACGGGCAGATAGCAGCCTTTGAAGAAAGGTTTCCTCTTTTTTATGACATTAAATTGAAGCGAATACTAGAAAGTAATGTAAATAGGAATACAATCAAAGAGACAGTCAGACAGGAAACAGCGAAGTCTCCAGCGCAGACTTCATATCAGAAGCAGCCGTACTGTCCCTTTGGATGTCAAGAGCGCGATAATCACAACAAGCGACACCTGTTAAATGCGAGAGAGACGAACAGCTTCAATACCAGTGACAATTAGCAAACCAAAGTCATTCCAAAATGCATAAAATTTGAAAAATACACCAGTTCCTTAAAGCAGAACCCCGCCCCCCCCGCATCCTACATCCATGTGTAGGGTCCTGTCATTGCTCCACAAGGGTCCCTACAGCGGGGCTTCCAGAAAGCGTCCTGAGCATGGGGTCACGTAATCCCAAACGACATCGAAGAGCCTCACTCAGTGCGAACGAACCGCCGATGACAAGGGACTGTTAACATCGGCGAGGATCCAGGAGCTGGCCGCACCAGAACCCATCCAGACATCGATACACCGGGCGTAACATCGCCATGCCCCAGAGACCTCGTCTTCACCGGCATCAGCAGAACAGCAAAGGCTCTGTCAGCTGTCTACCAAGTGGTCATGAGGTCAGTTCTAATTGTATGCTAATTAAGGCGTAATGTATATCCCCCAAACCGCCGGCGATCGATGGCCATCACTAAAGCATCGTGCTCCGTGGGCAAAGAGAGACCTGAGTGTATGGGAAGGAGTGCAGTTTTTCGTTATGCCACTAATAGATGCAAAAAAGACTCCAGCACAAGAGAGCTACATTTGCATTGTGCTTCATTAGTTTATGGGATGCACAACTGAATTGTGTTACCCTCTTAGTGGGCATGGACACGTATTTTCCACCACAAACACATTAGTTACCCCGAAGCCCCTCAAATAGTCAGTCTTTTGGGCTACAGGAAAACGCTGTATAGAGGAGCTGGGTTTCGTCTTCTTATAGGACATGTGACACATCATATCATCCCTTATGAGCTGTGTCACATTTCTAAAAATGAAAAGATAAAACAGATGAATAGGATTCAGGTTCACATTGTTCCCCTTATACGGACAGCCCAGAGATCAAATTTGGATTTTATTTTTTTTCTGAAAGCTAGTCTTTTAAAATGTTTAAAAAGTCACTACTCTGCGTATGTGGAGTTTGCATGTTCTCCCATGCTGCAGTTGGGTAAGTTGGTCCCTGTGAGGGTGTATGCACCCTACAGTGATCTGGCACATAGGGTCTTACCCTTGTCTTGTTTCATGTGCTGTCTGGCAGAGACTGTGACCCTGACCATGAAGTGCTTGGAAGATGGATAGATGGATGGATGGATGGATGGATGACTGGATTGATGGGTAGTTGCTAGAATGTCAGACAGCTAGACAAATCAGTGATTAGCACTTTCAAAAATCATGGAAATTATCCAATCTAAAAGAAATCACAAGCCACAACAATGCCAGGAATTTTAAAGACACATAATTGATCAAAAATCTATTGTTCTACCAATTAAATCAGAGAAAGACAAAGGACCAAAGCACTTTATCTGATCTATGGCTGCCTCCCTAGGGTCCGTAAACCCAATCTCCCACATCTGCAACGTACGCCATTCAATTACATACTTTTAATTGCTCATTACACAATCGTTTTCTGTCGGAACCTGAGTGAACAAGATTGACAAAACTGAACCTGTACAAACATGATCAAGCCAGTAAGACGTTTACTGGGGACCTTCATCTCTCCCAGTCAGTGGTACAATTGGTCCATCTTTTTTTCCTCTGCTATTCCCCAATGCTCCAGTTAGTCCCGGCAAACAAAGGGGCAGTAATCCAGAAATGAAACCAGATGGATCCATACACCATAAGTTAGCCATGTCTATACACAGCTCAGTAAACAGTATTCCACTATTCTGGTTTCCCAAAATCCTCTCCCACTACCTTTCTAGATGCCTCTAATACACCCCCCCCCCCCCCAATTCTGTAGTCCACTGCTCTTGAGTTATTGAATGTGAAAAGGCAAAAAAAGTTTAACTGTGCAACACCTTTTACGGGATTTACAGCAATGCAGCCCGTTCTTCCTGACAAAATTATACATGGGAACATTTTGTAGACAGCAGCCCTCAAGTTCGACCAGAGATTCTCAATTTGATTCACATCCAGCTTGTCTGTGTCTTCAGCTTCAGTGCTCTCCAGCCTGCGGATCCTCCCATTAGCTGTGCGTTTTAGGTCAGTGTCCTGCTGAAAGGTGAATATCTGTTAGTCTTGGCTGTGTTTTGCAGACCGAAGCAGGTTTTCCTTAAGGATTTGCCTATATTTAGCTTCATTAATTTTGCCCTCTATCCAAATGAGCTTCCTGTTCCTTGCTGATGACTTGCATCGCCATAACATGAAAAGTTTCACACACCCTATTATCTGGGCAGGATGCTCAGTATTGCAAGTGTCTTTGCAGGAATTCCAAATAGCTTTTATGTTCCACATAATTTTACAAGAAAAATATTGTTTTTTTTTCTTTCTCTTCCTCAGAAATCGCAGTTTTCCTGCTACGCTGCTGCATACAGACAGACCATTTCTACCAAGCTGACCTTTCCATGGTCTCTGTGTTTCCTTCCCGACTGACGACACTTCAGCTTAGTCGCCGATGTAGGACGTACTTCTGCATGCAGATTCTGCGAGCTGCCAGGAATTTTTCCATTTCATAATAATTAACTCGATTGAGCTCTGAGACTAATTGGGGGACAGAAAGAGATGATTCCTCCCTAGGTTTCTCCTAGATGATTCCGCTCCCCAAACCTAAGGGGCAGCGTGGAGAGATTGAAAGGAATAATTGTATATATATACAATTATATATATGTATATGGGGCAGTGTGGTGGTGCAGTGGGTAGCACTGTTACCTGACACCTCTTGGACGCGGGTTCAAGTCTCTGCCTGGATTACATGTGTGTACAGTTTGCATGTTCTTCCCTTGTCGTCATGGGGTTTCTCCAGGTACTCTGGTTTCCCCCCACAGTCAAAAGAATCGGTTTAGTACATACCGAGGGTGCCGGCGCGGCTTGGGGGGGTGTTCGCAGTCAGTCGGGGTGAGTACATACCCCAGTACTTCGAATCAAGCATATCCCAGGCCATGTAGGGGTGGTCCTAATGTTTTGGCTCCTCAGTGTTTTTGGGTTGGATTAAGAGATTTATACAAAACCCCCTTATGAGTTTGTACAATATACGACCATTTAAATGTTGTTGGCCAATCGCTTTCATGTTTCGGTCACATTTAGCATGAACTCATTTAGCTAGCTATACCTTAATTCATCCTTCAACTTTAATTTAATCCAAATAATACTGTCCGTAATATTTAGACAAATAAAACACATTTGCGTACAGATCCGCAGAATACCCCAGGCTGCCTTTTAGCTAACGCTGTTGTTCATAATTGCATGTCACTTTTACAGTCGTGTTACTTGCACGAGTCTGCGCTTCTTTTATTTATGAGGTGTGCGTGTGCAGCATCTACATCGACGGCGTTGCCCGCAGAGATGCCTGCACACCTCCGCCGTAGCATGCGCACAAGCCGACGGTGATGTTAGGGTTTCAGCGGAGAGCTCAGCATCAGGAAGGTCAGCAGCGTACGCTTCCTCCCTTCTCTTGCCTCCAGCTCACTTAAAGCCACACTCCCTTCTCGCCTTGGTCCGGCTATAACCCCAGTCTCTTGTTAGGGACTGTCGCTATTTTATTTTTTTTTACAACCCAGAAAGTCTAATACTTGTGTATGAGTTTTTGCACCTCAAGCTGGAAACAAGGGCAACCAATCATGTTTATACAACAGCCCCGCACCACCTTGCTACCCCTTAAAATAAATATTCAAAAACATCATTAAAAAAGCCCCCCCCGACCAACTGGGAGACACATTTACATAGACAGGAGATTTTAATTTCCATTATCCATGCATTTAGTGTAAAGCCATAACGGGCCTGGAGCCTGTATGTGCTAAGTAGTAAGGTCATAATGCAGGACATGACAGTCCTTCAGAGGAGCCCCCTACAGGAATCACACAGTAAGCACAACCTGTAGATGGCAGTTCATCAAGATTGTGTCTTTCTGCTATGGAAGCCATACAATCTCATGGCAAACGTGCATATTCCCCATAGAGGACAACCTGGAGTCAGGCCTGCCGCTTTGGAAATACTATTTCCAAATCGTTACTGCCCAGTGAAGCACGGCACTCTAACTCGGCACAGTTTCATATCTATACATGAGGGTTGTCCAGGTTTTAACATATCTGTCAACCTTAGGTGACCCTTAGTGGTTAGGTGACACATAGCATTAAAAGGATCCAGATAAGCGTCATTCTGCTTCTTAGCAAACACAAGAGCATTAGCAGCGGCAAAGCCAGTGCATTAGCATTAACATTAGCAGCGGCAAAGCCAGTGCATTAGCATTAACATTAGCAGCGGCAAAGCCAGTGCATTAGCATTAGCATTAACATTAGCAGCAGCAAAGCCAGTGCATTAGCATTAGCATTAGCATTAACATTAGCAGCGGTTAGGCCAGGTGCTGGACACGAGAGAGATTAAGCAGAAAGAAGAGAAGGGAAGAGAAAGGCAAGGTCTCTTCTACTGGTTCAGTAGATCCTGGATATGAATACTATCACTCTAAAAACACTGTTGGTAAGTGATGGTTAGTAATCCATGTACTGCTGAAAGAGGTATGTCTTAGTCGTCCTTTAGCCACCCTTTGCTCTGATTACTGCTTTGCACACTCTTGGCATTCTCTCAATGCGCTTCAAGGGGTAGTCACCTGAAATGGTTTTCCAACAGTCTTGAAGGAGTTCCCAGAGGTGTTTAGCAAGTGTGCAAAGCAGTAATCAGAGCAAACGGTGGCTATTTTGAAGAAACTAGAATATAAAACATGTTTTCAGTTATGTCACCTTTTTTTGTTAAGTACGTAACTCCACATGTGTTCATTCATAGTTTTGATGCCTTCAGTGAGAATCTACCAATGTAAATGGTCATGAAAATAAAGACAACACATTGAATGAGAAGGTGTGTCCAAACTTTTGGCCTGTACTATATATACAGTACAGTATATAAGTGTATGTAAGTTGTATTTGTTTGTGGGATACCTACCATACAATTATAATAGAAAAACATACAGCCATAGAAAAAAATTGAGACCAATCTATATTTTTCAGCAAATCTGAATCTGCATGTTTAACCTTGGTTCTGCTGGCAGAAGGTTACACTGATCAGCAGGCTGCTTCCAGGCTCAAAGTTTCTAAGACAGCAGTACACAAGAACAAGGTGAAGCAGGAGACACTGGAAATGACCAGAAACAAGCCAGGTAGAGGGCAGAAGTGACTTTCTAAGGCCAGCCATGACTGTTACCTTATCTGACAGCTTCTTGTGAATCGTAGGATGACATCAAGTGACCTTCAAAAGTAATGGGCAACATTAAGTGCAGGTGTGAGGTGCACTGCTAGGACAGTTTGTATCAGGCTCCTAGAAGCAGGACTGAAGTCTCATGAAGTAAGGAAGAAGCCCTTCATTAAAGAGAAACAGAGAAGAACCAGACTGCAGTTTGGCAAATATGTATATATATTATTCACCCATAAATTAAGAAATGATTGAAACGAAAAATTGTTCTGTGGTCTTAATTTTTTCCACAGCTGTATATATTAACATATAATGCAACATATAAACATGTAGATGTAATATAAATAACACATGTAAACACATGTCTGTACACACACACACCTCTGTATATGTTATGTTAATGTATATATATTTGTTTATATGTGGTATACGTGCTCAGGCTCCGAGGAGCTGCGCAGGGCCGTCGGTCGTTCATTCGCAGACGAGCTGCTCCTCACGCTGCCCGGACCCACTTAGCTCTGATTACAGGCAGCTGGTCATCATTAATTAGGAGCAGATTTGCACGGGACTGGAGTGTGAAACAGTCTGGGGAAAGCAAACCGTCTCCCACGGCGCCAGGCTTCCGCCGGCTCGCCACGCATTTACATCTCCTTAAAAACACACATGATTCTGTGGCAAACAGCACGTCTTCTGACTTGGTTGGTGGCGTCGTTCAGCTCATTTTCATTTTGACTGGCAATAAAAATGCATAGTGTCACATACATAGTTCCACTGACTGAAATAACGTGACAGTAAGTAAAATGGTGACTCTACATGCCCAAAGTGTGTGTGTCTGTGTGTGTCTGTGTGGTCATGTATATATTATGTTATGGGGACCAAATGTCCCCACAATGTGATAAAAACCTGCTATTTTAACGTTGTAGGGAGGGGACCATTTTTTTCAGTTCCCAGAAGGGGAAATTCAGTTTTATAAACATCCTTGGCTGCAATCAAAAAACTAAAATGCTAAAAGACTTGTATTTTGCTTTTTACTCATGATTAAGCTTAGGGCTGGGTAGGGTTAGGGTTAGGGTTAGGGTTAGGGTTAGTTAGGGTTAGGGTTAGGGACTGGCATCCCATCCAGGGTGTCCTCTGCATTGTGCTTTGTCAAGATCACCATGATCTTTGACTGGTAAGTGATTATGGAAGATGAACATAACTCATATCTAAAAAATATATATTGTACTTTAGATTGTGGGAAATCAGTAAGAACCACAACATCAGATCATTCAGTGCATGTATATATTTAGATATATAGTCTATATAAATGTTACATTGTATTGATAGGAAGATTACAGTTGCATCCTGACCAGCTTTGGGGAATGTATGACAGTATGTGTGAGGCCAATTTGTGAGAAGCATGTATTCACACAAGAAAGGGAGGCAGACTTCATTTTAATTGAACATTTGGGCCTGGGTTAATTTCCTATCCACTGTAGGCAAGTTCTTGGCATTTGTGCTTATCTCAGTATTGGAAGGGCTTTCATCATTTTCTTTAATGAATCCTTTTGCAGGAGTATTATTGTAAAATCAATCTGTAGTTACAGAAGACATTAAAGAATTTATTACCAAGAAAGTAACAAATTCTAATTCTTCATTAATTTAGAAATAAGTAGATTATTAACCAGCATCCCATCCAGGGTGTTCCCCTGCCTTCTGATAGGCTGGTGTCCCATCCAGGTTGTGCTCCCGCGTTGTGATAGGCTGGTGTCCCATCCAGGGTGTGCTCCGGCGTTGTGATAGGCTGGTGTCCCATCCAGGGTGTTCCCCTGCCTTGTTATAGGGTGGTGTCCCATCCAGGGTGTTCCCCTGCCTTCTGATAGGCTGGTGTCCCATCCAGGGTGTGCTCCCGCGTTGTGATAGGCTGGTGTCCCATCCAGGGTGTGCTCCCGCGTTGTGATAGGCTGGTGTCCCATCCAGGGTGTTCCCCTGCCTTCTGATAGGCTGGTGTCCCATCCAGGTTGTGCTCCCGCGTTGTGATAGGCTGGTGTCCCATCCAGGGTGTTCCCCTGCTTTCTGATAGGCTGGTGTCCCATCCAGGGTGTGCTCCGGCGTTGTGATAGGCTGGTGTCCCATCCAGGGTGTTCCCCTGCCTTGTTATAGGGTGGTGTCCCATCCAGGGTGTTCCCCTGCCTTCTGATAGGCTGGTGTCCCATCCAGGGTGTGCTCCCGCGTTGTGATAGGCTGGTGTCCCATCCAGGGTGTGCTCCCGCGTTGTGATAGGCTGGTGTCCCATCCAGGGTGTTCCCCTGCCTTGTGCCTTGACTCCCCCAGGAAAGGTTCCAGGTTCTTAGTAAGCAGTTATGAAAGATGGATGGATGAACTGTATCATCAACAATAAAAAAAAGTCTGCATATGATAGCTGGCAACACGGATTGCTGACTTAGAAAGATACATAAATGACATGACTTGTCATTTTAAACCACAGAAATGCTACAATTCTGTGCCGCATGAGAAATAACACTGACAAAGTTTTCAATAATGCAAAATTACATGAAAATGCTTCCAATGATACAAAATTATCTTCTTTATCAGTAGCCAAACTAATAAAAGTATTTACTTCCTTTGTGTAGCAGTGGTAGCACAGACAAAAACTCCTCCTCATCGCCGTCTGTCAGTAATTACTACGTACTTGCAAACTGACACACGCAGCTCTGGATTGGGGTTCATTCGCATATATGATATATGTATTTCCACTCCTTTCATCCCCCCGTCCGTCTTCCAAACACCCACCAGTGCAGCATTGTGGGGGAGCGTGGGGGGGGGCTGGAGCCTATCCCAGGCAGCACAGTGCACAAGGCAGGGGTACAGTCTTGGTGGGATGCCAGTCCATTGAAGGACACACACACACACACTCTCAGGTTACATGACCAATTCAGAGTCACTAATTCTGCACGTATCTGGACTGTGGGTTGAACAGTAGTAAACCACTGAGTCTTTGTATTTATTTATATATGAGACTTTTTATCACCACCTTAATGCATATTTTGTCAGTATCAATGCATCTGTTTTCATTTCCCTAAATATAATGGGTAACTGATTCTCAGATCAGCTCAACTGCGTATTTAATGGGTTCAGACGATTGCCAAGCCTTTTCCTGCCATGAGTGACTATTTAACGCACCTTTTGCTCTAACTGATAGTCATCGGCTAGAACAAGAAGCTCTTAGACATCATCTGGAGGGAAACCTTTGAACCTCATCTACACTTTAATAAGATAAAGCCAGAGAGCATAGAAATCTCCACAAATAATTCTGGTCTTACATCAGCTGTTCGTGGAATCTGTTTCCCAGGTTATGATGTAATAATGCGGTATCCACAACAGCCAGAAGTATTTCCCGTCAGGCAAGAACAATGAACTACTGTGGCCACACGGGGGCAGAGTTGGGGTGTGGCAGTTCAGCGGACGGCACCATGCTGAGTCTGAAACCTGCCCTGGCTCTCAGTGTGTGTGGAGCTTGCATATTGTCCCTGTTTTAATGTGGGTTTTCTCTGGATATTCTGGTTTTCCTCCTACAGTGCAAAGATGTGATATCTCTAAAAAAATTGCCCTTTGTGTGCAGTTTCCAGTGTGTGTTCCTTGTGATGGACGGGCACCCTGTCCAGAAATCTCCTACATCATGCACTGTGCTTCCTGGAATAGGCTATGGGGCCTACAGTTACCAAAATTGGATGTTTAGATTTTTGCATAAGTGTTTTTCTGCTGTAGCAACAAAAACTGCCGGGTCACTTTAACTATGCCTGTATTAAATAACATTTCTTTTGTCTCAGCTTTTTATTTGCTTTTATTCCAGTATTCAGGTCAGCTTTTTCACATGGGACGTTTGTTCTGTTAGACTCATACACCTGAAATTAAACAGAGGGCTCTAGTTTTGTGGTTTATTGATGGAATTTTGGGATCCCTAATGCACATTTAAACTTGATGTATTTTTATATCATAGAGTACGGGGCTGGTGGAAACAGTTAACTGAACATTTTGCAGTCCATCTACCGGTGGTCAATCTGCCAGGGAGACGTAAGTCATCTTGAGGGTTGTCGTAAGATGTCTGCATGACAAGAATTAAGGTACCAGAGAATGATTGGATTATGTATGACTAACAGATGGAAAAATCAATTGTTAATTATTTACAAGACTGAATTCTGCACAGTAACAGAAATTTAGCTGTTTACACTAAAACATTATCGAGCCGGTGAACTATTGCCAGGTTTGTGTTCTGTATGCCCCTTCAATGAAAAACTATATGAGATTCATTTGAGAAATGCCAGCTAAAACTGATTAGGATTCCAACATACACAATGAGACCTGTCTGTAAGAGCACATAGCTGAAAGACAAACCCCTGTGGATAAAGCGAAAATGTGGATTGCATATGAATACCAACTATAAATTCTCTTTAACGTATAAATCAATATGCTTTGCTTTTTTTGACAACCTTCTGATTTTCAGAGAACCGTGAAAATGCTCTAAGGATGCGTGGAAGCTGGGGATTTCTGGAACACAAGTTACAAACTTCATAGTTCCTTTCTGAATGTTAAATGCTGAGTAGGGCCGTCATTAGAGGCGAGGACAATGAAAGTCAAATTCCATGAAAAGCGTGTTATGATTTTAAAGTCACGCAGATAGCTAAACGGGGTGGCGATGAAGGAGGATGTGTCATTTACAGACTATCTCAGAATATTCTACCATGGAAAAATGGAAGTTTATTAGTTTATGCTTTGACAATTAGCTATGTTGAATGAATTAGGAAACTGATAAGAATGTCAGACAGAAAGCAGCGTTGCCTTGGGGCCTCGGCGGTCCGCCGTCCTGTAGCACCTGTGCATTGGGGGGGGTGGGGGCCTACACGCACACACACACGCACATGTCGGGTAAACATGTCTTTATTGGGACCACTCATTCATTTATATGGAAAAAATGCTAACGCTAACTATGACAACCCTAACCCCCACCCTGCCCTAACCATAAGTAACCAAGCAAAACGCAAGAGTTTTTGCATTTTTAGTTTTTTCACTGTAGTCACAGATTTTTATTAAATTGAGTTTTCCCTTAAAGGAACCAGGAAACCAGTCCCCATAAGGGAAAAAAACAGGTATTCATCACTTTGTGGGGACATTGTGGGGACATAAGGTAAGGTATACCCACTCACACACACACACACACACACACACACGCTGGTGTACCTATCTCAAAAGATGTTCCCAAAAGTAGGGAAATTTCAGGTTTTACCACACTTTGGGTACAATTTGGTCCTTAAATGTGATCTATGCAAACCCCCCCCCCCCCACACACACACACACACACACACACACATACACACACACACACACACACACACACACACACACACACACACACACACACACACACACACCGCCTTTTTCATCTCCCTTTCTGTCCTAGCCTTCTGTTCTTTGTTTTCACTCCCTGAGCAGTACTTCCCGGAGTAGACAGACATCAGCAAGCCCCCGCATGTTTATTCTGAGCACCGAACCCTATTCCCTCCATTAATCCATGCTCTTTCCCAGCCCCCCCCCCCCCCCCCCCCCGCCCCCCAACGACATTATAATGAATGAATAACTGGAAACAGCTGCACTGCTTCACACCCGTGTGACACACATGTTTGCCAACATTGGCTACCTGTTTTGCTACCTGACAGATGGATGAGGTCGGGGCAGCATCGCCCCGGATGTTCAGACACCTCACACACTGCAGTGTCATCCTGCTCAATGTCTAAATCTACCCAGCATCCTACCTCAGGAATGCATGTTTCATGGCTGTAGCTTCTCTGCATAAAATATTACCTGTATCCTGTTTTCGGTGCAGTCGTCCCATGCTTATAAAGGGAGACCCCGATCGGTCAGAAAGTCACATGGTACCCAGGCAGCTATAATTACAACCTGGGTCCTCAGATCTCTCACGATTAAACATAAAAAAGGTCCAGTCGTTTCCCAAGAACAGGACAGCAGGGGTCAAGGGCAACATCAAAGGAGGAAGCGACGTAGCAGCTGAGCGAGCGAGAGGCGTCATTGTCACAATGAGACCGGTTGCCCTTCGCTTTGTCACATGACAGAGTGGAGTGTCCCAGCTCTCCACACCTCAGATTAAATGAGCTCTTCCAGTTGGGCTGTCGACGCGCCCACTTGTTAAACAAAGCATATGTGAAATTATAACAATTTCAGAAGACAGAAGAAGGTCACATCCTTGACGAAAGGAAAGCAAAATCAGAAGTAGAACCATCTGTATTTCTGTTCTTTGTATTCTTTCAGTTATACGGGGATCCTTGTTTCAAAGAGCATCACAAACGAATGCCATTGTTTGGAGACGCTTATGTGTACATTTTTAAAATGCATTCATATATACATTTGCCAGTAGAAACAGGGAAATCGAGAGAGTATAGATTGTTTTAACCAGTGAAGGTAGGTTTTACAGGACTTGCTAAAGTTATTTATTAATTTTAATGAAAAAAACACACGCACACACATACATACGTATATATGTAGGCATTTCTGGTAGCAGCTGGGAGTTACAGAATGGTAGCCTGTCATGTGCAGCAGATTCTCCTATTTTTCAAAACCAGCACAACCCAGGTGTGTCTCTCTGCACATACATGCACTGAGGCTGCAGCATCTACTTATCTTTTGCGATACGCGGTAATGCACATGCGACAGTGTGTAATATCTCCTTTGATGTTAATTTGCATGATCTCAATGTACACCTTGCGGAATCACAATGAAAACGTACACAGTCACATACGGATCGGGGAAATTTGCATATGCATGATGCCTAAGGTGAAGTGACGAAGAAAAGGCCCCCTTTCTCTGACATTTAATACACACAAATGTCACTCCATTAAATATACAGTTAATAAATATCCTTGCATATTATTACTGTAGCAAACATAAGAAAAAAACTGGCCTGTAGACTTAATAATGCCACAGTGTTCCCACTCAAAAAGCTGCCATAAGTGGCAATTATATGGCCAGAGTGCTTATTGCTACGGGAAGATCTGGAAAAAGTGAACTGTCTTTTTCAGTAAAAACAGTGATGCATTTTTAAAATTTGGATCAATAAATACATGCACAGGTACTTAGGCACAGTGCAGGGGCTATTTGGGCCTGAAGAAATATGGAATCCCCTCATCCCTCGGGGCACATGATTCAATGTATTTTTTCAGGAGCAAAAGATTCCTTTTCTAGATGACTTAGTGGATTAATGACGAAATGCTTGATATACAGTTATATACCTCATTTACGGTTTAGTACTGTTGAGCAGTGATTGTTGAATAACATAACAGCAAAGCACAAACGCAGCATCTTTTTGCTCCCAGTTTTCAACAAAGGTCGTGCTTCAGAATTGCCAGAACTCAGGTACCAGCATAGGGTTCAGTAGTACTGATGTGTCATCTGGCAGAGTAAGCAGAGATCTTATGAATCACTGCGTGACTTATTATTTTGCTTATTATACGGTTTTTCAAAGTGTTTTTATATTTCTTTCATGACAGTGGTTTGTGGCGTTTCCTCTTACGCCTGGAACGCGGCTCGGCGTGGGTTCCTCTCCAACACAATGGTTCTGCGTGGCCCAGTTTTGCAGACTCAGGACCGAAAGGCCAGCATCCAACTGCTTGTGCAAATGTGTCCCAGTTTACGAAGGTGCTTAGGTGCTGCTGCACATCCTCAGCACCGTCTGAGCATTAATTCATCTTGGAGGATATTTTCCTTTTTTTTCCGAGGCACCTGAAAACTAAGCCAGCAACTGAAAGAACTGAAGGGGAAAAAAAGGCATTATGGAGACCGAATCAAAAGTGAGGCAGTGTGAGAAGTGCTCAACACATCTGCTGAGAGCTCAGGTCAATGTGCTGCTGGTGGATCCAGGTCATGTTACGCCAGTGCTATGCGGACAACCCCCCCCCAGGGGAATATAGGCGGGTCCTTCTTAGCGACGCCTGGCTTTGCCGCTGATGGAAATGGGCAACTCGGATCTGACAGGGCAATTCTGGGTCGATCCCATGAAGACGGAGGCCTTATTCCCTGAGTGTCACAAGGCCTGTCATTGGCCGGGTGATGATAATCTCAGCGTGCTTCGATAGAGGTGACCTCTGTCACCTTGTGTACTCGCTGTACTGCCAGCCGAGTCGCATTTAGAGAGTTATATTAAAAACAGCAGAATATCCACAGCGCAAGCTGAAGGTAATTTTTAACTGTTAACCTCAGTCCTCCTGTAGCTGGATTCCCTCTCCGCCACGGCAAGTGGGATGCAATGAGCTCAAAAGTAAGAAAAGGAGTAAAGGTGTCATCTTTTAGCGGTGATCTAAGCGAATGTGCCGTCAGTAGGATGGGTGATGCTTTTCTCCTGGGACGCTACTCAAAATATTCAATCAGAAAACTTGCTCAGAATTAATTAAGGCCACATAATCAAATTAAGGTTGACGACGCTCTAATCTAGGGTGACATCGGCTTGAGATGACATCTGCGTGACATGAAGCACGTCTCACGGTGTTAGGATGCTTCTTTTAATTTGGGCCCCAAGCAGAGGTTTAACCCCAAACAGCTGGTTGATCAGCCACAGAGCCCGGTCCCACGCTTTCCGTGTTAGTGCCCTCCAAAGTGCCATCCCCCCCCCACACTTCCTGTCTCTGAGAGCCCCCCCAGCCCCAAACAACACCCTAATGCGTTTCTCGCCCCGTGCCCTAATGACTAATTCAGCACACAAAACCGTTGTCTCAGCAAAAAAAAAAAAAAAATCTTGCCTCTACCGTTAGTAAGTTTTGCTGAAACTCAACATAAGCCTTCAAATATGCATGAAAATTATTTATTTAATACTCAGGAAACTCTAAAGATCTTTAAGACTTTCACCGATTACTGTTTAAGTAGCTTTCATCTGTTGCTGCTCATTTCCTTCATATTTCTAAACAACCCCAGTATCCATCCATCCATCCATCCAACCATCGATCATCTAATCGCTCATTCTGGTCAGTGTTGTGCAGGGCCAGTATATATTATAATGCACTTAGGAGCTCCTATGAAAATTAATTGGCACTGACAGAATGCCACATTGGGATGAAAATACCTTGCATTGTCTTCGTATACCATGAATGACACCATACACTGCAAGTCCTCCAGCCAGCATTTACTCACGATAATGCATGCTACAAAAAGCTGTCTGTATTACTGCATAACCTAGAACACTCATAACGAATGAACCAATCCCAGCATTTTCAGGACCACAGCTGCTCTCACCAGCAAGAGCTCTGATTGGTCAGTTAAAGTGTCCTGTAATAAGTGTAGCAGTGACCCTTTGAACTTGAAAATGATAATATTAGACTTAAGATTCTGCCAGCAGCTGTGGATTACTGTTCCTGCATGAGCACTGCCTCAGCACCTCTGTCTAATTAATAAACATGAATTTAAAAAACTGATTTCTCCACTAAATCTCGTTACTGCTAAAGAGCTTAAACAGTAAAGATGTATCCTTTATGGAACAACGATATACCTTTCCAGAGGGTATGAAGTGGGTTAGAGTCGCCTAATGCCTAGGTTAGGGTTGGTCGTCCTTTAAAGAAGGACTGTTATTTTGACGTTGTGGGGACCATTTTTGTGTCCTGTGATGGACTGGTATCACATGTAGAGTGTGTCCTGTGATGGACTGGTATCACATGTAGAGTGTGTCCTGTGATGGACTGGTATCACATGTAGAGTGTGTCCTGTGATGGACTGATATCACATATAGAGTGTGTCCTGTGATGGACTGATATCACATGTAGAGTGTGTCCTGTGATGGACTGATATCACATGTAGAGTGTGTCCTGTGATGGACTGATATCACATGTAGAGTGTGTCCTGTGATGGACTGGTATCACATGTAGAGTGTGTCTGGCCTCGTGCCCTGTGATGAACTGGCGCTACACGTACAGTGTGTCCGGCCTCATGCCCTGTGATGAACTGGCGCTACACGTACAGTGTGTCCGGCCTCGTGCCCTGTGATGAACTGGCGCTACACGTACAGTGTGTCCGGCCTCGTGCCCTGTGCTTCCTGGCACTGGCTCCACACTTGCAGACCTTGCACTAGATAAGTGGGAGTAGAAGACAGATGGATGGATGTTTCATAAAAGGATAGAAATATTTCTAATTTAATCTTATTTTCGCCTGTGCAAAATACAGCAAACAATGGTTTATATGGCATGTTTCTATGGCTTCGGTAGCTGGTAAGGCAGTGTTTTACTTTAAGTGCTCTCTTTCCAGCGCACTGAAATATTAATAACATGTCGCAAAGACGGGGCACGTTTCAGCATCATTCTGCCTCTGTCCCCTTTTCCTAAGTGATGTTATTTAGCGTGCGGAGTCATAGCTTCTTACCATAGGATAGAGCAGTGTTTCTCAAACCAGTCCTCAGCAACCTCCAGGTGGTCCACGTTTTTGCTCCCTTCCAACTCCCAAGTGGAGCAAAAAATGTGGATTGTCTGGTAGGGAGCTGGGATGGTGCAAAAGTGTGGACTGTTTGGGGCTCCCTGAGAAGCAGGTTGGGAAACCCTGGGACAGAGAGGCTGTAGACGCCAGGACAGGCTAAGCATGGCGATCTCACTTATGTATCTGCATTTACATTTAGCTGCTTCAGTCCAGCTTGCAATGGTTCTGCTGCCTCCACTGCTGTCATGTGTCTTTAGGTGTGTGTGTGCATGTGTGTGTGTGTGTGTTTGTGTGTGCGCGTGTGTGCGCCTGTGTGTGTGCGTGTGTGCATGCATGTGTGTGTGTGTGTGTGTGTGTGTGTGTGTGTGTGTGTGTGTGTGTGTGTGTGTGTGTGTGTGTGTACCCATCCATCCATCTCCTAACTGCCCCTCCTGGTCAGGATCGCAGCGGGTCTTGGATCCAATCCCAGCCTGCATAGGACACAATATATATATAGGTATATTTATATAGGCATATTTTTATCTACATACTAATCCTCTGTTTCTCTTAACATTCCATTTCCATTCCCGCGCCAGAGTGAGATGCCAAGGTTCTGTTTGAACGGGAGCAGAAATGCCCTGCTGATCCTTTATCTTAGTAAAAAGGTTAATTTGATTGTTTGTTTACTTGTTTAATGAGAGGTTGTTGTTCTCCCTCATTATCTTTCTTAAATTCTATAACATTTCCTGGTGTTTGTCTTGTAAGAGAATTTGCCTACTTGTGCTTATAAGTCGGTTATATATAATACTGTTGCTTTGTCTTACATTAAGCATTTTACAGTAACAATTTTGGATAAAAGAAATTGTTAGATAGTATATGAAAGAATTGCTGTCTGCTCTTTCAGCTTCAATGTTGACCCCTGCTTACACAGAGAAGAATCGGCGTACAAGCAGTTTTCATTTCAACTCCATCCTGTCTGGAAAAACCACCAATAATAAAACTGCCTTCAGGTATACAAAAGGGTACAAGACATTTCTGGCTGCTTTTAATGTGGGAATACAGCATCACCGTTAGTGTAACTGTACCATAAAATTAGGCCTCCTGCTTTTGTCCTCCTTACACAGAGCGTAAAGGCTGGTATCACCCCAGTCAGCTTGGCTCGAGGAGATGTCTTTATTTTCCCCAGCTCAGCAGTACGGGCTGAAGCGAAAGAAAACATCTGGGGGAGAGGGATGCAGAAACTCCGAAAGCCACCTCAGATGAAGGTTGTGCTGCATAATTCATGCAGCCGCCCCTTTTAGAAACGGCAAATTCATCAGGACAATGTTATTTGACGGAAGAAGGGCCTTCACCTTGCTTTGCTCCTCGCTGTTCTTTGCCAGCACTGTATGGTGCCGTTAGGAGCTCCGCGTGCCCACACGGGGGGGGCGGGGGGGGGGGGGGGGGGGGGGGGGGGGGGTGGTTTGCATCCAGGAGAAGTTTTGCAGTGGTTTGTGGGAGATCTGCAAGGACAGCTCTACTACATTAACATTATTGATTCAAAGCTTATCTGCAGGGTTACTGTGCATATCTGACATTCCACTAAAATCCCGCATCCCCAATAGTGGTGTTTTTCATTTAAAATCGCTGATACATACTGGATGTCCCAAAGAAATAGACAACGATCTACAGAGAGTATTGCTTCTGGGACTGTAAAAGCATGCGTCTAAATAACCACCTGGTAAATTACTAACCGTCGGTATGCCCTTCCTCATAGCCAAGGTCCACCACGTCATCTTAATTTTAAGGGTATCACAGATTTCTACCTAATTCGGTTAGGAAAGTGAATTCAAGCATCATTTTAAACCAGTTAGCTGCTTGGTTAATTGTTGCAGCTTTAAAGGTCTGAACGTGTATCTGAAACTATGCCGTAAATATGCTACGTTTTAATACAGCACAGCTGGCTTATGTACCTCTAACGAAATTCTTCTGCACAAGCAGATCAGGACACCTGGAGCCAGTAAAAGGAGAGGACAGAATTAATATTATATTATAAATATCATTGCCTGTGGTTGCCTAGCAAACCACAATACTACCCATTCCAGCTTAGGAAGTGTTTTAAAGGTGTGAAATACATAAGGATTCCAAAGCCATTTCATAAGAAAGACGTACAGTTCGGGCTCTTGCATGATTAAGCGGGTTGATAGTTGCCCTTCGTCTGGTTGGAGTCCTCACAGTTTGTGTTAAGAAGCATCGTCTGGGGGCTCCCCAGTGACTGGGTACCGAGCAAAGCAAAGTAAGCAGTCAGGTTTGGTCCGCGTTACGTCGTTTTGAACAAGAACCCCCAGAGGCGTCACATTTGGTCTGCATTGAGTCAGGTGTGTTGCTCTCTCTCATCGCTGTAAAGCGGCCTCCTTTCAGTAGCCTGAAGCAAAAAGCGCTTTTCCTTCAAGAGCATTTTATCGGTGTGTGCAACCTATGTGATGCAGTCGAGAGGATTGCCAAAAGCATGCATGACAGACGGGGTGTGTGGGAGTCTGCACCCCTTCCAAGTTTGTATGGGTGTTGTACATTTGTACTTCGAAGGAAAGAACTATGGAATAGTTTATCCATAAAATGAGGGGAAATATTTTATAATGACATTTAATTCATATATATATATATAGGGATAAACCATTTTGAGGTGTGCAGTTACACGAAAATAATCAACAACAACTTGGTGTAATGACCAAATTGAAGTTGATTATTTTCGTGTATATGTTTAAAACACAGATAATGAACATAAAATAATAATAGAATAAACTCTATTATGGACGGGCATGATGACAGACAGAGGATTCACAGTGTCGTTCACAAAACGGGACTTTATTAAGCTCAAAAAGAACACAAGAAACAAACGGACCACAAGGGGTATAAAAAAGTAGGTAAAGAACAAAATTAAGGTAGGGAGCAACACAGGAACAACCATAGCAAACAGCAGCAAACAAAGAGGAACAGACACATAGTGACCGACTGAGGAACAAGTGCGAGGGCATGCACATATAAAACAAGGGTAAGAAGAGGGACAGGTGTGGGCCAATCACAATAAAACACAAGGGCTTGGAATAACAAGACACAGGTGAGGGTCATAATCACAAAGGAATCAAACACTAGGAAAGGTGTGGCAAGCGACACCTTCTGGCCAAGCAGGGACTGATCCACACAAAACTAGTCATAGTTAATTTTTCAGAAGAAAATAATTTCATTTAGCATCTAATATTGTTCTAATGTGCTCGTAAAAATATGGTCCCTATAAGGATAGAACATCTGCTCAGGCTCCTCACTGAAAGCCACAAGTTCGTTAAGTTACCATAGAAACCATCAACAGGCGGTCGCTTGCATTCTGAAAAGCAAAGTATGCTGATTATAATAGCTGCTTATTTATGAGTGAAAAAGTCAGAGATTTTTATATTAGCATGTTTATTAAAAACATAAAAACGCATTCATATAATCCTGTTATTAGACTTCCAGAACTACCCGTGTGGTTACATGAACATTATCAACAGCCGTGTGACATCTGTGGTCCAATAAGAAAATAATATTTACCAAAACCAGCGTACAAATATATACACTATATTTATACCAATATATACACTATAGATACAAAAGTATACCTCTTAATCGTTGATTTCAGGCGTATCATTCAGACCCATTGCCACAGGTGTATAAAATAAAGCACCTAGGCATGCAGTCGGGTTTACAAACATTCTTGAAAGAATGGGTCGTTCTGAAGAGCTCAGTGAATTTAATCGTGGTGCTGTCATTGGATGCCACCTTTGCAATGAGCCAGTTTGTGAAATTTCTTCCCTGCTAGATATTTCACGGTCAACTGTAAGTCGTATCATTGCAAAGTGACAGAATGGAGATTGCGAGCCAGGCCTTCATGTCCAGCACCAGTGCCTGACCTCAGAAATGCACTTCTGGATGAATGGGCAAATATTCCCACAGACACATTCCAAAAACTTGTGGAAAGCCTTCCCAGAAGAGTGGCAGCTGTTATATCTGCAAACGAATGCCAACTCCATATTGCTGCCTGTGGATTTATAATGGGACGTCATAGAAGTTCTTGTAGGTGTAATGGTCAGGTGTCCCTATACTTTTGACCATAAAGTGTACTTTCACAATGATATTTCTATAAGCTATTTCATTGTCCCATAATTTGTATAGATCACATGTTTAAAACCCTTATTTCTAGGTTGAATGGTGAACAGAACCACATGACATTCAGATAGATGGAAGGAAGGATCTGCTCACTATCTAACCCTAAAGGCTCTGGAATGTTTATTCATGGTTATTTGCAAGTAGCTCCAACAAGCTCAACTTCTCTAAATCCTCTAAATTAGGTAACTGATCAAGAGTTTAGGCTTTGAAATCCCTATCCCATGATACTGATTCAGAGAGATATCCAGTCAGATTCTAGAGGAGGTGGGTCCAAGCAACTAGAGGAGGTGAGACCAACCAATCAGATGTCTTGTTGCTTTGTCTTGTCTTGTTGCCTCTAGTTGCTTTGACCAACCTTCTGTACAATTTGATTGGTTATTTCTCTGAACCAGTTATTTTTCATTCTGCCCTCAGATCATTTTTGTGTAAGTAAAACTCACATGAGCCAATTATACACATTGCTTCATGTCTTACATGATTCTTAATGTAACTATTATAAAAAATGTTTGATTCCCAGTTTAGTTTAGGTTAATTGGCAAAATACTTTGTTACTAATTACCTTGTCACTACTTCCAACGACCTGCTGTGGACATTAAGTGTAGCTTTTCACCAGCTTCTCAGCTTCTTCACCAGACCTTATTCCCTGTGTTTTTTAAAGCAGATTTTACAGGGGTCATAAACCTTTATGATGTTTTCTAGGTCTTCAGTTAATATCTGTCTATAAAGGTAATATTGGTATTTTTTAGAAAATGTTACAATATGATAATCTTACATTCTGATTAAAAGCTTTTTTCCATGTTCTGTTATGTGAATTCATTAAGTATAAGATAGAATCACCAGTAATTACATTTTCTGATGTTTCATGAGCTTTTCTGATCTTGTGGAAAGCAGATTAAATGACTGTATCTGCAGCTGGCAGCCTGTATCTGAGAAGTGCCCCCCAGCCTGTTTTGTTCATTTGAAAATGACCAGCTTTGACAATTACAGACAGACAGTCTTGCATCTTTGCATTCGCCTTAGAATGTTTGTTTCCCACTTTATTTCTGAGCAATTTATTCCTGTTTATGTGTATTTTTCCGCAATCAGAGTTCATCACCTTATTCAGACTTATTTTTTCCCAGCCTGCATGACCGTATCCAAATCCCCTTTTCTCGAAAAAGCATAACCACTAATGTTGTTTCTCTACATTTATTGGTATTTTTTGCCAGCCCGTGCAGCTGGAATAGGGTTGTGACCATCCACTTTTCAGGACGTCTCTTCATTTTTACCTTCCGATAAATGCCCACATTCTCTCGTCTTTACAGGAAACGCTGCTAAATTTCATTGAATCATATGAAATGTGCCAATAACACCAGTCCCCCCCCCCAGTTAAAGTGCTAACTACAGTCGTTATACAGGTACTTCTTGTTCCAAAAAAGTGCCTCAGAACTCCATGAAGCCAATTCCTCTATCGCAGAATAAATCGTTCAGTCATATTTTCCGCTTTCAGTGTCAATAGCCGTAGGATACCGTTGTGTTTGCAGCTGACCAGCTTTAATTTACGGTGTCCTGGTAACTCATTTACTGGCTATGCTATCAGGGAACAATTCTCTACAACAAAAGTAAATGGATATTTTAATATTCATATCATATAATTTATTTACCAATCCATCTGTCGTCCATAACCACTTACCCAGTACAAAATCATGGCATATATTATTTGTGGAATTTCCTTTTGGCTGAAGTATCCGAGCTATCAGGCTTGCCGCTTCAAGGCTGGTGTTTCGTGGCCTTAGCTGATTGGAGCCTACAGCAGCATGGACACGCAGGCTGGTGTGCAATTTCCGCTTCATGTCTGAACTGGGGAACTCGCGTAGTCAAATATTTCAGCTGCAGAGCAAGGAAACATCGCTCTGACCCCCCCCCCCCCCCCCCCCAGCACAGTAAAGAATCTGCCTCAGATAAATAGCTGGATAGCTGGTTCTGAACAGCCCTCAGCATAATAAGTGAAAGTGGCTGATAAAAATCTTAATACCTGTATTTTACATGCATTAGACATGCCGTAGGGATGACACGACATTCCCGTGGAAAAATGACTCCCAAAATGATTGCTGTGAACTATTGGAAAAAGTGGAGATTATGTAAGAAATCTACATCTTAACCTTGGGGACTGAACTGCAAAGGAAGTGTACATGCAAATGCACAGGGGAAATATTCATTCTGTTTCTGAGAAAAATATGAGGAATCCACTTTATACTGTCAGCAGCCTCCTGCATTTCGAATTGGAATCTAGGTATAACTCTAGATGCGCATTTCAATCCAAGTATTTAGAGTCTGTTATTGGGACTGTATGGTTTATTTAAGGCACTTAAAAACAAGTGAGAACTTGTTGTGGAGGAATAAGGGGTTAAAGCACATTTATTTTGGCAAATGTGTATTTTATGTTTCCTTTATGAAGTTATGAGACCCGGCTGTGCTGGTTTTCTGCTAAGGTTTCTTGGACGAAGTTTCCTTTTTATTTCAGGAATAAATTAACAGGCTGGCAAGCACTGCCATCATCGCTCACTTTTGTTATTTCTCTATAACATTATAAAGCAGTCAGAATAATAAACAGGATTTGTGCAGTCGCTCCCGAAGCGTTGCACTCGTGGTTAGATAACACCGCTGCGATAAATAACTCTGCGATGCACGGGGCGCACATGACTTCACCTTAGTTATCTTCATTAGGAGGAACATTGCAAACACCTTGATTTTAATAAAGACAAATCGTCGACAGTCCTGTTTATTTAGCGGTCGCTTTTCTTTTCGGTATGGGAGACGAGGACTACCTATGTAAGTGTTGTTCGAGATTTCATGGAAAAGATCCGGATTTAGCTTAGTGGATTGATATTGATTTAGAAACATAAAGCATGTACACGCACGAACGAGTTCGCAAACGTTCACGAATTAAATCAGCACAGAACTCCGAGACTGACAGAAAAGACTCGAAAAAGCCACACATGGCGATGGATCTGAACATTTCTCACTCTGCTTAACCTCTCAGCAGGGTGTGTGGTGCTGCATGAGCCTTCAGGTCCCGCACCAAATGTCATACTGAATACATGCAACAATATATTTTTCTCCTGCTCAAGATATATTTCATGTACACCTGCATCCAAAGTCTGCTGTGGGCCAAGGACCAGGAAATCAGAATCAATTTCTTAGTGGAAAAAAACACAGAGAATGACCCGAGAGGAGGAAAAGCAGTTCGTCATCACAGTAGCTTGACGGTTGGTGGGGAGAACTCGGGGCTGCTGGCCGGCCTCTGCAGTGCCCCTGCCGCGCCGCGGACCATCCCCCATCCCGCCAGGACTGCTCTTCTCCCATCAGACCTCTAATGCACCAGTCAGGGCTCTGCCCCGGCCTGGAACTGTGCCACAGCAGTCCATATTAAGTGCTGAAGGATGCACTCCCACCAACGGTTGGAAAACGAAAGCATCGTGTTCACTATTTATATTGGAAAAAAAATGAGGACCAATATATCTATTTTGCTTCATCATGTTTAGGGATAAATAACCATTAAAATGAAAAATTATATTCTGCTTTTCCTAAATATGTTTCTGACTTCTGGATGTTTGTGACAGAAATAGGGACGAGATTCGGAGTCGGGGGTAGTGTGTATGGAGTGAGGGTACGACCTTCAGCAGGTCTGAATTAAATGCATGCCTTGATGCTTTGGTGTTACATAACTCAGCGGCAGCTGTTAGGGTCTCAGTGGGGGTTTGTACACACACAGTCTAGCTGGACTGCTGAGCTCTCCGCCATCAGTGTCCCGAAGGTGTATTGACCTCTCAGCAAACCTATGGAAGTACAAGGCAGCACGAGACCCGAGGACTAGACAGCCAATAGCCGTCCGAGGTAAAAGTCTTGCTTGATCATATGTGGGGGAAAAAAATTTGCCTTTTAGGCATCGGCTACTGAAATATATACTGATCTAGAAATAGAAATGCAAAACAGACAAACCAAGGAATCATCCATCCATCCATCCATCCATCTTCCAAACAATTGTCCCATACAGGGAGAGGCATCTCTGTCCAGGATGCTGGTCTATCACACGCGTGCACCAATTTACAGATGCCGTTTCAGCAAACTGAATGTCTTTGGACTGAGGGAGTGACCAGGAGTCTCCAGAGGAAATGCATTCAGTACAGAAACGACCGTGTAAGCTGTGGGGGAGGTGGGATCCCAGCCCCCCAGCCCTGCAGGCGTGAGTGCTACGTGCTGGGTCCCCCCCCCCCTCCCACCCCCCAATAAACGAATCAGTAAAAATTATAATAGAGAACTGAAAATGAAAATAGAAGTTGTTTGTTGCAAATGAAGCATGGTAACCTAAAGGAAGTGTAACACTGGCAATCGATCAAAAAGCAAGGTACTTATGTAAGCAGGACAAGGAATAAAACATTGTTTCTTTTAAAATATGGTTGCTGAAAGTTTCAAATTACAGTGCCAATGGGGTGGGTACTGCCGAATAGGCTTTGAAAAATGAGCGGATTCTCTTACCAAGACCCAAAAACGCAGGTGTTTGGGGGTAAGTCAAACAAAAATGTGTTTAAAATTGGACTCCTTGGATTCATTTTTGGAATTGCTCTGTTGTGTTGTCAAGTTACCCATTCAGCGAAGACAACATTCATTAGTTTTGCTAATCCTTTCAGGGTAATCTTAGATGTCCTGGCGGCTGTAAACATCACTGTTGCACGTGTGGTGAGCACAGTAACATCCAGTGTTCTTTGAACCTGTGTGTTTTAACACAGTCGCTGGTGCTCGCATGCATGCTTTGGCTTCTCTGCTATGTGAGACTCTCGATATACCGCGAATGCTATTTGTGGCTTCGTCCCAATTGCTTCTCTGCATCTTCACACAGCTAAATTTTATTATATTTAGATCTAGGGCAATGGGGGGAAACTCCGGTCTTGGAGACTTGAAGTCTTGCCGTTTCCACAGTTATTATTCGCTTTATCAAGAACAACTCAAATCTCACAACAGACTGTTGAGCTTGAGCTGAAAGCAGGACTGTGGCAGCTATACAGACTTCAATGACCTTTCGTGTTTTCATGCACGTGTCACACGTATGTGGTCATGCACAATGCAATGTGTAAAAGACGCATCTGTTGGCGCAGACACACGCATGCCATCCATGCAGCCGGATTTAGTCATTTTCCTGGGTCGCTATCCCCGAAAGTCATGCTGTATGACGGATCTCAGCCCATTACTGATTATTATTTCTCATTTAGTGCTCAGCAAGTAGTTAATCACATTATTAAATGCTTAACAAACGTATGGGGCAAGTTTATAGGGTGTCTAAATTATTCATTACAGCTTTGTTAATTATCCATTAACAAAGTGTCATTCATCATTAAATTAGATGCATACTATTGTCTTCTAGTGATTTAATCATTTAATGATATTAATATGACTTTCGTGATCTACAGAGATATAAGGAAGCGCAGAGCATCCCAATCAAAATCTGTGGCGTATTCGTCATTATTAAATGCATTAAGTCGCCTAACAAACTGGGTTTTATCCTCAGAGCACCTGCTATAATTATTGCTGAATTGCTAATTGCTAACAGGTGAATGATCCACCCATTATGTAGAGCTAGATTCTGTGGGAACATGAGGTGCAGAGTGATGGCGAGCAGCTGCTCTCCATGTAGGCCGGGAGCTTCAGTGCTCCGGACAGCGCCTCGCCTCGCGCTCTCCCGGGCGCCCGCTACACATCCGGCAACTGCGCGGCTGCCCCAGATCTTCGCAGCACCTCAAAGACCTTAAGGTGCACATGGAACATGCTGAGCAAGAGAACTGCATGATGATGGACGCCGCGATGGGGATGCTGTTCTAAATCTGGTGGGTCTTTCTGTGACTTATTACTCCATGACGACTATTTGCATCAGACTGCTATTAGCAGTGCACCAGCATCAGGGAGGAGGCCAGTGCGCATCTGGAGTTTGCACTCGCAGTGACGCTAAAAGGTAACACAAGTTCAGGCCCCTGGAAGTTCCTGGATTTCTTTCTTTGGTCACAGATGAAAATGAATTTGACCAACGGTCCCGAAAGTCCAGGATGATCCCCATGGTTCTGTATACAGTAGAGTTGACCTATGTACCTTATTTTTAAAGTCCACCTCTCGACTTCCCATAGACTGGGTCTGTTCCGATGCCACACTGGGGAGGGGACGAGCATGAGAGTCACATGATCATCCATCCATCCATTTTCCAAACCGCTTATCCTACTGGGTCGCGGGGGGTCCGGAGCCTATCCCGGAAGCAATGGGCACGAGGCAGGGAACAACCCAGGATGGGGGGCCAGCCCATCGCAGGGCACACTCATACACCATTCACTCACACACACCTACGGGCAATTTAGCAACTCCAATTAGCCTCAGCATGTTCTTCGACTGTCGGGGGAAACCGGAGTACCCGGAGGAAACCCCACGACGACATGGGGAGAACATGCAAACTCCACACGCATGTGACCCAGGCGGAGACTCGAACCCGGGTCCCAGAGGTGTGAGGAAACAGTGCTAACTACTGCACCACCATGCCGCCCCCGTCACATGATCAGGATTGATTAACTATCGCTCTCCAACTTGCTAAAGCGGCTTGTTCTGTTTTGTTTCGGCCGCGTGTTGTTAGCCCTGTGAGATCATTCCCACTGCCTCAGTCCCATGCATAAATCATTCCTGTTATTTTGTTCTCCGCGTTCGTTTGTAAGCCCAGCTATTGTTTGCTGTTACCACCTGTGTCATGTTAGGCCAACCTGCTGGTCCCATCCAATGCGCAAAGAGGACTCTATCGTAATTACACCCGTTCCCCTCGCCTGTATCCCTCATCGTGCTGTTCGCCCCCCCCCCCCCCCAGCAACCATAGCGACACCACTGGTTTCAAAAAAATAAACCCACGAAGAGTTATTATGGAATATTATGTTAAATTGCATTAGTACTTCTTTTAATTCTTAAGTTTTATGATGAAAACATTACGTCACATTTCATTTTAAATATTTAACATTTGAAATATTAATTTAAATGGTTGCATCAGTTTGTAAATTATTTCTGAAAACCTAGGGGTTGTTTACTGTGGGAGTCTATTCTTTCTATAATACACTGACAACAACATTTACATAATCTTTGGAAAAATGTGTAAAAACCCCAAATAAAACAGCATATGAGAAATATTTGCAGTTTTCCCGAATGAGTAAATGCTGATGCTGACAGGGATAATATTACAGTTGTTCACCAGCCCATGAACAAGTGACAGGTTTACCAACAGCTAATTACGAAATAGTAAGCCATTTTAAGGCTGCATTCCTCCTGTTGATTTCTATGCTTTTGTTTCAGGGTACGTCTCCGTGCACTGACTTACACAGAGCCCTTCAATTAGAGCACCGATAAATCCCGCGCTTGTTCATTCCCATTAAAATATTCCTCCTCTGTCACTAATTAGGTGAGGTACGCCGTACCAAAGCAGCATTCGGCAAGCCAAACACAAACTGCTCAGCACTCCACTGGTTTAATTTGACCGAGTAGAGCAGCCAGGATAACAAGGAATTATTTTAATTAACTGCAGCTAGTTTCTGTGGTTAATGAGGCTAGTTTATCGCACTTGTGTGCCTCAGATCTGGAAATTCATCGGTATCCATAGAAACTTCACAGAAAGTGTGCGTGTTGTTTAGCTTTTTTCCCGCCGCTTTCAGGTTAGATGTAATGTCATAAGCTGACGCACGAGACAGGCTCAGTGTTTGTCATCGTCGGGATGCTCTTTGGGGTTATAAGGATGTAGTAGATGGCAGAGGGAGCCGTGGAGGATGTGTGAGGAGAGAATTTCCTGTTGAGATTCTTACCGTCGAGCGTCGGGGAGGAAACGCGATGCAGCATTTGATGTCGTCTCCAAATTAGACTGGGGCAGAGGCTGCCAGCGTCCTTTGGAAATTTCTTTCTTTTCCTCCTTTTGAACGTGTCACAGAAAACATAAATGGGTGTGAGGAAGAGAACTGAAGCCTCGAAGTGGGGGGGTCCTGAGTCTCCGCAAAGGCTGAAGAGTCGGGCAAAATTGGCGTTATCTCGGTTTGGCCGTGTAATTACTGACCCTCGGCTCAGAGCTCCCGCTAGCCAATCGATTCAATTAGAGCGACTTGCCTCCATCTCCCCGCCTGGGCCTCTCTACCTGCTGCTCACACGCGGCCATGATGTGATACCATCAGACACTGACAACACAATCAGCCACAAGCTCGCCGAGGCCTCTGAAAGGCCTCCCTGGCTGGTTTTCATCTCTGCTTTAATTCTGGGTATAATGGGGAAGACGGAAGTTGATGAGAAGCCAAAATAAGGTGGCAGTGTTACGACTTGCAAAAGGAGGGGGAATGGAGCAGGGTCTCAGCTCCGGGGGGCTGATACTCGGTGACACTGGATCAGTAGAAGTCTAAATGCTGACACAGGACACTGACAGCCTAATCACTGTCAGGATCAAATGACGGGAAGGGGGCAGAGAAGCATGACTGGGAATCTCTCTGCCTGTGTTTGATTGTCACTCTGACCATGGAAACAGCAACTGGAGAAAATTGCACCAACTTTCGTCGATGCTCGTCTATTTTTTCTTTTTCCTCCTGATTCTTTGGGGCGAGGGGGGAGTTAATGAAAGGCTGATTTCTTGTTGGAATCATGCAGTCAATGGAAACCAGCAGCTAATCTTTACAGGGGTATAAGTCACGCGCTTGGGATTTTGATGAGGGGAATTAAAGCCAAAACAGCTGAAAGACCCGTCCACGGTTTCAAAAACTTCCCACCCAACAGCGCCAAAAGAACATTTTTAAAACAGCATCCTTTGGTCAGCAGCTAATTATAATTCCTCTACAAAAATGACAAAAGTGCTTGATTACATGACGGCAACTTCATTTGCACTAAAACGCTAACTGGAGGGAAAATGATTCCTTTAACAGAAGTTTAGCTATATCTCGCTGTTTAGTAGAGTGACAGGTGTCCTTTTCGTTTAAGGAGGCTGTTGTTTGATATTCGGTTTCTGAAGATTAATCTTGCACCTTTCAAAATACAGCAAAGCGATTATTCAACCTTGTATCACCTTCCTTCCCCATATGCTTATTGTAGTACTACAGTATTAGAAAGTTCCCAGAATTTGTCTGCAGAAATGGAAGAAGAAATGCATTATTATGAAGCCTTAATCTGCTTCTATCTGAGGAACTCTGTCGCAGTTCACCTGTGTCGCAGTGTCCTAATCTGTTTGGGCTCAAATTTGTGCAAATAAATGCTAAGATAAAGTCTCAGCCTTGAGATCCCAGATTCAGTTTTTTATGAAATAATACATTTTTAAACAGTAGTGAACATTGTGGGAATAATAAATTGTTTTGTAATGTAGTTAAATCATTAAAAAGTCTTTTTTTTTTACATAGAAATATGCTACTTTTCAATAGCGGCCTGTTTTGAATTGTGGGTGCAAGTTTTCATACATATTATATAAGATTATTAAAGTAAAATTTTGACTGAAGTTTGACTCTTTTAATTAATTCTTAAATATCAGCCCAGGAGCTTTGGGTCCTTGGTATTTTCGTGACTTGCTTCTCATAAATCAGGGTTATAGGAAATGTGAATGAGGGAAGACATGTTCCATAAAGGAAATTAATTTTGGTTTAAACAAGTTTCTACTCACGGTGATTGAACAAGGAGATGCTGAAGTATGACAGTGTAGCACTGTTTTAATAAGAGGCCAAACCAGTCCTGACTGCTGCTGGAATTAGTGCCCAGCGTATATTATTTATTTATTTTTATCATGTCATTTTTTTCCAGCTCCATTTATGAAAAGAAAGAAACAACATTGTGCACACGGCAGACTTGAAAAATGACCTCATCTCAAAGTATAGTTTGGTGGGGGCCACGACTTTATTTTCCCTTGGGAAGGAGAGATGCCAGTGAGGAGAATGGAAAAGGATGAAAATGTGACTCGTAATCGTAATAATCACAGTGCGAGTGAAAGGCAGTGATATCACTTCCAATATGCAAGAAAAAGGCACAGGGGAGCACTGACCAAACACACTGCAGCTTCTGATTTGCCAAACGAAGGGGGGGTATATCGTGCAGATTACTGAATAACAGAAAATGAAATACGTGTTTCCTCCCCTGTAAAAGCACCCAGCACAAACGCTAACAGCTGAGTGTTCTGCTTAAAGTTAGGCAAATATTAGGATCCTGTAATCAAAGGTATCCTGCTGTCCAAATCTTTTTTAATGAGGAATTAGCAGGCGAAAAAGCAATCCACGGCGTGTCATTCTTTAAGCCTCACAACCCCCCACCAGAGAACTAATAAGGGATTCATGCCTACAAAGTTTTTACATCAAACGCGTTCCACCGCAAAACAGCACATTTTCAAAAGGTTCCAGCTCTGTGTGTTTTTTTCTTTTTGGTGACAGATGTCTGTTGTTTATTTTTTTTTTTTTTTGCTCCCTTGCTCACAATCCGCTTTTTTATGTTAGATTGACCAAGTTATTAGCGGCTCCATGCACAGCAACAGGCAGACGCGTACTCCATCATTAAGGGCGGACCTCGACGTGGGCGAGGGGGCTACAGCTCGCTCTTTGGCCATGGCGGCATCCGCTCTGTGGATGATTAAAGCCGACGGGCAGACTGCATGACTCCACCAGGAAAGAGCAGAAACAAAAGGCCCCCAACTCCTTCCCCACGTATCGCCGGCTTTTGATCAGTCGGCAGCGGAGAAGCACGCCGGGACCGAACCGCTGGGTTTGTTTAAAATGCAAAGTAATGATGGATCTGCTCTACTTTGAGCCGCTCACTCTTGCTGGGCTTAACAGTGCCGCTTGGTGTGTGTGTGTGTTTTTTCTTTTTCAAAAAAGCCATGGATATATGTGTAGGTTTAATGATACTTTATTCTGATTTATCATGTTGTATGTATAAAAACCAAGAAGAAAGCTGGCAAACCTATTTCAGGTTTTGCGGTGATGTGTGATTGTTACAACGTCAGTCCAGAATTCACCCTTGGAGACTGTTAATGGTATTAATGTGACGAATGACTGCAAAAATTGGGAACATTGGGAACATTTAGCTCCTCTTTGCTAGAATTGCTTCACTGACGCAAAACCACAACATAAAAGAAATGTTAAAAGTCACATGCTGCCGTTTCAGGTCTGTGCTACTGTTTACGGTAACCAAGCGACTACCATTGCTAACATTTCAGTTGTGTATCAGTGTTTATGGTAACCGAATGGCTACCATTGCTGATATTTCAGTTGTGTATCAGTGTTTACGGTAACCAAGCGGCTACCATTGCTAACATTTCAGTTGTGTATCAGTGTTTATGGTAACCGAGTGGCTACCATTGCTAACATTTCAGTTGTGTATCAGTGTTTGCGGTAACCAAGCGACTACCACTGCTGACATTTCAGGTCTGTGCCAGTGAGCAGGATGGCCCACATCGGGGAGGGTGTTCAGTTCTATTCTTTTGTGCCACAATCACTCCAATTTCCAATATGTAGCTGCTGGAAACTTTTTTGAAGTCTACCTTGCCAGATAAAAGGCCACCTGTTGTTCTTGTGAATACTTGCAAAATCTAACGTCAAACATTACACAAATCAAGGATTTTCTTACCCTACGTCCGGGTTTCCCTGGACATGTCTTATTTTTGCGCCCCTGGCCAGGTGTCCAGGTCCAGTTTTTCAAAAATTGACAGTTTGTCTGGGTTTAGCACTGCAACCCATATGACCGACTGTTGCAAGTTACAGTAGAGTACCAAGTGAAGGAAAAGGCACCAATTTTCAGTGTATGGCAGCCCCTCAGTATTATCACACAGCATCTGCAAGGCTCGCGCACACAATACCTGTCACGCCCACAGCATGACCACAGCAAGCACCTCCCACTACCAATTATACAGACGGTACTTAAACCTCGCACTGGCAAATACACAAGTCCAAATGGAGCAATGTCATTTTTTTCCAATGGCTAGAAAACCAGTTCTGCCACCAACCCCCAAATTTTTCCCTGTAAATTGGAGGACCTGCTTATAGGGCTGGATGTAGATTAACGTCGTACCTAGAATGTATCAGTGCATGCTCCTAACCTACAAAATGCATTAAATACATAAAAACTGCATCCCTTGCATTTCAGTAAAATAATTTCTTAGTCACTGCAATCCAGTGAATCAAAAACAATGTGACATTATGCAAAATAAGTGATTGACTTCTGTTCTTATGTCCTCCTGTTACCTCACTGCAGGCTTATCCAGTAACACCAATGGACGAACGTCCTACCAGTCAAACTCATTAAATCTGAAACTTGCCTACGGTATATCACAGTACAAGCTGGTGTGGCATATTACCCCGTTTGCTATACTTTCCTCAATGGCTTCCTGTTCTGGTCTGAAGTGTGAAGTCACTTTCCAGGGTTGAATTAAAGGAAAATGGAACAAAAGGATTAAACTTGAGAGAACGATGAAAGACACCTTTGAATTTCAACAGCATTTATATCCAGAATAATTTCAAGTTAGTTAAAAAAAAAATTGGTTCACTGCAAAACTGTAAAGAGGTTAACATTCAGAAATTTGCACCAAAATGGTTCTGGGGAAGACGGATGTCACAAGACTCAGTTTTATGTCATTAAAATGATTGTTATGCTGCGTTTAATGTGATTACAGAGGAAGGCATTAGTGAATGAGTTTGGAGTGACAGGAAATAGGAGTGTTAAGTGTTTTATTACTGAGGCGGCGTGCCTCTCCAAACTGCTGCGCTCTGCACCGAAGCGGCTGTTCGTCAAACAGGAAGCCGTCGGTCAGCTGGCGCCTTAGAGGATCCAGCGTGTTGGAGCGGCGTGACTCTGGCCATCACTTCCTGTAATCCAGAAGACCCAGAGGTAGAGCAGCTGTCTGCTCCTGTTTTATGTCTTTACTGCCGGCTCGTACGGAGATAAGCAGCTACTTAAACAGCTCAGTGCTCCCCGGTGTCTCTGTTAACACTCGTGGCACAAAGCAGGGAGCATTAATCATATTGTTATCTGCTATTAAACACAAGCACTGGACCATCAGACAGACCCCACCGGCCTGAGGGGCGAGCAAATAGGTGGGAGGGGGGGTGAGGTATTTGACAATGATCTAGTGGCAAAGTGTAACAGCGGCTAGGAGAAGAACACCACTGATAAAGTGGGTGAAGGACAGAGACAGGTGGCTAACCCAGGAAGTGTCAGCTAGTATCAGCGCTAATTAAGCTGCCCTACAAGCAGTGGTGGTGTGTACTACCACTCAAACCAGACATTTCTGTGGGGCCCCTGATGTTTTGGAGCCCCCTTCTGGCCACAAACAGTCACTACACTGAATATTAAACATGCTACTTATGTAGGAGATGCTGAAGCAACATGTTCCATGCTGCAGCCGGGAGCTGAGTGTCGAGTGGGAGGGGCAATGTTGAGTAGGAGGGGTTTATCACGAGGGGTAGGAGGGGTTTATACTGAGGGTTAGGGTGTCAGATGATAACTGGCCCCTCCTTCATTGCCCCTCCCACTCAACATTGTTCCTCCCACTCGACATTGCCCCTCCCACTTGACATTGCCCCTCCCACTCGACATTGTTCCTCCCATTTGTCATTGCCCCTCTCATTCGACATTGCCCCTCCCACTCGACATTGTTCCTCCCATTTGTTATTGCCCCTCTCATTTGACATTGCCCCTCCCACTTGACATTGTCCCTCCCAGTAAACATTGCCCCTCCCACTCGACATTGCCCCTCCCACTTGACATTGTCCCTCCCATTCAACATTGCCCCTCCCACTCGACATTGTTCCTCCCATTTCTCATTGCCCCTCCCATTCGACATTGCCCCTCCCACTTGACATTGTCCCTCCCAGTAAACATTGCCCCTCCCACTTGACATTGTTCCTCCCATTCGACATTGCCCCCTCACTTGACATTGTTCCTCCCACTCGACATTGTTCCTCCCATTTGACATTGTTCCTCCCATTTGACATTGCCCCTCCCATTCGATATTGCACCTCCCACTCGACATTGTTCCTCCCATTTGACACTGTCCCTCCCATTCGACATTGCGCCTCCCACTCCACATTGTTCCTCCCATTTGACATTGCCCCTCCCACTTGACATTGTCCCTCCCATTCGACATTGCCCCTCCCACTTGACATTGTTCCTCCCATTTGACATTGCCCCTTCCACTTGAAATTGTTCCTCCCACTCGACATTGTTCCTACCATTTGATATTGGCCCTCCCATTCGACATTGTACCTCCCAATCGACATTGTTCCTCCCATTCGACATTGCCCCTCCCACTTGACATTGTTCCTCCCATTCGACATTGCCCCTTCCACTTGAAATTGTTCCTCCCACTCGACATTGTTCCTACCATTTGATATTGGCCCTCCCATTCGACATTGTACCTCCCAATCGACATTGTTCCTCCCATTCGACATTGCCCCTCCCACTTGACATTGTTCCTCCCATTCGACATTGCCCCTTCCACTTGAAATTGTTCCTCCCACTCGACATTGTTCCTACCATTTGATATTGGCCCTCCCATTCGACATTGCACCTCCCAATCGACATTGTTCCTCCCATTTGACATTGTCCCTCCCATTCGACATTGCCCCTCCCACTCGACATTGTTCCTCCCATTTTAACAGAAAGCAGAGAATGGCATTGATGTCGTGGACATGTGCCTCTTGAACGTGTCTTACAGTGGATGAGACATGAGCAAGGATGACTTTTATACGTTCAGACAAAGCCTGCTGGGAGACTGGCCTAATCTGACAACTTTAGCACAAAAATTAGCAACCCAAGGAGATAACTGACAGCATTACTGCAGATACCCAACACAAGTTTAGCATTTGAAACAGCACAGCAAATGTGTAATGTATTTAGATTACCTAGCGATAAAATAAATGGTCCACAGAAGTCCAAGGCAAGCACTGAAACCAGGGAACGGCTATGCAACAGCCGTGCAACCCTGCGTGAGTCTCAATGACACGTCAGGTGCCGCAGAGATGCATCAGAATGAGCGCATTTCCATTCTTCAGCCTCGTTGCATCACCGGCGCATCTTTATACGGGCTGACAGGTAGTCAATGACAGCTGGAGGTCAGCTTTCCTGTCCTGTAAAGTCTGCGTCAAAGAAAATGGTCAAAGCAAAAAAAAAAATCTTCAATGGCTCTTTAATGCAAACCCCTTATTAACAAAGAAAGACACTGCATGTCCTCTTTGGCTTGTTATTTGCAGACTAATATCCATATATATATATGTATAGTAGGCATAAATACTTATGTACGATTTTATAAACAGCATAATCACATCCATAATATTTTCCCAAAGCTACAAAAACATCAGGAGGCAAATCAGTAAAACAAACATATCAGTCTGACTGTAACGTCTCTCATGTGTTAAACTCGTCATTCAAATTTAAATGATATCATGAGATAAAGTCATCTGGCACAAAGAAGCTTTCAGTCAGGTTCTTCTGTGGTCTATTATTAGAGCATTATTCCCAAGGTGTGGGGTGTATGAGCGTGTGTGTGTGTGTGTGCGTGTGTGTGTGTGTGTGTGTGTGTGTGCACATGTGGCGGGGTAGGGCAGGATGGGGGGGGGGGCATCACCTCTTACAGACGTCGCTCTGGTCTTCGCTAGTATGGTATTTCTGTAAATGACACCATACTGTCACCTTGAAGGACGTAGAGGAGATCGTCTTCAGTTTAATTTGTTGTGCCGAAGCCTGGAGCTGGAGGCAGCTTGCTGGGCTGGGGGCCGCCGTGGGGGGGGGGCGACGTGCCAGTGGCGGGCCGCTCGTGCTTCCTTCACCCCATCACGCAGCAGCCTGGGGGTCCTGATGTCTCCCTTATTTCTCATTTAACAAGCAGAAAATCCCAGCGATCTTCCAGGGCAGGATCTGCTGTTGTGCTTTTCCCCACTTAAGCGTCACTTGGGATTTTTCTGCAATTCATGTCGAGAAGAATCTTTTTTTTTTGTATTTTATATTTTTTGCCTTTTATTTCTATGTTGTCCATACTGTTCTGTTCAAAAGGTTTCATTAATACAACTACATACGTGTGATATATAATGTAAGTGTGCCCTGGGTTTGTCCAGGGTTTGAGCAGCTGACCTAAAGGTTACTGTAAAGACCTGCACTGGCCCTTTGCAGATAAGACTGGCCATCCCTGCACTGCACTGCAGATAAGACTGGCCATCCCTGCACTGGCTCTTTGCAGATAATACTGGCCATCCCTGCACTGCACTGCAGATAAGACTGGCCATCCCTGCACTGGCCCTTTGCAGATAAGACTGGTCATCCCTGCACTGCACTGCAGAAAAGACTGGCCATCCCTTCACTGGCCCTTTGCAGATAAGACTGGCCATCCCTGCACTGGCCCTTTGCAGATAAGACTGGCCATCCCTGCACTGCACTGCAGAAAAGACTGGCCATCCCTTCACTGGCCCTTTGCAGATAAGACTGGCCATCCCTGCACTGGCCCTTTGCAGATAAGACTGGCCATCCCTGCACTGCACTGCAGAAAAGACTGGCCATCTCTTCACTGGCCCTTTGCAGATAAGACTGGCCATCCCTGCACTGGCCCTTTGCAGATAAGACTGGCCATTCCTGCACTGCACTGCAGATAAGACTGCCCATCCCTGCACTGCACTGCAGATAAGACTGGCCATCCCTGCACTGGCCCTTTGCAGATAAGACTGGCCATCCCTGCACTGGCCCTTTGCAGATAAGATTGGCCATCCCTGCACTGGCCCTTTGCAGATAAGATTGGCCATCCCTGCACTGCACTGCAGATAAGACTGGCCATCCCTGCACTGGCCCTTTGCAGATAAGACTGGCCATCCCTGCACTGGCCCTTTGCAGATAAGATTGGCCATCCCTGCACTGCACTGCAGATAAGACTGGCCATCCCTGATCTAGAGTTACAGTTCCATGCTTATGACTCTCAGTATGTTTACGTCAGTTTTTATTTCCTGCAGTGTTAATATTCTTCTGTTCATAAGCTTCAGGTTACATTAACTGTAAACTGGACATCTGTAATCTGAATATTAATCAAGTAAAGTCTGACATATATGTCTTTAACTTCTGAATATCAAATATGCTGTGAAAAGTGGAAAGGACAGATGATTCCTTCCTGTATCTCTTTGAGTACAGACATAAATCACTACTCACGAAATGTGGTTTGATAACAAATCATTAATAAACTTAGCTGCACTCACTAGCTATAAATAACAAACTAACATAACACCTTCATAAAACCTTCATAAGCTATATATCATTTATGAATCTTTATTAACTGTTAATGAAGGTATGATGCATTGTGTATGAGGCTGTTATGCGACTTTCATGTTGATTCCTTTGTGTGAAGTGTTGCCAGATAATGGATTTTGAGAAACTCAGATGGATTACATTACCCTTTAGCTCCTACTATACAGATTATACAGGCCATTAAAACTTAGTAATTATCCACCTTCTGTAATATATACTTTTTCATTCAATGTTAGTCAAATTATAAGTACAAGTTCGCACAGATAACCGTTCAGGACTTTACCTAGAGAACCTGTGCTAACCTTTAATTCACGCAAACGTACCATCCTCTTCATAGGTCTTTGAAAAGCTAACACCACCAAATGTAATCTGAAGAGGCGGCTCCTTGCATTAAAAATACTGGAATGGAAATCGATCTCATTGGATTTCAGCTACCATTCCACAAACACGAGCGTCATCATAATGAAGTAACTGGTCACAATAGAAAACCAGCAGGAATGCAAGACATCATCCGTGGCATATGTCTGGTCAGGCTGATGTAGAGGAAATATTCATAGTAATGAACACAAGGTGCATGTGTATTATGTGCTGTGTGGGTAGGGTGTGTGCCAGCAAATCCCATTTGGGTCAACTTTGACCATCTGCATCTCTTGCATCATTAGAGTCAATTTTCCAAAACGAATAGGCGACGGACATCTGTTAATTCTCATAAAAATCAACATTGCGAGATAGAAATTGAAGGCTCTGATGGATGGATCTGATATAGGACAAGTCCTTAGCAAAAGATTGCATGTAACACCTTTTTTTTGCTTATATTGTAATTGAGTACATATTTATGTAAAATTCATATAATTTTCCTTAGGCTTAATGGAACAGGAAGATACCAAAAAACAAAAACTCATTCTGCAAATAACAGTGGGAGGTGACTACATTATTCACAAATGTATTGATGCACGAAAAGTGAAAACAACAAACAAGTTAAGGCACATCATCTGCAAACTCAATTAGTTCTGAAAGTTGTTAATTGATCCCCCCCGTGGAGACTGCAGCCGTCTCTTCTTGTCTGAGGTAGCGATGATGCGATGGGGATCAGCACAAGCGACCAAGGGGAGAGGGAGAGAGGGAGAGAGGGAGCAAGTGCGGCGAGTGCCCCGATGACCTTCGCTGAAGGTGCCCACTTAACGTCACCGAGTCCTCATTAGCCCCTGCATGCGGGGTTAGAGGTCAGCGGCCACTGAACCAACCCTACGACTGCAAAGGGGTCAGGTGCTTTGGTCCCGCCAATGAGCAGCCTGCAAAAGGTCTGTGCCTTTCCAAACAAACACATCGATTGGCTTGGCGTTAGCCGGATGTCTGTAGAGGGAAAGGCAAGCCTTATGTCAGCATGGAGTAGGAGGCTGGGCTGTCAATACTGCAGGCAAGGCAGCTAATCCCACTTTAAGTCAGGGCTGGGGCTCCCAGAGTGTGGGAAAACACATCAGGAGAAAGGGCGCAGAAGGGGAGCCCGTCATTGCTTTCCTAAGTAACTGCAATTACTTTACGAACTTTATTCATGTTACCCAAGAAGTCACATACTGGGCTACGGAATTACAAGAATATACTAATGCATCACACCTTATTGTATAATTCACATTTAGATTACTCTATTCGGTAACACTTTACATTCAGTACACCTTCATAATGCATTCATAATGCATTCATAGAACATTCATAAGCAGCATGCAAATACACCTTAACATCCTAATATCCCTTAACAGCTTTAATATAAATTAATAACAAACATTACATGATTACACTAGTATAATATTTGTTATTATTATATCATGTTTGTTGTTAATGTATATTCCAGCTGTTTAGGGATGTTAGGATGTAAAGGTGTACATGCATGATGTTTATGAATGATTTCTGAATACTTAATGAATACATTATGAAGGTGTACTGAACGTTTTATGGATGCAATATAAAAGCATTATGAAAGTGCAGTTAATGTAAAGCGCTACCCTCTATTCTGCTACTACCAGTGCTGTATGTAAAATATGAATCATATGTTGTTTATTTATAGAGTTTTGTCCAAAGCGACATAGGAGTGCAGATCAGGCAGCTCAAGGGCCTGATGGTGACATCACTCTGCCAACCAATGGTCCTGAATCAATGACCTTCTATTCATGGGCAAAGAGCCACAAACCATCCACAAATAAATAGACAAATATACAGTATACAAGTATATACATACATACAATGCATTTCAGGTCCAGAACCAAATCCAGATTTTGTTTCTACCAGCCAGTTTATTATAAAGAGTCACAGTCACAGAGTGGAGTACTCATCTGGAATACTCATTTGGCTGGTAGAATACTCATTTGGCTGGTAGAATACTCATTTGGCTGGTAGAAACAATCTCTTGTTGCTTGGCACTGCATATATGTGAATCTACATTAAAAACTTAAGTCACACCAGTAATTTACAAGTGTTTGGTGTTATTGATGACAATAAGGATGTTGATGAATAATAATGAATCACTCTGCCCACATCAGAGTGTGTCAGCACACGATCGATGCATGAGGGTTTGCCGTTAGCCAGCAGGATCTAACAGTTTGCCCCCAACCCAGCCTTCACACACAGATCCTGGGTATTCAGTATTCAGGGTATTCAGTAATCAGGGTATTCAGTAATGTGACTGGCTGACTCTGACACTTCAGAGCCAGACATTGGTCTTGTGTGGTCCTGGAAAGCTCAACATTCAGAGCCATTTGTCCTACACTCATAAACCTCCCCTGCTCTGAAGAGATAAGGGACAGGATTACAAACTCAGCAAGCATAATCATCGCACCTGTTAGCTCTTTTCCCATTTCCTCCCAATCTGTAATGGCCAATTAATCCCATTATAGGTCTCCCCCCATCACTTGGCGCCCCTGCCAACTCAGGAGGGGTGAGTGGAAGCACACACCTCCTCGGATGCTACGTGTTCCGTTAGCCAACCGCTCACTCACTCTCTCGCAGGCTGAAGGCTGCATCAGGCGGAGGGGTACTGCCGCTCCGTCTTACCTGCGGCCCCACGGCATCCCAGCTGACAGCAGACGTCGCTGCGGAGCGCCGGGAGTGGGAGGACCTCGGCCAGATAATGCGCTTGCCGGAGCACCGGCCAATTTGCGGTCCCTGGGAATCCTCGGTGCAGGCAGCCCAGGCGACGGAGGCGGAGCCAAAGCTGAGGCTGCACCATAGGGTGCACCTTCACGCTGACCAGCAAACTACTGGGGAGGTAGGGTGGGGGCCAGACTTTTGGAAGATCCCTATTTGCAATTCTATGAAGAAGAGGAAACCGCCTATATGAATGCATTCAGGGACCCAGCTTGACGTGTTAGTCTTGCAATTATTGGAGATTTCCGAAAGATGGAAAGAAAGAAGATGCTGTTATCTAGCACAGGTACTAACGGTGTAGCGCGTACTCTTCATATCGCGCCTTCCCGGGCCCTGCAGGAGAGACAGCCTCGTGTTTCCATGCTCCAGGACGTGACAAACCAGCACTGGGATGCCTAAGTGGATGAGGGCACTGGAAGCAGGCAGGAGTTAGCATAAGCCGGGGCCGAGCACGGCGATCGATGGTAGAAGGACTGCTATTGATTCACTGCTTTTATGCTCCCTGTGTCAACAAGAGCTACAGTGTGCAACTGAGACAGTAATGTGACAAACCTATAAAAATTACACTTCCCTAATTTAAACACTGATCCTCCTGGGCGATGTGGTGCCTCTAATATCAAAAGTTACCATCTGTGTGGGGGGGGGGATTTTTTTAATGGTGAAGTAATATAGACTTGGATGGTTCTCATGTTGTAATAATGCAGGTTTGCGTTATGTGGCCCTGAATAGTAAGTTGCCTCATCAGAGGACATGGCCTCCCCAGTCGATAGCGCACAAAGACACCAACCAGTGAGGTCTCTGCTTGTAAAGCCACAACCTTCTTCGAGTCCAAATTCAATGAGGCATATATAGATGAAAAAACAGATAAGCAAGTTACTGTGGTTTACCATCCGTTTACAGATCGCCAGTACAAGGCTTCCTGCACAATTATAACTCAGTACAGGGTTTTATCCACCTTCTGCATATCCATGTCTACATTCCCTACTCATATTGATCCCATATATTCAATCATATTATATTATCTGACATAAAACAATAATGATTTTTTTTCCCATTGTAATGGCTGCCTTGTTACCATTTTGTATCATGATAGAATAGTTATTAGTCATTACGACAGTGAGGGTTTTTAAACCATGGTTAGATACATACTGCACGTGACAACAAAGAACAAAGTTGTTTTAAATCAAACAAAAAAATCATTAGGACGACAGATCGGGACGGGACTGGACATCTGACCTGCAAGATTAAGTGTGAACCTGCTCCACAGAGCAGAACGTGGATATTTTCGGAATATTTATTGATTCCATTTCACATGAGAAGAAGCATAAAACATGTTCTGTATAAACTTTTAAGGGCCCAAGGTTCAATACTGAACCGGAATAGACTAGTGATGATGATGATGATGATGATGATGATGATGATGATGATAATGATGATAGTGATGATGATAGTGATGATGATGATGATGATAGTGATGATGATGATGATAGTGATGATGATGATAGTGATGATGATGATGATGATAATGATGATGATGATGATGATAGTGATGATGATGATGATGATAGTGATGATGATGATAGTGATGATGATGATGATGATAATGATGATGATAATGATGATGATAGTGATGATGATAGTGATGATGATGATGATGATGATGATGATAGTGATGATGATGATGATAGTGATGATGATGATAGTGATGATGATGATGATGATGATGATGATGATGCATTAATCAGTTACACTTTATCCCGTGGCACTCGATCTTGTCACAGATTTAACGATGGTCACTCCCCTTTAATTTTCCAAATTATTATCATTTATAAAGAGGCAGCTTTCTGCACGCAGCTGTAGATTCGTTAGTGCTTTTGTCGTTGTTATACTCACCTCCTTCTTCTCACTGTTAAAAATTACGTTAACACAGACACTTGATGTGAATGTCATAACAAAGCATGCTGTTCTGTCTGTATGAAGTGCAATCAAAAGTTAATTTAAACAAGGGAGAAAAAAGGATAATGCATTAACCAGATATGTAAAATCTGCATATGTACACTGAGAAATATAAATTATATATATAAACAATCAAGCAAAGCACCTGCACCGCTTGGATTTCAACACTCCCTAAAATAATTCAGTTGCTACCCTTTGATGCAAATACCAAGAATAAAAGCAAGAATGAAGAGAGGAATTTCACTCAGAAGGATGTCAACAAATAGGATAATGTGCCAGTGTTAACACCTAGGATATTAATCACATCAGCATGTACAAGTAGCCACAGAATTATGATGTTTTAAGGTGTTTTAGCCTATTACATGTTAATTACTTTGGCAGTGCACTGGAAGATTTTTTATATATAAATACAGATACAGTTAACTTTTAGAGCGTCTGATGTATCATTATTCATTTGTGTTTCACTGTGTTCTATCTTGTCTGTTTTTTTCTTAGTGGGGCCAAAAAACACATTAAAAAGGTTGACTTTGTTTATACCCAACAACTTTTGAGTCATTGACAAAGATACTTAGCTGAACAATGATTGCTTTTCACAGGATTCTGAATTAAATGTAAGACTGAATCACAGCAGCCAGGTGTTAAAGGGATTTCAGTAAATCGACTGATTGGTTGGTTGGTTGACTGATTGATTAGTTAATTGGTCGATACATTGATTGGTAGATCAATGCAATTTTGTATGTACAGCTGCATAATACATGGAACAACAGGGGTGAATTAATTGTGATTCACATTTAAAATCCTCTCAACACATACGTCCCCCACACCTACTTTTGCATAAAACTCATGTAAACTGGTTATTAGGTTGGCTTGCAGCTGAAATTCATTGTAAGAGGAGCTGTTTAATCGGATGATAATTTTGCATATCCACATGGTTTTACACGTCCTCTTCTTTATTCATTATGTCCCTGAAACCAGTTCCGCAGCCTGCAGTGCGCCAGTTTGATTAAGGTGTTGTTCGAGGAAAGTTTAGACGATGTAAAATTTAGACGAAGAAATCTGGAGCCTTGGGACCTATTACTGAGCTGTTCATGTGCTTTTTTCTGTGTTGCACAGCAGATAAAAAAGTGCCACCTGGTCCAATTATTTTGTGCCTATAAATGTTGCTTTTTGCATGTCACCTCACGGGCTGCAGGTAAAGACAGGAGTCGTCACTTACTGGGGACCACCAGCGTTCCTCTTGTCCCCTGCAGACCTGGGGCTTCTTAATTACCGCCCTCTTAATGGCCCCCTCCCCCACCCTCCAAACATGCAGGAGGACAACAAAAATCAACCTGGATTCAATTATGCTCAGCTTTCCCTACAGTACCTGTGCAAGTTAGGAAGAGCCAGAAGAGAGGCAATGCTGCGAAATTGGCTGATGAGAGCAAAGACTAAACGCTGCTGGATTGGAGAATTGGTACAAAGTCAGTGTCTGTCTTAAGTACATCCTCCAGGTTATGTTACTTCATAAAAACTGTTACGGTGTCTTGCTGCAGTAATGAGTTTGAATGATGCTCCTTTTCGGTGCTTTAATCAGCCAAGGCCTTATAAGTCATTTAGCAGTGGAAAAAGCTACCAGTCAATTGTTTGCATTTACAGGATTGCCAACTTCGGTAAGCTGGCTGGAGTGAGATTTTCAAATGCGAGACAAGTCTGCACACACATGCATATAGATTTTTCATAAAATGTTTTCTGTGAGAGTCTGAAAGCGTGAGTGTCACACATCTATATGTATTTCCCCAATAATAATGACAATTTTGTCCTAAATCTTGGTTCATTTTGATTGTGAAACTGTGTAACTCATAGAGGCCCCACTCCTGATTAATAACGGAACATTCTGCAGGGTTCATGACAAATCAGGGACACTTTCATCTTTTCTGCAGCTGACATCTTAAGTGTGGTGAGCTTCACGGTATGCGATGGAGCCCATGAATCTTAGCTGCTATGTAGAATGAAGCTTCCGGAAGGAAAAAAAAACAATCGAGTCAACTTTGTGGGGACCAATGGTTTGGAAATAACCGTGTGTGTGTGTTTCTGTGTGCGAACGGGTATACCTATCCTCATGGGGACACAATGTCCCCATAACGTGATAAATATAAATTTTTTTCCCTTATGGGGACCGGTTTCCTGGTTCCCATAAGGCAAAACTCTATTTTCTAAAAATCAGTGACTGCTATGAAAAAATGCAAAAACTCTTGTATTTTGCTTGGCTACTTATGGGCAGGGTGGGTGTTAAGGTTGTCATACTTAGCATTAGCATTTTTCCCATAGAAGTGAATGAGCGGGGCCCCATAAGGATAGGTATACCCTGTGTGTGTGTGTGTGTGTGTATGTCCATCTCCCACACAGTGTAGTAACACACCCACTGTGTGTTTTATAACTGCTGTGCAAATAATATCTAAGCATCATTATCGCATAAACTGCTTACCATTTAATGGCATTTTAGCTAAACTGCCCTTCACCTAATTCCTTCCTGATCAATAACATGACATAAGGCATCGGGGGGGGGGGGGGCGCAGACAGGTCCCATCCAACCTCCTGTTTCTAACGGCTCCTGACTGTTGCTTGGAAGCCCAGACTGAAGATCGATTTGCTTTTTGGGATCTCCAGTAAATTCTCCAGCTATTAGACCCCAATGAATTGTCTTCGAAGCAAAACATAAATAGAGAACTTCCTTGCGAATACAGAGCTCACGTCCAGGACCTTCAATAATTTACAGGCGAGCAAAAAGCAGGATGAAGCTTCTCTCACAGAGTTAACCCATTAGCCGAAGAGCTGTACTCTACATATATTTTAAATATTCAGCGTTTTGTTTGTCCTTTACAATGCATGGCAAAACAGCATAACAGAGATCTGAGTTTTCATCAATGCTGCCAATTCAACCACTTATCTTAGTCAAGGTCGTTGGGGCCTGGAGCCGATCCCAGGCAGCACAGGGCACATGGCTGTGGTACAACCTGGACAGGAGTTCAGTCCTCAGAGAAGATACACAAATCAAGAGTATGTACATGCCCAGCCACCTACAAAGGAGAGTGACAGCATCACGTCACATGACCTGGCCACCTGACCAAACCACAATAGTTCACAGTTCTGGAGGAGTTTGACCAGAAAGTGAAGGAAAAGCGGCCAATGAGAGCTCAGCATATATGTGGGACCTCCGTCAGAACGGCTGGAAAAGCATCACAGGAGGCCACCTCATGGAACTGGCATAGAGGAGACAGTAGAGTCTGCCGGTCGCTGGAGCAAATGGGGTTAAGCGCCTTGCTCAAGGGCCCAATGGTGGGATCACTCTGCTGACCACGGGATTTGAACCAGAAACCTTCTGAGTCCCAAACTACAGAGCCCCCCCCCCCCAACATTTTCTTGTTTAATGCCTTTTTAGTCAGTGTATAAATCCATATATGTTACTTTATAGGTCAGATGTTTTTATAATTATTATAAAAGAGAATGGTACAAATAACCCTGTCTATGGATAGGAGTGTCCAATCTTTTGACTGATACTGCATGCCCCATGGTTAGAACATGCACCCAGCACCCACACAGAGAAGACCTGCAATCTGAACACCCTGCCCTGGGGTATGGAGCTGCGCTTCCCACTCAGCCACCGCTTCACCCATCAGTGGCTTCTAGTCCAACTTTATTTTTGCGCCCATATTGTAAAACATTTAGGCCTTTAAGGCTATTTTAAAGCTAAGTGTAGCAGCAAAGGTAAACACAAGCCCCCCAAGGAAAATGGGGATACCTGTCACATAACTGGAAGGGGGATTAAGGTTTCATTTAAACAGAAATTCCATCAGGCGAGAGCGCAGCATAGCCAACCGATTGACTGTGTGCACAGAATTAAACCCTGCCACCCCCCCCACCAACCCCCCAGCTGTTGCCCCAGGACACTGTAATGTACCCATGCTAGATGAGCACCATCCAGAGAGACACTTTTGCTTGCTTTAGAATATGTCAGATCCATTAAGCAGACAGAGCACCCCTGGCACCGGCAAGGGCCCGCGGGTCGGCAGGGGGGGGCAGCTTCAGCAGGTGCCAGGCATTTAAGGTCACGTTCTGCTTCTCAGGGCCCCGCCTGTGCGACACTGATTTATGCACAAGTGCTTTGCACCTCCTATTACCCCATCCCCTCACCCCCCCCCCCCCCCCAAAGCAAAACAGGCTGCCTGGCTCGCTGCCCCCTCCTATCAGAAATCTTGCTGGTCCCAATAGCAACCCTTGGGCTACCTTTCGTACATTCCTCTAGATTGTAGCGTCCAGTTTTAAAGAAACGGTTTTACTTTGATGTATTTCGCCTGAACAGAAATGAGTGGGACAATTTTTGTTGCACCGCAAAGGTAAAGGAAGAAAATAAGCACACGTGTCAGGAAATAAATGAGCCCATATTTTCAATTACACCCATCAAGCCTATTTGTCCGGCAGCATGGATAAAACAGAACAAATATCTATCACAGGTATCTTTAAGCCATTCTTTGTTTTTTCTTCCAACGGCTTGTAAATCAAAGCACTACCTAGTGACGTCCAACCCAAGAAGGTTCCCGTCTCCAAAACCGGAAAAGGTTGTCAAGTGTAAATATCAGCATCATAAATCCAGCTTTCACAAAGAACAGAATGAACAAAGCATGTCTCTAGACAAGACAGCTATGGCTATTGCATACTAGCATTACACATGGATGCTGGAAAGTCAGACTGTACAGCTTAAGGTGAAACTAAGCTGGACCGGAAAACCGTCCAACATTTGGACACAGGAATATCATCCCTGAAAAAAGTGCTTTGCGTGTATTATTTGCTTTTTCAGTTTTTTAGTAGTTATTTAAATGTAAAAGTATGTGCTCAAGCTATTCATAAAATGGATGAGAAGATGCTGCAAGGCTGGTACTGACAGAAGTCTGTTCATGAAGAAGATTTGTGGCCAATATCCAGGAAGCTGTAAGACTTGTACAAAATTCATGGTTTTAATGGTTTTTCAACATAATATTTAAAAAGAGTTTGGATTCTCATCTAGTTGGTAAACTGTGACCCTGATACCTAACAAAGTAGTCAAGAATGAAACTGCATACCTGAACTCCTGATCCTGTCGGAGACCTTCATGGATATATTCCGATACCCACATAAAGTGGATGTGAGGTAGAGCTTTAATATCCTAACAGGGTCCAACCTCTCCAACCTCAGCAGGCGGCAGTGGTGAGGGAAGGGCTTCCCAACGGTGAGGGAAGGGCTTTCCAACAGTGAGGGAAGGGAATCCCAATGGTGAGGGAAGGGCATCCCAACGGTGAGGGAAGGGCATCCCAACGGTGAGTGAATGAAATCCCAATGGTGAGGAAAGGGCATCGAAATGGTGAGGGAAGGGCATCCCAACGGTGAGGGAAGGGCATCCCAACGGTGAGGGAAGGGATTCCCAACGCTGAGGTAAGGGCATCGAAGTGGTGAGGGAAGGGCATCCCAACGATGAGGGAAGGGCATCCCAACGGTGAGGGAAGGGATTCCCAACGGTGAGGTAAGGGCATCGAAGTGGTGAGGGAAGGGCATCCCAACGGTGAGGGAAGGGTATCCCAAAGGTGAGGGAAGGGCTTCCCAACGGTGAGGGAAGGGCTTTCCAACAGTGAGGGAAGGGAATCCCAATGGTGAGGGAAGGGCATCCCAACGGTGAGGGAAGGACATCCCAACGGTGAGTGAATGAAATCCCAATGGTGAGGAAAGGGCATCGAAATGGTGAGGGAAGGGAATCCCAACGATGAGGGAAGGGCATCCCAACGGTGAGGGAAGGGATTCCCAACGGTGAGGTAAGGGCATCGAAGTGGTGAGGGAAGGGAATCCCAACGATGAGGGAAGGGCATCCCAACGGTGAGGGAAGGGATTCCCAACGGTGAGGTAAGGGCATCGAAGTGGTGAGGGAAGGGCATCCCAACGGTGAGGGAAGGGTATCCCAAAGGTGAGGGAAGGGCTTCCCAACGGTGAGGGAAGGGAATCCCAACGGTGAGGGAAGGGCATCCCAACGGTGAGGGAAGGGATTCCCAACGGTGAGGTAAGGGCATCGAAGTGGTGAGGGAAGGGAATCCCAACGGTGAGGGAAGGGATTCCCAACGGTGAGGTAAGGGCATCGAAGTGGTGAGGGAAGGGCATCCCAACGCTGAGGGAAGGGAATCCCAATGGTGAGGAAAGGGCATCTCAACGGTGAGGGAAGGGCATCCCAACGGTGAGGGAAGGGCATCCCAACGGTGAGGGAAGGGATTCCCAACGGTGAGGTAAGGGCATCGAAGTGGTGAGGGAAGGGCATCCCAACGGTGAGGGAAGGGTATCCCAAAGGTGAGGGAAGGGCTTCCCAACGGTGAGGGAAGGGCATCCCAACGGTGAGGGAAGGGCATCCCAACGGTGAGGGAAGGGATTCCCAACGGTGAGGTAAGGGCATCGAAGTGGTGAGGGAAGGGCATCCCAACGCTGAAGGAAGGGCTTCCCAATGGCCTCCTAGCGATTATAAACCATGTATTGTGGCTCACTTCACAGGGCAGTGAAATTAAATTTATTTCGATACCTGCTATAATGAATGAACACGTAAAATTAAACATATTTGGAATTAAAAAAAAAAGGACTCAAAAGGTCTTTATACTACTAATGCCATACTTTACAGAACGTTTAACATTTTAAAGTGTTTTTAACATCATTTTTTAACATTGTTTTTTAATGTCATTTTTCCCCGTCGTTTTAACATGATATTCAGTAGTCACATAATTAAGTGAGAGTGACACTGTAACTAATATGTAGCTATATGAAAAAATGTTATCTTTTTAACAAAAAGGTTGGAGGGTCTAGTCCCAAGGGCTTCCAAGCTGCTCTGATTCCTGAAGAAAAAGGATCCAACATGATAGATGTGTAAGTCCATTTGTATAAAAGCTTCCTGCAAGTGCCTAAATAATGTAGTGGCATGTCAAATAAAGGGGGCTTTTGGAAATATCCACGCAGACCAGTCACTGAGGAACATCCTCCCTCGGCTACATTCCCTGCTGCCCCACAGCATTCCGTCCTTCAAAATCAAGGAGAGCAGTGATAGTTTGACTTATTGGACGGGAGGGGGGGGGGGGGCTTGCAAATGCACTTAAGTTTTCCTTTCACCGACGTTTGAAGCTGCAGTTTAAAGTCAATGCACAGTAAACAAACAAACAATCAAACAAATAAATTAGAAAATTACAAACAAATACATAAAAGTTCGGCGGTCAGCAGAGGAACATAAGGTCACGCAGTAGCATTTACAGTGGCGCTCGCAAGCCAGGCAGCTACGACGGTGACAGGACACTTGAAGTGGACAAAGATCTGGAGATTTACTGTATAGCACAGGCAAACTAAATTCCCATGTTGTCGTCCAACAAACTAAGGAGAGGATAAGAACACGACTGAGGCTTTCATTGAGGACAGGTTATGCAATCGTCCCCCGTAGCCAGATGGGGGAGGGTTCTTGTTTTTTGGGGCCCCACACTAAAAAATCACTTAGGCCTCCCAGGTCTGTGGCATTTGTAAATTTTGCTGCACTCATCATGCATTTTATTGTTTGTGGTAAAATAACTAGTCAGCTTAGGCAAAATTTCTGCTACAGGCGTCCTAACCCTGACTGTCTTACTTCTGTAACAAAGACTCTGTAGGCAAACTTGGTATGGTACGCATTACCTGCACCAAGAAAACACACACACACACACACACACACACACACACACACACATACAGGTTTCTAATTATATCTTTGTGGGGACATTCCATTCATTTCTATGGGGAAAACTCTAATCCCAGCATGACAACCTTAACCCCTACCCAACCCTATCCTTAACCATAAGTAACCAAACAAAATACGAGACTTCTGGCATTTTACTTTTTTGATTGCATTCACAGATCTTTGTGGGGACCCCAAAAATAGGTTTTTATTACATTGTGGGGGACATTTGGTCCCCCACTAAGTAACATAAACACAATCTACAGTGTGTGTGTGTGTCTGCGTTTGTATTGCTGTGTGCATGTACATTTGCGTGTGTGTGTGTGTGTGTGTGTGCCCTGTGATTGACTGGCATTCTTCCCACTAACTCACACCCTGAGTTTCCTGGGACAGAGTCCAGCTTCACCATGGATGGTTAGACGGATGGATGAGTGGATAGGTTCTGTTATTCTTTGTGTCAGCATTTTCTTCAAAATTTTTGTTCTAAAACACAACTTGCTTTTTTTGCCCGAGTACTATATTTTCAGAAAAAAATAAGGAGCAATAAGAACCCTATCCAGCCTTGATATACCGACAGCCCCGTGTTCGAATGTGGGTATGAAGTACTATTGTCCATGGCTTTAGTGCCGCAGTGTCTTACTGTTTCTGCTCACTACATGAAAATTAATGTGGAATCAATTATTTGGTCACCGAGCACATGGCCGAACACAGTGCACGTGTCTGTACATGCCTGGGAATGAGCCGAAGAGCAAGATTCAAAAGATTAGAAAGATTATTATGAGCGCAGGTTACCTGTTTGTTTTAATTAAAATCCACCAGAATTTTTATTCACTTTTACATTTCTTTATACAATTTATGCTACACACATTTTTAAATATATATATTTTTCCTTTTCTCCCAGCGTAGGCTATTAACCATTTCATTTCCAATGAAGAGTTTCCTTAGTAAAAGACAGCTTACTTTGCTGGTAAACTGTACAACCCATTCTCCTGCAGGACTACTACCGGCATGACATAATGCCACTCGCTCATTTTGTTTTTCTGCTTAATATTCCGTGATTATGGAGTGACGTATGCATATTTTCTCGCAGTGACAACAGAAACGTTGGCAGGGTTGGGAGCGAAGCGACGGGAAACATATGGCAAGTTGTTTTAAAATAGACGAGCAGCACTCAAAACTATAATCATTAAGAGGAGACCGCAAGAATATCACACCTGAATATATATCTTTATTTTGAAAGCTGTCGTGATGATCGATGGCACTAGGAGTTGGCAGTCGCAATTGAAAGCTTTAAAAGTATATGGATCACAATATCTCCAATCCCAACTTTGCCCGCGTTCAATCAACCAAACGAAAGACATAGTGAACAGTGAAACTATAGCCTGTTGTGTTATATCCAGGGCTGGGGAGTTTCTATAGCTATTGAAAAGATCAGGGGCTTAAGTCAAGTTTACCTGGGGCTTGAATTTTTGTTTTTGGAGGAAGATTATATAGGCATCGGGGCTAAAATACTCGGGGCGCAGCTAAAAATAGCCGGACCTAAGGATGCATATGATCTGCTTTACTAAAGTCTTCACACATGTAGTAGCAGTAGCGCCAGACATCGTCGGAAGGGTTAAGTCGATCCAAGGGACGCTTACAAAGAAAGTGGTGTCTGAGGACGAGCTATTGATTAGTTTAACAGCCCTCTGTTATCGCTACAAAATCAAGTTTCAGGGAACCTCCATCATCATCATCATCACACTGCGAATTGCAGTAAAAAGAATTCTGATTATTCTAATTACATAGAGCAGCACTGCGAGGCGCAAAACAGTCATTTGTACTTAAACATACAGTCTGTTTGGTTTAGGTTAACATAAGAGTCATATAATTATCTGCAGCAATGTGTGCGGCTGAAATTTCCAGTAACTGGGTCAAACGCGCATTGCATATGTTAATTATTTAATACAGCGACTGGAAAAGTATTTAGTGACTTTAAAAAATATATAGAAGGCTTTCATTAGTTAATATTCTATAGTATAATTTGTATTATCACATAATTCACATGATTATCTCTTAACTACACCTGAATCGATCATACCAATCTGTAATTCTCCACACAAAATATTAACTACATATAGTAATCAATGAGTTTTTTGCAAGTGCCGTGGAATACAACAGAATTATATGTCAAGAGTAAAAGTGTAAGAGATGGGAACGAAACGGAAGAAAAAGCTAAATATTTTTTTAATGGCTGGTCCTCTGTCGATGTCAGAATTCTGTATTTAACGTTTTGATGGCTGCCCTCTCCGGGTATAATGAATCGTTCTTTCTTGTCACGACATATTTTATGATATTAAGTAGAATATTGTTCTTCATACCTGTATTTGTACTAGTTCCTAGTTTTCAAAGTGACCAGCATAAGTCATTCTACTGCTTGTTCTATGGTGATTTGTTTCACTTATTCCATTGCTGTGTTGTTCACATAGCCTCACGAAAAATTAACAGAATCCATCAAATAGAACCAAACAGAACCAAAATCGACAGAGCAGAACAGTAATTTGAGTCCGGAACCTTAACTGATTTTTGTTTGTTGTTTGTTTTCTAAAAATGTCGGGCATATGTCTTGTTATATTATTGTAGTGAGTGCATATATAACGAATCTGATGCACATTTTGAGCGGTTTAAGTGAATAAAATGTGTCATTTATATTAGGATATTAAGAGCATTAGGCAGCAGGGCACAAAACACAAACGGGCCTCCAGCTCACAACTTATTATAAGCATTTTAAAGGCATTATATTCCACATGCATTCATCTACACGAAGACAACAAATTATCAGTCATATATTAGCCCCACCAATGAATCAATTCCTTAATAGATAATTAGAACATTAGAACAACAACATCAGAACATATAGAAAATATCTCAGCTAAAATATCACCACGGTGGCCAAAACAAAGAGCAAACACGTCAGGAAAAAGTCCGCTTTTTTATTTGCCTTTAGCTTGTTTCCCTACTGACCACGTGGTTTAAAATGGGTATTTTGCCTGTGCTTCTGTAGAGTTGATTTGCTAAAAAACTAAATCGATAGTTTTAAATCAATAACGAATTTGTGTCTGTAGCGCAAGACCTTCCGCTAGAAATTACACGACTATTTAAATTTTTTATTGATTTTAACTTACCACTTTAGCTTTAGGTCTTTCATTGAATCGATTAAATTGTCATTTAGACGGCGGCGAATTATGTTAAAGACTGCACTTATTCAGTGAAGAAATGAAAGATGATGAATGTTAAACAACATGCCATTGCCTTTTTTGCGACTTTAGTTTCAGGTTCAGTTGGATCCTATTACAATATTCTATGAATAGTGTATTCATTCATCACAGGGAATAAGGTATTTATAGAGAATGGGGAGTTTTCTTTCATGTCGTATACGTTTCATTAATAATTTCAGACTGAAACAGAGAATTCAGGCAGCCAAGTCCACAGCCTGCCAAGACTTCGCCGGATCCGCACCAAGGACAGCGCTCGCCGCCCGCCTGGAATGAAGGTGACCGCCTTATAAAGGCGCTCGGGTCCGCCGCCGTCGCTCACCTGCTTCGCCCCTATGTGGCATCATAGGTGACGCTTTCGTTTGGGAAATATTCAGCATTTTAGTAACTTGTTGCTGCTCCGGGTGAAATGTTTGCCAATAAAGTCCGAATTCAGAAACAAGGCGCATTACAAGCAGAGAAACGTTTCCCGGATAGCCTATTTTTATTGGCGTGGCACGGAATATTATAAGTTTATATCTTTCTAAAATACACACGAATTAAACTGCGAAAATCAGACTTTAAATTCGCAGGTCGTATAGTTTATACCCACTGCAAAATACATAATAACAGTCCTGCAATGTACTTTTTGAAAACCATGTCCGGAAAATTAATAAAGGTAGGCTATACATATGTAGGCTACAAAAGTCCTTAACATATATGTCTTACGAGATATGGCCGCTGTCATACTGGACACTGCAGGCATGTGCTACAAGACAAAAGATACTTGAAATATATGGAAATGTCTCCTTACACACGAAGTTCAAAAATTAATTCCATCTCTACACGCCAGGGCGTGTTAATTTGATACAAATCCAGATGCATTAAGCAAAACCAATTCTCTTATGTAAATCCAAAGGATGACCTATTGAAAACTGATAGAAATGTCTGTTAAAGAATGTGCGCAGATTTAAAGCTGAAACTCTGCGCCGCTAAAGCGCTTATCGGCCTGGACACCGTCTTTGGGAGGGGGGGTGGGGGTCGGGTATTTCCTCCGGTCTTTACTGTGGTTCCTCTCCAGCTGCTCCTTTAAGTAGCGCATCCCGGTCGGCTTGTGGGATGGTTCGGTTTCAAGCTGGAGGAAGGAAGTTGCGCAACCCGGATCAGGCATAGAGATAAAAGCTGAGATTGTGATTGAGAGAGATGGAAAAAGAGATTTAACGACAGTATTAACTTGGAGAGAGCGAATGGGAGAGAGAGCGGACCAAAGGGAGAGAGAGAAAGAGAGAGAGAGCGAGAGAGAGATAGAGGGATGGGAGGAGGGAGAGAAGAGGGGAGCGACGGGAGGAAGAATTTCCATGAAGCTTTTTCTATCTGCCCTTGAGCTTCCAGGGCAAACGCGACCTAGGAAAGTGGGCTGTGACAAGTAGGAGATGACAAGAGTCTTCGACAAAAAGTAAACCTTTCCACTTATGATGGTCTTTAACACTAGATTTACCGAGTTTTTATTCTCTGCTGAGAGTCCCAAGGTGTTTGTCACCCCTGCTGTGATTTTCGCAGGTCTTCAGCCCCATCCTCCTCCTGCTTTTGTTGTGCAAACACACCCATTACCTGTGAGGCCTGGCGCATTTGCATTTTTTACTCAGAGTAGCTCAAATCCAAGGCAGGCTAAACCTCTGTGTGTGACATGGAAACCTTCACAAAAGTCTGCCATATCTATACCAAATATCCCACACGCTGACTGACCTGCAAATATGAAAGACGCACATTCACAAAATATATGGAAACACAAGTCTGTGTTATTTATAAAACAAATTGAGTGAAAATAGAATGAAAAGTTGCTAATAGAATGAAATGAATAAAATGAAAACATGCTAACACTTCAGTCTCCAATGCATGTTTGTATATAAATGTCATAAGCTGAGTGAAGTCATGGTCCATGGTTTTTGACATGCTCATACACATACAGAATAAAAATGTCATTTCATTTTCATTGGCCATCACTGAATTATAACACCAAAAGTGAATTTTGTTTTTGTGTGATCTCTCCAGCTTTGCATGTTTGGCTGTTCATGTAAAAATTGATGTATCCGTGCCTCAGTTCCAGGTTCATCTCTTCGTCATCTTTCTGCCTTTTGTCTCAGTGGTTACTGTCCCACACAGTCTGTCTATCTTTCAAAGTCTGTGTTTGCAGCGTTTGAAAACCCAGTGACCATCATCCCTGTATTTGGCAATGGAGTTCCTTGGCTAGAAGAATCGGAAACAATCTTCTTTTTCCTTTCCACCCTGTAGATGCTTTGTACAGAACGTAGGCATTCACCGCCACCAAGTCCAGCATGTTGTAAAACACAGCTACTGGCCACTTGCTTGTTGCTGCTCGTACTGAATACATGCGCGCCATTCTAAACACTGACGTGGAGAATTCCTCTCCCTGTGCAGTGTCCTTTGCCAATGGAGGAAGTTCACGGCAAACGTTATTCACCATGCCCAGTAAAGTGAAGCAGTCTGTGTGACAGTGACAGTGAGGTGAAGAAATTGTCCATTGTGACATTTCTCCCGTCATCCAGAAATGACTCCATCAGACTCATGACCACGTTCTCTGCCAGCCTTCACCAAGAACTGTGCTGAAAGTTTCACTCCAGGAGAACACATGAACATAGATGTACAGCTGTTCTCGACCAAGGTTCATTGTCCATGCAGTATATTTACATTTACATTTACAGGATTTGGCAGACGCCCTTAGCCAGAGCGACTTACATAAGTGCTTTGAGACTCTGCAATGAATTTCCGATGCTAGCTCAATAAGGACCCCAGCTACGAATACTATCTCTGAGAACGCCATTGAGTAGTGCAGAATTTTTATTTTATTTTATTTTTTTAAAACACACACCAGAAAAAGAGTCGAGTAAGAATATAGAAGTTCTACGTCAGGTATTTCTGAAAAAGAAAAGTTTTGAGTCGTCGCTTGAAGACATTCAAGGATTCAGCTGTTCGGACATCTAGGGGGAGTTCATTCCATCAATTAGGTGCCAGGACAGAGAAGAGCCGAGATGCGTGTCTTCCTTGTGCCTTGAGGGGAGGTGGGACCAGTCGAGCAGTGCTGGAGGATCGGAGAGATCGTGGTGCAGAGCGGGGTGTGATGAGGTCCTTTAGGTAGGATGGTGCCAGAGAATTTTTGGCTTTGTATGCGAGCATCAGTGTTTTGAATCTGATGCGTGCAGCTACAGGAAGCCAGTGGAGGGAGCGCAGCAAAGGAGTGGTGTGGGAGAACTTGGGAAGGATGAAAACAAGACGAGCAGCTGCATTCTGAATCAGTTGGAGGGGACGGATGGCGCTCAGTGGTAAACCCGCTAGAAGCGAGTTGCAGTAGTCAAGGCGTGAGATGACGAGGGACTGGACGAGTATCTGGGTAGCCTGGGTGGAAAGAAATGGACGTATCCTCCTGATGTTAAAGAGGAGAAACCGACAAGAGCGAGAAAGACTGGTGATATGTGAGGAAAATGACAACCGATCATCTATGGTAACTCCAAGGTTTCTAGCAGAAACCGAAGGACGGATCAGGGAGTTGTCAAAGGAGATCGCAAGGTCCTGGAGGGGGGATGAGTCAGCTGGGATGTAAAGCAACTCAGTTTTACTAGTTTTGAGTTTTAGCTGGTGAGTGGTCATCCAAGATGAGATGTCTGCCAAGCATGTAGAGATCTTAGTGGAGACATGAGTGTCTGAGGGAGGGAAGGAGAGGATGAGTTGAGTGTCATCGGCATAGCAGTGGTAGGAGAAGCCATGTGAGGATATAACTTCGCCAAGAGATTTAGTGTAGAGGGAGAATAGGAGAGGGCCAAGAACCGAGCCCTGAGGGACACCGGTGGAAAGACAACGTGGAGTAGATGTGGATCCATTCCATGTCACTTGGTATATCGCATCCAAGCCGGACAAATTTGGGATCAAGTTCTGGATGGCCACGGATTTGGAGACCAAATACGTCTGCAACGTGTCCCCTAACTTGGGAAAGGACCCCAGTCACCAGAAAAGGGAGAGGCTGGCAGAGAACATGGTCATGAGTCTGATGGAGCCATTTCTGGATGACGGGAGAAATGTCACAACGGACAATTTCTTCACCTCACTGGCACTGTCACACAGACTGCTTCAGCGCAAAACAACACTACTGAGCACAGGGAATAAAGTTTGGTATGAACTTCCTCCAATTTCAAAGGACACTGCACAGCAAGAGGAATTCTCCGCGTCAGTGCTTAGAAGTGGCAGTGTCTCCTTGACAATTTATGCACCTAAAAAAACAAGATTGTGTGTGTTCTGAGTTCCTTGGACCAAGATGTGGCGATCTGTGAAGGCAGAAAGAGGAAACCCAACACGATAACAGACTATAACCACATGAAGGTATGTGAATGTGTGTATAATTTTACATCAGTGCTACAATGTTTTCTGATATGTACTATACAGGCCTATATAGAAAGAAGGTAGAAAAAAAGCAAATACACTCATGACTCTCTCTCTCTCTGCTGTTATAGTGTGGTGTAAATGTGTTGGACCAAATGGCGCGCATGTATTCCGTAAGAGCAGCAACATGCAGGTGGCCAGTAGCTGTATTTTACAACATGCTGGACCTGGTGGTGGTAAATTCCTACGTTCTGTACAAGGCATGTACAGGGTGGGAAGGCAAAAGAAGATTATTTTTGAGTCATCTAGCCAAGGAACTCCATTGCCAATTTATGCCACAAAAGGCTATGGGGACAGAGGAAGGCTGCTGCTGTGCCAGGACTTGTATGGACAACTCAGTGTCAGGTACAGGAGAACTGCAACAGAAACCGCAGCAGGTTTACCTGTGCAAAGTGTTACAAATTCACTTGCGAACTCACTTGCGAGGTCTGCAAACACTGCAAAGTTTGAAACACTCAATTTTTTTTATAAATAAAACAGACTTGTGCTTCCATATATTTTGTGAATGTGTGTCTTTCATATTTGCAGGTCAGTCAGCATGTGGGATATTTGGTATAGATATGGCAGACTTTTGTGAAGGTTTCCATGTCACACACAGAGGTTTAGCCTGCCTTGGATTTTAGCTGCTCTGAGTAAAAAAATGCAAATGTGCCAGGCCTCACAGGTAATGGGTGTGTTTGCACAACAAAAGCAGGAGGACAATGGCCCAAGAAACTCTCAGCAAGGATGCCAGTAGGTGTTAGGCCCAGGGAATTTACGCAAATTTGCGTAGATTTGGCAGTTCTAGTGTTAACATTGGAATTTGCTTTCATGTGCATCACTCTTTTATCTAGGACACCGTGCCGTACCTCCATTTTCGGCGATAATAAAAAGTACCGAACAGAAGCGTAAATCCATGCAGAGGAGTTGAGTTGGTTTCTGTTTCATGCAGCTGGGACGCGGACTGGAAGCGCCGCGCATATGATGGAATACAAGGCGGCTGCATGGCGGCAAACACTCGGTGAGTATTCAGGTGAGCGCAGAAACTGATCTCTGCAAAATGAATTTGTGCAGGAGAAATACGCCGTAGCGAATAACGAGAGAAGTAAAGTTCCGTTTTCTCACAGCTGGATGTACAGTACGGATATACCGGCCTGCCGTTTTTAAGATTTGCTTATAAGTTATGCACGTTTTAGCTTTAAAATGTCCAATGTACCGGTGCAATATATTAAGAGATCGCAGAGCGCTAAATTTCCCACGTGGCACCATCATAATGCTCCTGTCATCTCTTCAGCACTTTCGTAATGAATATAAAGTAATGTCCATCGGCGCTGTGGCAATTGCTCCGCAACACCCCCCAAGAGTTTAACAAGCCAGGAAGTCGGTGCCCACATATCCTGCGCACTACGGCCACTGGCAGCTTACTATTCTAATCATATTAAGGCGTCGGATCGGGCTTAATGCTCCCGTTAAGAAGAATGATGCTTATGTTTTTCCGGGAAGTTCTTCACATTCATAAGAATCGCTGCAATTTTAACACTTCTCCTATCATGATGCATGACGTACTGTACAGTTGTTTAGAAACAGAGAAGCAATTACAATTCAAAATCTGTTGTACCCGACATAACATCATACCGGGAAGCGACTCCTGAATGTTATTAATGCTGAGAAAATTGCTTGCGTATCCCCTAAAAACATAAAACACTTAAGTGCTCCTAACTGTGTATTATGCAACATAACAGTCGCTCCCCTCACACAACATGAGAATGGACGATTGGATGGATGAATAATTATGTGGTGACAAAGTAATAGAAATTACATGTTATGCATTATATATGGGAATATATTAATATTTTATTTAATAGCCATACCGGTGTCTTGATCTACATAAATATAGATTAAAGTAAATAAAAGTTTGCAAACAACGCTGAGCCTCCTTACTCCGAATGCACGCGCAGTGCTGATCCACACGCGCAAATTTGCTTTGAACAGTTGATTAAATTTCGTTAATATGGTCTGTCATACCGTGTTGTGGCGTGTTAAATTTATATGCACTTCTTACTTGCAAAGCAAACATTATTAGATGTAAAACAAGGCAAAACCGATAGCCGAAACCACTTTGAGAGTATTCTTCTGTCAGCTATGCTATATTTAAATGATTAGACATTACTTTTTCTGGGCTGAAAAGTCACTGACAATGCCTTTTTTTCTTTCTTTTGTCAGCATGCAAGAAAATGACAGAAGTAAACAAATGAAGTGAACGGACGCGGCTTATCTGTGGGTCAGCTCGAAAATGTAACTGTCCTGCCAACTGCTACCAGAAACGTTTATTCGCCCAGTCGGGAAGCAAACGTGAAATATTTACACCTGTCGACTTTCAGACTCCACCTAATACGGCACTGACACAGTAATGGATTCGGGATGTCTGTGCAGCGGAGTTCAGTGTCAGATTGAAATAATTCTCCTATCATCTGTGTGATCAAAGCGCCGAAGACCTCTCTGTAACTCTTAAAAAATTCATGAAAATATATAGTATATACAGTAAAAATATAAGCATACCTGTAGGTTTTTTTACATCCCAATTATTTAGGCCTACTCCAATTTCTTTGTAGTTTACACATCTTTAAACCCCTCCAAATTATTCCCCTATCTGAGATAAGGCAAATCTTTTCCTGCGGAAATAACCGGACTTCCCAGCATGTGTACCTGCCTGCTTTCACGCTGACCGACCCCGCGCACAGCTTCCCGGATTCTCGGTGTCCGACTGCGTTGTGGCTCCAGTCACTGGCCATGCTCCGACAGGTCCTATTTTTCCTGCGGTTTATTGCATTGACTCTGGGCCAGTACGACATATGCAAGTCCCTGGTGAGCACGGACGACGGCCCAATATGGGAGTTTTACGCCTGCCAGCCCAAGCCGATGTCCATGAGGGAATACATGCAAATCAAGGTGGAACCGCCGGGCATTACTTGCGGAAACCCACCTGAAAGATTCTGCACGCTGGTAAGTATGGTTTCAGGGAATTTCTGACGGTTTGCAATGTTTTCTATTAATTGTCGCAATTGTTCATCATCATTGTACGTTGTGGCAATGTATTAGTTTTTTGTGAATTCTTGAAAATAAGAAAAGAAATACAATGTGTGTAATTTAATGCAATGAAAGTCTCACAATAAAGGATGGGAGATGTGGCGTTTAAGGACTGATCGGATGCAGGGCTGAGCTGAAGCCTGGCGCAGGGAATTACGCCAGTGGCCGAATCACGTGGCTTATTTTTAATCGTACACAAGCATGAGCTGTTTTAACGAGGGCAACTGCCTTTCTTTTCGCTTTATTATATGTTCGTTGAGCTGAAGACTGCGGTTTCCGCAGAAGTTACGTGAAATTGTGAAAGTTGAAACAAAACACAACCGTGGTTATAAAAACAGGCGTGAAGCTGTTTATGACGTATTCATGAATTAAAGACTCTTCAACATAACCTTGGCACTTAGCTGATGAGTTTCCATTACCCTTAAACCGTAAATTGTATTTTCCCAGCAAACAGGCCTAGATGTTCAAAGGATGGATGGATGTTGCCCAGAAGGGGAGGTATGAACTTGCGATGGTTATTAAGAGTCAATGCTGGGATCCTAGGCAATGAGTTAATTGTATGATAACTGACTTTCTTCCATGCTGAGATAACGAGCTCTGCCACCTGGTTTCATTACCTTTATTTAAGGTTTAATAATGAACTTGGGGGCATTGTGTTTACAGCGGATGATGGGATAGACTCTGACATCACACAGCATTGTGATGGAGGCAGACAGAAGGCCTGCCAGAATAGGGATTTACTCTGGATGTGTTTAACTGTTCACCAAGCGTAGATAATTACACAGTGGGGAAAGCCTTCATGTTGCGTAGAAGCACTTTGTTAAGCCGCACCAGAAACAATAGGTGCAGCAGATAGAACAGCACAGTGTTTCAAGACTTGGCCTTGTGTGATCGAAAGTTCGCTGGGTCTATTCTCTCTATTTCTAGGGTAGATTTAATACGAGGAGCTTCAGATCAAATATTCAGCTATGTTACATATAGCGGGTAAACTCATCACCAACATAAGTCAGTTCAGATAAAAGCAAATGAATTATTTAGAAAGAATCGGGCTTTCGTCTCCATTTTAGCTCAGGTAAATTCAAAGGGTGCTTTATTGTTCGTTTATTATAAAAAGGAAAGAAAATGCTGATATTTGTGAAAAGGCTTGTGTACGAAAAATACAGCAAATGTTAAACTGACTCCTGGCCTCCTTATAGCTTGGCCTGGAAAGTTCTACAAGTATTCGCACGACACTAGTGACAGCGTTTGCACGTTAATGTTTTTAAGTGAAGTTGGAATGGTTGGAAACAGCATGCAGCAGTCTGGCCATGTGCAGATGGGATCCTAAAAGGGGGGGTGGGGTGGGACCATTTAAGCTGCTGATGAAGAGTGAACCATCAGGCAAACGTTTGGACAGCCCTGGCTCAGACACACTAATCCCTCTACACGCGTGTCTTAATTAGTACCTCCCGCTGGTTCGCACCTTTGTGCGGGTTTGTACATAAGAATACTTTCAATAACACCCTTACTGCAATTAAAATTGCTATTCATTATTATGATTTCAATGCAGCATTTTAAAAAGCGTATCACCCTCCCCATTTTTTGAGCTAACATTAAGTTTATTACCATGGTTCATTTCTAGATTGAGGTCTTTTTCCCCGACAGGGCCCCTGTCCTGTATTATAGCTGCCCTTTTTGTGGGAGAAACACTCCATGCCTCATCAATGATTCAGAGCCAGGCTGAGCTCCTCTTTGCCCACTCGGGGGAAAGGGTGGCATTTTTATATTTTATTATTTCGTTTCCCGTGCCGCACTTTCTGTTTTTCCGCGGACGGTTTCCTCCGCTGCCGCAGTCGTGAGACCGGCGAGCGACAGCTAACGACGGGGGAGGGGAGGGAAGATCACAGCTTTGCTAAGCAAAAAACAAGTGAGAGAGAGAGAAAGAGATAAAACGGAGCGCCTGGATGCGAGCGCCTGCATGCGAGCTCGGCGCAAGCACGGGACGACGGCCGATGGGCCGCCGTTTGCACCTCCATCAGTCGGCTGGTGAGAACGGGGAAGGACCCTCCCCGTGAGCGTCTCGTGACGAGGGGGTGTGTGAGGACCGCTCCGTGCTCCACTGTGGAGCTGGCCGTGTGAAAAAGGCAAAAAAAAAAAAAAAATGGGTAAAAAAACAGCCTGTGCTATAAATAGCCGGGAGAGTAACGGCGCAGTGGAAGACTGGCACATCTGAGGGGAAGAGCAGCTGGTAAATTATCTGTGGGTTTCGTTTGTAGGCTATCTGCTAGTTAAGTACACCAAGCCCACTCACAAATGGTCTTCGGGACTCAGAAATGAGAGCTAATATTTTCCCGTCCTTAAATCAGGGATTTTCAATTGACACACTGCATATAAGTTTTCTAGTTATTTGTAATTTGCTGGCACCAGTTGACAGATGAACTGGTCAGTTGATTTAGGTACTTAAACACTCTAGTGCAGTGAAAGCTGACTCACACTGTGCTCTGGATGGGAATCGAGGTGTTCTTCCCTTTTTCGTGGTTGGTGACATCACGGAACATTAGTGATGTATAAAATGTTGGCCATGAGATTTGAGTGTACTCTTTCCTACCCCTGTGCCCATCCTCCCTTTTTTGTGCCTTGCATGGTTTTGCCCATAGTCATTAATCACCATCTGTGTTTTTACGGATAGCTGCTCCTGGGAGAAGCTTCACACGCTCGCCGTCACTCTGTCTGTATCCTGTATCACGGCCCCCTCCTCGAAAGTGCCACCCTGCCATGTCACAGTGATGCACCTTGCTGGCCTGAATCAATTCATGTACTAATAACAAAAATCAACAAAATTAATGTGAATCCTCACATTTTAATATTTTAAACATCAATACACTGACAATAAATTGAAAATCTAAGTAACTTTTTAATTATAATAGAATAAATTTCACAGATAACACTCCATTTTAAATTAGGTCATTCTTAAAGCCCCCCAGGTTCCCTCCCATCTTGTATTATCGTATTGCATGCCTAATGCCATTTGTATGTGGTACCGTTTTTATGCGTAACTGTATTCCTGGAGTCTTCATTCATAAGCAGGCTTATCTATTGTGTTGAAATAGGTCTGTTGATTTAGTCACAGACGGCACTTCAGGCCTTGGCTCGCTGAGCCAATCAGACGCTCCACCTCCCGGTGTCCCGCCCACCACCACCCCCCACTCATTTGCTCCCCAGCGAAGCCGGGATGCTGTTTCACGCTGAATTTGTTCGGCATCAGCTGCTGTGTCACCGGGTCTCCCCAAGGGGGGGCTTCCTTCACTGTAATTAACAGAGCAGGGGCCACAGCGGGAGCTGGCTCACTAGGGCAACGCGGGCACGAACCCCCCCAGGCTCCGGGACAGGACGCTCGCTCCCAGTGCCCTGCCCCACTATGGTGCTCTCTCTTTCCTGCTCTTTCAGGTCTGCACATGCTGACGCCCTTCACAGGGAATTATAACTGTCTGGTATAAAGAGGCAGCAGAACCTGTAACATGCTTTAAGTCTGGGGCACCACTAGAGATTTTGGGACCCATGAAAGTATATCGTTTTGGGGCCCCAACCAATCAAATTATGTTCCAAATTTTCTGGGCCCCTGTCGCTAAGAGGCCCTTGATACCCCCCCCCCCCACCTTTACAGTACCTCTGCTTTAAGCTATCACACACTCCCTACCTTTGTGAAGCCCGGTACTCGTACTGATGCTGTATACGTGATCATTTGTTGGTTCCTGGCAGAAATCTTTACATCACCCCCCATTGACTTGAACTTGAGATGAAAGAATTCACTGACAAAAAAAGTACGACAGCGCTACTCCGGCCAGGTGCAGGCTGATTTTGTGACACTGGTTTTGCTGGTGCTAGGCGAGCCCCCCCCCCCCCATTTCCTCTCTGACTGCTTCTCACACAAAGTGGACAGTATCAGTTTCTCCGTCCAGCCTGGCTGCTCTGGGCTTGACGTCGTTGAGGCTGGGAGTCCATTACGGGGGCCTCTCTGCCTGCCCCCCTTGCTGCCCCCCCCCCCCTCCTCTCCCCTGCAGTGATCCCGGACTGCCCTCTCGTCTGTCCACTCCACAGAAGCCGGCACATGAGCCTCCCTCGTGTTTCCAAATAACTCTCGCTTCAGAATGAGAGCTTCAATTAAGATGTGACTGGACACTGGTCCACTGTTCTGTTGCTGTAGCACTTGTGCTGGTACTGTGCCCACAAAGAGCTCTCAGACAGGCTCTGTCCGCCCCCCCTACCCAGGAGAGTGGCCATCCAGTCCATTTATGTTCTCGTGATCACTGGACAGCCATGAAAGTACACAGTAAGGCTATTGCCTTTTTAAGACAGCGGCCATGTCAGAGGACGTGTTTCATGCTACGAAATGCTAATTGAGCATGCGTCAAAAGGGCCAGGGGAGAAGATCTGTGCCTTAAGATTCAGCGAGTCCACGCCGGGAACCGTGACAGCAAGGATGTGATGGAAAAAAAGGGAATGTGTGGGAATGATAATTTAAGCACTGCTTGTGAATGGTGCGGGCGAGTGACTAAGCAAATGCATTAGACACGGGGTCAATTTGCTGAACGTACGGTTAATTATGCTGTTTATACTTTTATGCTGTTATGGACCATTAGAGCTTTGAGGATACGGCTATAAAGACTCTCATAGCGCTGTACTAAAACCCGCCTGCTCACCCCCCCTCCCCCTACATAAAGGAATTAAACATGGTGTCTGGGTTACAGGCCGCCTGGTAACCAAAAACGGCAGCGCTAAGTCATAATGGATGCAATAATGCACTCTGGGTAATGCAGCGCGACAGTAGCCTGAGCGCTCGAGCCAGGGCGTCCTCACCGTGTCCGGAGGGTCGGGGGGTCCTCACCCTGTCCGGAGGGTCCTCACCCTGTCCAGGGGCGTCCTCACTCTGTCCGGGGGGGTTCCTCACCCTGTGAGCTCGGTTCGGGGGGTCCTCACTGTGTCCGGGGGTGTTCTCGCCCTGTTTGGGGCGTCCCCACCCTGTCCGGGGGGTCCTCACCCTGTTCGCTTGGGCCGGCACGTCCTCACCCTGTCCAGGGGGTCCTCACCCTGTCCGGGGGATCCTCACCCTGTCTGGGGCCTCCTACGCTGACGATGGCTGGTCACCTAACAGCATAGCATCACACTTGGTTTGGACCATACATGCGGGTCTGATATGGAGAAACACAAAAAAGCAGCGTCTGTGATGAATGCTGGTGTTACATATGTTTTAGAAAGGTAGCATTTTGCCGACAATATTTGCTATAGTCACAGAAGTATAAGTATTTCCAAGTTACTTGGAGCAAATCGGGGATGTTCTGCCAGCTGTTTGGGTCGGCTTGGCGCTGTGTGTTGTTTAGCAGTGTCTGCATGCGGCCCGGAGTTCTTTGTACAGTGGAGACGCAACGAGCCGCGGGTAGGATGGGAATCTCTACCCAGCAGCCCCGGCTGTGACGGGACTCCAGCACAGATAAATGCCGAATGGGCTTTGGTGTCCCGGATCCGGCTGGCGCAGCGTCGAGCCCCGGGAGCTCGCATGCTACGTACCGCTACGGAATTTGGGCCGAGTGAGGGGGGGTGGCGGGTCCAGCTGGCCCCGTGGTGCACACCGAGGGGAGGACTGCAGCATTCTGGGAAGTCACACTAAGGGTTCACGATGGTGCGATGGCGGGCCAGGCATCGGTGAGTAATGCCCCAGTGTCACTGAAGGGGGGGGGGCGTGGATTTTTTAACCCAAAGCTGCAAAGTTTACAGGCGAAAGGTGGGTAGAGATAGGTAGGTCAGGGAGTCTGCTGCAGTTTTTTTTTTTTACTAGACTATGCAGAATCTCCTCCCCCCACCCCGCAGCAGTAAATGGGCAGGATCAGTCTACAAATGTCTTGCCCTTCTTTTAGGAGACATATGGCAACTTATTTTTACGCTTTCATTAATGAAAGCTGCCCTTTTTGAAGCGTGTGAGGCGGACTGACTACGCTTGGCGTTGCGCGTGCCGTGAGGGGCATCCTGCGCAGAGCACTGGCAGGGGATTATCCGTGCTGGCTGCATCTTGGCTGGGGTTCAGTGCCGTAATGCTGGTCAGATGTGCTGGTGCCTGGTGGCTGAATTGGAGCGAGTCACCACTAACAGTACAGGGTTGAGTCAAGGGAAGGGTATGGGGTAGAGCGTGGGTTCACGTCCCAGGTAGCATATATAAATTGTAACCCATCCCAGGACTGTAAATCGATTTGGATAAAAGCATCAGATAAATGAGTCAGTGTTATCTGCTGTGTCTCCCACCTTGGCATCCGCAGGAGAATCCATACCTGTGCAGCGATGAATGCGACGCTTCGAACCCGGATCTGGCACATCCGCCGCAACTAATGCATGACCGCGAGCCCATCGGCCTGATCACCTACTGGCAGACAATCACATGGAGCCGGTACCCCGAACCTCTGCTGGCTAACATCTCACTGTCCTGGAACAAGAGCCTGGAGCTGACGGACGACGTGCAGATCACGTTTGAGTACGGCCGGCCCACCGTCATGGTGCTGGAGAAGTCCATGGACAATGGGCGCACGTGGCACCCCTACCAGTATTACGCCGACGACTGCCTGGACGCCTTCGGTATGCCGCCCAAGCGGGTGCAGGACCTGTCGGCAGCCAACGTGACGCGGGTCATCTGCACGGAGCAGTACTCGCGCTGGGTGGGCTCCAAGAACGACAAGAACGTGCTGTTCGAGGTGCGAACGCGCTTCGGCATCTTCGCTGGGCCACGTCTGCTCAACATGGACAACCTGTACACGCGCATGGAGAGCATGAAAGGCCTTCGCGATTTCTTCACCTTCACCAGCCTGCGACTGCGCCTCCTGCGACCATCACTGGGCGGCACCTACGTGCAGAGGGAGAACCTCCATAAGTACTTCTACGCCATCTCCAACATCGAGGTTCCTGCCAGGTAGGAGAGCTCCCCGGTGCATGAAATTGAGCAGAGGGGCACGTGAGGGAGGGGGTCAAAGGTCGGCATTGCCGTCAGAATGTGGAATGGCCAGGGGGTGTCGGAGGGGCATGGAGACCCTACCAGGTTCGGGGGCAGCCTTGGCACGGACCCCAGATTCTCCAGCTATGCCGCTGGGAACAGCAACCACAGTATCTGTCCTTAAACTGGAGGGAAAATACAAAAAAAATATATATATATATAACAGGGATTATCACCTAGTTTTATTTGAGAAACATCTTACCAACTGCTAAACCATGACATGTAAGACCTATGAAAGAATATACTTCGAAGGCAAAAAAAATGAAAGCGAGCAGTGAGGGCAGTGCGTGGGTCAGTGGGTTAGGCCTCTGTGCCTGGGACTGCAAGGTCGTAGGTTCAGATCATCAGCCAAAAGTGTGATATCGCTTTTGGGCCCTTGAGCAAGGCCCTTGCTCCAAGGATACTGGCTGACCTCGCACTCTAAATTATATGTTGCTTTGGATGAAAATGACAGTGCTATGCCAGTGCTATGCCAGTGCGGACGACAACATCTGGACATAACTGTGAGAAATCTGTACATAAGTAAAGGGAATAACGTCGTTTCGGCGTGTTTCTGAAAGATTGTTTGTGTGTAGATGCCTTTGTAAATATTCAAAAACATGTTTTAATGGCACTGCACCATTACAGAGACAGAAAATGGGAAAGGTATTTGAGAGCAGTTGTGATACAACAGCACGGTATATAAAAACTACCTCATTCATACTGTTTAACATTTACTGATTATTTTTGGATCAGTCGATGCAACTCTAAACGGCAGCATCTTTTTCCGGCTCTGCTTATCTTGAGCTGACCTTGAGTGTAAAAATCTCTCAGCTGAGCTGAAGTAAGCACTGTCTCATTCTGCATTTTGGAAAGATACACCTGAATTTTAAAAGACTTTGCTGCCAAATTTACATTTGCCACTGAGGGATGAGGGGGCCATTTCTATTAGGTGTTTAGCATGAGGTCTTTGACTCCTAGGGGTGATTATTTTGGTCGGCGGCACACCGGCATTTAACCAGTACCCCACTTGTCTTTGACCTCTGTGGAGGTGCTGGAATGGCGGGTGTTTACGGTAAGGGGATGTTAATTGATGTCATCGGAGAGGCCGGGCCGCATTTGATGTAGCCTTTAGCTCCCGCTGACTCTGCAAAACACAGAGAGCCAGCCCTGCTTCCCTTCTGTTTCTCAATAAGTGTCCTGTAAGTATCGATCAGAAGAGCACTGGAGACGTCTCCGGCAAACACTGCGGAGCGAGGGTGGAGGCAGACTCCGCCCCCCGGCCCTGTGCGGCACGCGGCGCTGATCCGGCGCTGAGATGAAGGAGCTTTTTTTTTTTTTTTTTCTTGCTGATGTCTCATGAACTTCCTTCTCTCGGCTCTGGAGTGCGCCCAGACAGATATGAACTGCAATACGATGAATGAGGTTACCCCCGCCCCCCCCCCCGCCATATGATCCTGTAATCCATACTTATTCTTGGATGCAGAGGAGAAAATAGGTTTCTTGGGGGGGGGGGAGGAGGATGGACCTGTTTACGAAGGAGATGACAGATGTTTATTGGTTTATAGTAATTTGAATATATATATGGTTATAGATGTATAGATATTCATCTATATATTGGGCTGGGTACTTTATTTAGTCTTTTAAATAGCGAAATGTCACAGGAAGGCCTGAACAATGAAAATGGGAGGTGGTCTCTGCTGTCCCTCTGAAAGTACCGCGCTAAATGAATCCCCACCGAAGCAGCTGTGCCCATCACTATGGTAATATGATCTGGCCTCCTAATTGATGGCCTGCCGTACTTCCTCAATGAGCCATTTCCCCCTGCCTTTAACAGCCATAATAACCTGTAATTGAACTTAATGAAGTATAGAAACAAGGGAAAGGGCTTCCTTAACTGAGTGGGATGTAATTCTCCCTCATTGACAGCAATCTGAGAGAGGTTTTTAATTTCCTTATTTACAAAGTTGATTTGTTGATGGCGCCGCCATTCAATTATTGGCCCCGCGATGTTTGCTTTGTGGCGCTTTGCGGCCTGTGCCAGACTATTACTTGATTGTGTGTTTTTGCTCACCAGAGGGTGTCCAAACCTTTCAGCCATGCGGCCAGTTTTAGATCAGAGCAGCGGACGGAGGACAGTGATGTCAGATGTGCCTCTGTCAGAGCCTGAAGCACTGGGCAGACATGACGGAGCAGTGCCGTTTGCGGAAGCTAGAAGCGGAGCCTTCAGATGCAGCTTGCGTGTGTGAGTCAGCCTGACTGAGTGCCAGGGGTGAGCTGAGCACGGCAAACGCAGAGCGCGGCCGTTTGAAGAGCAGACGTGTGCCTTGCCATGACCTAATGGGGGACGTAGGAGGACCCGCGATTGGGAAAGTCGCTGAAAATTACAGCAAGGCCTGAATCAGGTGCTTCGTGTGGTTAACGGTAGGTTGGACCACATTCATCACATGTATCCGTGGAAAATGTTTTGGCATAAATGTAAGACTCCGATGACAGTATGACTATGACATTTTTATATGAAGAGGTTCCTTCTCAGGAAGCCAGTGTGGTCCCTGTGGACAAAGGCGAGCTGAAATGCAGGAGAGGAGCTCTGCTGTAAGTCAGCGGGTATAAATAGAAGAGGTATGTGTGAGGCATCAGTATAATAATGTTGAGACTAAGAGCATTTATAACAGTCCTTAGTAAGCAGCAGCACTGAGAAAGATGTACGGGACCAAAAATAGAGCTCTGCGGGACTCCTGGATTCTCCTGGACGAGTTTTGGAAGGAGCTATTTTTCGCAGATAGCAGAGAGAGCCAGCCCAGAGTGAGGTCGCTGACATGCAGACCCGCATGGGAAGCATGCAGGTTCTGATGTTGCATGGAGTGTTCTCACGGACGTCCTCCATTCCTGTTTAACGTGATAGAATGTCCTTTAACGGTAAAAGCCACTCTGGGACAGGAGTGTCAGGGAAACTCCAGACGGCAGGTGGACGTCAGGGAGAGCAGGATCTATCAGACTGCTGTCCCCCCCCGCTTGTGATACCTCCTCAATCCGCTTGCCGGTATCTGGGGGCTGCGTCATCAAAATACTGGTCCAGGAAACAGCTGGCACAGGTGGCCAAGGGTCAGATGTTCCACAAATACTGCTGTTTTATCAATAAATACAGAACCCGATAGCCTGCGGAGGAGTGAAGGTGAAAGCAAATGGGGTAAATTTAACTCCGTCGATATGCTGAATTCGCTCGCCGACCTCGGTCTCACGTCGACGAGCTATTAGAGGTCAGATGGAGCAGAACCGAGTGTGAACATGTGCAATGGAGCTGCTTTCTGTACTATCAGCGCATCCAGGATATGATCTCGCTTCCTCTCCCGAGCAGCGATGCCTGCATGCCTGGGAAGGTCCTGCTGGAGGCAGATACCTGAGATAGCGCTGCCCTTTTGTCCCTAATTGGGAGTAAACATGAGACAGAGAGGCAGGCTAGATAAACAGCTACCCAACTCCTTCTCTCTCTCTTTCTGTCTCTCTCTCTCTCTCTCTCTCTCTCTCTCTCTCTCTCTCTGACTGTGCAGGTTGCTGATACAAATGGAAATATAGAGGACATTAATGTTTGGGGGGGCTCATTATTCGCGTAAATCCAGATATTCAGATTTGGCTACAGTATATTCCATTCCCTCTGTTCACCGTTTGGTGCCTTTTATTAGGAAGCGTATTAGTGAGCCCCTCTTAACTGAGACTTACCTTCTCATCATGACACTTCACAATGGCATCTAACGACTCTTTAAAATAATTGTTGAAAAGCAGTTTGCCAAACACTTTGAAACAGATTCCCACCCCCCCCCCCCCACCCCCGCATAGGCACTGCTAGGTCGTAATGGGGGGCAGTTCATTCTGGCTGCTATTGCATTCTGCCTGAAGTATCCTACTGAATATTAAGATATGTTGTTGATTTTATTCTTTACACTTTGGATTTGACACATTTTGCTAATAAATTGCACCTTTTGATTTGATTAATTCTCTGTATTATAATGCTTTTGTAACAGGGTTACCCTGTTAGATTGTATTATATTACACTAAATCACAATCCGTTGTACAATATTAATATTTAACTCTTGAGTGTTTGCTGAAAACCTGCCTGTATTGCCTGAGACTATGTAGCAATTGGCTTCTGCTTCGGATTTCCTGCGGGCTATCAGCACTATGGATGTATGTGTATCGGCCCATGATTTATAGCCGCGGATATTTTTCATAATCAGGACCCTGTGACCGACGTCCTCCAGCTGACGGAAGTATCCTGACTGCCCTCCATTTACCAGCGGCCCCATCAGTCTGCCACTTCTTAGACGGAGAAATAGTTCTGCGTAATGAAATAAAATAAATGGCCAAAGCCTGGCAGAGAGGCTAAGTGGATTAGCCGTAGATTGAGAGCCGTCTGAGGCAAACGTTGATGGCAAGAGGTGCTGCATTCGTCTCCTTTAATCCATAGCAAAGGGTCATACTGAGCATTAACCCATAGCAATTAAATTTCTCTCATGATCTCATGGACTCCGCTTTTGCAGGCAGCATGGTTATGCTTTCTCATGCTAAACCTGAAGCCCTGGGCCAAAGAGGGCAGTTTGGTTTAATCTGATGTTTGAAAGGGTTTCGTAGAAGTATGAGAAACGGTCTATGGGATAATGAGTGATTAGAGTTGGGTTACATACACTGAGATGCTGTGACAGTGACAGGATGAGGAAGCAGAAGATGAAGAGGGAGGAGCATAATGTGCATATTTTTGGAATTGGTAATCCAGTGGAAGAATGACCAGTGGAAGTAATCCAGTGGAAGAATGACCAGTGGAAGTAATCCAGTGGAAGAACTAAGGTTCAGATCCAAAATTAGTCACCCACATCTGTAACAGATGCTGTTGCAGTGATCTTTATTTGATGAAGTTGAAAATTTTGTTAACATTTTTTTTTAAAGTGTAGAAGGAAGGAAGCCTTGCATAGCGTTTGCAGATATTTTTGAAAGCATTGAAAATTTGGTATCTGAGGTGCACCTGACTGTGTATGAGGCACCATAAACGTACATCACACAGTGAATTTGTGCTTAGGCGCGATTGGGATGTATGAGGAAAGCAAAATCTCCCAGTTCCCGCAGTGTTTCTCCTTAATGACTTGTTCTTCACCCTGAGGAGCGACAGCGAAGGGCTGTCCGTGAGTTATCCCCTCCGCCTCTAGGCTTTGTCAGGTCCCCCTTGGCGAGGTCTGAGCGATTACAGAAGTGCTTCTTTTTTGTTCGTCTTTCGTTACCTTGATAGTTGTTGCTCTGTGACTTTGGTCACTGCCAAGTGCCTTTTGAGTTATCGAGTTTCGTCGTGTTGACCTTGTCAAGGGTAGAGGGACGGCATGAGCAAGGAATCAGCAGCGTCGCTCTTGCGATATGAAAGGAGAGCGTCGATTCGGCACTGTTTTGACAGAGTGCACCCTGCCGCAGTTGAGTTTACCATCGCTGTTTGTGTGAAGGTCATTAAAATAACAAACTGAAGAGAAATACTTAACCTGAATTGTGTTTAAAAGGGAAAATCAGCAAGAGTTTCAATTAAAATACCATGAATCAAATTCATGGCACTTTAGTATGTAACTTATTTCTATAATAACACAAATATTTTATTTACTTTATTTGAGTGATCAGCATTAACCTGACAGCTTATTACAGCATATTATTCTAATTGAATTTTAGGTGTTTTTTTGCATTTAATAATCGCGAATAGCTGCATGAAGGCCTTTTTTCATGTACTGCACTCAAGCGCAAAGCACTTCCCGAAGTTAAAAAGCCCAGTCATGGCTCACATGACTGTAGCGAGTCCATTTTCATCTCTGCGATCTCTCGGGTGACACAGGTGGCGCTGGCAGTGGTGGTGAGCAAGTTAAAGAGCTACTCTTGCGAATTCCTCTGGGGGCTTTTGTGAGTCCGTCCCTTAAAAGCCTTTCTCTGCGAATTGTGCTTTTCCCTGACACCGGCTTGAGAAACAGTCGCGCCTTGGACAGAAGTTCCTCTAGTGACCTGTTCCTCACCCGGGTGCCGAATATAATGCCCGTTTTCAGAATAAGCTCCGTCTCCAGGGAGTCACGGCCTTTTCGTCCCACGGGGCGGATCTTAAATGGCTGCCTTCATTTATAAAGGAATAGGCGCTCTAATTATTTATGAGGTTTTGAAAATTTGCCGAGACACGCAAAAGTAAAGTGGCTGTAGGTGCACAGGTCTGCAGTGGCAGTTTTAAGAGCACTGGAGCACTGGATGCAGCTTGTTTTATAATCACTGTCTGTTCCCCTCGTCTGACGTTAAAGCTGAATTATGCATTTGTCTCGGGCTATTTGTTTCCTTCAATGAATCGCCCTTATTTCATAAATAACCCAATTAAGTGTATCAGTGATTATATAAAGTGTATACATAAGTACATATTGTATTGTATTGTATTGTACTGTGCTACCAAAGAAAACTGTTAAGAATAATATGTATGCTGGAGTAAACTCGTGGTTTTACATCTCAGAGTGTTAGTGTCACCCCAGTATTTGAAGTATCCATGAAGATTAACCCTCAAAGATCATCCACTATACGCTGTGTTTCTTCACTTTACCATTAATATACCATGTATGGTTAATCAATAACTCAACATGTTGACGAGTTAAGTGAGCTGGTGATGAAATTTAACAAATACATGTAATGGCTGGGGTGCCCCTTAGGACAGGTCTGGGAACCAAAGCGATATTCATCTAGCCATCCAATGAGATGTAACTTCTTGGAGAAAATATATAGTCATTTTAGATGCACGTAGAATCTTTTGACATGTCCCTTGATATCTTTTGACATGCTGGTTGGCAAGTGGGAGTTTCAGCTTAAGTGGGGTTGGGCATGTTTGTCCTTGAAAGGTCAGTTTTGTCTGCACTCCAGTTAATTAGCATAATACCGTTAAAGAGTTAGCTCACATGTGCTAGCTTTTACGCTAAATCCCATAGCCTATTCTCACAGCCTCCATGATGTGCTGCCTGTTTTCTGGAGCCAACAGTTGGTCCCAAACAACAGGCAGCACATCACACAGGCGGTGAGAATAGCACGTTTATAACAGCGTCGCACCGGCTGGGATCTGTGGCGGAATTCGTGTGGAATCTTACCTTCTCTTTTGCTGAAAGTGTGCTATCGCTTTATGTAACCACTTAAAATGTGCCTATTTTTACAGCTTCTCTCGGTTTCTCAGCACGACCACACGCGGGTTTGTAGTAACGACCACCTGAGGGGCTGGTGACACGCATGCCAGGCGGGTAAGGAGAACTGCGACAGCACATGAGACACCGAGATGGTACGGATCATCAACCCAAATAAAGTCATTGCACACCTTCATACACCCGACAGTTTCAGAAGAATCCCTCCCAATGCAAAATAAACTCACAGACGAGTTAACAGATGGTTCGGGTTTGTATTTGGATTTTTATTTTTGTTTTTCTGGTTTGAAATTCCCGATTAAAACGAATAAGCGTTCCCCTTCAGGCAAGTTCATCCCCAAGAGGTGAGTAAGGGGAATAACCCAAGGCCTTCTGGAGATGTGCTTTAACGCTTCTGCCGTCAATCAACCAGCTCACGGCTTACAAAGTTACTGTGTCGATAGAGGGCATAAAGCGCATCACTGCAAACCTGACTGAGTTAATCCAAAAACCGGACACCTGACTAATTTTTCATGTATCTCTTGTTGGAAGAAAATTCCAAGTTTCAAATGTCTACATCATAAACCTTGACATACTGTGCGACATGAGACTCTGTGAGCTTTTTTTTTAGGCTAAAGACATTGATTTTTATAAATACCATGAATTATTCCACTTTCAGGAATCAATATAAGCTAAAACAGTTCTGTTGTAACATGAATCCATTGGTTTTTAAAGCTGGCGCCTTGATCTAAAAATATTTTGTACATCCCATGGTCCAAATACATGTGATGTATCCCAATTGCCTCACATCATTGTGTTTTACCTTGGTCATGTAAATTCCCTCCAAATAAATGCAACTTAGGTGAAGTGGTGTCTCTAAATAGTCCTTAGTGTAAGCTCTGTGATGTGTAAGCTCGGTGATGGGTGTGCTCTGTGATGTGTAAGCTCGGTGATGGGTGTGCTCTGTGATGGATGTGCTCTGTGATGTGTGAGCTCGGTCATGGGTGTGCTCTGTGATGTGTAAGCTCGGTGATGGGTGTGCTCTGTGATGTGTAAGCTCTGTAATGTGTAAGCTCTGTGATGGGTGTGCTCTGTGATGTGTAAGCTCTGTAATGGGTGTGCTCTGTGATGTGTAAGCTCGGTGATGGGTGTGCTCTGTGATGTGTAAGCTCTGTGATGGGTGTGCTCTGTAATGTGTAAGCTCTGTGATGGATGTGCTCTGTGATGTGTAAGCTCTGTGATGGATGTGCTCGGTCATGGGTGTGCTCTGTGATGTGTAAGCTCGGTGATGGGTGTGCTCTGTGATGTGTAAGCTCTGTAATGTGTAAGCTCTGTGATGGGTGTGCTCTGTGATGTGTAAGCTCTGTAATGGGTGTGCTCTGTGATGTGTAAGCTCTGTGATGGGTGTGCTCTGTAATGTGTAAGCTCTGTGATGGGTGTGCTCTGTGATGTGTAAGCTCTGTGATGGGTGTGCTCTGTAATGTGTAAGCTCTGTGATGGGTGTGCTCTGTGATGTGTAAGCTCTATGATGGATGTGCTCTGTGATGTGTAAGCTCTGTGATGTGTTTGCTCTGTGATGGACCAGCATCCCACTCCTGATGTAACCTTTGTCCTCTGCTTCTGGGAATCTGCTCCTGGTTCCCTACACTGCTGCATTTGGTAAGCACAAGCACAAGTTTTGGGTGGATAGATGTTTCAGATGTTGATGTTTTCTCCAGGTATGGTGACCTATGTAAAGATCCAGGATAGAAAAACAATGCACAACTTAGATTTGATACCTCGGGGTATAAATGAATATTCTTGGCCCGAATAATGTTAATTTAAATTTAATGTTATTGCACTTCTAGGCTGTGAAAAGGGGGCTCTGCAGGAAGAACATCCTGTAGAAATGTAATGTGGTTCTTCACTCCAATCTGCACTCTTCTTCTGAGGTTCAATGCGGCTTCCTGGGGTTTTGGGACACAAATAATAAACTTGTTACAAACCCTTGTTATGTGACTCAGTCAGTAGTAAAAAAGTTTTTGTCTTTATTTCCATATGAGATTAGAATATCATTAGTTGGTGCTGGAAGGGTTCTTTCTCTTTAAACCTGTACTTGTCTTTCAGGAGCAGACGGCTTTTAAGCTGCCCTGCACAATGAAGCAGAGTGATGTGATATTACGTCCTTTCTGGCTGAGAGCTAAAACGTTTGGTTCATTCCTGTGGGTATAAGCTGCGAGTCAAAAGCATCCCATCTCAGCATTCTTGGTTATTGCTGTTCCTCTATAGTCCAGGCCCTTAATTCAAAAGGAAAAGTCCATAATGGGTCCTACAATTGTCCGACTCGGTGAGATCAAGAGAAGAATCTTAAAGGAGCAGCATCATGGTTCCTTGTGTGTTTATCACTGGAATTCTGGGAAAATGACTCTTAGATGGTACAGGGATTCTGATAAAATATTGTTGAGAAAACCATGACCTGCAATACTGGTGCATTGTGTTTTTAAGCTGCCAGTCATTTTTTTGGAAAGACATCAATGCGCCTTTTTCACAAGCACACACCTATGAGTGTAAATATACATGTATTGTATGTGATACATATTTTCAGTTTTTCGTGATTCCTCACATTTGCATGTTCTGTTTGTATCTGGAAAAATATGAAATTGATTGGTTGACCTGCTGGTAACTCTTTTACAACATAATCTGGCCCACAGAGGTGGCATGATGGCACAGTGGTGTGAACTGTTGCCTCACATGTCTGGGACGTGGGTTTGACTCTCTGCCATGACTCCATGTGTGTGGAATTTGCATGTTCTCCCCATGATGTTATGGGGCTTCCCCCCTGCAGTTGAAAAACATGCTGAGGTTAATCGGCGTTGCCAAATTGCCTGTGTGTATGAGTGTGGATGTCCTGTGGTGGGTCAGTGCCTCAGCCTGGATTGTTCCCTGCCTTGTGCCCTGTGGTGGGTCGGGGCCTCAGCCTGGATTGTTCCCTGCCTTGTGCCCTGTGGTGGGTCGGTGCCTCAGCCTGGATTGTTCCCTGCCTTGTGCCCTGTGGTGGGTCAGTGGTGGATGGAAACTGCTTTACTACCATGAAAAGTTTGGGAACCCCTAAGCTACTTGCTGAACAGCCAACTGTAGGCCTATTTGAGTACCATGCTTCCTGTATGACTATTCTTTAGCAGAAACATTGCACCTGTAATCTTAATTTAGTCGTGTTCTTTTGCTCTCTCTAGCTAAACAATATTATCCAGTCTGCTTGCCTGTTCTCTACCTGGTTGGTCACAGTGATAGCACTCCAGCAGCGAATACTCTGTCAGGGCACCTTAAGCCATTCCCAATCTGTGTCGTCCGTATGCGCTACCTCTCGTCTTCCCTCTGTGTCTCCCTGCCATCTGTTGTGGATTCGAGGAAGACTCGATCCCCTGGAGAGGTACCCGGTCTCCTAATTGCTCTTACCGGGAATCTCTCTCCTTGAGGTCTTCAGCTGTCTTTGCTACGCTGTTATAGGTCAGAGTCCTGGATATTTTCCATCTGGAGGGTGCTGACATGTAGGAACAGGCTCCATCGTTTTAAACTTTGTATTGGTTCCTAGCCCCATTCATTACTGAAACACCTTAGTCATAGTCAAGGTATAAGTGTACTATTCTCGGTACAGATCTTCTTTGGGGGTGAATTTGTTATATTGTTTATAGAATAGAGGTACATTATTGATCCCTGTGGGGAAATCGTTTTCTGGCCTACAGTATTCCATCCTGTTCTCTACGAGACACAGAAACATTTACAGGTGAAAGTAAGCTTGGCCCTGGGATTTAAACCGCTGACCTACCGATTACAGACAGACAGCCGAAGCCACAAGCCACCCATCAAATGCTAAGGCAAACGTCGGCATTGGATCGTGGGTTAGCTTTGAACTGTTGGGTTAGGATTATCCTCTCTAAGCAACAGTGTCTCTGGTCAAGGTCTGTTAGGTTTCAAGAGAGTCACAGAGGGAATCTCCGTATCGCTACGTTTGCTAAGGACTCTGTTTTCCAACATCTTGCGCTAAAATCACGTAATTTAAATTTCAAAAGATAAAAGATGTTTTATTTTTTGAATGAGAGAGATCACCATCTTTGATGCATTTTTCTGTGTTCTGCTGCCTTTTGCACCTTAGCCTTCCCCGCAAGCTGCTGCAGCCCCCCCCCCCCCCCCCCCCCCCCGCAGATTCACTTTAATCCGCTATTATATTCCTTTCCACAACACACTCTGTTTATTCACCATTTTACTGCATCCCAGTTTCAGGTTATTCTTCAGTTTTGCTGGTAGCTTTTTTTAAACTTCGACGCCATTTTTATGCAAAATTAAGATTAATAGCGACACTAAAATTCAACACTGCACCATTGTGCAAGTTTATAAATTTACTAAATTTACTACAGACTGTCCTGTAAACTATGGCAGGATAATGAGCATATTTTCTCTCTCTCCCTGGCCGTGAGGAACGCGGGACGTGACTAGTGATGCACACACCTCCTCAGGCTTCTTCTGCATAATTATATTTAATTTGCTCACCGGCCAGGATTAGCTAAGATTCTCCTTTAGTCCAATTGGAAATGGAAAGAAACAGTGTATTTGGGGTCCCGGCATGTGTCAGATGTACGCAGTGACAATCGCACCCACGAAAGCGAGATGGTCGCAGTGCGGGAGCCTGACGGTGCCGGTGTAGGTGCTGAGCCCTTCATCAGTATGTAAACCCAGGGTCCCTGGTGGTTTTCGATGTTTTACTCTTTGTAAAATGAGGGCATCAGCATATGGTCAAGTTCTCCGCTCTCTTGTAACAATTAGTGAAGTACAAGTCATCGTGTCGTCCATTTTTTTTCCGCCATAGCCTGGCTACTCGGAAGTATTTTTAGAGGTATCTGCATTCATCCAGGGGAGAACAAATATTTATGTATGACATGCGGCTCAGATCACTTCCCGATTCAACCGCCAGTCACATCTAGATTTGATCCCTCATAATCTATAAACAGGGACGTGCGCATGATCTCACTGTTACCTTCGGTGACTGCCACACCCCTTCCACATCTGACAAGCTTTCGTTTGAACCACTGGCAGACAGGTACGAGCGTTTAGGATAAGCTCTCCTGTGCGCAGCAGAGGGGCACGCCGTTTGATCTTGAAGAATCAGAAGATTAAAAGGCACGGGAGATTTGTCGGTATGACCAGGAAGATTGTCTTGGACAAAAAGAAGGATGGTGTAGTGGAGTTTAGTACTTTGAGTAGCGTCGGGAATTAGTTTCAGAGAGGGGTGTGCTCGAATGGCTTCTAATTATTCCGGCATCTTCAAAGGTTACTTTGCGGGGCAGATTGTCTCGGAGGGGAAGCCTACATACCTGCAGATTCCCCCACATGCTCCCTTGAAAGGGACTTTCAAACTCCCCCCCCCCTCCCTCGGTGCCCACGCACCACAGGCATAGCCAGCTCGCCTCTGAAAATCCCTACACTCCCCCCCCGCCCCGCCTCTCCAGCCATCCGCACCGAGCACACCGAGGGGGGCTAGAGGTCGAGTTTTGCCACCGAGGGTGAGCATGGAAAACTGGCCATCGATGGATTGGATTGGTTAGGGAGACGGATGGAATGGCGGACAGAAGGATGGATGGGGGGGTCAGTACCCCCCCTACAGCCGGGTTAAAATGTTGCAGATGTCAGTGCTGGAAAGTGGAGAGGGCGGGGGGCTAGGGATGGCAGGAAGCTGCTGAGGTGCTTTTAGCGGAAGTTCAATCTCCATCCAGAGTGTACATCAGCTGAATCAGCTATTTCTCCACATCATATGATGGAGGGGGGGGGCGGGTCTTTGTGCTGAGTGGTTTGATGTACCGAATTCCTCCCATATTGTTCCACGTTCAAGGTCCACCACTGTTTTTGTTAAGGAAGCGCTGGCACATTTAATTTTGGAGGTGTTTTATGAAATTGTTGCTGGGGAGATTCACAGCACACATTTCCTAGAGGGAGGAGCAGTGGGGGCAGGACGGCCTGGATCCCGAGCAGATCTGCAGAGTCACTTGACAGGTGCAGCCGGGAAGACATGCAGTATGTGCTGAAGGGGAAACGGGCAGCTTTCACATTTTTTTGCGTGTCATCACAAAAAAATGTTTTGGTGTCACAACTTAATAATTTAAATACAAAGATCTGTTTATTGGGAGGAATTAATGAATTCAAATACAATATTGGTGGGTACACTACCACACAGGTCCTACAGTCCTGCTTCCAGGAAACCATATACTCTTATGAGATTTCGATGCGCATTTGCCAAGAAATCATATCCTCCTTTATAAAAACAGAAAAGTAGTTTGTGTATTTATTTTTTAAAAACAAATAATCATGAGCATATACAAGACAAACTACGGTATGCTGGGCTTCGTGGTTCGTGACCCTGAAAAGTCCCATCCGATGTGAATAATTTACGGAAGCTGAGGTTGTCAAGGTCATTGGTGACTTTTATCACAAAGAGGAATTTCAGTATGTTATCTTGCTCTTCTGGTTTGGAGGGGTCCCCTTTTAACCTGTAGACCTCAAACCCCACAAACTGGGCATAACTGGGATGTATCTGCTGCCGTTCCCCCTGAAAATTCAGTGGGACTTTTCCAGAAAATAATGAAGGAAGGCGAAGCAACTAGCTCTGTAGAACAATGAACTTCTTGTGTCCGCATTCCCCTCAATTCTCTAACGTTTCATGGGGGGGTTGGGTGGGGGGGGGTGGCTCCTTTCAGCTGCCGCTCTTCAAAGGGGGAGTTTGGGCGTTTTTTTTTGCCTCCTTCTTAGGAATTCTAGCCTTTCAAGTCGGCTTTAACAGTAGAGGTCAACCAGAGACTCCTCAACGCCGGGTAAAGGAGCCAAGCGTGAAAGGAAAAGTGCATTTAAAGAGAATTCCGTCTTGCTCACAAGCCAAACGAGGGTCCTCCGCTTGGGAAAATCAATACCTTCCTTCAGAGCAACAAATTTATGAGGCCTGACCTTAAGCACAGCCTCGTCCCTTTGCTCCTTCCAAATTTATGATCACAACGGATAGAGACACACTCTGTGAAGGGCCTGGAAAATAAAGCAAGCGTGCTGATAGATGGAGACCGGGCTACATCTCAATGTACGCGGTGACAGAGGAGCTGTTGGAGTTCTTGTACTGCTTGATACTCCTCTTTGAAAGGTGATCGAAAAGATAGCAGGACGTAAATCTCGGCGGCGAAGTGAGCGGTCATTCCTGTGCCAGTATTCGGTCATGGAGAGCCTGACTGACAGCACTGCCTTGGTGAAGCATTTTCCCTGGTTCTGAGATGGGGGGGGGGGGGGGGGGAGTGTTTTTCTGTACATTTTTAGACACTCTGCATGGAGAATATCTCCCCTCTGGAGGGTAAACGCTGCACCTCCACCCCTATCAGCCGAGACCCTCGCTCCCATGATTTCTGACTTCAGATGCATATTCATTCTGTAGCATGCTGTTGTGCAGGGTGGAGCGTGTCAGACAGACCTGGGGAGGGAGTTTTGCATGAATAGAGGTAAATAAAGCTGCCACAAGTGACTGCTCTAGATTCTTTGATGCCACAAGAACTTCCAGTCCACGTTTTTCTGCTTTTTTTTTTATCTAAAACTCTTTGCCTCTCATTTTTGTTGAACTTCTCAGAATTCTCCCACAGCACGCTACTCAATAATTAATTATTGTTTTTCAGAGGCGCCTGGTGGTGTGTTACCGCGCTGGGAAGCCTGTGGCCTGTTCTGGGGTCCTGGGTTCGGCTTCGCCCATGGCTCTGCGTGTGTGGATCTTACATGTTCTCCTAACACGGCTCTCTGCCGTATTCTCCGCAGTCCTCTCTAACCCTGCACTGGAGAAGCAGTTATGGGAATTGATGGCTTTAGAGTGAAGCCTCCTGGCTGTTCTTCCTTAATGGTGTTACACCATTCAGTCAAACAGATGCTGCTTACTCTACAGAGCTCACTGCATTGTCCCGTTACCTGTTACCTACAAACCTCTTCCTCGCTTCATATAATGGAGACAGAAAGATAAATATAGGTACAGAGATACCTTTCCCTAAAATAGTTTACCCACCGATATAGCTGATGGTAATTATGTAATTACAAGAACATCCAGCCATTAAGCTGGTTCTAACACATGGATCTAACTGGTCCTTCAAAGGTTTGATTAATGGAAGCCAGTAGCAGACGTTAGGGGTCCGGTCCCCTTTCACCCACGGCAATCGCTGGGGGTTTCTTCAGTGGCCAGCAGCAAGACTTGGCTTCTGAGCCATATAGACATGAACCCCAAAACGGTTCCTGTCCACTGCCCCCATCCCCACCCCCTCCCCCCAGCTGAATGGCGAAGGCTCTAATTTCTGCACCTCCTATGCATGGAGACCCCGGGCACCCTAACTGCAGCAGCTCCCCAATTCCAGCCGTAACCGAGCGGCAATGAAGTCCCTCGCATGAGCCACGCCTTTTAATAACCATGGGTCCACATCGCCTTCAGTGTCCTTTACAGTAGAACAGAATGATTCATTCCGTCCTTGGCCAGCTCCTTGCTTTTAATCAGGAGGCTGTACTGTCCACTTTGCATTTTCTTCCCTTTCCTGCAGAACGTCAATAATTTTGAATATTCATGGCTGTGGTGATCTTGCATATTCATGCTGGGCTCCATGTTTCTGGGATGTATTAACGCTCCTCATCCAGGCAGGGATCCAGCTGTCAGGGCCCTTGCCTTCCATCAGCATCTTTATTTATTTATTTTCCTGTTTCTTCTTCTCCTTTTTCTGTCAGTACCTGTGACAAACTGGGGTGTGTCTGGCTCTGCGGCCGTGTGACACGGCAAACCGGAGAGCTGACTCCAAAGCTTCATACTTGCTGTCCCTTTTTTTAGTTAAATGCAAATGAGCAGATACCTTTTGAGGAACAAAACAAGAAAAAATTAAGTCCCCTCCCCCCCCCGCCCCCCCCCAGGAGAGGTTGCACCTGAGCACTGGTCAGATGCACATGCCTGATGAGCAGCAGTTGGCTGTGTGCTGTGATTGGCTGTCTGCCACAAAGCCCTAACCTTAAACGGCATGCGGTGCTAAGACGCTAAGTCCCCCTTCTGTTTCCTGACTGGGCAAACTGGGCAAACTGGAAGCTCCTGCGTGTTTATGTGTCATTTGATTCAGAGAGACGGGGGGCCGGCAGAAGAGCGCAAGACACCTGGAGACAGGCTGGGGCACAGCTGCAGGTCGGAGTACCACCTCCTGGAGGGAGGATTGGGCCGAGCAGATGAGCTTGTCCAGAGACGCGCGCCTTGCCGGAAGACGCCCGGCCACACTGGCGGCTGAAGGACGTGTCTGAATCTCCTTAGAATCCCTTCCGTAGCCTGGAAAGACGGCGCCCTGCGACTGAGGCCCCGTTTTAATTATGGCTTAAGGGTTTCCTCTCGGTTCAGGAGGCACTGCCGTATCTGGAAGCTTCTGAAGGCAGGGCTGATTTAATTAAGCAGAATGAAAAGGCTGAACCGCGCAGGGCTTCTCTTCATCTGCGTCTGAGGAACAGCGGTTCAGTGATGAGAGGCTCCCCCAGACTGATGCCCCCCCCAGTCTGTCCCTCTAGTGCCGTGTGGGTTTTTTCCGTCTCTCATTCTCGCTGTCTTTGTGCAGTGCATAAGGTTACCGCTATTCACCGCTCCCTATCTGTCTCTCTCTCTCTCTCCTCTCCTCCCGCTATAGACCTATTTATGGCATTTTCGGAACTTCCTGTTTCCCGGTGGTAAGATTTCACTCCGGGGGGGCGAAGGCGCCTCATTCCTTCTCAGTCTTTATGCTGTTTATGCGGCATTCATGTAAATGTAGTCTTTGTGTCTCGTAGCTTCTAAGGAGACGAGGTGTTTCTGTTCCCATAAAGGCAAAAATAAAATGTCTTTAACTGACTAGTTCGAATGTAGAGTTACATCAAAACTCACATGCAAGATGTGAAGCACATGAATCGGGGGTTGCTAATACCGCATAGTGACACAGTTTTCACGAGTAACGTATCAGAGATTCGGTTTAATTCCTGACCGTCTGTTGTCTTCACACTTATGCTGTTAATTACTTACAAATCTTCAATCTGTCATCCGTCAGAGGTGGAACCTCACCACTGCGTGGGTTACCACGGTCCATCAGAGGTGGAACCGCACCAGCATGTGAGTTACCGTGGCCCATCACAGATGGAACCACACCAGGGTGTAGGTTACCGTGGTCCGTCAGAGGTGGAACCGCACCAGCGTGTGGGTTTTTGCGGTCCATCAGAGGTGGAACCGTACCAGGGTGTGGGTTACCATGGTCCATCAGAGGTGGAACCGCACCAGCGTATGGGTTTTTGCGGTCCGTCAGAGGTGGAACGTTACCAGCGTGTGGGTTACCACCGGCCATCAGAAGTAGAACCACACCAGCCTATGGGTTACCATGGTCAAGCTGAGGTGGAACCGCCGTACGAGAGTACCGTCAGTGTTGGGTTAAGCCATATGGCGGACCTCCACAGTGCCACTTCAGGGGTGCTGGGGTCTTGTTTCTGAGATGATTAAAGCATCGCGGGGGGGGGGGGGGTGACAGCAAGTGGGGCTTGCCCTGCACCAGTGTCTCTGGGGCCCCTGCTCAGCTCCGCTTTTCCTGTGACATTTCTAATTCAGGTTTGGGCTCCTTCATGAGTCGCACCATCACAGGTCCATCCTCCCAGTAAGGCGGCAGCCATTATGATGCATCGACGGTGGTTGCTGGGGGGGCGTAGGCGCAGAGCGGGCAGTCCCAAGGCACGCCGCAGCCCAGCTCGCGGGGGCCGCCCCTTGAATATTTGATGCAGACGGATGGCTGCACACTCCAGCAGAACCAGCTGTATTGGAATTCACTCACTCATCTGGAAAGGTTATAATTTAAAAGTCATGCAAGCCGCGCATTAGAGAAGTCGCTGTTTGGGTACAGGGGCCCTCTCTCCGCGGCCCCTGTTGGGAAGGGCTACTCCTTACCTGAGTAAGTGCTTCAGGAAGAGCTTGTTTATTCCCCCCCCCCACCCCGAAATTTCTTCTCCGTGTTTAAACAAATGACTTCTCTCTAATGGACTGTGGTCCGGAACAAAAGGTCTTGTACCCTTTTGTTCAAGGACAGCCTATGCCTTTAAGAACATGCTTGGAATAAGTTTGAAAGGATTTACATTTACTTGTGTGAAAACTGGAAATAGGGTTTAGTGCATGGAGGGCTTGGTGAGTAAATTAAATTTGTTTATGTCTCCTATTACTGTTGTGAGGGTCTGGAGTGGAGTTTAGATTGCCCTACTTCAGGTGAGGTGCACAGTTCTCCCAGCCTGCAAGGTAGTGTGGTCACTTCCTGTTTTAGCAGAGCTCTTGGGTTCAGTGGCGTGTGACATGCTGCTATCTGTGACACACATCTCTGTCTCCGGACATCTGCTGTTAATCCCCTTCATCTTTTTCCAAGGAATATGATTATGGCGTCCAAAAGGATGTAAGTCATCTTTCATGTGTATCGTTTCTCTGGACAGGCTGGGCTATTTGTGCAAGGATTACGATCTCTATTAATGTCGCATGACGATCTGTGGGATTAGTGCTGGGCCGCTGCGTATTAATAGAAGCGGCATCGTTAGCTTAGCGTCCAGTTCGTCACCGATCCCCCCCGTCTGCCATCTCTCCCCTCTCCTCAGGTGTAAGTGCAACCTCCACGCCTCGCAGTGTGCGATACGGGACGGCAACCTGCAGTGTGACTGCGAGCACAACACCACAGGCCAGGACTGCGGACGCTGCAAACGCGGATTTCGGGCCAAGTCCTGGAGGCCCGGCTCTTTCCTGCCAACGCCTCGGGGATCCTCCAACAACTGTAGGTACACCTGCACCTAGGAAGCGTAGCCTTTAGCGCAGATGCTACCTATATACATAACACCAACCAATTATGACACACATTAGCAGTCGATAACGGCTTTTAATATTATACCCTAAACATGAGCAGAAGTCTATTGGGACGTCCTTATGTACAAATGAGGCTAAAGTCTGTAATTAAATACTCAAAGTATACACTCACAGTAACATCATGGCCGACCCGGTGCAATTACATGTTTAATTATGCAAATAATGCTTTTATATTGCAGTATCCCAGTAACCCAAATATCTGTGCCCACACAGCCTAACTGTAATCCATGCTCCCCAAACAGCTAATTCCCCTCTTCCTCTCCTAATTATATATAACAAATTAAAATTTTCTACATCTTATTTTAGCAAAAGCTTGACTTTTCAAAATTGTATCCAACTGAGCATGCTGGAGTTAAATGTAGTGCTATGAAATATTATGGTAATCAAATATACTGATATTGTAATAATACAAAATACTTGCAAGGGTTTTGTATCAAGAAAATTAGTATTAATTATACCGCTCTTCAGCACAAATAGTAAAAATCGGTTTTGAAGAATAGCTGTGTCACGTAAGTGCACACAACCCCCCCTGCCTCAGGCAGTAAGGGGAATGCTTCACAAGGAGGCGCTGATGAAATAATAATCTGAGCAGCCGCCCCCACAGAGGACGGGCACAGCCTCTTAGGCCTCACAGAGCAGGCAGCCCGCTGTAGAGCCTCCCTGCAGATCCCAGGTTTGCATCGGTCTTCCTGTTTACTCCCCATGTGCTCTGAAAGGGTTTGTCACCCCTAGAGACCCCTGTGGTGACCCTGGGCCCCATCGCCTGTGACTTTGATGTTGGAATGTTGGATTGAGGATGATGAGGTTGGAATGAGTGCATGAATAAACATTCAATTCCATTCCTCTGTTCTCTCTTCCCTCCTCCAGGTGTAGCTGCTGGTTCGACTCTTGGCAGTAAGTGACACGCTGTTCAAATGCTGGGAGACTGGTATCGGTGGTCGTCTCCTCACTACCCCCGTACCCTCCCCCTCGCAACCGCCCCCCCCCCCATGCTCTGTTGCCCCTGTCTTTTCCATTTCCCCTTTCAATATGTGTTTTTCGTTTGTTTGTTTGCTTGTTTATCATTCCGGAATTGGTCTCCAGCTGTGTCTCCCATATTGGCCGTTGCTCCCACGTGTGTAAAGTTTTTCCACAGCTGTCTCTGGTGAGTGGCAGAGAGGGAAAGTGATTCGGCTCTGGAGCGAATCAAAAGTGTTCTGGAGAGTGAGTGATACAGGGCTGTAAATACTCCGAATGGTTAGATTACAGCTCCCCGAAGAAAGGAAAGCGATGCCTTTAAAAAATTATTGCATCATCATTCTCTTATTTTGGCAAATCAGATCCTGGGCATCAGGCCCGTTCTTCAGAAAAGGCCCCATTTTTCAGGCGTAAAATACTGCAGTTTATATTCAAATACTTTCTTTGTTCATCTTCATTTGGAACTTTTGCTTCTTTTAACCAATGAGCCATTTGTCTTGTCTGGGTAACAGCTGTGTAGCCTGTGGCAGTTACCAGCACTGAGTGTCACCAAAACCCCAGTGAAGGAAGCCTTTGGGAGATGGAGTGGCTTCGCCAAACCTTGCTGCATGGACCACAGAATCAGGACATAGAAACTCTCTCAGAGGCACAAACGCAAGGAACTGGAGCCCTGGGAAGGGAGTTCACTGGCCGGGGGTCGCTGCCTGTGCATTAAGGGCTACATTCATTTACATACTTATGTTTCATACCCACCTATGCCACCTATGCTATGCCTGGTTTCATCACACTTTTAGCCAACACTGATTACATCGTACATTGGTGTGAACATCTGAATGTGTAGTGTTTGTGGCACCATTGCAGCTTCTGCTGTCTGTCTCCTGCCCCCCACTGTCCTGGCACCAGCGCCATTGCGGTCCCTGTCTTCCTCTGGTCCTCCTGCCCTCTGGGTCACATTTTGTTGATATTATTAGGCACTATGAAGTTGATTTAAATTCCTGGAGAGTCCATAGGTAGCTTTCCTCCAGAATGTCCAGTCTTCTGTCTGGGTCTTGAGCTTTCTCAAAGGCCTGACAGTTGTTATGATGACTGACTCGATCTGCTTTGTTGCTCATCTTCCTCTTCCTCCTTTGCCATCAACATGAACCAGACATTATGGTCTTTTTCAGTGTGCTAGGTCTCCTAACTTTTACTTATAAATTAATTTACTAAGTAGATATTCTTGTCCAGAAAGAGGTTCAAAGTGAGGCAGGTAATACTTCCTAAGCACACAGCTGTCAAAGAGCCAGTTTAGGTACAAGATCTTATAAGCTGAGCTTCCAGTGAATGGTCTGTAACAAGCGCTAATTTGCTCTGGAACATGAGGTGTTCAGTACCTTACAAACCATTTCATTACCATAACATGAGAAGAGCCATTCAAGCCAAAACACTAGGAAGGCCAGATTTCTAGTAGATGAATGAAAAATTGAAGCACATTCGGTATTGCCGAGAGACCGTAACAAAGGAACTGCCAATGATGACAGAGAGAAAGTCAATGGTCAGATGAGCTAGTTAAGATGTTTCTGGAAAAGACGAGGCTTGAGGTATTTGGAGGGATCACCAGGTGGAGTTGCTGACCAAAGAATATGTCCAAGACGCCTGGTTTTTTGTCCCTCAGGTGAAATTTGTTGGTATACTACAGTGATTGACTTTCTACTTTACTCATCACCACTGGGGGGTTAATGTACTTTTGAGCCCTAATTAATGATTTGGGTGCTCCCTGTGTTACATCCGTTATCCATCTTCAAAAACTGCTTATTCAGTACAGAATACCTCCCTGGACACTTTCTGTAAAAATCTGCCTTTGAAATGCAGACAAGAGCCTTTTAAGTGATTCCAGTTCACCGTGATAATTGGCACCAGGTTGCGATAAGAGATGGAAAATAACCTTTCTTTTCATAACACCATTGTCTCCTATTTTCAACTATTTGGCTTTCCAAAAGAATCAAGCCGGTGGTTATTTCTCAATACAATGAACGCAAAGATTGTACTTGTCTTGGCAGAATTGGTCTTGCTAACTTGCCTCCTAAGAATAAACTTGGGGCACAATGAATCATGGGATTTGTCTCATTGACCAGGATGCCACCGATGTAGCCGTGAAATTTGGGGCGGGACAAGAAAGACACCCAGGGATTTTACTGTCCTCGTGTACTTGTGTTCTTAGTATTGAAACTGGTGTTCGGCAAACGAAGATGACATAGAACAGGGACACGAGAACACCGGTACGGGGAACTACACGTATTGAGAAATATTCTGTTGCCCTTCATTTTTGGGTAGCGCATTCTGACCTGCACACCTGGGCAGAGAGTTATTCGCAGATGTGATGCCTTCTGTACAGTTCAGAACTCTTGTGAGGGTCACAGCTCTTCTGTTTCATGGCCTCGAACTGCAAGCCGCTGCTTCCTCCCATGCGATCTTATCCCCGGCTTTAGAAACATTATTGCTGATGTAATCGTTTTTCTCCGTTTTGATTTACAGGAATTTAAGACATTGGCTCCATTTGCTCAACCCTTCCCAAATTCCTGTTCCTCCCTCGTCTGGCTTAAGCTTCTGTAAGGTATCCATTCACTACTGTGCCACAGTCATGCCACCCCTCATGCTGTCTTGCTCCTCACCTTTCATCCTTATGCTTGGATTTCATCTTCCACCTCTTACATGGTACTGTCATTTCATATACCCACCTCTACACCTTGACCTCCTTCATCACCCACCATACAGAGCCACACATGGCACCACAGTCCAAAGCAGTGTTTCCCAGCTGAGTCCTTGACGACTCCCAGACAGTCCACGTTTTTGCTCCTACTGGGAGCTAGGAGGGAGCAAAAGGTGGACGATCTAGGGGTCCCCGATGACTGGGCTGGGAAACACTGGTCTAAGCGTTCATGAAGCTTTCATGAACTGCTTTTACAAACCTCTCACTGGCACTTTATGAGCGTCAACAATCCATACATTGATATTACTAAAAGGACTGCAATGCGCCAAGCAACATAGGTCATCGTAATTCTTGACTTTCTCATAGCATGCCTCGTGTCTCCTCGAACTGGGAATCTTACCCTGCATCACCAGCATCACCGTAACTCAAAACATAAAAAAAATGCGTAGATGTCAAAGGTACCTTCAGACTTTGTTCACTGCTCATTATAAGTATCACACTTTTAGTATTGAACTGAAACATACACCCTCTTCACTTTGATAAGCATAGATAAATTATGTCAACTTTGGTGACATAAGCCACCGTTTTACATACAAATATCATCGTACCATTTCTTCGATAGCTCCTTTCTAATAATCGCCACACATGGGTGGGTTTGTGATTTCTGGGGCCCTCTGCCCCCTAGTGCACTGACTGTTTGTGGCCAGCAGGGGGCTTCCAAACCTCAGGGACCCCATGCAAATGCATGGTTTGAGTGGTGATAAATAGCACATCTGGCATCACACTTTCACTGATGTTGGCTTCTGTATTCATCATCAGAGCACTAGAAAGGTCAGAGTCTTGCACATGTTAATCTCTCACTGACACAAACCAGTATTTCAGGTTCATCCCATCATGGTAGTATGACAGTAGCAGGCACATTTGCATTCCCCTAATGATGGTGGCAGTAATATGCCAAGGCAGCTCACAGTCTTTGTGGGAGCCCAATGGATGCTCCAGTGGGCAGATTTTAATCCTCCAGTGAACAGTTATCAGTCACAGAAGCGCATGCTGCTCTGTCTGAATGCTGAACTGAATTCCTCACGCAGGCTTTGAGGAGGTCAGCTCTGGAAGCGCATTTTATATCACTAGACACTAACTCTAGTACAGAAACCCGAATATCACTTGGATGGTGATTTTTTTCGATGTCTTCACACACTGTCACTCCATCTTGCCTATAAATTAATGTTAGCAAATCTCCTGGAAGTCTTTCAGCGAAATATTTTATTCGTTCTGCTTTTCATCTCGCAGTTATGTGGGTCAAAATATCAAATCTGTGTTCTTTGGTGAACCTGATAACAATTCATGATCAAACTTAGTTATTCACCGAGAATATGAGATGATCTATTGGTTACCTTAATTGCTCATTTTGTTTGCATTAGTAGTCTTTTTAAAAAAGGGTTAGAGTTTGGAAAGTTAAGTCGTGATTCAAGTTCAGAAAAGTTTTAAGCATGGGTGACTTTGTGCGTGTGCGTGAGTGAGTGTGCATGTGTGTGTGCAATCATATGCAGGAGATTAAAGACGTGACCAAAGGGCAGTTTAATTTAGTGATGAATTGACATTGATATTCATACTCACACACTGTAATAAAGAGACACAGCTGGACCTGTGCTTCATAATAACTTCCACTACGGACGACGGGAGAGAAACTTCCTTTCAATGAGATGTTCACCCCTATAATGCCACAAATTATTCATACGGCTAAAAGAGCATCTCGATCTGTCCAGCTCTCTTCTTAGTATCTTCTCCATCTTCCAGTTTTCTCTGCAGATGAATCACAATTTTATTGAAAAATATCAATACCCAAACACCTCTTTGTCAGTTATTGCAATCAACGTCACATTTTATACATTATAGAATACCTATTGCTTTACATTTATAATGAATTACCAAAAAATGTTAAAATCCTACTGTGATCCTGTAAGGGATAAGTGGAATGTGTATTGACCACATCACATAATGGAAATCATCACATTTTAGAATTTCTCTGTCCATCCATCCATCCACCCTCCCACCACAGCTTATCCAGGATCACAGGGCAGCAATCTGAGCAGAAATGCCCAGACCTCCCTCTCCCCATCCACCTCCTCTAGATCCTTTGAGGCGTTCCCAGGCTAGCAATGAGATGTAATTTGTCCTGGGTCTGCCCTGGGGCCTCCTCCTGGTTGGACATGCCCAAAGCACTTCCTAGATAGATGTCCAAATCACCTCAGCTGGCTCCTTTCGATGTGGAGGAGTAGCGACTCTGCTTTGAGCTCCTCCTGAATGTCTGAGCTGCTCTCCCTCAGCCCTCCGGCGTAATAAGGGGACGATTCATGGAGGATTTCAGAACTTCCATATACATTTAAACACCATTAACATTGATATTCGATGTTCAACTATATGGTCATCCGTGTACTAGGGTGACATGCTTTTAGTATCGTTTACTCATTCTAGATGACAGTCAGTTTTAAACTCTACATTTATTTGCACTTGAAGGATAAATTCTTGATAATGGATGAATAGAGGCAGTGATATAACATAACATAAATTAACTCAATGCCAGATTTAATTCTTTGTTAAAAATACTCAAACCTTTAACTTTTTCCCCCCACACTTAGATATGTTTGGCAATGCATGCTAAGCGTTTAGTAGCGTTTAGTATCTTTTCTGTTGTTTGGGTATGATTATTCATTAGGGACATTAAACTAAGGTGAATGCTCTGCTGCCTCATTTCAGACATCAAAGATGACACATGAAATTCATAGCTGTAACAGGACCTGTGACAGAGCCGTGATTTCAAAAGTATGACACAGGAAATTCATAGCTGTAACAGGACCTGTGACAGAGCCGTGATTTCAAAAATATGACACAGGAAACTCATAACTGTAACAGGACCTGTGACAGAGCCGTGATTTCAAAAATATGACACAGGAAACTCATAGCTGTAACAGGACCTGTGACAGAGCCGTGATTTCAAAAATATGACACAGGAAATTCATAGCTGTAACAGGACCTGTGACAGAGCCGTGATTTCAAAAATATGACACAGGAAATTCATAGCTGTAGCAGGACTTGGGACAGAGTGGTGATATCAGAAATATGACAGATGAAACTCATTGCGGGACCTGGGACAGGGCAGTGATATCAAATATAGGACACATACAATTCAGAGCCGTAGCGGGACCTCGGACAAAGTCGTAATGTCAAAAAGCGTTTTTTTTTTTTTTTTTTTTTTTAAACGTTCATATGTTCTCCTGCTTCATTCTGGAAGCCAAATGAGATCCGTTAAAATTAGCACCAGCACCCATCTCCGGGAAAGAGCCTCAGTATTGGAAGAGAGTTTATCATCATTCTTAGTCCTTTTGGTTTTCTTTCCATATCCCAGACTAGAGCTCTTCAAGGCACTGTGGAGGCATGGAAGGTAACTCCTTCTGAGCTTCCCGCTCACCTCCAGTCAGCTGCTCTGCTGTTATCTTCAATATTTCCCTCAATTTGGGGGCCTCCATACTAAAGTTTCTCACACTAAACTTACCACAAAAATGCTGTGTAATAAATACCAAAAAAAGTACCAAATAAATATTTTAATCTCTTGACCGTTGAGTGGCCCATAAGGGCTGTATTACACATCACTGATAATGCTGTGTTACCTAGCAATTTCTGTCGAGTTTCATGTGTTTTTTTTGTGATGTGAACCTAATTATAAGTGAAGTTTAAATGCCTCCGAATGGTTTGATGGAATGTCTAAATGTCACAGTGGGTGGAAACTTTATTACGGGTAATAGAATTCGAAGCAGTCCTGGCTCTGGGATGGTCTTCAAAGCTATCTATGCTCTGAAGATTCATTCTTTCTCCGGAGCCTCCTGGGCCTCACCTCCAGTAAGCCCCGGTCCTGCACATGAGCTCTCAGCCTGGACCTGCCCACGTCCTGCTAGCCGGACTTCACGTCATAGCTTCCCTGCTTGCAGTTTCCATCATAAACTGTAGAAGCTCATCAGCATGAGCGTTTTACCCGCAGTGGGGCTCCTTCTCGCTCCTGTTACCCTGCCTTTTACCTCTGGTTATTTGCAGAGAATGCATTACGGAAAAGCCCAGCATTGCTGAATACTGAAAGTACATGGCAGTGGTAATTGGCAGATGTGGCTTGCTGTTTTAACTGTCTTCTCGGGTAACAAGCAAGAATGTAACAGCATGGGCCTCTATGTCAGCTTGCTGAACTCAAACGGTTTTCCCCTTCGAGCACGATTGTCATGCGTAACCCCCCCCCCCATCTGTACCACATACAGTTACCCTGGCGGTCATTAAGCCATGCTCATTCACACAGATTTGTTATATCTATTGAATTTGTCATTACCGAAGTTCATAATTGGGGTTAACAAGACCAGTTGCTCTAGAGTAGAACGCTTGAATAAAGCATTTTAGCCTTTCGGAATTACTAACAAATAAGAGTCACAATATTTCAGTGTTAATTGTACTGTAATTTGTGGAGTGTATATTTTGGTCATATGACCTTTGCAGTGTTTTGTAATATTTAAGTAACGATCCCTTATAAGTTATCAGGTGAGCTTTCATATGTGTACCCAGTTCATGATTACGCTTTAGTTTTACCACTTACAAAGAATCCCTCAGGTTTTCCTAACATACAACATAACAGGAGCCTTAGAATCCTGCTTGAAGCTCATTTCCATTGGCCTTAATTCCAGCGCTTTGTTCTGGTTGAATTTTGATAGTTTTTTTTTTTTTTTAAATTGGCCACACTGCAATTATAAAACACGGTGGGGGGGGGGGGGTAATGACGTAAATCATCAGCACTCCCACTATGAGAATGCCATTTGGCATTGCGAGTGTATCCTGTTGAATCACAATACAGTCGTCAGTATATCTCCCAGGCTACCATTGCTCACAGGCGGCAGTGACTCTCACAATCTGACACTTGCAACCGAGGGTGCATATTCACACATAAGTAACACTAAAAACATTTGTCTGACGTACGTTTTCCATTCTGACTACTAAGTGGGAACGTGAGTGAGTATTTTTGAGAATATGAGTGCGTTTCGGTGTCATTCAAATGAGTATTTGCATCTCAATATGTCTACATGTGTATGTGTTTTTGGCTATGAAAAGAAAGTTCTCTGCTGTGCTGATCTCTGGATGCTTTCAGGACTGAAACTTAACCCTCCTCTTCTTCTTCACTGAATAGAGGCCTCCAACGGCACTCGTGGTCAAGCTGAGGCAGGCCTGCCCAAACTCAGATCTATGCTCAGTGACATTTTCATTGAGAAACCAGGTGGGCTTTCTTAGGTTGGCCTCGAACTTGGATGTAGAGCCTGAAGTTACCCTCATAGAGGCCTACCCAGCTTTGAGCTTGGATGTAGAGCCTGGAGTTACCCTCATAGGGGCCTGCCCAGCTTTGAGCTTGGATGTAGAGCCTGGAGTTACCGTCATAGAGGCCTGCTCAGCTTTGAGCTTGGATGTAGAGCCTGTAGTTACCCTCATAGGGGCCTGCCCAGCTTTGAGCTTGGATGTAGAGCCTGGAGTTACCCTCATAGAGGCCTGCTCAGCTTTGAGCTTGGATGTAGAGCCTGGAGTTACCCTCACAGGGGCCTGCTCAGCTTTGAGCTTGGATGTAGAGCCTGCAGTTACCCTCATAGGGGCCTGCTCAGCTTTGAGCTTGGATGTAGAGCCTGCAGTTACCCTCATAGGGGCCTGCTCAGCTTTGAGCTTGGATGTAGAGCCTGCAGTTACCCTCATAGGGGCCTGCCTTGAGTAGTCTTGAGCTTGCCTTGTAGGCATAGCCGGTGCTGTGGAAGAGCCTCAGGACATGTAGTAGTTTGTGGACATTCCTCATCATCATTTATTTCATCAATATGTCCTACTTGGTTCTTGAGATTTTTCCTAGCTAAAGTTCTGTAAATATGTAATGGTATCACAAATAGCAGTAAACCATATATGTGTCTATATATGGGAGTGACAGCTAGTCAAGGGAGCAGCAGACTGTCCACTGGCATCCTCTTCCTCCTCCCTCCTAGTCAGTTGCCCTCACATTGTTCCCTCAAGAACTTCTTGAGCTTCTAGAACTTCTTGCGGCCACTTCCCGACCCACTGAGGTGCCCACCCCAGTGCCAGCCCAAGGTGCCACCCTGACCGCCCCCACTCCCCCAGCTGTTTTTGAAGCAGAGATTGAAGAGGAAGACGGTAAGATGTTTTTAGCAAACCTGGACAAGGGCATTGGTGAGAATTTAACTGAATGCAAAATCTGTTCATTGTGGGGAGGTGAGTGAATGACTGAAGCCAAATTCCTGCACCCCTGAACCTGGATGCTGTGTTTATTAAAGCATCATCAGTTTTAATTCTAAACATGAAGGGGGGGGGGGGGGGGGGTTACAGTAGGTGTTTCAAAATCATCTTTTTTCATTGATTAAATAGTTGTAGCTTCTACTCTAGATTCAAAGACTGCCCTTCTGGAAGTGACACTCGTTAAAGGTTAAAGTTACACAATATCCTGTGGAGTGAAAACAAAGAGATTTGCAGTGTTTCACATTTATATTGCATAGTTGCATATTTATGGCGAGAAGGTGCTCTAATAAACAATTTACAGTATGTTTTTAACGTGCAATAGGTCCAAACCAAGGAAATGATTAAGTATAAATACTGTAAAAAAAAATAATTACGGAGATGGAAATTTAGATTTATTTAGAATGTAAGATGTAAAAAAGGATTTTTTAAATGAATGTAAGTATTACACACCTCTGAATGAGCTATGATCATTGTACATATGTAAGTGTAGTTATTCTGTTAAGTAGTAGTGAACAAATAAAATTTCCCTGACAAGACAATTATGTAGAAAATACTCCAATTCTTAGTGATGACTGAAATAAAAGGAAGCATTTTTTGTAATTTAGTCTTCATTTGTCGTCCATGTGTCTCAGATAACAACATTCGGTAATTTCTACTAGCAGTGGGAGATAACTGGACCCTCTGGACTGAACCTCCCACCATATGTGGGTTTCATTAGACATCAGACATTGTGCGCTGATCAAAAGCCTCCATCACTTTGCTTGGTGATTACAGACAGCGGTGTTTCTGTTACACAGCTCGATTCCTCCGCACAATTCACGGTCGATGTCTGTAATTGTGAAACACGTTTCTCTTCAGGGCAGCATAAACGGCAGATTAAAGGTATTTATATTTACTACTGTGCAAAGTTTTTCAAGAAGTTATGTGTCTCATTACACCACGCAAATCATGTCATGTGGAAAACTCTTTAAACTATATGCTGTGCAAGTCTTAAGTTAAAGAGCACTAGGAAATTCAGAGCTTTGCAGATATGTGTAGATCCTCCTGCAGAGAGTGTGGAAATGCATTCCACTTATTTACATGGATGAGGATAGATAATATAAGAACAGCACAAAAACTGCTACCAATGCAATGCATTTGATGTGTAAAAAGGTTAGGGGATGTTACTGGATCAGATCAGAGAGAAATGTTACTGCTTTTGTTTTCAAAACATTGTTTTCTATCTATTGTGAAAAACGATGTTTCTGATTACTCTAGTCAGTGTAATACCTGAAGCTGTGCAATCACACGTCAGAGAGGCTGCAGAATCTGAGGTCAAAGAAGACGAGAGATCAGAAGACGGGAAACCTGAAGAATCGGCAATCAGAAAAGAGGAAGAATCTGAAATCAGAAAATCCAAGGAATTAGGAGACAAAATAGCTGAGGAGGTAGAGGTCAGAAAAGCAGTGGAACCCAAAGGCAGAATATCTGAAGAGTCAGTGGGCAAACCAGCTGATCAATCAGAGGATAGGAAATCTGAAGAGTCAGTGGTCCGAAAGGTTTGGGAAGCAAGAACATCTGATGACTCTGGAGTCAAGAACGCAGAGAAATTTGAAGAAAGAAAGGCTGAGGTGTTTGGAAACAGAAAAGCTGAGGAATCAAAACCCAGGAGATCAGAGGAAGTCATTAAAGCTGATGGGTTAGACATTACAGGATCTGAAAGATCAGAGGGAAGAAATGCTGAGAAATCAGAAGCTGAGATGTCGGATATCAGGGAGCCAGAGGAATTAAAGGTCAGGGAAGCTGAGACACGGGTCACAAAAGCTCAGGAGTCAAGGGTCAGAGAAGCTGAAGGATCAAGTATCAGAGGTACAGCTGAACCAAAGGGCAGAGAAAAGGAAGAATCAAGGTCTGAAGATGAAGTACAATCAAAGGGCAGTGAAGCTGAGGAAACAGCAGGGCGAAAAGTCAGCGAGTCGAAGAAATTGATGGTCAAAGGTGAGGAACCAAAGATCAGCGGGGTAGAAGAAGACAGTGGCAGGGAAGCCAACGAAGGGACAGAGAAGCAAGACATTAAGGCCGAAGACCAAAATGACAGGAAGGAGGAAGTAAGAGAAGAAAAGGACTATGGGGGAAAAGAGAACAAAATCAAAGAAAGAGGTATTGGCACGTACACTTTCAATGAACAGTAGCTAATGTGTTATGTCCACATCTTCTCCAGAAGAGATGGACCAAACTAGTGTTCAAATGAGATCACTAAATTTCTGCAGTTTGCTGTTTGGTGGTCAGTCACAGTGTCTTTGGCACTCGCAGTCATCGTAAAGCTTGACGCTGAGGAAAAAGAGAAGAAAACTGAGGATGTGAAAAACGAAATTCCCTCACTTAAAGAAGAAATAAAGAGGAAAAAGAAAAATCACGAAAAAACAGGTACATGTGCTGTTTCTGCAGTGTATGTTTAGAATAGTATAGGTAGTATGTAGTCTGTACCACTAAGAACAGGGACAGATTCCAGTCATTTGCTGCTTTTTCTATCTCTTGTTCGTCTGAGCCGGGACACGCTATCCCTCGTTCGTCTGAGCCGGGACACGCTACCCCTCGTTCGTCTGAGCCGGGACACACTATCCCTCGTTCGTCTGAGCCGGGACACGCTATCCCTCGTTCGTCTGAGCCAGGACACGCTATCCCTCGTTCGTCTGAGCCGGGACACGCTATCTCTCGTTCGTCTGAGACGGGACACGCTATCCCTCGTTCGTCTGAGCCGGGACACGCTATCCCTCGTTCGTCTGAGCCGGCACACGCTATCCCTCGTTCGTCTGAGCCGAGACACGCTATCCCTCGTTCGTCTGAGCCGGCACACGCTATCCCTCGTTCGTCTGAGCCGGCACACGCTATCCCTCGTTTGTCTGAGCCGGCACACGCTATCCCTCGTTCGTCTGAGCCGAGACACGCTATCCCTCGTTCGTCTGAGCCGGGACACGCTATCCCTCGTTCGTCTGAGCCGGGACACGCTATCACTCGTTCGTCTGAGCCGGGACACGCTATCCCTCGTTCGTCTGAGACGGGACACGCTACCCCTCGTTCGTCTGAGACGGTATACGCTACCCCTCGTTCGTCTGAGCCGGGACACGCTACCCCTCGTTCGTCTGAGCCGGGACAGGCTATCCCTCGTTCGTCTGAGCCGGGACACGCTATCCCTCGTTCTTCTGAGCCGGGACACGCTATCCCTCGTTCGTCTGAGCCGGGACACGCTATCCCTCGTTCGTCTGAGACGGGACTCGCTATCCCTCGTTCGTCTGAGACGGGACTCGCTATCCCTCGTTCGTCTGAGCCGGGACACGCTATCCCTTGTTCGTCTGAGCCGGGACACGCTATCCCTCGTTCGTCTGAGCCGGGACACGCTATCTCTCGTTCGTCTGAGCCGGGACACGCTATCCCTCGTTCGTCTGAGCCGGGACACGCTATCCCTCGTTCGTCTGAGCCGGGACACGCTATCCCTCGTTCGTCTGAGCCAGGACACGCTATCCCTCGTTCGTCTGAGCCGAGACACGCTATCCCTCGTTCGTCTGAGCCGAGACACGCTATCCCTCGTTCGTCTGAGCCGGCACAAATTCAGCCAAGTCCATTTTTGCTGCCCTGCTTCGACTTCCAGCCAATTAAAAAATATCGACTTCAAAGTGCTGGATTTGTAAATGCTAGTTGTTTCATAACATCTCTTAATGGCTTAGGATTTATTGAGCTTTTGATTGAATTCAGACATAAAATGAACGGCACATTTCCTTATTTGAGAGATCTCTTCAGGAGTCTTTCTTGCAGAATGTCAGGATACATATGCAATATATTCATTATGTTCCAACTATGAATTAATTAGTATTGAGTTTGATCAGTCAATAAATTTGCTAAAATCATCAGTTTATAGATTAATAACTATGAAGCTGAACAGTGACTTGCAGTATTTTTTTAGAGGCAGCTTTGTCCCAAATCAGGTTGATATGTCTCCAACAGTACAGCTCACTGAAGTGTTACATCTAAACCCCACGAAGAGTTTTTAAGCTCTACTGATTTTCTCCACGCACAGGGACCTCCTGTAATACAGATGAATAAGTGACTTTGCAATAGGCTGGTGTGTGATTCAGACCATAACCTAGCTTGGGTGTTTATGGACAAACCAATAGACAAGAGTGCTTACTAAAGAAATGTATGTTCGACTAAGTGATCATTTTCACGAATAATTAAAAGTAGAGATTCTTGCATACATAGTGGGTCAGCAATGAGGGAAACTTCACAAGTAATTTATTTTTCTTTATTAGAAGGTGGACCTAGGAAGATTTGCTGAGATGTGCTGTTATCTGTTTACGTATTAACTATGTTTTTCAGGTTATGTGTCATGTTGCACATAGATTAGCTTTGCAAACATTTTAGGATGCCACTGCTTGCCTTTTATTGGGTGACCACAATAAGCTTTTTCATGAATGCACTGCGTTTCAAAAATGAGCAAATTGAGGCATCGTAAGACCCAGCTCTTCATGAAGTCCACTTTTGAATGTTTAGAAGTTAAAGGCATGTACTTTTCTGATTTACTCCGTCGACCAACTCCGTCCCAGCCGAGCACAATCTGCTTTTTCCTGGAAGAATAATTAGCCTTAAAAGCTGAGTCAGTAAATGAGATGGTCATTTTTGTTTTAATACAGAGGTTGCCATAATTTACATTTTTGGTTCTTCAGCCTTGAATTATGAATTTCAGTTTCAATATGATGAGCAAAATGAGAATCACTACAGATTGCAGTGAAATATTACCAAATACTGAGCTGCAACTTAACTTTATTCATTTGATAAAATGGTATTGAAGCAGTGAACTGAATTTTAAAAACTGACTTTAGCATAAGGTTCTGACCTGCAATCTCTGTTTAAAATCCCGAGAGAAGGTTAAAGATAAAGGAAATAGCTATAAAAAAAGGTACTCTGTCTTCCAAAGGGATCCCACAGCTCTTGATCACCGGGGGGTCCGGGATCAGCCAGCGACTGGGCATGATATTTGGCCAGTTTGAAGGTAAGATCTGTGGGCATTAGTTAGACTGAGCAGTAGCTGGCATAGCCTGAGTTGTCAACCCCCTCACGAATAAAATAAAAATTCTGGAAAAAATTACGACAATAAGTTATATAATACCTTGTCATTTCACACATGTATGCTGTAAGCTCAGTTTCCTGAGTGAAATGGGACAGTGTTGTTATTGCTTTAATCCTTGCTGTTCAGGGGTAATATTGAACCTGCTGCAGGGAATTGTGGGATTTGTCATTTTCTGGCTCTCCTGCTCTCATCAGTCTTCTTTTCAGTCTGTCATCTTTCTGGAGAGTATTTTTAGTGACTTTCAAATCTCGACAGGAGATAGTAAATACAGGCAACCTTTACATATCGAGTGGGATGGGGATGGGGCCCCACACCATCAGGAAAAACCATGTTAAATGTTTTGGTCCCCTTGGTGGGAAAAGCGAGCATGCGAGCGGCACAAAAACATACAAGAAACGTGAGATACAAAGATCACCACAAGGTTCCTGTGAGATATCATGCCAGAGGCTGCTGTGAACACGACGGGCATCCTCCAAACCATCACTGTACATATTTTATGCAATTATGAGTTACTAAGCTGTTTGTGTGTCGTCTGCACCTTCGCAAAACTCCCAGAAAATTCCTGTGTAGTTTCTTTTGGCAAACCTGCGATATATCGAAACTGCAGTGGGGAAAGTCGCCATGCAGAAGGGTCGACTGTACATAAAAGGCAGGGTGACTGATATGTACCCAGTGGCTACTTTCCTAGGTACCCCTATGTAGAAGCAGGCAGCATCCCCTCAGTACTTGCTGTTTTTCTGTGAGCTTTAATGAATCTGCCTTTTTAAGACGAGCTCTTCAGGCCCAGAGAGGCCCTGCATGCTTTTTTGTCGATCGCATCATTCTCTGCGAACTCTAGACGCTGCAGTGTGTGAAATCCCCAGGAGAGGGGGCCCTTTCTGAAACGCTGGAATCGCCATATCTGACACCAACACTCAAACCACATTTAAAATCACTTAGATCATGCATTTCTCATGCTAGACGACACAGCAGCTGAACTCCTGACCTGGTCTGCATGCTGCACAGATTCAGTTTCAGCCGCATGATTTGCAGCTTGGAGAAGCGGGCCGTTTGTCTTAATAAGCAGTTATATCTAATACAGTGGCCACTGAGTGTATATAATTTTAAATATTACAGTAAGACTAAAGTGTAAATATTTTGTAACGCTTTACATTAACTGCACCTTCATAATGCTTTTATAATGCATTCACAGAACATTCATAAGCAGCATGTAAGTACACCTTAACAGCTTTAATATACATTAATAACAAACATTATATGATAATCATTTTATCGTATAATGTTATTTATTGGTATGAAGATGCTACCAATATTTTACGAATGCATTATAAATTCATCATGAAAGTGCAATTAATGTAAAGTGTTACCAAATATCCCCGCTTAGACTCCTGACCCTGCGACCCCAACCCTGGATAAGTGGACGAAAAAGAATGGATGGATGGGTTACCAAATATTTATATTTAGTCTTTTTCACATTCTGTCATATTGCAGATAAATGAGCTTCGCAGAAAGGCATTAAGATGCTTTACTGGTTAATTAGTTACTACCTGACAGGGAAGACGGTGATTTTGTAGTATAGTGTGAATGTTCCCCTCGCTCCTTACTCCGTATAGTGACTCCTGAAAGGCGAACACCTGCAAACGCCCAACTGGAAGCTGTGGCAAAATGATCATTTGTCTCATGTTTCCCTTTATTTGTGACATTCTTTCATTTCTATCGCCGCTTTTTCCTGCTTTTGCGTCGGCTGCCCGCCTGCTTACGCGCGCTGCCATCTCAGACTTCACACACATGTATTCTGATACGCCACTTAATCTTTTCCCTTGCAGTGTCCTTCCTTCCCTCCTCCCTCTAGACTTAAGAAAATGATTTGAGCCACAAGATATCATTCCTCGACTTAATGAGACGCTTCCCCCCCTCCCCAGCAGCCCCCTGACTTGCCCTTATAGGATGTGTTGAAGGGTCTGTCTTGCCTGTGCCGCGAAACAATATCCTGTTCCCACAACAATCCGGGGAGTAATTGGGCATTTATATTTAATTACCCAGTCTTTTCCTCCATTTTCACCACTCTGCTGAGTGAAGCACTTTGTGCAGGTCTGTATAACAGCCTCCTTTTAAACACCCTATAAATATTTAATCTCTTGCAAGAAGCAAACAATAATAATACAGTAATGCAATGACTGATTATTAAACATCTAACCTGCATTTTAATATGCATTAAAATGTGTATTTGCATAAAGATGCTTAATAAATGTGCTGCTATAGGACATTATTTCCTTGCAGCACATGAAGAAACAGACTTCTGAGGCTTTAGAAAACCTTGATGCAGCCCTAGGCAGCACTGTCTAGATAATCACTTAAAACTGAGTATCCTGCACGCAGCATCACTGCATAAGCCAGTCCCTGGAATTCTAATGGGTACTAATTGGACGACAGCATATATTTGAGCACATTTTAATGTTTTTAGCGCTTGTTATATGGCTGCCCTCCAGTCGCCATGCGCCACGCTGCCCTCTGCTATTGCCACATGTCAAGGACTCATCAGAAAGTTTCACTTTTCAACTTTAATGTCTAAACATTAAAAAAAAAATCGAATTTGTAACGGGCAGTAAAAGGGTTCATCAAACACTGTTGCCAATATGTCAAAAATTTCCCCCCCAGAAAAAATGTCAGTCTCTCTCTCTCACTATATATATATATATTATACACACACACACACACACACCTATAAATATGTATGTATAATCTCCTTGGATTGTTGTGGTAATAGAGTGTGTATGTGTACCATTCGGCTGTTTAGATATGTGTGTGTGCTGGGTAGGAGTCAGTCCTGGAACTTCTCTCTCGATTTTACAAATGACATAAAGCTGTAATTCAGATGGTCTAATGTACACGAGAGGGACCTGGGGGATTGGCAAGACCAGGGAATTGGTTGCAGACAGTGCCAGTGTGCAGAGGGACACTGTGCCATGAAAAGCACTTCTCCCTGGGTGCTCTCCCCCCTTCCCAGCCTGCAGAGCCTGAAATCTCCCACAGGTAAAGCCTCCAGCTTGCTCAGACTGGTCAACAGACAGGATGCAATGATGCACAGTCATGTAAGGGGCCAACTGAGACCAAATCAGTTGTTCTGGAGATGCTACGTGCCAATCAGCTGCCTAGCAAACCTTCCACACTATTTCCCTTCTTACTAGCATGTCCATAGGCTAGGATCATTAGATGAGGTGGTAACCCTAATGCTCGCTCTCTGCTCTCCTCTCGTCAGACTGCGAATGCTACGGACACTCCAACCGCTGCAGCTACATCGACTTTCTCAACATCGTCACTTGCGTCAGCTGCAAGCACAACACTAGGGGGCAGAACTGCCAGCATTGCCGCCTGGGATACTTCCGGAACGCCTCTGCCGAGCTGGATGACGAGAGCGTCTGCATAGGTCAGTGCAAAGCTGCGAGGCACCGGAGCTCTGTGGCACTCTTCAGCGTCATGTCGGCGTTGTGATATCGACGGTGGCCGAGCCTTCGCGAGGTGTCATCTCCCCCTGCAGATTTTAGTGGTCAGTTCAGGTTGTTTATCACACTCGGATCATGGAGGACTGTCACAGCACGATCGGAGGGACAGCCCAGCCCAAAGGCAGGCATTTTACAGGAGATCAAGGCCACACACAGGATAATCCACTGCCTGAACCTCTTGAGATTAATCCTTTTGAGTGCCACTTCCCACCAGTTTGACCTACAGACGATTGTGTGACTCGGGGCACACATTCCACCAGATCCCCTGAGCGCGTCCTGAACACTGACATCTCAGCAGTCAGGACAAATAAATTAAAAAAAAAAAAAAGGTTCAAGAGGGCTACTCCAGCCAGAAATGCTGGGTACATATTTTCATGGCAATAACATAATCGCATGTGGCAAGACGATTGAGGCAGATTCGAATGAAAAAAAAGTGCACCGTTCTACAGCTGTTGATGTCATGTCACAGATGTTGCGGAAGAATAAATCACAAAGCTGAACAATAGGCTGGATGATTCAATGTTTGTCCCAGTATTTGCATCCAGCAGCAATTCATAGCACGTCCCAAGTTATTCACAATAAGGTAGTTAAAAGCCAGATCACAGCCATGACATGTGCAGAGCTGTTCTGGAGAGTCAGACTGTTTTGGATTAAATGCATGTGATTTTCTCGTAAATTGGTGGAAATTCTAATTGTTATTTTTCATTTTGTCTCTTTACCTGTCATATGAAAGTGAATACAGACGTGCAGTTGAGCGCTCTCACATATAAAATATATGCAAAGAGTAAGATATTGCCTGAAGGAATCAGTGTCAATGGTTTGCAGATCAGCTTACATTTTACACCAACATACGGCTGCATGATACTGATATTCCTGTGGGCAGGCATGTGCTGTGAAGAATACAGTTTAGGACAGTTTCCCAACCTGGTCCTTAGGGACTCCCAGACAGTCCATGTTTTCTTTTCCTCCCAGTTCCTACTAGCATTCCACATTTTTGCTCCCTCCCAGCCCCCTATTGGCTCCCGGGAGGGTGCAAAAACATGGAAAGGCCCTGGGAGGGCGGGGTTTGGGAAACACTGGTTTAGGAAGTCTTCACTTACTTTCAGAGCTCAGTATCACAAATACGGCTGCTTGTAATGATATCATAATCATCATTTACTAATACCGTGTACCCATTTGCACAGAATTTGACTTTTATAGTAGTGATGTGTCAGATTAATATAATTAGATTAACTAAAGTGATTCCTGCAATGATTTTTTCATGAATGCGAGCTCTGCCATGATTAGATAAGGAAACAGCTACATCTCGTCTGATTCATCCAAAATGTAGCTGCGGATCCGTTGCCGTTCATTGTCACATGCAGTCTCAAGGAGTCTCTCATGTCATGCACGGTGAAAAAAAAGTGTCTGACAGCCGTGTAAAGATTTTTTCTAGCAACGTTATTCATATTTTATTAATGAGATCAACAGTCTAATATTCATTACTGAATGCGATTTGTATGTTCCATAAAAATACAAACTTTCCATTTCTACAGGAATGAATGTCATCAAAATAATAGAATTTCAGGAAAAAAATACAACATAATGCACATAGAATACAGTCCAAAAAGCATATGGTTCATACAGGAGACCCCAACCCCTAACCAGCTTACAAAAATAAACTATATTTTCGAGCCGTCCCTATTTTACGGTGTCTGACATTCTGATCACATCTGGGGGAAAAAACTCAAACTAATAAAATCTAGCCAATGGATGGATTTTAATCTGGCAACTTTTGTCAATCTGTGGTTATCAAAGTGTTGGGGACCTCAGATTTATTGTATAAAGTATAATAATATCAATACACCTAATCCTTAATCTTCAGTCACTTCATGATTCTTGAGGATTCTCTTTTCAGGGGTTTCTGAAGTAATGACACCCTGACACTGGCACCCCTCCCATGGGAAATGGGGGATGTAAGTCCTTGGTGCTGTAGTTTTGTGAACAAAGCATGGTGTCTCCCTAGCAGAGCTGGAGCTGTGCAGTATGTCATGTGATACCTTTTCTGCTGGGCCTCATGATGGCTTTATTTGGGGGCTTGTGGGCACCCCGGCTGAATCTAAGCATCAAGCAAGGCAGTGGGAGTGTGAGAGCCTACATAGAATAATGAGGCCTTGTCCTTCCATCCAAAATACAAGGACTGTCAGCCTGAAAATATCATCGTGAGAAGTGCCATATTGTATATGCTGTGTTATTTTACCTTATGCCTTCAGTGTGCACGGAACTCGTATCACACAGAGGTACATTATTTCCCGATGTGTACAACACATACAGAAATGCAATTAATATAGACCAACAGCTTTAATATCGACCTAAACTAGTTCCGTTACAACATATCAGTAGTGAAGGGACCATTACTGAGGCTATTGATACAGGAAGATTACAATTACAGTTCCCACTGTGAAAAATGTTGACAGTGATTTGAATCCATCTGCTCCTGAACACCAGGAGGTTGGAGGGTAAACTCAACACTGCAGGGAGACACAGGCCGCCAGAAGGCAGGCCGTCAAGTCAGCAGAAATGGGTTTCCCATCCACACACCTGGCAGCCTTTCCACAAGCGCAGCACGACTCGGGAGAACATAGCCACCTCGATCCGACTCCCCCGCCCCGGCGCATGCAAACAGAGCTGCCCGGCAGAGGAGCTGGCTTTCTGCTGGAACGTCGCAGACACCCACATTCGGGCGCTGTATGCTGGACACTTTAATGCAGAAAAATTGGACTCGTTAGAGGAACCTAAAGCTGTGGCTGTTTTAATATCTGTGAAAGTTTCAAGGAAGCGTGAACAAAACATGGGATATTTCTATCGGCATGATTGTGAAAGGAGCCCGAGATCTTCTCGCTAGATTACGGCTCCTGCTCACGCGTCTCTAAAGCCACCCCTTGTTATATCAGGCCCCCGGAATATGACCTGTAGGACACTACTAAGTGAACATCCATTTTTAGTGCCCACCGATCAAGGCCACCGTGGTCCGGAAGCTCTCAAGATACATGGAGATGAAGGCAGGACACATCCTGAACAGGGTGCCAGTTCATTGCGGGCGCACTCTGCTCACACATTAAAAGCAGTTCAGTGTCACCAGTTCAAGTGAACAGCATGTATTTGGAGGTGTTGGAGGAAACCCAATAGAGAACATAAAAACAGACACAGGGAGAACCGGGGCCTGATTCAAATCTGCAACAACACTACCCCACTGAGCTGCAATGCCACCCCAACCGCAAAGCAAAGCAGGAAAACCGAGCGGGGAAAAAACATTTCATTACTATTCACTGGCAGTTTTAGGTATAAACAGCAGAAACCTGAACAATCGCTGGAGGCGACAGATGTACAGACTGGAAGCGGGGTGAAAATCAGAAAGCTCTAATCCATCACCTCGTCTGACATGGTGGGATGTAGCTGCTTATTTGTGTGACCTGATAATTAGGTGCCCTTGACAGGACACACTCTGAGTTTGATTTATTTTTGTCCCTGTAGAGTGTAACTGTAACCAGATTGGCTCCGTCCATGACCGCTGCAATGAGACAGGCTACTGTCAGTGCAAAGAGGGCTCCGCGGGGCAGAGGTGTGAGGACTGTCTCCCAGGCCACTACTGGAAGCAAGGCTGTTTCCGTAAGTAAATCAGCATGGCAAAAAACTCCGCAGACATTTTCCACGATTTTATGATAAAATAAATGCTGCAGACTAAAGCGGTAAAGCCAGAGGAATTATTTTGTGAAGTTACAGCTTAATTATTGTGTTAGACACCACCCCATAGCAATTTACCAACCCCCCCTCATGTCCTATTGCTTTAAAAAAAGTCCATATTTAAAAGTTACTTTTCAATTTAAAAAATGTGTTGAGTGAATTTGATGCATTTTTCCAAAAGGTCACTGAGCAGGACAAATGCAAAATGGTCGGTGGGCAGGAGAGATCAATAGTGAAGCTGGACAAGAGTCTAGATAGCCGGCCAAAAAAATATTTTTTTGGCCGTGTATAAACTCCGGAAAAAAAACGCCTGCTTACAACTATTATGCATTTCCATTAATTGATAAGTAATAAATGTATGGTCCCATATCACTTGGCTCTGGGCCAGTGATGATATTTGGATGCTGTTTTTCCATCTAGGTGGTACAGCATTGGTCAGCTAGAACTGAACTTCGTTTTCTGACCTCCAGACCTGACCTGCTAGTAAGCTAGCCAACTTATCCTCACTTATAAACAGAAATCAAAACCAGATCTATACATGTTTGAAGAAAAAAAATGGTTTTGATGGCTGACAGTATGTGCAAGAGGAATATGATGATCCTGTCCATAGAACTCATACATAACGACTCTTATGGCTACCTTGTGGGAGTTTTACTTACATAAAAATGTTCTGAGGGCAGAAAAAAAAAGATTGGTTCTCTCAATGAACCAATCAGATTGTAGAGTAGGCAGGTCCAAGCAACTAGAGAAGGCGGGACCAAGACATCTTATTCAGAGGTCCCACCTCCTCTCATGTGATTGATAGGACCCACCTCCTCTACAATCTGATTGGGTATCTCTTTGAACCAGTCATTCTGCCCTCTGAACATTTTTGTATCAGTAAAACATAGCTAGCCACAGCTAGCTATAACAATTGTCAGCCCTTCTCAATGCTAATCATATTTCTTTCCCAAATGCATTGAGCCTGTCTCCAGATTTCCCCAAAATACAATGGAACAACTATGTTGATAATTTCTGTGTAGTGATGTGGCATGTTTATACACAGTATATACAAGTTTTGGGAAATGAAAATACTAGTTGCAATGTAAAAACAGTGCTATTTATGATTAAGGTCATTAATTATATTTCAGTGCATAAAAAGATTGTATAGTATAATATAAAGAAAATTGGAGGGCACAGCCTGAACAATGCAATAAAAAGAAAACACTTTTACCATACTTATGCTTTGGTGGCTGTTTGCTACAGAAGCATTTCATGGAAAGCCAAAGATTCAAAACATTACAGAGGGGGGACTTTAATGCAAATGCCACAATATACGAATATTCTGTTTAATATGTTTTTAAAAACAGAATATTAACATTGCAGAGTAACTCCCAAATTGTGCAAGAGTTGCTTTTAAGAAATAAAATTAGGGTTTTATTTGACTAGCCGAGAGACTTTAATTGATCAGGCTGAAATGATTCCATAAAGATCCTGCTCAGAGAGCAGGTGCTCTTTGTCCCTTAGAGTGCCACTCACCTCGTTCCCCACTCCCTCTGTCCTTCAGCAAATGTGTGTGACGACGAGCTGCTGCTCTGCCAGAACGGCGGCACCTGCTACGAAAACCAGAGGTGCATCTGTCCCCCAGAATTCAGGGGCGTACTGTGCGAGCGGCCGCGCTGCGACGGCGAGGACTGCGACGGCGCCTGCACCGCCTACCTCACCTCCGTCACCCTGCTTCTCTGCCTCCTGGCTACTCAGCTGCTGAAGTTAACTGCCTGCTGAGCCGCCACTGGGGGGCAGCCCCACGCCGCTCAAGGAGCGAGACTACAAACGGCGGAGGCACCGCCCATCCATTTCACAGTCTCGTTTAATCCGGGGCGTCCGAGCCGCGCAGCCGAGTAGGTGTCGGTGGGGCCGCGGTCGGAAGGAATATCGCTGACTGCATCACTTCCCTTAAAAAAAAAAGTGCTGAGGGAATTTCGTACCAAAAACACTTAAATAAGGAGAAAAAAAAAATAAATCAAAGCCTACAGAGAGGTACACAATGAATATTTAAAGACATTCTTCTTGACGTAGTTCTAAGTTTATCTCCCACTTTACTGCACATATTTTGTTTTTTTAACCAAGATGGGTCACAGCCGCTGCTGAATCCTGGTTACACCTGAAGGCAGACGTGATGTTTCCTCATAAACTGGAGCTGTTTCGACTTTTCCTTCTTTTGCTGCAGTTTTGCCTCCTGCCATCCATTGTACTGACTTGAGAGAAGAAAAAAAATGTTAAATCTAATATTATAATAACAAATAAATAAATAAATGACTAGCCACTGTTCCCCTCTAGGAATAGGGATGTTTCTCCACATCTTAAAGTGGTCAAACCTTCACATGGTATTTAAGAAGCAAACGCAGAGTATAACGTATCCAAAAGAAAACTACAAATAAATCTAAAGAAAATGTTTTATTATATATTAACATTGTTTGAATATTTTTTGTAGAAATTATTTTTCTTCCAGGTTAACAAATTAAAAAAAAATAAAAAACTACTGAAGAAAAGTCTTGTATGCAAGGATGTCTGACGTTGCTGGGTTGCCGAAAGACGCTTCACTGCCTCCAGTGAAACATTTACATGTGTTATTGTAAGGAGGCAATCCACCATTTTATGACCACTTACTGGGCAAAGGGTCACTGGGGGACACCTGAAGTACCTCAGCCCACCTAGAGAAAGCCCAGTTATGCTGACTGCATGCCAGGACAGGACATTCTAACTCCACACATACAAACTGCACACACACAGAGCAGTGCTTGGCTATGAACCCCCTGGAGGTACAGAGCAACTGGGCTGCCAAGTTAAACAGGTTAAGAAAAAAAAGAAAAAAAAAAAAAACATGTCATTAGCCAAATCAAGAAAAATCTCCCTTATCTGGAGTATTTCAGTAGTTCCTGAACATGTAAAATGTACACCCCCCAAACAAAAGCAGAGTGGTCAAAATATATCACGCCTCAGAGTGAATTCCAGGTGCGGTATCCAAACATGCAAGGTATCTGCTCACACCTCGTCTGCATCAGAAAGCAGAAATTCGGGTGGTTCAGTCAGTATAGCGCCTGAGAACTGAACAATATTAAGGCGGCAGTGACAGACTTAAGCCGTGTAAACAAGCGATCGACAGCGTGCCTCTTTCAACACCATTCTGCCGGTTACCTTCAAAAAGTACCACACACAAACTTTCCAGAAAGTTCCTTTGAGCATAAAAAGGTGTCAATATTTTTTATTTTCTTTTTCAACATATTGTAAAAAGCACAAATGATTAACTGCACCGTTACAAAAACACACAGAAACACAAGCTCTCTGATTTCTCTCCCAGTGTCTCCGTGGTACTTAAGCTGAGAACAGAAATGTAGGTTGTTTCCCCTCAACTGTACATTAAAGGCAAAATACATCAGCACACTCATGTCTTCTAAAACTCTTGCAATACTTAAAGCTGAGGGAGATAATGCTGCTTTAAGTTGGTATAAATGGAAGGATATGGATTTTAAAAGAGGATCTAAATTTGCAACATTATATGCAGATATTTTGAATGTGTTGCAGACTTGAGATGAAATGGGGATCTTGGCTGTGTGCGTCGCAGTTAATGATGCAGACACTGGACGCGTCTGACAGACGTCATTGCATTTATATGGAGAAACTCCAGCAGTATGAGATAAAGAGGAGAATGAGGGATTTTACTGTTTTGACAGTCTAAGGACAGCAGTCATAGCAGAAGCAATGTAATCGCTGTACTTTAAGATTCTAGGATTCCAGCCTGACACTATGCAGGACAGCTGGATTTATCAGTTAGCTGGGTTAATTTAAAATCAGAAGTCATGACTGTCCAATAAGGGGTAAGGAGCATTCCTATTGGACAGTCATGACTTCTAGCTTAAGTTAACCCAGCTAACAGAAATCCAGCTTGGTGGAACAGACCCTGCTCTGTCCTCCTGACCGCTGGGCTGTGCCTGCATCCCTGTGCCTGCGTCCGGCAGCCCCCGAAGCCCTGCGCTAATTCTCCTCCGCTGCCCAGACACCCCCACCTCCAAAAGGCAGAGCGCTCACACCTGCTTCAGAGCAGCTACTTCATTATCATACCCCTCCCTCCAGGGTTCTGAAAAACGAGCCAAAGAGTTAACAAGCGAAAATATTTAAGATTCCAGGTAGAGCTCTCATCCAGGCAAGTGGGTGCAGAACAAGTACAGAATGTTGCATAGAATTAAGGCTGTACAGTACAAAAATAGAAAGACAAAATCTCAGAATCTTTAGGCTTATTCTGTAATTATATGGGAAAAATTAAGAACATTTTCCCCAGAGGTCAGTCTCCTTGAAACATATGGCTTATTTACATGTCATTTTAACAAATTTGTTTATGCACCAAAGCAGTTGTTTAGATATGAAAACACTGGAACAAGCCTGTCCACCCAACCCCCCCCCGGCTGCCTTTTATCGCCATCTGACCAAAACGTCTGCATGGGGGGTCACATCCAAAACAATGTGAGTGAAAACTGTCAGTACTGAGGTTATGATCAAAAAGGACACAAAATAAAAACACCCAAGATCTGCATTAATAACAAAATGCAATTATATTGTTTTACGTGAAATTCTGAGAATATGGAAGAACGCGCGCACGCACACACACACACACACACACACACACACACACACACACACACACACACACACACACACACACACACACACACACACACACATATATATATATATAAAATGTCAGCGCCTTCCCTTCTTGGCAAAGGGGGCTGACGTGCATTGTGTCTCAGAAGCCCTCTTTAAATCCCGGGGAGTGGCAGTGCCTTGGGCAGGGCGGGACACACGTCCTGATGTCCCCATGCTTTGGTAACCGTGGTTGGGATCCCTGTACCGGCGACCTGGTGCCTCTCGGTGGGATGAGCTCTGCCCAGAGTAGCTGGAGGAGCGTGACAGCTCCACCCTGCGCCGTGAAGCCAGTACCCCTCTCTCTGGCTGGGGTGGGGGCGCCTCGATCAGGCGGGCCAGCCGAGGGTCCTGGGGCCGCCCCGGGGTTGGCGATGTGGGGCCACGGCATGTCGCTAGCAGAGGATCAGATGCGCGGTGGGTGACGATGCGTGCGGGCCTGTCCCCACTGGCGGTGGGGGGCTTTTGGGAGTTCTCCACGTGCACCCGCGGACCGGCCTGCTCCACACGCCCGACGCGACACTGCAACGGCAACCTTGGGGTCCGCGTCATGCCCGAGTCGGGCTTGAAGATCTGCATGGCGTCCTTCTCGAAGTTCTTCTCACACGTCTGGATGATGGTGCCCCTCTTCCCGGCGTCGTCTATCAGGGCACCCCAGTCCTTATGCTCCTGGAGGCACAGAGGCAGAAGAGTCACGTCAGGCAGCCTTTACCGCTGCGCGTGTGGTGAGGTGGTGACCGAAGAGGCCGTACCTTCAGTGTACGCAGGTGGCCCAGAACAAAGAAGCTGCATTTCGCCCGCGTTATGGTCACGTTCAACCTCTGTCGATTATCAAGAAATCTGTACAGAGACACACAAACTTCATAAAAGACTGATGCAAAACCTTAAACCACATGAAAAAGTTCAGGCATTTAACACTTTCTCTGCTCAGGATTTCACAGCGGGCGACATCAGTCAGCCACTTGAGTATAAACGATGCCCCGAAGCCTCAAGTTCGTCAGGACGTACGACGATAACAATGCTCGCCATCTGTGAGGCTTGTAAGGACGTGTGAGCAATATGCGAACGGTAAAGCGTGTTTAAGTAGCCTGCCATGTTCTCGGCTGCCTCTACCAGCACACTGTCATGTTAATGAATCTGTTTTAAGCTGCTACACCTAACAAGATTCATTTACTGCCGTCTCAGAAGCAGCTTCCTCAGTTCTGTGCTGGAGCTTAAAATTTATCTAGTATTTTACCCCCACTGCTGAAATGTATTAAATTGCTGCTTCTTCACTGACAGAAATGCATTATTCAGTACTGACAGGCCAGACTGCAGCAGAGGGGATTTTTCTGCCCTTTTCAAATCACTTACTGTGCCGATAAAAGCACACGGACAACAAAGACCCTCTATATATAGCAAACATTTGACGTTTTTCATGCTGGTTTTAAACGTTACACCTTTGACTGCCAGGAAAGTAAGCCGACAGTCACAAAGATGGTAGTTCACAGGTCATCATTTACACGATAAATCCTGTTTGTTACGCCCCCAGGGTCAGTAATACCACCAGTGTGTCTTTCCTCCTTGTTCATATGCCTTTGGAGTATTGAACTCTATAATCTGACATCTTATTTAGTTTTCAGGCTATTACCCAAATTACAGAAAAGTTCTTTTTTGAGCAGTATGTCACTACAGGTATTCAGACTCATTCTATGACCTCAAGTTAGTAGTTTTCAATGTATACTTAGCAACATAGAAAATAAAAGCAAAAACAGATTTCAGAAGCTTTCACCGGTAGGTGTAACGGATTACAAACCATCCCATTAAATAAAAAAAAAAAAAAAAAAAAAAAAAAAGTAGGTTCACTGCCGTCACCTAGTGGCATAACACTGAAAGTGCAGTTAAAAAAAAAGCTAAAGCCCAAACTGAACCTTGATGTTCTCTTGCCATACTCACCCAATGGAGCCATGCTCGCTGCTTGCCCTCACACAGGACACAATGATACATTCCATTTCTCTGCCTTGGAACCCATCTACAGTGTCCACTTCCACTCTGAAACGCACAAGGGCGCATCACAACACAGCCATGACACTTCATCTGGATTTTTACAATGAGCAGTAGATCAGATATAAACCTGATACCTTCACAAAAAAAGAATAAAAATATAAATTGAGAGTCTTGCTGAATCATAAATTAAAATCAGACTAACTTGCCTAAGGGATTGTATAACATCCCACAAAAATAAAGGAAAAAACACACAAAAAAAGTTTCCAGCCAGGTTTTTCCAAAAGCAATAAGCTCCAGTAGAGCCGCGGTTCCCCCCCAGCTGGGCCGTTCGCTAGTAGAGCCGCGGTTCCCCCCCAGCTGGGCCGTTCGCTAGTAGAGCCGCGGTTCCCCCCCAGCTGGGCCGTTCGCTAGTAGAGCTGCGGTTCCCCCCCCAGCTGGGCCGTTTGCTAGTAGAGCTGCGGTTCCCCCCCCAGCTGGGCCGTTCGCTAGTAGAGCCGCGGTTCCCCCCCCAGCTGGGCCGTTCGCTAGTAGAGCCGCGGTTCCCCCCCAGCTGGGCCGTTCGCTAGTAGAGCCGCGGTTCCCCCCCAGCTGGGCCGTTCGCTAGTAGAGCCGCGGTTCCCCCCCAGCTGGGCCGTTCGCTAGTAGAGCCGCGGTTCCCCCCCAGCTGGGCCGTTCGCTAGTAGAGCCGCGGTTCCCCCCCAGCTGGGCCGTTCGCTAGTAGAGCCGCGGTTCCCCCCCAGCTGGGCCGTTCGCTAGTAGAGCCGCGGTTCCCCCCCAGCTGGGCCGTTTGCTAGTAGAGCTGCGGTTCCCCCCCCAGCTGGGCCGTTCGCTAGTAGAGCCGCGGTGATTCAGGCCCACATTAAGAAGTTAGAAAGTTAATAGTAATACCTTACAAAAAATTCTGGGGTGACATTTTTTTTCCAATTTTGAATGTTAATTCGCTGTTGGAACAGGCATGAATACATCAAATATGGCCGCTGCATATTAAAGGCAAAAATCTGTAAAGAACACCAGGATGATGCATGTGCATATTTTCTGAATAAAATGGGGCTAACCAGACAGACTTACCAAGTCTTCTTAAGCTACAATTCCAAAATGAAAATAATTCCAGGCCTCATACCAGAAGAGTATCACTGCTTCCTATGCTGAACCTTTCATTTCCATCACGATGTAAAACATTTGCAGGTTAAGTGTTGCGTGCTGAAGAAGTTTATCAGCACAAGCGTCGATCTTACTGCAGGTATCTGCTGTCCTCCTTGGCCATCTCACGCTCCAGTAAATCCTTGATCCTGACCTTCTGCGCGCTGTATGGTGTGATGACTCCCAGCCTACCAACCTGCTTCTCCATGATCAGCTTTATAAGAATCAGCACCAGCTTCACCTCCTTAGCATTACAGAAGGATCTGGAAGTAAAAGTAGCAATTAAGTATGAGGCGGCAAGACAGCTTTACATTAGAGATACAACAGCAGACGCACAAAGAAAAAAAATATTAAAAATAATGCCAATAAAGAAAACAATAGCTGGCATCTGACAATGGCCCAGATTGGTATGTGTGCCCTATATGTGCAGCAGAACATGGAACACAAGTAGTAGAACAGAATTATAAAGCTACTTATAACATATTAAGTAATAAAAGATACTTTAATTGATCCCTGAGGGGAAACTCTCTTTAAGCTGCCTCCATCTTGCTTTGCTATCTATAGGTGAGAGTGAGCTGGCTGTGAATGGCAGCCACCCACAGCGGTGCCCAGGGAGCTGGGGCTTAAGGGCCTCACTCAAGGTACCAAGGTCGGGCTCAAACCAACAACCTTCTGATCACAGGCACAGAGGTTTAGCCTACTGACCCACACGCTGGCCCCAGAATGCACGCAAATCACGGCCACTCAGGAGAGAAGAACTTGGGCATTTTATAAAGTAAATGATTCCTCCTTTGAAAAGATGCGTTTCGGCAACTCTTGCTGCAGTCACAGATATTACCAGATGTGAACATGATAAATTGCTCTATATTTTAAATGAGACACAGCAGACAAATTTGTCCAAGGTTTCTTGGTGACATATGGCATTTCATATAATGAACAGAATTAGATGAGGTGAATTAGATGATGTTAACACACTCAGGGAACTGTCTGTAAAATCTTTAGGTCAGCAACTCGATAAAACTTTGAAATCCTTCCCAAACTGGACTAAGACTCTTGCAAATACTCTTTCGACAACTCATAACTAGCATAACTAGTTTCGCATGGTTCCAATTTTACCCTAGCTTGATGTTTTGTGTGCTATTGTTATTCAAATAAAGCAGTACTTCAGTTTGCTGAAAGCACATTCAGTTGCTTTTGGTACAAACACACAAAAGGAATGTGAATCCTTCATAACTTCCTTTGTTTCCATTTTTCAACTTTGTCAAACATAAACAAGTATCCGCGATGAGACAGTCAGCCTCATAATATCAGCTCTACTACATCATGCAGACATGAAATATGAACAACTACTTTGGGCGTCTTGAAGGGAAGTTCAGTTTTATTTTTAATTTCCAGGAAGGTTTGCATGGACACTAAAAATCTTATGGTAGCACAATAAGCTATGGATAATACAAGAGGCACCTTAGATAGTATTACGCTATTTGAGTGAGATATTTAGATGAATGTATTTTCTTTCCTTACAATCAAAAGCCATATAGTTCATCTTAAATCTTAATTCTCCTTGTCAAGATGAGCGGAGGAGTTGTCATCTCACCACGTTTGAGATTATTTCTCATCTGCACCAGATGGTAAAGTGGGACCCACCCATTCTCTTTGATCTCAGAGCCGTCCTTCACGTCAAAAAGCCGGTAGGGCTGGAAAGGCCAGCTGACCGCACACCTCTTCTGAGCCGTTTCACTGGAACAAAACGATTACACATCACAACATACATTTCAGGACTCCTAACGGACCACCAAATGAATGGCCGACGTTTCGGAAAATCCAATTCATCTGCCCAGTGCTTCTATCCAAAACAACCACCTCTCTCGTTATGGGTTTATACTACTGGCTGGATTTGACTTGAGCAGCTGAAGTGAAGTATTTTGCCGAAGGGTACTATGGCAGCGTGCGACATCCTTTAGCACCTCGCCTGCCGCAGCAGCAAACCACGCTGCTGCCTGCACACCCCCGCACGCATCCCCTCAGAGCTGCGAGCTGCCGTACCCGTCAGTCTTCAGCGCCTTGTTGTAGATGTACTTGGAGGGGAACTCGCAGATGTCCGGGTGCATGCGATACTGCCAGTTGAGGAAGATGATAGGGCTGCTGATCCGAGGGTTCTCCCTCACTATGTGGTGAAGGCATCTCCACAGGCGAGCCATCAGCGACTGGTCGTACTTCTTCTCCTTTGCAGTCTGGATGAGGTACGACACCATTAGAAGGACAAAAATCGATTTCCACTAAATTGCTTAAACATATTAAAAAACTAGTTGGAAGCTAGTGGACTAAAGATCTGGAGTTCAGATTAGATTGATCAGATGGATTGATAGAGTTTTTGAAAGGGTTTTATAATTTTAATTATACAATTATACTAAGTCTAACAAGACTTAAAAAACTAATTACTGTAGAATAAAGCACACATTTACAAGAACAAATTTAATGAGGTCGGCAACATGCTAGAATTTGAAATGTATGACTTTGGTATTATAGGGATATTTGAAAGGCAGTTATGTCAAATAGCCAATGAGATAATGGATAGCTACGGCATGTCAGAGAAGCTCACATTCCTGGCAGCGAAGGAGCCACTTCTACTTTTGCCCTTTGTTCACACCTTTAAACGAGCATATGCTAAAAGGCTGTGGTAATGAACTAGCCACACACAGACCACTTAAGTGCACTGCTGTAAATTACCGGTTTACCATTAAAATTAACCTTGGCGGTTCAATCCTCCTCCCCAGTGCTACACTTTGCATATCACAAACCTTATGCATCAGCAGGAAACGCTAGAGCAGGAATCAGAGACTCAGAAGGTTAGGGTGACAGACAGACACACAGCATTGTGTGACCAATCAAATCAACCAGCAGACCTTTCATTTCTACTGAATCACAGTCCACAGCTCTTAGAGAAGGCAGGATATGACTGACTGGTGAAGGGGGACTCATGGCCATAGACAAATTATTATACAGAATTAAATCTTTCAATGAGGTTTAAAAAAAAAATAAATGGACCCAAGGTACCTACAAAAAAAAAAAGCAACAAATGATTAATTGCTGGTCATCACATGTGAAAATCTGAGCTGCTTCTTACTGCTGACACTGTAAAAGTGAATAGCAGCCCATCCCTGCCTATCCGTGCAGATTCCCAGCTCTCCAGAGGTGTTCAAGGGGGAAATTTAATCATGCTATAAAAGCAAAGACTATCTCCTGTGTTCTGCTACTCACTTGAACATGGAGGGAAAGGGGCAGAAGATTAATGACACAGCACACGTGTAATTTTTGACAAGGTTTACACAAACCTCTGGCAGCTTCCAAGGGGGGGGGGAATAAAAAAAAATAAAAAAAATCAGGCAAGCTAACTTTCCAAGAGGGTCTGTCTGCAGTACATGTGCTCTGTCACTCTGTCACTCACACGCTTTGCCTCTGAAGTCACGTGCATGCACTGCCACAAGGGGAATCGCATCCCGATTGCGATATGAAATGATTCCTTTTATATGAAGGGCTTTATTTTATGTCAAACACTTCATTACTTATGTAGTCATCAACAAGACTTTGCAATGAACAAGACAGATTTACAAAATGAACCAAACATTTAATCCTTCAGCACCAGGTACGCTTACCGGGCAGGTCCAGAACAGCCTACATCTCCCGTGTAGCGAAACATTGTCAAACTCAAATGACGTGCAAGTAGCCAGCACACTTAACGTATAGCATGGAAGGTGCTGTAACAAAAACCAGCTCCGCTGTATATTTAATGTAGCCTGACTGATGGTCAACAGGCAAACGTGGCTGTATGTGTCAACAGACCTTCATGAGTTGATTGGCTACGTATCCAGGTGTACCTTTCCTCCCCTCCCCACTCTATGCATTTACCACACAGCAAACTTTGTTTTTTTTATTAACAGTTTAACTGACAGTATTAAAATCCGTTAAAATTCTTCTTACCAGTAACCGGGGCAGACGGTGAATTAGAAAAAACTCCACATATGTAACAATTTATTAGATTTCCCCCCATTCTATAAACCTCTGCTCATCTTCTAAAGCAGTAACATTGACGTGATTATGGTCTTCATGGGGATGAAACCAGGGATGTGACATGAATACTGAACAGCAGAACCAACTAACATCAGGGCTATTTGATTAACTGAAACAATTATTAATTAGTATATTGTCATATTTCACCTCCATCTGTAGGATGTAGCCCGTTTAGCAGCATTTTAACTGCATACACGTTAACATTATTAAGAATATCATTTCATAACACGAGGAAGCGAATCCCGTTGTGGCAGTGCATGCATGTGATGTCAAAGGCAGCGCACGCGCAGGCAGGCAGGCAGGAGCGTACTTGTACTGCAACCACACGCTTCTTTAACTTTCAGCTGTTCAGTACCAATAAAATACCCCATGAGCATAGAAAGCGGATCTCTCCTAGTGTAATATATATATTTTTTTTTAATTATATATAAAAAATCTATTTGTATACTAAGATTTTGTTGAGGATGTGCTCTCATTCATGTGAAGTGATGGTTCCCTACATGCGTTACCTGGGACACGACAGTAGGGGGCAGCTGCTCCGGATCCCCCACTAGGATCAGAGCGGGACAGCGGTACACCATGGGGATCAGCGTCTCCAGTTCGGTGGCCTGTCCTGCCTTGAGAGTGAAGAATACATCTCATATTATCCAGTATGGTCACAGATGCAGGACAAGGAACATTCTGGCTGTCCTCTCACCTCGTCCACGATGACGCAGCCGAACGGCTCGTGCCCCAGCCGCCGGAAGGCTGACTCCAGGATCGTTCTGCCGCTGGTGCTCAGCGTGCAGCAGATGATGTGAGCATCCTGGAGCACCTTGGTCTGGGTTTCTAGCTTTCTGATCCGTGCCTGAGAGCAAGAAATATGTCCATTAAATTGCTAGTAATTATGTCCTCCGAGACAAAAACAAAGAAATTGGAGAAAAGAATGACTTCTGCAAGTAAATAATAGTCTTCTTGTCAACTGCTGCTGGACCTGTGAACAGACCCCCTGCCCGTCCCACAGGCACCCAGAGCGCAGGAACACAGACACGGTGACAGATCTGAAAAAAGCTCCCTACTTCTCTCAGGTTCCGGCTGAGCTGTTCCCGTTCTTTCAGTAGTTTGCCCTTCTGGTCCATCAGCTGATCGAACTGCCCACCGACCATTGACAGACAGAGGGACACAGAGAGGGAGCGTTAGGACTTCAGGACATGAGACGAGGGCCACCCAACATCCCCGCAATGGAAATGCATTAATAGGCAGAAAGTAACGTCATTGCAGAGCACATGGAAAATGCCTGGTGATGAGACCATATCGGCCAGCATCAGTACCGCCGCTCTATTGCCCGATGATTCTGCTCTAGCCACTGCCTCACCATGGCCCTGTTCTTTGTCTCCATGGCAAGCCTTTTGGAGAGACTGTCGATGCGTTGGTCAAGCTGCTCTTTCCACCTCTGAATATCCACGTCTGCAGAATGTTGGGCTTTTTCTGTAGTAACGAGAGATTCACTCAAAAAAACGAAAAAAACCTAATACCTTGCCATTTTCAAATCAATAAGGGTCTGGTTTTGACTCTGAGCTATCGTAACTGACGGACACCTTCATTATGCTGCAAACGTTAAGACGCATTACTAAGTGATGAGTTAGACAGCACAGAATTCCTTGGATTTACTGAAGTCCTCTTGGTTAAATGTGTGTCAAGCCAGTTGTGCCCAATTACAAAACATTTTCCCAGAATCTCTATCACTGCTTAAACTGAAAGAGCACATTGTTAGAAATTAGGACTTACGAATTCTGTTTCTCGTCTGGCTGTCAAGACTGAACAGCATCAGGCTTTTTGAAATGCTCTTGTCATTTCCAACACGTACTAAATTTATGTCTCCACAGTTACCTAGAATGAAGGTGATAAAATATGTGAATGACACAAGCCAGGGCTATAAAATGCACTGGTAAAAAAGGGTCATTTCCCTGTTCAGTTTCCAGCCCCAGACATCATACCCAGAGGGCTGTGAATGTCCCTACAGCTCTCCTTAAACCCCACAATGACCTTCTTCATGAGACTGTCAATGGCAGCATTGGACGGTGCACACAGCAGAACTCGCAGCTTGCGGGTCTTGGGGCCAACATGGCTTGCGTTCGTCAGACCCTGCGAAAACACTCCGGCTCAGGTCCAGGATACAGCACATCTACAGCAACCCAGCAGGCTTAGAAAATAAAAGCTGAATATCATACAGTACAAATGCACCACCAGGACAAGGTTAAATGCAATGAAGTACAAGGAAGTGATTTCCATGTTTTTTGGAAAGAAAGTGAAAGGATGCAATACAGATACGTCTCTCGTTTCTGGGTCTGTATCGCCATGGAGATCAGCAGCAATCCTTTCACTTGGACTTCCTTCTAAGGATGTGTCCCTTCCCTCTGAAGTTTAAGCTTCTCTATAAATTTTTACTTTTTGTGCGGAAGTTTGTTTTCATTAATTGGATGAAAGAGACCCCTGTTAAAGCAACCGTGTGGTATAAAATTTCAGGGTCTTTTTTGACATGCAAGGATTAGCTCAGTTATTGATGGAAGCTTTGGGCTCCATTGCTGATGCATCTTCCGCTTCATATCGGCAATACACTGTTAAAAGGACACCTGCCTCTCCAGTGGGGTGCAGACTGTACCACGATAGGGCAGTCTCTGATTTGTGTTTCGACAGGGAATTGTACTGTTGATGCTTGTTTTTCATGGTTCCATTTCAGTACTTGTTTGATTAATGTCACTGCTATTTTGTACTTTTACAATGTACTACAATGCGGATATAGTGTTTTATATGAAAATAAAAACACACATAAACCTCCCATCATTACAAGAACTATTTTAGCTGTTGTACTACTATTTGAGTTTAATACCAGCTCATATGGGGATAGCGACAGAGAGACAGACACCTAAAGCACATGGGATTTAAACGGATTTGCATTTTGGAGTAACAAGCACCTCTGAGAAGAGCTTCTGTAGCAGTCTGACAATGGTCAGGCTTTTCCCCGTCCCTGGGGGGCCATGAATAAGGCAGATCTTTGGAGTTTTTTCAGGCCTTTTCACAATAGAAATACCACTGCAAATGGCCTTTATTTGCTCAGGGTTGCAGCCCTGCAGGGACAGGCACGAACACACAAACAAGACATTACACTATCAATATTTATAAATTCACTGGAGCAAGAAATTCTGCGGAAAATACATATATACATACATACATATAGATTAATATGCATTTGAACCCCTAGCAAAGCAAAAGTGGCCTTTTTAAAACAGCATATTTTTAGAATAAAATTTCTCAGAATCCATTATGGATTTTATACAATTATGTTTATGAAATAAGGCATCTATTTAAATAACTTCCCAAATCAGCTTATCTTTCAACGAGAGGAAAAAATGTATTCCAAGTTAAACAAAAGTTATGAATATGTAACAGCTTAAAAGGGGTCCTGCGTGGTTTTATAAAGCAAACTGATTTATGGACAAACTTGAAATTGACAAGAAAAAAAAAAAAACCTCAATGAGCTTGAAAGTCTAAATGACTAAGATATCTACAGGGAGATACTATATGAGGCATATATTATTTTCTAATCTACAAAGCAGTCAAAGTAATCCTGGGATTAACATCAGAAGGAGTTTCAGATGACAGACTTCGGGCTGTTAAAACTCCACTTCCTGTTCAAAAATAAGCACTGTATAAAAAAGGGCCCTTACAGGTAAGCTCAGGTTGGGAATTCTGTCTGGCTGAGCACGGAAGTACTCAACATGGGGAGCCAATAGCGGCTTCTTCATGCTGCTGCTCTTCAGCAGGCAGAGAGCTTTAAACTGGCGGGTGGCAGTCACCAGCGAGCCTATCAGCTCACACCTGACAGGCTGGTTATTCACAGACGCCACATTCCCGTATGTCTGCACGGTCAGGGTCAGGTCTGCGACTTTGCCTAGACAGGAGGATGTGTAATACGCGAGTTACAGAAAAACACAACACTGCACAACCAATGACATGGACATCAAGTGACTGGCAAGTGTGCTGCACAGCACTTTCATCATTCTTTTATTCATTTCAGGTTCACTTTCAGCAGTTTACCAAGCTGCTCCTGTCATCTGTGAATAACTAACAAAATGCTAAAATAGGCTGGTATAGAGCATTCTGGGGTGATAATACATGGAAAACGACTTGTTTTCAAATACACCCTGCAGTTTTAAGGTAAATACCATACTTTACGTTTTCCTACAAAAGCCTAGTTTTTATTTATTCGTTATAGATTCTTTAACAATAATTGTCTTGCTGCAAACACATTTGAGAATCCTGGCAGCAGTGGTATGACCTACCTCCAGGTAAGAGGTTGTATCGGGATACACAGCCAAAATGAGCGACCTCTTCAGTCAGGTGCAGCTCCTCGTCTGAATATGCTCTCCTGTCCGGGGGCAGCCACAAGATAACAAAGTCGTCCTCCTTCGGGTACTGCTGCTGTTTCACGTCATGGTCACTAAGGAAGGCTGAGATAAAGACCAAAGTGAGCATCAAAGTGTCAGCCAACACACACCAGGCACTCAAACACTCCTGTCAGCCAAACAATGCATCTATTCTTACCTGTCAAATTATGTAAAAGCAGGAATGCCTCTTTTATACAATATTACCACAGGTTTGTGGAGATCCTATTAAAGGAGCTAGCTAATTAAGCCACACCCACAGATGACGCCGGTATATAATTAAGCACACAGCCATGTAACCTCCAGTAACACTGGCAGAGAAAGAGGTAGTAGTGCTGAGGTGGTTAGTGACTTTCAACTTGGCACCATCATATGATGGCATCATTCCAAGAAGTCACTTTGCCAAATTTCTACCCAGTCAACCACAAGCGAAGTGGAAACATATGGGAGCAAGTTCAGTTGCAAAAGGTCACACAAATTTTACATAAAGGGACTTGATCACCCAGCATCAATACCCAACCTGAAAGACAACCACTCCCACCATCTAATGGAAAGCCTTTAAAGAAAAGGCCATCCAAGTAGACAAGGTTAATATCAATGCATGTGGACTAGATGGACAAGCTGGTGTCCACAGAGGATCGGTGTACCTGAACCATAAGTAAATGGTCAGGGACTATATACCCACAACCCTACCCATTCCGACCAGTTTCCATAACTGCTTATCCAGCACACGACCTCTGAGCCCAGAGCCTATTCCAGGACGCAGAGAGTACAAAATACAGGAGGCCCAGGATGGGATGCCAGTGCAGTGCAAGACATGCATTCAAACTGGGCTGCAGGTAGACTAGAGTACCCAGGGGAAGCCGGTACAAACATGAAAAGATGAAAATCTAACGTACAAAGACTAGGAGGCAGGAATTTGAGAGACAACAGCAGAGCAGTGAAACAGTGCTTAACTAAGCTAAACTAACTATACTTCCTCAGGATTCACAACCATTAATACAACATATCATGGCAAACTCACCTTTAAAAGTGGCACTGGCTATGCGATTGTTGTATTCAATTCCTGTGAACTTCAGATTATGACTTACTATTGTTCCTGATTTGACTTTTTTCATCCATTCACTGACAAGCTGCAGTATGATGAAGGAACATGGAACGTTCCGTATGGAAGATAAAGGACATGGAGAAGAATTGGTTTGTTAGTGTGGATTTTAAAACATGGGGTGCATCTCACTGCAACACCTGTGCTGCCAATCTGCTGCTATTAGCTTTACCTTACTGCCCATTTAATGAGACACACATTACACTCACCCAGGGCATGAAAATCCATGTATAAATTTATAAATTTGCAAAATGTGTGCCAACATGGAGTATTCGCTAGGTGAACCACAACCAGTACACAGAGCAAATGTTTGTCACAATAGAGCTCCACAGCGCTATGCCATCATGCAGCTGTTTAAGGGAAACCCTTGGCATTTTGCGTTCAATTCAGATACTAAAATATATTCTAAAGAACCCAGTACAAACGTTATAAACCAGCAGTCAAGGTTAAAATACAAATTAATTTAAAAAACCTACACTTTTTGCAGTGTTTACATTTATGTTCCTAAAAATGACTACATTTGCGCAAAATAAACAGGCAAATGTCTAAATATTAAAATGATATTATTGTTGTAATTACTGCTATATTCTACCAAACAGGTAACAAGAATGGTCTTGAAAAGTATACAGGGAGATGGATAATTTATTACATACCTCTTCGAATGTGTTGTTAAGCAACAAGGGGTAAAAGGTTCCATAGTATTCCTCATAATATCTATAGCTAGGGGAAACTTCTTTAAGCCGACGTAGATCGGATGGAATTCCAAAACTGTTGTAATTGGTGAACATGTCAAAAGTCCACTTTAGCACGTCCCCGATCAAAATGGCCTGATCAAGCCTGGGACCTGCTTCACTATACGACATGGTTCCGAGCACAGGCGCCTCGGGTCTTTGGTAAGTCTTGTACGTAGGAGCATGTGACAGAGCGCCAGTCGCACTACTTGGGGTGGGCAGAGGTTTAAATGAGACGTGACGTCTGGGTGGAGGAGGCCGTTTGAATTCAGACGGAGGTATATTTGTTCTAGGTGCAGGTAACGGTCGAACAAGCTTGTTCTTCATGGCAACCTGTGGTAGTTTAGTCGTCTTCATTTCCTCAGCCAGTGTAGCACTCCTGGAACTGGGAGCATATATTTTGGTGGTGGATGGTTTGGCCTTCTTCAGCGAGGAGGGCGACATGCCAGGCTTTAGGAATACATGATCATTGTTATCCATTTGACCTGGGAGTATTTTAGGTACCACAGGTTCTACCTGAGCAGTACCTTCCAAGACAAGCTTGTCTCCTTGCTGATCACTGTGAAAGGAGGGTGCAGTATTCATTTGGCTTTCAGGCTCAATGTCCATATCAATGGGATCCCTTTGGGTGTAAAATGTACCTTCCTCCATTTGTGAGCACAGTTCCATATCCAATGGCTGATTTTGTGTGAGACACACATCGTCAAGGTCCCTGTCATCAGAAGCAATATCGACACCAAAAGGTTTATCTTCAAAAGTACTGCCAGTCACGTGATCAACTCCCTCATTATGCTCTATTGAACTCCTTGAAAAATCAGGCTTTTGGATACAGTTACTATTGTATTGTGTGACTGAAGAACTTGGTTTGTTGTTTTCAGTCAAATTCAGTTCTGAGCCACTCAGTTTCCGAGTTCTCTCTTCCTGCCTTTGACCCACTTTTCTTTCACCCCCTTTGATTCCAGCCACAGAACCAATGAGTGATGTGTGCCGAAGCTCATCATCCTTCGACGCGACTATATGGTCTCCTTTGTTGCATGCTGCTCTTGTCTGCTCAGTGGTGCGGTCAGTGGCACCTGAACCTGGCAATGATGAACGCTTTGCTCTACTCTGCCTGAAATACTGCATGTCTTGAGAGGCCAGTAATTTTTTAGGACGCCTGGCATTCATTCTCTGAGGGCGGATCATGTTTGACCTTCTGGTTCTCCGCATACGCAGGCCTGGCTCAACTCTAAATTCCTGTCCATGTTTTCTCAACTTCCCAACACATTCTGAGGACCGTTGGGAAAGATCAGGAGCTATACGTTCTTTTTTCTTTAGTCCCAACTTCTCTGCAGTAGAAACAGATTCCACAGGCTTTCTGACTTTTTTTGGAGGAACTATGGCAGGCATGCCAGTGGCAGCGGAGGAAGAGCCAGCAGCAGTCACAGCTCCTTTGGGCTCCCTTTCTTTTTTGTGAGGTTGCATTCTCTTCTTTATTGAGGGGAACCTTTTTCCAGTACATTTAACAGGTAAATCTTTTGCACTTCGAAAAACAGTGTCTGTGCCAATGCTTGCCTTCGGTTTTGATGAAGTTTTCTGCTTTTTCAACCGGTCTTCTAGCAGTGATACAGTGTTTTCTATAGACTCATCTGAAACGGGATCCGTATCGTACTCGCAAGTGCTGGAAGAAGCCATTACGCCTGGACTCGGCGGTGCTTTACTGACCGGTTTCTCTTTCTTGGTCTCTTGGGCAGATGCACTGGTATAGACAGGACAATCACTCCATTCCGAATGCACATGATCCTGGCTTTCAAATTCAAACAACTGTGAGTCACACTCATTTAAATCACCACCATAAATATCTCCTGGACTGCTTTCTGCATCAGCATCGGGAGATTCAGTCTTCACCTTTAAGTTATTTGCCTTTCCAGATTCATTCCCAGTTCCTTTATTACTGCACAGAGAAATGTCAGAGTTCTCAGTAGACTCTGAATCGGAGATAACAATGACATCATTTTCAGCATTTTCCAGTGTTTTGTTCACTTTCTGCTTTACTCTCCTTAATGGTTTGGAGACCTCTGTACTGGACTCAAGGGCATGTATGTCCCCTTCATTTGCAGACACATCCTTTTCACTACGATCCCTGTCAGGTTTGTGAATAGATACTGTACTTAAATGTTTTATCTTTTGTGTTTTTTTTAAATGGCTTTTAACAACCGAGAGAGGAAGATTGTCACTGGGTGCAGTATAATCAGATATTACAGATTCTGACCTCTCCAGGTGTTCTTCATTCCCAGCAATATTTGGATGTTCTTCAGCAGTCCTGTTGAGACCTGGCTGATGTTCAGATGACATGCCCTCTAAGTCTTTAAAGTTGAACTTCGTTGCAATAACTTTAAGCTTCGGAAAAGACTGGCCTAATTTGGATTTGATAGCTTGTAGCTTGTTTGGGTCTAAAAGCTTGGAGGACTGAAGAAGTTCTTTCAATTTTGTACCTGTCGCTGCATGGTGATGTTCAGGAACCAAAGCTTCTTTTTTTGCCACAATGCCATCTTCTTGCACAGCTTTAACATTCACATCGTCATTGGCATCCATTCTGCCATATCGCTCATTGTCCCACACTGGTTCACGTTTTACAGCTTGCTTACAATCTTCAGTGAATTTGTGACTATCGCTGCTATCTACAGGGCTCATTTCAGGATACATGCTCTCGATACAGTCAGTAAGTGGAGCGGAATGCTTCTCCTTCATCACCTTAACAAGCTGTTTCAAACAACCCTGTAGCTCTATTGCCTCCCCATCTGTAAGCTTCCATTGCTTTTGTGGTGCTTCACGAATTTGCTTATTAAGCAGGTCCAAAAAATGCATGACTTTGCTGTGTGAAGTCAGTTTCCCACCCTCTCTTAGAAGACAGCGTATTGTCTGCATGCATGCTTGGGGGACTGCAATTGTAACCGGAGAGTTGCAAGACAAGGAAGCAGAGGACAAACTGTGTGACCCACTGTCTGAGATGAGACTGAAAGCTGTACTGGGTAGGGTGGCACATTTCACTATCACTTCAACCCATTTCGGTGAAGGGTAATAGAGCACATTCATACGGCTCCTACTCAAGTGAAACTCGATAACATGAACAAGGATGAAGATGAAAACCTCAGTGACTTCATCACAAGTCTGAACTCGTCCATTGATGAGGTCCTTGATTTCCCCACAAAGATAGTTGATGACTTCCTCAATGTAGACGATGCTGAGCTCGTTCAGGTCCATCACAGACTTCACAAAGGGGATGAACCACAAGAAGGTGCTGTGGTGCACACGCATGTCCAGGCCCAAGTCATGCTGCAGTACATTTACCAGCCAGTGCATCTCTTCAAAAATAAGGCTGTTACTTTCTCCACATGCTGACTTTCTAGTACTGGTAACCTGTTTTAAAAAAAAAAAGAAAAAATATAAATTTTGCTAAAAATTATTACACTGTGTGCAGAATTATTAGGCAAGTACTATTTCCGGACATTTTTTAGCAAAAGTTGGGCAGACAAAAATAAATTCTGAAGTTTTTTTGCTCCAAATAAATGAATTTAGAGAGAAAATGTTACATTAGACTTTCACAAACAAAAATAATAATAAAAAAAAAATTCTGCACACTGAAAATCAAGTTATTAGGCAATCAGAAACTAAGTGAATTCTCACCATCAACAGAAATAATAAAATTGTCTTATTTAGTCTATAAGGAATAGCAAACTTCACCAAGTTTACCACCTTTCTTATGAGTGACCATCATGAGCCTGTTTGCCATTGAACCAGTCAAGTTTTTGCTCTGATCCCGTCCTATATTAGCTACATCAGCTAGGATCGCCTCCCAGACGCTGCTCTGAGAAGTGACACTGCTCATACTTTAGTCTGGCCCTGTAGCTCTCAACAGGTGTCAAGTCAGGCGGTGATGGGGGCCTGGCCATAATTCAATCACCTTTCTTGGCCAACCTATGGAATACTTTGATGCATAGGAAGGGGCACCATCCTGCAAGAATATCATGGGATGGGGCACTGTCCTGCATGCACATCATATCCTTTTTGAAAGCTGCCGACTTCTTCCTGTACCTGTGTTTGAAGGTGGTATCGTCTATAAATTGGCATTAGATCTTGTGGTTAATTTTTATACCATCTGGAAGTCTGAAAGATCCAACAAGCTCATCACTGATAACTGATAAGTTCATAACTGTAGCCCACACCATCACTCCTCCACCACCCTGTTGGAGCTTGAAGAAAGTGACCATGATCCATGGGCCCATCCATCTGCTCCATGTAGAGTCACTCTAATCTCATCTGTTCACAAAACCTTTATAAAATCACTCTTGAGACATGTCTGTGCACATTCTTGACATTTTAGCTTGCATGCCTTATTGAGTGGAGGTTATGTTTCAGCCTTTGTGACCCTAGCGATGTCATGTAACACACTGCACATAGGGCTTCCAGAGATTCCATTCAGATTGCAGGTTTTTTTTTTTTTTTTTAAATGGTCGCATTTGATTCTAAAGAGTTTCTGCAAGTCTCCACTTTAAGTTGGCACATAGCTATGACAGTTAATTTATGTCTTCTCGCTTCATGCTTCTACCGTACTTTTTGTCCTCTTGTCTGCTGGCCACAAGACACTGTACAGTAATCATGTTTTAAATGGTTTAGGAATTTTGATTGTTTTGCATCCCTCTGACTGGCACTTTACAGTTTAGTTTTTTTCTGCTCTCTGCAAGGCCCATTTTTATAGGCATAAAATATATAAAATAATTCTGCACAGGGGAGAGTATCTAAGTTTTCCTGTTTTTCCCCCGCAAACAGAAAGTACTCAGACAAAATATTGAACATATGCTGCCTTTTAGACAGTTCATTCTTAATTACAGATTCATCTGGACTGAAAATATTGGTCGGGAGAGAAGATACAAATAAAACACACACTTGCCTAATAATTCTGCACACAGCGTATGCCTAAATAGTAATGATCTGTTAGGTTACGGCAGAAGCGTTTCATGGTAACCCTGTGCACATAGGATAAATGTAAAACATGACATACTATAGTACCCAGTCGCAAATAACTTACACACTGTAGATTCTAATAGCAACTTTCAATTTTTCTAATTGTATTGGGGGGGGATGTGACTCAACATCAAGTAAACCACTTGATTGTAACATTTCAGTATATACTGGAAATAAAAGTGTGTTACATGGGTGAGTTTCTTGTAATCATGATTATAAATCACCACTTATGATTTACCTTTTTTGTTTCATTACAGTCATAGATCATCTGGCTGCAAGTCATATCGTCATCATTCTCCATTTCAACTTTGACTCTGGGCCTTAAAAGAAAAGAATACAACCGTCACAAAATATTCAAGCAAACACTCAAGACATCTGAACAAGACATCTGGATAAACGCTGACAACTTCAGGAAAAGTAGGATTGCCGCAAGGGAACTGAATTACATCAGAGATTTCCGACGGATCTTGTTTATTTCTGCAGTGTAGCTGGGGCTCCCTGTTATTGCCTGGAAGGCTGCTGTGGGTTCAATTAACTGGCCCCAGATTCTGGAGCCCAAGCAATGCAAAATGACCATGAAGCACTGCAGAGCTGGCCAAAACGGATCCATAGTCTCATCTAAGGGAAGAAAAGAACGAACCAAACACAGAAGTCAACATTTCCTTTTTATACTGGAATTGTTGTATCTGATATTTTTTAATTGTTTAAGATTTAACATAAAATTACTAATATGACTTAATATCTTCGACACATTTTAGCACAAAAATGGAACTCACCTTCCACCGTCTTCTCCATTGTTGTAAGTATGCACTTAATAATTTCAGTCTGCTTAGTGGGGGCCAGCACCAGGGAGTCCATTGCTTGACCATCCAGCTGGGTGAGAAGCATGCATATTCCTGGAGAATAACATGGAGGAAGCAGTTAAAGTAGATATATTCCATTCCATTATAAATGGCTGAATCCATGCATTGTTGGAGCCTACACATTTATGACAATAGCATTTACAAATTGGGATAGCAGAGATCTGACCCTGTTTGCATTGCTGCAAATCACTGAAATCGAGACCGCAGCTAGCAAAAAGGTATCTGATAAATCTACATAGATAATGAGAATAAACTACCTAGCCAGTAATCTTTATAGTTCTTTGCATCATAGAGATGGGGTGAAAGTAAAACACTCTTCTCGTTCTCAGAAGTGCATGAAATGTATATGTCAGAATTCTGGAACAGGTCAAGGTCCAGTACATGAAACATCAGTGAGAAGGTTTCCTTAAGCTCATAGAAGTCATCTCGGTCCACTTTTCCCAGTGATTTGGCTGCACGTATCGCCCACCGTCTCACCTGGACAAATTATAAAAACAAAGCAGCTGCATTGTGTGTGGCAAAGGCTGAAAGATCCCCGAGAATAAAAGGACACATTTCTTACATTCCATCATAGCTCACACTCCCTTACCTGCTCATTGGGATATACTAGCAAGAGGTATATGCCCGGAAATTTCTCAAAAACTTTAAAAGGGTTCAGCTTCTCCATCTTGCACAGTGCTTCCACAAACATCTCCGCTGCAACAGAACGACATGCCTCCTGGTTCATTTTGTTGTATGAATTCATGACAATGTTTCTCAGTCTGGTCCTCAGAAACCCAGTCAGTCCTTGCCGGACAGTCCACATTTTTGTTCCCTGCTAGCTCAGAGCAAAAACGCGTACTCTAATGATCCAAACGACATAACTCCATAAAAAAAGAAATAAAGGTTAAAAGGTTAGGATTTATAAAAGAAACATACTGAACAGAAGACTGCCATATAGTGAAATCACCAGAGTGAATCCAGTAAATACTTGATGTCCACTTGTTTTCATATTCAGTGTTCATACAGGCTTTACGCCAGAGGCCAGGAAAGTTGATGTCTGAATGTATAGCAAACACAGCTCATTTGCACATGATGCAATATAATTGAACTTCCTTCACAGGGACCCAAATCGCTATGACCCAAACTGGAAGAGCAGATATCAAAATCTAACATTGATATTTACTGCAGTATAAATGGAAACAGTCAGGCTCGAAGCAGCATTTAATTTACTCTGTATCTTGCACCTGTATCTACAATAGGGGTGGCCAACCTTATCCCCAAAGGCAATGTTCACATCTGGAATTAACAAGTATCCAGGGCAATCTGATCACAAGTGGGCACTGCTAAATACATCAGGTAACACCTTGCATTAACATGCGTCTCCGTATGCATCTCAACCGACCGCTCATAATCTCACTTTCCTGCAACTTATTTAAATAAGCACGTAAATCACTTCCGTATGTAGAATCTGCCAAGCATTAAAAGAAATCAAAAGCTATTTCCGCATTTCAGGGTAACCAAAGCGCCCAAGATGTTTGTATGGAAAGTCATAATGTTCATAATGAAATACACCTATAAATGAATGAATAAATAAACACATTTCAATTTGTGAGTCTTTATTTAAATAAGAAATAATACCCTTTATGGAATTAACAGATATCTTCTACATATAATCTTTAAATTGTATTTCGTAACACTGATATCCATTAGATTGTTGTTATAAAATATTATTTCACATAATGCAAATGCGATTTCTTTTATTGTGAAATATAATTTGAATTAAGTTCAATTTTTCATGTTATAGGCATTCATTTTTATAATGCGTCAACATGATATAAATGTTAACCTAATTATTGAAAGACCTTTTTAATACTTTTCTATTCAAGAGCAAAGGATTCAGTCTGTAATGCATTATGTTGGTTGCCATATGACAATATTTTAGTTTTTTTATTATAACCAATGAAGCGCAATCTGTGAAAATTTCATTGTTTAATCTGATATACTGAATTATAAGTAGTCATGGCCAGAATGGGACTGAATTTCTAACCAGGAATTCAAGCCCCTGGACAGCTCAATATAAAACAATATACACACACACACACACAATTGCACTATCAATATGTTTCCATTGACAAATCCATTATCTAGGTTACTGCACATTCTTATCCACCGGCTTTAATTTTGCGTGTATTTTTACTGGGACGTTTCACCAATATTAATAAAACGTGGAGCAGCTTTGACGTAAATAAGGACGCTTCATCACTGAGTGCATTAAATATATGATCAGTGCAAATTTCACAACTTCTAATAAATCACTTACTCAGTAACAAATTATTTTTCCCGAATTTGCACAGAACATGAATGACGGGGCAATTTGATGTTTGTATGAGAATGGGTCACAAAAGTCCTATATTCCCGGTAGATTCAAACTTATGGCTGCAGGGAAAAAGATGTGATGTTGTTCACAATGCACTTTAGTACACAGTAGCCCACTCTGGACTGACATACGTTCGGACATAAATCGTAGGTTAGTAAACAGCATTTGAGGTCGCACATACTTCCGCTCACATGAGTTCGTCAGTTGAGTAGCGGCCGGGAACACATTCACACTGCTTTAAGAATGCTGCCATGTGCGGCCCAGACCACCTCCACGTGCAGCCCGAGTGATCTGATCTCAATGTGCCCTTGATCTGTTTTGGATGCATTCACCCCTGTATTTAGAGCTGTCCGTTTGTGACCGGCTCACTCAGGATGCATGTTGATACCACGTGGGCACAGGGCTAAAGGGGGAGTGTGTATGCAGATTTTTGGGGTAACCTTTAGGTCAGCTGCTCAAACCTAGGGGTGAGAACTCTGCAGACAATTAGGAAATTGCAATGGGAAGAAAAAAAAACAAAAAAAAAAAAAAAAAACTTTCTGCATAAAACTGGCCACCCGTGGTGTACAACATCAAAACATGCATCATTCAGAAAGAGCGCGCGCGCACACACACACACACACACGATTCATTACAAGCAATTCAGGCACTTATCTGGCTAAATAATGAGTAATAAGGTGTTCAAGAATTTTAGAACTAAAAAAAAAAAAAAAAAAAAAAAAAAAAAAAAAAAAAAAAAAAAAAAAACACACACTTTTTAAAGAGATGTTTTCTGGTCAATACTGGAGTGTGTTCCCTGCAAGGTTTAGCAATGAAGACGAAAGGGGACTCACTCAACTGCCGGTTTTCCAACAAGTAGGGGTACTTCAGCATTTCTGTTATTGGAACCCGTAAAAGGTTCTCAAACTCAGCTCCTGTGATCTTTGGGACGAGAATCTCCTGGTCCTCCTCCACAATGAATAGGTCATCATCTTCCAGCTCTTCGGCACATGCCTGGGTGAAGCATGCCAAGAGGCGTGATACCTCCAGCTCCTGTAGCCTCTGGGGAGGGAACAGCACAGTCATCCATTTTAATCTTCAGGGAAATTAAACCTGACAACCCAGCAGAACTGCAGAAGCAAAAGGTGATTTATTCCCATTAAACAGACTATACAGGTTTAAGCTGTGTGCTTATATATTTTGGTCGTTAACGCTGGAGTTGAGCACTTTACAGACTATTTAAAATTATAAATTGCTGTTTGAGCAGAGAGACAAGTTTGCAGTACCGCAGGCGGTTGGGGCAGCTCGGCCTTCGCTCTGTGGTACTCCACCACACACTCCAGGCAGAAGCAGAGGTCCTCGTTGACTGCCCGTTCATCATCAGCTGTCAGTAGTCCAGAGCAATACTTTTGAAGCAGCTCATTAACACCCAAGGTGACAGGGGTACACCAGCGACATGTACTCATCTGTGCAACATAAAAAAAAGTTATTATGGGAGCTTTTCCAATAGGATAAGGAAAGGTATGAACTTTCAGCATCAGGAAGCTGACAGGTCACGTAGTAATGCCCACTCACTGAAAACAAGCCCAAAGTCTCCACATTATCACAATTCTACTGCAAGCAAGTTACCATATTTCACCATTACCACAGAAACCCTGACCCATAGTATAGCTGCCAGTATTTAATACAACTGGAACACACACATTGGGGGGGGGGGGGGAAGCATTATACACAATGTATCTTTACACAGCTTCTAGTTCAGGGTCAGTTAGGCACAGATTAAAAAGCACTTATTTTTGCAAAAGTACCAATTTGCGGCAAAAAAGCTGACCATACAGCCAACCCTGACCATGTGTCAGGGAAAAAAACCGATAGAAATTAGTATATAGATAGCAGAAGAAAGGAGTTTTAATTACAGTGATCACCCAAAAAAAAAAAAATTGGGTCTCATACTTTGTTCCAGTCAATAGTATTAAAATAAACAAGAAAGGACCAAAGAGGCAGTGGGTAAATTTTATAACAGCTAGGAGGAAGAAACATGGAAATGAACTGGACAAGAGCAGCGACAGGGCCCGAACACAGCTGCTCAGCAGTGGTGCCAAGTAGAAATTGTCATCACATCTTGTGGTGGCAACTTCCTGCCCAAAGATCTCGATCGCGTGCAAGCGCACCCACCTGTCCACACGCGTTTCCGTTCTATCTGTGCGCAGTAAAATGCCTGCGTGGATTATGGTTACCATTGTGTTGGAGTATGCACACAAGGACCAATGCTAGCCCACTTCTGATTGGTTACAACAGGACAATGCTAGATAAGGAAGAACAGACCACTGTTAAGCCTTAAACGTATCCTCAGATTTCCAGATTGCGTGGCATTATGGACCACATCCTTCCCCAGGCATATACCAGAATTATGCAAAGTAAGACAAGGTTTGGAATAGAACATTTCCAAAATGTAGTACACTATGGTTAAGCCACTGTAATTGATGTATAACAGACTCCCTATATATCAAAATCCAGAAAGGCCATGACCCGACTCAAAATATAGTCAGGCAATGCATCTAAACTTCCATATAAAGATTACATAAGATCTTCAATTAACTGTCGATAAGGAACATCACTTAACGGAACACTAGCAAATCACATTACAGAAAACAGGAACACAATTCCAATCAATCATATAGTAGTCATTCATGAATGGACAACCTATGCCCAACAAATGCACAACAAGATTGACCAAGTTAGCTGAGCATGCCCCAGATAAGCTCCCTCTGAGGCAAGTGTCAATGAAGAAGACAACAGCTCAGCAGATACATTTTTAAAAAGGAGATATTGGATGTTTCTCAACATGTGTACATGACTGTACATGTAAAACGGGTATACGACCACCTCACCTATCATTGCCGAAGACCCGTTCCTATGCCAAGAACAGATGTATAGAGGACAGTTTAAAAAAAAAAAAAAAAAAAAAAAAAAACAGTTCTTGCCCCACCCCAAATATTAAGGAAACATCCTTTGCATCATCATCAAAACAAACTGTGTCCTAGAATAAGGGTAGCATGATGTGTGGGTTGTGGCCTGCTGGGGGTAGGATGCTGCATGCCCCACCCTCTAGCCCACTCAGGGTGCACGGCGGGCCCAGCCAGCCTTGGTTAGCCAAGCACAACTTTCCCCCAAATCAATCTTCCTTTTGCTCCTACCTCTCCTCTCATCCATCTCTACCCAACAATGTATCACTTTAATCTCCAACACACACAAAGACAAACGCACCATTAAGGGGATAGCATAGTATGCAACTTCAACAGTCTAGACATATTCACTACATAACACCTTAGTTCGGTTATTGTATTTTTAATTAATTTCATTATTTTCCTTTCTTCTGTTCTGTCGCTCTCCTTTCCAACAACTTCATGTCACCTAGTTGTAAGCTTTTGACCATTTAAAAAGACAATTAGCAAGACCAATCATGCTAAAAGACCACAAGTACAGACTTTGCATTCTTGATAGAAACGCCCATTGTGGATAAACAAGGCAAAAAGAGATCAGAAGTGTGGCAGTAATTTCTGCAGTTTAAAGTTCGACACACAAACTCTTGTGGTGCATTTGTAAACTTTGCAAAAAAAATAAAAAAAATTTTGTAAAACTTAACATTAGATTTCAGTTTACTGTCCATTCAATTTGTCGCATTTGTTCCTGTTCTGAACGTGTTTAACGGCCTCTCTAACGCCCATGCTACCACCTAGAAATTGAAGCTACCAAATGCTTTTTGGAAAAGCAAAAAGGGACGAGATGGGAATCTGCCATCTGAGCTTGACCAGACACCTGTCCAAAGCATGGCCATCTGCCTCAGGCACAGTTGAGGCTTGGAGAAAACAGAGGACCTGCCAGTAAGAAGCTGGAGGGGACCCATGAGACTTTGCCAAAAGCACACCAGAGGCATCCAACCTGCTGCACTGGCAGTTTGAAAAGGTGGCAGCTTTGGAGAGATACCTGGTGGGTTGTGCTGAGATACTGAAAAGCCCAAGGCTGAACACTGTCTGCCTTTAACCATGGGAGCAAAGAGAATCTTTTAGCCTCTCAGCTTGACTTTTCTGCTGTTGGCCCAGGCAGGAGCCAATGAGGGGCAGACAAAATGTAAAGAATACCAGGGTCCCAAGCCAGGAAATATTCTGAAACGATTACAAAAAAGCGTTTTTCCTGGTAGTTTGGCAGTCTTCATACATGTTCTTAACACCTGCCCAATTTAGGTGAAGGTTTTACACCGGGGGGGGGGGGGGGGCCCAATCTTAACCAGCACTCACAATGACCCTGTCTGGCAACTCCCTAATTTGATTATCAATTAGAGGACTGACTGACTGAAGAGTCCTCACACCTGGGTTTGAACTGCTGACCTAAAGGCTACCCCAAAAATTCACACACACCGGCCCTCTGCAGATAAGACTGGCCATCCATCTAATACCTGTGACCGGTGGAAGCATCATAAATGTCCATGTTCCAAGCAAGAGCATAAAGGTAAAATAATGTATGTCCAGTTAAAACAAGAATGAGTACAGCAAAGGGTTCTGGAAATATCCAACAAAATAGCAGATGCACAGAAACCGTTTCTATACATTTCCCATAACAATAAGAAGTAGAAATGGATATTAGAAATGAGTTTCCTTCATGATCAAAACATTAAGTGAATAAAGACATAAAAAAACTATAACATGAGTTTATGCATTAACAAAAAATAAAAATTAAATTAAATCTTAGGGAGGCCATGGGATAAAACTCAGAAGGTTGCTGGTTCAAATCCCAGAGTCAGAGTGATCCTACCATTGGTACCTGAACCCCCGTTGCTACAGGGACTGACCCTAATGTCTCAACTGCACCATTTTCTAGAAGGTGGCCTTCTGGGATGCTTTCCAAGCCGTCCTGAAGGAGGTCCTACATTTTTTTATATGCCGAGCACCCAGTGGCCATTTTACCTTCATTCCTGGTCTAACTCCTACAAACCTCTCTACTGGGTTTAAATCAGGTGGCCAGGTCACGTGGGGCAACACTCTCACTCTCCTTTGTAGGCGGCTTGGCGTGTCCAAACTTTTGACTGGTATTGTGCATTTCTAATGGAATATGCTTCCATGATTTGCTAAAATTAGATTATATACAAGAAATGACCATAGTGACACGATCAAGCATTTATGCTCAACTTGGGCTTCAGCTAAAAATGCCTGACACTAAGGAAATGTACCACGAATTCATACAGAAATCACAGCACGCTGGAGTTGCCTACATTCAATATGGGCCTTACGTTAAGGCCCAGGGGCCTCATGCATAACGACGTGCATAGAATTCACACTAAAACATGGCGTACGGACAAAACTAGGAATGCGCGTAAGCAAGAAAAAATCCAGATGCATAAAACTTTGCGTAAGCACAGATCGACGCACATTCCCTTTATAAATGCCAATGAGCGCAAAATTTTACGTACATGAACGAGCCCACAGCCACCCCCCGACCCGCCCATGATTATGCATAATTGCATATGTAAATCTGTATAAATACCCGCTTTGTTCTGTTTTTCTTAAACAGCAATGGATAAACCACGTGGGAAAAATAAGTATTTTAGTGAGTTTGAAGTGGAGGTCATGTTAACAGAAATCGAGAAAAGAAAAAAGTTATATTATTTGGTGGTTTAATTAGTGGCATCAGCACTAAAGTTGACGGAGCGGCAGAATGTGGTGGAGTTAATTCTTGCTATTATATTAATGAGACGCATGTTCGAATCAGACATAATTTGTACATTAATAGGGTGAAAGTGCTTTCGATTTACATAAGCAACTTCGTTCTCTGAAGGTTCTTTTATAGCAATGTGAGTACAGTCGATGGCTCCGATTACATTGGGAAAACCGGACATCGCTGCAAATTACTTTAATGTTTGCCTGTTCAACCACAGTGTAAGAAAATTTTATATATCTTGGTGACAAGCGGATTATGCCGTCGCATACAGCAGGCATGACGCGACTTGGTGTTGATTAAATCACCTGACTATGATCCCAGAATACGCGCTCTCTTCCAATTCTTCCATAAGCTACGTCTTCCAATAACGTCGGTGTATTGGATAAAGTCAGCGTCATGATTGTGAGTTAAAAAAGGAAAACCACAGTAGCAATGATTTACGACTGAGAGCCATCCGTGTACAAAACCGAGCAGAAACGTGCGTACGCCATGTGTGGAGCTGCCGTGAGAATGTGCGTAGCGGTACGTCAAGTTTCGTTTTTATACATCTTGACGTGAGCGTGGAAACGGACGTATGCAACATTTTCGTACGTACGCACCGTTTATACATGAGGCCCCAGATCACCAAGGGTAATCAAAGGATAAATGTGAAAAAGTTTGTTATACAGCAGCTGTACACTTAACACCCTGAATATCCATAAACAGTTAAAGGAAAAGTAATTATACGGGTGGGACAGACTGCTACACACTGCGATTCTTCAATTTGAGATCAAAGCAAGTTTAATTTGATATCAAATTAATGTAGGTTACTGTAATTACATTGGTCGTATATTTGTTATTGCTAATATACGTGCACAGCTGAACATGACCTAACTTATGGGGGCCAACATGCCTGGCACAGTGTTATCCTGAATGAGCGAGCATGTTCAGAGACCTTTCCGGCACAGGTGCAATTTAAATCCAAAGTTTTAGCAAACTACAGTAAACAAACAGACATGACTATTAGACATTGCTACCTGGAAGAATTGCAGCAACATTAAATACTGAGGTATTATGACAAACATCTACATAAATCTCTCCAGACACCACCCCACCCCGATACGGATGACCACAAACTTGCAGCTACATGTGCCTAAAGAAAAGCAAAAAAAAGAAAAAGAAAACCACACACCCCATCAAGACGGCTTTAAACATCCTCCCAAGAAGTAGACACAGCCAAGTTACCAAGTTACATTTAAACAAATAATTCAATTGCCATGTTCTGCAGGAAATTACACTTTATTTTTTAAATCTAAGACACATTCAGTTCACAATTTCAGCTTGTCGGCTCAGGCTTAATTTTTATGCCATGCTTTTCCAATAATATACTTTTTGCAAAAGGTAGTCATGTCATTTGCCACATTTTTAATTCTGATCCCTTAACTGCTAAAAAAGTTGCTAGTGCTGTTGGTTCTCAAGTTTGCCCTAAACAGTTGTGATAATTTTTTTTCAAGGTATATTAGTTAAGTAGAGCTTAATAAAGGTTCTTTAAAGCAAAAAGATACTTGGGCTGTAATGGTACATCGTTTAGTACATCATTTTTGGTTCAGTATGCGCAATAAAACTGACAAATACATTTATTGACAGGAGCAGAACCAAAGTTCACAAGTAGATGTGTAGCTGTTCCTAACTTTAGCTATTAAATCTGCAAATGTCATTTCGAAATAAAATTCTATTTTCCCTGCTGTACCGAAACTACACCAACCCATTAAAAAAAAAAAAACAAACTCGGTTTTGGTTAAGTCATTGACAACACGCCACAGCTCACAACAACGAAATGTGTCCTCTGCATTTAACCCATATGTGACAATGCTCAGGGTACCTCAGTGGTGCCTTGCTGGTCGGGGATTCGAACCTACAATCTTTCAATTACAAGCGCGCGTCCCTAACCTTTAAGCTACCACTGCACATTAAGCCACCGTTTGCACTGAACAGTGAATTATCTGTCCCGCTGGACCCCTAGGACACACAATACTTAAACAGACCAGAAATCCAGCAAGTTACTCTTGCTTAGATTAACTTCTCTTCAGAACAAGATGAAGTCCGCCAATTCCCAACCGCAGTAATCAAACCTACCTGCAGGCCAAAAACAATTCGTGCATTTCTTGTCTTACGAATCATAGCATATTAATTTAGGCTGACACTGAAACAGAAAGACTAATGTTAATATGAAAAATTTCTACAAAGATGTAAACCAAAACCAAAAATAACTGACTACATAAACTTACCCCTTCTACTATAACACACACCTAAAACCCAATTCGTAGTTCACTTTTCTGTATGCCATTAATGCACAGGGTGAGTGATGCAAATTGTCAAACAACATCTGTGCAGACCGTGCTCATGTGCAGTCCAAATTCGGAGTCTAGCAGACTTTTCGTGCAGCGGTGCATGTCGAGCACACATGTGCAAGAAAGTCTGCTAGTCTGGTATCCTGTCATTGTTGTAGCCAGTGCATGCGTACAGCAGTCTCGGTACGATAAATACGTATGTAGAAGTCCGTATGCACGACCATGTGGACCACACCAATATGTAGAAAAGCAAAACATGAACTAGGTTTAAATCAACACTGGTGAAGCCAGTCGGTTTTAGAATTTCACATTACTTGTTAAATGGCGATCCAGTGCTTAAAGGCATTTCCTGTGATTGTAATATAAATACACCTGTAACTGCAAAGTACTAGGTACTAGTGATTCAGTTTCCCATAAAAAAATGGCACCATGAAGACACAGGAACACTCCAAAAAAAAGTTACTGAAGTCACAGTCAAGGGACGACCAAAACAATGTCCAAGTCATACTGTCAGAGTACACAGTTAGAACTCAGACTTAAGGCTGAAATTACTGGCAAAAGGTCCCTCTGCTAAACAGTGATATCAAACAGCAAATACTTGAAAAAAAGTAACCATCCTATTGCACAAGTCAAGTTTGAACCAAAAAATAAAATAAATTCAAAATTTCACACAATTGCTTCAAATGTATTCGAATACCTCAAATGCCTCCCCCCAAAAAAAGGACACACAGAACCATCCTTTCAGTTAAGGAACAGAACATATGACGTCATATTTATACAGCCCCTAAAAGGTCAGGGCATCAAAAAATTATTTAAAATTATTTTTAAAGAGTTTTGTTACCTCACATTCTTTTTTTGATCCCTTGCGATACTTTTGTGATCCTACTACACTTGCCCACTTGCTATTTGCCGCAATGTGACGGCAAAAATAAACCTAAATACAGACATGTCCTGTAAAAGCGTACTTTAAGCTTTAAACTATGGGGGACAATGTATGCAACTTCAATTTTATGTTTTTACACACAATTATTAAATTGCACTGTGGAATTCAACACCAGTGACTAAGCAAGACAGCTGGGCTATTGAACATGAAGTGCACACACGAACACTGAAATATTACAAAACATTGAAAAGTAAACTGCATATAAAGCTGACTTCGCCAGTGATTAAACCCAAACCCGCTTTCTGGAATATTTTAGTATAGATCCAAATGTGCCCAGATAAATCTAGTGAGAATACAAGGGAGATATACCCAAAAATGGTTGAGGTTTAAACCCCATGACACCACAGGTAAGAACTTTACGTTCAGTTTTGCAGCTGTAATATCTTTCTACCAAAAAAAAAAAAAACTTTTCCAGTTTTCTTAAAGATGAATTTGAATACATATTTCAACGTTTGTGTGTGCACTTCATGTTCAGTAGCCCAGCTGTCTTGTTTACAGTCACTGGCTGTGAATGGACTAAGTGTCATTAATAAATATGTATAAAAACCACTCATATGAAAGTTACATGGTGTGCATTGTCCCCCATAGTTTAATGTTTGAAGCACATTTAACTGGATGTCCGCATCGTTTAGGTTTATACTTCCATTTTAGGCTTCGTACTTTAAAACACATACAGTACAGTCATTACTAGCAACGCAAAACTATTTCAAAAAAAATATTTTCCCACCCTGACTTTTTAGGTGTTCCGTAGATGAGAAACAAAATCACAACAAATTGTGTATTACGCTTATAGGCTACAGTGACACTTTAAAACTTGAATGGGTTACAGTTCATACATGAACTCTTCACATCATGTTTCAACAAATGTTTCAATATCGGTTAAAAAAAAAATTACAGCCCTATTGAGCAATGCTGGTAGCAAGTGTGAGATTTCTCATTTGGACTTTAAAGAAGTTTTCTTAATTAGTGTCAAGAAGGCCTAATTAAAGTCACAAGGATTCAATGTTGTAAAACAGTTACATGATGGGAAGGAATGTTGTGTGCAATACGCGTGTGCGGCTTGATAATTCGATGCCATTGGCGATTTTAAAACTCATCCAGTTTCTGTCTATATTGTCATAGTATACCTGTGCTAATATGCTTCTCGAGACCTATACCTGTACACCCCTATAAAATATGCATACCGAGGAACACAGCAGATTCACAAAAAGTGTGGGCGGATGTATCTTCTAAAACGAAACTTATGAGTTTCATGTTATGAAATAAGGAATTCCCACTTTAAGACACACCAGTATTGCTTGTTTAAATATATCCGAAAAGGGTGTTTGGCTGAGGAGGCCAACAGGCTGTGTCTAATCAGAAGGTTATCGGTTCAAATCCCAGGGTCAGCAGAGCTATTTCAACACTGAAACCCTAACAAAGACCCCCACTGCTCCAGAGACTGTCCGAGTCTGCCTTCTCAGTTGTAGCACGCTTTAGATAATAGCACCTACCAATTAAGCGTGAATATACTATGTTTTTTGGACAGTAGAAAGAAATCCACAAGGGAGGACATGCGAGATCCAGACATGAAGAGAGCACCCACAACCCTGAAGATGTCTTCAATGTAGCCTATGGACGCACCACAAACGGGCAGCTAGCTAGCACTTAATTGCTGCAATATGTCACTATGCATAAAACAAACGGATAGTTTCGATTAAAACACCACATGCACCTATGATAGCCAGCAGACTACAGAACTAGCAAAACTGTCCCTCCGTCGCTGTCGCGAAAAGTTTAGCTGCTACCGCCCGAGCCGAACACGTAGCTGACAGTCTCCAAAAACGAAACTCACCATCGTTTACGCATCGCTCATACCTCCATTTAACATTTCTGAAGGAGAAAATGTCAGAGAAAATGTCGCCAAACAACTGTTCCTCCTGCTGAAAAATACAGAGAGAAGCAACACGCCGCAACACGCCGCAACAGCCGCGACAGACACTGGGAAGTGACGTTACTGAAAGCTAATAGTCCAGTTCCGTTTTGCCAGGCCTGAAAACATGCGGCTCAAAGGCACCGTTCACCCGCCAGCGGGTCGTTCAACGTTTATCCAAGTCTACGTTCATTCACTTGGATATGGTTCTCTTAGTCCTTTTGGCGTCGCAGCATAATTCCATTCATTAGCCTTTCATCCTTGGCAAGATTTTGGAGAAACTTAAGAGCTCCAGTTATTTTTTAAAATAGCTCAAGACGTATTTTATGTGCATTTAAACAGCGCGCATAACCGACCCGGCTGGGCCAAGCGGTCACGTCAGGCCCTAGGCACGCGCGCGCACGCGGTCCCGCGGCAGCGCCTTTCACTTTTACAGACGTGCCAAGTCACGTGACGTAAACTCAAACCCAGGGCCCTGAAAATATCTTTGTGAAAATAACGGTTTAATGGGATAGACCAAGTGTTACCCTTTGTTTTTAATGATACGATTAAACAGTTTAGTAGGACAGAAATGTCGCTAATTCTTTACATAAAAATAACGTAATTTAGCCGCGTCTACATCTCATTATTAAATGTAATTATCACAGCCTTTCTCGAATAAGCCACGCACGTACTGGGAAAAGCCATCTTCGAAACCTGCTTTTCATTGGACAATAAATATATATATATGAACATTCTATCAGAATGTTTTGTTCAGCCCAAAAGAAACTGCAATGTGATGGTTAGCAAGAAATTGACTTGCTATATTTCCCTGTTGCTTTTCGTTTCAGCTTACCATGCGGTTGTTTTTATACGCGGGTGCATGATTGCCGGTGGCTCGCACGGTTGCGTTATCCTTTGTCTCTTCTGTAAGAAAATCGTGTTCTGCCGTTTATAAATGATGCTGCACGTGTCTCGAACACGGTAAACAGCTTGTCTCGATTTAGAGTTTAGCCTCCCGCTAAATTATTATAATCGCGTTTTTTAAATTGCAGCAAGAAACGACTTTTTCCATTGACAGGCTGCCCTCTTATCACTGCTAAGGCAATAAACCCTATACTGTTACGTGTGGCGGCCAATCATCACCCTGAATATTCACGCCTGTTCTATGCAATTACTTGTCTCTCTTAAGTTCGCACACCTTCGTGAAATTGTTGTGGTTTGTCTTAGCCAATCTGGAGTCAGGCGTCGCTTGTGTAGAAGATTCCGTCTTTATTGCAACAGCAAAGTTACAACCAACGCTGGACGCTGCAGAAACATGTCTGATGCCGTGTTACACACGTCTTTTCTACACCTTTTCTTATCAGATAGACTTCCCTGTGGCGAAGTAACAGCATCATCTCTTCCTTTGCCAGACCCCCACCATTTTCTTTCCCAGGTGGGCTCAGGTATTTCACGTCTCCGTGAGATTTTCTCAGCGCCTTGTCCAGTTATTTGGTTACTCGGCTCCTGAGAATACAAAATTATAGCGTAACTGTCTTTGACCTAGGTATCTCCCCATGATTCCCATCAGAAGCCTATGTAGTGTCTTTCCATGGCTATGTGGTGTATTGTATCCTGCTCTTACTAATAATACCAGCTTGTAATCTACTGATGTCATACGATGTAGTGTTGGCCAGTACAAGGCCCAAAAACATGCTTTTTTTTTTGGTTCATTTAACTTGATGCAGCAGCATCCGGAAACTGCTGAAAACATGTTCTGCTACAAACGACATTTACCAAATCTTGCTTTCCTAAATTTACATTCTCTCTACTTGTCTCTTAATGGGTTAATATGATGTGGTGTACCAGCATTCAGAAACTCCTACAAAGGTTATGTTCCGCTACAGGCTGCATTGGCTTAATGTTGCTTTCCAAGGTTACATTTTCTCTTTGTGTTATGTTATTGGGCAATAAACTCTACAGGCAGGGTGGTAGCCAATCATCACGCTGAGAATTTACACCTGTTCCATTCAGTTACTTCTCACACTTTTTGTTTGCACAACTTCAAGCCCAATGAGAATACATTTATTTTCTACTGCTTAAATTATAAGGTAATTTTAAGATCAGCTGATGAGTAGTTCTGAAGACTTCTGGAAAAAATGTAGTTCACAATCATCTATAGTATGAGAAAATGCACATTGATGTAGGGTTTAAACTTTACAAATCAATGACCAACTGCAGTCATGCTGCAATACCACGAGAACAGCCCTTGTCATGCAGTTTAATAACACTAAGTCATGATCTTTGTACATACTACAGCTGACCCAAATTGTAATCTCTTCTAATTGATCAGTTTCAAACTGATGCTGAACAAAAGGTGGCTGCAGGAGCACTTTGAGAAGAAAATGATCGAATGATGAAAGTTGAGGAATTGCATTACTGTCTCCATTTTACAGCAGTTCTTAACTGTGCCAAGGATCTGTACAATATGCGTCCAAGAAAAAGTGTTGGTTACTCTGACTTTTGTGTTTCTTCCCTAGAGCTGCTCTGGTGGCAGGTCTTAAATGGTATTTTCAATATTAAACTTGCAAGTTTGTTTGCAATATTAAGAATATTAGGGTGGGCCAAGCTTTGGTTCTGACTGCGGGTCTCAGTGACCCTCTTTCAGGAAGGGTCTTCTAGCTTTTCATGGTACTGTCCATGGAGGGTCTTTGTTGAATTGCCCACCCAATATTAGGTAGGTCCCCTTCATGCCACCAAACTAGCTCTGATCTGTCGAGGCATGGACTCCACAAGATCTCTGAAGGTGTCCTGTGGTATCTGGCACTAAGACGTTAGAAGCAGAACCTTTAAGTGTAGTAAGAAATGAGGTGGGGTCTCCTTGGACTTGTTTGTCCATCCCACAGAAGCTCGATCAGGGAGATCTGGGGAATTTGAAGGCCAAGTCAACACCTTGAACTTTTTTTTTTTTTCTTTTTTTTTTTTTCATATTCCTCAAACAATTCCTGGGTAAGTTTTGCAACATGGTGCATGATCCTGCTGCAAAGGCCACTGCCATCAAGGAAGACCATTGCCATGACGAGGTGCACTTGGTCTAACAATATTTAGGAAGGTGGTACTGTATGTGTCAAAGTAACATCCACATGAATGCCAGGACCCAGGGTTTCCCAGCAGAACATTGCCCAGAGCATCACACTGCCTCCACCCGTTTGCTTTCTTCTCTACCCCAAGTAAACGACACATTTGCACCCGGCTGTCCACATAGTGTAACAGAAAACATGACTAGTCAGACGAGGCCACCTTCTTCTATTGCTCCGTGGTCCAGTTCTGATGCTCAAGTGCCCATCGTAGGCACTTTCAGCAGTGGACAGGGGTCAGCATGGGCACTCTGAGCGGTCTGTGGTTGCGCAGCAAGCTGTGATGCAGTGTACTCTGATCACTGCATACCAGGAACACCCCACAAGACCTGCCATTTTGGAGATGTTCTGACCCAGGCGTCTAGCCGTCACAGTTTGGCCCTTGTCAAAGTCACTCAGATCCTTATGCTAACCCATTTCTGCTGGTTCAAACATGATTTTCTAGAACTAACTGACTGTTCGCTTGCTTGATACATAATGACAACCTTGACAGGTGTACAGGACTAACGAAATGACCAATATTATTCATTAATCATGCAATTCATATTTCTAAAGGAAAATTAAAGATAACCGGCCCACTCTGGGCCATGCAGACAGTATCCTGACCTACTGTATAACAGCACCAGTTGCTGTACCTCTGAGTACCAGTCAGCCAAACAGATCACTGGCCTACAAATCAGGCTCTACAACCTCTGCCTTTGTGCATTAGGATGAACTGGCGGACGATTACGTCGCCCATGTATACAGTATGTAAATTGCTTAGATGCATTGATTTCTTGAAATTCAGATACGTTGTCCATGATTCACCCATAATATTATTGTGCCATGGTTGAACTGTATAAATGTGTTTTCTACTGATTATTTGTATAACTTATTTTTCATGAATAACCTGTTTCTTAAAAAAGGGGCCAGGATGCTCCGCTAGTCGCTAGTCCTGAGGGGGAGAATAAATGGTTCCATATGTTGCACTGGCAAGATGCATATCTCGTCCTCAAGGAAAGGGGAGGATCATTATGCGGGACACTTATCTTGTCCTCAGGAAACAAAGGACCTTATCTTGTTTAGCAGGGTTGGGAAGGCATTGAGCAAGCAGTATTACCTGGATGGAAGGGGGAATTGGAGAAAGCATTGCCTGGGGGGAGGGGTGAGCCTGGCCAGCTCGTCCCCTGCCCACACGCAGCACCCAATTTAGTAAAGGAAGGGAGAGAACTCAGTACTGACCGGAGCTCAGCCGTAGATAGAGCGCGCATCGCCCATCACTTTCTCGGGACACGTGTTGGTCTCCTGTAAGGACTGAAAAGGGCTCCCCAGCCCGCTTGTGAAGGTGGGTGATGATGGCACGTCCAAGTGTTTTTATTTTTGTTGATTTTTGGGAGTAATTATCATCGCTTGTTATATTTCGTAACTTATGTTTCATTGCTTATTTTGCATTGCTTTCGATACAATAGCTTGGTATTGATGTCAATGTGAGCTTATTTTGTATTACTTACTGAAGTGTTTTTGAGTGAACCTAAGTGTGCCTGTTTGTTCCTTCGAGAGCCCCATATCCCTCTCACATCATTTTAATACACTTTGGAAGGCTCTTTGCCTCATGACAACTCACCCCAACCATGGTCTGTTTAATCTGCCATGTAGTAAACAGTACAGGACCAGTCAGTAGCAACTTCTTCCCTTTCAAGCTACTGTACTTCACTGGCAGTACTTTTGTTCAATGCCTTGTACAGTATTTGTGCAAGTAAGACGTTTTATGTGCTGATGTGCGAAAGGCAGATATCAATAATCTTACTTTCTTTCATGCACTTTACCTTGCTGAACAGTTTCCTCTCCTGCATCTTAATCTATTCAGTTCTTTATCCTCAGTTTGTATGCACCTTGTTGCCTAGTACTTCATGTTTTGTCCAGTACTCTTACATTTCTTTACACATATGGATATTCTATATACATTAGCAGAAGGTGCTACCTAGATTCACCAGTGTAAGCAGACTTGCACACTGACAATATAATCCTCAATCCTACTATCTGGTACATATTCAAACCTGACAATACACGTCTTACAAGCAGAATAAGCCCTGAAGATGGCGCATGTCTCATGTACACATGCAAACATGCATTACCTTACAAAAATAGAAAATTCTACAACCCAGACTCATCTGTAAGATGGAATTCTGTGGACTTCTGCACATTTTATGGATTTTGCCATTTTCATTCAACAGGCATAATTAAAATTCATTGTACCCAAGGGAAGCAGTTTTATAACAATGACCAATAATTGTGTAATTATCATTTATGAGCAGGACATACTTTAGGGCGGTCACAGTACTTTTTTTTGCATATTACACCATATTTGCCTTTATTGGTTAAAAATGCAATATGCTGAAGAGAATTAAGAAGAATATTCACCACAGACCCTTCTAGTGTTATTCTGCCTATAGTGAACTGCACATATTGGGCGGTTGTGAAAAGGAAGATTAATCAGTGGTTATAAGCAGCTATTGGTTCTCTCTTTAACTGTTATCCCAAATCACCATACACACCCTAAACTGATTTCCTACCCCCAGTAAATTCAAAGAAAAACAAGGTGAAGTCTCACACTTTCATCATGCATCGTTCTTATGAGTAAAAGATATTAAACAAATATTTGATCGTAGCAGTAAGGCTCTGCATGTCAGATTGGCATCCTCTGCAGTCTATACCAGAAGAAATGGTGGGGTATGATTTTCAGTAACTGTAACAGACACCCCAGCCTTAAACAACTTATCTGTACTGCAATGTTTAATGTATGAGACACAAAGTTAATTGCACTTCATCTTTTTTGGATCAAAGAACTGCATTTTGAAAAGGGAGCGATGAACAGCTGTTAAATACTGATTTGATGATGTGATTATTAGAAGCTATGCAGCAAATCTTTCATTTCACTGGGCACTGGCATTATTTGTTGTCTTTTTGTTTAATCTTCACAAAGTACAAATTTAGTTTTAAATTACATTTTAACCACTTTATTTTAAAAGTGGATTTTTTTTCTGAAATACATTAAAGAAAAACCAATTACACCCAAACCCACCCCCCAACGCCCCAGACAAGCTACCTACAAAATCTAACAGTTTCATGCTGAAATACCAGCAAACCATTTCACACTTTACAGAATCCTTTTTCTTGGCTCCAAAATTCAGTTGCATACAGTACATTTTACTGCCTGCGTGCATTTAAGGTTAAAATATATATTATTTTGTTTCCATTAGTCTGCCTCCTGCACGGTCTTGCATGCATCAGGGAGCTTTTTGCAAGCAGTATAGCAGTATGAGCACCGGAAGCAAGCCGGTCGACTTGTTCAGGCTGTAGGTCGGTCCCAGCACTTCTTTTGGTCCACCCTTCAACTGATTCCCTTTTTTGTGAGCAGATCTAACCAGAGTTGCCTCTCCAGTGTACGTGGTCCTTTCCCAGTTCAAGCAATAAACTGCAGAAATCACTGAAGTTTTGTTCCGAGCTTTCGCTGTCTGTTTCTGAGAAGAGAATTAAAAAAGACAAACTGGAATATCATCTCGCATACCAAGACGAGCGCTAAGCGAGGCCAGTGCGGCACAGCCATTCTGCAGGCTCTGAACATACCTAGCTTCTGCTCGCGTTACTGTGTATTCAAACCACAGGATGTTGGGAATCAAACTCGTGTCACGCACCAAAAAGAACTCTGACACCGGCCTGGAAGGATAGGACACATGGCGTTTAAAAGACGGGAAAAGGTGGAGGGGCAGGGGAGACGACGATCCTGGGGCACATGCGGGTGCTTCCTTACCAGGCGGCTATCTTGGGGAACAGGGGTGTCAACACCTCCTGGGTGATAAAAAACCACACAACTCCAATGATGCTACCAGCCACGCCTCCATATATCACCTGACTCCAGGAATGATACAGCAAGTACACCCTGGAAAGCAGAACAATGAAAGTGATATTAAAATCTTGAATGGACTCACAGCAAATTAGTTTTTCGGTTACATTAACAAGAAATGAGAACAGCTTGACTTCTGCCCCTGCAGAGAGGCCATTAGGCATCATAAGGACCCCATTACCTGCTGTATGACAGAGACAAGGCCGCATAAGGACCGCAATACCTGCTGTATGACAGAGACAAGGCCGCATAAGGACCGCAATACCTGCTGTATGACAGAGACAAGGCCACATAAGGACCCCATTACCTGCTGTATGACAGAGACAAGGCCGCATAAGGACCCCAATACCTGCTGTATGACAGAGACAAGGCCGCATAAGGACCCCAATACCTGCTGTATGACACAGACAAGGCCGCATAAGGACCCCATTACCTGCTGTATGACACAGACAAGGCCGCATAAGGACCCCAATACCTGCTGTATGACACAGACAAGGCCGCATAAGGACCCCATTACCTGCTATATGACACAGACAAGGCCGCATAAGGACCCCATTACCTGCTATATGACACAGACAAGGCCACGCTCAGCAAGAAGATGGACAGTACGTGTCTCCACAATAACTCCACACACCTGGCATTGTTTGTTTGATGCATTCTGCAGTAAAGTTGAAAAATCATCATCACAATATTCATCCTTTACAGTAAATTAAACTTCTCACTCCTGACTTCAATATACAAAAATTGTTCAAAACAACCGAGTGGGGAAAAAGACTCACCTTAAATAAAGGAAAAGAAAAAAGTATACAACAAAAAACCAGATGAACTGGGCGTGGCTAGAGGGCATTCCATACTCTGTGTTCAGCGTGGCGTGAGCTCCTGCAAGGGGTGAGATGGGGGGGTAAGTACGGGGACATCAGAAGGGGGTCCCTGCAGGTAAACACCATGCTATCCTGGCCACTCTTCTTTACAGCTGCTTCTGTTTGGAAACCAGAGGCTCACAGGCCAGCTGTAATTGGGTAGCTACCTATTTGCACACAAATAGGTTTCAGAACATGAATGCGTTATTTAGCGGGGGTTTTGTTGCATTTAATGACGTTGCTCGTACTTTAGATCCACCATCATCAGCTAAAGTAGCAAGAAGCTAATTCACGTGAAGCGTAGAAATGTAATATTATTGCGCGGGTCTAGATAGTTTTAAAAGTCTTTTAAATATAACTGCACGAATAAAATGTAAATTGAGCCATGACCTGGACTAAAACAGCTGATACTTGCTGATTTCATCATTTACGCAGCTTGATATTTATTGCAAAATGATTCCTGGAAAGCAGTAGAAAAAAAAAATACACGACCATCGCCTTGGACAGTTACATCTCTCATATGTCACCAAGTATTTAAGGAGGGACCAAACACTAATCTGAACTGGCCAAGAGGCAGAGGGAGAAGGATCCAGGCGGCCCCTTTCCGGCACTGAGTAGCCAGCATGTGAATACCTTCGCCAGGAGCTCTCACCTTCACAGGGCCGCGGTTCTCTGAAGATACATTTCAGCAGCCAGTTCACCACCTCGTTCAGAACAAGTCCCCCAAAGAAAGAAATCTGACAATAAAACGGTGACAAATCACACAAGTTACACCCCAATCGCAAATCTGGTCGTATTACAGGTTCACTGGATAACAGCCACTTATAGAGGATAATACGACACCTTTACTACAGTTAGTTACAGGCAGCCCAGAGGTGGATTTCCAGCAAAAATTCTGAGTCTCAGAAATGATACATTTTGCTTTGACAAATAGCTGTAATAAACCAAATACATCCACTGTAATACTAGCATGCAGCACTAAGAAAATCATGACAAAAAATGATCAGTTATCTTGAAACAGTCCAAAAGTCACCCATGAATGCAAGTTCCGATAAAAACAATTATGCACAATTAAATTAAAACAAATCAGCTGTGGCCCATTGGAAGATGCAATAAAATAATTCATAATGCAAGTTTTAAAGTGCAGAGCAGAGTGAATCAAAATAACATGAGCTCTGTGCAACTGTGAGTTTACCATATCCATCTAAAACTATTAGGAGCATGTCATTCTCAAGGTGTGCAGAGAATTGCAGGTACTTACAGTGTGTAGCTCCCGCTTAAACACAATGAGGGTGACAAAGCCAACCAAGATGGCAACAGGAAGAAGGCTGGTGCAGGCCAAGACCTGTCCTGTTAGGTCATCTTAGAATTATAAATGCAACACACATCAGTAGATAACATGACCCAGGCACAGATAATCCTTTATCAATTTTTAATGAAATGTTTCGGGAATACAACAATATTGATTTGCCCAAAGCATGTTTCCGGTTTGTGATCAGCAACACATGCTGAAGGAGTTCAAACAAATGACAATAAAGATTCCATTTAACATATATTCATATTTAAATATTTCAACAGCTTCAAATAAGACAAGAACAAATCAAGTTAACATTATTGCCTATTGCACTTATCAAAGTTATATCTCTATATTATGCAGGGTTATTGTCACCATAATTTTACCATAGAACAATTCTAAATGAATTAAACTAAAGCCTCTACAACACTGCAGGTGACAACATACAGGCAAGTCAACCAGTTTTCAAAACCACGCCTTCGATACAATGTTTCCCTTCGATACAATGTTTCCCTTCAACCAATGCTAAGGACATGGCAAAGTAGTAATAGTAGCAACTACAGCAGTATAAACGGACTGTTATACCTAGACATAATCTGTAAATAAATCTTTTCGCTAAGAACAAATCAGCTACAAAGTTTAAACGGCATCCATAATAGGAAAGCAGCCAGCCGTCCGAAGCATCCATAGACAGCTGGTTAAAGCTAGGCGCTGATATTTAAGGCAAACCCAAACATATACAATTGTATGCGCAACTTTAGAAACATCATTACTTTAAGGAGAAAGTGCACTGATTCTAGAATAAGACTTTCGTGCGGGTTTTAAATATCCACAGCATAATTAATCGAATATCGAAGTCGTTTCAACTAATTATTAACTAGACAGTATTTTCAGACACGAAAAACGTCAATAACCTACGGGTGATGTCATTGTTTCTAACTTGAATGGTAACTGGTTAGCTGGTTAGCTACTCCAGCACAGCTAAGCGATCAGAACGTCAATATTCGCCTTTACTATGCACGCCGAGAAGAAAATGGGAGGGCAGCTACAGCATGCGAACCATGTACTCGGGCGTGTCTGTTTATTAATCTTCGCCATGAACGCAAACAATTCTGCGTAAAAGACACAGAACCAATGTTTTTGTGTATAAATTCGACGAAGCGCGCATGCGGAACAGGCCCACCATTTGGCAAGAGCTGCTACGTCCCCTGCGGAGCGGCGCAGCCACTTTGTATCACGGCTCACTATTTGGCAGCCACCGCTCGGCCGAGTCCATTCAGCAGGAAAAAGAATCCCAAACAGCACGTAAAGGAACAGGCCCGCGAATGCGCGGACGACTCCAGGCGTATAAGCGGGAAGCAAAGGCGTCTTAAATTGACATACCTGCTGCATATTCTACGTGGGTAAGCGATACCGACCGCCATCGAGGCGGTACCGAACACTGCTCCTCCGACGCCATCTTACCCGGACACCGGGCACTACGGATAGACAAATCAGAATGTAACGCCCAAGCCTCTCCGACCAATCAGCAGACCCGACAGCTTTCGGGAGAACTGACCATTCACAGCCAAGGAAGCCGCCAAATGAGGCGGGGCCAGTCATCCAAACGCAATTATACAGTTTCCTACAGTCCATTGAACAAATAACAAATGTTCTGTTCATAGTATCACCCTTAAGGCATTCTAGGCTTTGTATGATTTGGTGTGGGTAAGGCCTCTTTAATGAACTTGCTCTTGGCTGCTTAATGCCTCACATTGCTGTAGTTTAAGCTGCACTTTTCCCTTTTTTTTTTTTTATTAAGAGGACAATCCAAGAATCCTGACTTAAATGTCTACTCCAAGAAAAGCTGCCTGGTCCTCAGCTGGTTTATTAGAAGATCAGACGACAGTAGCAGTGTATTTTAGGACCTGTACCGAGTCAGTACAGCCCACAACTTTGATTTTTGAACTTGAACCAGATTAAAATGGACACCAACATTGTGTAATTTAAATTGAGAGAAGTTACTGATAGCCTGCCCATTTAGGACTGCATGACTCTGACAAGGAAATACATCAACCCAACCCAACCAAACCCAACCCAGTCCATCTACTAGGTGACTCACCAAGTGACAACTTGCTTGCTTCCACATTTCCCTCCTCTACCACACTTGGCTTTTTCTTTTTCTGAATGTCCATAAATACAATATATCTTCTGATATGGGATTTTTGGATACACTTAATATATTGTATTCCCAGCCATAGTTAGTGCATTTAAGGCTTTATTAATGGCTGTTGTAGGGTACAGCCACACTGAGTAGTCTTGGAACGCTCTGGAACACAGAGCAACTTGTTAACACACATCCCCCCCCCCCCGTACCCCCATGAAAGACGCTACACTATGTTCAATGGCATTCTCGGGTGACCTCGAAATAGTCCTTGGAGTACAATGAAACTGGCCTACAGACTAATTTGCTACTACACGCAGGCGGATCAATAAGCAGTCTGCCTGTCTTCTGATCTGATAATACATTCCTTACATGGATTTCACTCAGATGTATCTTTCTCAGCATAGGAAGAATACACTGTTTAACTAGCCCCATACACATATACACTTTTTAAAGCAATTTCCCAGGAATGTTGGGTTCTTCAGAGGTTATTCTGCCCCCCCCCCCTTCCCTGACCCAGCTTGCAAAATTCTTGATAGGTTGCTGCCACTGCAATCTTAGCCAGAATTTCTACAGACATTTCATATGTGCAGCAATATAGCAGAAAGGTTTTGTTTATAAACAAGGGTGAAATGCTCATTTACTATTTTCCACTGATAGCTTAGCATTCAGCCAATAAAATGAAGTATTTTACATACAAGCAAGTTTCTTACTGTTAACAGGTCAACCCATCCAGCTCAGATTCCTGGAGCTTTATCATAACAGACTTGCACTCTGTCCTTTACAGTGTGGAAGGCATTTAGGATCTTGAATGTGCCATGTGGATATTATCTAGTTGATGTCCACTTTCTAGATTTGGCAGGTTGTTACACAAAAAAAATCCATTATGTTCAAACAAACAAATTACAACTGCAGGTAGTTTATTTACACTTACTATACACTTTGATTTCCAATGACAGCTGCACATATATGCATGAAACATAATGTTGCAACTTCCCATTTGATAGAAATATGTAACTTTTATTTTACTATACGAGGATGTCTGAATAAAGCAGAGGATTAAAACCATTTCTGGTTCCAGTCTTCACGTAGTTCACTAAAATGAGGGTGAAACAAACACAAAACGTAAAATAAATTCACATTGGCTTGGAAAAGGCAAAAAGATACCATTTACTGTGAAAATATCAATATTTACGGCTTGACATGATGGTAACTACTTTTGCTGGTTTTGTAGAGCATTATAACACAACATGACAAACGCATTGGGGAGCCCTTCGCCCATCATATCCCCCACTCCAGGGATGACCTCTGTATCGCAGACTGGAAGAGGCACCACAGTTCATCTTCAATCATTGCAATCCCCCTCTTTGCAGAACACAAGAAATTAATCAGTGTAAATTCCCCCACTGTTGTGCAAAGAAACATTTATCCTCATTGTTTCCATTCCTATTAAAGGTGTTACTTTATATAAGGTTACATCTATTAAGGCGTGTCTTTTTAATGGACACTTCATTAAATGACATCTGTAAATTCCTGTACATAAACTATCACATAACTTATCATATAGCCTTTCTACATTCAGTGGGACTAAAATATCGATGTGAGCAACAATATCTTCTTCCAAAATTCATTACTTTTAAATGACATAATCGTCAGTGACTTTTCCTTTGTATGCACATAGATAGGATGTATGGAGTATGTAATGTGAACGTTAATTACTGAAGTACAGGATAGTCCTGTGCATTGCTAACACTAATATGCTCCAATGATGAGTGACTAACATTGGGTATATCAGAACCCTCATAATGGACTGTACAACAACAGCAGATACTCCTGTCTATGTTCACATGCAAAGAACATCTGGAAATTTAAAACTGGCGATTATACAGACATGGAACTGTTGTCTTACCGAATTCTCCATTAAATACAGTTGAGTTTGTTTAAACCGACTAAAGTAATACTCAGCAATTACAGCAGCATGTGGTATAATGACAATCAGTGATGCTTTAGATTTAGGGAATTTACATTTAAGGCAGGGTGGGGAAAAAGGTGATCTTAGTGTAGCAAAAGAAACAATAAGTAAACAAAAAGTAACACTAGCACAACTCAGAAACCATAAAAAAGAGATTTAAAAAATAGTAAATTATGTTTGGATTCATATTTGTTTTGATATATTGTTTTTCCCTTGCACTTTATAGGTTTTCATGTATTAGAATGCACAGGTGAAATTAAAAGTACAATCTAAAAAGCAAGTGATGAAAATGTATAGAACGCAGGCTTTCCATAAAGGAACCATTCTTTCATTCGCTACTATATGAATGTTCTCTGCATTACATCACTTTCTCCAAATATCAGATTATGCAAAAAAGTACTAAATTTGTTTCACAGAAAATAAATAAGGAAACTTAAGGTTGTTTTGCATACAGTGGCAATAGCGGACAGACAGGAACAGTGGGATGAAGTTATATGAATTGTTAGAGAATTATTCAAGGATGTCTAATTAAACATTTTTTGGGCCTGTAACAAGACCATTTCCAATATTTTGTGCATTGCACATGTTATCATTGGTTTATTGGGGGGGGGGGGGGTTAAAATAAAGCAGTATAGGAAATGGTAAGGGTGCAGAGTTTAACCTCCCTGGTGTACAACGTTGCGAGTTAAACGCACCACGTTGTGTTTTCCCGAAATCAAATTATTCCTGCATCTGGAAGCAGGGTTCCCTGTCATTCTCACGTCAAGTCCGTGAATCGTTTTGTTATGTAAGACGCAGACAGCTACCACACCTTCTCCTCAGACAAGCAAATTTACAGGCACCGCAGTGCACCCCCTTCAGCACAGAGGTAGAGCCCTAAATCATACCTAGCATTACAGGCACCGTGCCCCATGTTGCTTCTACACCAATCTAGTGACAAGTGGGGGTGCGGATGAGGTTAATCTTTGGAATGCCACAACTAAACCACTAGCAACTGCTATCAGTTAAAAATAAATATTGATTTATCTTGAAAGTAGCAGCCTAAAAATATTTCATATCTCCTGGCAGGATTGATCGCCCAGGCCAGAGCGCAGTCTTTTCCTGAAGCTGCACCTTACAGCATTGCCAAGAGCTCTATTCCTCACCCAGGATCGCATTTCTGCTCTGATACTTATTACCACTGGAATAAGCAAGGTCAACCTCCCGCAATTTCACTGTATACCACCTTCAAACATTCAAAACAGTGCATTTCTACTTGGCCAACAGAGGATGACAGACCCTTTGCTCCGACCCTTTCTTGTACCCTTCTCACAGTGAGGATTGGGGCTACAGGAGTGTTAAAACATATTGGATTATCTTCAGCACAACACAAAAGTCATTAAAACAATTATGAAAGATGTCATTAGGTGGAATTACAGGGAATAAGGGCACCATTGATCTGCCCTAGAGGTCCAGCGTAGGCCCTGGGCTGGGCTCCGAGGGCCCTGGCGGCGCCAACGGCAGCGAACCATTGGGTTCTATAAGGTTGCTGATGCCAAGGTATCCCAACAGGATGTCACTCCTCCGGTGGGAGAGACTCAGAATGTCATCGGCGAGCGACTCGACCGTGGTGAATCGAACCTTGTCATGGTCAAACATGTCTTTCAGGTACTGCACTATTTGTTGCTACGGAAAGAAGAGTTGCAAAAAAAAAAATAAAAAATTAGGAGTCCATAGAGGAATAGCCTGTTCATGCATTCATTGTAGCTGGAGAGAACTTACTGTGCAATGGACAGCAGCCAATCGGATACGTTTATTCATTTAAAATGTGATTCTCACCTTGAAGATGGTGCAAACCTCACTTAGGTGCTGTTTAGGTCCCAGGAAGCCAAAGGCCAGAACGGGACTGACGTGCTCAGAAATGGAGTAGAAGTGAGAGATGAAGCCATCTGGCACCTGCAAGGCCCGAGACCCAGCACTCAACTCCAGACAGTAAACAAAGTGCTGTTACTAACACCTTATTATAATCACATTACTTTGGGCGGTAATGAGTAATGTAACGAATTACCTTTTCAAATTAAAATAACTCACTTAAAAGGAACTCAAGTTTAAATGGGCTTGTCACTCAACTTTTTTCTTGCGTGAAAAAAAAGAGCTAACGCCTTCTGACCTCTTAGTGGCGCAATGAATGGGTGATATTAGGTGACAATACAACTGTCAATTTTTTTTGTCCGTCTCGTACTACGTCAAAGCAGCAACACAAACAATATAACCACTCCGACAGCACACAGGCACGATGTCTCCGCGATGCCTGAAAATCTACCAGCAAAGCATCTGTGTTGAAGTGGCATCTCTGCTGAATATTGATTCAACATTCCCCTGATGTCTGTGTGATGTATTCCAACAGCAACACGATGTAAATGAGGTCACTAGGCGACATTTAGCCTACTGTTATTATTCCCAATTATCCCATAATATTAAAAGTTATACTATATTATATACGCGCTATAGGATACATTTCTTGTTTAGCCTGCATGTAGGCGAACCGATTAAAACCATATGCCAAAACAATTTCACTGATTTTCATATGTGATCATTTAATTATCGTTAAAATAACTAAATGGGATGCAATCATTTAACGTTCCGATCTTAAATGTACACCTACCCAGAGTGTTGGTTAAGAGAACTGAAGTAACGCAAAAGTTAATTTTCCCTAGTGACTAATTACCTTTATATGCAGAGTCATGGCAGCCAATATTTATTTTGAGCAACATGCTTTCAGATATAATTATAATTCTTATAACATGGTATATTTTTGTATGAAATACATACTTTTAGAAAGCCAAAGTGCTTTTTCATAGCTGTATTACCTATATAGTTAAACGTAGCAATTTGCATGCTCTTTCATAGACACGATTTCCATAGTAATTGTATAAAATCTTACCAAAACTAACAAGAAACCCCATTTTTTGTCTAAACAAATGTTTTACACTTGAAAGCCGCTGTGACGAATGTAAGGCTAATTTTAAAATGGAGTATATTGAAAGTGATTTCTCATTTTCATAATCTTACCATCAGAAGGCGTCTTTTTGCCTTCAGAACGGACCAGCAAGCAGTTGCTAATGCCTGTAAGAGGAACAGATGGACATAATGGGCTTGACAATATGTTCATCAGCTTGTAGGTTTTAAATAAAAGCAAGGCATGAGTTTTTGTTTTTTTTAGGTGCCAGCATAATATGTCATAATACGTCATCTGCTGATCTAGTAAAATACAAGCAGTACTGCCAGACACAATTTATCAGCTTAATTTCATTAATATAGTTCTCTGGGTTGAGATAACAGTCAGGCCTAAATTAAGAGACCAATAATGATTTGCCTGCGTTAGGACAAGTGGTCACCAGTAGGGGGAGCTCCCTTTACCGTTTCCTTGAAGCTGTCAGAGAGCCAGCGGTTTCTGAGGACAGCCACCACAGAGGAGGGGGGGCTCTCCAGGTCTTCGAAAGCATCCATGAGGATGAAGTCCAGCACGATGTCAAAGAAGTTCATACACACCACCTTAGGAGGGTACAAGCCACATCTCCAAAACCCAACAGCTGTAGGACTGACTACAAGCAGCCACATGACAGTGGCAAGTATCAGACAGACAGGGATTGTCTACACAATCAAATTAAATATCACGTTATTCATATGCAGGTTTCCACAACCCTGCATTTCTTGATCACACGCAATTCAGAAGCGGAATACATGTTGACAAAGTTTACAGAGATGGACACGACAGGATGAGAGAAGGACCCACCCCTCGGCCCTCCAGCTCCATCTTTGTGGTCGACCAAGTCTCTATGCGTTCGGTGTAATGAAGCATCTCTTCATAGCTCTCCAAAAATGCCTTAGGACTCTGTAAAGAGGAAGCCGATGAGGAATCATCCACACAAAACAAGCAGCAAAGCAGGTAGTGAAAAGACAAAAGCAAACTGTTCATACAGACATACTGACAGAGCATCATTCACAGGCTCACTAGTGCACAGGGTGGGGAACTGGGGAAGGCGGCAGCAGTGTGTAATACTCTGGCTTTACTGGTCATACTCATGAGGCCTGTGACGATGGGATGTGTAATTCTCCGACCTTATTGGCCTTACACATCAAGCCCTTAACCATGTGACGTTTAATACATTGACCTAACAGTTCATATACATTAGGCCTGTGACCATGTGCAATTCTCTGACCTTGTTGGCCTTACACATCAGGCCTGTGATCATGTGCTTCCCTGTATCGCTGAAGAAAATCCGATGAGTTTCATCTATCAGCAGCACCTGTACAAATACCATGCAAATTACTGACATGCGAATTCTCCCCCTTAGAAAGGGGCATAAAACACACAAGCGAATGGACTGAATTTCACCGTGAAGTGTAATATTCCTTAAATTATGAATTAAAATTAGTTTGTCAGAATTCTTATAAGTCTAATCTTGCATAAGACAAAAGGTTCCTTCAAGGTAAGTTAGGAATCCGTTACATGTAGTACACATTTACATAATCTTCCATAGTAACAATAATCATGATTATTTATTGTTTTGTTACTATTAACAAAAACATTTTTATTATTATTGTGAAATACCAAATTTGTAAGAATGACAAACTGCCAAACATTCCACATCGCAGCTTTATTATTTGTCAGGAAGGCAAGGGATCCCAGGGCCTCCGCACCAGCCAGTTTCAGGGTGCATCCCCGTGGCGCCCCCCCCCCCCCCCCCACTGCGGGCCTACACACCTGAAATGCCTGTCGCACACAGTGTAGCTTCGCCAGGAAGTCCTGGTCGCTGTAGCATTCCAGCATCTCCGTCCTGCAAGCCAGCCAAGCAGAGACATGGTGAATCTGCCCTTCACCCAGCGGCGTGGTGGCCACATAAAGACAGTGAGGGGTCTTCAGCTACCTGAGTGTCCTACATTCCACACTCCCCGCCTTCACCAGACACAGAGCTTCCTCATACAAGGCTGCCGGCTTTAGGGGCTGGTACACCCCCTCCAAGGGAAACGAATCGAAGAGCTAAACAGACGGACAAGAGAAGTAGAACACGAGTTAAAGGTCCATAACAAGCTGGAAGAAAACAGTAGTGTTTCCAGACTGCATTCAATGGCAGAAACTTCCGGTTTTCAAAACGCGAACCTCGGCTGCAGAGAAGAAGGAGTCGTCGGAGGTAACGGTCGTGGCGTCGTCCTCCCTCAGCCGCTCAGAGCTGCCCACGTTGGGCAGGATGAGGGTACCTTCACTCTCTGAGGGAAAGACACGAAGGCGTGAGCTGGGGGGCTGCAGGCTCTGCACAAAGCCAGCCGTGTTCAGGCAGCGACATGAAGGCAGCGAATCAGGAGCGTCACACACTGCATCCACCCGGTATTACAGCTGCACCATTCTCTGCATTATCTGAAGTCACATGACCTGCAGTCCTGTGATTCTTCCACATCGGCGCTTGGGTTCCATCTCGGCCATGTGGACCGGGCTGCCTTCCCCCATCCCCCTGGGTGTTACCGCGACTTACCGAAGTCTGCCAGCAAGCTGTCGGGGGGGATGGTGGTGCCAAACTCCTCTTGGAGGTGGTAGGCTCGGTGTAGAAGGGTCTCCAGCTTTTCAGCAAAGACCTTGTTTCGTGACTCCACCTGTCACTCATGTCAAGCATTTTCCATATTACATTTTATTATTATTATAATAAATGTTTACATTTCCTTCCTTGTCAAAGATCAAATTTACACCGAGATGTCCTGGTATGTCTGAAAGTGTGGAATGGGGGCGGAGCTGAGGGGCGGAAACGCACCATTGGCTCCTCCAGAGGGCCCGCCCCCTGGCAGGCAAGGCTGCTACTGGCTGGTGTGTTTGACTGACTGCGTTGACGGATGTTCAGAGCCCGTTCCCACTTCTGCAGCGCTTCCTCAAATAGCTCCATCCCTAGAAGGCAAAAGGAATGCTTAATCATACCTTTTTCCAGGATCCAAGATCTTTCACACTCCTCAGTCCCACAACTAAACAAACATCGTGACATTTACCAAAATATAAACCCAAAAAAAAAACTAAATTATAGCTGTGGGGAAAAAATAAGAGACCACTATAAACAAATCAGCATTTTTGAATCCGGGTTTAATCCGGGTTCTGAGGGCAGAAGGTTACACTGATCAGCAGGCTGCTTCCAGGCTCAAAGTTTCTAAGACAGCAGTACACAAGAACAAGGTGAAGCAGGAGACACTGGGAATGACCAGAAACCAGCCAGGTAGAGGGCAGAAGCAACTTTCTAATGCTAGAGATGACCGGTAACTTCTGACAGTTTCTCATGAGTCAGAGGATGACAACAAGTGACCTTCAAAAGGAATGGGAAACATTAAGTGCAGGTGAGAGGTGCACTGCTAGGACAGTTTGTATCAGGCTGCCAGAAGCAGGACTGAAGTCTCATGAAGTAAGGAAGAAACCCTTCATCAATGAGAAACAGAGAAGAACCAGACTGCAGTTCACCCATAAATTGAGAAATGAGTGAAACATAAAATTGTGCTGTGGTCTTAATTTTTCCACAGCTGTAGATTCACAGTAATAAATGGTCTGAACTGCTGGAGATGGAGTCAAACTTAATGAAGGCAAAAGGGTCACGAAGGGACTACAGCAGTCATGGAGAATCACCCATGATGTAGAGGTTCTCCGCGTTGGAATCGTCCACTGCGCCAGACTCCTCCTCCACCGGCTCCGTCTCCCAGGGGGGCTGCTGATTGGCTAGCTGGTTCGGGGAGGTGGGAACCCGCACCTGTAACGCAAAAGCTTGTTGAAGAGACTCGGGATGGGGTGCAGTCATCCACTGGGTTTATGAGAGAAGGAAGAAGAGAGATGAACCGAAGCGAGGCTGTGTGAGGAGCTGGAGCGTTTGCTGGGGGCGATGGACGAGATTCCACTCATGGTGTCATTGCTCCTGCTGCTGGGGCTCATCATCTGCCTCCCGGAGAGCGGACCTGACGAAAGGGCAGGAAAGCCAGGCGTCAGCACTGCAGCGCTCTCACCATCCAACGCCGAGGCACATGGGTCTTTGCTGGTCACCTCGCTTCAGAGACAGTGGCCTCCCCAATCTCAGCAAGGCCTCCGGTGCTTTTTGGTCCTCCTGGGCCCCCGTCACCTGCTTTTTCTTTCGGCCACGCCTCTTCAGGTGGTGGGCGGTGAGGGCCAGCGCCACACTCCCCAGGGCGGTGGCGAACAGAACTTTCTTCAGGCTGGGTGAAAGCCGCAGCTGAGAGAAAATGGACTGTGGGGGAGCAAAAGAAAACATTTCAGGTGGGCGCGGTAACATGACGACATGGAAGTGCTGTTTGGGGGCAGTGAGCTTGAACAGCAAAGATTCATGCATTTTAATCAAAACAGTAACTTTCTAGCTCATTACACAAAACAGAAGAAAGTTAAATCTTAAGAACAAATATTTATGCACCACCAATAACTGGACCAGCAGCAGTAACTGAAACCAAAAATTTGCTATAATTCCACATCAGTCTTTCACATCACAGGAGGAATGTGAGCCCTCTCTTCATTGCAGAGCTGATTTAATTCATACACGCTGATCCAGCATTAACTGCCTGCTTCACATCTTAGTACGGCATCTTTCTTGTGTTCAGAAGGTTGACTAGACCCCTCCCAAAGGCCAGCATTCACAAGCGGTCTTTTTAGATTGTTGGCGAGTTGCTGAAGGCAAACAATCTACTTAAGAACTTTCTGGTACAGAACAGAATTCATTGTTCATTCAATAATGGAATTTCTTCCATGTCCTGAGACAACAGGTTGCACTTCCAGTACCACCTTCAACTGTTGGTTTGTTGCTACCTTGAAATGATGCATTTGCTTTACTCCAGAATTAAATGTTCCGATCTTGACTCATCTGCATATAGATCATCCCGAAAGATCCAGGTGTCTTCTTGCATACTTCTGATGGACATCAAAGTTCATCTTGCTTAGCAGTGTTCACAACTGTGCTATTCTCCCCAGAATTCCATTTACATCATTTCACTCATATTGAACACTGACCCCAGTGGAGGTTAGAGAGACCAGCAGTCCTACAGATCTTTTTGACTTCATACAACTGTTGTTGCACCCTTAGAGAAATAGTAGCAATCCAGCCATTACCAGAAAACTCACTGTAGTCTGGTGAAGCCCCCCCGAGTCTTACAATAGACTAACATTTTCCTGACTGATATACTCCAACAACTTTTTCCCCCCAATCACCTCTTCTGTAATTATTTTTTTGTAGAAGCTTTAAGGTGAGTTATGCACTCTGACGGTGATTAATATGAGCGAGGCTTAGAATCAACGGGGCTACCAGTGTCCAATCAGCTGAATCTATCAATTAAATCTGGTTAATTAATTCATTTAGTGACTAAAGGAGGTAAGACAAGAAATGAGTCTAGACAAACACCCACAGAAAGTGCACAGATTATATGGTAATGTACCTGTCCAAAGGAGGAGTACAAAAAGACAGGTATCTCTGCCACAGTCATGGCCAAGGCCTGGATGATGGACACGCCCTCCGTTCTTCTCATAGACATGGCAGCTTGGCGGCTTCCACGACCAAGAAGCCCTCACTCACATGGATACCATGCCGATTCTGGGGACGGGGGACTGGGCAACTGGGTCAAAGCTGCGCCCACAGGTAATATATCCTCATCACCACCTCATGACTCCAATGGCCTGTCACAAACCAAAACACACACACACACACACACATTAGGAATCTAACAGATTGCAGTACTGTATTTATCAGATAACAGAGAATTCATCAGCACTTAAAAGCAGTGTGTTCTTATACAAAAAAATAAATTAATGGACCTCAATACATCAGCAGCTTCCCATCACATTTACTCCAATTGGAATGTAATGAGACAATAATCAATGTTGTGTTTGGTTTGCTACCATAACATCACAGACTATAGTTGGCAGCGGAACAGAATACCATGTATTATGTATTACGGCATCATCTATATTTTTGGCATCTTATCGTTTCAGAGCATCCAGCAATCAAAACAAACTGAAGGCTGTTCTTGGGGAAGGGTGGACCCTTGTAATGGAAGTACAACAACTGGGCGTTATTGTTAAGCAAAGAATGAGCAGAGAAATATTTGTTGAAACCATTAGAATACATGCAGTACCACAACACAAATGCTGACATATCCTGGTGGCAGTCCATTGTACATATTGCATAGAAAGGACCACATGAGGAAAGGTTACAATTATCAACTTCAAAGGGGAATTTTTCCTTTTCTACAGCAAACACCACTTGTTCTTTGCTGTAAAGGTCTGGCTAAGATTTTACTTATTTATACGATGGACAACAGATGAAAGGTGAATATACTTGTTAGCAGTAGGAAGTAGGAAGAAAGCAGTGGGCATTCTTCTTAAAGAGATAAGTTGTTTTACAAAAGGGAGAATTAAAATGTGTCATTACTACAAATATGAGCACCGTTTTTAAAATCTATACAAGATAAAAATTGTGAAATGGCATCGTCTTAGTTAAAAGAAACACAACACATTGTACTTCAGTGTTGGACCAACGTGTCTGCAGGTGGCAGCCCAGCCATGTGCCCTATTCTAAATATTATTTATAATAATAAAATATTTACGACAAGATACGTACAAAAAACACAAATAGAAAGACACAAATAAATGCACATACATTCTGCGATGGATGACTGTCAGTTAGCGATACTTTCCCTAAACTATTACAGCTTTCTGTCAGTCAGATGGGCAGCAGGCGGACGTGGCCACACGATGCGAATAATTAGCCAGTATCACCTTCACAGCGCGACTTGACAGGGTTTCAAACACGGTCATGCACACCTTAGTGAGAACAATCATCTAGTATTACAAACAGCTCAGCTAGTTCTACTATTTTAGCAATGCAATAACCATCACGAACATTTCTGGGATCTTCCCAAAAACAAGACAACCACATACATATTCTAGGGGTGTCACGTTTTATTAAACTACTAATGATTTACTTTTAAGTAGTCGCCGGCGAGAAATTGAACATACAGATATCATTCAAGTCTTCTCATTCCTTAACTAGATACATACCAGAATTGTCACAGGTGCCTTCCAATAGTATTTAAAATACTGACATATAAAAGGCTTCATACAAGCCGAGACTATTTATAAATCTCTTTATTAACCACTCACCCGTACGCAGTTTGGTCATCAGGTAAAGAAGGACATTTCACCTATATGTCACACACTACCATGATTTTCTTCATCGGGCCAGGTAAATTTTATATTGACGTTACTGTAGACCAATAATTGTTAAGAATGTTGTAAACGAAGAATTGCAATTGCCCAATCATACTTTAAAACGAAAAACCGAAATTGATTATCCAATTAGATCACAGACAGTCTCAAGTCATCATAGGTTGCATGTGTCCCAGCTATCAATAATTAAACTCTATGGTTGGGTAAAGCGGAAGCATACGATCTACGGCACTTGCTTCCGATGAAGCGCTGAATCCTGGGTAGCGGAGTGCAAACGGCCGGATGTATACGGTAAGCTGCTGTATGCCAATCGTAAAAAAATACTTTCATTTTCCGGTTTTAATCGGTCTTCATTTCCGACATTTTTTCTACTGAAATATAAGGCAATGATTATCAGTATCTATGTTGAAGGTTCAGTTTGTTTTATATTGGGCAATAAAATGCGTATAGTCATTATCAGTAAAAAAAAATCGGTGTTGCTTATTCGATCAACTATAGAACCATAATAACAATTATAATCCCCTAAATCTAAAAGGCAGCTTTATTATATATCTCCTTCATGTAATTTTTAACTCTCACTTTTGTAGTTACAGAATTTTCATTTAACGACATTGCTAGCTCATTTACGGCTCCACTGTGTTCCCGTAGTAAAACCGTTTACACCACATCTTCTTTTAGGTATTTTGCTCATTTGTTAGTCAATAACAGTAACACATAATCAGTCAGTAATAAAAACGAACAAAATGTATCACCTATTTTATTATCACAACCTTTACTAATATGCATCTTTTATAGTGAGTGTTTATTGGAGGCCAGTACTGGATAAGGGGATGAAATGTGGACGGTTTCAGGTCGCTGTCATGCTGGTGTAGCTGGTTCAGTTTTACGTAAAATAGGCGGATTCTGGCAGCTTATCTGTCTTCTGTGCCAGTAAGAAAATCACGGAAGTTGAAATATGATAATAGCTTTTTTTGTATTACCTTTGCGACATTAAGGCAAACACTGTTCTGGGGACATATGATCATTACAGTAAGCAGATATCATATTTCAAAATACGTTCAATCTTGTATACCTTTTTGCAGGATTTCCTGTTCACAAGTAATAGCCCGCTTGTTTCATTGCTCTTGTAATAATACAGATGAGGATTCACCTGAGGAAACAGTTTTCTGTTACAACGGGTATTTCAAGTAAGTCTAACGGGTATCGAGTGCAAATGTTTTGGGTTTTATTTATATTAAAACAGGTGAAATGACTTGAACGGATGGGGAGTAAAAGTTTAATTTCGATAAATGTCGTCTGGTTATTACATTAATGAAATCAATAAAATAGAATATCTTGCATGAACGGCATGTAGAACAATCGAATAAATGGAATTTTACATAACTTGTCAATTAATCAGTAACAATGATCAAGTAATGACTGAATGTGCTTGGTTATGTGACAAATATGACTCATTGGAGGCATTTTTCTCTTCATTCTAAATAATAATAGATTCTTTATCTAGTCGATGTAAAAGAATATGTCTTCATCTTTATGAAATACTTTCCTTCATCTTTGACTGGTACAGATGAAACTGGAACAAGATATTCAGGGGAGAAATGAAGTTTCAGGTAATGGGTTTCAGTTTTAAATGTCAAAATTGCTCCTACTGTGCTAAAACCTTTTTTGTATATAATAGATGCGTAGGTGAACACATTCCTAATTCATTATTTTGTCGGCAGAAGATTCCCTGCATCTGTGCGATCATCACAACAGTGCTGTCACTGATTTGGTACATTCACATTACCGGCCTTATTGGAGTCCATGTTACACTGGATAAGAGACTGCATGGCTATATCAGGATCACACCAGTAAAAATGAGCCAGGTAAGGTAAACAAAAGAGATTTTTTTGTTTGTTATAGATCAGCTATTGCCTTGAGCCCCATCTAAAAAGGCCGGACTAGGCAGGTTCTAGAGCAGTTGGGGGCTAAGGGCCTTACTCGAATTGTTTATCGAATACTGGTCCCCACAACATTTATTTCTCACTCCAGTACCTGGATATCCACCCCAAAGAATGTGCATTAGTATCCAGCTCAGGTCAGATGCTGAAGTCCAACATGGGCAAGGAAATCGACCAGGCTGAGTTCGTGATCCGCATGAACAATGCACCTACTGTGGGATATGAACAGGATGTTGGGAGCAGAACTGATCTCCGTGTGGTGTCTCACACCAGTGTACCACTGTTACTCAAGAAGGAGAAGCACTACTTTCAGCAGACTGCAAGTACCATTTATGTTGTATGGGGCCCGGAAAAGAATATGCGTCAAGATGGCAAAGGCAGGATTTTTAACGCTCTCTGGAGAGTGGCTACAAAGTACCCCAACGTTAAGCTGTATGTGATGACCAGGCAGAAGATTCAATATTGTGACAGTGTTTTTCAGAAGGAAACTGGGAAAAACAGGTACATGCTCAGTATGATTAAATGTATGTTTTTAGTATAATGGTAGTTATCTGATGAACACTCACGGGTGTGGCTGATGCCTAAATTGTTTTAATGTCTCAATTTGAACTGTAGGAAAAGCGCAAATGTTTGTACATTCCTTGCCTTTCTTTATAGAAGTAAACATGGCTGCCTTGATTCTAGCAGAAGCGCTGGCTGTATTTGTGTTGTATAGTAAGTACAATTTCTCTTCTGTAGAATGAAGTCTGGGACCTTCCTAAGCACTGGCTTCTTTACCATGGTACTGGCTATGGAAATGTGTGACAGCATTCAAGTTTACGGGATGATCGATGATAATTACTGCAGGTAGGTCTGATGATCGTTTAGGGAAAACTGTGACACGAGTGAAGAAAGAGTTCAGATCTAAGATAAGATAAGATTTTGTTTATTGATCCTAGCAGTAAAATCTCATGCTTGTAGCAGCAAGGTGCAAACAAGCATACTGTAGCGTCAAACAGATCAGGGCTTCACTAGAAAGGGGAATGACAAGGAGACTTCTTTGCTGGGAAGAACATGCTCTTTTATTACACCCCTTATGAGGATTATAACAGGCACCAGTGAACACTGAACTGAACACACCGGGGAAACACAGGGAGGTCAGACACTAAGTGGTAAAAATCACGCAGGGTGGGTAATTTTTACAATATCGGACCGGGTTTACGAAAGACACAGGCATACACACACACGACAATAGGAGAGTGGAACAAGTATTAACAGTAACACAACAAGGGGCTATTTAGAATTAGTCATGGGGCATGCTGGGGCATGCTGGGACATGCTGGGGCATGCTGGGACATGCTGGGGCATGCTGGGACATGCTGGGACATGCACACCTCATCGGCGCTACATATAGGACAAATCAAGACTTTACACTGGTGTAAAGTGAAAGTACAGTCGTGCTGCTACATTTACCAAAAGTGGCAATGCAATACAACATTTATAGTACAATGTCCAAAACAAAGTGTGATTAAAAAAAAATAAGTGAATAGTATAAATCACTTAATTTGTGTATGTGAGCCATGTGTGCGTTTGCAGCAAGGCGAACCACACGGTGGCGCCATACCACTACTATGAAAAGTACCCTGCCAATGAGTGCTCAATCTACCGCATCCACGAGAGGGCGCACCGCGGTGGTCACCGCTACATCACCGAAAAGACCATCTACGGCAGGTGGGCCTCACAGAGAAAGATCCGGTTCAAACATCCATCATGGACAGAGCTGGAAAAGCTGGAGTGAGTCCCTATATACGGAGTTCCTATGCAGGATGGAAAAGTACGGAATCTGATTTTGGTGTTTTCCAACTCTGGATAAGTATGGAAAAAGGAAAGTATCGAAGTATTTCTGTTTCTGGAGTATTGCAAAGAATTGGCCTACTGTATATTTCTAAAAATTTTTTTAAATGTTTTTGATACAATCAAACAATATGACCTGGTTGTCATCGGCCAAATTGCACAGGGAAAACACGGACAGGTGTGTCTGTGTGCTGGGTGCTTGATTAATCTCGAGAAATACTGTTGTAGGATATCTCGCAATTTGCAATGCTCACGTTGGACTTGCCATTGTCAAATGCTTTAACTTGTTAACTAAGCATCCCGAATGTAAACGGAAAGCAAAATGCAGAGTTGTTTGGAACACGGGTGGGTTTTTAGCCACGTGGCGGGCAGAAGCGATGCAGTCTAGTTGCAGCCAGTGTTGGACCCTGGTAATGAGAAAAATTGTCTAGAGCAGCATCTTCTGAAGGGGCACCTACTTTGCAAATCACCGGCACCAAATGGGACGTATGTAGGAACCCTGTGTATGTGCAGTCTTTTCGGTCTCTGCGCTTCGACAAAAGGATGTTCCTTGGATGGCTATTTATGAAAACAACTGTATGATTTTGACCACAGGGATTTCCAAACTCCATCCTCACTCTGGTCATTTTACTCCTTCTGTTGTATTTATTTGATTTATATAAAAAGAGACAACCAGTTTGAAAAGTGAGGTGTGTTTTCCAGAAACTGGAGGGAAAGTTTACAAAAAAATTATAGGCATCACCTGACAACTAGTTTCTTATATCTAGAGGGTATGATGTATTATGATGTATTAAAAAACATCCATGGATAGATAAATTGTTGTAAATATTTCCAGTGTTTTTTGACAGTAATGTAGCAACAGTTTTTTTGTGTGTTTAACCCTTTTTGTTGTTTTGGAGATACTTTCAATATAGAATAGCATTGCAAGAATGTATCAGTCATGCTTACAGACTGAAATTTGTTAGTTTATTTTATGGGTAGTAGCTCAGTGGGTAGCCCTGTAGCCTCAGACCTCCAGAGCTGGGAATTGAGATGATGCATGTTTTCCCAGTGTCCATTTGCTCAGGGTTTTCTGTTTTCTCCGAAATCCAAAGACATACAGGCAGTAAACTGCCATCTCTAAATTGTCTGTGTGTGTGTATGTGTGGATTAGGTTTATATTACATTGTGGGGACCCAAGTGTCCCCCCACAAAGTGATAAAAGCCTGTTGTATGGACAGTTTTTCAGGTCCCCACAAATATCTGTGAATGCAATCAAAAAAGTAAAAATGCCAAATTCCTGTATTTTCGTATTTTGTTTGGTTACTTATGGTTAAGGGTAGCCAATGGAGAGATAAATGGAGAGTCCCCACAAAGATATGACTACAGGTATATGTGTGTGTGTGTGTGTGTGTGTGTGTGTGTGTGTGTGTGTGTGTGTGTGTGTGTGTGTGTGTGTGTGTGTGTGTGTGTGTGTGTGTGTGTGTGTGCGCACGCGATGGATTAGTATATCACCCAGGGTATCCTCTGTTAACTGGTGGGTTCCATGTCTGATAAACATATGTCAATTGAATTTATTTTGACATATAAAGTTACTACTAGATGCACATTGGTTTTAGGTTGCTGTTTAAGTATAACACTGCATTAGTGGCTCATTCTTTGCTATATTACATTTACTTTCAGTAGCCATCTACCAGAAAAGGTTTTTGATGGTTATATGCTGTTCTGAAATAGCAGGAAATTCCCTGAGAAGGAGCTAGAAGCAGCTGTGCAGTTTTAATGGTGATTGTAGGCACAGCTGGTATGACCTTTATCTATATTACATAATTACCTCTCATTCACGCAGACATGCGCTGAATTATTTGAAAAGAACCACAGTAGAAACAAAACATTTTTGTTGATTTTTTTTTTGTTGTTGCTGTATTTATTGTATTATGGTGTTTAAATTCAGTGTCAAGATCAGATGGTTGTATCAGTGTAGATATGATTCTTTGTCACCTATCTGTTGCTGCTGTTTCTGTTTTTGTCTGATGCAAATGAGAATCATTTTTAGTGAATTCTTGTACATTGCAGTTTGGGTAAAATAGAAAAAGTTTAAAAAACAGATTTAAAGGTAATGTACGAAATGTTAGAAAAATGATGATGCATTAACTTGTGACTGGAAAAAATGTATTCAGGGCTGAAATAATATAATTTAATAATAGTCCTGTATATTAGTATACAGTATTACTGTATATTGTCTGCCTCCCCCCCCCCCCTCCCGTGTAGCTTGGCCAGTTTCAAAAGGAAGTTCCATATGTAAAAAGTGTATTTACATTTTGTTATTAGTCTGTTTGATACTATCCTGTTAATGTGGGTAGAAACATAATATACAGCTGTGGAAAAAACTGAGAGACCACAGCACAGTTTTATGTTTCACTTATTTCTCAATTTATGGGTGTGTGCCTGTGAATAATATATATTTTTTTGCAAACTGCAGTCTAGTTCTTCTCTGTTTCTCATTGATGAAGGACTTCTTCCTTACTTCATGAGACTTCAGTCCTGCTTCTAGGAGCCTGATACAAACTGTCCTAGCAGTGCACCTCTCACCTGCACTTAATGTTGCCCATTACTTTTGAAGGTCACTTTGATGTCATCCTACGATTCACAATAAGCTGTCAGATAAGATAACAGTCATCTCTGGCATTAGAATATAATTTGCCTGACTGGTTTCTTGTCGTTCCCAATGTCTCCTGCTTCACCTTGTTCCTGTGTACTGCGGTCTTAGAAGTTTTGAACCTTGAAACAACCTGCTGATCAGCGTAACCTTCTGCCGGGAGAACCTGGATTAAACCAGGATTTAAAAATGAAGATTTGTTTAAAAAATATACAGTGATCTCTTAACTTTTTCCAAAACTGTATATCTTACCTGCCAGAGACCAAAAAAATACAAATTTGAAGATTTGAAAATTCTTTTATTTGCTTCATTCTGAAATTACAAGAAATTTGTTTTTGTAGGTACACAATTTAAACATACTGTCAAAACAAAAATCCGTAAAAGATAAATGCATACTTCTCATAGGTTCTCACAATGTTTGGAATTCCTGTACCAAGTTTCATAAGAAGACCATCTGTAGTACCATCTGAACACTTATTCTTTTTGCCGTTGCTCTTATAATTGCGTTTTAACATGTATTTTTTCATAAGAAGTGCTATTCTAAAAAATACATGAACTGCTGGTTTTGTTTTTTGGGAACGGTGTAGAGTGATCTTTGTCCACATTAAGGGGGCTCTTGTGACTCTGCACCATGGCCTGCTGGATTTTTACTTTTGGTTTCGCCCCTGTCTCTGTCATTGCAGATTTGCTCTGTACGTAGGAGAACATGCAAAATCACATCCCTCACAGCAATGGTCTTCCCCAATGGCAGTGGCCTCTTCCAGCAGGGTAATGCGCCCTGCCACACTGCAGAAATTGTTCCAGAATGGTTTGTGGAACATGAAAAAGAGTTCAAGGTATTGACTCTATTGAAGTCCATGGAGGCTCTACCTCGCAACGTACAAATGTTTTGGTGCCAGATACCAAAGGACTCCTTCAGAGATCTTTTGCAGTCTGTGCCTTGATGGGTCAGAGCTGCTTTGGTGACACAAGTGGGACCTACACAATATTAGGCAGGTGGTTTTAATGTTATGGCTCGCTCTCATAAGAAAAGGAACCAGTTTGTACCCTTGCTTGTCACTGCTGCTGACTGATTCACCTGAACCTAGAGCCGATCACAAAATAGTGCCAGTCAGCCTTTACAGAGGCATCAAATTTAATAGATTTCTTTAAGAAACGATAAAATTACTGACTTGCATAACACTCAATAAGCTTCCAAAATGTTTACAAATTAATTATTGGCAGACACATATTAGTTGATATACGTACGTTAGTGTACATGATCGTGTCAATCGTACTGAGATATTTAAATAATTTCTTCGGGTTATCGTAGGTAAAACTTGAGTAAAACCACGAGCGATAACTTTAATCAGGCACAATATGTATTGGACATATCAATGCGCTGCCGTTTTACGTCACTGGGTCATGTAATATATCAGGGTGACGCGGCCCAGGTCCCTCCCTCTCTGTTGCAGGAATATGGAGGAGTGAGTTCTACTGATTAAATTACTTAAATGCTGATCCATTTACTGATGTGAAAAAGACCAAGGTCTTTAAGCCGTAAGTAGCATTATGGTTAATGCGTGTCGGCATGTTTACGGCGTTCTGCCTGTGCGCGCTCCCTTGCGGTATAGATAACGGGATGTAAACGGCGGCGCGCTTGTTTTTTTCACACCCAGCGTTTAGATCATACTGGCTTTTATTTCGCCGAAGTTTGTACGATTATTACACTTGATCCACTTCTCGCACAAATCTATGTATGTCGTGAGCGTTTTGATTTTTGTGTGTATTGCTTGATATTAGTCTAAAACAAGGTAAATTGCAGTTTCCGCACACGATTTCTGGTGTGTGTGTGTGTGTATGTGTGTGTGTGTGTGTATATATATATATATATATATATATATATATATTAATACATTTCTGATGTAAAAACAAAAAACGTAGTGAAAGCGAATATTCTTGTATTGTACTGTACTGTATAGCCTATACAGGGCTCTGCAGAGGAATATGGTGTATATATATAACACTAAGGTTAAATAGACCTGAGGTTTCACTTAAAATTTATGAAGGAGGTAGCACGCCAATATACTGGAATGTGGAGTAAGGATACTTTAGTATATCATTGGTTAAACGAGTATGTTTTAATAGTTAAATTTTAATAACATAAAGACCTAGGCTAGAATGTTAACGTTATGGTCAAACCGATGGTAATGTGTGTGTGTGGGTCCAGGTATTCCTTACCTTGTGGGGACCAAATGTCCCCACAACGTGGTGAATACCCATTTTTATTTACTTTATGGGCACCAGTTTCCTGATCCCCATATGGGAAAACGCCATTTGATAAAAATCCGTGACTGCAACGTGAAAATTAATCAAAAAAATCTTGTATTTTGTTTGGTTACTTATGATTATGGTTAGGGCTGGGTGGAGGTTAAGGTTGTCTTAGTTAGCATTAGCGTTTTTCCCATAGAAATAAATAAGTGGTCCCCAAAAAGATATGATTACATGAATATATGGTGTGTGTGTGTGTGTGTGTGTGTGTGTGTGTGTGTGTGTGTTAAAATTCGTTAAAAGGTTCTGCACTTGAAACTGGTTTACAGTTAAATTTCTGAAGATGATGGTTGTGCATTTTCTTTGTAGGGAACAAAAGAAACGTTAAGGCTGAAAAGATGTGAATTTAGATTTAATGCAGCATGGGGCAAAGGCCAATAGATAAGGTAAGATGATAGTTAAGGTAAAATGGACATTATAGCTGCGATAATTTGCAGCCAGTTTTTTGTGTATCTTATGTTTCATATGAAACATAACAGTAAGTTCTCTATCACTATTGTTTTATCAGTTCATACAAATGTAAGAAATTTTTATATTATTGTATATATGTATATTGTAACAGAATGTATTTGTTTTAATTTAACAAACAATACTTAGTGATCGTTGCAAGAAGAGAATTTATGAAATATGGAAAAAGGGGTTTTTCCTTAACACTTTGACAAAGTCGTCTTCAACACACCTTATTTAAAACAACAGAATTTTTATGTTTATGTACAGCAATGTAAAGCTAACTAACAGTGTGCTAACTCTGTGGATGAGGACACACGTTAGCAGAGGAGTATGCAGTGGAGGTCGGGGGGGGGCAAAGTGAGAGAGGCCCCCCAGAAATGACAAAGCTACCCCTGCCACATTTTTCACGTAGTTTGTAATCAGACAATATGTACTGACAGTCGGGATGTGGATCTGGGATCTGCTTCTTGTGAGTCGCGAGTTTGCATGTGTGTGCCGTTCTGACCTCCTGTGTCCTTCACTCTGCGTTCATGAATCCCTCTCTGTGACAGCATGGTCAGCAGAGGCAGAAGATGGTTATCCTGGCAACCATCTTCCTGATAACGACACTGCTGATACTGCTCAGCTCCAACAGCGGCAGTGAGATGTACAGCCCGTTCCATAACAGCTTCCACCATAAAGTTATGTTCACGGATCTTAAGAAGTGGGCGGGCAAGGAGGGCTATGTCGCAGTCAACGGCAACAAGGTACCATGAGGAGATATTCAGCGACCATTCCCTAAACCGCACATGTGTTACTGAATCTGGATACTCTGCCTGTTAACTACGCGTAGTTGTAGTTTAGAAAAAACTGATGACATGCTCCACTTTTTTTCAGTTATGCAGAAAGTATACACAATACGTTTCTGTTCATGTAAATTTGTTTTAATTTGGCCCACTCTAGTGTGTTCCGGGTAACCCGTCACCCCAACGAGTTCCTTAAAAAGACCCCAGTATGGAATAGTCTTCCTGCTAGTGTAGCGCAAGCTAAAACCATGGGTTCCTTTAAATCAGAGCTAGATACGATTTTAACAACTCTGAGCTCTTAGTTAAGTTCTCCCCGAACGAGCTTGCTGGGCCGAATGGCCTCCTCTCGTTTGTAAATTTCTTATGTTCTTAATTTTACTTTGTAGTAAATACACTAAGATCGATAATGTAATTTTAGGATGTACTGCTCTAAATGCGCTGCTGGATTTCCAGTTAATCATTTATAGTGATACGGAGTGTCTCTCCTCCATTTCTTCAGTTGTAAAAGCCACTAGATTGATTCACTGAGGGCTTTTATAGAGGATTTTACATTAGCTGGGTTTTGGTGAGAAAACACTTCTATGCTGGGGTAACACTTTGAAACGAGAGACTAAATGCTTGTTTTGTGTGGGTTCTGCCCTTCGGTAGAGCATGACCCTGCATTGTCGCCAGTGTGCACTGGTCACCAGCTCCAGTCAAATCCTGGGCACTGGTGCTGGAGATGAGATCGACCAGACGGAGTGTGTGATTCGTATGAACGACGCACCCACCACGGGCTTCGAGCCGGACGTGGGCAATCGCAGCACGCTGCGCGTGGTGGCCCACTCCAGCGTGTTCCGGGTAGCCCGTCACCCCAGCGAGTTCCTCAACAAGACCCCAGACCTTGTCGTAGTATATTGGGGCCCCCCCACCATGATCGGGAAGGACTCCAAAGGCACCCTCTTCCGCCTGATCCAAAGGATGAGCATGACCTACTCCAACCTGTCCAGTTTCACCATCGCGCCCAGCAAGATGCGCAAATTCGACAGCCTGTTCCAGAAGGAAACGGGCCGGGACAGGTGAGGAGGAAAAACACAGGGTTGGATAAGGAGATTCTAAGGGTTCAGGCACCGTTGAAAAGAGGATGTGTATGATTTGTATGGCATTTTGATGTCTTAACGTCTGAGTCATCAAATGTTTCTTTGTCTGATGATATATTTGAATTACAAGCTGCCTTAATCTCTGCAGGGCGAAATCTCGATCTTGGCTAAGCACCGGCTGGTTTACCATGGTGATCGCCATCGAAATCTGTGACAGCATTCATGTGTATGGCATGGTTCCTCCTAATTACTGTGTGTAAGTAGGACATTTTTTCAGCATTGACTACAAGAAGCTGCCAGCCTTGCTAAATGTTAACAGAAGAAGTTACCTTAGTTGCACGGAGAGGGAATGTGAAATGTGGTGCAATGTCTTTTATCAAGGTGACCCTCTCTGTGCAGAGCATTGAAATTTACTGAAATAAGATTGCAAGGTGCACAGCACAGTTCCTCCATTGAAGAGACCTTGTTACTTTAAAAAGTTTGTGATTGGTCAGTGGAATTGCTAATGCAGTATCAGTGAATGTAAAAAGGGCCAACTTCGTAACCATTTTATTTATGTGGTACTTTGGATACCTTGAAATAAACTTATCTTAGTAAAGGTGCCAAAAGTAACTAAATTGGCATTAAAGAATGGTGTCTGTTGTTTATCTTAAAATATTCATTATTTCAAATAGACAAAATGTAAATACAAGAAAAAATATACCTGTTTAATTTGTGTTAATTTGAGCATTGAAGTCCACATTTTGTTTGAGATGGAAAATAGAATGACTAAATTTGAAAGTTAGTCAGACTGCTAATTAGATGTTTAAAATAGAAACGATTACTTTCAGCACTAATCTCAAGTCCTGATTAATAGCTTTTCATAACCATCACATATATTGCACTACAAAGCCATTGACAAATACCCTGCTGTTTAAAGTTCCATCTCATAATCTGGGTTAATGTGTAAATGGGTGTCTGCTCACTATTGCAAGGAAGAAATGGCAAAAGTTAGGTGCTGTCTTTTTTTATCTGCACATATACCATCAGCTGATTTATTTTTTTTGTCTTATTAATTTCATTAACATTCCACAGTAATTTGTTTTTCAGCATTTCTGTTTGCATACTTTTTCATTTGTTTGCACTATGTGTATTTTGCACCTTGTCTGTTTGATACAAAATTTTTGTTTGCCTAGGAACACTGTACTTTGCTGCTGTATGCATCGGAATTTCCCCCGGGGACCAATAATGTTCTTCTCATTTATTTTCACAGAACGGGGCCCCACCCAAAACGCAAAATGCCATACCACTACTATAAGCCGAGGGGCCCAGACGAATGCCTGACTTATCTGCAGAACGAAAGAGGACGTATGGGAAACCATCATCGCTTCATTACTGAGAAGCAAGTGTTTGCGCGCTGGGCCAAGCTTTACAACATCACCTTTTCCTATCCGAGGTGGTGATGTAAGGTGACGCAGGGCCTGGCAGTGTCACCTGGGTAGGCAGGGAGGTGACAGCACAGGGCACTGGCTACGCCCAGACCCTTTTAGATCCCATTCACACCTAATCACGGCCTAAGATCTGTTAACCAGGAGATATAAGCGGGTAGGTTACTTTGATTTCTTATGGTGTTCTTGGTATGCTGGGTTTACCCCGGAACACAGGGAATGCCATAAATCAAACGGTAGTATCTGGGGAACTATCAGGATAGAAGCTACGAGGCACGTTAGCAAGGCCTCTACAAGCACTGAATGTGTCATCGTTTAAAACTAGGAAGAAGCTATGAACCTGAGAATGTGTTCGTTTCTCTGAAAGAAGGACTTTCTGAGATTTGACTAATGATTTGTAAATAAGAATTATATGTTGATTTCCTAAAGATGTATTTTTTCATGTTTATAGTGTTTTTTTTTTTTTAATAAGTGTTGACTGATGTTGGAAAAACTACTTACCACTGAATCATTTGGCATTTTGGGAAAATTCTTAGACACTGAATGTAATGTCGTATGTAACCAACATGTGATGTTCGAACAAATCACCAAAACCTTTTATACTTGCGGTGTGATTTCATTTGCTCACATGCCTTATCCACATACCCATGGTTACTCAGTGCTAATATTTTAGCATAAATTGTCACTTGGAGTAAAAATGACAAGAATCCATGAAGTGTCATTGTCTGACAGTATGACTACAAATGTACTATCCCATCTGATACTTGATTCTACAAGTTTGTTAATGTACACATATATGCTGTTTTGTGACAATAGGTGAGAAATGTGGAAGAAGAATGTTACTATTATGAAACTTTCTGTTCTACTTTACAGAACAATGTTGAGTTATAAAAGGCATGCAGATATTGAAATGAATGATATAATGTTTTTGAGAACATTTGTTATTGGTCATTTCATTTGATTGTATTAAGTGTCCTAATAACACATTATCGAAACCTGTGTGGTAGAGGAGCACCGATCCCGACCTATTAGACGGATTGGGTATCAACCATATGTGACCGATGCAGATCTGATACTTCAGTTATCGGCAGTCTGCAAAAAGGTAGCTCATATGTCTGGTTAAATCGATTTGTACAATCAATCGCACGACAGCTCTTTCATGTTTTAGATGTGTTTTTTCAGCACTGAAGCTGAACGTTAACGCTGCCACTCAGTCTATTTCTACTCAGTGAGCGTGAGCGCGGTGACTACAGTCCGCTGTGACGTCACGCGCATACCCTATGCAGCAGGCGGAGCGTAAGAACATTAGATCGCAGGGTGACAATCTGTGAGCATTTTACGCTTTTAACAGTAACTAGCAGTGATTTGCAGTCTTTCTAAAAACACATTTTTGAGAGGTGGAAGTAGCGTTTAGTGGAAAGTCCCACATGACTGTGCGATACAACGCGAGCAATACGAAAAATGCTATGGATGATTTGAGAGTAGCCAGGTTGGGCTGTTTCGCGCCCTCGGTAGAGCTGGTGATACGGGAGGGGCTGCGATCGCTGCGAAGTGTGATGATGTGGGAGAAACTGTGGGAGAAACATTGTGGGGCATTTTAAGGATTAGCTACTTGCATTTACTCTCTTGGAAGATATTCAAACTCCAAGTGCTTAAAACAAGATTAACAAAAAAGGTGGAACAGTACGTTATGTATGTTTCTAGTAGCCTAATTAAACATTTTTGATGTACATTTTTTATTTGTATTTACTAGTTTAAAGATATTAATATACAAACGTATAAAATATTATATACATTTATATTAAAATATTAAAGGAAAAAGAGCTCTTGCATCGGTATCGGCAGTCCTGGATCAGAATTGGATCTGAACGACCTGGATCGGCCCATCCCTACTATGCGGGTATAACTAGGTTCTTCAACCTTGAAACATCGCCTCTGGCATCTGTTAACCAGTTTCTTTAGTCTATTTTACCTTTGTAGGATTGCATGGGTGTTTAAATGTTCCGTCTCTTCAGAGTAATTTAAGTTTCACTGTAATTCTAAGTCATCCAACAAACTGTTCTTCAAATTCCAGGTCACCTGACTAATTTCGTATTTTTACACGTCCTAAAACCCATATATGTATATATAGAGAGAGATAGGAGACTAAGTAATTTGTTATCAGGTATGACATTTTAAGAGTTCGGCATGCATCAAGGCAGTTTACCTAAAGGCAAAAATTGCACAATTATATCAATTTGTGCATTCTTGTGAGTGCGTCATGGACTGCAGTTAAAAATCAATGACGAAGAATTTTGAAAAGTTAAAAATCACAAAATTATTATAGTGTTGAAATTAAACCATAAACAAATCTATATATGCTAATTTGTACCATTTTAAACTCGTATGAAAGCTTCTCTCTCATAGGGATGAAGATTCCTATTGACCCAACAATGAAATCAACTTTCATTTGAACCATTTTTAACCTTTTTTAAAAAGGTCGGTGAATCTTATTTTCCTATGAACACCAAACCAATTCAACGGATTGTATTCACTGTTCCAGTTACACTGGCACATCACACCCAGAATGTTCCATTCCTGGTGCCCTGCATTTCCCACATTAGACTCTAAATCGCTGCCAACAGCATTTTTCATCGGCTAGTGTATTTCAGTTCTCTTCCAGGGAAACGGTGGATGGTTAAAAACAGCTTCCTTTTGTTTTTGTGGGAACTAAATGTTCCAAGCGGATCACACAACACCTTACACAGCTTCAAAGTTGATATGTCACTAAAAGGTTTTTATGCAACCAAACAGTAAACGTTATTCTCACTTATAACGTTACAGATCCGACCAGGTTAACTTCATAAGAAAAAGTATTAAAAAATCTCCTTATTTCCTTTGTCACTGAAAAACTTGGACCCAATAAAAGTCACTTGATCGGCTGGATACCAGAAATATTTCCAAATAAATATTTAAGGATCTTCTTAAGGTGCAGGTCACAGTAAACTGCTTTTCAGTTCAAGTTACACTTAAGGATTTCTGTCAGAGGGCAATTCCTTGAATCACTGAACCTTGACATCAGGGAATACTGTAGAAATCTTCGGTCTTAATATTGAAAGAGAAATCAAGATGGCCTCCTGTTAAAGAAGAAAAATACATCATTTACTTCATAAAATATAGGAAAATATGCAAGCCACAAAAGGAAAGCCAAGGAATATAACTGGAGGAAAAGATCTTTCTTCTTTACATTACCTCAGTGCGAATAGTCCTGCTTCCTTGGTTAGGGCAAGTGTTGAGGTAATGGTGAAATAGGACACTGGGATCAGCAATATCCAAGTTCTGGTCGGCGTCTACACTGGCCTCCAGGCCCTGCACGCCTCCAAATACCACAAGCAGGTGTCTATGGGACACACATTAAAGCTAATCTATTTGGGGAGCTGTGATCCGTCAGTCATTACACTGAGGAAATCTGGAAAGCTCAGGCTGACGCGCACACACACACACACGTTCAGAATATACAAATGAAGCCACAGTGCGAAAGATCATCCTGAAACAACTTACTTGAATGGTGGTAGCATGAAATGGTCAACATTGCTGCCTCTCTCAGACGTGCCAACTGTCAGATCATAGCCATTCTTATGAGGACACTCTGTAAACACGTTACCTGTGAACATATGGAAACAACCAGTTCATAGCCATAAAATTCTCCAGCTATAACAGACAAGACCTGAAATAAAATGGTTCCGTTTGGTTTGCAAACTGGTAGGACCCCATCGGGTCTCGACGCTTTGACTCATGAACGTACAGCTGTCATATTCATACGCCGCGTATGTTGTGTGACAGGGCAGCAAGAGGGTTAAACATGAACAACACAGACGAATGGACTCTGAAGCCTTCCAGGTTACGTTCCCCTTGTGTTCTTGAAGGGTTTTTCCCCGACACACACCAGTAAAATACCGGGTAGTCTAAATAAGGAAAATGCTATTTTTATGCAGGATAAAAAAATGCCTAAGGTACAAATCATCCGAAAGTCGTGATAACTCACTGAGACAGGAGGCCAGTCGCACAGAGTAGCCCCAGTAGAAGCCAGCATCACTCCGAGGTACATGGGGTGCCACCACAACCCCCTTGAACACTCTGCCATCTGCTCAAAAGGTAAATAAGGCACACAGATCTATGTATTACTGCACATAAACAACAGACTCAGTTACCCATCCATTCCAAGTCAGTGAGCATTACCCGGTCTCTGATTCTTGCTTAAGCATACAGTGACTCTTAAACCAGCCTGTAGTTGCTTGTCAATCTGTACTTCCTAAGGAAAGAAAAATTAACCTGTAATTTGACACCTTTAGCCAGAAAGGCAAACGCCAGCTATACTTTTACACAAAAGTTCACATTAAACCTTTTGACAGTTGTTCCCTGCAGAGTATCACCATGTAGTGTGGATATTCATAATCACAAAACATTTCATGTTGCAGAAACACAGACAATACCTTGTGTAAAACCTTGTGTTGTCTTTGCTAAGCGGACACTTACCTTACATAAACAGTCAGATAATTTATATTGATTACAGTTTCACTCCTGTAAGCATTCATTAAATGGTTAGTACACTCAGGATACAGAGGTAAAATGCCCATCTGCACAAGTGTGTTTCTGTCATGTCAAATAACTTGCGGTCACAAGACCAGGTTCCTCACTATCACTCTGCTATCAACTTCAGTGGTGGCAGAATATCAGTGACTGACAGGAGCTCTAACCTTCCTCATGCCACAGTTGACTAAAGAGCCTTTTCCTGGTTTGCACGGCCTGTCGAGCACCACCCCCTCCCGAAACTCCGCCTCCTCATCCATCCTCATGTGGTGAGGACTGTCCAAAGGATTCAGCAACCCTGGAAAAAAAAGTCACTCTTCATTAATACAAGATCGTAAAGCCCAGACGGTTCATAAAGTGTGTGCAAAGTCGGCAGCAGTAAATTCATAGTAAACTCACCGGCAAACTGCAGATCTTGATGCTTGGGGAAGAAAGACTTGCGCAGATACCTTGAAAGACAGATGCTTCTTAAGCATAAAAAGATTTACAATGTAAGATAAGAAGGATTTCATCAATGTGGACTTACTGAGGACACTCCAGGTACTGCAGAATGCGGGCTAGCTGGACACAAGCATTTCCTTTCTTTCCAACACCCTTAAATTCTCCTTCAACACTCCTGCAAAACATAAACAGTATGTATTGACCTCCATATTGGATACTAACACTGACAATGAATAAATAAATTCAACGTATTAGCATAGATTCCACCGGATACCATACACTCACTTTGGATCTTCCCCACATTCATCAAATACGACGACTTCATCGATACAAAACACTGTGCAGGCCCTTGCTATCTGTCCTGCCAGGTAGGTCCGCAGTTCTGGAGACTGGGCATTGTCCAAGACGGAACCAGGCAAGGCAATGCTCACGGTGTACGGCCGTCCTGCAGACATGCATCACAGGATACCAAGTTCAGTACTCCAGGTGCAGTTCGTTTGTAATGTCAAACTAACCCAAGCGCCACCCTTTCACGTGTATCTCACCTCTCTTCTTTCTTCCTGTCTCCTCTATCAGCTGTTGTCTTTCATGTTCTTCGAGCTGCTTTTGATGCTCCAGCTGTTTAATAAGTTTAGCCTCTTTCCGCTTCTTCTTTTCCTCTCTTCCTGAAATTCAAATATATTCATTCAGGATTTTTTTTGAAGACCGGCCTAATCTGCAATACTGTTATTTTCTTTGGACACAGAAATAAGGCTGCATATCACCACACTGTAATACAATGTGCAATAATCACCAGGGCTTTAGACGAATGCCGTAAAAATTTGTCCAGACAAAATCGCCATATCCTTGTATTTATTAAATTCTATTACCAGAGCATGCCACATGCTACTGTTTTAGTAAATCATGGAAGCGATAAAAAAAAAATACTTCGGTGGCTTGGCAGTACTTTTTGCAGTTTAAAGTCTGATACGTTTATTAAACAAAGATACGCAGAGTATATTTTGGGTAAATTTCATCTCCTTTCTTGTTTTATATATAACACTATATTAACTGCAAATATTTCAGACAACTGCAATGTGATAACATGCAGCCCAACGCACAACACATACGAGTACATTTACTGTATAGTAGGGCTGCAACGATTCATCGAATAACTCGATTACAAAAAAATCTTCGATGCAAATTCTTTGCTTCGATGCTTCGTGTAATCCGCACGACTATGTACTGCTTAGTGATCACCGTGTTTCACCCGGAGGATTATTACTGGCGCACCGTGTGCTTACGCTGCATTTACGCTGCTTACTTGTAGCAGGTTTGATTTGACGGCGCGATGGAGGAAGACCGGGGAAATAGCGAGGAAAGTTAGAGAAAAAGACGAAAAATGTCTAAAGTTTGGGACCATTTCATATAAAAGAAAAGCAAAAATACTGTACAGTGTTTCCATTGTAAAACCGAATTAGAAAGCACACAGTCTATGCATCCAGTCCACAGAGCGGAACCAGTACAAGGTAAGCGCGAGCGTTTCACTCACATTCGCGGCTAAAACAGACCTGCGATAGAAACGTATTTATGGGCATATGTGTGAATAAAAAAGTATAACGAAATTCAGCCCAAGCAGGACATATTTTTCCTCAATAAAAAAAGACTGATAACAACAGCAGTGAAAATGATGCTGTCGTAGTTAACTTAACACGGAGCTGGAGCCTGTCTATACACTAACAGCAAAGAGACTTTTTCCATCTCTGTAATGGAACACTCAGGTGGAGTGAAGGAAAACAGCAGCAGTGCTTGTAATCGCTACTAAACCTTTACTGGTAAAGAGCTGGCGAGAGTCCTTAACCAAACCAGCTGTTCAACAAGCTGAAAGGTGAAGAAAAGCGATGTTTTCAGCTACTCCCATCCACCGCCGTTTGTCTTCCATAGCAGCAAAGCTACAGTAAGGCTATGCAAGTTAAAATAGAAGCTGTTTGTATGCAGATAAACTGTTAGCTTAGTTTGACACAGTATTTAAATTTGCCAACTTGCAGCAGGCTGACAGCAGCCGTACGTCACACTTTATCACAGTGATACCTGCAGCATGCATGCAGGGGTGAGTCAAAAGGGGAGCATGGGGCGTACTCAACTAGATCAATTTCAAGGCTTTAGTAATATTATTCTGCAGATTTAGATTAATATGAATAATATTACATAATTATAATAATATAAATATATTATAAATATAACATAAAAATTACCCCCCTCCCCCAACAGCCTTGGGCCAGTGAAACTCAGACCCTGAATTATCCAACCGCCACATATGCTCCTTTAAAGGTTTACACACACACTCATTCTCTAACACACTTAAACACACACTCTCACTCACATTCAATTACACACACATAAACACAGCATTCCTATTTCATCCAGGAGATACAATCCTGTCAGAACTTTTTTTTTATGCCTCCTATGAATGTACAAGAACACAGAGAGTAAAGGCCATTTTAATTTATGCCTTAGTTTCAGATATATGTATACCTTTTTTTCACACAACCCATAATCCGTCCCTGCCTGTTAGAGGTCACTTATGAAGAGTTTGGCCACACGAGCTCACAGAAAGGGAGCTGATCACCCAACGTCAACACCAAGCCTGAATGGCAGGAAATCCCACCAGCAATGTTCCAGCATCTTCCCAGAAGAGCACAGGCTATTATAGCAACGATGGACAAACCAACTTCACCCTTGGTTTCAGAATGAGCTTTAGAAAAGCTGGGGTCCACATACTTTTGGTCATATAATGTATATAATTATATGCAACACATGAAGTATGGTGTTAAAAGCAAACATGTTAATATGGTTCTGAACCGTCATAACACGGTATTAATTAATTTTATAGATTTAAAATAAAACAACTAGCTAGCGAACTGATCGCTGGACATGCCGCAGATGAGATGCAGCGTGACAATATGTACAAAACACCTGGATCCGTACTGGATGGACTGTTACATCCGTAGCACAAGATTAACAATTTACCTTTCAGTTACTAACAAACTTGCAAAAGTGAAACACTTTGGCTTGCAAAATAACTTACGTTCTGCTTTCCACTTTTTCCAGTCAACCTTTTCTTCACCCTGCAAAACAATCGCAGTGTAACATCACATGGCAACCTAGTCATAGAAACCATGCGAGCTAGCATGTTATGTAGCTAACAGGGAATAATAATTAAAAAGAAAATCAAATTAGGTATCGATAGATACCGCAACTACATCTAGAAAATAACGCATTAAAAAAATAGGCGATCATGCTCAGAAACCTGTTTTGAAAGCGTCTTATCCGTCTTGAGCTCGACTCGATGCGCCATGACTGTCGACAGAGGGAAGGCAGCCCCTTGTGCGCATGCGCGCCGCGTCTTACTTCCGTTTTATGGAGATCAGGGAGTCCGGTTTGTGGCCCTATGATTTATGATATGGATAGAATTTTATACTGCTCAATGTGAAGATCTTCACAATTTCCTAATTATGTTTCTCTCTACAAAGCAATGCTTATTGTTTAAGTTCATGTGTTTGGCTTCCTAGTATAACAAAACTTACATGATCACTAGTGACCTAATGGTTAATGATGCAACCTTGTGATTGAAAGGTTGCTAGTTTGAGTCCGTGATCAGCACATTACCCTAAGTGAGGGTTAAAACTCCATTACATTTCCAAATAGAAAGAAAAAATGCAAAAGTACAGGCTTACAATATTATTGAATTAGCGCTTGGGGGCAGAACCTCAGTGGTGAACTGTACCTCAGTCTGTTGTGGTTACTATTGACAAAAAGATTCTTGTGTCAACTTTCAACCTCCGGATAATCATCCCAACTAAAATATGTACATTTTGCTGAACAATTTCAACAGACAATAATTAAAATTTCCCCAGGTGCTTTATCCACATTATTAAGGAATTATGATTATTGGTGTTGGGTAAAAGAGGAAACCTTAGTGAGAGTTACATTCTAGATCATTCTGCATTTCTACTTAAATGTTGCTTTTCAGGAAGTTCCGTTCAGCATGGAATTTCACAGTTTAGGTTCATGGTGCACATTTGCAGGTATCTTTGTATCACCTGACAATATGCACCCAGTGAATGACCACTCCTAGCCAGCATGCTTTAAAGTTTTTTGTAGAATGTTTCTGTGATGCCCAGCCCGTACGCTCCTTGTGTGTGCCACGCCCCCTGATTACCCACGTGTGCTTCCCTGATCGTCTCCAGCTGTGTCCCATTACTTTGATCAATCTTGTCCTATTTAAGTCCTAGTTGTGCTTGTCTCCCTTGTCCGTCATTGTGGTTTGGTGATGGTAGTCTTCATGGTTCCTGTTCCAAGTCCCGATTCCATAATAAACCCTGAATTTTGCCCCGATTCTTGCCTGTTTGCCTGCTCCTTACCTGCCTACCCGCACGATCGCCGCTCAGCACGCCTGCGATCGTGACAGTTTCAAATTGCAGTAAAAAAATTAATCAGGTTTTCCAGCTCATTTTTCATCCTGGTTTCTTCCTTCTTTAGTTTACCATCCTGGAAAAATGTTTGTTTTTAATGACCAAGATCTTTCTTTGGTAGTTAAATTATTGTTCTTGTCCTTCCATCTTGGTTCTAATCACTTGACTGCGTATACCATTAATTATATAGTGTATACCATTAACTCCCAAAATTCCCACAGAACCTACTGAAGCCTTGATCTGGATTTGTACCTTCAGGACCTGAACTTTCCACCTCTGCATAGAACAAAAACAGTTTCAGTTATGTTTTATGGCTATAAGTATATTCACCTGAATGCTGTTTTTCAGCCAATGTTGCATTTAATTACATTGTTTGTCAAAACAATACAGGATTGTGCCCCTCCATGATCCTGTGCAAGATGAGGGGCCATAAGAAGATTGACAGCTGGATGGATGGATGAAAAAACAGACCAGCCAACAGGTCTGAAATTAAGGTAAGATGACTCATTGTTCCAGGAGCCACAGGTAGTTCACAGCTGGTCTGCTGCTTGAGGTAAGTTAAACTGATCATTCCACCTGAATTGAGTCAAGGTATCTACAGCAGAAACTCACATAAAGAGAGCTGAATCAAGCTGGGGTCAGTCTCAAAACTGCCACCATTCATAGTGTGAGGCAACATAGGCATTTGTTGTGCAGTCTAGCTCACCTATAGGGTACTACCTGAGAGAAAATTGTTTTTAAATGTACATTCAAACACCTAAAGTTAAAAAAGCTAAAGTTTAAAATATAGCAGAATCCAAAAATATGACACCCATCAACTTTACTGACATAAACATTTTAACTTAGAATGATACTTTTTAATGAATCTTAACCTTTAGAAATGACAAGAAAATTGTCAAACTTTGAGTTCCCATCCCATTAAGAGGTAGCAAACAATCATTTAAAACTAGACTGACCTGACAATAGGTTTTTACTCAATCATGTACCAGAGAATAAAGAACAAGCCTTTCAAAAAGCCTTGCCTGAGAATTGATTTACTAATTCTACAGCTGAGATTAGGTTAGTAGTTTCACAATTATAGTGCAATATTTCTTGTACAAGTTAAAATAGCACACATCATAAAATATATTGCCAAAATAATCTTTGACCAGTTTTGCAGTATAAACTGACAACTCTTCATTCTCAGGAGTGTGTAGACACTGACTAACATTGTCCCTTTAATGCTGGGTAATTCAGGAGCGTGAGTGAAGGTTGGCTACTCCATCTGCAGTTTGCTTTTACTCCATTTCCTAAGAATCTCTTCTGCTGCATTTAGGGTTGAATCCTCCTGTTAGACAGAAAGCACAAGACGTCACTGCCTCTGAAGAAGGTTTACACTGTTATAGTCATTTCAAGTCCTTGGAGAGGTTTACCTTGACGAAACAGAACCTTATGTAATTTTCAAAATCCTTACAGTGTTCTGGACTGTAAAAAGCAGACACTGGTATGGTGGCTAAGCCCTGTTCAAACAAGAAAAGCATGTGAACATCACCTCACGTAAATCAATACTGTAGCTAATACAGAATATTTATACCACACGTCCCTCCTTTCAAAAGGGATACATTGTTTTTAAAAGGTAATATAAAAAAGATATAAGAGAAAAATAAATTCCCATATAAACTGCTTGGGTTACTATGTTGTTGGTAGTAACCCTAATCATTATTGGGGCAGTCATATAAAAACAAAAATCCCAAACCTGAATAAAGAGCAAATGAGAATTCTTATAAGTTCACAGAAGCTAATGTGTGTATTTTCTGTTGATTTGCTTTAAGTTAACCAATGCTGGACGCCATTGCCTATTTCTATGACCTACTGCCCTTTCTGCTTTGCATAGATCTAGATCTAGGTTGATCTAGATCAGTGATTTGGAAAGTAATGGGTGTGTTTACCTTATTCTTCATGAGCCACTTCACAAACCTGTTATCATACGGCTCATCTTGTGCTGTAGAATCTGGCAGATCTACCTCTTACCCATAGAAAAAGGAAGAAAATATTAAACGCCACATCCAATAAAGCAACAGTTGCACAAATGCTTAGAAAAATACTTGCTTTTAACCCCGACTCAAGCCTCTCCAGGCTAAACAGAACCTAGCATGTATGCATGCAAGGCACTAATGTACTTACTCATGGCCGAAATATCTGCGATCATGAAGTAGCCTCCCTCTGGAATGACAGGCTGAAGACCGACGTTCGAAAGGCACGCAGCCAGCTTCTGGCGCTTCAGCTGAAGCCTTTCAGGCAGCTGGAGGAAGTAACTTTCCTGGCTCCCAAAGTGATCAAACTCTCTCTGAAATCCATGGGCCACCGCCTCCTGAGCGGCAGGTCACGTGACAGGAAGTGAGTATCCACATACCACAAAATGATCTCTATTCCACATAAGAAGTACCAACGTGCAAATGTTGAGAGCCTGATGTTGTCTCGATTAAAAACTCTTTAGTAACCAATATACAAGGAAACAAGAATGGGAAAATAAATCAAAATCAATAACTTGATTTGAATATCTCACAACTAGTTAGGTTAATTTCCAAAAGGTCAGCAAGATGATTGGGTATAAATACTTATTGATTATTGTTCAAAAAGAGCTACGCAATAAGAGATTTCCTGTGCGGTTACCTGCGCAGCAGTGGCGCAGTGGTACACTGAGTTCTGATGGACTGTTTTCAGATGCGTCAGGAGGGGTCCAGACCCAATGGCCCAGCCCACCTAACATGAAATCCAGAGAAATCATATAAACACAGTCTGCGGTGCAGAACCACACACAGGGCCGCTGAACAGATGTCTGTCTGAGGCCTGCCTTCCATCCTGTGGCACTGAAGGTCTTCCCCGCGCTCCCAATGGTTATCGTTCGCTCCCACATTCCAGGCAGACTAGCTGCACAGACAATTAAGAAAAAACAATGAATGCATTAAACAGCAATACAAGCATAGTTCAGAACCTCAAACCCTAGTAAGGTCTTATAGAGATCTGGGTGATTCAGTTATTCAGTTTTAAAAAGGACACACCTATTTTAATGTGCTTGGCTCCATCGTAGGTCAGCCACTCGTACACCTCGTCGCTGATGCAGACCACATCATGCTTCACACATAGGTCTGCAATAAGCCGCAGCTCTTCCTGTTTGTACACCTGTAGTGGTCGGAGTGCCGAAGGCAGAGTGCGGTGATCATCAATACAACCACAGGAGTGTCATACTGGCATGGCCCTCAGTCACGCGAGACCGTCACCTTTCCCAGCGGGTTGTTCGGTGTGTTCAGAACGATGGCTTTCGTGCGGCGTGTAAATTTACTGGCCAGTTCGTCAGGAGACAAAACCCAATCTGCACTGGATACAGATCTGTCCTTTGTCTAAGAAAGCAGATGCATTTAAAATTAAGTTTCCATGAACCTAGATAAAAGTTACAAATCAATTTAAACCCTAAGCTCTAATTCATAACAATTACATATTTAAAAAGATGGGAGAGGTTTCCATTCAGTTAGGAATTAAGAGCTTATTAAATCATAATAGGCAGGACTTACGGGCCTTAAGGGGACATAAACAGGTTTTCCTCCTGCCATTTTAACCATCGGCTGGTAACAGTCGAAAAATGGTTCGATGATGATCACCTGGGAAAATCAATTTCAGAGTTAATGTCAGACAAATCAGGGTGCAAAACAGACGTTAAAGAAGCAGCATCTGGATTACCTCATCACCCTCGTCCACCAGGGCCTGGAAGGAGCAGAAGAGGGCCTCATATGCACCCACGGTGACCAGGACATCCTCCATCGGGTCGACCTCCCGGCCCATAATCCTTCCGAAGAACTTGGCTAGAATCTTCACAAGAGGCGGATGACCCTGTGAGGGCGTAACACTATTTCCTGTCACTTTGTGACTTCACTGCAGTTCTCCACCAAAACAGGCTAATATGCAGACTGAAACCGGTTTAAAATGTATGCATGCTGAGTAGTCGCAACATCTATGACTATCCTGAAGTTACATGACCTCTTCTTTTAACGATACTGTAAATGTTTGAGAACTCAGGAGAGCAGTTGCTGGAGTTTTGAAAGTGAAATGTCCCATTCTTGCCTGATATAGGATTTCAACTGCTCAACAGTTTGGGGTCTCGGTCATATATTTCCATTTCATGATACACCAATTTCAGTGGGTGACAGGTCTGGACTGCAGGCAGAACAATGTAATCTGGATGGCATTTCTCTGGATACTATGAATCTTAATGACATTATGTACCATAGACAGTGCGGAGGCGCAGTGGTTAGCACTGCTGCCTCACAGCAAGAAGGGCCTGGGGTTGGTCCCAGGTCCTTCCTGTGTGGAGTTCACACGCTCTCCCTGTGTTTGTGTGGGTTTTTGCCAGGGGCTCTGGTTTCCTCCCACAGTCCAAAAGCGTGCAGGGCAGGTTGATTGGTGAGTCTGAATTGGCCCTGTATTTGTGTGAGTGTGTGCGCCCTGCAGGGTGTTGCCGACTGCCCAGGGTTGGTTCCTGTCTGCTCCCATTGTTCTATAGGCTCCGGTCCCCACCCGCGACCCCAGTTGGGATTAAGCGGTTTCAGGAAATAGATGGATGGATGTACCGCAGATGATGAAATTACCAAATTCCTTGCAATATTACATTGAGGAACATAATTCTTAAATTGTTGCACTATTTGCCCATGCATTCTTTCAGAGTGGTGAACCTCTTCCTCTCTGCGAGGCTCTTCTTAAACCCAATCATCTTACTGACCTTTTGCCAATTTGCCTAATTAGCTGTGAGATATTGAAGCAGGTGTTTTGTTTTAGCATTACACAATGTTTCCAGCATTTTTTTTGCCCGTGCCCCAACGTTTTTGATACGCGATTCTGGCATCAAATTCAAATCAAGCATATATATTTGGACATTTTACACAGCATCCCAACTTTTTTGGAAATGGCTGTTGTATTTAAATTTGCAACAGAACATCGTTCAACTCTGTAATATTCTTATAATAAATACGACATAAGAAAACAGAGAACTTACAAAAGCTCGTGTGTACTGATGAAGCCTGTATTCTCCGCTCACAGCCTGACGGAAAGCCTCCTGAACAAAGTCAGGTGGAGGGAAATCTGGAAAGCCTTGGCCGAGGTTCACGGCCTTGTAATCCGCTGCCAGCTGAGTGAACTCCACCCTGCCAGGACCAAAACACACGTGTGGCCAGGAGGGAATTAGAGCATATCTGCTGTTCCTCATTTCTTTCTGAGTTGCACAGAGAACAAAATATTGAGAGAATAAGGTTCAAAATGTGGAAGTATAAGGGGTCACCAACATCCTTTCAAATAAGATGCATACAATCTAAACCTTCTTTCAATACTCACTGATTTACAGAAAAGTGACATCTTAGAATTGCACCAAAATATATACATTTGCAGTACACAGGACTTAAGGTTACAGAGTAATGAGGCAGGATAAATGTGAGACGTGCTCACCAGGCTTCTACTTAACGCAAGAGGTTATTTATTAACTGTAAGAACTGAACCTTATCCAGTGTCGTCTGTAGGAGTACAGAGTTATTGTGTGAGTTACCTATTATAAGCTGTGAGCAGAGTGGGAAGAGATGGAAACACCAGGATATACACTGTGATATAAGGCACTTCCATATGAATGTCAGAATTATATTATATTATAGGGAGAAAATCCATATTCAGCATCATTTTGGATGCATAAGGATATTCTATTCGGTATAATAACTGCTACAGTTTAACGTTTTTAAAGCTCATGCCAGAAACATACCTTCCAAAAAAAAGGGTTCCAGTTTGTACCTTTGCTTGGGACTGAGTAGGCCAGTTGTACCCATAGCTGAAGGTAATTGTACCTTTTAAGGTGCATAAACTCTGAGGAACATTTTTGTACAATTGAAGGTACATTGATGCTATCTGTTCACTAAAAATTGTGCAGGTGGATGAAACCCCAAAATAAACGACCGTTTGATTTTTTTTTTCTACATAACATCTACAGAGTGTTACCAGTCGCAGATTTATTGTAAAGGAACAAAAAGTATGTAACTCGATATATTTAATATGCAATTCTTTTAAATATCCGTAGTGCTTTAGGCCAGTAACCATGCAAGTAATTACCAAATATTTTTATCCACTCCTTCAATTCTGCGCGCGTGCAGCTGCCGTGACATCATTATCTAAGCAAAAAAAAAAAAAAAAACGTTAATTGCGTCATACATTAATATTATTGGAGGAATAGATTAGTCGTTGATTTTATTATCACTGTATATAGTAAATGAAAAATCTGCAAATAAGCTGTAAAATGTTAGTTCATCTGTAGCTCAAGGGTCGGATGGAGGAAGTAAACACCCTTTGCAAAACCTTACTAAACGTATTGTTGATACTGTCATTGCTTATTATTCGCCACGGAAAGATCATCCCATTATTCTCTTCCGCTCTTATTTCCTCTTCTTCAAAACAGAAAGTTTTCAACTTTTGAAACGTGTTTCATATTCAACTTGTTAGTCAACACAGTCTACCACCAGAGCCGGAGAGAAAAACCCTTTGCGGCACCGCCCCCGGCCGCTCGCCGGTTAGTAGTTTAATTTCTTTACAGGTATTTGATTTATTTCTAAATGAGGCTTTTTCATACAATCACACATTCGTGGCAGGGTGTCCCTAGCTCTGGTGTATTTTTATTCGATAAAAACTGAAACACCCCTCCTACAGCTGACCGATTATTTTTTTATACACATACCTTGACAGGATGGATTTTACTGACAGTTGTTTTATTCAGACACACGCCAACCACAATTGCAGTAACTGCTCTCAGCATAACAGTGCGAATTCTTCACGTTTCTCTAACATGAGGCAAAAATAGTAATTATGAACATGATATAATATATGCATTTTACGTACACGTAATTAGTGCTGCCTCATACTCAGAAGCCAGTTTCAGAAAGAACCGCTGAAATGACTCACCTTGGTTTACATTGATAACATACGTTGCAGTATCTCCAACGTTCTATATACCAGAGGCAGACTGCCGTGTCATTTTTATAAAGACACTGGGGCTGCGAGTCGGTGTTTGACTTCGTCTCTAAGTCCCTCCCCGTGAACTTTGGTCGCTATGGCTGTAATTTCCTGTGCAGGCGGGTCAATGGGCGGTGCGCCCTGTAGGATTGTTGTGCGTTATTATTACAGCTATATTCATTAGGACCTCAGTACGTTATTATTACAGCTATACCCATTAAGACCACTGTGCGTTATTATTACAGCTATACCCATTAAGGCCACTGTGCGTTATTATTACAGCTATACCCCTTAAGACCACTGTGCGTTATTATTATACTTAACCCGTCAGGGCTCCTATGTGTCATTACAGCTATAACCAATTAGGACCGCTATGCGTTATTATTACAGCTATACCCATGACGGACTCATAAGCCAGAAACCTTTAGTCCTCCAGTACGCAGTAGCCCGAAAGAAAGGTGCACTGAAATTTTAATTTCAACCGTAAAATTGGCAATCGATAAATCTGATTGTTTTGGACTAGAAAAAACGTATATGAACAAATAAAAGCAAGTATAGCTCTCGCATAGGGGCTATGCAGTGATTAATACTATTCATAACAATTTACACTATATTATTCATTACAAAACATGTTAACTACCCTACATTAAACTCCACGGTATCCGCTACACTTTATCAAAATCACTTAATTTTTAAGAGTAACGACAGCATAATCATCGATTGGTCACATTCCATTACTAATATGCAGCAAATTAGGTTTTTAGATATCTCAAAATTATGGCCATTGATTTTCTTTTGGTATTCATTAAAAAAACACTCTCTAAAGTTAACAAGATTTAATGTCTAACTTATCACCATCCCAGATTTCTGAATTCGGTTTGCTTGACGTTGGGTCCAGCGCTCACACGACCCTGTTCATAGCACTTTCACATCACACCTCTTGGGTTGGGCTCAACTCTCTCCTCCACTAGGTGCATGTGTATGGGGAGTTTGCATGTTCTCGCTGTACCAAGCGTTAGAATAATTGGCATCTCTAAACTGCTTGTGGCGTGTGCGCGTACGTGCCCCGTGATGGACTGGTGTCTCCTTCAGGGTGCTCCGTACTGCTTGGGATATGCTTCTGGCTGAATGTGCCAAAGTTCACAACTGATTTTTTTTTTTGTAAAATATCCATGCACATAATTTCATGTTCTGTGTAGTAACCATAAACTGTCCCATCATTAGGTATACATTCTGTACACAGTTCCACAAGCAAAAGTAAAGCCAAAAATCCTTTTGCACCAATAATTTTCAATTAAAATAAGATCTTGCCTGTAAATGACAGAATGTAAAATTGTGACACCACACTGGCAGGGTGAACAATCAGGACCAGAAAACTTTGAACCTCAAATGCACAGTATTATTTAAAAGTCCTTATGATAGTAACAAAGTAGCATCTTATGTTGCCGTCTCTGCAGCAGCTTTTGACCACATAAAGTGTGTCACATTGTCCTTTACAGTTTCAGCCCTCCAAGTCCCCTGGCAGCACACGACCCTTTTTGCGGGCCTTTTCCTTGCGCCTCTCCATCTTTGCATGCTTTCTCTTCTGGATGTTGTCGCGCCGCTTGTCCTGTCGATGCTGCATCTTCTCCAGAACATGCGTGCTGCGCTGCTCCCAGCGTTTCTTCCTCTGGGTACGCATTTTCTCCTTCCTTTTCAGGGAAGCCCGCAGAAGGTCCTCATTGTCCTTAATCTTCAGGCCCTCTGCTTTGTACAGCACGTTGGTCCACTTCATCTTCTCCTCCATTTCTTTCGCCTTGGCCTCATCCTTGCCTCTCAGCTCTTCCAGTTTGGCTTTGCGTGCCTCAACACGGTTCAGAAGCTGCTTGTAGTTCTTGCCTGTTAGAGGAGTCAAATTGCCCTTCACACTCTTCTTCTTTTCTTTCTTCATTTGTTCTTTACTCATGAACTCTTTGCCTGCGTCTATCTTGTTGTATACTAGGCTGGTTAAGTCTTTTTCAGGAGCCCTAGATATTTCTATGATAGAATTTTCAGATCTTCCTTCATCCTCTATTTTTACATCCTTGCCCATTTTCTCTGCTAGTTTCTTCATTCTGAACTCTTTTCTTTTCCTCTTCTTACGTTCTCTTTCTTGTTTGCGTCGCTGTTGCTTCTTCTCCCGAGCCTCGGATGAAGTCTTACCGACATCCTGAAATGTAGAGAAAAAAAACACAAAACAACATAGCTGATGAACAATCTACAGCACTATCCAGAGGACACAATGATGACAAAATATTTGAATGGATTAAATATTACACAGGGAGGAAAAATGACAAGTCAAATGTTGGTACACATATAAAATCAGCTGTTTAGGAAAAGACAACTTTCTGCAGATACATACATGGCCATGACACTTTTCAATCTTCTCATGTAGCTTCTGACGCAAAATGTCAACGGCAGAAAAGTCTCTGGAATCACCTACCTCCTCTAATAAAACAAGTCAGAATGAAATGACAAAATTAGCTTCATATTTACATTTACAGTATTTGGCAGACGCCCTTAGCCAGAGCGACTTACATAAGTGCTTTAAGACGCTGCAATGAATTTTTCCGATACTAGCTCAATAAGGACCCAGGGTATGAATACCATATATGTAATAATGCACATATACATATATGTATATATGTGCATTATAAAATAATGAACATATATGTATATCATATATGTGCATTATTTTACAGGATAATAGAAATAACACGTATGGTTATAAATGGCAAAACAAGCTATTTACCCAAATAAAATATCCCTTTTTTATATAATTGTTTTTGAAACTGATGGTTAAAAACTGCATTGTAATTTGTTACTATACACTTATGCACACAAGAAACCGATACTTGTATGCCTTTATTAACTATTAAAATTACTAAAAACTTTTTTTTTTTTTTTTTTTAACACAGACCTGTTCTGACAGCTGATTTACTATTGATATTCTCTTTTGATACATTCTGATCTGCAGAAGAGGCTTCCGTCTCTTTTGGCTGGGTGGTACTCTTGTGTTTTATCTTTGCTTCCGTCTCAGTGTTGCACATTTTCCCTCTAGTTCGGTCTTGCTTGCTTTTCTGCTTCGCTTGCTTTGCTGGCCCTGCATTAGCTCCATTGCAAAATGGAACTAAAAAGTACAACACAGGTTCACCTTCAGACTTCAGGTATCATGCAGAATGCCAAATTTCAATAATAAAACAAATACTATCACATTACAAAGTTACTTATAAATAAAACCAAATACAAAGAGAGAATGGGTGAAGAATTGCGCCGTTACCGAAGGGCCTTTCCCGTGGTGTGTGTTTCTGGGAAACACAAACTTTACTGGCCAATTTCTGAAAATAGACGTCCTTGGAAGCTAGACTCGCCATGAAAAATGAGACCTAAAAGAAACATAGAACAACGTTATTGTTTTAGTTGATTCATCCGTTGGTAGAGATGGTACTATCATAATTCTAACAAATAACAAAACATAACAGCGATTAGGAATTATCAGTATTCATACGAGAATCTAATATATTTATTGCACAGCTATTGTATACTTTACGATTGAAACATCTGTAAATTATACAACATTTCTGGAGGAAAACATAAAGAGAAGCTTACAAAACTGAATCAAAACGTCGATACACGGACGCAAACTGCGAACTGCACGCCTTTCCGACTGCAAGACACATTTCCCACATGGCAAGGCAGGAGCAATAGAGTTACAGTTGTCATTCAAGGGGAAACTAGACTTATAATTTTGAAGCACTTCTCAGTTTATAAAAAACAGTACAGAGTAAAATCAAGCTCAACCTTTTCTCCAATTCTCGTAAAATGGACAAAAAGACTATTACATCTTACAACTGACGATCACCATGCAGTATTCGATTCGTAAGCCTATAATGTGACGACACAACGTTACGCATGCGCACTCTAAAACGAAAGCCATATTACAAAGTAGTAGAGCCGTCAAATACAAGCTACAATATACTGAGCAAACTACCAATATAGCGAGATAATTGTACTGTCCGTTGTAGCAATTTACGAGGATCGTGTGCGTATTGAAATATAATTTCTATCAAGATGAGTGTGACTGTGAAGTTTATGCAGAGGTATTCCGGTAACTTCTTCAAGGTTTTACGCAGCAATGTAAGTGTCGAACTGCTTTCCATTTATAAAAGTGCCCATGAACTAATTTAGCTTAAATACGATTAACATTAAATCACACGCCCGGTGACTCAATTTCAAAATGAAGACCTCTGATTTTGGTGCATTTAAAAACTTCTTAAAATGCTTTATATTTGGATAGCGATTTTAAATATTGCACATTACTGTCTTAAAAGGCCAACCTTGTTCATCTCAGCAAGAGGAGTCTTTTTGGGCAGAGGGTTCATTTGAAACTTTTAAGCAGTAAGTGACTATTATCTGTGTAGTTTCTTCGGTCTGACCACGGCCTGATATTGGTCTCTTTACCCTTTCTGTGTATCTTCTGTTCTCTGTAGCTTCTATAAAATATTACGTCTTTGCAGTACGGGCCATACCCATACCTGTGTTTGGCAGTTTGACCCTAACAGAAAGACGTAACCTCCGCAAGTAGCATCAAACTCCCTAACCCCAGCAGACATAATTTCCCTGCCAAATAACTCTCTGATCCCTTTTAGCGGCCTTTTCTAAATCCCTTTTAATGGTCAGTCATATATTTCTGTATTCAGGGAAGAATATCTACTGCGTCCGACAGTCAAATTCTTCAGCAGCTGAGACAGAAAAAATAGAAGATTCGTTTCTGAAATGGTTTCTGTTGCTCATTCCTGTCACCACATTTGGCCTTGGGACTTGGCAGGTATGCAGTCTATATAGCTGTAAGGTGGAAAAGAGTCATCACAGAAGGATAATCACAAATAGTCTTTATACTGGCAAAGTAACCAGATTTTTAATGCTTTTGGAATGTTCTTTTATAGCAAGGCTACTGATTAGCTATAGTTATTACATGTTAAGTTCTATCTGTATGAAACCAGTTTCTGTGTTAATGTAGGTGAGACGTAGGGAATGGAAACTACAGTTGATTGAAGACCTGAGACGTCTGACCACCGCTGAGCCTATAGACCTGCCAACTGAGTAAGAGCCATTGAACTTTGACCAGCTGGTTGCTTCAGAAACATAAGATGCCAAACTGAAAATGATTAAAGCCCTTACAATAATATAAATAGTGTTGGATGGACACTATGATCTTCTAATCTTGCTAATTAGCAGCTAAGTGTGTTTTAAGAGTGTAGCCATATGAAAGCAAACAACCTAAAGGACCAGTATAGAAATTTGACACTGTATGCAACAAGATAGCAGTGTGTATGCAGATATGGTTGCTGTCATTTTGTTGGACATTTCAGCCTGTGAGTTTGATTTTATGTTGCATTTTTGTGATCACTGTTTCAGTCAAATTGAACTGAGCAAACTAGAATACCGGCGTGTGAAAGTGCGTGGGTGCTTTGACCACTCGAAGGAGCTTTACATCATGCCAAGGTCGCCGGTCGACCCAGAACGTGAAGCCAGAGAAGCGGGGAGGCTCACATCCAGTGGAGAATCGGGCGCCAATGTCATCACTCCCTTCCACTGCACAGACCTGGGGTATGAGCTCTGAGCGTGCTCATTACATCTGTCAATCCATCCACCTGCCTCATATCCAGAGCTAGGTAGTTATTTACTAGGAGCATATCCCAGCAAACATGGGGCCTGAGGCAAGGGGAAGTCCTATATTTGATTTCCATCTGCACAATATATGTATAATATTTTAAATATAGAAAGCTATTTGTTCTAAATTCTGTTGTACCAAATACCTCTAAATATTCATTATCCCATCTGTTATATTGGTTTATATATTTGCTATTACAAAGGCACTCGACACATTGTTGCTGTGAATAATTAGAGCATGATCAGATTTAACTTTTTCCCTGTAATTTTACAGGATTACAATTCTGGTCAACAGAGGTTATGTTCCAAAGAAGAAGGTTAAACCAGAAACAAGAATGAAAGGACAGGTAAAAAGAATTTAAATGTGGTACCACAGCTACATCTGTTAGCGTTCAGCTTTTGTGGCCTTTAGCAGGTCCCACACTTGTCTTTTAGGTGGAAGGTGAAGTGGACTTGGTTGGGGTGGTCAGGTTAACAGAACAGCGCAAGCCTTTTGTGCCAAATAACGACATTGAGGGGAACCGATGGCACTTCCGGGACTTGGAAGCAATGACCAAGGTCACCGGAGCAGAACCCATTTTCATTGATGCTGAGCTTGGTAAGCAAGTTCCCTCATCTTTCATTTCAACCTTGAATTGAGCAGATAGAGTAACAAATGTTACTTCTTTAGCCAGCACAATTCCTGGAGGACCCATTGGGGGGCAGACACGCATCACCCTCAGAAACGAGCACATGCAGTACATAGTGACATGGTGAGCCTGTAATTCTTTGTTTTAGTTTGTTTGCATTACTTCAGCTTCACAAATGTTTCTTCCTTTCCTTCACAGGTACGGCCTTTGTTTGGCCACTTCGTACATGTGGTACACCAAGTTCATCAAGCGGGTGCCTCTCTAACACCTGAAGTCTTTGTAGATTTAATTAGCAAGATCACGCTAGACACATCTAGGTCTACGCTCCAGGCCAGGAAGGCACAGTCCTCTTCTCACTACCTGAATGGATAGTTGTCTTGTTTTCAGAACTAAAAGGGACTGCAGTTCATAATTCTTTAAATCTATTCCCTAGTGCTAGAAACTAGTAAGTGTGAACTGACAATTTAACCATCTCGCTTTAAATTTGGACCATCCTCAACTTCAATGGTTTCTGCTTTTTATGGACATAGTACATATGTTTGCTACAAACCAGCAGCAATCACTTTACTTATTTACTGAAATTATAATCAGGGCTGTTAAAGCCATGATGCATATGCTGACCTACTGCAGAATAAATTCATTTAGGGGTTCAGATAAAGAATGCCTGCCTACTTGTCACTGTCACGTAATAATCCACAGTGCTAGATAGCAGGCCCCTGCAGTAGGTCATGATAAACAGGATCCAACATCCCTCTTCCAACCAACTTGGAGCCCGTAACACGCGACAGGCTAAGTCATCGGGGCACTTCGATCAATGCATGTACATGATGTGTATGAAGGCCGCAAATAAAGTTCCACCCAGTGGCACAAGCAAGCCATTGATTTTTCCTCTTTATTATATACACAATGAAAAGGGGACACATTGTGTATTTAGCCCAGTTTTGTGGCCAATTCCTTGGCCTTCGCCTTCTCCAGCTTGGCAATACGAGCCGTTGACTTGGGGCCCATGATGCCACCTCCCCAGTGACGACGGATCTGACGAGAGAAGTTTAACGTTAGGATTGCAAAAAGGGGGTCCAGACCATGAAAACCTTGACCGTTGTGCAGGGTAGCTCTTGCATTTCCCTAATATTAAGTCTGAATAGCTTGGATTTGCCAGTACAATTTACAGAATATCAAAATGAAAGTTCATTTATAGGTCAGTGGTATCTCAGATTTTAAACCTTATGCTCAGGGTTAAAAAGCTCATTTGAAACAACATGGTTTTTCAGGTGAAGAAATTCTGACATCATTGCAAAAGGTTTGTTCATCTGAGAATTAGTCTGATATTAGCAATTTCAAATTAAACCTGTTGTGTACAGTGGGTCAAGTCTCACTTATGGCATTCACTTCACAAACCCGATCCTGACCGCACAGTTGACTGGGCTGTGGCACATTCCCAACCCACTATTTAACCAGCTGGTAAGGATCTTACCTCCTCGTATCGATCATTGTAGTTTGTCTTGATGGCTTCAACCAGCTTGGCAAGAGCTCCTTTGTCCTCACTGTAATACAATAGCAAAGTTAGCATGGTTCATGACAAGCATCCCAATTGGTGCTCTGAGCTTGGACCTTTTGCTCAGGGTTAAAAAGCTCATTTGAAACAACATGGTTGTTCAGGTGAAGAAATTCAGACATCATTGCAAAAAGGCCCAAAAAAACAGTACATTCTCAGCAATTAATATCTAAAGCAAATGGATGTCTTTACGTACGGATTGATCTGTGTAAAGGCCACAGAAGTGCAGGTCTTCCTGTGAACCAAACGACCCAGCCTTGCCTTGCCCTTGACTATACAGTAGGGGACTCCCATCTTCCGGCATAGTGCAGGAAGAAAGACGACCAGCTGTAGAGGTATTCGTTGAGAGAATTAACATAACTGTTGCCCAAACGTGCTCACGTTACATTCAGCCACTCTAGCTTGATGTACGAAGTTACGTCTCTTCAGCAGAGGTTAACACTACTTTCATTAGCACAATGACAAAGGAAAAACTTAATGAATCGTACAATTTGTGAGTTTCAGCTAAGATCAGCAATCCTTGGGAAAACGAATATCCTTTACATTCAGCTAAAATTTATGCTGAAAACTGGCCGAAATGCAAGTTGTCCTCAAATCTGGTGGCAACTGTTGTACAGCTTTTTTTTTTACTGTCATGTGCCCCTTCGTTCAAATACACAAAATATTCAATTCTAGTGCAACACAAAGCAAGAAACTGAAATGGTCAGTAAGATCCCATACCTCAATGGGGTCCACGTCATGGGCAATGACAACCAACTGAGCCTTCTTGCTCTCCACCAGAGTGGTAACAGTATTCACACCTGAAACATCCAGCAACTTAAGCATGTTCTTAGCCTGACCACTTTACCATATCATCTAAAAAGTACCTTTAGGTGAGACTGTTTAGCCCGAGTAAGGAGTGGTCAAAGCAAATGAAATGTGACCAATTCAAGCCCAAGATAATACGGGTATACCAGATAGTAGGGAAAAATATTAACCATAGAGTATAGCTACAGGAGTGGGTCCTTCATGCCAGGTCACACAAACCTACCGGCACGGAGAACAGGTGGTCGTTTAGTTGGGGCATCTCCTTTTCCAGAAGCCTTCTGCTCAGCCCGGGCCACCAGCCTACGCTTCTTCTCCTGCTTGGTTTCAGGCCTGTACTTATGGGCCAGCTTGAAAAGTTGTGTCGCTGAAAGATCAGAAGCCAGATTACCCGTCTACTGTAGCATTCAATGCAGAATCCACACAGCATCCACCAACAACAAATGCAAGACAGTATCTAGACAACATGATCACAAGTGGAAGACATCCCAATACCGCGATACTCCAAAAGCACTCTTACCCGTCTGGCGATCCAGGGCCTGAGTGAATTGGTTGATTGAAGGTGGAACCTTCAGACGCTTGTACAAAATTGAACGCTGTCGCTGAAGTCTAATGTAACGGGGCCATTTCACGAAGCGTGTCAGGTCACGCTTGGGTTGAATGTCCTGACCTACGAAGACAACATGTACTCTACTAGTGATCAAATTAGCGTAAAATGCATTTTAAAGTCGCTTAGCACAAATGTGCATCAGCGATCTTGGTGGTTGGTTGTCAGCACAACAAATAAGATAGCAAATATTCTTTGCATCATCTGCACATCATCATGTCTTCAATGCTTTGTACCACAAAAACACTTCATGGCAAACTAACACCACAGGTTACTTACCAATGCCAAAGTTCTTGGGCCTCTTTTCAAACAAGGGGTTGACCACCTTCTTAACTTCTGGCTTTTTGGCCACCGAGGGGGCCGGGGCCACCTTCTTCCCCTTAGCCTTTTTCCCCTTCGGCTGCCAGGACGTAAAGAAGACGCAGTTATTCTCTCCATCGCATATGAACAGAGACGAATCCAAGCCGTTACACGCTTGGCCGAAGCTCAGTGTTAAAAAGCTCGTTTTTACTCCACACAGTCATTCAGGTGAAGAAATTCAAAGCATCATCGCAGCAGCCATTCAACAGAAAATCCCATTAACCGGAAATTAAGCAGTATACTGAAGGCCAACGCTACTATCCTAATTCTAACACGCAGTCTATCAATAAAGGTACAAACAAGACCTGAGAAAACGTGTGTCCGCCTCAGCAGCCCAAACCCCCTACGTGGGCTGTAACCAGCAACTTCACGTACAACTTTTGCATAATTAAAGAAAGGCGAAACGACAAGGCACTTTGTTTAAAACACCGCATTTATTCCTCTGAATACGAAACATGTTACCAAAGTACAGTTACAGTTCATGTTTGAGTTGAGCAGTGTATTTCACGACTTTGTCTGAAAAATTTCCAAATAATATTTATTGTAACATTAAGCACAATGTATTCCCCGCGCGATATGATGATATTCCTGAATCTTTAAAGTGGCATAAACTGGATGTTCAGAGATTGAAAGCCGAGTCTTTCACCCTATGGAAAAAACACACACACTCACCATTTTAGATCAGACGAAAAGGAAGGAGAAAGCATTGTGGGTAATTTAAGTACTGACAACATCCGCCTACGTCAAAGGAAGAAGCCCTGTGGCATTGTGGGTGGTTCCGGTACCGACAATTTTCCCTACGTTTCGGGAATGTACTGTCTCAAATTTATACCTCTATATGGATTTGTGTAAATTGAAAGGTACGTTGTGCCTTTTTATGATCATTCTGAAAGAAATCGATGAATTAACACTACATTTAGTATGTTTCACAATAGCTGAAGTTGGTACGGTTTAATTATGCAATGGTATCTGATGCTACGGCTTTGCGTAGGATGCTTGCTTTATGAGAACTTGGCGCTTTACCAAGCGCCTTCTTATTTATTAACTTATCGGGGAATTTTTTACAGTATCGTAGCTACTGAAGATGTCCACGCAAAGAGTACTCCCGCAAAGCAAGGAAACTCTCCTTCAGTCCTACAACAAGAGGCTGAAGGATGACATAAGGTCCATTCTAGATAATTTTACGGAGATCATCAAAACTGCAAAGGTGGGTGTGTTAAAAGACGGCTAAGATAAAGCTTTATTAAATAAATGCATATTCTTCTGAAATGTTTGTTCAAAATTTCAGGTGGAGGACGAAACCCAGGTTTCCAGGGCAACGCAGGGAGAACAGGACCATTATGAGATGCATGTCAGAGCAGCAAATATTGTGAGTGATCGTAAATGCTAAGCAGTTTGTACTGGTATTATGTTAGAAGATTTTGGATTTTTAGCTTGGTTCATTTAGCCTAATCTTGTGTTTAGGTTCTTTACATTTTAGCATTTATCTACTCAGTAACCAAGCCTCCTGATCATTCCAAAACCGTTGGATTTCTAGATCCAGGATATCCTTCCTCTGCAAGGTCTTCAATTCATTAGGTGCTCAATAACTTTCGGTTTACCATGGATGCTGTAGTGGATATTGATGATTATTATTTTTAAATATGCTTGCACAGGTACGTGCTGGGGAGTCACTGATGAAGCTGGTGTCAGACCTGAAACAGTTCCTGATCCTGAATGACTTCCCGTCAGTGAATGAGGCCATTAGCCAGCGTAACCAGCAGCTGCGCACCCTGCAGGAAGAGTGCGATAAGAAACTCACCGCCCTGCGTGATGAGATTGCAATTGACCTGTACGAGCTAGAGGAAGAATATTACTCATCCAGGTACAAATAGGCTCATAGTCAGAGTACATACCTATTACCCCCCTGGCTATACCTATGCCCCTTTGTGCCTTTTAAAGAATGTATAAAATTTAATATAAATATGTAATTTGAAGAAAGCCCACGGTGGGCACGTTTATAGAACCTTAATCAAGAGTTGAAGCAAGACAGACTCGTATCACAGTTGTTCTAGTGTAAATAAATGCCTTCCAGAGCACCAAGTCAAAGGAGATTAAGGGAATTCACTGAGTCTTAATTCCCATTTGTACTGAAACCCAAAAAAATGTGCCTTGCTCACAGTATGTTTGACAAGGCCAATGTTTTGAAGTAGGATTTCTCATTTTCTGTGAGCACTTCTAAACAATTTTATACATAAATCAACCAAACTGTTAGTTTATACCTACTTTTGTATTTCTGCATGTTCAAACATGCAGCTTCTCCATCAGTTAAGAAAAAGAATGAACTCACCTTCAGATGTTTAATTTTTGCCTTGGAGAAGTTGTGCTCAAGGCATGTAAGCCAAAGTTACGAAGTAAAGCGAAGTTTCTGAGATGCAGTATGAAAACAAAGCCATACACTTGCAAATGACTCGTGTTTATCAGAATGTTATAGATTAAACTCTGATTTTTGTGTAGACCTGAATTATAATCCTTATATTACCTGGAAAATATAACATAGCACTAGAAAGCTTTGATCTTGCAGTGAATCTTTTTACGTATAAAGGAATTGCACCTTCAAAATTCATATTTATAGTTTTTTACACTTTTTACTCATTGTACTGGAGAAAAGGGGAAAGTGTTCTTTGGTAGCTCTTAGTTTGCAACTAAATGGTAAATCAATTTGATATTGCCATTTAATAGAAAAGTTGATTAAATGCCATTTCAAGACTTTTTTTTTAATTGAAAAGTAAAGTGAATTTTAATGTAGCACATAAACTACATTGTATGTTTACTGTAAAGTTTTTTATAAAAAAAATGTCTTAGATTATTTTTCCTTTCAAAGATTTAAGGTAATTGATACTTTATTGATCCCCATGGGGAAAATTATTAATTAAAGGTAAATAACGTTTTGGCTAAGTATTATATTGATTTGCCATTATACTTCAACAAGATGCTCTGATCTGTTTCATTCCATTTTTAGTTCAAACATAATTCTTTGACTGGATGTTTTTCCCATGTGGATTTTGGCAACATACATTTGGACTATATAATTTTCTTGCTTAGTGCATTCTCAGTATGTTATGAGAGTGTCGGTTTTTGTCTGCTGTAAAGTAACTCATCATTATACACCAGGTCATTTAAAAATTACATGTACTTGAAGTTTATCAAAGTAGATGGTTTATATTTAATACGGATTAATGTCTTGTTTGTATCAGCTTTAAATAGCGCCACTCACATTTTGGGAGTGAAATAAAATAGAATGAGAAGTTTTATTGTCTTTTTTTTCCTCGTCAGAAATCCTCCAGCTAATTCTTGGCGCCTTTTTCTCCACAGGCTTTTGAGTTTTTAAATCTCTCTCTTCTTCTACATTTTCAACATCTCCCTTTGGTTTGTGTAGCATTGAACTGTTACCCAAAGGAACATTTAGCACTTGCAGATTGGCTTAAATTTGATAATGCCCCTGATATACATCAGTCCTTCCAATTTTTCACCCTCTGCTAATAACCCAATGAAAAAATGAAAAACTACAGGTAAATATAAGTATTGCACCATTGTAGAAGGAACATGTGAAAGATGCCACCTTCTGTTCAAAAAGGAATATTATACCACTTGTAATGGAAGTACAACAGTTAATTCTTAGGCCTGGACACTTTTTGTCTTGATATTTCTAAGGGTAGCTCTTCTTTCGTTCGCTCTCTCCCTGCTTCGTATGCATGTGTCTGTTGGTGTGAGCTGTATCCATCTTCTCAGGTGGATCTACGTGTGTGTGTGTGTGTGTGTGTGTGTGCCCAAGCACCCCCTCCCCCCATGCTGATTCTGTACCTGGGTTTTTGTTCTGGAAAGCTACAGTCTGTGGGATGGTGCCGACCTGCCCTTATGTGAAGCCTTCCATCGGCGGGACAGCTGTGGCTCCCCTGGCAGCCCCACAGGCACATCTGCTGATGGCATCGAAGACATCGCCGGCCCAGTCTCACAGGAGTCCACTCCAGGAAACCTCAACGGGCACAGCACTAACACAGCCGAGCACCCCTAATGCGCGGCAGCGGATCTCTCCATGAGTCCATGACATTGTTTTTGCTGCAAATGTTAGCATTAAACCTTTAATGATGGCAGGTATGTGTCTCCATTAAAGTTTGCATTCTGGCACAAGAGACCCAGGAGTGTCTTCCGACATCCCACTGAAAACTGACCCAGGTAGCTGTTGTCCACAAGGCTGAGCTAGGTTAATCTCGGTGAACATAATGATTTTTGTATTTCTGTAGTTTAGAAGTTTGTTTCAGTGTCAACCGATCTAGGCGAGAGATGTTAAGTAGTGAGTTGTTTAGACTAATGCCAAACAGCAGTGAACCTCTTAGTTCTTGCACATTCCATCTCAGGATATTTTGATGACTCGTTTTGTTTCGATGTTAAGTCAGGATGTAGCCAACACACAAAGTAGTAATATAGCTGAACAAACTAGACCTCTTGTGGCATTTTTATTTGCATACTGTAAAGAAAATGACCATTGCTGTTTAAAGAACTTTGACTGTTACGGTAATGTTCTCATCTGTGGGTTTCACCTTATCTGGGCTTACTTAACACTGTATATTTAAAAGTGAATTTTTTGTGTTTTTGGTTTCAGGATTGACTTTATAAAAATAGATTTTGTATTATTTTGAGCTGTTGTTACTTTATACTTGAATTTGTTTTGTTTTGTAAGTTGGGTTTGTATGCTATGGTAGTTTCCATTGTATAAACAATGACTTAGTTAATAAAAGTGTCATACCTAAAACATTATTCAGATTCCAGGCGTCTTGGGAACGTATGAATTATGAAATTTATGTAACATTTGTCATGAATCAGAGAACTTTTAAAGTATTTATTAGTGAAAATATGTTTAGCTTTACATTCGGCAAATCAATAATGGCACACGGAAAAATAAACTTCAATGAAGTTTCTGGAAAGAAATTATTCATGACTATGGCAATCAACAAGAGTTACTACAAGACTCATAATGAGTGTATTATCAGGGCGACAGTAAACAGGAGCACAATCAATGTAAAAAAAAATGCAATAACTGAAAAAATACTATTACGGAAATTGTGTTGAAAATGGTCGTGTCTCTGATAGCAGTGCTTTTAAAAATACAAGACATTTGGCTCAGAATGTTCTTTTCAGTCTCACTAATATAATTAGTAAATTCCAGAGGTGGAGATTTCAGGTCCAGAGAGTACAAATCCAGACCAGGATTTTGTTTCAACCAACCAGTTGAGTATAAAGAGTCACAGTCACAGAGTACTCAACTAGACCTGAAATCTCCAAGTCAGATAAATTCTTTTAGGACTTTCTGAGCAATGCAAAGCTAGCCTTTAAGTTGAGCTTAGTAAATTAACTAAATAAATTAATTAAAGGTAAATTAACACTGAAATGATGCTTGAAGAAAGCCACTTACCAGGATTTCCTATAGACTTTCATAAATTAAACAGATTCCTAGACATAGAGGGGACATTTTTTAACTTTAAATGATATATTTACACATATATAACATATTGTAATAACCGATACTCTCTAACACGTTCTGTGCTACTTGTCTCCATACTCTAGAATGCCTTTCTCTTCATTTGTGTACTCTGCAGACGTTACACAGCATATGCTTAGCATATGATTACAGCGTGGTTTAAAGCGTAGAAGTTCATATAAGATATAGTTTTTACCTGACAGACTGAGGTATTTTACACTAGGTAATAGGTATAAGAATACATCCAACCATGCATTCCCTTATCCTGTTCAGGGCTGTGGCTAAAATAAACTTTTCGATTTAAAAAATTAACATTATCAGAGTATGCATGATATTTTCACAAGATGCATCTAAAAATATCACAAATTGTAATAGCAATATGTGAAAGGATGTGACTGGGATCTTAGCTATTAGAGCAGGGCAGTGACAAGGTTCACGAGGTTTGAAACAGTTCTATGCTATTCCTCAAACAAGAAGATCCATCCCACATTTATAATGTATTCAGACATTGTCGCCACAAGCAGTAGCTCTTATTTGAACCATCCCATGAATCTTTTATGTTAAGGAGTTTCTTATGACAACAGCTTAAAATAAACAGCATCACAAATGATTAGCCTCTTGCTGTCCAAAACCATCCATCACTTGATTTTGCAGAATTTATCATTCGCCACTTACAGCCCTATTTTAACTAACAAAACAAACAAAAAACATTTCCTCAAATTGTAAATTTATTTTTTAAAAATCAAACGGAAAAAAAAATACAGGCAAATAAATACAAGTAAAACAGATGAAAACAGATGACAACAAAAAGAGAATAATGAAACAGAGGATATAAATCAGCTTTTAGTATCTGCGATTCATCTTCTTAAACTTTTCGTAGTGGTAATCATCAGTAGCCTTTTCATTGGCTGGTCTCTTCCGGTTTGGGGGTGTCTCTGTGGGAATCAAGCACCATGTCATTCTCAGCATGACCAACGGCCGGCTGCAGAGGCGCAGCACAGCTGCGAGGCACTCTCCGGTCACGCGGGACTTACTCTCCGCTTCAGGCTTTTCAGTGTCTCCCACGCGGAGAGGTCGTGCCTTGGGCTCCTCGCGATGTCGTCTGGCTGGTGCATTAACATCTTCGTGGTAAACTACAATCACGAGTGTAAAGTGAGCCCATGGATAAGTGTGCACAAATCTCCAACTAAGCATAAATTCACATGATACGGCTGCAATACATTTCACTCGTTACTCTGTGTGGCTCTTACTTACAGCGGTTGTGCTGGACGTAATTGACTGCAATGTTGGTGGGCACGAAGGAGGTCCCGCTATCTTTCTTTTTGTTCCTCTGTTCGGCTATGAGCCTGGCTTTAGCTTCCTCTGTGTAGATGATGTTTTTGATCTTGGCGCTTAAAAGGGTTGAAAGAAATAAATCGTCAACTATGACACAATGATTCAATATGAGCTAATTTCCAGTCACCGTAGCCTCTACATTCTGAGCACATAAAAGATACTGAATGCTGCGCTTTACGTTTCATCAAACTCACTCTATGCCCAAGTCCACCTCTGGGATTCCGCTCAGCATCTGGTTGGAGAGCATCTCCTCCGTCTTCTTGGCAGAGGCCACGCGGATGTTCTCTGGCAGCTCGTAAAGGAGGTCTTCTGCATTCTTGGCTTTTACTTTCTGCTCCTCTGTCTCTATCATACCTTTCTTTTTCTTCAGCTCCGTCTCGATGTATTTCATCCTAGTAGAAAAACAGCGACAGAGTAAGAATCTGTAGAGAATAAGGAATGACCATGTTGTGCCTTGGGGTTGCTGAAATTATTTTAGCACAATAACTGCAGTCGTAACCTTCCTAATATAATTACCATGTCGTATAAAGTTTAAAATCTCCATTCTTACAATCTGTTTCTTTAATTTGTTTCAGTCACTACAAAATTGTTACCAGCAACTGCAGTAATAAGATTATAAATCCGAATAAATATTTTCTTCAAAATAATATTAGCAAAATACTTAGCTTTAACTTGGACCCAGAAATATGCATAATATTTGAACCAAACACTCTCAAATCATACAGATAATGATGGATAATGACAAAAATGTTACATTGTGGTTAAATATCATTTAAATATAAATATAAAGTTTCCTCCAAGTGTAAAGGGGTACAAGCCACAAAATGAAAGACATACATATCAGCGTCTTCGTCTCTTCGATTGGTCTCGGCAGAAAAAGATGTTCCCAGATTAAGGTCGGTTTCATCCTGGGTGCTGAAGAATCAATCACAAACACATCATTTAGCTCCCTTAACAAATAATACAATGCAAGTGACATCACATGAATATAAGTATCCATTGAAAACATTAATATTTGTAACCATTTGCATTCTTACATGTCTCTGTTTCGGTCTTTAACCTTTTTCATATCAACAACACCTCCCGTCTTCAGCTTAAAAGGATCATCCTGGAAAAACAAAAGAAAGAACCCGTTTTTTTATAGAGGCAGAAATCAGGTCTGTAGGCAAGAATGAACAACAATAATAATAATAATAATAATAATACAGTACATGATAATAAAGATACAGCAATGCTAAAAGTACATCTGGCACTGTACTGTACCTAGAGCCGACAAACAGCTGAAGCTGAGTAATGTTTCCACAAGCATCACGTGTGTCTTATTATGAACCATAGTATTCAAATTCAATTTTTAACATATAAGATATAACTTTTAGGCAGCTTTACATAAAACTGGTTTAACAAGCACTGTGACCTTCACCAGAATAAGTAGCGCCAACAGACGAGATAGGCTTTTAGTAAACTGTGCAGAACCCACCTCAATCTCAGCTTCCGGTGGCAGTTTCTCACCAACCAGCAATGATACTATACTGAAACAAAGAATTAGAAATTTGTCAAATTATGACATGTAACAAAAAAAACCTTAATATGACATGTAACGTTTCCTTAGAACCATTTTCCTGAGGTGTGAAATATAAGGATTATCTCTGATTACAGTTTCTATACCAAGGACCAGACCTCAGCTCTTGCCATTTTTCACAGATTTTATCCTAATAAAGCAAATTGAAGAATATGCAAAAGTTTACAAGGGTTTCTCTTCCGCTGGTGGCTGAGTTAATTACATGTATTTTATTTACGAAAATTACCTTACGCCGCTTTGTCTCTTACGTAAACTCTGAATTTCTTTGACCTCGTCCACTTTAGACCTGTGTTAAATACGGAGTACAAATGAGAAGATGACATTAGACAGCAGAAATCAGAGCCATTCCCGAAGCAAACACGGAAGCGCGGCATTGTTTACATTCGCGTTTAATGATTCTGATTCCACTTGCCGAATGTAATTCCTTAGAAATACACAGTTACATAAATACTGTATATCCATCCGACATTTTAACACGATCCAGTAAACTATGAGAAACCGTGTAGCCAACGAGATAACTAACTAGTCACCTGACTTCGGCAGTTATCTCCTCATCCTCCTCGTCATCCGAGTCAGCTTTCCTTCTCCTGAAATTCTTTGAAGGCGGCATTATTACGATCCAATTTCGGATATAAACCTCAACTCCTTTACGATCTACCTTCTGGGGCTTGAGCGCGACGATGCTTAATCACGTGACTCAGCGACAGCGCATGCTCAGTATATTAAGCGGAAATTCCAGTTGAGAATTATTCATAAACCGGATGTGACGCGCTGTACTGCGTATACCCCAAATCGTTTTGTCTCACGTACCCGTTGTCTTTGTTTTTTGGTTTGTGTCATTTTCTTACAGATTTTAGCTTTCTGAAATCATGCTTGTTACATTTTGTTTGGAAGATGTAGCAAATGCTACGGGATTCCATGTCTGTTTAAAGTGTAACGTTCACATGTGTGCAGGCCACAATAATATTTACTAGTGTCTAGCAAGCATTATTATCCATGATATGAACACCATCCTCGTTTCTGATTATCTTTGTTCCTTTATAATTCACGTAGCTGTATCGTGTATCATGATCACAAAACCGAAGCCACTCCGCCGTCTGTGGATGCAGCCGCTGACTATTCGGGCACCGGAAACACAACAAAGCTGACGCGAACCATGTTGTAAATAACTGGACGGGGGCTGGCATCTCTCCGTGGCATCAGCTGGGTCTCTCTTCCTCAGTTCTGCCCGTCGAAATGAATATCTCCGATCACCGACTTTGCATTACGTGGAGGAGGTGAATACGTCTCTTAACTGGGGATTCGCTGTGCAGACGCCCGTCTGTCATCCCCTTTTACTGGCGGATGCTCCTACCCAGGTGTTAAGAAGTAAAAACGGGGCCTGTTTATCTGCAGGATGCGCTATCATATTCAATGCGGGCTGGGTAAAATCCAACAGTAACGACGTATCGTTTAATCAAGGTGTGTCGTGACTGCCGCTGCTGTCATTAGACTGTATCTGAATATTGACAGATGGAGTTAACAGGTATTATCATCATTCTGTCGCTGAACAGTAAGGTGGCTAAAAGTTATTTCCAAGTATGACGTTGCACAGTATAGTGATGCGGGTTATTTGTTTAAGTTCCTATGTGCACTCAGTAAATGCTACGTTATGATATTTTGTGCTACGCTTTGGGTTGCGTCTCTGGCGCCGACATGGCTGCTGCCTCGTACTGTGATCTTTATTCTGGGCTGTTTATAATAACCGAGATTATTCTCACCAACGACATGTAAACTAAGGCTGGGAATACATCTGCCGTACTTTTCCGTATGAGATGGCGTGTTCAGTGGAGTCTTTCTGCGGTTAGTCTTTCATGAAACAGCATTTTCTTTGGCTTCCGTAGTAAAGATGAACATGACAGGTCTTGGCAAACATACAGCATATGCATTTCGAGGTCTTCTGTATGGTTACTTTGTTCAAAATAGGACAAATGACAGTGGTGATTATGTATTTATTTCAGAATATTTACATTATGAGAACCTCCATGAACGTTTATCTATGAACGTGAGGTTGATTTCTCCAAAATGTCACACAAGCATTGCTTGTATGGTTTTGTAGGATTGCATCAGAAATGTACATGGCAATTCTGAAATTTTATTACTATGATATTTTTCATTTGCAGGTAAAACAAAAACTTGAAAGATGACAAACCACGGAGAGCTTTGCCCTCATCTAGACTCCATTGGAGAGGTTACCAAGGAGGAACTTCTACAGAAATCAAAGGTATGGGTGCTTTATTTTCTTAATGTACAGTTATTACATTTTTTAAATGTACGGTTATTGTTTTAATTGCCTTCTTTACAGTAATGTGCTGTAGATAATCTTCATTTTAGCAATGCATTTTTTATGCTTTGTTGTTAATATGAACAATAAAGGGTGTGGCAAAATGTGAAACATAGCACAATAGAAATACTGATTATGTTTTTAAAATGTGTAAAGGGTTTATGCACCACTAGTTCTGGAGGTGTGTCGCTCATATGCTTTAGTGCCCCATTCCAGAAGGGCATAGGTTTGAATCCCATGGCGGGTAAAGTAAGCAAATCACATTGAGTGCAAAATCCTTAAGTACACCTACTCCATGGATGCCGCACGCTGGCTGACTCGGAAATCCTACCCCAAAATTCCATCTGTCGTGGTGGGGTTTGTAAAAATATCCATCCATCCATCCATTTTCCAAACCGCTTATCCTACTGGGTCACAGGGGGTCCGGAGCCTATCCCGGAAGCAATGTAAAAATATAATAAAAAAAAATAATAAAAAAAAAAAAAAATATATATATATATATATATATATATATATATATATATATATCTTACCTTAAAGAAGTTTCCAATACAAATGAAAAGCCAGCTTATCGTATGGAAAAAAAACACACAGTATACTGTTTTGACTGATTTCATGAGGTAATTGTGGTATTTGGTTGTCTGCGTTGCACTGTAGGGCACGTGTCAGTCATGCGGTGCTGTGGGCCCCAACTTGTGGGCTTGTCTGCAGGTAAGGATGAGCAGCTTTTCTGCATTATCTGCAATCTGCTTCTTTCAGTTAATGTAAGTTTTTCCTGAATGCATTAATTACCAATAAATATTTCATGGAGACAACACAGATATCTAAATGCTAATCCTCTTTCTCCTGCATCCATCAGCATTGCCCTGATTATTGTTGTGTTAATTTTTAAATCAGTAAGGGAAGGATGAATACAGTATTAGCACAGTGCTGTCGTGGCGTGAAGCTTAGCAGTGTGTGGCCCTGTTTCCATTTAGAAGGACTGTTCGTACGTTGGCTGTGGGGAGTCCTATTCAGATCATAGCACCTTACATGCACAGGTAAGTCTGCCACTACCTGCCCTTTGTACTGTGATTTTTTTTCTTAATTAACGTGAGATATACCTATCTATTTTTATTTTTCAAATTTATGCTATGGTTTCACAGGTGAAGGTCTAGCCAGATTTAGTGGTTGGAAAAAGTCCTGTTCGATCTTTTCTTTTTTTTTGATTGTACATGCACTACACATTAATTTATTTTCATGTATACTTGTTTATTTCCTTAATATTCTTTTTAGGATGTTCTGTAGGAAGTAATATATTTGTCTGCACTGCATGTGCTGTCTTTGCTCTTTGTCTTATTCTGCGGTATGTTTGCTTGTCTGTACCTCACATGTGTGCCTCGCTGCTCGATGCACAGGAATTTCCCCCTGGAATAAACAGGCTTCCTTTTTCTTATTTAAAGACACCGATCCCAGCAGATGTTCAATGTGTTCATTTATAGGATTTTCACTGCTTTACATTGTATGCTGCCCGTGTTCTTGTGTCGTTTAGGCGAAAAAGCACAACCTGACGGTCAACCTGACCACCTTCCGGATCTGGTGCTATGTCTGCGAGAGGGAGGTCTTCTTGGAGCAGAGGCCTGTTTTACCAGCACCTGGCAGCCACCCCTGCAAACCTCTGGAGCAGGTATGACTTCACCCAACGTTGGCAGAGTCTCCATCACACCAGTGCTGCATTTTTGGCTTCGCCACCTGCGGGCGGCATTCCTACTCTCTGCTATTCCAGTTTTGGTTATGGTGACCTGTGGTGGGCGGGCTGCTTTGGACAGAGCTAGACATTTCTGTTTTTAAATCGCCTTTTGAATTTCCCAGGAGTCTGTGCTGCAGACAGGAAGCCACCCACTAAAGGCTGTGCCCATCGCCGTGGCTGATGAGGAGGAGTCTGAGTCAGAGGAAGATGAGCTGAAGCCGCGAGGTAAAACGTCCTCACTGCTGCCTGCGGGTGCCGCTGTAATGGGCAGCTGCACACCGGCGATGATGTCTTAGCTCACTGGATTAGGGAACTGTGCCCATGTCCAAAAGGTTGTGAGTTTAAATCCCATATCTGGCCCTTAATCCCAGTTGCTCCCGGGGTGGTGGCTGACCCCAATCCATCACTGTGTATTGGCTGACCCCAATACAACGTTGTTAACTAAAGTGTTTGCCAAATAAATAAACATTAATGTAATCGGGCTGTCAATTTATCCATATTTCTTTCTCGCAAAGGGCTCACTGGCATGAAGAACATCGGCAACTCATGCTACATGAATGCAGCTCTGCAGGCTCTCTCCAACTGGTGAGCTGGTCTCTCTCCCTGTCCTGGCTAGGCTCTTCAGTCTGGCTATTTAGATCCGTGGTCATCTGAGGACAACATGCTGAAGTGGACCGCAGGGTATTATGGGAAGGTTTGATTAGTGCCTCATAATGATGTCGTGCTTCTCTCCGTCCCTGCAAAGCCCACCACTCACCCAGTTTTTCCTGGAATGCGGTGGTCTGGTCCGGACCGACAAGAAACCTGCCTTGTGTAAAAGCTACCAGAAACTCATCTCTGAGCTGTGGCACAAGAAAAGGTCTTTAATTTTTGATTTTCAGTTATTACTTTTCTGACTGAAGCCCACACATTGATCTCCCACATGCAGTGAGCAGTGGATAGCTGTCGCTTACTGTCACCCTGGCTGTTAGTCTTTATGTCTATATATCACTGGGCACTTAAAGCATTTAACATTCTGTTACTTTTTTAAAACATGCAACAGCGTGAATGACCATTGAACTGTTTAAGTCGATCCATTGAAATCTCACGATTTCAGAACACAAGCAAATCTTTCCAAATGAACGAAGTCAGTGAAATGTAACTGCGTGTCTCCCTGACTCCCAACAGGCCGAGTTACGTGGTCCCCACCAGCCTGTGCCATGGCATCAAGCTGGTAAACCCCATGTTCCGAGGCTACGCTCAGCAGGTAGGGAGCTCCTCCTGCAGGGGGGGCCTTTCATCCAAGGCCTGTTACATCTCCCCATGGAATCGCGCTTGATTATTTTAGATTAAATGAAATGTGACAAATGGAATGTAATGTAGCAGAAGGATGTTTTGATTGAATGTTTTATGACTGACTAAAAATCTTTACCATATAAAACAGTATAATCTCCCTGTAGGCCTGTTAATAATCTGAAGGGCGATTTGCCGGTAGTGTTAGTTACTCTGTGTGATGTTTGCAGGTGACCTCGTATGCATGACTTGTTGTTTTCTCGTCTAATAAGAGCTTATAATGATATACAGATGCTCCTTACTTTGCTATGGCTTGATTTACAATATTCCATCAAGCATTATGTTTTGACATTGAATAAGTTCCCAGGCCAGCAATATGCCACACGATACTGTCCACTGATGCTGGGTGATGGCAGCATCCACAGAGTTTAACAACAGATTATACAAATTATAAAATGCTTTTTCTGTGTTTAAGCAAATTTTCGCATGTCTACTAAATGCCAAAATGTGTCATGTCATATCTTGGGCTGTCATTGTCGATTATATGAATAATCAGGTAATCTACAGATTAATCAGACAACTCATGGAGTAATCGATAATCTAATGTAATATAATATAATAATATAATGTAATATACATTGTAATTGGCGTACACTCAGTCAAACATATAGAGGTACTCCAATTAAATGTAATGTTTTTAGAAGAAATGTACCGATCCAATATTCGGATCGGTATCAGTGCCGATTCAGACCTATTTCATGGATCGGGTTTCAGCCATATGCGATGGATCCACGTCCGAAACTTATTTTAGTTTTTGTCAGTCTGTAAAAAAAATACTGCCCTGTACAGCACTACACCACCCTGACGAGCTTTCATGATTGGCAGCGTTAATATCAACATAGCATTTCATGAACATGCAATAATGATAATAATAATCATCATTATCTGAGAGGGCTAAATGGCCCATATTTATGGATAACCCATAGTCTGTGAGTCCATCTTGTTTTAAGATGTATTTGCACTGTAGTTGTTCTGTGATATTTGAAGTTCTAAGTAATTGATAAGAAAAAATTTAATGGGTGCTTTTTAATAATCGAGTTATCGAGTAATGCTCAGCTCTGATCATATCATATTCCCGCGGTAAGCTGAGGAGCCCATGTGTTCTGCTTTGCTGCCCTCTGATGGTCGCACTTTGCACTGCAGGACACCCAGGAGTTTCTGCGCTGTTTGATGGACCAGCTGCACGAGGAGCTGAAGGAGCCTCTGATGGAGTTTGGGGCGGGGGATAGTGGCGACGGGGACGAGCGGCGGGATGGGGACCGCAGCCCCTCTGAGGACGAGTTCCTGTCCTGCGAGTCGGGCTCCAGCAGCGACCGAGGCGAGGCCCTGGAGGCCAGGGGCCCTGGCGAGGCCGAGCTGCTCATCCAAGATGAGTGTGCGGGCCGCGGGGGGCCTGGGGGGAGCATTTCTGAGAAGGAGAGGTTGAAGGAGCGCCGGGTGTCCGGCTCGCCGCTCCACAGCGGCTCGCGGGAGATGGACGAGGACGCCGATGTGGACACCACGGCTGAGGATGCCCCCCACGCCCCGGCGGCGGAGGAAGACGTGCCAGCTAACGCCAGCCTGAACCACGCTCAGAACGCCCCCGGTAGGTGACCAGAGGAACCGGAAGAGATGCTTCAACTCCATTCTCTTACAGGTCATGGACGTTGCACTGGTCATTAATGTTACACACTGCAGAAGTGCGTCCCAGGCCGGTCCTCGGGACCCCTGACGATCCACGTCTTTGCTCGCTCCCATCTCACGGCACATCTGCACTAGACATTACGTGATCCTCATGGTTCGGTTGTTTCTCGATTGCCAGGTACAGGTGTGTGGCCCGTCTGGAGGTCCCTGAAACTGGATTGAGAAACACAATAGTACAGTGATGTTGTAGTTCTGCTAAAGCTGATGCAAAAGCATCATATTGGAGCTGGATGATGCAGGGAAGCCCAGATGAACCCATAGCAGTTTACCTGTCCAAGTCTGTATTCACATTGCACTTGGGCAGCCTGGGAATCACCCACAAGGAGCTGGAGTCTCGGGTCTTGTAGCCAGAGGTTTGCTCGGATGTGGTAGGCATGCTGGATGGATGGATGGATTATTTGGTTTAAGAGTGTTTAACTAGAGTGATTAATGTTTAATTAGTAAAGATGTGATGACATTGTTATGGATGAGGTAATATTGACATAGTAGTGTAGCCTCACTTAAGATGTGTGTGTAAACATCCTCTCCCCGTTTACGTGAATTTCCCTGTGACGTCCTGGTTTCCTCCCATAGTCCAAAGATGTCTGCTTAGGTCAGATGGGTGACTCTACCCTCTGTGATTTCAGCCCGAGAAGCCGCCTCCGTCAGTTAAGCAGTTCTGAAAGTAACCTGGCCGTCTGTGATTTCGGGCGCCGCTGCTGTAAACGTTGACGGTGTCCAGTCTCCAGCTGATGAGTCTCCAGTCTTCTCTCTGGCTCCTGTCTCCATTTGGACGTTGTGTCTTCAGGATGCAGGAACTTCAGGGCTCTTGTGGCTGTTTTTGTCGCAGAGCCCGACAATGAGACCTCGATGCACTGCAGCGCCTCGCGCCCTTGCAGCCCTACCCACAGCCCCCCAGACCTGCACCCCAAGCTGTCCAGCAGCCCCCCTCGCTCCAGCCCGCTCCGGTCTGCAGGTGCATCCTTCTCCCTCAAGAAAGGTTGGAACCTGACCTCCCCGTCGTCCACCTGCTCTGTTCACATCCCTGCCCAGTTTCATCAGCGGTGTTTTTTATTTCCCCCTCACAGCCCAGCTTTTGCCTGGTGCCAAAAAAAAGAAGCATCCGCGGTATCGCAGCGTGATCTCCGACATCTTCGACGGCTCCATCCTCAGCCTGGTCCAGTGTCTCACCTGCGACAGGGTCGGTGTGCGCCACTGCGCGCTCTGCTCCTCACGCTGCTGTGCAGCCAGTGGCTCCACTCCATCTGTCTCTTGCTCCATCTCCCCCGCCTTCCTCTCCCCAGGTGTCCACCACTGTGGAGATGTTCCAGGACCTGTCTCTGCCCATCCCGGGGAAAGAAGACCTGGCCAGGCTGCATTCCTCCATCCACCAGAACCTACCCGCCAAGGCCGGCGCCTGTACGGAGAGCTACGCCTCGCAGGGCTGGATCTCCTACATCATGGACTCCATCCGCAGGTGAGCTGGGCCTCCAGGAATAGCCAGGTCTGCGGGGTGGTGTCTGGTGGCTGGTTCTCCGACCCAGTAGCCGTCATTGTGTGTTCAGGTTTGTAGTGTCCTGCATCCCTAGCTGGTTCTGGGGGCCTCTGGTCACTCTGGAGGACTGCCTTGCTGCCTTCTTTGCTGCAGACGAGCTGAAAGGTGAGCAACAAACTATTTTTATAAATTCTGCAGCAGTATAAGAATGCTGAGCTGAAGTATGTGAACACAACCTGTACAGCCACAGCTAATCCACTGATGTCTGTTTGTCGTAGGTGACAACATGTACAGCTGTGAACGATGTAAAAAGTAAGTGGAATTAATAATAAATGTATATATGTGTTTGTGTGTGCGTGTGTAATCACTACTGCCCTCTTATGGTAGAAAGAGGTACTGTATTGAACAGAAGGGTCTCAGCCTTCCATATATGCCGATATGTTTCAGCCTTTGGTGAGCAAGGCTTTCTGATTATTTCTTATTTTGATCCTTCAGACTGAGAAATGGGGTTAAATACTGCAAGGTGCTGCGCCTTCCTGAAGTAAGCGTTTCCTTTCCACTCTGAAGATCTTCTCTTATATCTGTTTCATAGAGGAAGAACTCTGGCATGCAAACTGATGTTGGCTTTTGATAATTAGCACATGTTTACTGGCAGTGTTTCTGCTGAATCTTTCAGATTTTATGTATACATCTGAAGCGCTTTCGGCACGAAGTCATGTATTCCTTCAAGATCAATAGCCACGTGTCCTTCCCACTGGAGGGGCTGGACCTCCGGCCGTTCTTGGCCAAAGACAGCCCCTCACAGATCACGACCTACGACCTGCTCTCGGTGATTTGTCATCATGGCACTGCAGGAAGTAAGGGTTGTTCGTTTTTATTATAAATTTGCAGCTGTTACCAGATTGGGCCAATCAGCACAACTCGCTGATTGTGATGTGGCGCTAACAGGGAGATGCTGATTCATCAGCGCATCTTGGCTGACTGGTGCACCTGTGATTGGCTGGTACTAGTTAGCCGACTCATGTATGGCACCAAGCAATTTGCAAAAATAAAAGTGTGTTTGCATGAGATGTATCGGTAACGCGTTACCTCAGGGCACACAAATACTAAGTTACTGCTAAAGTACAAGTCATGAACAAATATAGTTGCTACTTGAGATAAAAGATGTGCCACGACTCATTAATGATGAACAAACATGAGATCAGTATTTCACTTGTGTTATTCATGACTTGTTCCTTCAGTAGTTCACAAAGGTTCGTAGAATTTATAGATGTAGTAACAAATATAGTAATTGCTTGAGGTAAAGCTTGCTTTCATTCATGATTAAATAGCATTAGATCAGTGTGTAACTAAGACTTAGTTTGTGGTTAATGAATACATAAGTAATAGCATAATACCATGTGTGTTACCGATGTGTTTATACATATGACAGTAGCACGGTGGCTGAGTGGACAGCAGCGTCGCGTCACACCTCTAACGCTGAGGGTTCGAATCCTAGTTTCTCCGTACTACTTAGGTTGGGTGTAACGCTTGACACTCCAGTTTGCTCCTGCAGTCCAGTGGCATGCAGTTCGGGGAGGTGCTGGTAGTTTTGTGATTGTGGGTTTTTGCTGCTTGGAATAGGCTCCAGGCTTCACTCACCACGCCACTTTGAGAATAGCAGCTAGAAGACAAATGGATGGACAAAGTGATTGTGGGCAGCGATGCTTGAGAGCGCTGGACACAAATATCATGTTACAAATGTCATAAAGTTCACAAGTCTAACACTAGGGGGAAGGATTTCCTGGCTCTGCACTGAATTCTGTTGTTTCCTGCTTTTTTTTTTATCTACCCAGGTGGACATTACATCGCCTACTGCCAGAATGTTATCAATGGGCAGTGGTATGAGTTTGACGACCAGTATGTGACTGAGGTCCATGAGACGGTGGTGCAGAATGCAGAGGCCTACGTTCTCTTCTACAGGTAGAGGGCTTCTCTACTGGAAGCAAGCGAGTAATCGGAGGCTTTTCTGTGTGAATGCGCATGGATTGTATCATGCAAATACAGACTACGTGAAATATCTCTTGCACAGGAAGCTAACTTTTTAAGAGCAGTCTGTCTCTTTTTCATGCCTTTCTAATGACATGATTTTCTGTGAGATTCCTTCTTTAAAAGCCCTTAAATGGTACCGATACTGAGCGAAGGTTTGATTCATGCAGTTGGTTGCGCACAAATGGGTGCATCTGGACTTAATGTGTAATAACACTGATTTTTATTTACTGTGGACCCTTTAACGTGGCAGGGTAGAGGTGCACAGGCCCCCCCACCAGCTGTAAAACCGCATACAATGTTTTGGTTCCTTTGGTGAGCGGAAAGAAGCGAAAAGATATGAGAAACAGGAGATAAAAAGATCACTGTGATACCATGCCAGAGGCTGCTGTCAGCACGCTTGGCATTTTGCAGACCAGGACTTAACACCGATTGATGCCTTTAGGAGCTACTGCACTTTTTCTGTGTTGTGTTTCACAAAACGTCCAAAAACTCCCCAAAAAAATTTTTCCATTTAATTTCTTATGTTCACCCTGCAATATATTCAGACTGTGATGGGGAACGTTACTGTGCACAGGGTCGCCTGTGTTTGGGAATTTGATTGAAATATTGAAACTTGCACATGCAGCTGAACATTTCTGCACATTGTGTACATCTGTACATGCCGGTTTACTGACTGTGATTTGTGCAGCTTTTATTAATGCATTTAAATCTTCTATTTTTTTCTTTTTAAATTTTTTGTTTTGTCCGCTCTTTCATCGTGGCACCAGTATATCGACATGCCTTTGCTTACCGACACTCACACCACAACGGGGGCCCCTTTTCCCTACAAACAGCCACTACACTAAATGCTCAGTCAACACATTCTTTGAAGCAGCATGCTTTGCTAACCAGCTCGGCAGTCGCCGTTGTCTGGCTCTACTCACTGGCTGTTTATTTAGGCTTCGAAACATGTGAAGTGACCGTTTGACCGGGTCCCAGACACAGCAAACTGGCCCCTGACTGCCAAGACAAGCCGGTAGTATATGGTGGCTGTAACGTGTGCTGCCATTGCTGCCTGTGTGCCAGGAAAAGCAGCGAGGAGTCAGTGAGGGAGAGGCAGAAGGTGGTGGCCCTGGCCAACATGAAGGAGCCCAGCCTGCTCCAGTTCTACATCTCCAGGGAGTGGCTCAACAAGTTTAACACCTTCGCCGAGCCCGGTCCCATCACCAACCACACATTCCTGTGTCAGCACGGAGGTGAGAAGTGTCCCACACTCCCAGCCTCCCGTCTTCCTGTGTGCCTGCCTGCACCACCCCTCCAGCCCTATCACTGGTAGTTGGTTTAAACACCAATACTTAAGGTTTCACTTCACCAGCCTAACACCTACTCTGTCACCTCTTCTGTTGTCTCTCTTTACACAGGAATTCCCCCCAATAAGTACCACTACATCGACGACCTAGTAGTCATTCTGCCCCAGAACGTTTGGGAATATCTCTACAACAGGTACTTTGATGCTGGTTGAAGCTCGGCAGTTAATCATCATTATTATCTTACTCACTCCTGCTGATCTTGGTGATCATCAGCCTATCTGCGTCACTTATCTGGGCCGACTGTCGTGTCACTGAGGATCGCTGCTTTAGATAAAACCCTGCAGATTGCACACCATGTAAACTTATTTTCACTGCTTATTCTGGTAAATGTGTTAAAGTATTTTTTACACAGGATGGTATCCTCAGTATGTTCGATGGCCTATGCGTGCAAAGGCATAGGAGAGTTTGATATCGGGAGGGGGCACAAATTAATAATGTTAAATACAAAGGTCTATTTTTTTTTGGGGGGGGGGTAAATGAAGCCAAATTAAATATTGGGAGGTACACGCTCCTCCTCTGAGTTCCTGTAGCTCCTATTCCCATCTGTGCGTCATTGTTTTTAAAAAGTAAACATGCAAAATCTAGTGCCTGGGAATGTTTTCATATTACCAAGCAGAACAAAGAATGTTTTACTCTACACTTGATCGATTATTTCACTTGCCGTGTTTTAATCATGCATATGAGTCAGTTCAGTCAGCATCCCTATATGGGGGGTGATGGAGGGGTCTCCTCTCTCCCCAGGTTCGGAGGGGGTCCGGCCGTGAATCATCTCTACGTGTGCGCCATCTGCCAGGTGGAGATCGAAGCTCTGGCGAAGCGGAGGAAGACGGAGATTGACACGTTCATCAAGGTGACGCACTCGTGCACAGTGGGCGGGGCGTCCAGCCAGCTTTAGGGAGAATTTTAAAACCCGTTGGGTTAATTAAAATTTTTTTTTTCCAATGAGTAATTGACATTTGTTGAAGTCAGTTTCATCATCGTCATTGTGTGGCGTTCTAACTTTCCTTCTTGTCTGTCTTTCTTTCATTCTTTCTTTCTTCCTTCCTTCCATCTGTAGCTCAATAAAGAATTCCAAGCAGAGGAGGCTCCCAGCGTCATCCTTTGCATTAGCATGCAGTGGTTTCGGGAATGGGAGAGCTTCGTGAAGGGCAGGGACAACGGTACACAGCGCTGACCGCTCCTCTTCGCCATCTGCCCATATCGTTCTGCTGCTGGTCTCCAACATTCAAGTCTCTTGGCCATTTTCTCTCTCTAGGGTGACAAGGCTTGGAGCAGTGTTTAGACAATATCATAACAGGATAAATTAAGACGAGGTAGAAATCTATTAATTCCCCCAGGGGTGAATTTTTGTTGTCCAGCAGTATTACAAAAAAAATCAGTTATATCCAACATCCACCCATTACATCAAAGTCAGAATTCACTTTATAGGCCGCGTATGATTGCATGCAGTAGGAATGTGTTTTGGCAGATATCATAGAAGAAAGATCATAAATTAAGAAAAATAGGTAAGTAGAAGTAACAGAATAAAGGGATTAAATAGTGTGTAGCAGCACAAGCTGGGCAGCGTACTAACAGTAATTATAAGGACATAAACAGGAACAGAGGTATACTGGATATTGGAATATAAAGGTATGAAAATACAGTAGAAAACAAGTGTGAAGTATAAAATAATGCTACTACAGAGTATGAGAGCCAATAAAAAACGTGTCATTTCAGGATGCTGGGGGGGGGCGATAAGGTCAGTTTGGGAAGAGGATGGGCGTTGGAAGGTGGGTGGGGAAAAAAACAAACATTAATTGTTTTAATAAGAACAAGGGAGACGGGTGGGGGCTGCTATCAGTGGGTAACTGGCGATGGCTTTCTTTGTGGGGGTCGTTCACGGTGTCTTTGAAATGTGTTTCCCTCAGAGCCCCCGGGGCCAATCGATAACAGCAAGATCGGCGTCATGAAGGGGGGGCATATCCAGCTCAAGCAAGGTGGGTACTGTGTAACTTCATTGGGGTGGGGTGGGGGGTTTCATTCGGTTATTTGAACTGTGGGGGCTCCTTGCTGACCTGAAAACGATACATTGACTTTTAATCTCTGTGCGCTTTCTGTTTTGATCTGAAAAGTCGTCTGCTTATAACAAGAGTCTGAACTTGCAGGCAGAAATTGTTCAGAAACTGCACCAGAATCCTCTTTCATTCCCTGGTGATGCTAAAACGATCAGTTGATCATAATTAGAGTAATAGCGTTAAACGTAAAAAGCAGTATATCACATCCTGGGTTTATGTGTCTGCCTCTGCTCCAAGTTGTTTGCATGCAGAAACCAAATTTATGGTTCAACAGCATTTTTGCATTGTTCTCATAAAATGAGGTTCCAACACATTATTACTGTCATTGGTAGTATTGTTAAGAAGGCAGAAATGTACCCAGCAGGGCAGGATTCATGTGAAAACATTTTCATTGACACAAAAGCTGAGAAATTGCTTTTTTGCTAAAAAATTTGGGCAATTAAAATGAATTTAAATGTAACAAAAAAGCCACTGGTTTGTGCATGTATGTTTGTATGTACAGTACCAGTCAAAAGTTTGGACACGCCAAGCCGCCTACAAGAGAGTGACAGCATCACGTCACATGATCTGGCCACCTGACTTAAACACAGTAGACACGGTTCTGGAGGAGTTTGACCAGAAAGTGAAGGAAAAGCAGCCAATGAGAGCTCAGCATATATGTGGGACCTCCATCAGAACGGCTGAATAAGCATCACAGGAGGCCACCTCATGGAACTGGCGTAGAGGAGACATTAGAGTGGCTTCTTGCTGCTACTGCATGCTGGTTGGCTTGAACTTGAATGCTCGCCAGACTCATTACTATGCTTTCTGACACCCTGGCCCCAGGAGCAGACTATGGCCAGATCTCAGAGGGGACGTGGCAGTATCTCCTAAACATCTACAGCGGCGGCCCAGAGATCGCCGTGCGGCAGACAGTGGCACCTGCTGACGCCGATGGGCTCCACGGGGAGCGCAAGATCGAGGCCGAGACCCGAGCACTCTGATGGACAGTCACCCTCGATCAGTGAGTCCCAGCCCTTTGGTTCCTCAGCACGTGGTGATGATGATGATGAAGGTGTGTTTCTTTTTACGCACACCTATTACATCTTAGCCTCACTTCCTGCTGGCCAGTTAAAACCTGAATGTGACATGCCTTCATTTCAACAATGCATCCCAGTGTCTCGCGGCACTGAAATTTCAGTGGAAGCATTTCCATTCCGGGCATTCCGCTCCTACAGGGAGGTGTGCAGACAAGTTTGTTGGTCGCTTTATCAGCATTCAGGGTCTGTCCAGCATGCCAACTCTCTGCTTGTTTTCTTATGAAATTGAAAAGTCAATTTCCTTCCTAATGTGTGTGTGTGTGTGTGTGTGTGTGTGTGTGTGTGTGTGTGTGTGTGTGTGTTTTCTTCCCTTCTTCAGGATCGGTCCTACTTCCTGCAGGAGCACGCAGCCCTGGCTTTGCACCTTGGTGAAACAATGTCGTGAGCACTTTGTAATGTACTGGTTTGTCATTTTATTACATGTTCATAAAGAAATAGTGGTAACTGTAATCTAAGTTAACAATAGAGGTACTTTTTGAGCATATTTCTCAGAAATGGCAAAAGAAAGCCAGCAGTAGTCGTTTTAGCCTGGGTGCGGTAAAGATGACGGCTGCTCTAGTAGACTTGTAGTATCATAATGATGTAATCTCCGGACTTCTGCTCGAATGAATGCTTTGGCTACTCGAACCACGTGGCTAGCTAGGGGAATGACCATGAGTATTAGATGTTTCTAGACAAACGTGTCCCTTCTGCAGAAATCTTCTCATGAAGAAGCATGGCTCGGCTCAGATTCGAACTGAAGGTGTTTCGGATCGTTGTCATGAAATAATTTTGGCCCCGAATGTCGCTTCACAGCTTCTTTGCGTTGTACCTGTGCTTTTATTCTTGCACCGTTTACTAGGAGAACAGGGTAGGGGCTGCTCAACCCTTGACAGACAAGTAGGTAAGGAAATAAACAAGGATAACTTGTTTTGCTATGTTTGTCACCTGAAATAATCTGTCTGAAAATCTCTCTCTCTGTTTGACTGCTGCTTACACATTGGAGCAATATGTTGCACAATTTCTGTATGGAAGCTTTCATCATTAGCCTTTTCTGATGTAACAATGCGGTAACTCACAAGCCACGGATTTACTGCACCTCTTGGTGATTTTGGTGGCATCATGATGTACGGTTCCTTAACCAGCCGCTCTCCTGAATGGCTAAAATTCCCCACATGTTGTGGCCTCCAATCATAAATCTAAACGAAAGTGGTAATAATAATTAAATCATAGTGTACTGTGTGAGCGGCACAGTGTCTCAGTTGGTGTCACTGTTACCTCCCACCTGCAGCATTAAGGGTTTGAATCCTGTCTCCGCTTTGTGTTTGAGTTTAGATGTGCTTCCTTTGCTGGGTGCAGTGAGGCTAACTGGAATCTCTAAATTGCCCATAGCATATAAGTGTGTGTCTCTTTGCATTCTGTGATGAACTGGCTTCCTTTGAAGGCTGTACCTCAGCCTTGTGCCCTGTGCTGTCTGGGATGGGTGCCAGGCTTCCGCGATTATCCTGACTGGGATAGGCGGATGGATGGATGGATGGATGGATAGTATACCAAAAGGAGCTATAATATTTGTTAATAAATATTAAATATGGAAATGTCATGGCATTAGGAACTGATCAGCTACAGAACACTGTATCGCTCCCTATGTACCCAGCTATCCAGTAATATGATGACATTTTGGTTACAGTTCAACTGATGTTTTCCTCTTCATTGTATCAGTGATGTATGTGGCAGTACATTCATACTAATAATAAATATCATTTTTGATGATATTTAAATTATTCCAGATTTTACTGCAGAATACACAGAACGCTAACAACATTCTAAAGAGTACGTTAAATGTATCTGTGCTGAATTGGTTATCATCTTCTATTAAAAACTTTGAGTGCAGTCAAAACTTTTAAAATGTGTTACTGTAATATTTAGTGATTAAATATTTTGCAAAACAGCTACACATTCAAAAACTGTCCTTTACCAGTTCTATCAACTGTGATGCAAAAATTATATATAAAATTTGATAGTAATGCAAGAACAGAAAACTAAAAAAATTGGACTTGTAGTTCTTTCTAACATTGACCAAAATGTTTTTTTATGATTCTGATTATGCTTGCATAATTCTTGCATACTTGAAATTTAGTTTCTTAATACTTTGTATATTGATTTTCTTTCTTTGAGCTTTCGTAACATGATATCCGTGTGCAGTGTGAAAAACGTTCATTGCAGTTAGCTAGTCGCACCAAATCGCTTACTCATAACCGCTGGTCACAAAAATAGCTACATTTGCCACCACTGTGGTTTGCTTTTGATGTAAATGTCAGAATGGCAAAAGTTAATGGGTTAAAGCGTTTTGATGGTAATCGTCATTCTTGTTGCAGTGACTGACATTTAATTTCTCATGCATTATTGCCTGGCACTGGTGGTCCTCCCGCTCATGCACTCGCCTTGCTCAGAATGACAGAAGATGTATTTGTGGTTGCATGCAGGATGCCCACAGAACTGTGCTGTGAGAAATTTCCTTTGGTTATGAAGCAGGCCTGTAATGTTTGAAAACACTGGCCTGTACTTTTTTTTATTATTTTCAAGTAACACTTAAGATATTAGTCAATATTTAAATACATATTTCATTGCCATTAAAAAGCATTCATTTGTCTGATTAGAAAATGCCATATTTGATATTTATTGCAAAGTAGAAGATGTTTAAGTCAAAGCAGAATCAAAATATTTAGACACTTTGTTTCACAGATGTAACCTGCCCTTGTTTGCTGTTTCTTTCATAAGTATCACATGATGATTGTGCATGAGAAGTATGATCTAATCCTCTAGGTGTCTTTTAATTTTCTTATTATTTTTCAGAATCTATCATAGGTCAGACCTCTGCTGACGGGTGACAATCGTCTCTTTCATGTGACAGTTTCTTGAGAGCCATATCAAAATACTTATTTATTTGACTATTTATATGATTATTTAACCAATATTTATAAGAAGTCTGAAGGGCGAGATTTTTTTGGACTAAGTTGCAAACATTTATGGTGCTGTCATAATTGCAAGAAAAAAAGATGGAGAATGTCATATGATTCAAAGTACTGAGTGTCTCTGATTAAGTGACTTGTTAACGTGCTCTTTGCAATGCTGCCTTACAGTTTTTTTTTGATAATCGCTTCGTTATATATGATTTTTTGATGGCCATGGGTAGGTGGTTTTTTTCATTATAGTAACAATATTTGTTGTTCATTTTCATAGACTGTTGAGCTGTAGCTTCATTCTCTTGGTTATGTCTTGGTTATGAATTGTTGGCTTTATTTATTGACTTGATGAGAGACTATAATACCCTGTAATATTTCTCAGTAAACTGAAGCAAATGCAAGTCTGCCACTGATGTGAGTGACTTTTAGGGCTGTGAGAAGGAGGAAATGCTTGCGAGAACTTCCACGGACAGCCGACAACATCCAGGATTTCTCTTTAATGTATATACAAGACCAAATGAATGACTTGTATTGACCTTATTGATGTGTTACTGTATGACCTCGGATGCTACCTTTAAACTGGAAACTGGCCAAAGTGATACTTGTAATATGGATGTCAAAGAAGGACACAGATGACAGGCGCTGGGTAGTTTCATCCTGATAACTGAAATATTTGTGTGGTTTAGCTTTAATGCATTTATGCACAAGCCTAGCAGATTTGTTTCCTGTACAGCAAATGATGCAGAAGTTTACGTATCCATAACAAGACTAAGAAGTTACAGCAGAAATGGCAAACTAATATTAAAGGTTTTGCTGGAAAGCAGTGTGAAAAAGGTTATTCAGTGGGTGACATGAACTTTGATGTAAGGACAAAGGAAATGCTTAATAGGTAGAAATCCTTAATTGCATTTGTTTTTACTAATTTACGGTTCAGTATATTGTCCTCTAGGATGAATTCCCATACCGTACTCACTTATTGATTCCTGTTACTCAGTATGATATGAAGTTGTTTATTGATAACGGATTTCTATTAGATAATTGTCAAGTCACACTCCACTAGGAGGTCTGTACTGAAGAATTCAGTGCATGTAGCTGTAACGCGTGTTTGGCTAAATGCAGAATTGTCTCGTTACAGTTTCAATCAGTGCTGTACTCTATGCCTAGTCGCAAAAGAAACTAAAAAAATTAAAACAAAATAAAGATGATGTGCATAAATCTTCTGATTGCCTGGTCTGGTTGCTTATGTGCTACTGTGCTGTTAATATACAACAGCAACTGTTGCAATATACTACAGAGGCCAAAAGTTTTAGGTGAAATACTTTCAAACTCAATGTTTCCCAACTCCACATGTCATGTTGCCAGAACTTTCTTCTCAAAGTCAAAATAATAGCTAAGAGACTAATTCATTTCAACCTTTATTTACTATATCAATTTTTCAGCTGGTCAAACGTTGACATACACTTTAGTATTATTCATTGACATACACTATAGATCGCAAAGTTGTGCGTGCCTCTTTCAGGTCCAGTTTTCTGAGTATGCACCAGTTATAAATGAGACCCCTCACCACTGTTCTGCATGAGGAATGGCGCAAAATCCCCCTGGCCACTGTGTGTGCAGGACTTGTATATGTTCTTCTCAAGGCAAATTTGATGCTGAGTTGGCTGCAGAAGGAGGCCTTACACTATAAATAACTATGGTCTTTCGGTTTCATTGTCCAACCCCTGTAAGTTTGTAGTATTTCCAGTTTTTGTTGGCACAGGCTTTTGGCAGAGTTTACGATACACAGCAACAGTCTGTCGTATGTTGGACTGCCACACCACTGATGTTTTTTCCATTTATTTATCCCTGCCGGCCCCTGGAGGATGGGCTCCCCCTTTGAGTCTGGTCCCTCTCAAGGTTTCTTCCTTCTAGGGAGTTTTTCCTTGCTACTGTCGCCTATGGCTTACTCACTGGGGGCTTTGGGTGAGGATACTGTAAAGCGCTTTGAGACAATGTAATGTTGTGATAATGCGCTATATAAAAATAAATTTGTTGTTGTTGTTGTTGTTGTTGTTGTTGTATCTCCGTGTTAAAATAATATTGTGGCTGCTGAACTGTCTCTTTCTTCACCCACACCAACGTCTCCTCGGAGTGTATACTCACCTCTCCGTGATATTACCCAAACAGTAGAATGTGATGCGCTCAGCTAAGTCAATCAACCTCGCTGTGTTTGTTGGGTGTAGATTGTCTATTTTTAAAAGACTACTGTATGATTGGTTAGAATTGTGTTTGTTTCTGTGATGTGTGCTAACCAATGCTCCTTATTGACAGTTTATCAAAGTTTCTTATTTTCTTATCGATAGTTGATATATAGTTTATATTGCCCAGCCCTAATTACAGTCGATGACTATTTCCAATGTCAGGGTTCTTCCAATTATAAGTGTTAGATCATTAATCCTGAGCCTAAATGGAGTTGATGTCTGAGACTGAGTGCCTTTATATTTCAGTATCCCGGGCCATAGTGAAAAATCATCTGGCAAATCTAATGCAATGAATTTAGCAAAACCCAGCTGGCCTTGATTGGTCCTTGGGTAAATAGGGTGACTAGATCAAAATGAGAGAGGGAGAGAGAGAGAGGGAGAGGGAGACAGAGAGAGAGAGCGGGAGAGGAATAGGCCGCGAGGCAGGACAGGGCCGGGCTGGGCTGGGCTGGGCTGGGCCGGGCATATGAGTCAGAACGCAGTGGGGGGTTAGAGTGCTGCTACTATTTTGTTTAATAGTTTTTCTCATAAAGTGGTTTTTCACTTTTTACCACCTTTGAGCTTTTTATTTTTTAATTCTCTTCTGTCCACAACACCTTTCTTACACTTTCTGGTTACAGTCACCCAGCACTGTGCTCTCCTTCATAAACACTACATAACCACTAGAGAATATGATTCCTGGCAGGTAATATTTTTTAGAGAACCTAAATCGTAAAGCATCCTGTGAAGAATATCACTTAAACAGCCAATAAGGTTCTGAGATTAAGGAACCTTCTAAGGCACTTTGGCTCTCGTGGGCTTTAACGTGCAGATTCATCTAAAAATCTACACCAAAGAATATTTCAGGATCTGTTCTACATCAGTTCTTCTACAGTCATTCAAAAAGTAAATATTTATCTCTCTTGCTGATTTTTAGAGGTTCCCTCTCTGCTGACTGATCTCCCCTCTTGCCCCTATGAAATATTGGGAGGCAAAATGGTTACCTGTGGTCAACAAGAATGATGCAGAATGAGGAAATTTTAGGAATATATGTCAAAATGAAGTTACAGGCATGTAACTAAACACAGAGATTATTGTGCTAGTCTTTGTGTATTATATGTATTATGGTATGTATGAGACATCCTTCCTGGGTGTGGTTCCCTAAATGCACACAAAAGTCTGTAACACATGGATTTAAATGTGTATCCTGTTGTGTAAAATGGCAGCTAAAGTGCAGGAGATGTGATGGTGATGATGATTTCTGCCAAAGACATGCAGAATGAGATTTCAGCTCGGTTGTACTCTTATAATACACTATTTTAAATCAGCTGATGGGATATAACTCACTTTCAGTTTAATTATTTTCCACGGCTGCATCTTTAACAGCGAGAAACTGATAAAAAAAAATATTAAATTAACACAGCATTGCAAAACACACAGTCCGGCCACAAAGAAAGTCGGCATTTGAATTTATATCAGCAAATACTTATGAAGCCAGTGACTGGATCATTATTACAGCTCAGCAACGGTATGCAGCAATAAAGTGAATTCAGCTGAGCACCTGAATCTACTGACTGGCCAGGTTACACCTCCATCCATCATCAGTGCGTTTCTTTCTTCCCTGTTGGCATGGACATATTCCAGGACAAGAATGCCAGGATTCATTGGGTTCGAATTGTCAAAGAGTGGTTCAGTGAGCATGAGGAGTCATTTTCACGTAATATTTGGTTACCACAGAGCTGTGACCTTAACCTCTCTGAAGGTCTTTGGGGTGTGATTAAAGGAGGCTTTAAGGAGTGGTTCATCTCACTTGTCAATACAGGATCTCGGTGAGAAATGAATGCAAAAATAACAACGCCATGACAAATGTGCAGCGTAATCAAAGCTAAAGGCGGTCCAACAAAAAATTCAAATAGCGACTTTTTTTTGGCCTGACAGTGTAATTTTTGTTTGCTGGTTTTGAGATTGTAGATCTTGTGAAAGTGAGGAGATAGAGCAGTGGAAATAAGCAGATCGTCTGAGTCTTTTTGCGTTGTAGTGAGACTAACGGCACATACATGAGATCAGGAAACGGTAGGAAAAAAAATATCTCTGTCTGCTGTTATACTGCAAAGACCCACGGCTGCAAACCTGCACTCACTCCAAGTCAAAGGTATGATAGAGTTACATTACATGCGAAATCCAATTCAAACGAAACAGTGGGAATAATCAAATTTATCCACATTTTATATTCATGTTCAAAAGATGAACATGTAAAAAGATGCTGGAAGGCTTTCAAAATACATTATGGAGTTAATGATATATGAAGTATGGAAGATATTATACCCAATTTAAAAAGTGCTTGAACTTCTTCACTTTCTATATTTTAAGAGGGTAAAGTTGCAAGAGATGAAACAGAGCAACTACATTGTCACTGAACTGGTAGCAAGTACAACCAAATCCAAGCAGGCGGATGAGAGTGAAGTTTGACTTCAGAGTGTAGCATTAGCTATCTTCTGGCACCTCTCGGGCATTTTTCGGGATTAGGGCCCTTCCTCAAGGGCCCAGCAGTAATGTGATCTCTGCTGTCATACAGGGGATTTGAACGAATGACTTTCCCATCTGAGGGCCAGCACCCTAACCCTAACCCACAGAGACAAATACCACTGAAACTGTTTTTGTGGATTTAAAAAAAAATGCATATCTCTTTCCCTGAAGCAAAGTTTCTGTTTTAGTAAGTAGATAAAAGTACGTTTGCAGGTTTCTCAGTGAATGAAAACATACAGCCTTGTTTGATGCTTATCGTTTATCTTTAGCTGCCGACTCAATACTCTTCATTTATGCATTTGTCAACAAGTGCTTTGGTGAATGTTCATATATCTTAATAAAGTAATAAATAAAAATACAGGCCTGCGTCTTGGTTTTTATGGAAGCCCTGACGGTCCGTCTCCTCTCTCAGTCTCTCCCGAGCCCCTATCAGAGCCTCCATTGACTCCACAAAGATCAAAGCACCGTTGGCAAAGTCAAGATCAGTAAATCTTTCTTCACCAACAGACGCTCCACAGCTGCTGGACACCAAGACCCTGCCCAACGCCCGGTCCATACAAGCACTGGACAGAGTAGGAGCAAGAACACACCCCTGCAGAACCTCAGAACACGGAGGTTTGCCCTCCACTCTGCACAGCACTCACAGTCCCAGTGTACAGGCCGGCCATGACCTCCAGCAACTTCGGGGGGGGGGGTCCCGCAACGTCTCAAGATGTCCCACACGGCAACTCGATCAACTGAATCAAACGTTTTATGAAGATCAGCAAAGCCTGCAAACCCTCTGCTGATATTCACGCTTGTGCTTTATAAGAACCTTCGATGTGCATGTGTTTGATGATAGACTTTTTATGTGTAAAGCCAGACTGCTCTGGTCGCTGACAGACAAGCAAGTGATCACGGATGACCCCAGCAAAGACCATACCAGGCGCTGAGAGCAGTGTTATCCCCCTGTAGTTGTCACAATCCAGGCGATCAACCTTCCCTTTCCAGATTGGGACCACAAATCCTATTTTCCAATCAGCTGGGATGATACATTTCTCCCAAATGGATAATGGATAGTTCTCTGGGCCATAGGTTTATTTGCACATAGAAAGAGTTTGAGGCAATTCAACTTAGGCAAAGTTTGCCCCCTCCAAAAAAAAAAAAAAAGATAAAATCAAAATGAGAAACTATTTTCATATCTAGCATGAAAGATGTCAGAGAGTAACGTTGATAAAAATATAGTTTTTAACATAAATATGGATACTTATAGGTTACATAATTTATTATCCATGAAGACAGCGTTTCTTTGGCCGCTTTGCTTCAGCTATGATGAAATACGACAGTGACTCGCGGGGCAAAGAAGCCACGCGCTTCCACCGGGAGATATAAACAAGCGAGGGAGGCTCGCGCGCAGTCTTAGCCCTGACGCGGCGTCCGCGCGCAGCAGCCAGCATGCTGGATAATAACGTCTTTGCCTCTTTCGTTTTTTACAGCGTTCTTCTTGTTCTCAAAATGTACGTCATTGCGTTTATCACAGGGCAAGTCAGGCTGCGAAAAAAGGTGAGTATTTGTTTTGAAAAACGGAGTCCTTAACTGGGCTTATACTACGCACATATCGTTTGTTACTTTGAATCGCAGTTGTCTTCAGAATGTGTGCCTCTTCGGCACTTTGGTATGTTTAATGTGTTTATTTTCACTGAGGCGCTCCGTTTACTGTGATTTAAAAGGCGTTCGCCAACCCAGAAGACGCCCTCAGACACGGAGGGACGCAGTACCACAGGGGGGACCCCTACGTGGAACGCTGCCGGAGGTCAGCACCGTCCGCTTTTTTTTTGTTTTTAGTATTATTACAATAAATAAGTGTCCACGACTTGATTAGGATCGTTCAACACACGACATACTTTTAGCATTAAAATGATTTCCATTTGTTTATTAGATTTTAATACCAAATTAGCTGTACATTATATTTCATAGAGCGCTGGTTATGTGTTTGGGCGTGTAAATTATTCCCAGTATCTTCAAAAGTAGAGTAGGTGCTTTATTCCGGTGTGGGACCCTTGTGCAGTACCTGGGTTTGTGCTACGCAAACCAAGCCGTCCAACTCCGCAATACCGTTTTACTGTTTTCTTACAGTACTAATGTCCATTAATAATCTCAGGAGGCTAAGGGGTATCTGCATAATTATGCAAAACGATTATTCGTTTAAACACAAGGAGCTCCTTGCTTAAAAATGTTTTTGAAAATAAAGCAAAAAATGAAAGACCATAATTATAAGTCTAAAGAACCAGCACATTTTGCAACAGGAAGTTAGCAATGCGGTGTCATTAAATGACTAACCGTATTATTGTTCTCAGCCTGAATTTTATGACACAATCTCTGCTATCCTCTTGCGTCCCCATAACTAATCTGGTTTCAGAACCAGTTGTTTCCTTTAGTTGCAGGACCGTCGCTAGAGATTCATGGGGGAGGGGTGATCATTTACTGGTCTCTCATTTTAATGGAAACGAATGAGTACAGTATTTAAGCTAGTGCAAATTTATTGGGGAGGGGGGCAAAGAACATTTTAGGGGCCACAGTCTTAGCGATACCCTTGCTTATCATTAAGGAAGTGGACCACGGCATAATAGTGTTTGTATGCTTTGACTCGCTATAGAAATTGTTGGTTTATTGGTTTAGCGAAATTGCATCACAGTATCGTGAATTACTATTAAATACAGTAATACTTTCCATTCTTCTCATGAAAACAAAACAAATACCTCGAGAGTATAATGAGGTTATTCAAGAAAAATAATAGTAATTAAAAAAAATCATTAAAGCACTTACTGTCTAGCAGCTGTTATCAAAAATGGTGTTGGTGTTCTGTCCTATAAACCTTTGCTATTAGTACCAAAATTCCAGAATAGGAAGTGAAAGTGAGGAAGCATTTAACTGAAAGATGAGATGTCGTATTCACAAGTGAAAATATGCAGCATTGCATAATACAGGGTGTTTTTCAGATCTTGGGATGATGACCATGAAGCAGGGGTGTTTGGACCCCTTTGGGGTAGACTTTGACCACACGTCAGTCTTAGGCAGTGACCATCATTGCTGAGAAGTGATGCAAAATTTCACATTTTGATTACGATTAAATAATGTAAGTCAAAATGAGAGGAAGGTATTGACGAATTAATCTCAAATTGTATGTGAATCATATGTTTTTGCAAGGAGATTTCTACTATGTTTTGTCTGGCAGATCAGTTTAAATGTCTTGAATGTCATGTTTATGTTCAACAAAAAACAGCAAACCTTAGATGTCTGTTTGCAGTTGCAGACGTCAACTTGGAACAAAAGGTCAAATACTACTTGGTGAACACTTTCACTGTAAAAGTGGCCACTTTTGCAATGGTGCAAAAAGAGGACAGAGGCTCAATTTCCTTGTTTTCTTTGTTTTTCTGTTGCAGGGCTCATCAAAATGACATGGAGAACATATTTCCCTTCCTTTTCTTAGGCGCCATTTATTCCTTGACGGAGCCCACGCTGTTTGTGGCACGCCTCCACTTTTTGGCATTCTTCCTGTGCCGAATCGTTCACAGCGTGGCGTACCTCTGCCAGCTGAAGGCGCCGACTCGCTCCGTGGCGTACGTCATAGGCCAAGTGCCGTGCCTTTCCATGCTTCTGCAGATCCTTTTCGCAGTAGCCTCCCACTGGTGATTGTTCTCAGCCGCCGTGGCTTCAAAGACACTGCTCTTGCCTTCAAAATGATGATGTCAACTGTGAGCACCAAGGGATATATAGCTTGCGGCTGCTTTAATGTACCTTGGAACACTTTAGGTGCAGATATTATGCGTAATGTATGTAATGTCGCAGATGGTGGCAATATTTAAGAATGGTCTTTTTTTTTATTTGTGACCAAAAGTGTTTTTTCATGAAGGCTGTTATCATTACTAAGTGTGAGTGTTTTTTTAACCTCTGATAATATATTTTTTGCTGTCTCATTTCTAGACATGTTTTCCACAGAAAGCAGGAAAAATTACCCTGACTAAAACTGTCATTTTCCAGGCAGTCTTTTACTCATAGTAGTGCCTTAGTCATTCTGTCGGGAAAATGCAGTGCAGTGCATCAGCAACAGGAGCCATTCTGTGAAAAGGATTATTACAAAAAATATTTTGCATGACTGAGTATTTTCTGAATGTGCTGTAAAATTATAGCAAGGTTGTAGCAAGATGCTGCTATCCATGGATGCTCATATGACCAGGCTGTCACTTAGACTAGTGCATGTTTTGCGTAACAGCATGGGACCAAGACATTGTATTGCGCATGTACTTTTATACTGAGATTACAATGTGGTATTGGAAATGGGCTATAGTATGTGTTGCAAAAGTGGTAAAATATAGTTATCCACATTCGTATAATATATGGATTCATAAGTATTTGTTTTGTATTAGTGTAACTTTCCATTGTTATTGGTTTTTTTTCTAGCTGACAGCATCAGTTAATGTATATAAAGATATCCATCCATCCATCCACCTACATACATTGGTGTCTCTGATGTATGTGTCTTTATGTGTGGGAGTGTATCCCCCGCAATGGACTATTTTCCCATGCACAGAGTCCCTTACCTGTGCTCCCTGGGACAAAGCTCCACCCTGCGGGGTGAACCTGTACTGGACAAGCAGTTTATTGTTTCCCTAAATGTTCACGGAGCTGCAATGATCCAAGGAGTTTTTCAAAACTAACAAAAACCATATTATGGGATGTGTCCCCCTATGCCATACTAAAAAGGCCGGTTAGCAGTAGCGGTCTCTAACATTTAAGTTCATGTAAATCTCGAGCACTTTAAACTTTTATTTGATCCTACTGCAGTCGCAGTCACAAATCTGGACACAACTGCTTTTAATGCATTTGTCCCTGATTCAGCTGTTGTTCACCTTATACTAAAAGGCCTTCAGGCAATGAAGTAATACAATTGTAACGGCCAAGAGAAGTGTTCAGTGTCAAATTTTGGACTCTTCAAAACAGCCCCTTTTTGCTTTGATAACAGCATTGCAGACTCTTGGCATTCTCTCAGCCAGCTTCCAGATGTATCCACCTGGAATGCTGCTCCCACAGTCCTGAAGCAGTTTTGGGCTCACGTTGGCTACCTCACTCTTACTTACGATCCAGCTCACCCCAAACCAGCCCACTAGGGTTTAGGTCGGGGATTGTGGGGGCCAGTTCATCAGTCACAGCACTCCATCTCTTTCCTTGTTCACTAGATAACACAGTACTTATATAACCTTGAGGTGTATTTAGGGTTGTTATCTTGTTGAAAAACAAATGATTTTCAGTAAGTCTGTCTAGAATTTTGACAATAGCATTTTATGTATGTATAAAAAACCTTTCCCTAAAACGTTGAATGCAATTTAATGCTCTTTCAAGGACAAAATCAATGAAAATGGGATTGAAAAATGCACAGCCAGTGTGTTGTTACCACAGTGGGAGCTGTGTATCACTGACTGGGATGTTCATGGTAGTGGAGCATAACTATTGTTTTTTGTGAGCAGGGATTTCAGCCAGACGTACAGACAGATTGATGCATGAGGGTCTCATGAAGGTACACCGGGATCTAGCTGCCAGCACTCGTTGACACAAGCCTTCATCTTTGGCGTTGTACAATCCACAGTATGTAGCGAAAACAATTAGATTAATGGCACTCTTATCTGATCATACTTCTTTCAGTCTGCATATTTTGCCAAGACTTTTTGCTTGTGCCCGCAGTGCAAAGCAAACAAAAACCTCTAATATTTTTCATATTAGTTGTGCTTCTCGGAGCATAATGAATTTGTGAGCTTTGGATTCACCATAGAAATGCTGGGGAAAGACTGTTTCCCCCTAACAGAGGCCCAGGCTGTGTCCAGCACACACCCGGAGTTTAAGTCCAACATTCTTCAGCTGCTTACGCAAAAGGCTCCGAGAGGCACACAATCCAGCTGGCCATGGAGGCGTGGGAGCACACCCCGAGGGCTTATTTAACTTACACCAGGCCCCTGATTCAAAGTCTGATTGTCCGCATGCAATGACACCGCATTTTAATGGTGTGATTTACCAAAGCAATTTTAACCTAAATGCAGGAGACCAAGGGCTATGACTGTAGGTGGTGAGCGCTCAGAATTAAGACCGTTTTGTGTTGTTACTGCTTAACATTGGAGCCGAAGCAGAGTAGAAACCTGTACCGTAATTCCAGCATATAAATGTTTTAGAAAGGAGCTGGTTTCTGGTTGAATGGATGTGAGTTATATAGACTGAATGCCTGTTCTGTCTTGTTGAATGCTTGCATAGAGTAACAGGAAATAGCCTTGGGCTCAGACAATTTCCTTTTGATATTCTGTACCAAGGAATGATGCTGGAATGCTGATTGGAATGAACAGTTACTAGGTTCTTTTCACACAACAGCTAACATGCTATTTGGTACAGAAATAGTCTGCCTGATATACTGCTCAGTTCACATATATAATTAATTTCATTTTTTCATAATGACTGTCTTTCTAAGTCTGCATGGTTTTTCAGTTATTTCAGTCTTTCAGTTAGGTGCAATTAGGTCTTAAATTCCCCATGCTGTGTAATTGTGTGTGTGTCTGTGTGTTCTGTGATAGACTGGCATCCCACCCAGGGTGTGCCACAGCCTGGAGACCCCCCCCCCCCCCCCACAAGATTCTGACCTGGATCAGTCGTAATAGAAAACCAATGGATAACAACAGCTTTATGGCATAACTTACATGTTCATGCATCTCAGATCTGTGAATCCTGGTCATTGATATGGGGGGTGGGAATTAGGGTTATGGTTATGGGGACGGGGGGCTGGAGCTTATCTCAGGGAGTGTTGGACATTTGATAGGAGACACCCTGAACAGGATGCCAGTCCATCACAGGGCACAGGGCAGGGGTCACCCTGGACGGGATGCTAGTCCATCACAGGGCACAGGGCAGGGGTCACCCTGGACGGGATGCCAGTCCATCACAGGGTACAGGGCAGGGGACACCCTGGCCGGGATGCCAGTCCATCACAGGGCACAGGGCAGGGGTCACCCTGGATGGGATGCCAGTCCATCACAGGGCACATGGCAGGGGTCACCCTGGACGGGATGCCAGTCCATCACAGGGCACAGGACAGGGGACACCCTGGACAGGATGCCAGTCCATCACAGGGCAGGGGACACCCTGGATGGGATGCCAGTCCATCACAGGGCACAGGGCAGGGGTCACCCTGGACGGGATGCCAGTCCATCATAGGGCACAAACAATACACACAACTTTGAGATACCAGCTTGCCTGGCTGTAGGTCGCTGGACTGCAGCCTAAAGCCCATGAGACACTGGAAGGACATGCAAACTCCACGCACACACAAAGCATAGGTGGGATTCAGGAACCACTGTGCAGCCCTAATGAATGATTATTCAGCTTCCTTATGAACAATTACTTCAGGTATAACCTCATGGGCATGAAAGAACATGTAGTGTGTATCATCAGATGTGCGACTGGACTTTAAAGGGAACAAGGATTGTCAATTAAGTTCTCATGTAAAATTTTCCTAATTCAAAAGTTTTGAGATAACTGGAACAAAGCCATCTAAGACCATTATTCGTGATCTTAAGATTAAGTTGCTTTTACATGCTTCTGTAATAAACATTTTTGGTAACACTTCACTTGATGGGGTACAAATACTTAGTAATAACTCAGTTACTGCTAAAGTACAAATCATGAACAAATACAGTTACTACGTGAGATAAAAGATGCGCTACGATTCATAAATGATGAACAAACATGACATCAGTATTTCACTTGTGTTATTTATGACTTGTTCCTTCAGTCGTTCACAAAGGTTTAGAGAATTAACAGACACTAACAAATATGGTAACTGCTTGAGATAAAGCACACGTAAGGATTAATTAATAACTGAACATGAGATCAGTATGTAACTAAGACTCAAGTTAAGACTCTTCAAAACAGCCCCCTTTTGCTTTGATAACAGCATTGCAGACTCTTGGCATTCTCTCAGCCAGCTTCCAGATGTATCCACCTGGAATGCTGCTCCCACAGTCCTGAAGCAGTTCTGGGCTCACGTTGACTACCTTGCTCTTACTTACGATCCAGCTCACCCCAAACCAGCCCACTAGGGTTTAGGTCGGGGATTGTGGGGGCCAGTTCATCAGTCACAGCACTCCATCTCTTTCCTTGTTCACAAGATAACAGCCTCGAGGTGTGCTTAGGGTCATTTTCTTATTAAAAACAAATGATTTTCAGTAGGTCTGTTCAGACTTTTGACTGGTACTTTATGAATATATAAGAAATGATTTACCTCACATACTTCACATACATCTTCTGTCTTTATCTAATATGTTGAATGCAATTTAATCTTCTTTCAAGAAGGAAAACAATGATAATGAGATTTGTTTGCCTAAAAATGCACATTCAATGAAAGTGTTCTTTCCAGATTGGAAATACTGACTGGAATTTCCATGGTAGTGGAGCATAACTGCTATTGTCTCTTTGTGAACAGAGATTTCAGGCAGATATATAGACAGAATGATACATGAGCCCTCGTTTGATTGCAATATTATATATTTGCATATACATAATCCCACTTAAATCATGCACATTTTTTAAGATAATTGTGGTTTATCTTGGTATCTACTGCTGTTTCCTGGTATAAAATGGGGTTATGATTCTGGGAAATGATGTCATCATTGTAATTGCATTATAGTGCCACCTGGTGGGAAATTCCATGCAGAGCTTTAACTGTTTTAAGGCCGTTAAGCAGAGTGCCAAAACCAGGGGCGGACTGACTTTTCTGGGGGCCCCTAAAAAGGGATTTGAACTATTTTCTAGCGCCGAAAGAGAAACGAGAGAGAATTTTCAACAACAGAACATCCATCATATAGTAATTAAATTACGGGGTGCCGGCGGTACTTACCAATCAGGATGGGGGCGGGGGGCCGATTCGGTACGCCAATTGGGAGCAAGAAGGTATCGTTGTTTTCGTATTCTGTTGGGCTACTCTACACCGCTCCGGTTGGCTGTGAAACAACCGGGAGAACTGAGTGGTAAAAGTAAGCTGGGCATTGCGGAGTATCAAAGTGGGAAAGTCCATTATAGCCAGGATGGGGGCAACTTAGTACCTCCTTCAACCTGTCACTAAAATGCAAACAACAGACATTTTTATATAACTCAAATGATAATTTATCTTATATACATGAACATTAGTCGAGGAGATTCTATCTTCATGGGCCACCAGTTTTTTCAGGGGACCCAAATGACTGCCTGTACCCCTGCAAATTTGAACTTTCTTTACCCAAGAATATATCACTTTTCTATAGGACTACTGCCAATAAGATTAATACAAGGTTTACGGTTGAAATAGTTCTTAGCTTACAATAGTTCTTAGTGTGATATTTTCAAATGCCAAGTCTGGACACACATTCACATGTATGTAACAGTTTTATTACCTTGTAAATAGTCTGTAGGGTTTGCAAACTACCCCAATGCTTTTGATGTAGCCAATTATAGGTTTGTAATGGAATAACAGATCTGTCGTAAGTCGTAAGATTTCTTGTGTGAGCGTGAAAACTTGCAACCCTGTTTTTTGCCTTTGAACGGCAGTGCAGGAGTCCAGTCTCCTGAAAAGGGCCATAATACAGCAAGTTTGCAAAAGGAACTGCTCTCATTTCTCATATCTTACATCCCTCCTGTCAGCAAGCGCCGAGACACGATAGTCCCATGGAAGCTCCATCTAGCGTGAAACTTTATATCGTAGTGGCCATCTACTTTGTGCGACTCTGACTGACTTTCGTTTTACAGTTTTTCTTCGTCTACCGGGAATTCTTTTAAAAGGTTTGGATTTAGGCAGCATTTCCAAACTGATGCAAGCCAAACAATATTCCCATTACGCATATAGGTAGTAAGGCAGTGCTTCGCGTTTGAAGCAGATGTGCCAGAAGTTAGCCCGTCACCATTAAGCTTGTGCAAACCTGCAACTTAAGTATGACCTACTGCAGGTGATGCATTGCTCGGCTGTAACACCCTGCAGCTGTAGATTACTGATTCTGTGGGCCGGGCACCCGATGCGGGTTCCACTCAAATGCCTCCAGCCGGAGCGGATGAGCTTCCCGGCCGGCGTGCGGTCCCTTATACTGCAGATATAATCATGGCGCTGGTGATTTTAATCATCCCTGAAACTTTTGTTTTGTCAAGGGCGTGCAAAGAGGCATTACTGATAACACAGGAACAGGTAAACCAAATGAAGTGAGTACTTCATTAACAGCAGATAGGAGAACAGAATTCCACTTGGGTTCTTAAATCTTGGAAGCTACGTTTGCTTCATGGGATATTTTGAGGATTTTGTGCTCTTTCATTTCAAAACTGTGGGACTGTTACACTGTGATATCCGAATGACAGTGAATTTAATAATATATGCGTATTTTGTTGTCCTACCTTTGATAAGAATTCACAAAACACTCCGGTCACGAACATAAAGGCACTTTGAAAAACTGCCGGAGCATGCAGTCCTATTGCAAACATAACAAAACAAAAGAATGATAAAACAAAACACCGAATTAACACAGCCAGTCTGTGCAGAAATTGAACTGACTAAGCTTTTTACACATTCAAGTTTCAAACTGTTTTGCTGCCCAGCTTGAATGTAATTAGAGGCATCCATTGCTTTGGTGGGAAAATCAGGAGGTACAGGAACCATATTACAACAAAAAAACAATACAATGTTTTAAGCAAATGTTTCATTAGAAAACTTCATTTTGACCACTTCATGCTTTTCAGCAGATTGTACACTGCTACACACAGAAATATTAGATTGGAAACTCAGTGAGTGTCGTGCCGGTTGTGGGCAGGAGACTCTCAGAAATCCTTCTGGGAGTCCAAAGTGGCCCAGTTTTCTTTCGAGCAGTCCTTTGGGGTCTCATTGGGGTCTCACTGGGGTCTCACTGGGGTCTCACTATGCCAGCGGTCTGGTCCTGTGTCTTGGAGACAGGCAGGATTATGCGGCACTGTACAGGCGTCAGTTGGCCGTCGGCACTTGGCTGTGGTACAGCCCGTATTCTTTGGCCTTCAGGCGTAGGCTGGTGATGCTCTTTGTCATGCTGGCTCCACTCGCCTGTACATCCAGGGGGCCATTGGCTGAAGCCAGGCTGAGGAAATGGGACGTGACAGCAGATCGATTGGTGGCTCACAATACTAATCTCTGCCTTCAGCCACGGCCTGGTAGGGCTGTTATTACAATTTATCTTTCGAGATCTCTTTGTCCATGGTGATTCAGTGCTGAGATAAATATTTATTATTCACTATTCTTTCATGTAAGGCACGGGTGCTGGTAAATATTTAATCATTTACCCCGATGGTGTAGTGCCCTTTTAAGCATTTATTTGTTTAGCAGAAACTCCTTATCCAAAATGTCATAGTGTGATTGTGACACTAGGGAGCAATTGGGGTTAAGGGCCTTGCTCAAGGGCCCTGTGGTAAAATCACTTTGCCAACCCAGGGATTTGAACCAGCATCCTTCCGATCACAGACACAACATCCTAAACAGCTGAACCACACTCCACATCGCATGGGGACATATCTGTATGCTAGGTGGGGGGAGGGGCTACCTGTAAGATGTGGGAGGAGACCATGAGACAGAGTCAGAGCTGAGGAGGGTGGAGTGTGGCGCCACCTGCCGGTCGAGGGCTGCCTCCTGGTCACTGGGCCTGAGCAGACTGCTGGAGCGGCTGCTTAGGATCGCTCTCTCATTCCTCCGGAACTTGGCACGTCGGTTCTGGAACCACACCTACGATGTGAAGGGAAGGTGGCATTTTGCTGGCACTTATGAGCCGCCATAAATATAAAGTGATTATCCAAGTGAAAAGTGAGATGATCCTGACATCATAGTACAAGAAGAGCAGAGTGAAGTTTTTCAGTTGGAGTGAGAGATTTACAGTGCTGGTTTCATAAAAAAAAAGAAAAAGTTCTTTTCATAAAAGCCTCCTGTTTGTTATATTGTGTTCATATTTACAGAACATTTGTAGGCTACTGAGTAGATGATGTACTCATCAGCCTGTATCAGAATATAGAAAACTGATATTACAATACATACCTTGTTAGGTCCATATAGTATTTTAATATTTACCTAGTTATGAGGAAGGACTGAATTAAGAACAAAAAAATCACTGTTGTTACCATTCTTTTACATAAATGCATTTACTGTATTAATAAGCAAGGTGGTTTCTAGCTATTCAAAGGTCAGGGGCTAAGTCCAGTTTAAGTCCTGGGACTTGACTTTGTTTCTGAAGGACGACTGACATCGGAGCTAAAATACTCGAGGCTCAGCTTAACCATTAAGATGACTTATAAATTTTTTATAAATAAAAGAAACTGTGAGACTGTGAGCCCTTGGCGGTGGAGAAAACTATTATTAAGGGGTAAATACACTTCATGACTCGGATGGGATAAAAATGAACATCTTTATTTTTTCTAACCCAAAACTGATACTTGGGGGTGACAGGGTCCCTTCAGGCTTCAGAAAACTACCACAGGTGACCATGGCACAAAGAGGTTAAGAAAGCATTTCTTTATACAGATATTATCTGATAGCATGTACGTTGGGGGCCAATCAGCTTTCAGCTGGGGCCAGTGCCCTTGTGGCCCTCCCCTGTACACACCCCCTGCTCCCCAGAAACACACATGGCTTTCCCTGCCCAAAAAGACCTTATCAGATTTGCCTGTGACTTCCTGCTTTCCTGTCCACCCTCTGAAACAGTGGCTAAGCAGGGATGGGGCAGCAAGAACAGAGGGACAAGAGAAGCTGACATCAGCTGCCTTTGACTCTTAGCAGACTCTAGGCAAAGAATCAAATGGATGCTAAAGTGGGGACTTCCCAGCATGCAATGCCGTGCTTCTTACTTGCACGCGGGCCTCACTGAGGTTGACCTGGCGAGCCAGCTCCTCTCGCACGAAGGCGTCGGGGTAGTGCGTGCGCTCGAAGACCCGGTCCAGGGCCTGCAGCTGGCTGCTGCTGAAGGTGGTCCGACTGCGGCGCTCTTTCTTCCTTCTCTTTATCGTGCCTTCAGCTGCTTCAGAACGTGTTTGAGGGGGAACAGAACCTGTAATCATATGGTCACTTTTGTGTGGGAATGTCTTTGAGGTTTTTTGGTCCTTTCCAGCTCCCGTAGTCCGCCTGCAATGAACAGGAGCTTCTGGTCAGCTCGACTGGGGCACGTCAGTATTTTGGGATAAGTCACAGAACCTCATGGGAGAGATGATAAGAGGCTAGCAGAGGAAAGAGTTTATAAACATGAAGGAATAAATGATGCGGGAGAGGAGAGTTGGTATAGAGAACATAACAGCTTTAGAGGGAAAGGAAAAATAGAATAAACAACTGCAATGTAGAAAAGAACAGTGATCAAAGGTTTGCAAGCAAGGGAACAGCTGTTGTACCCTTAAGTGAGACATTAACTAAAATGCTTCAGTCACTATCCTGCATTAGCTATCCATCTATATAACTGAAAAATGTTTATTTGAAATGATTCTCTGACCATTTAGTTTTGAGAAGTTATGTATGATTTCAAGAAGACTGCTAAGTATCTTTTTATTTAATATTTGCTGTTTTTCATGGACTCCTCCTCCATTTTTTGATGGAGTTTGTTCCAGTGTCATCAGGTCACCTGAACCTTCATATTTCACGCAGTTAATGATCCACCAAAAAAGGTCTGATTCAGAAATAATGTAAACAAGCCTAAATGCTTTGTTTAGTAAGCACACTGAATTATTAACCTATTAAATTAATAAGCATTAAATCAATAAATGCCCATATTGTCATAGAATGTTTACATATAAAATGAGTCCAAAGAGAATAAAAAACAAAATTCTTCAGCCCAATTTTCATAAAAGTCAGTTTTTGTCCTTTAGATTCTCATAAAACATTAAATGAGGGTTCTGTCTAAAACATTAGCTGTATTCAAAGCGTTTTGCAGAGAGGAAGCATGTCATGTTAGATATCCTTATATATCCTTAAATAGCTGAGCAATCAATCCATTTTCCAAGAGCCGCTTATTTAGTGCAGGAGGATACTGGAACCGAGTCCTACCGCAGAACACAAGGCGCCAGACATTCGGCATAAAATGGGAAAAAGCCCATCTTTGGACTGAATTTTGTGTTTGTGGGAGGAAACTGAAGTACCCAGGGGAAAGCCATTTGAAGACAGAGAAAATCCACATTCCACTCATAGATACAGACAGAGTTGCAGTGCAAAAATCACAGTGCTGTGTGCGTGAGGTTCCAGGACTACCCACTCAGCCTCTTCCTGAAACAGAATGGAGGCAAAAGCTCATCATTTATAAATTTGAAGCATCACTGCCAATTTTTCAATAACGTGCTGCTGTGCATCTAGAGGCCAGGAGGGGGCATTGTTTTCTTTGGAAAAGAAATGCACACCAAATCCGGGCCAATTATGTAAACCATTCTGATAGCGTACATTTGGCTCAAATTAACTAAGATTACATTGCATTTTATGTGTGTTTGGGCTCATATAAACACTAACTACTAATCACACTAAATGAACCATCTTCCCATTACTTATCTAATACAGTACTGTAGGGGGGGGGGCACCACAAGCAGCATAGGGCACAAGGCTGGGGGACACCCTGGACGGAATTCCAGTCCATCACAGTGCAAAGCAGGGGACACCCTGGACGGGATGCCAGTCGATCACAGGGCACAGGGCAGGGGACACCCTGTACGGAATAATTTCGTTTATTTTCTGAACGTGCGAAAGCAAAGTAATGTAAGCAGAAAGCCGCTAAACCTACCTTAACATAAACCACAAACGAACTCATCACGCCTAATATTAGGTAAAGTTTTTTACAAAAACAGTCTGTAGTCTAATAATCTAATTTTGCATCTTAACCGATGTTGTGCAAATAAAAATTCTAATAAACTTTATACAAAGTAACTTAAACTATTCAACGATCCTCGTGCCTCCAAGAGACTTTTCGTTTGTTTGTTTTAAAGTTGTAAGATTTTTCATAAGCCCGGGATTTATTTCGTAACTAAATAAATGTTTATTTCATAAAAAAGCAAAAACCTCTTTTGAACATTTGTTTAGATTACATGAATTTTACTGATCCCAGAAGAGTGAATGAAATTAAAATTACTTTTAATTAACTGCAACACACAAAAAGTCATTGTTAAAAAGCTAGGAAGCGCAGAACGAACGATAAGGCCAATGTCATGAGTAACACCATCAACCATAAGGAAACTTACCATACGAACGAAGGTAAATAAAAAAAGTGCAAAGGAATTTTAAATAGTTCAGCAATTAAGTTTGGCACGTAAGGCTGCCTACAATTAAAATGACTTATTTTCATTAAGTAATTATTAAAAGAAGTTAATTTGTTTGCAACTCAAAAGGGAGAAAAGAAAAACAGCCTATATGACACATGAATGGGAGATAATAAGTAATATGACATTTTCACCTGCATGAAGCGGGCTGCTTGGCGCCGACCCCTCCGCTCGCCCCATCGCTGCCTTCTCGATCCCCACGGCTCGATCCTTCATCCCCTTCACAGCTGATGCTTCTTCAAGGTCCAGAAGGTGGTTCACACTGAATTTTTTTCTATTTTGGCTACCATTGATGCAGTCCATCCTCCTCGAGTTCGAAAGGGAAATCTGAATATCCACCAAAAATGCCGGATTTATTTACTGTAAAGGTGCCAATAATATTTTTCTTCTTTTGCATTTATCAGATCCTTCCCCGAATTAAACATCTGATTCACCATAAAACCGTGACGTAGCGAAGTAAACGGAACCCGTTTTCCTTCTAAATAACTTCTCTGCTTTTCCTCTGACGTCTTTTTCTTTCTTCCAAAAGTAAAAACAACCGCCGCACCCCCAAGACTAGTGAGATCCTCTCCTCCCTTATCTGATGGCCAGAACGGACGTTCTTCATGTTTTCTGTTTTTGATCCTTCATGACCTGGCAGGTTCAGTGTTATAAAGACGCCCTGACCCATAGTGACACACACGTCACACTTACGGCCGTCACACTGGACCTTCACGGTTCTTTAGATGTTAAAAAGGTTCCCCACCATTAAACACGCCCCGATAGGCCCTCTGTGCAGACCGTGACGAGATAGTTATGTTCTCATATAAGTCCTGAAACCTGAAAATCATCTTCGCATGATTTATAAGAGCTACTCTTTATAATTAAAACCAGTGGCTCGCAGTCGATCCTTTAATAAGATAGCAATTCATGTTTTTTCACCCACAGATTTTGTTGGAAGTTTTATTGCAATAATATGATTATAAAAACGTAATTAAACCTTAATTCTTATTTATTTTTATTTATACTGATACCTCGGATCTATATACTATAAATATAGCGAATTGCAAACGCCATGATAGGAAGGTAGGACAATTACCTTCATGCATGATCCTTTTATTAATAATCGGCATCGGGATTTCGGCAGGTAAAGTTTCTTTGCTCGCAGAAAAAAAGATTTATACATGGACCCTTGGGGGGCTGGATCTGCAGCTGAAAAGTGTGTGTTTTCTATAAACTTAGACTCGCAGAGGGACCGACGAGAAACATCAGTATCATTTTTACTCTGTCCACAAAGAGGTCCCTTATGACGCGCATTATAGAGTTTCCTGAACAGGGAATATTTATTTAATATTTGCCTTATGTAAAGTACATATGCAAAAGTAAATTTTGACAAAGCTTGAAAAATAGCCGCGATATATTAGCAGGGTGTCAGTCAAAATTTTACTTTCCATCCATACATCCATCCATTTGTTAGGTTTTATTTTATTATACTCGTCAGATGCTTGAATGATATTTCAGTATTCACCCAGTGATGGGGAATATTATTAATATATTGTCACGTTGTTAGGATTACATGATTTCTGTCGACGTTGTACTGGATAAACGTTTTTCTAAGATGGATTTAGGGTAACGTGATCTTCGCCATGCACACTGGCTTGAAATAAATGGTGAAAGTCTTCCCACTGGAAACTGAGAATATTCAAATCAGTTAATTGTTACGCATAATTTTGGTCCATCCATCGATCTTCCAGACCGCTTGTCCAATACAGGGTCGCGATGAACTAGCAGCCTATATGAGCCACAAATTCTGGGCCCTAGGGAAAATGTCACCTTTGCCCCTTCTGCTCAATTTGACATATAATTTTATGTATTGAAGGGCCGCTGTAAATGGCCGGCCGCCCTGAATCTGCTGCGGTATCCGTGCCCCCACTATGCCCTGAATACAGTTAAATTACACAGCAACAGAAAAAGCGGAAAACTAGCTAAACATATTTATGAATTATGTGTGAAAAAGGTTGCAGATCTCTGCGACAGATTAGATGAATAATACGTAATGGCGGAGTGCAGATCTGAACGAAATACAAGATTAGACAGTTATAAATCATTCCTTTATTGACTCAGTATGGTGTTCATTGAGACGCTGTAGAGTATTGCCGTGGTTCCACATTTAAGGGGGTTGTGTCATTTTGCAGGCATGCGTTTTTGGTTTTGGTCTTTTTCGCACGAAAATAACAGTGCAGACCTGTTCCTTTTGGCTACTTGCGGATTTTGGCAAGAGCCACGAATAAAGTATGAACTGATATATTTGTATGCAACTAACGCACGTATGACTATGCTAGCCAATATATTTAACAATTGAATGCAAAAAGTTAAATGCTGTTTGAAATGCTTACGAAAAGATTACGCATATTAAGGAGGTGTGTTATTTACGTAATTGGGTTTGGTCCAGTCAAATATCTACGCAAATAAACAAACATGGGAAAGTCACATTTACATCATTTATAAGACCCAGTTCTGGATCCGCTTTCCTGGACGTCGTTGGACATTCCGCGCAGCTTCTGGTTAATCAATATGTTCCACTATTGCATCTACCGCTTACATTTTTTTATTTTTTTTGCAAAGATGTGACACAGAACCTCGACATTTAGGTGTGGAGAGAAACAAATATGACTGAAAACTAGGAATCCAAGAATTGGAAATGGAGTTTCTGCCCCTACTGGAGATTAAGGAGATGGTCTCCTGTGCCCAGAAGACAAAAAGGCAAACTAAAGAAGGAAAGTCAAAGCCTCACATATTGGATCCAGATGTGGCCACCGTCCAGCACAGCTTCATACAGCATCATACAGAATGAAATTCCCTGGGACAGCCGGGGGGCGGGGGGTGTCTTTTCCATGATCGGATTTCCAAGGCTGTTCCTTTCTGCCACAAGACCTATTCTTAGCCCCGTTCGTTGTGTTGAAGCTTACAGCACCCCGAAGCCTCACTACCCCCACAACGCGTAATCAGAATGACAAACTAATTCTGCCTAAAATCCAGTTGATGCAGTCACATGCTAGCAGCCTGCTTAGAGTGCTTTCTGTCCATCTTTCACTCACCGGCGATTGTTTTCCTTGTGCTGTGTGCATTATGAAATCACAGCAATAGCAAAGGTAGCGTATAGATAGGATACATTTCCTCCTCAGTCCTCAGTTTGTTTGGTACAGACCTCAGAAGCAGGTGCTATAGATGCATCCCAAAATAACACTTTAAGTGAAACAAGCATTTCATCAAGAGAATATTCAGCTACGTAATTTACTTTTATTTTTCAAATTGATAGACAACCTTCCTCCATGCAGTCTATCTTTATTTTAATACTTTACTTGCATTAATTCCCACAACTGAATTGCTCCCTCTGAATGTAACAAACTTATGGATTTATTTAACCCCAAGACTTTCACCGGAATAAATGGTTGAAGGATGGATGGATTTATTTAAATGAACAATAAATACAGCACAACAGTTCAGCTTCTCATAGCTTCTTTTAGCTGCTAGGTAGAGAAATCTCTTAACTGTAGATCTTGTAGTCCAAAAAACCGTTAATGAATCTAAAGGCATTTCCACAGTGAAAGGCAAAGCTACGCCAAAAGGGATTTTTAACGTCGTTTCTAGTATTTTCTAGTATTTTCTAGTCCAGCAATGCTGTAATCAGTCCAACTCAGCGCAAAAGTTAAAGCGAGATTTAATGAAGGGTACCTTGCAAGCAGAGTCTGGCCGGTGTTCCTGCACTTCAAAAGTACGTCCATAAACATTTTTAGGCTCACTGTGCATATTTTATTGGGTGGTGCTAAAAGGGTTTCAGCATGATCTTTATTAGGTTTTGTGGGACTTGTGGCTATGATTGGCCAAAAATAACACGTCAAAATGTTTCTAATTGCAAAAAACTCTATTTTGCAGAAACTAGAAAAGGTTCTTTTAGAATTTTCCTTATAGTCTTTATCATAAAATCCCATTATGAAGTTTACCTTGACTCTAAGTCATAGATAAGATACCTTAAGCTAATCTAAAATCAAGCTAATCTTAATGCCAAAGTCTGTTTGACTTACATATTAAAGAAATATAGTCAGGAGGGGAGAAAAACTGAAATCAGTGAGTGTAACACACTACAAAACCTTCTGTGAGACCCATCAGAATTCAGAAAGGAAGTGACCTCGTGACATGCAAAGGAACGCGTTTTTTTTACCCACGGGGATCATGACTGAAATCGGCCTCATTTGTCTAGGCAGTGTTTCCCAGCTGGATCCTTGGGGAACCCCAGATGGTCAGTATTTTTGCTCCCTCCCAGCAAAAACTGAATGGTGAATTGGTATGGTCTGTTAGGGATAAAAATGGTTAACCGTCTGGGGGTCCTGAGGACCGGGTTGGGAATGTCTCTAGGGCCATTCAAAGTGGTTCAGATGTCAGGTTCTCCAAAAGGCTCTTTGTGGCGTGATCCAAGATCTCAAAAAGGCTCTTTGTGGTGTGATCCCAGATCTCCAAAAGGCTCTTTGTGGCGTGATCCCAGATCTCCAAAAGGCTCTTTGTGGCGTGATCCAAGATCTCCGAAAGGCTCTTTGTGGCGTGATCCAAGATCTCAAAAAGGCTCTTTGTGATGTGATCCCAGATCTCCAAAAGGCTCTTTGTGGCGTGATCCCAGATCTCCAAAAGGAACTGTACAATAGCAGCAACGTTTTCTTATTGGTATCTATGGAGATACACACAAGTTGTGCATCAGTGTGTGCGCACATAAACCCCCCCCCCCCGGTTTCGGTGATGTTAAATCCAAGGGTGAAGCAGAAGTGCTGATTGGGGTCCATTCAATCTGAAAACACACATCTGAAGTCATGTGTTCTGGGGTTTGTAGTGATGTGAGATGCTGACTTTCACTGCATCTGTGACAAAAGAACCAGCCATTGAAGACACCATTATCAGATAGATCTGAGAAGAATTAATCAGTCATCTAGCTAGTGAAACAGTGCCATGTTCAGCAGGGAGATAAATGAGCACAAGGGCATGAATCGAGAAAAAAAAATCGTGAGAATTGGGAAAAGTGTTTCCTTTTGTGCAATGATTGATGTACAACGTGCTGTTCATTTTGCTGGTTATATTTAAAACATGTGTACAGAAAGCCCCGTATAGTGTGCTGTTCCACTGTTTGATGTTATTTTTGTCCTTGTGCATAATGTATTTTGTAATGTGTTGCATCGCGGTTGATGGAGAAATATCTCATCTCACTATGAATATGCACACAGCTGATGGCAAGCTAGTACCTTGAACCTTGAGATAATGGAAATTTGATAATTTTCCCTTAATCTCTTGCAGAAATTATGTTAACCAGGATGGATGCAGAAATGTATTGAACTTCATTAACATACGCAACAGAAGTTTCCCAGCATGTAACATTTTCTTTTTACAAAAACATTTATCCAGACCGCTTTTGTTCCAGGTGTCTCCTGTTAAGAAAAACTGTGGATGAACTATGAGGAGGGAGAGCTGGCAGGGTGCAGAAAGCGCAAGTAAGAGAAACCGTCTAAGCAGAATGCAGAGATGGCAAGGCCCTCGCAAACCCCGCCCGCGCTGCATGTGTCAGGGGAGAAGACTCCCCTAGCTCCCCAAATTAATGGCTGCTGGGAGTTAGGGGAGGGGCACCTGGATGTATCCGACAATCCATCTTCCAAATCTGCCAAGGCTAAAACTCAGAAGAGATTAGAAAAGTTAAAAAATGCACAGATGTAGACACATGATCTATGAACACATCAGTAGTTTGTAATTTGTTACCCAGGAGGAGAACAATGTATAAAATATAACAATTAGAAATGTGCCATGATACATAAAAAAGGATTGATCGTAAACAACTTTTAAATGGAAGCCTTTGTCGCCCCCTATTGGTGAATTTAAAAATGAACTATTTTTTGTTAAAAGTACTGACAGACTGAAGGCCCATGGGGAGTAGTTAGACATGAATGGATAGGGGGGGCTAAATATTTATCCTTGGGGGCAAGCGAAATGCCGGGATCTACGGACGTGGCCGATTAGCGGCGTGGCCAAGGGAAATGCCGGGATCTACGGACGTGCCCGATTAGCGGCGTGGCCAAGGGAAATGGCAGGATCTATGGGCGCGGCCAATTAGCGACGCGCCCGATTAGCAGCGTGGCCAAGGGAAATGGCAGGATCTATGGGCGCGGCCAATTAGCGACGCGCCCGATTAGCAGCGTGGCCAAGGGAAACGCTGGGATCTACAGGTGCTGCCGATTAGCAGTGAGGCGAAGGGAAATGCCGGGATCAACGGGCGTGGCCGATTATCAGCGTGGCAAAGGGATACCCTGGGATCAAAGAGCGCGGCCGATTAGCAGTCCGGAAAGGGATACGCCTGGATCCACAGACGTGGACAATTAGCAGCGCGGCCATGGGAAACGCCGGGTTCTATGGCCACGATCGATTAGCAGACCGGCAAGGGAAACGCCAGGATCTACGGACAAAGCCGATTAGCAGCGCAGCCAAGAGAAATGCCGGGATCTAGGGGCGTGGCCGATTAGCAGTGCGGCCAAGTTAAACGGCGGGATCTACGGGCATGGCTGATTAGCAGCGCGGTCAAGGGATACCCTGGGATCTTAGAGCGCCGCCGATTAGCAGCCTGACAAACGAAATGCCGGGCTCTATGGGCACGGCCGATTAGCAGCGCGGCCATGGGAAATGCCGGGATCTACAGGTGCTGCCGATTAGCAGCGCAGCGAAGGGAAACGCCGGGATCTACGGACGCGCCCGATTAGCAGCGTGGCCAAGGGAAACGCTGGAATCTACAGGAGCGGCCGATTAGCAGCCCGGCAAGGGATACACCGGGATCCACGGGCGCAGCCGATTAGCAGCCCGGCAAGGGAATCGCCAGGATCTATGGGTGTGGCCGATTAGCAGTGTGGCCATGGGAAACACCAGGACCTACGGGCGTGGACGCTTAGCAGCGTGGCCAAGGGAAACAGGCGCAACCTATTAGCAGCCTGGGAAGGGAAATGCCGGGATCTACAAGCGTGGACGATTAGCAGCCCGGAAAGGGAATCGCCGGGATCTAAGGGCATGGCTGATTAGCAGCGCGGCCAAGGGATACCCTGGGATCTAAGAGCGCGGCCGATTAGCAGCCTGACAAACGAAATGCCGGGATCTATGGGCGCAGCCGATTAGCAACGCGGCCATGGGAAACGCCGGGATCTACAGGCGCAGCCGATTACCTGCGCGGCAAAGGGAAATGCCGGGATCTACGGGCGTGGATGATTAGCAGCCCAAAAAGGGAATCACCGGGATCTACGGGTGTGGCCGATTAGCATCGTGGCCATGGGGAACGCCAGGATCTACTGGCATGGCCGCTTACCAGCGCGGCCAAGGGAAAGGACAGGATCTACCAGCGCGGCCGCTTAGTAGCATGGCCAAGGGAAACGCCAGGATCTACAGGTGCAGCCGCTTAGCAGCGTGGCCAAGGGAAACACCGGGATCTATGGGCGCGGCCGATCAGCAGCCCAGCAAGGGAAACGCCGTGATCTATGGGCGTGGACGATTAGCAGCCCGGAAAGGGAATCGCCGGGATATACGGGCGTGGCTGATTAGCAGCCTGACAAACGAAATGCCGGGATCTATGGGCGCGGCCGATTAGCAGCCAGACAAACGAAATGCCGGGAACTATGGGCATGGTCGATTAGCAGTCCGGAAAGGGATACGCCTGGATCCACAGACATGGACAATTAGCAGCGCGGCCAAGGGAAACGCCGGGATCTACGGGCGTGGCCGATTAGCAGCCTGACAAACGAAATGCCGGGATCTATGGGTGCGGCTGATTAGCAGCGCGGCCACGGGAAATTCCGGGATCTACAGGTGCTGCCGATTAGCAGCGCAGCCATGGGAAACGTGGGGATCCACGGGCACAGCCGATTAGCAGACCGGCAAGGGAAACGCCAGGATCTACGGACAAAGCCGATTAGCAGTGCGGCCAAGTTAAACGGCGGGATCTACGGGCATGGCTGATTAGCAGCGCGGTCAAGGGATACCCTGGGATCTTAGAGCGCCGCCGATTAGCAGCCTGACAAACGAAATGCCGGGCTCTATGGGCACGGCCGATTAGTAGCGCGGCCATGGGAAATGCCGGGATCTACAGGTGCTGCCGATTAGCAGCGCAGCGAAGGGAAACGCCGGGATCTACGGACAAAGCCGATTAGCAGCGCAGCCAATAGAAATGCCGGGATCTAGGGGCGTGGCCGATTAGCAGTGCGGCCAAGGGATACCCTGGGATCTAAGAGCGCGGCCGATTAGCAGCCTGACAAACGAAATGCCGGGATCTATTGGCATGGCTGATTAGCAGCCAGACAAACGAAATGCCGGGAACTATGGGCATGGCCGATTAGCAGCGCGGCCATGGGAAATGCCAGGATCTACGGACAAAGCCGATTAGCAGTGCGGCCAATAGAAATGCAGGGATCTAGGGGCGTGGCCAATTAGCAGTGCGGCCAAGTTAAACGGCGGGATCTACGGGCATGGCTGATTAGCAGCGCGGCCAAGGGATACCCTGGGATCTAAGAGCGCGGCCGATTAGCAGCCTGACAAACGAAATGCCGAGATCTATTGGCATGGCTGATTAGCAGACCGGCAAGGGAAAGGCCAGGATCTACGGACAAAGCCGATTAGCAGTGCGGCCAAGTTAAACGGCGGGATCTACGGGCATGGCTGATTAGCAGCGCGGCCAAGGGATACCCTGGGATCTAAGAGCGCGGCCGATTAGCAGCCTGACAAACGAAATGCCGGGATCTATTGGCATGGCTGATTAGCAGCCAGACAAACGAAATGCCGGGAACTATGGGCATGGCCGATTAGCAGCGCGGCCATGGGAAATGCCGGGATCTACAGGTGCTGCCGATTAGTAGCGCAGCGAAGGGAAACGCCGGGATCTACGGACAAAGCCGATTAGCAGCGCAGCCAATAGAAATGCTGGGATCTAGGGGCGTGGCCAATTAGCAGTGCGGCCAAGTTAAACGGCGGGATCTACGGGCATGGCTGATTAGCAGCGCGGCCAAGGGATACCCTGGGATCTAAGAGCGCGGCCGATTAGCAGCCTGACAAACGAAATGCCGAGATCTATTGGCATGGCTGATTAGCAGCGCGGAAAGGGAAAGGCCAGGATCTACCGGCGCGGGCGCTTAGTAGCGTGGCCAAGGGAAACGTCGGGATCTATGGGCGTGGCCGATCAGCAGCCCAGCAAGGGAAATGCCGTGATCTATGGGCGTGGACGATTAGCAGCCCGGAAAGGGAATCGCCGGGATCTACGGGTGTGGCTGATTAGCAGCCTGACTAACGAAATGCCGGGATCTACGGGCGTGGAGGCTTAGCAGCGCGGAAAGGGAAAGGCCAGGATCTACCGGCGCGGCCGCTTAGCAGCCTGACAAACAAAATGCCGGGATCTATGGCCGCGGCCGATTAGCAGCGCAGCCATGGGAAATGCTGGGATCTACAGGTGCTGCCGATTAGCAGCGCGGCCAAGGGAAACGCCAGGATCTACAGGTGCGGCTGCTTAGCAGCGTGGCCAAGGGAAACACCGGGATCTATGGGCGCGGCCGATCAGCAGCCCAGCAAGGGAAACGCCGTGATCTATGGGCGTGGACGATTAGCAGCCCGGAAAGGGAATCGCCGGTATCTACGGGCGTGGCTGATTAGGAGCCTGACAAACGAAATGCCGGGATCTATGGGCGCGGCCGATTAGCAGCCAGACAAACGAAATGCCGGGAACTATGGGCATGGCCGATTAGCAGTCCGGAAAGGGATACGCCTGGATCCACAGACGTGGACAATTAGCAGCGCGGCCAAGGGAAACGCCGGGATCTACGGGCGTGGCCGATTAGCAGCCTGACAAACGAAATGCCGGGATCTATGGGTGCGGCCGATTAGCAGCGCGGCCACGGGAAATTCCGGGATCTACAGGTGCTGCCGATTAGCAGCGCAGCCATGGGAAACGTGGGGATCCACGGGCACAGCCGATTAGCAGCGCAGCCATGGGAAACGTGGGGATCCACGGGCACAGCCGATTAGCAGACTGGCAAGGGAAACGCCAGGATCTACGGACAAAGCCAATTAGCAGTGCGGCCAAGTTAAACGGCGGGATCTACGGGCATGGCTGATTAGCAGCGCGGTCAAGGGATATCCTGGGATCTTAGAGCGCCGCCGATTAGCAGCCTGACAAACGAAATGCCGGGATCTATGGGCGCGGCCGATTAGCAGCCAGACAAACGAAATGCCGGGAACTATGGGCATGGCCGATTAGCAGTCCGGAAAGGGATACGCCTGGATCCACAGACGTGGACAATTAGCAGCGCGGCCAAGGGAAACGCCGGGATCTACGGGCGTGGACGATTAGCAGCCCGGAAAGGGAATCGCCGGGATCTACAGGCGTGGCCGATTATCAGCGTGGCCAAGGCATACCCTGGGATCTAAGAGCGCGGCCGATTAGCAGTCCGGAAAGGGAATCGCCGGGATCTACGGGCGTGGCTGATTAGCAACCTGACAAACGAAATGCCGGGTTCTACGGGCGTGGCCGATAAGCAGCCCGGCAAGTGAAATGCCGGCAAATACAGGCGCGGCCGATTAGTAGCACAGCCAAGAGAAATGCCGTGATCTACGGCTGCGGCCGATTAGCAGCGTGGCGAAGGGAAACGCCAGAATCTACGGGCGCAATCGATTAGCAGCCCGGCAAGGGAAACGCTGGGATCCACGGGCGTGGCCAATTAGCAGCCCGGCAAGGCAATCGGAAAAGGGAAACGCCAGGATCTACAGGTGTGGCCGCTTAGCAGCGTGGCCAAGGGAAACGCCAGGATCTACGGGCGTGGCCGATTATCAGCGTGGCCAAGGGATACCCTGGGATCTAAGAGCGCGGCCGATTAGCAGTTCGGAAAGGGATATGCCTGGATCCACAGGCGTGGACAATTAGCAGCGCGGCCAAGGGATTCGCCGGTATCTACGGGTGTGGCTGATTAGCAGCCTGACTAACGAAATGCCGGGATCTACGGGCGTGGAGGCTTAGCAGCGCGGAAAGGGAAAGGCCAGGATCTACCGGCGCGGCCGCTTAGCAGCCTGACAAACAAAATGCCGGGATCTATGGCCGCGGCCGATTAGCAGCGCAGCCATGGGAAATGCTGGGATCTACAGGTGCTGCCGATTAGCAGCGCGGCCAAGGGAAACGCCAGGATCTACAGGTGCGGCTGCTTAGCAGCGTGGCCAAGGGAAACACCGGGATCTATGGGCGCGGCCGATCAGCAGCCCAGCAAGGGAAACGCCGTGATCTATGGGCGTGGACGATTAGCAGCCCGGAAAGGGAATCGCCGGTATCTACGGGCGTGGCTGATTAGGAGCCTGACAAACGAAATGCCGGGATCTATGGGCGCGGCCGATTAGCAGCCAGACAAACGAAATGCCGGGAACTATGGGCATGGCCGATTAGCAGTCCGGAAAGGGATATGCCTGGATCCACAGACGTGGACAATTAGCAGCGCGGCCAAGGGAAACGCCGGGATCTACGGGCGTGGCCGATTAGCAGCCTGACAAACGAAATGCCGGGATCTATGGGTGCGGCCGATTAGCAGCGCGGCCACGGGAAATTCCGGGATCTACAGGTGCTGCCGATTAGCAGCGCAGCCATGGGAAACGTGGGGATCCACGGGCACAGCCGATTAGCAGACTGGCAAGGGAAACGCCAGGATCTACGGACAAAGCCAATTAGCAGTGCGGCCAAGTTAAACGGCGGGATCTACGGGCATGGCTGATTAGCAGCGCGGTCAAGGGATATCCTGGGATCTTAGAGCGCCGCCGATTAGCAGCCTGACAAACGAAATGCCGGGATCTATGGGCGCGGCCGATTAGCAGCCAGACAAACGAAATGCCGGGAACTATGGGCATGGCCGATTAGCAGTCCGGAAAGGGATACGCCTGGATCCACCGACGTGGACAATTAGCAGCGCGGCCAAGGGAAACGCCGGGATCTACGGGCGTGGACGATTAGCAGCCCGGAAAGGGAATCGCCGGGATCTACAGGCGTGGCCGATTATCAGCGTGGCCAAGGCATACCCTGGGATCTAAGAGCGCGGCCGATTAGCAGTCCGGAAAGGGAATCGCCGGGATCTACGGGCGTGGCTGATTAGCAACCTGACAAACGAAATGCCGGGTCTACGGGCGTGGCCGATAAGCAGCCCGGCAAGTGAAATGCCGGCAAATACAGGCGCGGCCGATTAGTAGCACAGCCAAGAGAAATGCCGTGATCTACGGCTGCGGCCGATTAGCAGCGTGGCGAAGGGAAACGCCAGAATCTACGGGCGCAATCGATTAGCAGCCCGGCAAGGGAAACGCTGGGATCCACGGGCGTGGCCAATTAGCAGCCCGGCAAGGCAATCGGAAAAGGGAAACGCCAGGATCTACAGGTGTGGCCGCTTAGCAGCGTGGCCAAGGGAAACGCCAGGATCTAAGAGCGCGGCCGATTAGCAGTTCGGAAAGGGATATGCCTGAATCCACAGGCGTGGAAAATTAGCAGCGCGGCCAAGGGATTCGCCGGTATCTACGGGTGTGGCTGATTAGCAGCCTGACTAACGAAATGCCGGGATCTACGGGCGTGGAGGCTTAGCAGCGCGGAAAGGTAAAGGCCAGGATCTACCGGCGCGGCCGCTTAGCAGCCTGACAAACAAAATGCCGGGATCTATGGCCGCGGCCGATTAGCAGCGCAGCCATGGGAAATGCTGGGATCTACAGGTGCTGCCGATTAGCAGCGCGGCCAAGGGAAACGCCAGGATCTATGGGCGCGGCTGCTTAGCAGCCCAGCAAGGGAAACGCCGGGATCTACGGGCGTGGACAATTAGCAGCCTGGAAAGGGAAACGCCGGGTTCTACATGCGTGGACGATTAGCAGCCCGGCAAGTGAAATGCCGGCAAATACAGGCACAGCCGATTAGTAGCACAGCCAAGAGAAATGCCGTGATCTACGGCTGCGGCCGATTAGCAGCGTGGCGAAGGGAAACGCCAGAATCTACGGGCGCAATCAATTAGCAGCCCGGCAAGGGAAACGCTGGGATCCATGGGCGTGGCCAATTAGCAGCCCGGCAAGGCAATCGGAAAAGGGAATCGCCGGGATCTATGGGTGCGGCCGCTTAGCAGCGTGGCCAAGGGAAACGCCAGGATCTACGGGCGCGACCGATTAGCAGCCTGGGAAGGGAAACGCCGGGATCTACAAGCGTGGACGATTAGCAATCGTCCGTAAAGGGAATCGCCGGGATCTACGGGCATGGCTGATTAGCAGCACGGCCAAGGGATACCCTGGGATCTAAGAGCGCGGCCGATTAGCAGCCTGACAAACGAAATGCTGGGATCTATGGGCGCAGCTGATTAGCAACGCGGCCAAGGGAAACGCCGGGATCTACAGGCGCAGCCGATTAGCAGCGTGGCCAAGGGAAACGCCGGGATCTACAAGCGTGGACGATTAGCAATCGTCCGTAAAGGGAATCGCCGGGATCTACGGGCACGGCCGATTACCAGCTCGGCGAAGGGAAAGGCCGGGATCTATGGGCGCGGCCGATTAGCAGCGCAGCCAAGGGAAAATCCCGGGATCTGCAGGCGTGGCCGATTAGCAGCCCGGCAAGGGAAACGCCGGGATATACGGGTGTGGACAATTAGCAGCCTGGAAAGGGAATCGCCCGGATCTACGGGCATGGCCGATAAGCAGCCCAGCAAGTGAAACGCCAGTAAATACAGGCGTGGCCGATTAGCAGCACGGCCAAGAGAAATGCCGTGATCTACGGCTGCGGCCGATTAGCAGCGTGGCAAAGGGAATCGCCGGGATCAATGGGCGCTGCCGATTAGCAGCCCGGCAAGGGAAACACCGGGATCTACGAGCGCGGCTGATTAGCAACGCAGCCAAGGGATACTGGGCCCCCATATTCCAACACCAGCACCCGCTCTCGCACTGTTACATCTCTAGTTTTGACTCTTTATAGAAAATTTATTATTATTATTACTTTAGTCTGTTGTTCTTATAATTAAAATATCTGTAATATCTGTCTGTGGCGATACCAGGCAGCAGTAAACACGTTGTACACTGACTGATACTGTGTCTGATTGGACAGAAAATGACATCAATGACTATGAAGCTAACTGTAACGGCTATATGTATGTTGCACTTGGGCTTTTATTTTGGTTTTACCAATGGAGTGGTCACGTGAGTGTATGGGTGTCGGCATTAGGTTGTAAGCGAAACCACCTGTAGAGGGGAGAAAGAGGCAATTGGGGAGAGCACATTTTTGTTGACCGCATTCTGTACTGGAGTTTCTGCAATGTTTTTATGTCGCTGATACATGACACTGTACGGTTTGAGCCATATGATGCAGTTTTATTGTAAATGGATCTAAAGGAGATTTTTTTATCTGCAAATAAAAGAAATTGAGATAACTGGATTTCGTGCGTGTCAGCGTGGTACCTCCCGCTCTTAGCCTTGTTAGTAAGTTAGTAGCCTACATTGTGTCAACAAAACGTGCTGTTGTCCGAAGAAAGCAGAGTTGCTTTATCACGTTTTTCTTGTGGATTAAGCCGATATACGGCCGAAGACGAGATTTGGAATTACCGGAAACTCGAACTATTTACGTTTATTGAGCTCGTCATTATTCGGCAAATGTTTGGACTGTCGAACTATAAGACTATATTAGTGAAACAGCTAAATCTAACGAAAATGATTCAGCGATTATAAAACGAAAAACAAAACTCACTGGAAAAGCATTGGCATGTAAAATTGAAAGGCTTCAAAAGGATGTATCCTAAAATGCATGTAAATAAAATTAAAGGTTTAATTCCTCCAATAAAGGAGCTTATGAAACGTAATGAAAAGGCACCACAAGTGAGAACGCAATTACAAATTCTTAGTCAACATTATGATATTGCTGTTGAGCTACATGATTTATTAACTCCTTTGTTGCTAGATGAGGAGAAAACTACTCAAAATGAATGGTTTTCAAATATTGAAAGTTAGAAAAACTATAGTATTATAGGTAACAATAAAAATCTTTCAGGCCATAGTCATGATAGTGGCCAAAGTACTGTTTTCGACATCATGAATAAGCTAAATGAAATAGCAACTTAATTGCTGTTGTTGCATCAGTAAACATCTTTGCCTAAAAGAGATATTCAGGTTTTTGATGGCGATCCATTGCAATATCACTCCTTTATGAGGGCCTTTGAAAACGGTGTTAAAAGTCCGATAGCTACAGTGATTGTCTATTTCCTTGAGCAGTTCACTAGAGGGCGCTCAAGAGAACTTGTAAGAAGTTTGCATGCTGATCCAGTGAAGGGTGAAACACTAGTAAAAGCCTTGTTACAAAAACGTTTTGGTAATGAACAATGATCATAGTTTGTTCCTCAGGGGTTGCTGTAATGTGATGAATGAGGTGCAGTATATGTATGAGCTGGATATGCCTGCTAACATGCTTACAATTGTGAAGAAATTACCCTATAAGCTGAGAGACCGTTGGCGAACAGTAACCTGTGAAATTAAAGAGAGGCAACATCAAAGGGCTGGGTTTAGTGACATCGTCCAATTTATTGAAAGGCAAGTCAAAATTGTAACAGATCCTATTTTGGGGAATATCCAGGACACTTTACCATTCTTAAGTAAAGGTGTGAACCAAACAAATTGAAAACCTGCATCCAGACCCAAGAAAAGTAGTTTTGCCACATCTGTGAATACTGTGGAAGGTAGGAACACTGGAAGACAGGAACGGGCATTAAATAATGTTCCACCTGTGAAGGTCTGTTTGTTTTGTGTGGATGGACGCACATTGGAGTCATGTCTTCAGCTCACGAAAAGACTTCACAGAGAAAATGGTGTTTGCTTTGCTTGTTTGTGCATAGGACACATCAGCAGGGAGTGTAGAAAGCGTCTGTCTTGTGATATGTGCAGTATGAAACATCCCACAATGCTTCATATACAATGGAAGGAAAGGCAATAAGAATCTGAAAATGAAGAGGCAGATGTCGCACTGGGTAGAACTATAGTGTCCAGTGGCTTAACTGGGGCTGGCGGTCAGGACTGCAAACTCCCTATGGTACCAGTGCAGATTAAGTCAAAGACAAGTAACGTAACAGTGATCACTTGTGCTTTCCTGGATTCAGGTAGCACTGCTGTTTTCTGCACTGTGAACTTGTTGAACAAACTTAAAATGAAAAAGGAGGCGTATCCTTTTACGTACTATATGCCAAGAGAAGGTGGTGAATAGTTATACGCTCACTTATTTGACAGAGGGTGGTGGTAAAGATCACCCTAATGGATTATGTGCTTGAACCCCTGGCCCAGACTTGACTTGTGTTTCCGCGAGAAGATTATTCTGTTTTGTATCTGCAAATAAAAGAAACTGAAATAACTGGAATTTGTGCACGTCAGCATGGTACCTTCCGCACTTAGCGTTGTTGGTAAGTTAATAGCCAATGCTGACTACGAAGCTGACTACGAAGCAGACTACGAAGCTGACTACGAAGCTGACTACGAAGCCACCCAAGCAGTACATTATTTACATCTGGAAAAAGTCACAATCTTTATGATTCTGATATGAAAATACCACAGAAAGTTTGCATCCAATTTCTTAAATATTTATTTCATGTCGATGAACAAAATTAAATACTTTCACAGCAGTGGTCAACAGCACTTAAAATTGTTCAAATAATAGAACTGATAATAATACTAATAATTATAATTCAGATTCATTGGAGGCCACATTTTAAACACAAACATTTACAAGTAGTACTTGGCATTAAAAACAATGGCAATACAATATATTTTAAGACACTTGGTGTTTTTTTTTAAATAATTTTGTTTCATTTTAATATCACAGAGGTTCAGCAACAGTCTAAACAGTAAATATTGATTTAGATACAAAACCACTGCGAAACGTCTAGGGGCCATCGGAACAGAATGGGACTAAATTAAAAGGAAATAAAACATTCAAACTGCTTTACTGGTATTACAAACTTCAACCATCAAATGTTCCCCCCACTCACCAACACTCAGTTATAATTATAATCATAATAAATAACACGTACGTACATTTGCAAAAATATTCCCATATTTCCCTTTATGTCAAGGCTCATAGTGTTGAATAGTTCACATTGAAACAAGTAAACAAAGAGAGAGCGAAGTAATAGAAGGTCCTTCATGCATTACACACAACGGCGACAATGTTGCAAATATGCCACAAGAGGGCGCAGGCTGACTCAAGTCAAAAATGGCCGCTTTCCCAAGGCATATAGTTCTGTATTAATACTGTTTCATAAAAAGGATCCTGTCCTGAAGCTGAGGAAAGTACTTGATTTTAACAAGCCACTAAAATGTCTCACACTAATTTGTGAGATACTACACTTCTCTTCAATATTAGTGGGCAAAAAGTCTCAGTTACTACAAAACAATCTATCTGACCTGGTCTCATTTTCTCCTGATTTTGAAAAGCCTGACTGCGCCACAGCTACTCTGAGCCTTAAACAAGGTGCGTGAAATATCAGCCCTTTTCCACGATTATCTTGACTATAATTCTCAGTATTAAAAAAAACGCCCGCAGATGGAATATCGCTGTAATCCAGTGGGTGTCCTTTGGTTACGATGGATTCCAAGCTGGCGAAGCATCAGTACGGCATAGATAAGACATGCAGGATTTTCGACACCCTAAGCAGGGCTGCATTTTTAGAGTAATGATGTCACAAGTTTATAAAGTTACGGCTTTTGTGTAGGTAATTTTTTCTTCGGCTTATTAAATACATGCCAGTGGGTCAACAATTAAGGAATACAATACCTATGAACTTCCTTGAGAGACAGGACTGTGTCGATCGTGTGTTGTTCAGTACCTTAAGTAAACATCAGGTTTGACTGCCATAAATCAGCAACAAGTCGAGAAGAGCAGATTGTGTGGACAATGGCACATGGGACTGACGGTCCGTTATCGTACTGTTACGTTTACTGCGAATTGTATTACGAAACAAGCATGTGTGACAAAGAAAACACAGAAACAGATGGAAGCAAACGATAAAAATCAAAATATGCAAGAAAATAGGAATTTATGTACATGTGCATGTGTGTACATACACATATATACATATATTATACTATATAAATTTATCTATACTTTTCCATGTAGTATATTGCAAAGCATTATGCTATGTTGACAATAAAAAAAATTAACAACTACCTTTACTGTTTTTTTTTTTTATTTTGCAATATGTAGTACGAAATGTACCAAAATCTTCAGTCGTGTCATTCTTTAGGTGTGACCCTGGCCAAACGTTAAAGGTTCGGCAGGGCTATGGAAATTCACCGTGATATCCCTCCTCAGCATGGCTGGGCAGTACGGGCAGGTGTCCCTCCTGCGTCTCCTTCACTTCAAGTCCAAAACGTCTTCCTCGAATGAGGACGTGAGTGCAAAGGGGCTGGCCAGCGAGGGGCTCTCCTCCCGCACCTCGATGCGCTCAAGCTCCGCTTCAGAGCTCGATGAGCAGTGCCGTGGGGCGTCCGAATCCGTGTCTGCCGACTCGGAGCCCACCCTGCAGGACAGCAGCTTGCTTCAGCACAGATGCAAAGCACCAAGCACAATGCGACAGTAATCGGATTAATATTGACGGCAGGTAAAAATAGAATACTGGCCCACGTTTGATTTAATAAGTTCAAGTCTTATTGTCTTTAATGGTTTTTGAGATATGACTGGTGGGGTACCTCCTGACCTGGTGAGTGTGGACTAGGGTTGCAAAATTCTAGGAATATTCTTGTTAATTCCCATACTTTCCCATTAATTCCCATGGAAATATTTCCAAAATATTTCCAAAATTCCCCATCTTAACTTCCCACGAAATGGAAAGTTTCCAGAAATTTTCCACCCGTTTGCAACCCTACTGGAGATCTCATTTTCATTTTCATGGTAGGGTTCAGTCCTTGCAATATGACATTTCTAGACAGAGAAATGATTAGCTGAATGTGAAGCGTTTTGAGCTGCTTTTCACACTGTCCTCAGGTCCGCCTGCCGACACCTATCAGCATATAACAGAGGTGCAGACAGGTGACACAAACCCTTCTATTATATCCTTTGCCCTGATATGGCACACAGGTATAACGTAACTCCACCGTGGTTACATTGCACTAGGAGAAAACTCCAGTTATTGTTGAACTAACACATTGTCCAAAACTAAATACAGTTAATTAATTATGTGAAATTCAACTCTTGACATAAAGAAAACTGCTTAAAATGAAGTGTGAGAAACTGGTAACTAGGGGTAACCATGTGAAATAGTGACAAGTTTGAACTGTATTAAGCTACACAGTAAATATAAAACACAATGTTTGCATTTCGTTTAGCACTAATGCATGCTGTGAGCTCCTGTGAGAAACGTCTAAGCTGGTCTTGGGGTGACACCTCACCTTGGTCCATGAACTTACTCTATCGTCTTTGACACTGTCATCAATTCTGTTAGCACTTCGTTGGACTCGGCCTACCTGAGCAGCTCCTCACCTGTCACTGCTGGCTGACCTCAAGGTCCTCGGTTTGGGCTCCTTCTCTGCCAGCCTCTTGCTGGTCTTCCTCTGCTTCACCGTGTTCTCTGATTTGCTGCTGGGCTCCTCCGTAAGACCTGCTCACAGATACGAATGTCAGCATTGTCCGTCGGCCATGGATGCCGTTTCCCAAAATGACTTACAGTGCCAGGGTCACCATAAGAGCAACTCTCGTATATCCCTGCCCTTGGGGAGGAGTGAAACAGGAGTGTTTTGCCTCAGCTCACCGAGAAGCTCCTTCCGTGTGCGGCTGGCAATCTCCTTGATCTCCATGCGGGACAGAGAGAGCGAGTGCGAGACGGACACCACGGGGGAGGGAGTGGGCACACTGAGCACAGGCGTGGTCACCACTTTGTTGACAAGCGGCGACTTCAGGGGCCTCTCAATGCTGCGGCCCACCAGGTTGCACAGGGGGATCCTGAAGATGTGCTTCGCCAGAGTCTCACCTTCGGGGGGGGGGGGGCAGAGCAAAGGGAGAGCAACCAAGACACGGTGGTGTGAAGGGGAGTACAGGATAGCAAACAATGAAGGGTGATCCTGTAAGACCTGAGAGAATGAGCTACAGGACAAAGTACTAGTACTACGGTGAGTATATATTATTCAGTACCAAGTGCCAGTACTCCCCTTTTTATTCAGTACCAGGTGCCGGTACTCGCCTTGTTATTCAGTACCAGGTGCCGGTACTCCCCGTTATTCAGTTCCAGGTGCCGGTACTCGCCTTGTTATTCAGTACCAGGTTCCGGTACTCCCCTTGTTATTCAGTACCAGGTTCTGGTACTCCCCCTGATATTCAGTACCAGGTGCCGGTACTCGCCTTGTTATTCAGTACCAGGCGCCGGTACTCCCCCCGTTATTCAGTACCAGGTGCCGGTACTCGCCTTGTTATTCAGTACCAGGTGCCGGTACTCCCCCTGTTATTCAGTTCCAGGTGCCGGTACTCGCCTTGTTATTCAGTACCAGGTTCCGGTACTCCCCTTGTTATTCAGTACCAGGTTCTGGTACTCCCCCTGATATTCAGTACCAGGTGCCGGTACTCGCCTTGTTATTCAGTACCAGGCGCCGGTACTCCCCCCGTTATTCAGTACCAGGTGCCGGTACTCGCCTTGTTATTCAGTACCAGGTTCCGGTACTCCCCTTGTTATTCAGTACCAGGTTCTGGTACTCCCCCTGATATTCAGTACCAGGTACCGGTACTCGCCTTGTTATTCAGTACCAGGCGCCGGTACTCCCCCCGTTATTCAGTACCAGGTGCCGGTACTGGCCTTGTTATTCAGTACCAGGTTCCGGTACTCCCCTTGTTATTCAGTACCAGGTTCTGGTACTCCCCCTGATATTCAGTACCAGGTGCCGGTACTCGCCTTGTTATTCAGTACCAGATGCCGGTACTCGCCTTGTTATTCAGTACCAGGCGCCGGTACTCGCCTTGTTATTTAGTACCAGGTTCCGGTACTCCCTGTGCTATTCAGTACCAGTAGATAGTGAGAGGTGCCAGTACTCTGGAGAGAAAAACAAAGAGGTGCTGGTACCGAGTACCAGTGAGTACTGACCCACTTCAAGCACTCTATTAAACCGAAGCTCTTAAAACATGCCTATCTCTGTAGAAATGATTTCTTGGTGCTTTTAATAGTATTTTGTACTACAGAACAAAGGTGAGACAACATTTTTATCATTAAGGTAACATATTTATCATACTCATATTATGAACTAAAGAGTTAAAGTTATTGATAATAATGTAATTTAATTTGATTCTATGTCTAACCTCTCCATTCTGCAGATGTGTACATTACTAATTGATTAAATTTCTAATGCCACACTAAACATTACTGAATAAAAAATTTATACAAATGAATTTAGCCTTTATCTGCTTCAACATTATGAGAAAAATATGTGCCTTAGGATAACGCTACATTGATAATGAATAACAACGAAAATATTTGTTTCAGAATTTTTAATTTAATAAAAAGCTAACTGCCTTTATGGAACTGATAACTGCAAAGTGTGTTTGTGTTTGTGTTAATTAACATGCCAGTTAAGATATCGGGCATCAGGCTGAACTAACTCTGACAGATGCATGCTAATGCAGAATGTGAATAATAAGACACTTTAGAGTTTAGCATAGCAGTGACTGTACAATCATGTGAACAGCACAGTCCAGGGGATTATCTATGTTCCATATCAATACTGTAAAGCTGTTTGTAAATTTTCAGCACTCATCTGCACTTGAACTAATAGTCATTACAATGACATATGTGATCCTCTTCACCGAGCCTTTTGGCCAAATGAAAGCCACGCTTTGCTTACTAATCTACATTCAGGACTGATCTCAACAGTAGACAAAGCCGCCTGCTGCATGGTTCTGCTCCAGGACTACGGGGCTTGAATTCATGGGGGACTTTCAGGGTTCAGTAAACACTGAGTTGCTTAACGTGGCCATTGGGGGGCAGCAGGCTCGGGTTTTTCCTGCAGCTGCACTGAGAGTGGAATGCTAACACAGATCTGTGAACAAATCATTGCAAGTCTGTACTGTGCAAAGCTCTGACGAGAAAGTCAGGTCAAAGGTGAGACAAAACCAACATGCAATGGAGGAAATCAGATGCGCACCCAACATTATTATACATTATATTACAGGACTGAGTTCCCAAAAAAATGTTAATCAAAAGCAATATATGTAATTATTTTGGAATATACATATACGTGTTAAGGGAGATGTTAGAAATGCTATTATGTTCCGGTGATAGTATACATTCCGATGATAGTATATGATACTGGGGTATTAAAACATTTTTACATTTCTGAGTTTAGCCAATTAGAGGAAGTTCTTACATTCTGATTCAAACAACATCTAGTGCAGCAGAAAGCTAAATAACAAAGAAATCAAACTAATTAAGGAAATTAGATAAATTAAATAATTTTAGACAAATGAAGTACATTTTCAGTTTCAAGCTGGAACAGCTTGTTGCCTGTATAACTATTAAACGTTCTTTAGGATAAAGCAAATTAGATTTTTCATTTTGGTGCCCAGTATCACATGATATTATGAATATCACATATCCATAATATGACAGTCTAGGGTGGACGACACTAGCAGAAGCCCCTGCAGAGCGCACAGCATGCGTGTGAACGGCTAGCGGAAGCCTTCCTCTTTTGTCAGAGCCTCCTCGGTATCTCTGGCTGATCTGACCGCTGGCCGAAAGGTGGCTTAAACAGAACGATACACGGGGCCCTCTCCCTCCCCCCCCGCTCGCCTCCACTGAGCAGCATTGCCGGCGAGAGGCGCGGGAATGCTGGCAGTCGGAGGGCACTGCAGTGGCATGCTGCTGCTGCTGATGACGAGCATGCTGGCGAAGTGAGAGAGCAGGAGCTCAGAGACTCCTTAAATACCTTCGGCTTCTTTGGACATGTACTGGGAGAGCTTGCTGCCGTAGGGTATCCTAATAGAATCTGATGTTTGAAAGGAAACACAACAAAACACAGTGTGTTTGTGATACATCAGACAGAGAGAGGAACACGATGGTCACACTGAGAGGTCCTGAGGCAGCTAAGACCTCTGCTTCCAGGGCCTTGCTGATATTCTCTGCGGGCAGCTCCTAAATTTCTTCTGTTCCTATATGAAGCAGCTGGAATCCCATTAATAAGCAAATCTAAATGAATGCTAGGGCATGATCATTTAAAGCCCTCAGGATCATTTCCACAGCTGGCTTTCTGTCTAGCTAAAGCACCACGTTCTGAGCATTAGGCATCCTGCCCTCTCAGGTTTAAGGGACTGTCTGATCCAAGGTATAAATCCACCCAGCTTTCATCCCCACTTCAGCATTTCTAACATTCTCTCTTTTGCATTTCAGTACCCAGTTTTTTTTATCTTTTATTAACAAATGATGTCCATGGTTAGGGACCCCTTGCCTACATACTATATGTAACCCTTTTATGTAGATTATGTAATTCCTGTTTTGTTGTAATTCTCCTGCTACTGAGGTTGAAGTCAGAACTTTATCTAATCATAAATCCAGAGAGTGAATTACCAATTCCCCATTATTGCATTTCTTCCCCCCCCCCCCCCCCCCCCGAAGATTGATGCTTTTGTTTAAGCGTGGGCCGCCCGCTATAAACGTCAAGGACATCGTGTACGAGCATTGTTGCCAAGTTACAGATATATTAAGTTTATTAGATTCATCAGAGGAAAGCATTACCGAAACAGCCGTTTTAAATCTCAAAAAGTACTGTTTTAATACACTTAAGTTTTAAAATTAAACACAGGAGGAATATTTTTACATCATTCAGCATGATAAATCATACAAGCACAGCGGACTGGACCAACCTACAGTGGTTTGTGACAGAAGGTGGACAAGTCAAGCCGACAGGGAAATGTTCCCTGCAAGAGGGTCTCAGTTTCATAACCACACAAGGAATAAAAGAGTGCTTAAGAGTTCAGATTCAGGAGAGAAGCAATGTTTCACATCTGCTCCTAATGCCGTCTGTATGTGGCATAAAGGAAATATCCCGGTTAATTTATAACTCACGGCCAAATGTCATGGAGGCAGGCTAACGTGGAATTAAAATAACTTTTAAAGAGATACTTAATTGTATGGTAGCGAAGAGCGCTCGGAATAACGTTAAAGAGTCATAAATGTGAGTTTATGACCTCTGCATCAGCATCAACTTATTGACTGTCAGTAAGCTGCATGTAGGAGTTTTAACCTTGTACTGTAGTACCTGTTCAGTGGTCAAATAGTAGCAGTAATTAACCAGCACTGCACGCTCTCAGCTAAGAGAGCTTCCTGGTCAGAGGATCTCATGGATAACACAGTCACTGGGCAAACAAGAGGGCGCTTTAATGATGAAAGAGTCAGGGCTCTGTTTATAGCCACATTAATGCAAATAGCACTGTCCTTATTTAGTTAAAAGGTTATTACTCCATATATATGCCCATATATGGTTCTGAGAACTGATGGGCTGCTCTCAGGACGCTCAAGCTAATCTCCAACGTGTGTGCTAATTGCTGAGGGGACTTGGGGGACCACGGATTCGGCTTCAGCTTTTTATACATAACTTTAGAGCAGGACTTAAAATTCTGCAGTGTAAATGTAACTAATACACACACACACTCACACGGACACACACACACACTCACACGGACACACATAGCCCAGATGGACTTGTTTACATTCTTCAAACTGTCACATCCTCCTTCCAGATCCACCCTCATTCACAGGAAACCTGTCACTAATCAGCAGCGGGCACCTAATGACTCAGCTAGGCTTTAATTACAAGGCCGTATGTTTCTGTCTGGTCCCAGCGGGCTGTAGGGGGCGCCGCACACTCCGCAGACTAGTCTGGCATTTATGATTAAATTTAAACTGGTGAGTGCGTTTGCAACAAAACATCATAAACTCCATCTGATTCTCCTGTGCCATCTCTGCACCCCCCCCCAATAAACACCTCAAACACCCCTTTCACTATACTTGTGAATTCAACTGCATTAGAGGCCTCAGTGCTTTGGGTCCTTTCAACACCGTCCTGTAGGGGGCGCTCACCATCTCCCAGTGGCGAGGGGAAGACAGGCATCTCATAAGCCGTGGGGGTCTGAGGGGAGCTTTGAGAACTGGTGTCTCTGGAACTACAGTTGGAAGCTGCATTCAGAGATGCAGAAGACACATAGTAGATATCAGACTGCAGAGTGAGAGAGAGAGGGGGGGTTGAAATACAGCACAACAGAAAACACTGATGCAGGTATATCTTCTGCCCTGACTTTGATAATATTTTATACTACAATATATATTTTTTATCATTACATTCTGTACATTTTCAACCCACTGAGCATGAGTTACAGGACATACATTATCATCCCAACTAAGTCTGTCCAGTTAATTAATTGTTCAAGTGCACCAGCTTATTCTGTGTATTTCATTTTACACATGTATTACTAAGAAGTAGGGTTACATATTAAACATCGCCTTAAAGCTTTGATTGCAATCAAAGCAATAATAGCGCTGCAGCACAAATGGGAAATTGGCAAATAATTATACTGTAGAAATGACACATTACTGGTCTTATGTACTGCTGTAATCAGGGACAGACTGCTGTTCCCATGTACTGCAGTGATCAGGGACAGACTGCTGTTCCCATGTACTGCAGTAATCAGGGACAGACTGCTGTTCCCATGTACTGCAGTGATCAGGGACAGACTGCTGTTCCCATGTACTGCAGTAATCAGGGACTGACTGCTGTTCCTATGTACTGCAGTGATCAGGGACAGACTGCCGTTCCTATGTACTGCAGTGATCAGGGACTAACTGCCATTCCTATGTACTGCAGTGATCAGGGACAGACTGCTGTTCCTATGTACTGCAGTGATCAGAGAAAGACTGCTGTTGCTATATACTGCAGTTATCAGGGACAGACTGCTGTTGCTATGTACTGCAGTGATCAGGGACAGACTGCTGTTCCGTGTACTGCAGTGATCAGGGACAGACTGCTGTTCCTATGTACTGTAGTGATCAGGGACAGACTGCTGTTCTTATATACTGCTGTGATCAGACAAACCGCTGTTACTATATACTGCAGTGATCAGGGACAGACAGCTGTTCCGTGTACTGCAGTGATCAGGGAGAGACTGCTGTTCCTTTGTGCCACAGCTTAGATGAACAGGTGGGGCAAAGATAACAGTGGCTGCTCTGTTTACGGGACCCAGCGAGCTCCCTCACCCTGGATGCAATCAGCTGCAGTTCAGGCACCACGGCGGTGTACACCAGGTTGCCGTTCACCACCAGCCGAATCTCGATGGAGTCTGTAGTGAAGGCTAGGATGTAAGGAAAAGCACACACTGGAAACAAATAAAAAGACAAGCGTAAGAAGTATGTACGCAACAGGACTAAATATATCATTCATGCAGGAACTGAGTCAAAGGCTTAGGAAAAATAAAACTTAAGGTTAAGTACCAATGGAGTTAGGCATCTGATTCCAGCTGAAATGGAAGTCAGAGCTTCCGGACTGGATCATAGTTGTAACTCCATTAAACGGACATACTTTCTTATAGTAGCAGATGTCTGTGAAAGAAATCATACACACAACATATTCATGTTTTGAAAATCCGAACAGTTTGAATTTAGTGCCTTTCACAACACAGTTGCTCCAAAGAACACCATGTCTAGCAACTACATTACCACCAAACACAAAGCTACTTTAAAATGCAACTCATGAAATTACAAACAATTAAGAATGCTAATAAATGCAACCAGGTACATACTGGTCTAAAAGCTCGAAATCTCTTCTCTTTTATGGTATACAAAGTTAATTCCTAAACACCTGCTGGATACCACACTCTTCCTTCCCAAACCCTTCTATACCATACCCTAACCGCATAAAACTCTTCCTTCCCAAACCCTCTCTATACCATAAGCTAAGGATATGTTTATATTTATTTTTATTTAGTAGGTGCTTTTCTCCAAAGTGAGTTACATGCACAGCAAATAGCTCGACACAAACATATGACTGTCATGGAGTCGACTCGAGGGGACTGAGCTTCTGACGAATGCAAGCAGCATCGGAGGAAGAGCTACACAACATCTGTCAAACAAAGCAAGAACCTAATGACCAGAAAATACAACCTTAAGAACATTTAGGGAACAGAGAGCGACATCAGGCTTGGAGAGGAATTCTGTGAACAGATGGCTCTGGTGCCGAACATCAGCTGTAATCTGAAAATTGACTCCACCAGTTAACGAACCAGCAACTTCTCACTTAATGTTTAGCAGAGGATCGCAGAGTCTCCCTGGCAAATGGCAGCTCGGAGGAATAACTCTATTGCCTTTAACTACAATGAAAATCTAAACTGCGGGAGGGAGGGTGAAGTTGCGTTGGGGTTTGGTTTGATGAGGAAAGCAGAAGAGCAAACAAGCGAGGACAATGACAGCAAGATGCGACTCTTACAGTTGTAGCACAATAGCAGGCCTGCTTCTCCATCCTCATATACGTCAATGGCTGCCACGAAGTTGACCTGGAGTAAGAAGGTCAAAGGAAGGATAGATGAGAATGCCGATCCAGTCATAACTCAATCAATATGTATTGTTACTTGGGGGTCTACAGCCTTGGAAAAAATGAAGAGAGAATTTTTTGTTTCACTCAATTTATAAAATTTTTCCCAGTTTATGGGTGTGCGTCTATGAATAATTTATGTATTTTTTTCCAAACTGCAGTCTGGTTCTTCTGTTTCTCATTTATGAAGGGCTTCTTCCTTACTTCATTGGACTTCAGTCCTGTTTCTAGGAGCTTGATACAAACTGTCCTAGCAGTGCACCTCACACCTGCACTTAATGTTTCCCATTCCTTTTGAAGGTCACTTGATGTCATCCTACGATTCACAAGAAACGTTCAGATAAATTAACAGTCATGGCTGGCATTAGAAGGTCACTTCCGCCCATTAACTAGCTGGTTTCTTGTCATTTCCAGTGTCTCCTTCTTCACCTTGTTCCTGTGTGCTGCTGTCTTAGACATTTTGAACCTAGAAGCAACCTGCTGCTCAGTGTCGTCTTCTACCAACAGAACCAGGATTAAACCAGGATTTAAAAATGCAGATTTAAAAAAAATATAGAGTGGTCTCTTAACGTTTTCCACAGCTGTAAACGTTTACATGGGTGCTGTCCAGTGCTGGAGCTCAGCTCCTCAGAGCAGTCTGTGCTTCGCGCCTCAAACGCTATACCCAGTAAAAATTTATTTGGAATAAATGCAAATTGAACTAACGAAATGTACATTTATAAAATTGTGTTGTTTTATTTCTTTGACATACATCTGCCTAAATTAGTACTAATCATTTTACTTTGGGTTTGAAAGGGGAAAAGCCCACCGCACGGACCACTGATGAGAGATGGGGTTACATGCCAGATTGTTACAGCAAAATAATAATAAAAAAAGTCAAAATGACAGAGTAATATTTGAATTTAGCTGACTAAGCACCAAAGCCATTCGATCTTTAGGTGTTTATAGCGTTTACTTAATGCAAGAGCCATTTGAAAACCTGCTTGTATTTGGTTTGAAGGGTTTTGGTCATGCTTCCCTCCGCCTGAGTAACAGAAGCGGCATTTCTAACGCTGACCCTGTTGGCGTCCACGTGGTGCAGTCGGTACGCTTCCCCGGTGCTCTCGTTGATGAGGTCAAACTGGTGCTTGTACGCCACACAGATCATGTTGTCGTTCTCCCCCGTCGGGCCGTCCACCAGTGCCATGACAACAGGAGGGTCACACAGGCAGATTTCCTTAAAGAAAAACAAATAGATAGAAAAGAGGTCTATAGGATTGACTAAACAATTCATATTTTTTAATCTATCGTTAATCACATTGGACTGGATGGGTTTGTTGATATTCTCTGCACAAGGCTACAAACTTTAGCAGATGGGAAATCACTAATGTAAATACAGGGCTGCTTTTGTCTCTTGTCTGTTCCAGTGATGCCCTATTGTGTTTTCAGTCAGTAATTCAGAGAACTTTGTGTTTCCCTGAGCTGCATACTGCGTTGAGTTCCCACAGCAGTTTAGCCGTAGTTGTGGGAATCAGCACATGCAATTAAGGTGAAACAATGGGGGAAGTCAAGATGCTGAAACTGAATACCTTTTGAAGAGAGAAAATGGTTAATCATTGCGGGTGGGATTGGGGTGAGCAGTGAGGACAGCAGTAAGGCAGTGTTACCCAGCCCGGTTCTCGGGACCCACAGACAATCCACGTTTTTGCTCCCTGCCAGATAGTCCAAATTTTTGCTCTCTCCAAGCTCCCTGCCAGATAGTCCATATTTTTGCTCCATCCGAGCTCCCTGCCACAGTCCACATTTTTGCTCCCTCCCAATTTACTGTCAGACAGTGTACATTATTGCTCCCTCCCAGTTCCCTGCCAGACAGTTCATATTTCTGCTCCCTCTGAGGTCTCTGCCAGACAGTTCACATTTTTGCTCCCTCCCAGCTTGTCAGACAGTCGATATTTCTGCTCCCTCCCAGCTCCCGGCAAAAACGTGGACTGTCTGCGGGTCCCCGGCGGCTGGGTCGGGAAACACTGCAGTAGGGTGGTGGTTCCTGAGGGAGACAAGGCGGCGACGGTGGTTACCCTTATGTACTGGAACTCCTCCACGGGTGACTCAGGGGGCGCGGTCACCATGGCGACGGCACTCAGGCATTCTGCCGGCAGCGGCTTCCTGGTGATGAGGAGAAGCTTGTTGCGAATGGCTGCCACGATGCGCAGCTCTGCACCATGGTGAGTGTTAATGGAATACAAATGGCAGCCTGCAGAGGGAGAATGCTTGTGTTTATGGCAGGCATATGCAGGTGCATCAAATACTTCCTCACAGAGCCTTGGTCACTTCCTGGACATTCCTTTGTTTTTATTTTCTAATTTCCCAGTTCGGTCCAAATCTATTATGAAGAACTAAGTGATGAAAAAGTTGTTTGTGATGTTCCTTGTTATGTTCATATATTATCCTATTATATTTCATAGTTCTTTTGCATGTGGATATGTAGACTATTTTTATATCTGGATGAATGCAATGTATATTTTAAGCCTTTGAATATTCTGCAACGTTTACAGAAATTTTCCATTAATGAATGAGATCACTCACTCCTACTCGATTTATCTCTCTCCCTTACTCTATTTCTCACTCCTTTTCTTCCCCATTCCCCTCCCTCACTTTCTGTCTCACCCCTCTCTCATTTTCTCTCTCACTCCCTCTCCAACTCTCCCTTGCTCCCGCTCTCCCCACTTACTTTCTCTCTTCCACTCCCTCTCTCCCTTGTTCCTTCTCTTCCACTCTCCCTCACTCACTATCTTCCTTGCTCTGTCTCTCTTAGCTCATACATTTGCCTTTTTAGCCTTTCCTCCCTAAATCACATTCTGTGCATTGCCGTTCATCTTTTACACTGAGATTTTTATCTCTTCTTCTTGCTTGCGTTTAACCCCCTCAGGTTAAAGGACCATTTACTCACTCACATCCAATAACTGAAAAGCACCATCTGAGAGCTTACTGACCCACCTGTGGCAATACTAAGGCAGCTTAAACAGATATAGGATGCTTTCTAGGGGTATTTAGCACATGTGTTTTCCATAAGGAGTTCAGCACTAAATGAAGTACTAAACAGAACAGAAATGGTTAAAGAGAATCAAAAAGAATAAGGTTTAATAGTTAAATATCAGACTGGGGATTAATAACTGCATTAAAGAGATCTGGGAAAAGAACAGGCATACATAAAAAGAAAGTCGTTAAAATGAGCAGGAGACAACAGACAGAATCACACTGAACTATAATGGGCACAGGGTTGTGGTGGTTAGACTGCAGCAAGGTGGGCTGAAACCCATGGCTGGGAGAAGCTGGGCTGACGGGGGAGCAGAACGGAGTTACATCAGCGCTGGGATGACGGGGGAGCAGAACGGGGTTATATCAGCGCTGGGATGACGGGGGAGCAGAACGGGGTTATATCAGCGCTGGGATGACGGGGGAGCAGAACGGAGTTACAGACAGCGCTGGGATGACGGGGGAGCAGAATGGAGTTACAGACAGCGCTGGGATGACGGGGGAGCAGAACGGAGTTACAGACAGCGCTGGGATGACGGGGGAGCAGAACGGGGTTACATCAGCGCTGGGATGACGGGGGAGCAGAACGGGGTCACATCAGCACTGGGATGACGGGGGAGCAGAACGGGGTCACATCAGCGCTGGGATGACGGGGGAGCAGAACGGGGTTACATCAGCGCTAGGATGACGGGGGAGCAGAACGGGGTCACATCAGCGCTGGGATGACGGGGGAGCAGAACGGGGTTATATCAGCGCTGGGATGACGGGGGAGCAGGATGGGGTTACAAACGGCACTGGGATGATGGGGGAGCAGAACGGGGTTACATCAGCGCTGGGATGACGGGGGAGTAGAATGGGGTTACAGATGGCACTTGGATGACGGGGGAGCAGAACGGGGTTACAGATGGCGCTGGGCCGACGGACCAATCTTGCCAATGTTGTGGGGAGCCATAGGGTATGACATCATGCTGTAGGGAGCCATAGCGTATGACATCATGGTGTGGGGAGCCATAGGGTATGACATCATGGTGTGGGGAGCCATAGGGTATGACATCATGGTGTGAAGAGCCATAGGGTATGACTTCAGGTCATATCTGTTAGTGATTTGAGAGATCCTGACAGCAGAGCTCTCCATCAGTGACATCCTGCATTTGCATGTCTTACCCCTCCTGAAACAGCACTCTGATACAGCCTTAGAACAAGACTATGCCCGTCCACACACGGCACGTGTGTCTATGGACTGCCTGCATCATGTTTATTTCCTCACATGGCCAGCCAGGTCCCCCGATCTTTCCCCAATTGAACATGTGTGGGATGAACTCAGACTTTAACTCAGACCCAGTGCCAATCTGCAGGATCTCGAGGGCCAGTTACAACATCTGTGGGCTGACTTGCCGCAGGAGAGGATACAACAGCTGTACGGCTCCCTTCCACACTGTATCGCTGGAGGGGTGCCACACCTTACTGACATGGGACCAGCAGTGTGCCCATACTAACAACTCCGTCGTCTGTTTCATCTGATATTATAATCATTGCTGACCTTTCACCACATTCAGATTCATTTCATTTCCACCACGCCGTGTGGGTGCTTACCTTTTTTGTCACTGAGCGTATGATGAAATTAAGGACAAACCATACTCATGTGAGACATGTACAGTGTTGATACTGAATTTACTACTTAGGAAGATGATTCAAAGAGGAAATAATGCATGAATTTCTGTATATAAAAACAGCGAATCTCACCTTTCGTCTTCTCCAGCTTGTTTTCTCGGCTGTCGTACTTGGTGCGGACAAGCTGCCCATCTAAGGCCCTGCTGAGGCTGCTTAATCTGAAAACGTACAGCCGGGCGTCTTTCCCTGGGGGGGGAGCAGGAGGATTGATCGCAAAGGGGACTGGCATGATGTGCCATACTGAGTTACGCTCAGCTCCGTCTGTATGCAACAGTATCTGTATCCATGTGTATCATGGGAGGCGAGATGGAATAGGGGGATCAATCAAGTGTCAGTATTCCATTCATTATGGTATTAATAATTGCTTGCTTTTTCGTATTCAACTCTATTTAACTCTTTAAACTGTAAAAATATATTTTTGAATGCCATGTGAACCCCTGTGTTCTACGGTGGTCTGCTGGCATACACTGCAAAATGAACAGCAAGAACCCCCAAACCAAGGACCAGCTGGCATGAAAAAAGCAGCACAAGAGCCCATGAAGCATCTGTTTCACTGCTGACATTCATTCAGCGCTATACAGTTCCATTCAATTTATTTTATATAGCGCCTTTCACAACAAAAAAGGAAAGAAAGCCAGATGTGAATGGAGGACAGAAACAAAAAACTCCCAAGTAGAAATAAAAAACCTTGGGGTCCAAGGTTAACTGTCTGCCCCCCCCCCCCCCCCCCCCCGCCCACCATGCTGAGTTACGACAGCTAGCCTGCATGCAGCTGTAGCACAGCACTGAGAGCTGTCTCCTCATCTGCAGTTAGTCTTTACATCGTCGAGGGGAAATGCGAAACGTAGCCGGCGGAGAGACCATCCACCTGGTGACTGTTCACGCAGCACTACCCAGCCGACAAACTAAAGTGCAAAATGTACTTAACCTCATTTTCACAACCTCATTTTCAGAGAAAGCGTTAGAAGAGTAATCATTATGAGTCTAAGCGTTATGCTTATATAGATGTATAAATCAGCTGACAAAACAGTCCATCACACTGCACAGATACACATACAAATTCCACGGCTGAAATGGACGCTTACTTCTACAATGAATGTGTGTGATTACACATACATTTCCAGAACAGTCTCTCTTATTGCTGAACGCTCTGAAGCCATTACCCTCTATCTGATTGCCTGAATATTTTTTCCTAGGCAATATTTATGTGATGAAATTACAGTGCAGTTCTTCACTGCATTTTGCCCGATACTCATTAGCCACACATGCTATTTGCTAAAGACTCAACTTGATGAAGTATCGCCGTTTGTATACTGGTGAGGGACTAATATACGATTATGGAAACGGCTTCATGTGTGACTGTGGGCTATGGCACCTCCAAGTGTGATTTGTTGCTCTGTGGCCTGTTTGTCCTTAAGTGGTGAGGTGGCCGGAGAGCTGGGGCAGCTGACAGCCACAACCTGAATCTTTAATGGGATTCAGCTGCCGGGGAGGCTCTGAATCTTCCCTCTCTACGTAGGTCGACACCAGGATGATGAAAGAAGCCAGACTGCAGTCCCGCCCACTCCCTCATTTGAAGGGAGGGATCGATAAGCCCACCGGGGCGATGGAAGAGCGTGAGGTAGACGACACGAGTTTCCACTCATGCAGCGGTGGAGCCTTGGCCCGTGGTCGTCTGTAGGGAGTAGCTTCAGACTGGAGACCAGTCCAGTAACATGTATATCTCCATTATTATCAGATTATTAACACCACCCAGTTTCAGGTGGTGCTGTGATGACCCTAATTATCATATTTTTTGACATAATAAGGACTTCTATAACACTGATGGATGTGCCGATATACCCGGCTAGACTGAGAGGGCAATAGCTTTATTCTTCATATCTGGTAACAGTCATGTTAGGGTCATGGACGTTAATGTTTTCTGGATAGCCTTTACCCACGTGACGTGGTACCCCAGAAGATGCCAGAGATACTGTACTCTTGACAAATCTCCGCAAAGTCTGTAGTAAACATTAGTAAGACCCGTCAGATCATCAGCTCATGGTTTACATACAAGGCTTTCACTTTGCAAATGTTCTTAAAATATTTTTTATATAATTGCTTTTTAATATATTAAGAACATTCACACTGGTTCCTGCATGCTGACATATCCAAGCCACAGCCAGGTAGCTAGAGGCCGGTGTATTGATTAGTTTTACCTGCCCCTCATTTCTCAGAAATTTCTGTGCTGCACTCCTCTCCCCTCCAGGAAGTCAGACTATGGTTAAAATGTCCATCCTGAAAGCTGCACTCTTTGGATTTTGGTAACAATTTCTATGAATGCAATGTATTTAAGAACCTATACAATATACTGTATAGCACAGTATAATTCAGTATAATAGCTGTGGGAATGGGTATGGACAAGTTGATGGGAGCCGATGGACATACACCACGGGCAAAGGACAGGACGCCACATAGCAAGGTGTCAGCTACAGCTGGGATGTTTGGAAAACCCGTGTCTTAGAGCTGGACCTGCCAGGAGTCATTTGCTGTACTTTATTGTGTTTTGCCAGCCTACTGAAAAACCTAATAATTTTGTACAATAATCTGTGGTGCTTAAAGTTTGTCTTTAAGACCACAAAATTTCAGAGTTATTTGAAATAAAATTTCAAAAAAAAAATTCAGGGAACATTACAAATATACGTAAATAGGCTATAAAATACTAATTTCTCTATACTCGCAAGTAAAACAACAAGAAATGTAACCGTTACATTTGGCTGTGATGTTCTCAGTAGGCGTGTAGCCTTCCCAAGTCCCCTCCTGTTTTTAACATTTTAGTGTATATTACTAAGTACTTGTTAAACATGCTATGAAACAAGGCCAACAGAGAACATGCAACATAGTGCTTAATGGCTATGAGAACGGAAACAGCTGTAATTCTAAGAACGACACTTAACACCAAATGCTTCAGGAAATAAAATACAGCTACAAATGGACAGACTTTATGTTGCATGTTAGTCGAATGTGTCAGTTAATCATCATTACTGTATTTATCATTTATCCGTGGTTATTTACAAGTTTCACAGAACAGTAATAAAACCAGGCTCTGCATAATAATGACGCTTCTGAGCTTCGGTTCAATTCAACAACTGAATATTTTGCATGGAAAATGCGAAACATTAATAGCTGTTATTAATATTAAGAGCATTTAAAATTAGAACCTGGGAAATCCATTATTTTTTATGGGTAAAATTCTATTATACGTGCTCGCCATCTATGCTGTGGTCTGCAGGGTCACAAGTTCCATAAGATTATAAACCGCTTGCTGATGAACACCAACAGATACCATCATCTGGGCAAATAGAAAGTCTGACAGCTAACACACGGAACCGCCTGACCGCGAGGGTCCTCTGGAAACGTTCTCTTACCCTTGTCTGCCCTAGTGATTAGAAGGTCCTGAGGTTCAATAACATGCATCTGTTTGACCACCATGGTTTTGTCAAACACCTGCACAGGAGGTGGCGGCGTGTCTGTGAAAATCAGAAAGGCGGTGACTCACACAATTGTCCCTTTTAGTCTGTAGACACAACAGCCCCCAAGTAACTACATTTTAGGCTGGGGAGAGTTTAACGGGTTTGGTGGGATGGATTCCGTATTGCTCATATAGTTTAAATAGACTCTGAATTCTGAAAGTAAGTGGAAATAGAAACAGGATAAAGTACTGCTATATACAGGGATTGCCATAACTGGTACGCAAGTACGCATTCGCCTTTAAAAGCGATATGTGCGGCAATCGATTGTTGTAATAGCGGAATGCCTACTTGCGTACCAGTTATGTCAATCCCTGTCTATATGGTTCGTTTGGATATAATCAATGTATTGCTAAATTAATAAAACAACTACTGTAATATCCTCATGAAATATTTTTAAATAAGCATTTATTTTGGAATAAACAGTTAAATATGCAACAGACATGGATGTAGTGTACTGATACTGAGCCATGTTACTATAGTATTTGACACAAAACTTCAATGCACATGAGAGATAAATCAGCTATGTGTGAATGTAATGAAAAATCCCAGTTCACTGCAGTGAAAATGAAAATCAAAACTACTAAATGGTTTTCTGGCCGTCTGATCAATTTTGTGCTGCAAGATCATTACATGTACCAGCGGCAATGCTGTGAAGTGAGTGAACACAGTGAATTAACATTAGCTCTGTGATGGGAAATTGGTGGGAGATTAATACACCAAAGCAAAAAAAAAAAAAAAAAGAATCATCATAGAGAGGGAGGTCTGTAAAATCTACCCAAAGGCACATACTTGTGTTTATATGTCAGACTTGTTACTAGTAGATAACGAGGTAAATATAGGAAAACAATATGCAGACCTGAGTTCAGAGCAGTGGGATCCTGACCTGAAAAACAACAGTTTTGAGATATTAATTCATAGCAAACCACATGTGTATAACTGATTATCTGAACTGTAGGCCTTGGTGCTTACTGTCCAGCAACATGACTCCTGCAGTGTCCGTAGCGATGAGCACAGACTGACCCCAGGAGTCACTGCACACAACCTCATGGGGAAAACTGCTGTAGAAGGACTGAGGCTCCCAGGGCTGAAACAAAAACGCAGGATTATTGTAAATGGTGCAGAAAAAAAAAAGGCAATGCACACTGTCAGCAAGCAAACTCAAACTGAAGGTCACACTCTATACGTCGCCTGAACTAGTCAAAATGCGAATTGCTTGATGATACATTTCTGTCATTTTTTGAGAACACTATACTTGTTTTAGTACTATAATAGCTATTAAAGACTTTTCTGGCTATTTTTATTTGCCTGTTGAGGCTCTTATTTCATCATCTCATGCCGTTGCACTCCCACATGTGCCACATAAAACTGAACCAGAGCAGCATGTGCAGTGAGCAGCTCAGCATCGCAGTGCCCACTTTGCAGTGAGAGAGATCGGCATACCCCTCAATGATGCTTCTGCTCCCATGTGAGCCAGTAGCACCGCAGAACACGTGCAGGGTGAGGGAGCCTGGCTGTGTTCTTAGATGTTTTTAAGAAAGTGATGCTTCCTCGCTCTTAAACATCACAGGAGCATTTCAAAGTTGCTCTACAAAGTCAATTAAAATCGGAACAGGCAGGCCTGCATCCCCGCTTCGGGCCCATTAACGGAGGATGATAAGTACGTCAATAAAAGCTTCAGCGGTAATTAGCCAATAAACAAATCGGAGAGATGCAACCTCTCACAAAACAAAGAGTGTCAAGGTTTAATTATGGGAACAAAAACATAGAATACGGTTCTAAATCAACTTAAAAATGTTAAATATATTATGGGAGAAGATGGTGAAAAGGTGGTTTCAAAGGGGCCTCCTGAGCAGGTGCACAAATGCATGACACAGTCAAAGAGGCCACAGGCATTGTTACAAGGTCTGTCTCTAAGTTTATGTAAGTTTACGTAAGTTTATGTAAAAGATGGAAATCATTATTATAACAAGCTTTTCTCTGATTTAACCTATAATCTGTGCGGATTTTTTTTTTTTACTGATCTTTGGTGCTACAGTTTTACCTGTTATTCATTGGAATAGAGCTGCATTTTTAGTCAGACGTTACTATGTAAATATATTTAGTATTTTTAAATATATATATTCAAATATATTTAAAAATACTAAATGCCAGACATCACCGGGACACATCCGTGCCCGCACTGGCACCCGGCACCAGCAGGTCGCTTAATGAACTCAGCAGTGAGGCCAGCTTACCTCCTTTCTGTACAACCCCGTGGTGACAAGACTAGTTGGGGCGTCTCCTCTCACGATGGTCTTCAGCTTCAGTGCCTGTCCAAAGAGCCACAGTGCTGGTGTCTAGTAACACAGTAATATTTCCTACTTCTAAAATATTCTGGCACAGCCTCACAATAAAATAAAACACTTAAGGCCATGTTTTTAGTAATTTGTAAACACATTCATAATGCATTATAATGCATTGATAAAGTATTATAAACATGGCTATAGATATCAAAAGCCATAACACATTATGGCTGCATGTATTTTGCATAATGAATGCTCTATGAAGCTCTCATCTATAATGCACTATAGATAGCTTTATAGCGCAGTACAGAGCAACCTTAATGCTTATACCAACCATTATAATGCATAAGTGTTACAAAAAGATCTTTACATGTTCCAGAAGCTTCTGAAATAGCTCCAATGGTGTATATCGCTTGCTGACATGTCATTCGTTCCGATTCCCCCACGTGTGCCACACCCCCTCGTTTACCTCACATGGAATCCTCTTGTTATCAGCTGGTTGTAGTTCTGTTTAATCAGTTTGGCGTATTTAAGTGTGTGTCAGTATATGTTTCGTGAGTCTGGTCATTAACATCGTGACGTCAGTCCTGCTTGATGCTCAGTGTTCTGGAATGTGTTCTCCCCAAATAAATCCCTGGACTCCTGTGCCTGCTTCCCCGCTCAGTGCCTGCACTTCATGACACTTGCCCTCAGTTCCTAAAAGGTGCATAGGGCTGAGTGAGTGAGATGAAGCACACACGCTCTCCTCTGCAGGCCATGCCGCTCACCTGCCCTATCCTGACAAATTCAGCCTGCCTCGCCTCTTCCTTCTTACGGGCGGACTTTGGTGACTCAGGCAGGACGTCACTGAATGACCGCCGGTTCAGCATGTTCTGGGGAGAGAAGGGAACCTGCAGGGGGGGAGAAGCAGAGATGGAAAAGGGTTCAGCATAGGCTCGCGGCAGCAAGAAACGGCACTGGGACAACATGGTTCTAGGAAAATCAGGAACCAGATCCTGCTGCCAGCAAGCACGGTCAAACACCCCTATAGTATCAAGTATACTTTTGAAAGGAGATTCTTCAGCCATAATTCAGCAAAGTTGAAGCCTGGATCTTTGTGTTGTCCTAAGCAATATCTCATAAACAATGTAACAAGATAAGACACATGCAGTGCAGCACTATCGATTGGCCCTTGTGACTGTGGCTGGTTACTGTAAACCACACAAACCGCAGGGCAGACACTGCAGGGCAGACACTCCAGGGCGAGCACTGCAGGGCAGACACTCCAGGGCGAGCACTGCAGGAAGGACTCAGGGGTTAGTCTGGCCATGAATCTGGCAAATACCTTGTAGAGGTCTGGCATGAGGTCCTGGTACAGCGATCGGATCAGCATGTCTAGCGTCCGCTGCCGCTTCTGTGCAAACGTCGGCGTCTCCAGGGTGGCCTTTTCCCCATTAATTACTGCGCAGAAGGAGACAGAGCCCACCGCCCAGGGCTGGTCGCTTGTTCTATAAGCACTTCCCTGCCTACAGATGTTCCGACACGCGACCCACACTTCCACGCACCCGACTTATTGATCTGCAAAAACAGAGGAACTCCCGCGGCTCTGGCGGAGCATGGCGTCATTACTTACATTTTACTAGCAAAAAGTCCCTGAATTCTTGGTGGTCTGTAAACACTGGCGGGGAGGGAAGGGGGGGCCCAAAAAGCGGCACACTCTCCTCTGAGAATATCTTCAACCTGTGACACGTCAGAGCAGAGGCACTCAGACCGAGTGCCGAATTGGTGCAGTGAGAGAGACAGGCGAAAGCGGCGGATTTAGCTACCTACCTGTAACTGTCATTCTGACTGTTATATCGAACTAAGGCAAAAATATCTACAGGCGGCATTAAGGGCAAACAGCACTATAAAGAGCCGAGAGTATCTTTAATACCAGGTGACCTAAGCCTGAGTAAAATGTTAATATTTCTACAGTAAATCACGTGAAAACGTGCAGCTCTGGGAGTGTGCGCTTGTCAGACGTAGCAGCATCTGCCTGAAGGATACGCGTGAAATGGGATCGGATCATGGACGGCTTGAACGATGTTGAAGCGTCGTCCCCTTCTTGGAACACGATCGTGACAATGTCGTTCCCGATATGTCTCTTCCGCTCCACCTGTGTCGGCGTGCACAAGCACAGGCACACAGACAGAGGCACACGAACAGGGATACAGGCACAGACACAGGGAGACAGGCATAGGGAGACAGGCACACAGACATAGGCACAGGGAGACAGGTACAGGGAGACAGGCACAGAGAGACAGGCACAGGGAGACAGGCATACAGACAGAGGCACACGAACAGGGACACAGGCACAGGGAGACAGGCACAGGCACAGAGTGACAGGCATAGGGATACAGGCACACAGACACAGGCACACGCACAGGGACACAGACACAGGGAGACAGGCACAGGGAGACAGGCACATGCACAGGGACACAGACACAGACACACAGACACAGGCACACAGACACAGGCACACAGAGACAGAGAGCAAGAAAATTACATATAAATCTGTGCAAAAGAAAGATAAAAATTACAGCACCAGAAAAAAGACATTCAAACAAATGCTAATGTAATATCTAAAGTAATTAACTGACTGTATTTTCTAACAGTACATGCAAACGTTTGATGGCATGGCAATATGTACAAAACACACAGCCATTTAAAACAGAAATATTTTTAAAGGGTATTAAACTAAACTCTCTGGGAAAAAAATAATTTCCAGTTCAAATGAAAGGGGCTGGAATGTCACCTTTGCTGTTCTTTGGCAGAGACATAGTCCGCCAACACAAATAATATGTAATTACAAAAGGGACGTTTTCAGTGAATGTTGAATTTCAATTATTACTGCATTAGGCAGCGATCCCATTGCTAGAACATAAATAAGATAAATTGTTATTCATAAGAAACAAACTTCTTGGCACTCCTTGAGATAACAAGCTGACTCTAGGTCTATTCTTCATTTTGTTTAAACAAATCAATATGAATTACAGTTCATATCCTGAAAAGGCAGGTTACAGGAAATTTAGATTCTTATTGACTTTATAAGCTTATTTTACACACTGCAGAGCTGTTTATACCCTACATGAGGTTGTCTCACCTTTATTTGTATGTTTACCTGGTTATTTATTAATTGCACATAATCGACTGGGAAATAAAAGGAGTCTGATTTGACAGTCCAACTCTGAGCAATGACTCCAAATGCGATTCCCGTATTGGCTGTTCTGTCTTGTTGAGGGTGTTTCTGAATTCATTGCTATGTGCATCAACCAACCAAGTACAAAGAGTCACAGTTACAAAATATTGGTCTGGATTTGTACTTTCTGGACCTGAACTATCCGTCTCTGATGCTAGTGGAGGCTGCACCGTATATCCATGCATTTAGGTTGGTTGGGGTCAAAGACACTCCTGTGATCAGAGGGATCTGCCATATGGCTGGATTAAGGCAGAGTGAAAAGTTGGAAACATCGAAAAAATGTTAAGAATACCAATAAAAGAGTGATTAATAAAAAATTAGTTCTTTGGCAGCGAATGGAGATCGGCCTTTTCAGGGCTGCATTGCACAACTTCTGTACTGCACAATGAAAGTATGCAATGGAATGAAATTCCATCTTATGTCAACAACTCAAATCAATGCGACTCAAAAGGCAATCCAATAAAGGTGTCACAGAGAACCTCGCGCCGTCCAAGTGAGCTTCAGTGTTCCACATAATCAGTGGAATCAGACTAGCAACAGTGACTCACACCGGTAACCATGACCACCAGGAGACAGGCTCCCTTGTAGCACAGAGTTTTGTTTTTGCCTGTGCAGCATAGAATTGTGGGTAATCACAAACTCACCTGTTGCTTGTTTTCCTTGGAGTATGGCAACATGGTGGACACGTGGAACATGAGCTCATGGCCCTGGTATACGGTGTAAATGGAGTGTATTCCTGTAGTGTCATCTATGAGTAGAACAAATGGGAAACACTGTGAAATGAAGACTCCATATGCGGATCGTTTCTGAATTTGACAGTTATGAGGCTGGGGGGTGCAGACTCTTACTTTTTGTGTCCAGGCCCCCTCTGTATCCCGCCCATCCTTGTAGTGAAATTGTGTCTCCAAGAAGGTTCAGGAACTTGTTAAAGTTTTCACTTCCGGTTTCTGCATCAAACGAAAATGCTTCTTATGAACTCTGTCCTCTACTGTGAATCAAAGCTTCCACTAAGGAACAGGTTTAACAATCCTACAGTAAAGGGGTTTTGTTACCAGTGAAGTTGGGAATTTCTATTACCATTACCATTACCATTCCCATTACTATGCAAGTACCAGTCACACAACTGCACACAGCTGTTTTGGTTTCTGTTTTAGCGATGCTGTTCACCTCATAGTAAAAGGATACAATGAGGCAATGAAGTAAAACTGTACACAGTGAATACTGCAGTGCTTAACATCTCAGTATTCTCTCAGATTTTGGACTTTTCAAAATAGCCTTCTTTTGCTTTGCTTGTCTAAAGTGGTCAAGAGACATATCTGACAATATGTAAATGTACTTAATAAGTTGACCGCTGGATGTAAAAAGCCATAAATATAGGACTTACCGTTGCTAAACATCTCATCATCTGTGAGCTGTCCGTCTTTGGCATACAGCACACCAAATTTGAAGTTTACAGATCCCTAGAAAAACAGTTTGCATCTATTTACACCTGTATTTGAAAAACATCTTTTTAACAAACAGAAAAGGGGGGGCAACACAATGGCAGTGCTTAGGCTTCTTTCAGATTACGCATTTGTCAGTAGGTAACCATCCATTTTCCTTAACCACTTATGCAGTACAAACTTCAGGCGAGTTTCTGGAGCGTCTGAAAAACCTCAGGGCAGCTGACACCCCAACAAAGTGCTATTTTATCAGGGCTCAGGAACACGACAGGCAGCTTGGACCATAAGAGGAAACCAAAGTGCGCAAAATTAATGTAAGCAAATGCAGGACAATCTCTACACATGGTACAGGAGTTGATCCAATGCCATAAAATCAGTTTCGTTCTATACTCTACTTTTCTGTGCTGTGCTGTGCTGTGTTGTGCTGAGCTGTGCTGTGTTGTGCTGAGCTGTGCTGTACTGTGCTGTGCTGTACTGTGTTGTGCTGAGCTGTGCTGTGACATCATCTCCCCTTGGCCTAATGTCACTGGGAACTTTTCAGACATTTCACTCAGATCACTGCGATCCATGACTGCTTATCCCAGTCACTGCGATCAAAACCACAGAAACACAATGCAAACTGAGAGGATGCTGAATATTAAGTTTCAAAAGTGCCTGCACCTTTAATGTTGTTACACAATTTGTAATTTCAATATAACATCCAAATGTCAACCAAACCAAGTAGTCGATAGGAGACCTAAATACCTCCTAAATAATTTATGCAGACTAAATTTAGAAATGTGAAAGGTTTCTGTGGTAAATCAGACCTAAGAGGAGCATTAAGGGTAACACTTTCTGTCAAACTCTCATCTATAATGCACAACAGATAACATCAGAATGACCCAGCAGTACGGTGTGAATGGAGTGTATAAGAGTTAAGGATGCTTTGCACTGCAATACATTTTGAAAATTTCAGTTGTTTTTGGGTGTTTCATTGTGACAAATGCATACTTATATTAATAATGCTATGTAATAATACTTCAAAAGCCTTGTATCAAAGCTTTTGTAAATGAGTAAAATATTGCAAATTACACAAAATGCAAGAACAGAAATGATAAAGATGTTATTTTTCCTGTGTTCTTCGTGTTTCTCTCTTTTGCAGGGTGGAGACCTCAAGCAGGCATAGGCGGTGACTCTTAATTGCCCAATCGGGCCTCTAGGGGGCATTAGCGGCTGCTGGCCTGCTCTGTGTGTGTCATCTCCTGACCAGCACCTTTTGGATAGTTTAGCAACTACTCATTTTTCAATACTTTTCCTTTAACATTCCATTCCTACTGATGTCTTGCTTATGTTGAAATTTCACTTTATTTTTCAAAAAACCTTATTAGTTGAGTCGTATCCACCCATGGTCTCCATTTAGATGTTGTAATACCCAGAGCCAGGGTTCCCCGATTTCGGTACTGGAGAGCCAGTCTGTGACACAGTTTGCAGATTTCCCGGCTCAGACACACCCACTAAACCTGGTTATTAGCTAGTGAGCTGAATAAGGTGAGTTCGAGCAGGGAAATCTGTAAACTGTGTTGCAGATCAGCCCTCCAGGACTGGGATTGGGGAACCCTGATGCAGGCTATTAAATACCATAAGCAAATATAAATTTGGACTTTAAGATATCAGGAAATGTTACCTCTTGTTCCTCCAGCACCAGCAGGTCCTGCCGAGAAATCGCATCATCATCACCACATTGTTACAAACAGTTTGTTCCGGTTACATTTCGGTGGTTTTTTCCTCTTTAATGGCTGCATCTGTTACTTATACATTTGCTACAGCCACTGCCATACAGAGTTATTCCCCATCAATTTGCATGTGACCAGTAAGAACCATGTTTGAATACAGGAATGCAGTGACTCCTCAACATTAGACAGACAAACGTGGTGTTGGGCCTGACTCTCACCTTCTGGATCTCTGGGTTGAGTATTTCCCTGGGGGCCTTCTCAAACCTGTCAAGATTCATGGCACTTTGAAGGGAAACAGGAGAATCAGAGTGAGAGTCAGAGCAGACATTCACAGAATACCGAGGCAGAGGATCTGGCTGGTGAGTCAGGAATGGCCTTCGCTGCTGCCCGTGGGTGACTGTGACCTCACTGAAGTGTTTGTGTGAATGGATACTTGAACCCGATTAATTTTTAAAGAACAGGAGGTCAAACGTACGTTACTCTCCAGTTAGCTAGAAATTGCTGGAAATTTAATTTCCTATAAAACATACTTAAAATCCGATTAGTATGACATGGGTGAGAACAGACAAGAGTTTCAGGAGTCAACATGAGATGATGTTGAGGCAGACATTAAACTACAAGTATATTACATTAATGAAACTAGATTGTCTGCATGACAACAGTGTTTTCCCCTGACCCCTCTTCACCCCCCCCCCCCCCAGTCTTCATACTTCATAATGCTTCATTCCGTCATACTGTCCATGTAGCATACCGCAGTGTATGTTGTTTTGTACAATCAATTACCAATATAATATGTAAAATACTAACTCTTCTAAGCAAAACTGAAAAATATTACACTTACCTTAAAATGGACTTGACGGATAGTGTTTTTGTGGGGCTGTAAGGAAGAGAGATCTTGAGCGTTCCCTGTGGAAGACGGATATACAGAATCTACATTTAGGAACATTCCTTCTCTCATGTCATTGAAGAATCACCCAGGATTTTTGATTCCCAGATAGCCCACAAAATTCCGTTTTGACTGTACCACACAGTGACAGTAAATTATGAGACGTGGACTCAAATGTAAATTTTAGTAGCAGGCCACTGTTCAACCAGAACATGGGCATTATGAGAAATAATGCTTTTGGTTATCTTTGGTTATCTTTTCTTTCTTCCTTTTACCCAACAACACCATTGAGATGCACATACTATCTCTTTTGCTCTTCCTGAGTGTTAAAATTTAGCTTCCTCTGCTGCCCCCAGGAAGACCAGCTCCCTCTTTCAGTCTGGTTCTTCCCAAGTTTTCTTCCTTCCTGCTACTGTTGCCTCTAAGCCCACTGGGGGTTTTGAGTGGGACAAATGGAAAGAACTTTGATACGATATAATGTTGTGTAAATGCGCTATACAAATAAAATTGAATTGAATTAAAACATTGTCAAGAAATAGTTAGAGAGAACAGTGTCAGGCATGAGAATGCATGTAAACTGTTTAAGTTCATTATTTTTAATTTTAAAAGTCCCCCAGGATTTCCTTTAGTAATATGTCTTGTGCCATAAACACTGCTGCATAATAACCGTGAAGCGTTGCTTCAGCAATGATAAGCCAGGCGCCACTATTCACACGGTGGGGATACAATACAGCTACAACAACTAGGGAACTCCACCTGAGTGTGGTCATGTGATACAGCAGAGTAGCAGCACTTGGGGGATCCATCTTGATCACCATCACTGCATGGCTTTTGCAAGATACCATTTCCTTTTAAATAAGACAATGTGCTTCTCATTTATGAGGCTTAAAAATTCAAAAATTTAAAGGTGACTGGAAATTTTATAGTATAAAAATAAAATGTGTGCATTTCGGGTTCCCTGGATTTATTACTTCTACAAAAAAGTGCGAGGGATTGCAGTCATGCAGAATTTGGCACATTCCCGTCCTCCGTCCTTGTTTGTTTATCGCACGTACAGCTGTGCTTTCGATGTTTGCTTCATCCTCCTTTTTACATCCATGGTACTGGCAGGGTTTCCATACCAGAAATAGAGGGGGAGCGGAGCATCTCTCTCTCTCTCTCTCTCTCTCTCATTTCATCTTTCTCTGGGCATCCTCCATAATTATTTAGCGTGAAATGGCAGAAGGGAGAATTAAAGAGGAACTGAAAAACATGAACACCCACTGCAGAGTGGGATTTATCTGGGGATAAATCCCACAGAGCTATACGCACGTGTGTGTGTGTGTGTGTGTGTGAGTCACACAACTCGATATATTAATATATGCATAAAAAGGATGCCTAGCCTGTGTGTCAGCACTTTTGCTGGGAGCCCCTTTGCTGGCGTACGCTGCTGAACAGGCACCAACGCGGTGCAGTAATTGCAGCTGTGAGAAAACAGCCCTCGCAGCCGCCATGCACACTGGATCACGACACACAATGCTACTGACTTGGGAGGACACGCCGTATGTATCTATCTTAAGGTCTCACTCTGGCTTTGTGCCCTTGTGGAGCACAACATACTGACTAATTTCTGATCAGTGTAAATCCAGCTCTTCATTCAGCAAGCGTTTTACAATGAGTGGACACATTACAAAAACATTTTTACAGAAACATAATAAACTTCTAATTGCTAAATGATGTTTATTGACATAGGCTTAGACAATGGCTGCTGATGGTCTTTGCAGTCTCGTTAAAGGTAAAACTGCATTTCTCGGTCAGTCTCTCACGTTCACCTGACTGAAGTTGCTCACCGTTTTCCTCCACAAGATGGCCCGGTACTGGGGCACGCGCTGGTTGTTCTGATCCGACAGAACCACTGACAGATAAAAAGGGTTCTTTTCAGCATCTGTTCCAACGTAGTTCTGGTGTACTGAGTAATGGGGAACAAACAACAGCGACAGAACAATATGAACAACAATAAAGCTTCAGCTTGTTTGCAGGAGTGTGTGAAGGCAGAAGCTCTCCGTCATTGTTGTGCTGTGGGCCAAAAACTGTAGGAATAAATTTTGAAAGAAAAATAGAGGAAATTTCAATAAATTGGCTCGACCCTTTCTGTGCAAGGAAAGGCGAACTTTTGAGAAAATACTTTGCACAAACAACTATCACTGTTGCCAAACTCAACCACAGTCTAGGATCTGACGACATTTTTAAAGAACTGGGGCTGAAATTCGGTATTCCTCAGCTCAGTTGGCAAGGCAACATATTCATCCTGAAAGAAAGGACACCCAAATCCAATTAAAATCAAGAGTGTGTGTTCTTGGTCTCCACATAAAAGGTATTCATCCTGATTTTATCAATTAACTGGACAAAATGTGCCCTCCTGTCCCTTCTGTGCTCTTGGAGAACAACAGTGCAGCTGGACGATAATGCATTTTTAATGACCATCATTAAGCTCTGTGCCAACTGACTATTGCCATGTTGACAAGATTATTGTAAGAGGAGATCCTCATATTTTAATTGTGTTAGATTGGAGTGGTAGGTCTGCCTAGTCTCACACTCTACTATGGATATTAAACCTGAATGTAATTCAACATCGTGACTCACCAGCAAGGGCTCTAAGCATATTTTAAAACATTTCCAAAAAGAATATATCATAATATTGTTTGACAATTCCTTTCTGTATGCAGCTGTAGCCAGTGTGGCAGCATTGCGTTGTGGGATGTCTGAGCAGTGTGCAGTGAGCGATTTTGGTATATCTTATGCAAATCAGGTGTTCTAACCATTTGGTTTCACTAAAATGTTGCAAATAAAAAAAGCAAGTTACTTTTTGAAATGTGTGTTTATAGTTTATATCTGCTGAAAACCTAAAACTTGTATTGCGACCTATGCTTTGAAGGGAACTAGCATAAGTGAAAGATTCTACGAAGACCCAGAGAATATAAAACAAAACGTTAGGAAACAAAAATTGCTGTCTGAGCCACGTTTCATGAGCCACCCTTTCCTGGGCTGTACAGATCGTCTTCACAGACGTTAACACAATATGATTTCTCAGGTGTAATCATGTTGCCATATAAGTGTAATTTGTGTGACTGTATGTGTTGCGGCACCAAAAGGCCTAAATGCTTTGAATTTTACCTCTGTTAAGCATTTAACAATCCAATTGACTCCATTGTCTGATTTAATAAACATTATATTATCCCTTTCTCTAGAGAAACTAAATGTGTTCAGACAATTCTATAGTTAAACCAGCTAAAGAATTGTGATTAGGCTGGGGAGTAAAGGCTTAGGGTTTGAGAGTAAGGGGAGACAAGCTTTCTAAAGTCATTTTTTCTTAAATCCTCACTAAAAATTATTCAGATTTTTGCTTTCTTCCAACTAGACCATTTCATAAATGCATATCAATGCAAAGAACCACATGCAGACTTAAAAATAGCCAGTGTCTTGGCAATCAGAGAAAACTAGAATTGAGGACAGAATCACCAGTTAATTTGCTTTCTCTGGATGTCGTCTCCTGGCTACAGTTGACCAACAGCACAGCAAACAAAGAAGCTCCAGGCCCATGTACGCAGCATCGCTGAGAAATGCTTGTGTTATTGTTCTGCTGCAGTGATAAACATACCTGTCACAACAGCAATCAGTTTATACTTCAGGTAATAGAGACATTGCTGCTGTGGTCGTTGTAAGGCTACACTGCACAATTTGGTCTGGCCATCACTACTGAAAGATGCATTTATACATTATCCATACTGGTGCTTTCTACAGTATATATCTGTTGCATAGTTAATCTTCAATGCTCGTGGGAGTTTAGCTTACACAAAAATGTTCTGAGGGCAGAATGAAAAATGATTGGTTTAGAGAGTTTACCAATCAGATAGAAGAGGAGGTGGGACCAAACAATCAGACTTCTTGGTCCCACCTCCTTTAGTGGCTTGGACTCACCTCCTCTATAATCTGATTGGTCATCTCTCTGAACCAATCATTTTTCCTTCTGCCCTCAACATTTTTGTGTACGTAAAACTCCCAAGAACATATTCAATGCAGTAGGTGGCCGTCAAATAAATAATAGTTAGCTAAAGCTTTGATTGTGCTGGGGACAACAATGTTTTTTAATCAAATACGTTCAGATACATAAAACCAAAGGCATCACAATTATGACATCAATCACTGCCACTATATGGTACAAACTTGGATTCTAACAGTATATTATAAACAACAACAATAATAAAAATTCATACACATGTGTAAATGAGGCTACTGTTCACATTACTGTTTCAGCCTAGATTTAGTAAACCAAAGGCAATTAAAATCTGTGCTGGTGTTGCTAGTTGCTGCAAGAATTAAGTGCATGTGAGTCCTCCCCTGAAATATTAAAGCTGCAGACTTTGTGATGAATAGCAGGGCATTTTTAACTGACAGTTCCTGGCAGTTCCAGTAGCAATGCGTTTACTGCTCTTGTGAATGGTGGCAATAATTTATATTGTTGGACAACCATGGAACGACACTGATGCTGCCACAGATGTCAGTCTGCAAAATATAAAACAACCTTAACTGGTGCCAAATTATCCAGCCGGATCCATCGGATGGATATGGTCAATAATAATGTGTGCGATACAGTATAGGTTCCAGGGCTGCAGAAAATAAGGCCAGCTGTCCACATGCACATACATGCGTAAAACCACTTAAAGGAATTCATGCTTGTTCTGGTCCTACGGTTATTACCGCCTCAGAGAGCTACCTTTAGCGTGACCTCCAGAAAAAAAGCCCACATGCCATCCATCCATTTTCCAAACCACTTATCCTACTGGGTCGCGGGGAGCCCACATACCTTTTGGACTTATTTATTTTTCTTTAATGGGTTATTGTCATGCCCGGCTCGTCCGCTCCTCCTGTGTGCCACGCCCCCTGCTTACCCACGTGTGTTTCCCGGATCGTACCCAGCTGTGTCCGTTTGCTTTCAATCAGTCTTGTGTATTTAAATCCTGGTCTCCCCAGTTTTCCTTGTCTGTCATTGATGTTTGTTTGCGTGAGATCCCCGGTCTTGTTATTAAATCCCTGGTTTACCCCGACTTCTGCCTGTCCGCCTGCTTCCTGCCCATTCGCCTCGCACGATCGCCGCTCTGCCCGCGATCGCTGCCGATCTTCCGTGACAGGTTATAAAATTAACTTGTTCAAGAATGGGTCAAACGAATAGTTTCTCTTAACAGACATATAACATATAAAAAAACTTTCTATACATTTATAATGAATACATGGAAAATAAATAACAGTATAGGAGGTTGGACAAACTCACCTTTCCCTAAGAAATACTTGAAGAACCATCTGGTGTGGTATTCTGGGTTCTCCAGGTGGACGTCTGTTCTTCTCCATGTTCCTGGGGTATAGTCTGTGATCTACAATCACAAACAGTACATAAAATGCTCCACATGTGACCTTTAAAGATGCAAACATACGTGCCGAATAAATAACAAATTGTTTAAATAATTGCAAAATTTAAAATTGTGCCGGAATTTCCAAATTTCGTGGCAGCGCGTAAGTTAGTTCCTAACTCTGATGTTTGTTTTTCATAGGAGCTGATGTTTGGGGGGAGGAGAGGGAGGTAGATGCGCATACATACATATTCCTGATACAGTAACACCGGCTCGTTTGCTAGCGGACTGCAGGAGGCTGAGTAGAACATAACAAACCTTTTGGAAGAGACTATGCAGAGTGGCAGGCCTGAGCTTCACACAATTCAGTCCTATTTTGAAGGACCAGTTATCTCAGCTCTCCACATTGCTATGAAAATTCAGGCTGTTTTTTCCCCTAAAGTGGACCTTCCCCAGCACAGAAAAGGTACACACTGTCATAATGGAGATTCTTACGTTCCAAAGACATGCTGATCATTTTATAATATATATGATACATATAACATGTAATTCGATAAGGAGAAAGTATACATCTGTAAATAAACAAAGCCTATCTGAAAATAAACCCCCAACATCTTGACACTTTCTGTGGAAATCAGTATCTGCTCAATTTTTCCAGCACAGTAGATGATCAGGTGCTTCTTAGTTCTCTGAACATATACAATGTTTTGAAGTTTATGTGTTACTTACTCAAACATTCATTCTTCTGAAGTTTATTCAAATCCCCTGGTAAGTAACACCACTTCTGCATTGATTGTAAACTTGGCTCTGAACATGATTGATTTTGGATTCAGTCCAACCTTAACAGATGATCACAGCATTTAATACTCTTTTCCTCCAAAAAGGTAGCTTGGTCTTGCTGCATAGTTGACATTATAATCAAAACTACACATTTTCACATATTTTTACCCTGTTTAAGGTATATGTTTCACAGATGCAATTCAGATTACGTGCCTTTTATTTGGGTACAAATGAGTCTCGACCTGGCCACCAGAGGGAGCCGAGGGACAACTTCATATTTTCAAGCACTAGTTCACCTACTTACTAATTAATTGCCTAATTAGCAGACAGTCCCTATATCTGTGTTGAGATAGGGCCCCTATTTAAATTTCACCCCACGGCACTTTCCGGTTACCTGTTTTGAATGCCGCTGTTGTGGTTGAATGCTTTTTCGTGTTTCCTCATCAATAAAGGATCTGCTTTTTGGACATGATTTAGTTGTGCATTGCTCCGGAGTGAGAAAAGTGAATTAAAATTTGATGCTTATCCCAGTTTCATCAAAACTTTCACAGAGAGGGCTACAACTCTTCAACTGTGTACCCAACTTACACTGAGAGCAGACAGACTTCCAGGGTCCGTGTGACAATATGAATCCAGCAAGAGCATCTTCATGTGCTGGATCGACACTCAAAGGAACATGCTGGGAAGTCCTCAAGAGCATCTGCAGGAGCTCCTGAACATTGTTAAGCAATTGGCTGAGTCAGCTCATCATGTCTATTCTTGTTTTGATTTGGAAAGTCAATTATGCTCAACTGATACTCCATCTGGACCAAGGTGATCTGAACTCACCCTATTCCCAGCTCATTAAGAACCTCGGGTCCTGGACCTCCAGATTCATCGGACCATAGAGGATCCTTCAGGCAAACCGTTTACCACTTTTCCTATTTCCTATTAACCCCTCTGCAATCTCCCTCGGATGTGGTGGTCCTATTTATACAGCGAGAAGAGTAGATTCCTATCACAGTGACTGGGGCACTCAATACTTAGTTAACTGGAAGGGTTATAGCACTGAGGAGTGGTGTCCAATTTCTGATATATCCTGGATCTAGTACCTCAACTATCACCATCCTGACTGTCCCGGACCATCAGGGGACGGTCCCAGAAAAGGGTGTGATATCCCAACCTGACCACCAGTGGAAACCAGGAGACATCTTCTTGCTCCAGCTAATCTATTTACAGTACTTGCTGAATTAGGAGAATACCTACACCAGTGCTTCATCAGATTCTCCATTTAAGTTACACCTATGAATGATGCACATCTTGCTCAGTATTGGAGGTTACCTGCAAGTTCTCTTTTGGAAGTGAAAATTTAGTTTATCCTCTGTGATTTTGGATCTATTTCCACGTTCCACAAAAGGTGAATTTCTGCCTGGTGACCTTCTGCCACTTGAAGGCCATGTAGCTCTTCTCAGAATGATTCCTACTTTAATAAATGCATATCTACAATATATCACCTCAATTAGTTGTTCAGACACAGGCCAGTGGGCTTCCTTAGAGGAGGACTTCTGCATGTGTCCTGACACCTGGCTTGTAGCATCTGGTTTCTATGCACCACACTACAGTCATCAATGCAGTCATCGTAACCATTTTTACACAGTTAAGCTTTATCACAAGTCGCAACGAGAACGAAAGGTAGGAGGCCCAGAATCTGATGGAGACTCTCAATAGAGACGCAGCTTCATGGGCTCACAGAGCGCGTGTACAATGGCATGCAGCGCTTCACTGTGGCTGAAATCCACTGTTTTCTCTCCGCCTATTATGTCTCATTCTGCCGCAGGCTTGCAATTCAGTCCCTGCCATTAAAGGCCATAAAGGCAGGATTCGGAAGAAGTCAGAGGAATGCACTGTCTTTCATCAGTCGTTTGCCCTTTCGACAAGATTGACGGGCAATTTTCCATCCGCAACCACCAGCACACCGAAGGAAGATCTTTTAGGGGAAAAAAACACACAAGATGATTGAGTATTACGGTTTCTTTTGTGGTAGAACGATGGCTTGCCTTGCATAGTCTGCATTTTCTTTTCAGTCTTCAGTTTTCCTATGACACCAGAGAAAGACCACACTTCTGCGAGCATCCTAACTGTCATGCTTATTTCATGTTGAGCCAAGGAAACCCCCATAATGCAGGAGCTATATTAACCTCCCTAGCAACAGTGATTCACTCTGATATATATAAAGCGTAAGAACAGTTTTTCGTTCCTTATATTTTGTTTGTGAGCAAAGGGGAGGCAGGGAAATAGCTTGGGGTTAAAAAAATCAACATTTTGATAAATCTGTTACAATAAATCTGTTATAATACCATTTTCACAGCAAAAATGACAGCATACGTTAGTGACAATGGCATTGTGACTTGTGGAGTTTGCATGCTGTCCTCATGGGGCGTAAGTTTCCTCTGGCTCTGTCTGTTTCTATCCGAGACTTAAAGACGGACAGCGAGGCTAACTGCAGTCCACAGGTGCGGTCATGCCAGTGCAAAAAACCACGCCATCTTTGCAGTGCCAAGCGAAAGTGGGTGTGGCATATTGTTTTGTTTCAAGACAGTGTTGGTGCAGTGATGTTAATAAGGAATATTAACAAGTCACATTCAGTTTGCCTTTAAAATATCTATTTGAAAACTGCTTACAAAATTGTTTCCTTGTACTTTGCCAGGCAGTATTGGTGAAATGAGTAGCACTCAGTGCATATTGTAATATTAGCCTTCTAGCCTGATAAGCTAGGTGTGACGCATACTACTTAGTGATGTTATAAAAAACCGTAATAAGCTTTTACCTGTCAGACCTGTTTGAATGCTCACTGCCCGTCATGCAGCTTTTCTCCTGTTTTTACATTGACAATCGACCGTTATAAAGCACTGTTTGCCCCATTCTCCCATTTTGTCCGACAGCCGATGAAGCTGAAAGGTCAGCCCCTCCCACACTGCACCTGATTGGCTGAGCTATGCAAATTCATGGGGCAACCCCACCCACACTGCACCTGATTGGCTGAGCTATGCAAATTCATGGGGCAACCCCACCCACACTGAGCCTGATTGGGTGAGCTATGCAAATTCATGGGGCAACCCCACCCACACTGAGCCTGATTGGGTGAGCGATGCAAATTCATGTACCCTGTGCTGCCTGTGGTAGGTTTCGGGCCACTCAGTTACACGGAGTAATGAATACGTTGTAATATAGATGGCTGGATAGATGGGTGAATTGTCAGAGAGAAGAAAAGAGCCATATAAATCGACTTCCTTTGTCAGGGTTCTCCGGGAACAAGAGGAGACTATGTCAACACAATGCTGGGAGAATCCAGAGAGGAAACGCTAAAGCTAACGAAAGCCAGGTCACACTGAGGGGCCTGGGGTTACGGTCTGCTTAGAGTGGATTACAGGACGGCAACACTAGTGCCTCGCTCCTCTAGTCCCACCTGTAGTACACATGGTGAATGCAGGTTAAGCATGTTACGCTGCTCTCCTCCTACTGTCCAAAGACACATACTGATTTACGATAATATTTTGACTTCACGATAGCAGGCATCAGTTTGAATGTTGACATGTTCCCAGCTACTACAGTATATGGTGCCAATGCTTCCCGTGTCTGTAATGATCGCAAGCGGAAAATTCTTACACAGTGTTTAACAATGTACCATTCAGTGTTTTTTTTCTGTATTTAACCAAATTTTCCCAAGCATTTTATGTCTAATATTCCTAATAAATGCCTAAGTATGTCATATCATCTAAATATTTGACTTACGATAGATTCATTAGAACGTAACCCCATCAGAGGTCGGAGAACATCAGTACTCTCATTTTAGTTAAGTTTCAATAGCAAAACAAATGGACAGCTTCTGATCACTGAATGCCTGTCAACCCTATACCCTTCTGCTAGGACATATGCATGCATGACTATGCTGCTCCTGCTAGCCCAGAGCAAGTTGCATGTCTCACCAATCCTGGTCCGCTGCCACCAACTACCAGCTGGAACTTGTACCACATTCAAAACCCTGGGACTGGCATGAGGTAAGTGAAGAGCCCCACCGTATGTACGATTCCTCATCAAACCCCACAGCCAGTCCAGATAATTGCGGCCCCGCCAACATCAGGACATCTGACTGTTTCATGATTGTTGACCTATAGATACATCTGTTTATTTTTGGCCTTGGTCCCTGTGTATTTATTAATGTATGTGCTGCCTTATAAGTTTCATTACATACATACATTTAGAAGTTTCGATCTGTCAGCTACATCTCTAGGTGTGAATACTTAGAAAAACCCATCAAAGACATTTTTATTTTCAATATCATCTGCCTTCGCCCACGTTTCTCCAAGTCCTGGTCTGCGCCAGCAAACATTATGTCTTCCCATATGGCAGAAGCTCGTCTGATACATCCTCCCGTCAGCCAGTTGCTGTTTGTCATGCTGAAGGAGCGCGTAGCTTGCCGTGTGGGCGATTCGCAGTGCCCATGCGCATCCCTAGAAGGGGTCTTACACAGCAGATTTCCATTCTCTCCCTTCTCCAGTGAAGCCATAGCAGTGTCTTGCCGTTTATAAGTGATGGATGATAAAGTCCCATGAGAAGAAAAGTAAGAGACACTAGTGGCCTGGAAGTATATCTCCTGGTCTGGTGAATTTCGATTTCTGTTGTTACGCACTGAAGCGAGGACTGGATTATGGAGAAAACCACATGATTCCATGTATTCATGCTGGTGATGTAAGGTGGTGTGAGTTGTGTTTTTATGTCACATTTGAAGCCACTTAATAAACGAGAAGAAACATTTAAAAGCCACAGGACATCTGAGCATTGCCACCTGTCATGAGCCTCCCATCATGGCAGTAGAGTACTTGAAAATCGATTTTTCAGTAGGATTAATGCCCTTCACCAGAAGACTATCATCAGTTTGAAGAAACACAAATTTACCTTAATGAAACTGCCATCCACCAGATTTCAATACAACAGGGTACCTGGTGGAACAAGCCTTCTGGAGCCACGAAAACCATGAGAAGCGCTGGAATGAGCGCTGGCCCGGCATCTCCGTGAGTGCTTGAGGCACCTTGGTGAGTCTGTGCCCCAGTGAACCAAGGATACTGTGAGCACTGATGTGTCAAACCATGATGCTGGAGACATGGTGACATGCAGTGCTTTACCCCCTGGGACACTGCATTCCCCATGACACAGGACAGCCACTGCAGTGCTTTACCCCCTGGGACACCACATTCCCCACGACACAGGACAGCCACTGCAGTGCTTTACCCCCTGGGACACCGCATTCCCCACGACACAGGACAGCCACTGCAGTGCTTTACCCCCTGGGACACCGCATTCCCCACGACACAGGACAGCCACTGCAGTGCTTTACCCCCTGGGACACCGCATTCCCCACAACACAGGACAGCCACTGCAGTGCTTTACTCCCTGGGACACTGCATTCCCCACAACACAGGACAGCCACTGCAGTGCTTTACCCCCTGGGACACTGCATTCCCCACAACACAGGACAGCCACTGCAGTGCACGACAGACATCTTAAACCCCAGAACAGAAACTCATGGCCGTTTATGTTGCATACAACTTGCCATTAAGATTTAAGCAAAGTTTAAGTAAACTTAGCATTTTTCCTTGCTGGGCAGATATTTGCAAGTCTGAATTATACTTTCCAGTTTTAAATGTTTGTTGTTTTCTGTGACAGTGAGTCAGTTCTCCTGTCAAAATTCTATAGGCTGTTCTTCTTAGTACTGCTTTGTAATTCAGAAAAGCACATGTGGGCGGAGTTAAACATTTCAATAACCGCATCTCGCTGGACAACATCGCAGTGCCTCTGCCCTCCATCTCGAGACCAGGAAATGGATCCTGCTGCTAAATCAGGCCGTCTGCGTGACGGAAGGCTTAACAGCTTATCAATAACGAGCAGTAGAAATCAGGCCTGGAGACACTGGCCTGACAGATGGCCTATTACGCTGTGACTTAGGGGCTGCAGTGGCGAGCTCTCACGCAGGCTCCCAGGGACGTGATGGTAATCAGGGAGCACAGCCCTCATTAGCATGCCGGACGGAGGCCCAGCAATGATGGGTGCCGGGTGAGGAGACCAGGGCTGGGGATATGAGTCAGCCGTCCCCTCCGCAGTAACGGGCTTGCAGTCTCTGCACGAGGCATGCTTCACCCGCTCCCCCGTGCACTGCTTCTTTCCTGCCTTTGCGTCAGACTGACAAGGGGCCGACCTATCGGATGTCAGGGAAATACCTGTGCTGTGCCATGCCAGCTTGCCTCTACGTGGATGGAATCCTTCCTGCAACTCTGGGTTTCAGGAAAGTCCTACTTTAAAAGAAGCCAAAGATGAACATAGCTGGCGCAATCAGATTTTTATTTTTCTGTACATGGCACAACAATTACAGCATTAAGTGTTTAAAATGTCGCCGTTTAACATTTGATTCTCAATATTGTCACCGGAAGCATAGTGAGCAAGGAAATTAGGGAGCATTTTCATCACATTAACACTTATTGCTGCTACGTGAAACACATGCTGTAGCTAATGAGAAAGCCGTGGCCGTATTCTCTTCCAGATTCACTCCACACATGTCACATCAGACGCGACATTGCATGCCAACATCCCCTACAGCCTGGGAACCTTACTGAAGCCCAGATTCACCAAAGGAACTACCGGGCCTGGGAACCTTACTGAAGCCCAGATTCACCAAAGCAACTACCGGACCTGGGAACCTTACTGAAGCCCAGATTCACCAAAGGAACTACCGGGCCTGGGAACCTTACTGAAGCCCAGATTCACCAAAGGAAGTACCGGGCCTGGGAACCTTACTGAAGCCCAGATTCACCAAAGCAACTACCGGGCCTGGGAACCTTACTGAAGCCCAGATTCACCAAAGCAACTACCGGGCCTGGGAACCTTACTGAAGCCCAGATTCACCAAAGCAACTACCGGGCCTGGGAACCTTACTGAAGCCCAGATTCACCAAAGCAACTACCAGGCCTGGGAACCTTACTGAAGCCCAGATTCACCAAAGGAACTACCGGGCCTGGGAACCTTACTAAAGCCCAGATTCACCAAAGCAACTACCGGGCCTGGGAACCTTACTGAAGCCCAGATTCACCAAAGCAACTACCGGGCCTGGGAACCTTACTGAAGCCCAGATTCACCAAAGCAACTACCGGGCCTGGGAACCTTACTGAAGCCCAGATTCACCAAAGCAACTACCGGGCCTGGGAACCTTACTGAAGCTCAGATTCACCAAAGCAACTACCGGGCCCGGTTCCAGCCTCGATGCCTATGCTGCCATACAAAGGCTGTACCTGCATATTTTACCAAAACCGAGATATGACCAAAATCACATAGGCTGTTTTTTACTGTTGTGATAAAATATTTTAGTTTGGCGAAGCTAACTGTCAATTGCCGATCTACTACACATATGGCTGGAAAATCAATATACTTTGAAGCCCTATTCCTCAGTTTCAGTGTCAGTGCAGTTACCATGCTCTGCTTTTGTGGGGCCGTACACAGAGTGTCTGCACCCAGCCTGTCACATCACAGGATCTCCCTGTGGTTAGATTCAACATAAGCTAGTAATCAGTATAACTAGTACTAGTAAAAGATTCATTGAAAAAGCAAAGTGGTAAGCTTGGCTCTCTGAGTAGCCCGGGGGGAATGACAGGGTGCCTGCATTTACACCGAGACGGTCCATGTTGTCATAGTGACTGTCAGGTGCTCTGTTTCCTTGCATGAGGGATTCAGGCCCAGCCATAAACTAACAGACATATTATGCCTTTGGCCTCTTTGTTAGGCTCCCATGATGCACAGGAATGAGGTGTAAAAGCCCCTTCGAAGGTCTGAACGGATCGGTGCAGTGATGATAGCTGAAATATTTATATGGACAGAGTGCCCTCTTTATTTTTCTCTCTCGGGTGGAGTAACAGTGCACCAACTCCAACAAGGATATGCAGAACCCAGCTCCTCCCCCGCCAGCATCCCCCACACACTCCCGGCATTGATGCTGCTGACTTGTTTGCGGGAGAGAAGCTGCTTGGAGATCAAAGTGCAGGTGGGGCAGACGCTGCGAGACAGATGCCTGTCTGTGGCCCGTTTTAGTGGAGCTATTTGGTTGCCAGTGCTGCTGGATGTGATGTCGCGTTATGATAGGCAAAACTCTCCAAGCGCACATTACCATTAAAAAGCGTCCCGATAAGGAACACGCCGGAACCTTATTCCTGAAAGCCTGCAGAATAAGGAGGTTTAAGAGCCGCTCCCTCAGTGACTGGCAGCCTCGTTAACAAAAGGCAGGGAAAACGATGAATTATTCCCCTAACTCTTAATTACAAGGCAGATCTTGGGGGCTCAGATTTAATGCATATCTGCAAAGGATGAGAAGTGAAGAGGAGCACAATCACCCAGATGATGTTTGCTCTAACACAATTTTACTGTTTTAAGCAGAAAGCAGCCATTTCTCTTTACCAGCCCCGGGAAATGGATTATTGTTCTGTTTGTCATTTTTATTCAGCATTCTGATCTGAAATGAATTCCCATTTCACACTGCTGTATTCTCCGAATGGTACACCGAAGAAGAATCTCAGCTCCCGGGTTCAGCACTACACCACAGTCCGCCCAAAGCACTTCTTCGCTCTTCAGCTCTGAAGATGCTCCTTTGCACTGACCTCGTCAGATGACCCGTTCTCCACGCGGAATCGCCCGGCTCGCTGTATGGCTCCGTCTGCATCACTGGAGATGAGCTGCGGGGAGGAAACAGAGGATCGTCACCCATGCGGAGTGGAGGCCAAAAGTGGGGAAGATCGAGTCACTCACACGGTGTCATTAGGTGATGTCGTCAACACACCTAGTCTGCTCGAAGATTCGAACCCAGTCTAGACAATGTTCATAAATGAGTAAATTAGATTACATAAAACAAAAAAACGAAATAAAAAACAGGAAAACATAGTCATCTTTAATGACTGTTCACCCAAAGGTGGGTAGCAGTTGCCATGTTGTCTGTGTGTGTAGGTTTTGTTTGTGTGGTGAGCAGATTTTCCCAGTGACAACCGCCCTTCAGCCTCTGCAGGGCGCTACACATGGAAATCCACTGAACACCACAACCTTGGCACTATGAGGTGTCAACTCTACTGTTTACGAAAAGACGTATGTCATGTATGACATTAGAACGTGCTCTCTAACATTCACCTCGCCATAAAACCAGATTATTCTTTTACAAATCAAGACAAATGGCTTCAATAAAAACCATGTTCACAGAAATATACAGGCAGGGTCAGCAAAGCGACTTTCTGGCAAAATACATGAACAGGAAATTCAGATATATTTCCCTTCTTAATTTACTTCTTATTTCACACTATTGTTGCCTTTCAGTGCCAAAATGGTAGCTTTTTCTGACGATGACTCTAGAGCAACAATAGCAAAGCAGCTAGAACGTTTCTTTATAAATGAGAAGATTGAGCTTCCCTTTGAAGTGGCTCGCTCAGCAACACGCATAAGAGTCATCTGCCTGTAACACGATGTAATCTCCTTTCAATGGTGCGCATTCACTGCAGAAACGTGACATCCCACCTTCAGACGAACACAGCGCACGTTGCTAGGCAACAAGGCGGAAAATTCTCCCCCTTCCCCTATTCTCAGCACTTCCCCTTTCCTTAGCCAAATGTCACCAAATGTGCCACTTACATATAATATGCTTTATATAGACAGCGTAGTGCAGCGTACAACTACGGTTATAGTTTGGATGAGGGGGACAGTGGGTGCTGGGAATTACGTCAGCAGATGAGAAGACAGCTCATAACGGGAAAAAGAGGGAAGGAGACAGAGGAGTGCCGGGATTGGATGCCAGTAAGGAGGGAGAAGGAATGCCGACTGCACTTGCATGCTGAAAGGATACGCCTCTACGGCACAGCCCGACATGCGGGAGAGAGACGTAACTTACGAACGGCCAGTTATGAGGCACATATCGTATGTAAAGACCTCCCCTTTCACAATGCTCTGCTTTATCCCCAACTGCAATGGCTGCAAGAGGTTTCTGCAAGAAATGCATGGGTCTTTACACTGCTGAAGAAGGCAGAGGATGCAAGCTAAACTGTGGCCAAAGCTGGCGAAAAAGTATGACACCTTACGGGATACATCCACTGTTAAAAATATGCAGGCTTGTGGATAAAAGCTGTGGGCGGGCCATAGCCAGGCTGTGACAAACAGCGAGGTCTGGGACCTGGGGGTGGGGGGTGAGTCAATCAACATTATTGATACTGTCCCCTTCATAAGCTGTTTATTTTTTTAAGTAATTTGTTATGCGAAATGTAAAGATAGTCTGATTTTTTATTTAGGTGAATATTTTGCTTAAAATTTAGGTCTTAACAAATTCCCGAGGTCTGGACCTTGGTGATGTCATAGCTGGCTACGGCCCTGGCTGTGGGG